>NC_140632.1:13036228-14384978 GCF_057382275.1 Copadichromis virginalis
GGCAGCCATACACTGTGTGCACGTACATTTGCAAATGCATACAAAAATAAGCCAAATTTGTGTCCCGCTATCATGCTACAGTCATTGGGCATTTTATTAGGTACACTTGTTCAACTGCTCATTAACACCATCTAATCAGTCAATGACAAGGCAGCAACTTAATGCATTTAGGCAAGTAGACATGGTCAAGATAGCCTGCTGATCTTCAAATCGAGCATCAGAATGAGGATTTTGAACATGGCATAGTTGTTTGGATTGAGCTGAGTATTTCAGCAATACCAGATCTACTGATCAACCATCTCTAGGCTTTACAGGCAACAGTCAGAACAAAAGAGAAAATACAAAGTGAGTGGCAGTTTTTGGAGTGGAAAGACTGCTTCAAGGCGATTACCACTCCCTACAGCCATGGCATGCAGAAGAGCATCTCTGAATGCACAACGTTGAAGCAGATGAGCCAAATCAGCAGAAGGCCACGCTGGCTGCCACTTGTTTAAGATAAGAACAGAAACCCGAGCCTACAACTCGCACAGCCTTGCCAAAACTGTTCAACAGAAGATTGGAAAAATGCTGCCTGGTCTGCTGAGTCTTTTATTCAAAAATAGGGCCAGAATCTCAAATATCAGTTTCTATTTGCGTATTTGATGCTTTTATTGTTAGCTTGGCCTGTATCAACTAATTTTTGCAACATATTGTACCACTCTACAGCCTAGTAAAACCACATTTACTGCTCGGTGGAGCTCATTTGCTGTCTGACCTACTGAAGAATAAAGAACTTTTTCACTACCCAATGGAGGCTGTATGTGTTTGAGTTTATGTGTACACACACGCACAGTGGAAAAAGACAGAGGAAGACAGTTGTGAACTTGTCTCTTTCTTCTGTGTCTTGTGTAAGTGTGTGTGCACTCATGTGCATGTCTGCATGTCTAAATTCCAGCGCAGCTCCACACAGGCCTCACATTGTTCTGGAGGAAACCTGACCTCTGAGCTCAGTATGACCATGATACATCTACAGCTCGTGTGTGTGTGTCTGTGCATATGTAAGTGTCTCCCAGTCTGTGTATGAGTCTGTGTGTGTCGTGTGTGACCTTGATAGGGGTCACCAGCTGTGGTGTGGATGTAGGAGAAAGTCTATCTTAAACAGCTGACAACAGACCCCCCCCCCCCCCCCCCACACACACACACACACACAGAACATTCAATTAGTCATCATTAGATTATATGCATTTCCTCCTTCTTATGCCTTTTTATCAGTGTTTTAAAGGTGCTCTGTGTCATGGCAGGAAGAACTGCATCATATTTCAGTTCATTTAATTACACACAATATAGAAATTGACACAAAAAGCCCCGTACATTGTAACACACAGGTGCACCATGGAACTGAGGCACTCAGACAAAGCAGGATAAAACATTAACAGCATTAGCTATGATAAGGTGACAACTTTAATACCCTGTCTGTCAGTATGTGGGCTGTAACTCTGTCAATAGGACACCAATAAAGGAAAAGAAGAAAAAACTGAAAGAAGAAGGGAGGGATTTAGAGAGACCTTGAGGCACAACTGACAGTAGACACTCTGACTCCTGCTGAGGAGGCTTCTATAGAGAGTGTCAGCTCATCAGAAAGGGGGGATAAGGTAATGCATTGAACAACATACACAATAGAGCTATGTGAGATGCTGGGAAGATGGCATGTGAAGGTGAGATCAGGATGACTTAACAATTCTACAGTGGGCCCCATTAGTGAATAAGCATGGTTGGTCACACACAGGGCGTAGCTTTCTCACCGTGGGTAGTTGGTGCAGTACTGGGTATAAATGTGGAACTCCTGACTCTGTAAAACACAACAACAAAAAGAGCAAATGAGTCGATGCAGCTTTGTAACATGAAACGAGACAGACTGAGGAGTGTAGAGGAGAAACGTGTCAGACGGTATGATGTCATGTCACACTTGTTGGCACTGTATCTTAGTGGATGCATGAAGGTGCATAGCAAAGCGAAAGCACAAACCTGTACTTTGAGTTAAATGCTGGTGTTGATAATGGTAAGAAGCCAACAATAAAAATGCTAACACAGAGCAACTTAGCAGGTGTAAAGTCCACCATGTCATCAACAGCCGATGGGAAAGTATATAATTTTAGAGGTATTAACCAAAGCTGACCTGATGATTATACCAGATGAAAGGGGAGGGGAATTAATGCCCGGATTTTATGGCACTGGCAACTGCATAGTTGTTGAGATAGTGTGGAGTTTGCTTTGACTGTTTTTTTGACACTTTATTATGTGGTAGCGAAATATCTTGTAAGTCTGTGAGGAGAACAATCACACCTCTGAGCATTTGGTCTGGATTTGTGCAATTTACTAATAATATCATGTCTGTCTGCCCAATTTTAGGTCTTTGAAAAAAGAATTAGCTGGCTCACAACAGTCACACGAGGTCGGCATTTGTTTTTGTCAGTGTTGCACAACTCCTTGGTGCTATTATAGTTTTATTTGCAGACTGTGCTGCTCTGTTTTCTCAGAGCAATAATTTCTCTGTGAAAATACAGATTTTAAAGCAAGATAGTGATTAAAACAAAAATCTTGTTTATGCAGGGCAGAAAGTCAAAAAGCAAAGCTTGTTGAGGAAGACAAGGAAGATGGCTCTAATGGGTTTTCATATCATGCAGATTGATATGATTTGAAAACACACGACGCAAGAGCGAATACATTCAAATTAAACCCAGCAGCACTACTAGCCAAATTATTAGCAGTAACTTAAAGTATGTGCGGCTGTGATTAAATGGGCTCAGACAGGAAAGCTGTGGTACTGCATAATCCCTTACAGGTCAATATGTATCCACATGCTTTTTCGCCTGTTTAATCAGTGGTTATAATACATCTGCAGTGGATTGTGTCCACTTTGATGAATTGGGTTATTTCATGTTTACTTAAAGCCCACAGACAAGGCTTCCACTCTTCCTTCGTTCACTGATCCTAATTTAACCTCATCCCTGTAGCTTATGATTAGCTTCCATCCTGGCCTTTAATTCTCTGTTTATCCCAACAGCCCTGAGCACTCAGATTAAATATCCCCTCGTACCTTACCCACCTCCCTTTTAACTGAGACTTTTCCCACCTCGCATACCTCCCTGAACATCAAAGACATCAAAGACAGCATGAGTTATCAAAGCTAGTCTAAACCTCTTTGCTCTCATCCTCCCATCATCCCTGCCTGCTCCCGACGATTATTTCTACAACACATTTTGATATCTTCTCTTCACCAATCTCTTATGGATATTCTCTTCTCCTCGATCCCTCCTTTCTCCCTGCAAGCGCTTCCTCTTCATCGCTCCCCTTTATCATATTCTCTTGGAGGCCTTGTGATAAACTCGTTTCTCTTGCGTAACGTGAGAATGTAACTGAACTCCATTTGTGTCCGTAATCACTAGTAGGGTGCAGGATGTGTACAGCTTTCAGGAAGTGTTAGCATAAACATGCAGAAGAAGTTTGCTCTGCATGTGTGTGAAAGAGTGCACATTATGAACCAGGACAATGTGATCGCTGGATTCTTAATAAACTTCGAGCACGTACCCACTTTGGATGTGTGCGTGTTTTGATTTGAACTAAATACGACGTCCAATCAGCTGGAAGCAAAGAGTCAATCCACCTCATGCACACAGTATATCCCACCAAAATATACTGAACAGAAGAACACGTACATAAAGACACAGACATCCTCCCATGATTTGTTAGCCCGAGGTGCTTCGTGGGAACCTTTCTTAATTGAAGAGCAGAGCTCTTCTCCACGTCTCCAGCAGTCTGCCGCCACAGACCAGGCCTAAACACAACCAGATGTGCCACCATCGATTTCTGATGACACAAACCAACACACTCCTAATACACACTCCTAATATCCTCCTGCACTGTGAACACAAGACCACAAAGTGCATAACGTCTGCTATATAATATAAATTTTAGAGCGCACGCATGAGCGCAGACATGCCAAAAAACACCCGTCCGTGCACACTCTTTGAACCTAACCAGGAAACCAGAAGGCCTTGAAATAACTCATGCCTATAATACACTATCCTTTAAAATACATATAAGCTATCTTAAAATCATATACTCATCATGTCAAAATATCCAAAAGTTATTAACTTTAAGCTGCTTCACATCACGAAAAATAAACACACCTCTCTGAGAGATCAAGATTCAAATTACACAGAAAAGACTTGTACTTATTTGAACTGCGGCCACTAATCGGTATGCAGGGAGACAGAAAAAGTTTAAGTTTGATAGATGGCTACGCGCCCACTCATCACTTTAATAGCAAGGTAATAAAGCTGCAGGTTTTATTGTTACGAGACCGGACTGGTCACAGTGAGTCATCAGGTATGCGCTGAACTCAGAGGATCATTAGGACCAAAAAAAATTCAGCGTAATTGTTCTCTCTTTGCTTCAGTCAGCATGTAGCAACCCATAAAATGCTTTAAAGGCTTACTCAACACATAGCACAGCGAAGATTTAGTCAAACAGAAAAGAACATGAGGATAGATAGCCAATTATCCAGAAGGGAGAGACGGAGATTTACAGCTAGATCTGTCTCCTCTTCAAACATTGTGCTTGCATGTGATCCTTGGCTGCTGAGACTAGAAAGGTATTAGCAGTGTTTGTGTGCGTCTCCGAGTGTGTGCATTTCACTGTAGATAGCGAAAGAGAGGTTTAGGAGTTTTCCAGGGTTTTTGAAACCTTGACTAACCTTTTTTTTTTAGCAATAAAGTGGAATTTGAGCTACAACCCGTTTACCAGAAGCCTGTGATATCATTAAGGACACATGCACAAACACAGAGCTCTAACTGTGGCTTCTTAATGTTAGAGTAGTGGGTTGGTCAGTGGAGACTAAACATTTCCAGGTGCTGGTCCAACTCTTGACCACCCCCCTATACAACTGTATTAAAGCTACTTGATGACAAATCTACACTAAACTAAATCCTTTAAAAACAAACACACACTGAAATCCAGACATGAATAAATATCGGTAACAAGCGTTTTGAGCCACTCGCAATACAAATATCACTAAACAGAAGAGCCTAATGTGAGACTGTTAGCGCCCGGGTTTAACTCTAACATCAGGTGTGCAAGTTCATTGCTAGTTTTAGTCCCTTCAAGGTGAAAATATAGTGCTTTCAACCTTTAAGGCTTAGTAACAGGGTGTGAAACTATAACGCACATACACATTTTAAGAGAAACCAGTTGAATCAATCAACCAGTTAGATATGAGCTGGAAATTTCTGGCGTTTTGTGAGAAGAAGAGGAAGCTTTACATATTGCCGTACAACTATAATTAAACCGTGTTCAGAAATGCTGACAGCAAGACGGGGCAGGAACCTGCTACCACTTCCAGTAAAAACAGAATATTTTAAATGGTTTTAATGGGTATCTGCGAGTCTTACAAGAGCAGTACGTCAGCAGTACGGATGTGTTTTCAGAAGCCCGAGGCTTGCTCTCAAGCTGGCTGTCTCCCAATTTATCCACTGCACAAACAACCAATAAATATCGCACGATTTTTTGCACATTGCAAGCGGTACAATCGTCTGACACCAAGACATCAACAAAAAGCTTCTTTTCCCTACATGAATGCCATTTTATTTTGAGACCTCTTTTTGCTAACTGTAAGATTAATCAGCTGGTTTCAAGATGTCATGAGGCTGGTTTGTTTATAGCTCTCAGTTAATTATGCAGCCATAAAACCAGCTTGTCTCAACAACAGTTGCTGCATTTAGAGAGTCTGTGACACTAACTGTGACTTTTTTTGTGTGTACATGGTCAGACAGTTGCTCTGCGGTTTTGGGTGTAATTGCAGAAGGAAAGGGAGGGAACGCAAAGTGTTTTACACAAAGTGCTGGTATGCAGCACTTTATAATGGGACATAATCGTGCCACCAGTTTGTAGGGCACCGAGAGACAGAGCAGGAGCTGAATCATACAGAAAAGAGGACCTCTGACACCGTGAGCAGAGTCTGAGTCCATTTTCCTTGATGAAAACTACAATTATCCCTCTTAAGCAAAAAGGTGATTAGGTGCTGTCATTCCTCCCCGCCCTGCTGTTCCTTTTAAAACTGACATTCGCACTGGCACAATAATGCTTCTTACCTCAATGCACTTTCTAGGAAGTTCATTTTAGCAATGTCATCACCTGATTTGAGGAAGGTATCGATAATTTCACATTTCTAGTTTCTCATTTTCTGTCTCGTTGATGTTGTTCTGTGTGCGTGTGCATGTGTCCAAAGCAGCTGTATGGACAGGTTTCAACAAGCAGAGGAGGAGAGCCCATGCAAGCAAAGAAACAGACAGTACAGGGTAGTACTTAGGACCTTTACTTAAACCTATAAAACTAAGCAAAAGTACTCCACTGCAAGTAAAAGTTCATTCAAAATCTTTAGTTTTTCCACAATATTCTCTAATATTAGATATTCTGTTAAATAAACAACAGTTAAGCTTGGCTCTCAATGGCTATATAAATGAAAGCATCTGAGATATTCAGAGGACAACTTCTAAAGATCTGAATTGTGACATTGTTTCTTTGTATAAGCCTAAAAAGCATTAAACTATTACAATATGTTGCATTTGCTGGAAACTAGCAAGTATAGCTGTTAAATAAATACAGTGGGGGGTAAAAAGCTAAATATAAAGTATTATAAAATGTATGTACTCAAGTACCTGAAAGTGCAGCACTTGACTAAATGTATTCAGTTACTTCCAGTACTGTGAACAGTGAAACTGATTACCTTGGATACAAAGCACTCTGCGATGGCCACGGGGTCTGCGTTGCACTTCTCAAGATCATGAAGAAGATCCCTAAAGCAAAAAAGTTCACAGCAGTTAACACTGTATTCCCGGGATTTACATTTTATACCTTCTTTTGTTTCTTCCTTGAATACACACACATATAAATGACTCTCCCGTGGTTCATTGTTCCAACAGTTGTGCTGAATTTCACGAGTAAAATCTCGGTGTTCAAAATGAGGTGATAGGCCACTGAACAAATTCAGAACTTCCATGAATTCAAACAGGGAGCAGCTCCTGTTGTGCAGCTGTAAATTCAGTGTAGGGACAAAAAGAACGAAAGAAACAGCCACTCCTGAAGTTATTGTTTCATGGCTAAAGCATGAGGTCATTGTGACCTCTTTTAACTGCTTTTATGTTTCCGTTTACTGGCCAGTTTGACTGTGTGGGGCAGCTGAGAAATGAATAGGTGGGAGTGAATGTTTGTGTCTCCAGACCACCATGACTGATGCTGGACCTGCCATCTCATCTGAATACAAAACTCACACACTGAAACACACAGTCTGGAGCGGTACTAGAGGTGACAAGCATGCAGACTGGGACTGATTATACACACACACACACACACACACACACACACACACACACACACACACTAGAGGCCTGGCTGCTGCAACAATGCCTTTCATAGAACAACAACAGGTGGCACAGTCCATTTTCAGTGTTGGGGAGGCTGCTGGCACATTATGCTCACCATCCACTTTATTAGGTACACCTGTTCAGTTGGTCTTTAAGGCAAAGAGGTCATAAAAAGAGCCAATCACATGGCAGCAGCTTGGTTCATTTACATATGTGGACAAATGCAAATAGACAGTGGAAGATCGGAAAATTGTTGGATGGTAGGGTCAGAATATAATGTAATCCGCATGAAAGCCTGGATCCATCCCGTCTTGTATCAACAATTCAGACGGACAGTGATGTAACAGTTTAGGGGGTCCCTTAAACCTATTTGACTTCTTGTTTTAAAACCACCACAGCCTACCTAAGTACTGCTGGTTTCATGACCATGACAATGAGTTCACTGTATACAGTCCACAGTCGCCACATCTCAGTGCAGTAGAGCACCTTTGCTCTATAAGATGTAGTGAAACGGGAGAGTCACATTATAGACGTGCAGCTGACAAATGTGCAACAGCTGCGTGACGACATCATGGACCAAAATTAAGGCAGTTCAGAAGGGGGTTCAACCAGGTACTAGCAAGGTGTACCCAATAAAGTGACTGGTGAGTGGAGAGACAAAGCAGTTTAGAGAAGCTTTGCGGCAAATCCAGGTTGATTTTAATGTCTAATGTCATTCTATCCCAACAGATACTGCAACATTTTGCAGCTGATGGATGATCTTACAGCTGAGTGAGAAGCTGGTTATCATTTTTAGACCACGATGATGCTTATGATATTTCATTAGCCCTTCGGAGAGGCACCAATTAAACGTAATTTTCCATTAAGACCATAGCGATGCCATAACAAAAAGAGTAGATTTAATAGAGATATTTTATAATATTCTCGATATTAGAATAACATCTGTGGCACAAACAGATCTGTAACTCAGAACTCAGTAACAGAGTGAAACTGAATTTCAGTCAGGCAACTCACATTTTAAATGGTTTATTGCAGTAGCAGCAAATAGTTAGAGTCACAAATCTATTATGGATGGAAAATTGGAGTGTTGTGTATTTAACCCCTGAATATGCTGTCAAACATGTTCAGGAATAGTTGAAATTACACCAGCATATCCTGGGAATTATGAGAGACACAATTAATAAAGTAATATACACCTCTCATAAAAGTACAAACATGAAGCGAAAATTTAAATGAGCAGAGCTGCTAATGGATGCATTAAAATAACACAGACGGTTATACCTGTGAGGAAATAATATATTTTAATGTAATTTAAAATGATTTTTTTTTTTGCAATATTTGGCTAATGAGTCATTTTAGTAAAGATTCCCAATGATATGAGAAGAAATTAGAGCCATTTAACCAAGACTGGGTGTTATGTGAAATAAGGAAACACAATAATTTAATATCCAAATTATTTAGCGACACATGATCTCCGTTTCTGATCTCCAAAAATTCAGAAACCAACAAATATAGGAAATCTGAGTGTCTTTGCTTTATGCCACACAGTCTTATTCATTATATTATATTTTCCTGATTATGTCTGTCGCTCTGTGTTGTACCTGTTAAAGTGGTAGATGTCCTGGATGTTGCCAAATAGTGACTTTTTGTCCTCAGAGCTCAAGGCCAGTCGAGACTGGTTACTTATGCACTCCAAGTAGTCCTGCAGAGAGAAAGAAGCAACAGTCTGTTAGGAGGTTGGCGTCTTGATTGGGACCAGCCTCGGCACACATACAGCAGCCCACCCACATAAACTCTTGCAGACACCGGAAGCTTTCAACCTCCCCTGGACGGCTGACTCTGGAAACAGAATCATACTGACAACATCCAGACACACTCAGACTCTCTGATCTTTATCTTTAGAGTGGATCTTATAAGTTATAGGTTTTGTTTCATCATTTTAAGAAGCCTTTCCAAAAAAATAAATAAATAAAAAGGGTTGTTGGGGAACAACTACACCTGCTAGGAAAACCAATATTAAATCCATGACTGAAACGAATCTGATTTGTTTTTAAATATCATTCTTAGGTTATCAAAAAATATGTTTAGGAAAGATTTTATGAACTATGTTACTTTTGCAGAATAAAGGCACACCGTTATGAGCCAATGAGTGATGGGTAAACTGGGGGTTCTTCATAATCAGTTTTTTTAATGCCATAATCCAAAAAACAAGAAAACAAAACAGAAAACTTACTTTTAAACGATTTAAACTGCAGTAATATAGTAAAAACACTTAACCCTGGTGTACTATGTTCAACTAAAAGCCAATTTCCTCTGTTGCTGATTCGTGTCAACACTTTGATAAGAGGATAAAGCAGGTCAACAGCTTGTAGCCCTGAAACTGTCTGGCTGTTGCTGGGAAGAACAGTTTTAAAACATAAAAAAAAAAAAAAAAATGTCGCCTCAGGAAGCTTTAACTCTGTGGCGCTTATCACCGCCTCCATCAGTGACATTAGTGATGAGTGCTCATATGACTGCTATTAAACAACAGCACTGCCAGATATCCATCTGGCCTGAAGAAAGAAAGAGAAAGGTGAGCGGCGACCGGTAGCTGGGAGCAGCAGCATTGAATGGAGCTGTGTGTTTTGCACGGGGACTTTTCACTGCTTTTTATACATTTCAAAAGAACAGAACAAATAGATCAACTGATCTTGCCCGTTCTGCAGGCAACTAAAAACCAACACAACACTGCTGCAGTTACTGAGAAGTGCAGTGCAAATAAACACAAAAGATTTCATCTAGAAAAGCGACAGTTCAACCCCAAATCAAATTTATGCATTTTCCTTTTGACCTGCCCAGCTTTGGCAAGGTGTCTTCTTTTGTATACAGTGAAATGACATCTCCAAATTCGAGAAAAAATGTATTTGAAAAACACAAAATGAATCTAAAAGAGCCTCTTGCTTGTGACTGAGTTACAGGATTTAATCTTTAATGGTGCTCCATGTTTCCTTTGGCTGTTGGGCAAAAGACACGCATTTCATTTTATTTATTTTCTTTGGTGCTTTGAGTAACAGTTTAATCCGTCTCCATTAAATCCAGGAGATGGCAGACATTTCTACAAACAACATCTCAAAGAAGGCCGCTAAAACAATATAGATTGAATTGAAGGGGAAAAATATATTAACTTGTTTTTGGGGTGAACTGTCCCTTCAAGCTACGAGCACATAGAAATAGAAAAAGTGCTTTTAAACCACATTACTGTCTGAAACTGGGAAAATCTTACAACACTGAGAAAAGCGCCAGGCTGCCTTCGACATGCACAAACACAACTCGCCATTTCAGTGCAGACAATACTTGTGTGTTTTTAAGAGACCAAAGACAGGGAGGGAGAGGTTGGTTTTTTGTTTTTTTAATGTTCTCTCCCGTCGGCCTAATTTGCAGTCGGTTGCCAAGAGTTTCTGTTCCAAGTATTGTTTTATGCATTTATTCATTATTAGTTTAACTAGCTCAAGTCTGAGCTGCAATCCATTAAACTGTGTTTGGTTAGGCAAAGGCATAGAAAAACAGAAACAACTGGAAAAAGTGATCTGAATGTAAAGAGTGTACAAGTTTTTGCAAGAGCTTTAGGGCAACGTTTTAGGGCAAGGATTTGAGATACAGAAAGAAATCGTGCTTAAAAGGGAAGGCGGTGATTATGTCTAAGGTCACATAAAGAGGTCATGTTAAGATTTTGTTGATGTTGGCAGTAATGTGTAAACTGATAGTTTATTAGCCACAGGGTCAAAGATCTGACCTGGCCTGACCCGCTCACTCATCACACTCAGCCAAAGCCTCTGCAGGCTCAACAACGGGAAGCGTTCACAGACACACACCTGAGGGTTCACTTCCTGCTAAGCATCAGGCTTCACATGTGCAAGCTTAATAACTTTATTGTGTTAACCATTAATCTCCTCAAGCACACACTCCTTTTCCACAATCACACGCAAAAAAAAAAACAAAGTTGTCCTTCTGCCCTTCAGTGGGAAACCGTTTCTCCAGACACTGATGAGGGCAAACGACAGAAAAGGGATGTTCCCGGATCATTTCCGGATCGTGACATTGTTGGCTAATGAGGATTTAGGCTCATGCAAACAAACATCATATTCACCAATTTAACAACACTTAAGGAGCATTTTAAAAAAAAAAAAAGAAAAAAAAAAAAAAAGAAGCCTGCAAAGTTGCAGAAAGATGAAACACAGTTGAGCCCAGGGGAGTCTGGGTAAATATTTGTGTTAAGGCCGTCACACCCTCCTACAGCAGCATTGGATTATTGAAATGCAAGATGGCTAATGATGCAGGACAGTGCTGAATACTGATGAGCTGTTGCTGTGCTTGTGGTGGCTGCTAGCTGTGCTTTTCTCTTCACTGTAGGTTAACTGTGATGTTAAAAGCCCTTTTCACACATATACAATCAGTGCAATCCATCCCCGATGCACTCATTGAAACAGTCATTAAAAAGGTAAAGTAAGGCTGAATGCATGTGTCTTTTCCAAAGTGCTAGTGACAAATTAGCTTTCTTGAAATGCAAGTGTGGTTGAGTGCTGGGTGGTCTGATCCACTGATGGCAATCGGCGGGCTGCAGTAGTAGAAGCAGTAGAGGGTTATTAAGTGCAGCTTCTAAGCCCTGTTCAGTGTTTTCTTAACCTACTTAGGATACTGTTATCTTGGAGCTAAATCCCTTTTCCTATTTTCACCCTCTATCCCATTTCCTCACCTCTGATAGGAGGAGGAGGAGGAGGAGAGGGTGGAATATCAGGAGTGAAACACCAAAAACACATATCACAAAAAAAAAAAAAAAAAAAAAAAAATAATATGTGTGATGATGGATCCATTGTGCACTCCAAAGCCAAAATAACACAACCTAGACATACAAACACATGCACAGACACTTTGGCCTATGAATCGACAGCTCGCCAAGGGCGGACAATGTGGGAAAAAGTGGATGAAGATTTCAAGCCACCACTTTATAATAAAGCTGCAGGATACAACATGCACCACATACATTCAACACAGTGAATTTTTTAGTTTTACATAGAGCTGAATACAGAAACCAAAAGGCAGGAGAGGCCAAAGAGAGCAACCTTTGATAAAAAGCTCTACACCCAATCCTTAACAAAGCCACTCAGATACTGACTACAGGCAAGGTGTATCCTTGCAGTTCAAAGCCAGCCAAACACACAGACACACACACAAACGAGTGCATTAGCTCGAGTGTGTGTGCATACAGTATGTGTGTGCCTCTGTGTGCAGCACAAAAGGCGCTGGTGTCATGTAACTCGCCCAAACTCTGGCTGGTGACCTTATTGCATTAAAGTTTTCCAGAAGGCACCAAGCAGTATGCGTCATGTGCATTAAATATGTATTATCTGGCAATTTAAAGCCTTCCTGAAGAGATCAGGGTCAGGCAGTCACTGGACTGACATCCATTTAATGATTGCCTGTGTCAGGAGGCACTTCTTTCACTCAATTCCCTATTCTCTGCTTTGCTGTTATTCTCTCTCTACTCTCCTATCAAAAATAAGTCTAACAACGCCAAAAATACATCTTAAAAATGTGTTTTTTTAAGTAAAACTACATAAAATTTGTCCTTTATTTGGCTTTATTCATTTCAGGACCCCTGAGATCGCCTTTATAATCCATTAAGGTGGCTGGATCCCTTGGTTTGAGACCAGAGACATAAATTACCTCGCCACCTTGAGCAACAGTAAGCTTGAACATGTCTGAAAAGGGAGAAATCGGTAAAAACTATCTAATAATAATCATTTTATATATAATTGATATATATTTTAGTAAGACACACCAATAACTTGCCACCCCCCCCCAAAAAAAAGTAGTTGTAGTCTTTCTAACTTTTTTCCACATCTCTCTCTTTGTTTGATGTTCTGCCAAATATGCTAATACTCTGAAGCTTTGAAGTTTCTGTGCATGTGCAGGATCCTTCTGTTTCCAATTTCCTTCACATGTCATGTTGTGTAGCCAAGTTATATATTATTTGGAATTCTAGTCCCTTACCTCTACAATGCTACGTAGGTCCTGTACGTAGGTTCTCTCTGTGTCCAGTATTTCCTGCACCACCCGGTCCACATATGTTCTTGGTCCCTGTTTCGCCCGCTCCCCTCCTTCTGGGCTCAGCTCAGGCTCTGAATTTTCAGTTGGAGTCTGTCCACTGCTGTATCTTCCTTGCCCTGTCCCTGTGTCCGTTGCTCCATCATTTCTGTCATCTTCCTCTCTGCATTCCAGTTGCCTCGCAGGGACCAGCTCCAACCGAATCGCCCCAGAGTCCCGGTCTGCGGTCATGGGGTTACAGTGCGGGGCAGCGACAAGAGTTGTGCGGCTGCCCAACGAGCAGTGACTGTCCCTGGAGGAGGCAGAGGAGGATGTGGAGCTGTAGCTGATGGGCCTTTCGGCGCTGTCGGGAGAGGAGTCCATGCTGAGGGCGGAGCAGTAGCGAGAAGAAGCGTGGCGGAAGGCTGGGTTGCGGAGGCAGCGAGCTGGGATGTCAACGGAGCTCAGGACTGACCCGGTGTCCGGGACCTCAGGAACAGGAGGCAATGCATCAGGTAGGTAGCTGTAATCGTCTGGAAGGAAAATCAAGCAAAGGAAGAGATTCTCATTAATTCACCAGTGCTAAGATTACATTCATATTGCTCTGTGTTCATGTCCTAGATATTGGCTTTGCCATAATAATACTAATAATAATAATAATGATGATGATGATGATGCCCCCAAAAGAAAAAGAAAAAAAAGAGTGAAATACAACAAGGACAACAACAGTAGATCGTACACACACTCACACACTTCCTCATTTATTACAATCAAGCCCCTGACTTGGAAGACTGCTGAGGGCTCCATGGAGTCTGGTTAGAAAAAAAATACTGAAAATGCCATGGTTTAAGTTTTATGGCATTGCATTGTCAGTGAGTTGGCCAAAGATTGTGGTGCAAATGGGTTGAATGCCTGATCGAAATTACATTTTGGGTGACTTTCTATTTATCCTGGACAGAAGAGAACCAGAGATGTAAAAGCTAGACATACATTACATAAACCACTGTACTTTGTCTTGGTGTTTAATAATACAGTTCAAAACTGCACGTCCTCATTTGTGTATCATCATCCGTCTTAAGTAATCTATGGTAACACAGCCACAGCATTGAACAGGTCGTACAACATGCCCCAGCATAAGTCACACAAAATAATCAGATTTTATTTTCATAAACCAAGATAGCACACTCTGTGGTCTTCACTTCTTTCCAGCATACAACGTCCTCTTTTCGGACAAAGATTTTAAAAGAAGAATCTCAATCGGAAACTTTAAGCCACAAGGATGGACATAATAGACACTATACAGAAGAAGTTCAAAAAAAACTGTCTAAATTAATATTCATGGGGAAAAAAACTCAATCGCTGACCTACACTAAAATTCTGATTATATTCACTCAGTTGAAAGGCTGTGCTGCCCTCTTTAAACACTTAACACTACGACTTTTATACTCTTCACAGTCTCCGTTTAGCATCCCGATTCCTTACATTCCTACTGACCACGGGCCAACTGACCACCCATCACCAACCTTCACAGATTTGCCCCCACTTGTATCCAAAGAAATGCTTTGACTCACAAGGAGCTGACAGTAATTCCAATTCCAGATGAGAAAACATACACAACCACAGGAAACACAACCCTTTGAATTCTTATTTATTTGCATAGACGAGGATTTTATGTTTGTGTGAGTAGACATTTTTGCAAGAATACAAAAAGATTACCAGTGTAATGCTGAAAGCACGCCACTTACAGTTATGAATGAAACCCCTATTTCCAAGGCAGACAAGTTTGTGTGTTTGCGTGTACCTACAGGAGTCTACTTGGCATCCAGCACATGCCAAACTGGCTCAAGACCTTGTGTTTGCGTTAAAGATATGATTACCAGCTCCCAAGGCCCCACAGTCAGGGCAGCTGAAGTGAAACCACAAATGCAGCGTATCAGACAGAAGCCTTCCAAGTTTCCAAGGTCTTGCTTCACAGAAAGGCTTTGATGGCAACAACCGAGAACAAATGTGATGAAGCAAAGGGAAGAACAACGTGCAAGAGCCTTATAACAGCTCTGTGGGGGTTTGACACCATCAAAGCTAGAAGCACCAGTGAACCGGCAGCTGCCATGTTGTGGCAACAATGATATCCAGCGCCGTTCAGGACAGCGTAGCTCGCTTGCTGCCAGTAGCACCTACTCACCCTAAGCCCATCTCACTTCAAAGGCTCAGAGATCACAGGTTCAGGTTCAAAAACATGAAACGTGAACCTGAGAACAAGCTCAAAGAATCCTGGTAAAAACCCGCTCTCTCACCTTTCACACAGGTACCTCGGACGCTTTTAGTTACAGCGACAGCTTTTTTTTCCCCCCTTTGGTGGCTGCACACTAGTCAGACTGGTCCCGTGATAAGAAGATCACACTGGAGCAGCTTTTATAACATCAATACTGAACCTGTATGTAACTTTACTGGATCAAGGTTCAGATTTTTTGGACACATTTTCCATTTGCAAGATAAATGTCTGTACGCACTTCTGAAAGCCATCCAGTTCTGTGGGGACTTTTAGCTCTAAAATTTAGAGCTAAAAGTCAGTTTCATTTAGCAAGAATTAGATAACACACACTCTGCAAGAAATACATTGGGCATGGATGGAAATAAAAGAGATAGCCTAGCTATGAGCCGCTTCAAAATATATCATCCGTCATCTCTTTATAATGATCTCTAATTGGGAGCAAATTAATGTTTCTGCCTTTCAGATTTTCAAACACACATCAAATGGGAAGTGTGATCATCTGTCACCGAAAGTTTCAGACGTCCAACATTGTGTACAGACCTTACCCCCCATACAGGTCTGAAGGAATCTTTCAGTTCCTTGAAAGGAAAAAAAAAAAAATTCCTGGGACTGAAAGTTCGTCAGAATTTACCTGGAAATGCAACTGAATAAGCACATTTGCTTACAGAGTCCTGTGAAGCTGTAGGGACTGCAAGGTCTGCTGATAATGTCTCATAATGCTTGCGACACACCTTTCCCGTGACACGTTTATCTGATCCTTTATTAACAGATACAAACAAGAGCTTTAAGTCAGAAAAATCACTTAAGCCATGCGATATTATCAGCCATATGTTTCCTCACGCTGTCAAGCCAGTTTTCTAAATCCACCTCTCAAAAAAACCCAACAATGAGATCTAATGAGCTCCATCATATCTTTCTCTACTTTTAATTTTGCTCCGCTAGTGTGCCAAGAAAAACAGGAAGGATCTGGAGCGCCCAAAAACTGAAGGAGCATGAAACTGCACTTCCCTCAGACAAGTTTGGAACAGATTCCCTGTGCATGTGTGTCCATGCAAATTTCTGCAGTGCCAAACCTGACTCCCCCCCCCCCCCTAACGAAAACATCAGATAGTAGAAAAAGAATTTGCTGGGCAAAAACAATTCACAGAAAAACCAAAGGGCCTTGGCTTTTTTATAAACAGCGCCCTGCTTTCAAGTTACCATACACAATGGCCAAAGGGTTGTATAACACATCTCGCCATTAATAGGTAACAGACAGTTTTCTTTGCACTTTGACAAATCTGTGATACATCGTTTCTTATCACAGCTGCTAATGTATGTGTATCTATAATGTGTGTGCATGTTTCACACAAAATGCATTAGGTTTATCACTCCAAAGATAAGACTAACTAAGCTCATAACTTAATGGTCCTTACACCAGCCATTGCAGCTAGATATGGTCAGGCAGTGTGCGCACACGTGCAACCTACACCCATACACACAGACGCACGCTCATGCGCAAACATACAAAGAGAGCAAATACAGAGAAGCCAAGCTTGGAGTGAAACCCAAACATCACAGAGAAGATTGCCCCATCGTGTGTTTGCCCAACCCCTCCTTACCACCTCCCAGCTTCATGTTTGGGGCACACCCTGTCCGTTTCCTGGGTGAAATGGCTCTCTCACACACACACACACACACACACACACACACACACACACACACACACACACACACACACCAATGATGGCCAGTCTTTAGTTACCTCCTGTCCAGATTATGTTCAACTTGATCCTTGTAAATGATCTCTAATTATGGTCCTAAGCATGCAGGTTGGGACTGTGTCTCCTCTGTGTGTGTGTCAAATGTCTGTGCATATGAGGATTAGGCTAGTGTGTGAGGGCCAAGTTTCCTGCCAGAGCAGAGGGAGAGAGAGTCAGTGAGTGCCGGAGCAACCTGGCTTCAATCTCTGGCTTTCATTTAAACTTTGTAAAGCACCCTGGCACAAGAAGCTGAGGGGTGCTTTACAATTCAGCTATTCTTAATATGTTGACCATCACACCCATCTGTAAGGCAGACAGCAACAACTAAAAGGAAGCAGACCGAAAACTGTGCAGACACAGTAAAAAGAAACCGTGGTAAAAAACAATGAGTCGCATTTTGTGTTTTACTGTTTAAAGAATGCAATGGTGGTATTATAAAATGATTAAAAACAATCCCGTTCATCTGGATTTTATTTACATTTTTTTCTTCACATGCAATTTAGTGGTGAATGAGCCCCATATAAACTATTAAACTTATCAGAAATTACTGACCATGAAAATAGTTTTTCATGGTCAATCTCCACCTCAACCCTGCAGAAACTTGGGAAATGGACCATCTCAGTCTCTCCGTTTCTTTTCAGTTTCTGCAGGACAGAATGAACTGAATTTGACATAATATGTCTGCGTGTAGCAGCGCATGCAAAAAGCAGCTTATGTTATGGATAAGTATGACTCTGTGAGACCAAAACAATGACAACAATGGAGAGGGAACCAAGTCAGTAACTTGGAAGTCAGAAGCGAAACAAAGAAGAGCCTTTCTTAATCGGTTCTGCTCTTGAAGATCAGGTAAACTTCACTAACTCATTGTTTCATAGAACATAAAATCTACTTTTACATATCTGTTAAATATTTTATGGCAAGCAACCATATAACTAACTAAACAGTCTCAATAATTATTTTTAACAAGCAATACTGAGGAAGATGTAAATCTGGATAGCATAACTGCCTGTTGTCTACTTTGTAAAATGCACTGAAGTGGTCAAAAACACTTTACTCCAAAGTATAAAGGAGTCAACACCACTTCTCCTCATTAACGTGCATTAAGACCATTTAAAATCCAAATTTGTGGAATCAATCACATTCACAAGACTGCCACTAGCACACATCAAAACACAGAGTGTATTCACATGCTCATGACAACCCGCCACAGCGCCAGTTTTGCTCCATTTACAAAGTTAGCCAGACAAGCCTCACTACCAGTCCAGCTAGGTTTAATGACTCATGCGGCACTCAACTTCAGTAACACACTTTATGGTCACCTGAAGTGTTCTTTGTTCTGGAGAGGTCAGTAAACAGCTGTTAGCAACCTTCTCTCTTTATGGCCCTCAGGATCCTTACAAGTAGCTCAGCAGGCACAAACAGCTATGTGAGTGCTTTGTAAAGGACATGTGAACCTCCAAGGGGTAAACAAGTTGAAAGTATTATGTCATCTTCAGATTCTGGAGTGAAAAACAATTCACATTGTTTATTTTAAGTTAAGTGGTATCCCTAATCACTGGGTTTGTACACGAGTAGTTAACTGAGCGCAGCAGTTTGGGGATTCCAGAAACAAAGCCGCCATGCTACTTCCAGGGAGGATCCCTCAGCAATAAAACACAGGCATGTGAATACGAAAGAGGGGATTTTTTTTTTTTTTTTAACAAAAAACTGGACATATGGAAAATACCCACTTGGTATGGCTAGCTTGGTTTGGTGTGAGTTAAAGCAATCTTACAGAGTGAGAGGGGGACTCACGTAGGAGGGGAAACAAAGTGCCAAACAAAAAAAAAAAAAAGGCAGGTATGCTGTGAATTAGGCCACATGTGCACAAAGATCTGTTTATGCACACACACAGATGTTCACAAATTTATTTCTGCATGCAAGTCCGCAGCAATATTTCAACAAATGAGACCCTTATGGGAATGCAGAGGCAGAAAGTACAAACGGACTTCTTTAGAAAATGAACTAAACTTCTGAAAAGTCAAAAATAAATTCACCAAAAACAGAATACGGTTTTGAAAACAAATTAAGGTTTGTAGTAGCTTTGTAGCATTCATCCCTTTCCTCTTTCCTGACAAAAAGTATCCCGATCAAACCACCTTCCTTAGAGCCAACTTGAGCCAAAACTCATTACAAGCAAAGACAGCCACTTCACAACCCTCAAGAAAATGCTCCAAGCCACCTGCTTTATGAGGATGATTCAAAGGTTAAAGATTAACACAGATAAAAAGGCATCAACATGGTCATTTGCAGCATGACAGCATGGAGAGACTGGGCATATCAATAAGCTCAGGCTGCATCCCCCTCCCAACCCTCTGAATCATTCCTGCTTCCATTTGTTTGCTCACTCCTTTCCCCCCCAATTTAGGTCATTTTCACCAAATTCTCACAACTATCCTACCCCTCTCCTAATTCCGGCCATTTTCTTTCTCCCTTCCTGTCATTCTTCTCTTCCCTCCTTCTATTATGCATTGAAGCTTTGAATGTGTTTGGCAGCTCATAAAATAAGTCGGCCAAGTTCGCTGTGTTTAAATATGAGCTGCACATTACATTCCTACAGGCTCAAACCATGCTTCTGCAAGTATATACTTTACTATGTAAAAATACACATTGACCAGCATGCATATAGCACATGGCTGCAGACCACCGGGGCTCATATTTGCTTTTGGAGCGCATGTGTTCATAACACTTGCCTTTCACGCTCAGAGCACTTATACTCCGATAAATGCAGCTTTCCTCTTGTATAGCCAAGACTATATTCCAACCATCGTACTGTTGGAGCTGTGGGAGGGTTTAAAATGAATCTGTACAAGTTCACCAGAAAAATATTTACCTGTAAAGAACCAGAATTTGAAGACAGGAGTGAGCGCACCAGACATGACTTGACCACACACTTTGCACATCTCAAAAAGCCTTCAATCAAAGCTGTTTGTTCGTGTGTGTTCTTGTTTATTCTTCACCAAGCCTACCAGATGGCAAATGAGTTCAATGCCATGCAGTCTGTTGCTGACGTTGCATTTTTCTGGTATCCAAGGACTTTAAAAACGTAACTAAATCCAGGATATGCTATGATGAGTGACGAGAATGTAAAAGGCAAGATGGAAGTAAAGCAGCCCAGTGGTCTTCACTTTGGCAGCATCTTTGTAAAGTCGTCAAGCAATCAGACTTGTGCGACTGCAACAGAGTGAGAAACGAGGAGGAGAGATCCCAGAGGAATGAAAGTAGGAAGAAAAGATGAGAAGAGAGGCCAAAGGTCGAAAAACACCCACTCCACTGCTTTTTCTCTTTTCCATTTCCCACTCTCGCTCCCATGTTGAATCCTGCCTTTTGTGGCACTTTAACCAACACATTTTATCTCCATTTTAAAACCAATCTACCAAATTCTTTCATCTTTTTTACAGGCTATGGAGAGGTTCCCGATCTTCCGCTGCGTCCACTTAAGGTCAACCTCTGTTTCTGATAGAGACGTAGACTTGATTTCAACTGACACTAAGGACCTTAAAGTGTCAGCCTGGATTTCACACTGCAGTCAAACAAATGTAGAGAGCAGAGGAAGAAAAGGGGTGGGGGATTGCAGAGGTGGGAGAGACAGAGTGAGGCGAAAGATGGGATTTGAGACATGGGGTGGGGTTTCCACTGAACAGCTTCCCAATGGACCAACAATGACCAGGACATGTGTTATAATGCAGACACTTTGGAGGATTGATGGAGGAAAATGAAGCCTTCTTTCTTCAATGTGTTTCTGTGCACATCCGCCAGCCAGATTTAAAACATCACTTTGCACGTTATCGCTGGTAAAGCCTGAAGCTTGAACTCGATCTGTGACTCGGCAGACCCCTGGGGTTTCATGGCCTCACGAAAATGGTTAAAGTCAAAGTCAACACACACAGCTGGCAGGATAATTACAAACAAATGCCTTCTTCTTTCACGTAATTACATAAAACCCTTTAAATGATTAAAACAGCCACCACACATAGGTTCATTTACACACATTATGTACACAGATTAACACATTGTATCTCCATGTTTACAAGATGCGAGTTAAAAGCCGAGACTCTCTGTTACCGACACTGCGGACTTGAGGAATGTGCAGTGTGCTTTTAGTTGACAGCACCGGTGTTTAGCTGTGGGAAAAGCATTCACCAACAACCCATCCCTATTTTCAGACACTCAGTGTCGCACCCACTCCTGGGACACTCACGCGACCCTTTGCCGCACACGCCCTTCAACTCCCTATGAGAGTGACACACTAGCCTCATTCTCTGACCTAGCTGGATTTCAGCCTGCTTTCTGCAAAGATTCATCAGTTCTCAATCTCTTTCTACATGAACCGTGAGATCTCATTTGTTTAAATTGCCCCGAACCTCCACCCGTCCAGCCGCTGTGTGCCTCTAGCGCCTTGTGCCAAGTGCTCATGATTGGATGGGGGCAGATGTCTGACCAGATGACTGGACAAGCAGGGTGCAAGGAGGACGACGGAGGGGTCCATTGTCTCCTGCACCTCTAAACCAAAGAGTTTGCTCTAAACAGTAATTATTCCCCCTCCTCTTCCTTTTGCCCATTTGTAGCCTCACCCCCAACTGCTGTCTTCAAGGCTCTAATTTGGGTCACAGGCTGTAGAATGGCATCTCAACACTCAGTCCAACCTACACCCGGGGTCAGAGGACACTGAGACATGTGTTGGCTTTCAGAGACATGAGGATATACAAGCAAAGTAGAAAATGATTTAAAAGGTAGTTTACATGTGGATTTGAACTGATGCTTTGAATGTAGCTACCGGTGAAAATCTACTTTGGTAAATAAACACACAAAGTTTTGTAATGTTCTGCAGCAGCAGATCTCTATTTGTAATTGCCAACAAGTAAATACAATTTCTAACCACTGTAAAAGAACACCAAAGGCTGTGTGTGTGTGTGCGCACCATCACCTCAGCATCACAAGAAGTTTAACTCAACACGTCTGCGAGAAAACAAACATGCTTCACTCAAAGCCAGAGGTGAGGACAACAAGCAGAAGACGGCGTTAACTGAACAGCGCTGACAAGAGACCAACGCTCCAAATACACTTCACGCAGCGCTGTCAGCTGTGGACAAATATTACACACACCCAGTAAAAGACCCAAGAGCATAAACAAGCAAGCCTTCAGAGGCCAGTAAGCATACCTTGTAATCATATCTCGCTGTCTGATGTTTGACCAGTTGCCACTTGAAAAGGGCTGCTGTTATACTTTTTGAGTTTGCTGACCAAACAAATGTTCACCACAGATTTCATTTCACCAAATGGAAACATAACCCAGATATTCTTCAACAAGAACGTGGTTTTAATTCCCGTCAAGAGATGTGCAGATGTGAAAATCCCATGCAAAATCCAGTCCCATCACTTCATAAATAAAATAATAAAATAGATAAACTCTTGGGAAATGTGTTTAAGTTGACTTAGAATAGATTAGACATGAATAATAAAAAAAGAGCTGCTGCTTACCAGTAGGCATTTTGATTTAGCGCTCCCTTTAACAAAATGCAAGTGAATGAGTTGACAAATGGGTTCAGAAATGAAAGAAGGATTTCCAACAAGAGTCACATATTCAGATTATTCCAACAGTATTCCCAGCACAGTCTGGATTTTTTTTTTTAATCTCCTAGTTTTCCAAATTTTTCCCAGTCATTGTGAATCTTTTTCCAGGGATCCAACATGCAGTCCGCTCCACTAAAACACACAGAGGTACAAACACTGAGGTTGGATTTTCTCCTGAACACACTCCTCAGGCTGATGTTCTTTCTTTTCTTTCTTCTAGTTCAGCTGGCCGAGGATCTCTGCCTGCCCTTCTGAATGCCTCTCTCCCTCCCTCTATTCTGTGGCAATGCATCTATTTTGTTCATGTGTGTGTCTATAAGAGTTCATGTGTGTGCCTGCATATGAGAGAGTCTGTGTGTGTGTGTCGGAGTGAATGGCCTCTGCTCTCCTGCTCCCTCCCCGCTGGGTATTCCCCTCCCCCTGACTCCTCCTCTCCCTTGCTTTCTCTCTCCTGCAGCAAATTATAAGGAGCTGGGAGTTCCACATTAAGTGCCTCCTCTCCCCTTTTCCTTCTTTTATCTTTTCCCCTACTTTATTTCTCCCCGTTCTTTTACACTTGTACTGCAAAATAAAACTTTTAGCATGGTCCGCAATGCATTGTAGGCCAGGCGGCACCCTTTTTGTGTGTGTGCGCGCGTGTCCATCACGCTCAGCGGGCAGCTGAACTGCTGTTGTTAGTGCACAGCTCCACAGATCACACTCATATACGCACGTTACAAGGAGGGGGGAGGGGGTTACGACTGATCAATAGGCTGCGAGCCGGCTCAGACAAAAGCTCCTCGTCCACCGCACGGCTCATTGTGCCCAGATTAGAGAAAGGCTGGAGGGAACGAGAACACAAAATCTCAGAAGAGGAAGGATGTGGACAGTGGATGCCATGTTAAACTTGATTTTATACTTTTCCACTCTATCATGTCGTCTGCGGGCTGTGAAGCAGTCTAAAGTTTCTAAAAAGTTTCTAAAACTTTAAGATCGTTAGGATGAATATGTTTTGGGTATAACAGAAAGCCTTCATATCAAACTGCAGGTGTGTAGTAGTTAGTAGGTGGGAGGGTCTTCTTAAAAAAAAAAAAAAATCTTTTGGATCTTAGACTTTTTTTGGACTGAGTAATGATTAGGGGCTAAAGCAAATGATATCATTAATTTTAATCATTCACATTAAGTCTCCTCAACTGTATAGCATTGTCATTTTTAATGGCTGGAATATCCTTTTAATGTTGCTTTAACACAATGGCTGAAAAAGGATGTTTTTAATAAAAATCTATTTCAAAATGCTGGAATATTTGGTTAAGGATAAAAGCTGGAGTTGTGTTTCTGTGGACATACACAAATGTTTTTGTGAAGTGAAAATAACCCCCTTCCTTCCAGGAACTTAAACATTTATCATTCTCTCATCTAATTTAGAGGGACACTCCAAGAAACACACGTGAAAAATTGAGAGTAAATCCTGCTTCAGACTATTAAAACCTCATTAATCATTAGATGACAAGTGTTGAGGCTTAATACACAGCCGTATCTAAAAGGAACATAGTGTTAGTTTAGGCACACCACCAAGTCAGAGTCGGCTGCAAACTGAGAATCGGTTGATCTCCTTACTTATGGCTCTGTCGATATCCTTGTACACATCCAATTGGTTAATCTCCAACAGCCTGCTCCATCCAGCGCACAGTTGGTGCACGACTGTGAACTGCTTTGCCGTTTCTGTCAGGGCTTCAAGCTGTTTTCCACATGGACACAATAGTTTCAGTTTGTTTGGTTAGCTTTTTCTCCCGTTTTCCTGCCTTACATTTTTGTAGCTTTCTCTCCTGCAACATTGTGACCACTTTCTCCACCTCGTCTGAACGGGAACATGTTTTCTTATGTAGGTAAGGAAATTGGGTTCAGCAGTATTCAGATAGTAGGTATTGTACACAGACTGCAAAGCCTGTTCGTTTGGAATGATTCTGATTTGTTAACATAGGCATGTTAAGAAGAGCTAAACAGGCTGCTGCACACGTTTCGTAAGTCTGACAATAATTTACAAACTTTGGTTTTTTTGCTCTGTGTAAGAATGTTTCCATACACATTTGTGTTAGAGGTTGTGACCAGCAGATTTAATGTCTTATGGGAACTGATTTGTTTTCCCCATCATCTACTTTTAAAAGATCTTTAATCTTAAATTTAATAAAGGCTTTGCATAACAAACAACTTTTTAAAAGCAGAATTTAGTCCTTTTTCTTGCCTCCTTAGGATCCCACAGATTCATCATGCAACCCTTGTGGATGTCACAACACTTAGCTTGGGAAGTTCACAGGACGCTTATAAATCAGGACATGCCGTGTGTCCCATCAGGATGGCACACGTGAGACAATGGACCATCAGTTTCACACACTAAAGCAAATATGTTGCCTATTTGTTGTCCCTCTTAAATGATAAGGACTGGTCCAAGCAGCATGGGGTCCTGCTAACGGCCAACCTCATCTCGTCACAAATACTAGAATAGAGACCCCCTTGGACTTTTCTCTCTCTCTGCTTCTCATTCTCACACGCAAACACAAACACACAAGGGCCAGACCTAAAGAAGCACGACCCCTCTCTCTAATGACTTGAGGGATCGTTGACCCACGAAGCCCCTGAAGCTCCACTCTAAATCCAAAACTATCCACCTGCCACTCCCCCTCTCTGCTACCTTTCACCCCTCACACACACAGTCCATGACGAGCACTTCCAGCTTGGCAAACATGCAGCAGGAACTTCGAAACTCCTCAGTTCAGCTAAGCACGACTTGCTGATGACAGAAACCTACAGCCGCATTGTTCCTTATCTGATGCCCCCCTTTATGCTCCTCCCTTGCGTAATGTTAACTAAAAAAATAACAGTATAACTTTTATAATAAGTGTGATTATCACTGGAATGTAGACATCGCTTTTAAGAGGAGATGTAAGTATTAAAGTTTTTGGGGTTGCCAAGATAATTCGAGCCATTGTGCTGTAGTGGTCACTATGGCAACCTCGAGGTATCCATCTCCATGGTTGAGCGGCATGTGGAAAGACAGTGAGAGAGAAAGAAAGGGGGAGGAAACGAGGGAAGAAAATGCTTATTGTCAATAAACCGTTCCATTCCTCATAACACTTGGGCAGTGCAAACACTGGAGGAGGGCACAAGGTTCGTACACACTCTTATCAGCTTTTACTGCCACACACACACACACACACACACACACACACACACACACACACACACACACACACACACACACACACACACACTCTATCATAACAGCACTGTAAACTCATGACTTAAAAGACCGGAGGCACTTGAAAATGTTTTACTGTGTGAGTGTGTAATCAGAAATTTTAAAAAAGCAAAAATTCCAAAACCTCTTTTGCATGTCCTGGAGGGAGGAGGAAGGACTGCAGGCGGAGAGAGGCGGACAACTAATTTGATGGCTGTTATTTCAGTGGGCAGTGGGTGACTGAATTTGTGCTTGCATGTGTGTGAAACCAGGTCCAATCTCCAACTCTGATAGCCTGACCGCTTCTTCATTTTCTCAGCTGTTCACATTTTAAAGTCGGGGAGGGGGGGGGGGGGGGGGAATGTTTCTGTGGTAACGAGGAAATGTAAAGTGAGAATACAGCGGGAAACAGATTCAGAGGACGGGAACGACCGTGATTAATGACAGGAGTTAGTGGGTGGAGAGGTCATTCATATACAGTTTCCCCCTCCCTGTGTGACCCTGTCTGTCTTTGTCATTACTGAGATGGATCATCAGCAGACACATATACACAGTCTTTTCTTCCACTCACAGACTCTGTCATAAACACTTAAAGCCTTTGTTCTTGCCGCCAGAGCTATTCATTAACCCTTTAAAAAGACAGCGTTGTCCCTTTTCACCCGAAAGGATGAAAAAAAAAAATCTTCTGTCTCTCATCATCTATTTTGTATCCAACATATCTTCGAAATTAATATCCAACAGAAGCAGCATCACTATCACTTAAAACACGTCTTCATAGGAGACCTTTGTCATCACAGTTCGAATAACAAACCATGTGGTCAAAGTAAGGGAAACATCATTTCCATGGATTGAAAAATGTTTACTCACAGCTGGAAATAAAGGAAATGGGCAACGTGTGTCCAAAAGTTGGTTGAGCTCTCCTGACTTCCCTTTGCTGTTCGGGGGCTTTGTCACATGAATGTAAACAAAGGTAATTTGGAGGCATTTGCAAAACATCTGATGCCTTTGTTCGCTGTTTTAAGTTGTTCCAGATGTTATGTTAATGTTTATATTGATTCAAATCTTGTTTAACCTCTCCATGTAATAGCAGCTGTTCAATAGGTCCAATAAGCATATAGAGTTGTGAAGCAAAAACTTGTTGGAAGTGGACCTAAGCAATCAGTAGCGAGGATAATTTAATGTTCACAGGGAAGTTAAAGTAATGGCTCCAAGAAGCGTCAGTATCTATCAAGGAGTAGATATGTAGGCAACAAATACTATATTGGGAAATTCTGTTTTAACAGACCTTAAGGGGGCAATCTTGGAAATCTAATGTAGCTCAGTAACAATAAGATCCCTTCCAATATAATCATGAAAAATAAAGCTGCACCCAGCAGATGATTAGTTTAGCTCAGCAAAGACACCAGAAACAGCAGAACCCGCCTTAAATCAAGATAACAAGCCAAATCCACCTACAGTGCCAGCTCCTCCACACTAGTGTATGCTTAATGTTAAGAAACAACAAACAGGAACTCAAAGTGGTTACATTACAGTTGAACTTAACAGTCAACGCATGATATCGCCGGTGTCGGTGTTGTTCCTGTTCCTACAGCATCAAAGTGATGTTGGTCCAGGATCACCATTGCAACAATCATATTAGCATTAGCCAAGAAGCTGGCTAATGATATTAAAAACTACCACCAGTGAGCCAAACTAAATTTAGGTTAAAGCAAACCTAACTTGAGAATATATTTATGAAGTTGCACAAATCACATAAAAAAGAAAAACACTCAAAATGCAGAGTATTTGTCCTTGAACAGCGTTTTATATAAACAAGAGCTTTTGTTTCTCGTTTCCCCGCATTGCAAAGCTATGACATCACAACAAGATGATTGGTCAGCTGCAATGTTGATCCTGGACCAACATTATGATGTTGCAGGTTGATGATGATGATGATGATGATGCAGGAACACCACTGACACAGGGATATCAGATTCATCTCAGTCAACATTCAGCAGCTTGTACACAGCTACAGCCATCTGATCCATGTGTGTTGCCAGTTTTCTGTTGCTGCTTTTCTGGCAAATGCAGTAACTCTTTTGGTATCGACCTGGACTGTTTGCCTGCATGCTACCTACACGGTCAATATTACATACAAGTGGACTAAAAGCAGATAGAAGGCTTGATGTTGTCCCCTGCAACATCAACATGGGGAAGAGATTACTGAACGTTACTGAAAATTACTGAACGTTCTCACACATGTGAACTATAATTGAAAGGTATACAAAATAAAGTTGTGACAATTTGAACCAAGCTTAGCTGAACTGCATGATTTTGCAACAACTGACCCACATGCATCCCAGTTAAGTATTTTGAAGTGACACAGACTGACTGTTCTTAACACACCACCTGTGATGTGAGAAGTTGTTGTCCTGTTACTGCCTACGGTCTATAAATCATGAACAGATGTATGGAAATTCTAGCATTTGTTGTGTTAGGACTAATTTTGTGAAACAGGAAAGCAGAATCTGCGATCCCGATTATCTAAAGTGATGCGGTGATTTTCCCCCCACTTCCTGATTTATAAGTCTTTCTGATTCTCGGATGGTATTCCCTCAGGCTGCAGCAGTCCATTCTCGGTGCCAGAACAAGTTCAGGAATTTCTGCCTCATCCCAGCCAGAAATCTGACTTAAGCAGCAGATACAGCTTATATAAGAGTAGGAATCCCTCAAAGTTGGCCAGAGAAGGAGCGTCCAGGAAAGCAAAGGAGTGTCTTCGCCATTCCAGCAGACAAAACAACAACAACAGCGACACAGAAATAACTCAAGCATTTACGTCAAGAACAACAACGTCAACAGCAACAGCCGCAGCTAATGATAGAGCTGGGTGGCACCAGGGGCTTGAGCAAAACTCTGGAAAAGTATTTATGATAGGAGGGATTTTCAGTATGTTTGGATTTTCATCAAGAAAAGGCAGATAAATGAAAAGAAGCAAGATTTGTTGAGCGATCTTTCACAGGAAAATTATACTTAAAAATGTGACAAAGTATAAAGCTCTGAAACAGAAGAGAGAGTAATGTGCAGGGCCACAGTGCGTGTGTGTTACATGTATATACACAGAGTTATTGTGCGTTAAGCTAGTATGAGAGCATGTGTGGCGGATATCAGGAGGAAGCGGTGTTTGGCCTCAGATTAAAATGCAGGACCTGGGGGTCCTGCCTCAGGAAAGGAGACCAGACAGGGGGATTTTTCTCACATTAGGGAAACACATGACACAAGCCTAATAATATACACATATATACAAGCGATCCACATATACAAATTTAAATAGAAGTTAATGTATTATTGTTGAACTATCAAAAATGATCTTAGAGGTACTCTACTGCTAAACAGATTTAAACAATATTTAAAGTCATGCTACACATGCCAGAGATTTTAACTGTAACTTTATTGGGTCAGTTCACTTTCTTCTGGGGGAAAGCAAAAATATAAGTCTAAATCTGTGCCCATCAGAAGCTGGGTGCTCCAGTTAGGGCACCTCAAATGAGGACAAACCACAAAGGAGAACACACGAGTATATGCTCAGATACACACGCACACCCACATACACCAAACACTGTGGCGTGTCTGTGTTATTGCATCGCAATATAAAGTAACAATGTTTCACTTACAAGCTGTAAAATGTGATTTATGTTGTATTTAAAGCTGACTGTCAAACACTCACTGTGTCCACATCTTTTTAAGAACGCATTTCTAATCAAACTGCTGTGAAAATGATGACAAATCTATTATAATTGGATCTAGTGGCATTTAGAAGATAGGGGAGAATAATACAGCAAATTCAGGATCACAGATTTAAAAAACACAAAAATAATGGTCAGCATCCCTCAAGCAGAAACAGAAACTAACTACAGCGGGCTGCCATGCAGTCTAATTAGACAAGTTGGCAAAACGTGCTATTAGAGTCATGCTAAATTGAAACTTTGGGATGTATAATTGCCGGCCAGACTGGGTTTGGAGGAGTAACGTCTGCAATTATGATTAAATAAAGACCTGGGCTTTTAAAAAGGAGGAAACGACACAAAACGTGGTGTTCTGTAATGTCTGAGAGCAGACACACTGAGGCATAACCTTATTTACAGTAATTATCAAAGCAGTTCACGCAGCCAAAACCAGAGGCCAAACTCTATGCCTTGTCAGTTTACTGATCCACAAAGAGGCTATGATAACCTGTCACTCACCTCAGACAGACCATTTCTACGATTAGCCTTTCCTGAGCTGCTGGTATCCCAGTATCCTTTCACAGGTTAGATCCATTTAGAAAGTTTCACACCTTCTTAGAAACGCTGACACGAGGTAGGTAAGGCTTCGCGTCAAGGCGGCCCAGTCCGTGGTCCACACTTCTACAGTATGAGGTCAGTTCAGAGAGAAAGATAGACACCGAGTGTGAAGAGGGAGAGCGAGGGCGGGTGTGGAGGGGGGGGGACAGATGGAAGCAAAACGCAACGGAACTGACTGCCCACTGGGAGGGGAGGGAGTCGGGAGGGAGTGGGGGGGAGACTGGGAGAGAAGAGCTCGTAGATCCAAGCAGCCCACTTCCTGACCAATTACTGCTGCAAGACTGGTCGCTCTCCCTCTTTCCAGCCGGGCCCTCGCTCTGCCCCCTCTCTCACTTTGCGGTGTGGAATCGCCGCAAGAACTGGAGAGCTGCCAGCGCTGCAGGCGACACATGTGACAGAAATTGGAAAAAAGCGAGCGGTGCCGTCAGTGAAACTGTGACAACATGCCTAGAGACCGAACAGAAGCAATGGTGATGAGGTGACTGGGCAATGTGAAATAACAATCGGGAGTGTGGGTGGGCGACATGATCCGATGCTCAGGGAGAGAGGGAAGAAAAGAAAAGAGGGCAGCCCAAGGATGAGCTGCCTCATCTAACCCCAAAAAACACACCAACAAGTGGGTCACGTCGCATACAGCAGCACTCTGGAGCCTCGTGTTCTGCCCCCTTGTTGTTCTTTACTCCTTGGAGTTACTTTCAACGGTGCAGTTTATGGGATGCTCGAGGTCAAGGTCAGGGCACAAAAAAGGTAAAACTACTTAAAAAAAAAAAAAAAAAAAGGTCAAGAAAATATATTTCATGGTTTAGAGCTTGAAGTGCAACCTGCTGCGAACAGGTCTGTATGAGCACACACAACAAATATCCAAGCCAGTGGTCATGGTGTGTGCGTAAGTCATTTGGTTATTGTTCTGCATCCTAACAGAGCAGGATGGAGGAAAGTCCCTTTTCTGGAAGCCAGTGACTGTTGTTCCTGCCTCCTGGTAGCGAGGCTTCCTGGGATTGATAAAGCAGGTCCAACCAGCACACACACTTTCTTACTTCCACATTTTTCTTTTTTACTGCTCTGAGATTTTCCAGGAAAAACAAAACTGCACGTGGTGCTACGGCAGTCGCATATGGTGGTAAACACTGACCTTTGATAAGAAACCAACTAAAAACACAACTCTAATGACCTTAATCTTCTGAAAAATACATTTGAGTGAACACTGGAATGTGCAGAAACTACTAGCATACATCAAACAACCCAAGCAATTGTTTTAACCCTTATCTGTGACCTACTGTAGCAATGACCACACAAACAGGACTGATGTGAGTCACTTAACTGGCTGCCATTATTCCAACCAGGAAAACACACAGACACTGTGCTAAGCCCTTGCAACTGAACACCACACCTTGCACTTTAAAACCTGAAGAGACAATGACACGTTCGAGCTTTTAAAGCTTTTAATTCTACTTCGATGGCTGAAGTGTTGGGCAGCTTCTCAAACCCAGAAAAGTAGACTAAAATAACTGAAGTCAGTAAACTAATAATTAAAATCTGGGATTAATGGTCAAAACAGTACTTAATAGTTAAAGTAATGCTTGCTTATATGCATTTTACTTTGATACTATTAACAAAAAACATTAATAACAGACCAAATATACTTGGAGTATCTTAGTTTTCTTCTATGCAAATGTATAATGTCTCATTTACAAGAGAGACCTGTTCCAGACAAACATTAAAATTACAACAATAAAAGAAACAATAAAAAAAGCTAAATTTGTCTAACGCGATGCTAATATGTTAATAATGACAGACCAAAAAAAGTAGGTCCAGTTAAACTATGTATCCTGTGTGAAGTCGTGGGTGTTATTCAGCCGTGTGATTATTCAAAGGAAATAAGTCATATCCCACTCCCCAATACTGGGCATGCCTGTCCACAAGCCAGGAACACTACATTAAATTTATGTTTCTTGTGGACAACGTTAAGAGGTCAATATATTTTGGTCTGGAGGGGCTAGTAAGAGATTATTAGGTGTTGTTGAGTGGATATTCTGAGATGCAGGGACAACTGCAACAGCAGGAATGTCCCTCCCCTCCTTTCCCGCTACCATTTCCTGCTTATCTTAAGCTTCTTGTTTACAAATGAACAAATTAAACAGGATGTGATGTCATTATGCAGGTGATTCACACTCATGCAGCTTTTCCAGGGATTTCCTCCGGTCATGTAAGTGAAGGAAAGTACATGTTAATGAGATCATCATCTTTTCATTTTGTTTGTTTGGTGGCCTTCCTATTCTGATCTCACTCTGAGTATGTCTCAATGTTACTTTCGAGACAGACACGTCATTTCAGACACGTCATTTCTTCTGTATTATTATTCTGTATTCACAAAACCGTGAAAACTACTCATACTAAGAATGAAAGTAACCAATTTGTTAAGTCATCACCACTTTACATGGGCAGCTGTAAAATACACAAAGTTAGAGTAAAGTTTTTTTGCGGGACTTTCACTACGAGAAACTGATACTAGGCCCCCTGCTATAAATATGAATGGGACATCTTAGCAAGTACATGTGTTTGGGATTAAGATTAAAAGCTTTAAATTACAGTTCGAAACCGAGCAGAGGCCACAAGTCAGCCGCTGGGCTGCTCTCGTCAGAAGTACGAGCCAAAACACGACTGCTCGGACGAAGATAAAGGAGGGGTGAGGAAAGCTGTCTGCATCTGACTACAGCTGATGGTGAAATGCTGATGTGTGTGCAGGCGCCACAATCTGTGCGTCTGCCTGCATCTGTTCAGGCATGCGGGTTTGTGAAGGATAAAGAGCCATGAGTGTGTATTGGCTGGATCGCTTTGACCTGTGGAGGCTTTATTTTCCCTCATATTCATATTGGGCTAATACACAGTGCCAGTGAAAACCCTGGAAGCCGAGCCCTCTCCGGCCCTCTTCTCTCTTAGGGAACCTAAGATGTCACTGCACACAAAAGGAGCCATGAAAGCCGTCCAACTCAAGCAGGGGCTATTATTTACAGTACCAAAAGAAAAATCGCTTCTCTGTCAAACGCTACCCCCCCTCCGCCACAAGCGTCAGCCGTCTGTCTCCTTGTAATGCTTCCCTTTTTTTGCCCTTTTCCAGTCCCTTCATTTCTCTTTAAGTCTTCTCTGTCTTCCTCCTCTTTTCCTTCAATCAGCCCTCTCTCTCTTTATAGCCCTCTGTCTCATAACATAATAAAGTAAATTGTGGGTTTTGCAGCCAGTAAGCCCAAAATTAGGCGTAAGCCCCAAACTGAAAGCTTTGCCAATCTTCACTGAGCCATTCAAAGCCAACAGAAAAATCCTTCCTGATCATATAAATCCCTCTAAAGAGAAGAAACTCCACTTGGTGAAGTTTGCTTAAAAAAAATAAATAAATAAGTAAAAGCTTTCCATAACAGCTTCACTTTTCTAAACTTCACAAATCATTTGAAACTAACAACAATTGCAGATTAGGCAAATTACAAATTTCAAAAGCAGCTGGGTCTTTTCATGCCACTGAATGCATTAAATTAGCCGTATCCCATCTAAACTAAACAAATGCTTCCTTTGAAGTGTGTAACAAATAAAAATGCTTTGATACTATTAAAAAAAACATTAATAACAGACCAAATATACTTGGAGTATCTTAGTTTTCTTCTATGCAAATGTATCATTTACAAGAGAGACCTGTCTGGAACAGGTCTCTCTTGTCTGGAACAGGAGACAATACAAATACAAAAAATTTTCCCCTAGCAACAGGCATTTGCTGAATGTGTGACTTTAGATGGATCTCATCCCACAACGCTTGCTTCATCTTCATCCCCCAAACACCCAAATGGGAAATCTCATATAAAGCATAGGCAATACATCTGCAAGCCACTTTGCAACCCTCCTATGTCTGATTCAATCTCTTTCATCAATCTGTTGTCATAAATGTTTGCTCTGTTCTGCACCGAGGGAGCTGCTCCCCCACTTTCTGTTTTATCATATAGGTAAATTTAAGAAAAAGACAACCCTGAACAGAACATACAATACGAGTTACCGCAGATTTAAACTACAGTCTTCAAATAATACTGGTAAACTGGCACTAGACCATCTTCACACTATCCCCATTTAACTTAAAGTTACACAGTACAGATGAGTAATACACATTGAGTGCGAGTCCTGCTCATGCGTAGGAGAAGAGATCAGAGAGATATTCATTTCTGTTATTTGCATGGCTGGTTTCTAATGTTGCTTAGCAGCATTATCCTCAAATCTGTTGTGGTATCGACTGGGCAGCCGACTCCTGTTTCAACTTGTTGATTGGAAGCTACTGTATGAAGAGTAAACTGTGGTCCAGTTACTGGCTCAGTGTTACTGCCGGTTGTGCTGACAGAAGAAAAAAAAAAAAAGTGCTGAGGTCACGTGCTACTTAATAACAGCTAGAGAACAAGACTAGAAATATGTGACAGTCTGACCAAAGAACATTTTCAAAAGGATGTGGAACAAGAAAAGTTTCTGCCCTTGTGTTTACTGTAAGCACAGATGTTACTGACAGGTCCTAACTTGACACAGATGTGACGGAGAGGGCCCCAAAAACATGGCAGCACCCAAAAATATCCTGACACAGCACTGAAGGAAAAAACAAAAATGAAGAAGCCAATGTGCAAAAACAGCTAAAGTCTCAACCTAACATTGTGCAAATAGTGAAGTGAATAACACTCATTATCCTTTCAGGTTTGGTAATTAAAGTTGCCATGGAGAAGTTTATTATTTGGGTTATCTGCAGAGAGTGCACACAGACTATCTGATAGAAGTGACTGCACAACAGAAAGATGTTAGCAGTTTACCGTCTACAGTATTCGTCTACATGTGCAATCATTCTACAGTCTCTACGGAGTTAGATTAAGAAAATCTTATCACAAGCTCCAAAATCAGCAGCTATTCTCTATATGCTGACAGAATGCATGTTTGTGTTGCATTTAAAGTTATAAACTATCCAGCTCCCAACATATGGAAAGATAAGAGTGAAATTCAGGCACGAGCCAAAAGGCGTTAACCTGGAGATACTCCACTAGATTTTATTCTATTTTATCTCACATCGTCACTGTAATTCTACCTTTAATTATCTCCTACCCTCTTTCTCTTGTTATCTGCTGTGAGGCTCGCTGCAGTATTTGCCACCTGTATAATGTTTCAGCGAAGTGTGCTGTTAATATAGGCCAGGACTTCAATGACAACACCCAGCCGCCCGAGCCCGGGCCAGACCCTAAACCTGCAATGCAAATGCACACGCAAGCACGCGCACACACTTCCCCATGGAGCTGTAACAGAACTCAGGATCTAGGACATGACAGAGAGGAGAGTGAGAGAGATAACATTAGATAGAAAACAGCTTAAAACTGAAACCATCAAAAGGAGATTTACTATTTACATAATCATTTATGCAAGATAATACACTAATAGAGTCAATACAGTTAATCTTACTAATCGGTGACTCATCTTAAACAGCGCAGATTACAGTAGGTTGTTTGGAACCGTTTGTTTTTCTCTATTAACAAAGGGAACAAAGATGATTATTCTTGTATCCTTTTGTTCACTTCATAGATTAATGACTCAAGCCATAAAATAACAACAGTGCATCATAATAGGACGTAAGGTAATGTGTAACAATTCTGCTTCTAACTGCTCCAAATTTCAGATATTATACCCAACTATTCTACTGCACTCTCATTCTCCACTTTATTAGGTATGGTTGTTTAATGCAAATATCTAATCAGCTAATTATATGACAGCAACTTAATGGATGTGGCAGCTAGACATGGTCAAACCAGCCTGTTGAAGCTGAAATGGAGTATTAGAATGGGAGAGCAAGGTGATTTAAATGCCTCTGAACGTGCCATGTTTGTTGGCAGCAGGTGAATATTTCTAAAATACCACTCCTGTCAGTTAAGAACAAGAAACTGAGGCTGCAATGTGCACAGGCTCAGCACATAACCACTTGTAAAAAACAAAGGTATGCAGAAGAGCATTTCTGCATTCAAAATAAATCAAACCTTGAAGAAGATGAGTTACAGCAGCAGAAGACTACACTCAAGACCCCCCTGCACTACATCCTTCATGAGGGCGTGGGTGCTGGCTGTGATAATCCTGACCAAAAAGGACAAATGAATGAGAATGAAAACAAACTCTGCATGAATGTGCTTGTGATGTGAAATGAACCACAGAAAGGTGCAAGTCTGTCTGTTGAGAGGCTACAAGAGAGACGAAGGGAAAGCTAGATAGAAGAGGGAGTAGGCTTGTTTATTTTTAGCACCGGTCCCCATGTGCACTTATCACCAGGATGTGATTTAGAGACGAGTTTCTGAGCTTCACAGCTCATTATGAGCTGTCTGTAGGGGCTTATAAGGACCTGCAAAGTTTTTACACAGCACTGATGAGCCTTTTAGTACTTACTGTGTGTTCTCAGGTGAGAATCACTCAAAAGAAGAGAAAAACTCTCCAAAAACAGACACACCGGGCATGAAATCAAAGCCATACAAAATACTGATGTTCTGGGAATGTATATAAAAGTCCACCAAACGGCACCTGTGGAGCGCTCGACAGTGCAACTTCCTATCGTACATTTCAGTCACATCAAACAGGATCTCACAAACACACGGAGTCCACTCATGCAGACGTAAGAGGCTATTTATACACCACTTCCTTTTATTCACCCAGCTCATTGTTCAGACCACATCTGCTGAGGACCAAGGGCACAATGGCCAATCCATATATGTAACACACACACACACACACACACACACACACACACAAGAAATATTGACAGGCCTTGTTCAGGATCCAAATAAGAAAAAAAAGCCGATGCCACCTGTTACACAGAATGACATTCTTGCACTAGCACTCTATACGCGTGCACAAAGCCGTACTCCCGGATACCAAACCCGAATTAATTCATATATGCCTGCATGCAAATCAGCACAGACTTGCTGTTCTGCTGACTTCTCCTGGCATAACTGGACACCGGGTTAAGTGCTGAAGATGTCATCTCGTGACACAATAGAGCCCTTCATTCTCCAGCAGCTGTGTTAGGCCCCACGTCTTTGTAGGGCCTAACACAGCTGCTCCTAAACAAAATAAACGAAATGCATGCGCAATAAACTCTGATTCCCCAAATACTATAATACCTCAGCCCTTTCAGCAAGTTACTTCCTATGAGCACAAGAACTGCTCAAAAAGGCCTCTCCAGTGTAAACAGCTTAGACCATTATCTTCCCAACCCTCCACCAGCAAGCCACAGGGCTACAGTGGTAGGACAGAGTAGGGGAACAGGAAACCGGTACGGCTTCATTTTCAAGCCACTAACCCACCATCCTCACCACAGAAACCCATAAATCAGATCCAGGTAGACAATAATATAAATTAAAGTAGTTAAAAATATGACTCATAAATTGACATCAGCCACATAAACACATGACCTATAATGTGATTTTCTAACCTGGCTTCCAAAATGTAGAAGAACACCAGTTGAAATCTAGTGATTTGCTAAATAAAATAGAATAATTCTGCATTTAAAAACAGAGTAAGACCTATGGGAAGAGACATCCAACTCGAGCTCAACAGTACCATCAAGTGCCAAAAAGAATCTGCCATAGCAAGAAACAAACATGCACGCATACACACCACAGGAAGGTGGTTAGAGGATAAACACACATCCTTAAGTTTTCATTTGGGGGCTGTACTTGTACTTTTTGGCTGGCACTGTTGGAATGAAAGCTGCTCCCGATTCCCCCTCCCTCTACATATTTTCTCCTCGGTACAGGAAACAGTCGTTTGTCAACACCACAAATAAATTGTTGTTTGTTTCCTGTCTTGGACGGGGGATTTCTTTTTCCTCCTTTTTTGGACCAGCTTTACAGATCTTGATCTGCTGTCTGTCCGTGTGTGCTGACATGTGATACATGTTTTTCCTAAGCCAAGCAAACCAGAAAAATATGGGACTGAGCCTTTTATTTACAGAGAAAGTAAAACATACAGAGTCAGCAACAAGGGTTGCAATTTAGGCTCAAGAGATGTTTTTCCTCACTCACATTAATCACAGGTTCATTTGACTCAGTTACAAAAAATAAATAGATAAAAAAAATGAGTGGACTACATTTTCACAACAAGTGCTAAGTGTTGAAAAATGTCCAAAACTAACCACTTAAACTCATCATAAAGCTCATTTAGAAACCAAATGCCCAACTGGCTCCACTAATCCTTTGCTTATTTGGGCATCCACAATGTTACACCCCAGTGCTCAGAGGGAGTCGGACCCCTGCCCCACTCCAGACGGGGGTTTCCCTGCCAAACGCTGCGCAACAATAAAACAAAGCCATCGCACTGGGGCCAGAGGAGGAGGAGGGGGAGCAGGGTGGGCATGCAGGGATGCGGGGTGGGGTGGAGGGAGGGCGGAAAGTGAGAAGAACAGCTGCTGAGTGGGAGAGCTGGATGAGGGGGGAGCATAGGAGAAAAAAAAAGAAAGCTGGAGGAAGGGAGGGGGGGCTTCTCTCTTTTCTATGTCAGTGAAATAAATTACTTTTATATTTGCAGCCTGTTCAGGCTAAGCTATCGTTAGGAATAGACCCCCCTTGCTTCACTTTATGGGCCACCTCTGTTCTCTTTAAGCATTCGCAAATTTACAAAAGATGTAGCTCATAGCCACACTATTCTCTCCAGAATATTGGATTAGTGTGGAAAGTCCACATCTGCCATCTTGTCATGCACATACTCTTTTTTTTGCACTTTACAGATAGTCCTATACCTCTGTGTGAGGAATTTTCCATATTACAGTCAGTGTGTCACTCTGTGGTTGAAGTTGCTGAGTGCTGAAAGATCAGCTAAATACAGGAATGGAGATGAAAACTAGGAACTGCTGTTAAGTCAAGAGCTAGAGACCAACTGTGTCTGTGTGACAAGCTTTTACTCGCCAGGATTGAACCTTTGCCCTTCTCTTATATCAAGGTTTAATATCTGGAGCTAATAATTAAACATACACTACAGTTATTTGCAATAACCATGGTGTTTTTCCCCCAAAATTGTTTTGCCCATCTTCATTCTTCTCTTGTAGGCCAGACAACTCAGCTCCGTGACGCTCATCTGTTTTTGCTACTGCCACCTAAAGTGACCAATCACAAGATTAAAACAACTGACAGATGAAAAACATTGATTCTGCTGTTGAATTCAGGTGTTTTCGGACCTGTTTTATATAAGTGTATAAACTCATGCACCTAATCATGCAGAAATTAGAGACATTTATGAAAGAACAGGTCTATTAAAAAGTAATCAATTAATTTGACTGTGAAAATGCAAAAGGATGCCACAACTGCAACAACTCAGTTTGTGAAATTACTTCTTGTCCAGATAGTCCACCATCAACTGTATCATTAGAGTAACATCAGCATAAAAACTGTGCGCCAGGAGCTTCATTGCATGGGTTTCTATGTGCAATGTACTGGTACTTGGTACTTTTTGTCCAGTGTACCAGTTGTAATTTCTGACAACTAGTGGTGATCTGGAGGCAACGATGTGATAAGACTCATGAAACACTCACGCGTTGTTTGATACAATGCCCTGGGAAAAAAAATGTAAAAGTCAGAAAAGTACAGTCAGCTGGACAGATAGTAATTCTTGGTTTTTTTGTTTCTGTTTTTTTCCCCCCAACATTCTTTTGTTACTTTCATTTGCCATTGTAGGCCAGACAAGTAAACAGCATACTGAAACACCACGAAGCTCATCAAATTCAGCAGAAGCTGCACATTCACAAACCGAATTGTTTACAACTACACGTGACAATGTTGGCTTGAGGTACCCTGAACTCTCTTCCTGCACAATAAAGTGATCACTGACTACGTCAGGCCTGATTACGCTGTTAGAATGCAACAAGAGAAACCTTATATTCTGGTATTCATGTGGAAGACTGAGACACACCGCTAACTTAAACACTGCTCTCAAAAAAATAATAAATGTCTTTAATCCTTTTCCAACACTACATGGAAAGAGTTGTGTTGCTCTCAGAATAGTTGTCTTTATGACAGCAGACACATGTTGATGTCAAAGGGCAATTCTTAGAAATGTTCTCATAAATTTACAGCATAATGCACTCTGATTGTTTTAGTACTTTATATATATTCAGCAACACATCATAACCTCATTTTCAAAGTCCATTTGACAGCCTGCTGTTAGCTACTCGAATGTTTTGAAGACAAAACAATGAGGCACAAATATGTGAGTTGCACACTTTACACACCCTTCTGGATCACCTGGTTCGATCCATAGGTCACACACCTGATGTTCAAGTTAATACAGCCACTGGGAACATCCGAATATAACCATTCACTTCACTTAACCTCCCGTAAAAACACAAGTAAGCAAATGAAAACTTTCAGATTTGCAAGTGTAGCCCCAAAACAAAACGTATTTGGGATATTTTGGCCAAATAAAAGGAAGCTGGTTAGTCTATAATTTGGCCCATAAGCTTAAAAAAGGTTTGTTAGTTTCAATTTGCCAACTTCCTTTCCACAGCTTTCCATTTTTTTCCTCAGCATTTTTTAAACAGACGCACTCTTTTTCTTTTGCTCTCCGCCTTAGTCAGCTGGCAGTACTTTTCACATGTACATTAAAATGAATACGTGCCAGAAATAGCGCAGGGTATTTTTGGGGTGCGACTGAAGACAACAAAATCAGCAGGGAAAGAAGCCAGGCCACACAGAAGGGGACATGAGGAGAAGGGAGGGAGGCACTCAGCCCAACAATGGCACACATTCATTTTCTGCTTTAGCTGGGTGTCATTCTGTAGTTGTTAAGTGCGACACACCACACAGAATAAAATTCTGATAGGATGTTAATATAAAAAAGTGCTAAAGTCTAAAGCTAATGTGCAAAAGGATTTATTCTCTAAACAACAGAAGGCCGACTAATTGCTTGGATTGATAGCACACCGACTACTCAAACTCTGCCTTTATTTTCTAGTATAAAATTACACCAAGTAGAAAATAAGTAGTCATGTTATTTGCCTTATCCTTTCTCCCACTTCCTTAAAATAGCCTTATTATCACATTGTTGGGTATGTCTATAGACTCTGAGGTACCACATCTACTTATCACAGGGTTGGCGGTTGCTCTTCCAGCCCACACGACAGCGTTTGTGATGATCAAACAGAAATGAGTCAAATTACGTTTTTATTTAAAGTCTGTCAATTTTATCATTTCAACTATTGATAATTAGTCTTTCTTGTTTGTTTTTTGAAATACAGACAAGCTTTCTTCTAAGATGGGAAGCAGAAAAATAAACGGGTAATCGTGAAAAACTTGATGAGAAATGCAACTAGTGCGGCACATGACACAACACAACCAAACATTCAAAATGTTTTATTCACTGAGCCATTGAAATAGAAAGTATAATCTCCCAACAAAACCACCCTTGTCACTTGCATAGCTTTAACCTCAGTCATCAGACTTTAATCTCTCTTATTCATACCTGATGAAATCTCAGGTTTTTTTTAGTAAAACATTGACAGACATAATGCCCAGGAAAATTAGGGGAATGCACCAATATTTTGAAAGGTGCCGTCACAATCACATTGATTAAGTGAGATATTGAATAAAGACCATTAATGTATTAAAAAAAAAAAAAACCTCAAACACTTACAAACCATTTGAAATGTAAAATCGGGGTGACACGTTTTATTATAACACACCAAATCCTGGCAAAATCCTCGTACATGACCAGTTCAGAAAGTTGGCACACAGGTACACACACAGATACTGACCTTTGAATCATTCAAGCATAAAAAGGAACCCAACTCAATGGGATGAACCAGTGTTATTGTGTTACACATAATAAACAACTTGGCAAAGATACCTTTATGAACTTGTGTGGAGTGTGTCACAAAAACAATTTGTTCCCATTTCTTTAGCCGAATCTACAAAAAATGATGCCATTCTTAAGGATGGGAAACATTTCTAATGGGTATTTAAATGTAACCAGAGGAATTCATTTTCTACCACAGCATTTATCTCTGCATAGTTTCCCAATAAGAGTTCCAAACTGATAAACTTAGCAAGAATATGCCCGCCTTCTTTTTAAATACAGATGAACATGATAAAGTTTGAAGAAAACGCCTCATGGGGGTTTGTTCTCAGGGCTGAGTGTGGGAGCTTGGCTTAATCCTGCACTAAGACTTCACCAGTTAGAAAGCAAACAGCTACTCTAAAACTGCCTCACCCACTCAAAGGTTTGCTTTTACTGAACATCACCTCACATCCTACACTTATAATTTCAACTTGCAGGCCTTTCTTTCGTCACTCCGCTGAGCAGTATGGCATGGCCAAAACTGGATAAACTACACATGTGGCGAGACGATAAAAACATCAAAATACAAATATGTGTTAGGCAAATATGTATAAACACCTAGCTGTAGAATAAACCTTGCATTTTTAAAGATATCTTATGTAAATAATTATTGGTTGATTGGATGGGAGTGCTGTGATTGCTGTGTTTTTAATGGATGAATAAACTGAACCTTGAACCACCAATGGGGTGAAGTAGACACACACACACACACACTTGCACACACCACAAAGGACAAAGTGCCATAATTACCCACTTGATAAGCATGTATGTTTACATGCCCTTATTATAGTGAATTAGCTCTCTACTGCCACACACTGAGTGCAGACCAGGACACAGATGGGACTTGAGACGCACTTAGTAAGAAATGCAAACCAAAACAGTCAACCCCTGATAATGTATACACACCCTTAGCATGCAGTGATAGTGTCAATGTACAATAAGTGAGTATATGGATGGAGCTCCATTCCCATATATGGACTTCAATCAGGATTACTTTCTTACAACCTGTAATTAGACTCCTTCATTTGGAGCAGCATTTCAGCAAGTATTTCAGTCTCACCCTGGCCCTGACCTCCAACCTTTTAGCCTTTGGTTTACACGGTACAATCAGCAGGGAGCAATGGACTGGGACGTGCAAGTGCATAGGCGGATCCTTTGAAAAGCCGGCGCAGTGGACACAAGTGTACAGTTGCTGTCAGTAAATTCAAATAGTAATTCTTTCATATTTAAGATGTGGTGTAAGTGCATCCGGTGAGTTGTTTGTACTGAATATTTTAAGTACTACTCAAGCTTCAGAAAGCTCAAAGGTCTTTGGAAACTGGTGCATGAAAGTGTGTGTAGCTTTACACATATAATAACTTCATATTTTGCTTCCAAGGAGCCAGATTTTATTGTATTTTTATTTAAATTTTGGTCTTGAGCAACAGTACTGCAAGACTTTTTCACTTTCAATTTCAGTCTAGCTGTATATAGAAGACATTTTTCATGTTTGTTTGAAGTCACTTAACACTGACCTATAGATCATTCAAGCATGAAAAAGGAAAATAACCCAAGAAACAAACCAGTGATGTTTCTACATATAAGCAAAGCTGGCAAAAGTACAGACTTCCTTTACTTAAGTAGAAGTACAGATACCAGCGTGAAACTACACTCCAGTAAAAGTTGAAGTACCGAAGCAACTTTTGTACTCAAGTAAAAGTGAAAAAGTACAGGCTCAGAATTGTAATCAAAATAAGAAAGTAAAAAGTAGCTCCTTGAAATTCAGATTCAAGCTAACCTTTTTGACTGTGTGACTTTCCCTCCACACCTAAACAGTAATCAGGAGTCACAGTGGGATTTAGCAGGTGGGGAACCCAACAACAGATGTTTGACAAGCTGTCATTGCCGATGACCATTCCCTACACTGACACTATACTGTTTTTACACTACACAATATAAATTTGGAATTCAGTTAATTAAAATAAGCATATTCACCTTAAATGGAAATTCATCTCTGCTATGCTTGATATAACCTCTAACCTAAATCTAACCATGAGCATCACAGCCACTGTTCAGCAGTCCAATATATTGCTTTACTGTGTATTCACCACAGTACTGCAGACTAACCTGATTATCTCCTGTCTTATCTTTGTTTTCTTACTCCATCTCTCAGTGAAGTTAGCTCTCAGTCAGGCAGAACCCTTTGAAGTACAGCAGCTGGAGTTTTAGGTAGCATCACACTGTGTGACAAACTGCACACTGTATAAAAATGTAGGGAGTAAAAGTAAAAAGTTTTCAGACAAAAATACTCAAGTACAGATACCTGAAAATTCTACTTAAGTACAGTAACAAAGCATTTGTATCTGTAAACTTTGTTACTAGCAATGTGTCAGAAAAACAATTTGTTTCTATTTCTTTCATCAAATCTAAAAATCTGCAAAACATGACAGAGGCTCTTAGATGTGAGGCTGCATTTGAGCCAGTGGTGTTCGAGATCTTATGAAACTGATGACATTATAAATGCAGAAAAGTACCATGAAATGCAATCGGGAAAGCTGATTGGTCATTCTTCAGCATGACAAGGAACCCAAACCCAAAAAAGACGGTCAGACCAAATATCAACTTTCAATTTAATTAAATTGTGAAAACTTGCTTTCACTCACTATGAAACTGTGTTTGCTTATGTGCTGTATTTCCATGTATGTTTGCACATGTTTCAATAAATTGCTGCACACATGTCCCAAATTTCTAAATATAAAGAAATAAGGGTGGCACAACACTTTTGTACAGAACTTTATATACTATACTTCTGTTCTATACCAACCAATATGAATTTTTAAACATTTAAAATTAAATTACATATTGGGGTCATCGGCTATTTTACTATATGTCTACCTTCATCCATGGTAATCTTTCTCTTAACACTTCTTATTCAACTAGGTGGGTCTTAAAGTTGCTGTGAAGCCACACTTAAAGTATTTTCATACTTGCACCTCATGCCAAATACTAAAGTCAGTGGGCCAAACTTTCCCTCTCCCCGTCGCAAACCTTGTAATTAGGTAAAACATGTTTTTACAGCATATCTCTAAGTACTTTAAGTAGTGGTTAGTAGTATAGAAAAAGCTTGAGCAGACACACGCACTTAAATCACAGACTACAGGTATGTCTCCTGGAATGTCTTTGCCTGCTGAGCAAATACAGAAACCCATCTCTGTTATCAGATGCACAGAATGGTTTGTGACACACAGCGAATTTACACAAATAATCCCAGCCACGCTTCATTTAACATGTGAAGTAGATGCATGAAGTGTGCAAAGGGGGCATCATTTCTATATGTGCTCCTTAGACTGCTCAGGTAAAATGATGCAGTTTGTAATCCCAGTGTCTCTTTTCCTCTGTGTAACAAAGACGGACACACGCAGTCTCATAAACATCTAAACTAAAAGATCTAAATAATACTAAGCTATTAAGATGCCATACCAGTCTGTCTATATTGCACAGTCTGACAGTGAACACGACTGTTTTACTGTGTATACATCATTAATTTAATTCCTTTTTAATAGTTCAATATCCTTTAATTCAAAATTTAATGAAAAAAACAAAAACAAACTATCTCCATTAATGAGATCAATTGCATGATCAATTTTGGACAAGTTTTAGCTGTTGAACAAATGTCACACATGGTACTTATGGCCAAACAGCTCTTTGGTCTTGTCTGTTCAAACGACATTCACCATCATCAATCAATCAGCTCAAAGTTTTGCATGTCTGGTATTTAGCACTCAGATAAGGAGGTTAGCCCAGTTTTATAGCTAGAGAAAGTCCTGACAGCGGACAGTATCCTTTTTAACTTCAAGAGAATCTTTCATCCTCAAATCTCAAGAGTACAGTGAACTATTTTCCTGCAGGTGTTTCCATGAAACCACCTGGTCGCTTTTTCCACTGTCAGCACCTACTACAAAAACACTTTATGCAAAGCTCTACACTATGAATAGAAAGATGGAAGTCTGGTGGTAAACAGACAATCCAGTAACCCAGACCAGAGGAATAATAATAATAATTTAAAAAAAAGTATATTTTGGTTTTGAAAAGGAAGTTTAAAAGTTCTCTGTCTCGCAGTAACAACAGTCCAAAAATATCCCGGTTCAACACAAAGCAGGTCTCTGCATGTCCAACAGCTCTTGTCAGGGGTTGGACGTGGAGACACACACACACACCTTCCTATAAAATAGGAAGCACATGGTGATATCCATCAACCTTTTTGTGGACTGACATTCACGCACACAGACATACAGACAATCACAGGCATTTTGGAAATTATAACAGGAAGCTGCAGTCAGAGCAGCACAAGTTCATCCATCAAAGCAACGGGACGACATTTTTAAAAACACACAAACATGCGCGGGGGCGATCAGAACTTGTCCAAATAAACCAAACATTCATGTGCGCCCTTCTCCTTACGCAGCTTTGCATGTGAAAGGACATGCTTTGCATTTCAGACAAGGCCAACACCACTGTTTGCATCTCCACTCACGGCAGGAAGAGTAAAAATGACAGGCATTTGTTCTCGGTTGTTGTTATTAAACACTTCACAGATGAGCACCTTTTGATGGAAAAGTGGTGGTAAAGCTTTTCATGTTTTTTAGTAAAAGGTTGACAATACTGCCTATAATTTATGCTAAATTTAAAGATTTTAAGAGTGTGCACTTTGTATGTCTCTACAAAGAAGTTTAAATTAGAGCTGGATGTGCTGTTAGCAAAGCTCATTTCCTTTTCCTGTATGACAAGCAAGAAAGGTCATTCAGCTGTGCAGCTGAAGCCCACGTTGCCTGATTAAGACAAAGTCAGGTGATGATGGAAGCTGGAGGCCTTTTGTTGCTTATTTCACCAGTTTTCATCCGCTCACTGTTGTAGCAATCTTCATGCATACTATATACAGAAGCCATTGCTGCTTCGAGTTCGAGGGTAAAAATGATCTATAAACAACAGTGAAGAAAGTTATTGAAAGGTCAAACAGCTGACGGGTAAACTTTTTGCCTCATATTTTTCAACCTCTTCTCTTCACATCTTCCTTTGAATCCCCTTTGTCAACTCCTTCACGCCTCAGCTCCTACATGTGACCTCCCAGCAGGGAAGGTCGCCAGCAGCAGGTGAAAGATCACGACCCCCAACACAAAGACTCGCTGCCCTCTTCCTCGGCTTCAGCAGAGACTGGAAAAACAGCAGCCTATCACATCTCTCAACACTGACAATTTACCAGGAACAATTACAAAATACCAACAACAGTAGCCTTAAGCAGGGAATGGAGATTCAACAAGTCCTAAAATCGAACTGCTGTGAAATTGCATCTATACTTGAGGTTGTTTAAAATGAAACAAAAGGAGTGGAGATGAAAACAACAGTGGACAAAATAGGTCATTTCCTGTTTGTGTTTTTAATCAGCTCTGCTTCTGTATCGGTCTCCCAGAATGCACAGTAGCAGCTCTTCTCATCAAGAATACATCACATATGTGCCAAGGCTCCTATGGAAGCACAACTGAGTCCTTTCCGCCTGGAGCGCGTTTGAACTCCACATGCTATCTGGATCTGCTTCAGGCAGAACAGAGATAAAAGTGTTGGATTACAGTGGACATCAGGAAGGTATGAATATTATCCTTAAACGCAGCCATGTGTACGCACACAGTCGCCACACATTCAATCTTTCCTATAAACCATCATGCATATTTCGAGCGCACATCACCTGGACCTTAGTTTAAATGTGGGGTGATTTATGATCAACTTTGTGAGAAAGAAACTGGATACAGCGTGGGACCGAAGGCATTCTCTGGAGCCATCTGTCTGAAGGTACTTTGGTAAAAACATCACTCAGAGAGAAAGCTACTTGACAGGTGCAGCTCATCCTAAACTCAAAGATAAGATGAGCTACATAAGCCTACATATTTTACAGTCTGATTAGCATTTTCATCCTTCGGTCTACGCTAACATAGATCCCTATGGCGGCGTAATACGTAATCTTAGGGCCACAGTGTTATTAGACAAGCAGAAGACAGTAAATCAGCAGGACTAGATTACAGGATATGAGGTCCTGTCTTTCCTGGGTTTAACATTACACGGGGGGTGAAGGTGCTAAGGTCACTAAATCTCAGGTTACATTCTCACGAGATTTAGAATAGCACAGCACCTGCCGTCCTCCTCTGACTGTGACGAAAGAAGGCAACACGGACGGCTTAACTGAATATTTCCACGTGACTCAATTTTGCTGTTATGATATTAATAAGGGATGTGCATTTCTGTAAAAGATTATATCTGTGATCAAAATATCAGTTTTGCTGATACCTGATTTTTTTTGTTTATCTTGCGCTCGTTTTCATTTGTGCCTGAGAAACAAATGAAACAAATGGATAAATCGGGGATCGACCCACCGACCTTCCACTTGGTATACAACCCGCTCTATCACAGTCAAACATAGCAAGCTATGAACTTATTAGAAAAAACTGCAAGATTTGATAGCCACATTTTACAGTACAAAATTATTACAGGTAAATAAACTAACATCATAAATGACTGATTCTCTGCAACGACGATTTAGTGTTACTTGGGTAAACACAACTGCTTTTCAGAGATGTGCAGATACCTGCTGCTTTCTTTGTAGACAAATACTAACGGGTGGCTGGTCCATCCCCTTCCCTCCCCCTCATACTGGAGGTGAGGGTACAGAACAACACCAGGGAGACAAAGACCATTAATTCAAACGCGCAGGTGCCATCTTTAAGTCCTGTATCCATTTTTCAATAATGCATCCATGGGGGCAACGTGTTGCATCAGTAACATGTTGGTTTCCTGGCAGCTGGAACAAAACTAGCCACTTCCCTCATTTCCCTCAACCCGCACATAAGCAGCAGCGGTATCAAACCTTTCATCTAACCCTCAACAAGTGAGCAAACATCCCCAAAACCTAAACTATCCCTTTAATCCAGCATACAACAGCAGGAACAGTCACAGTGATGACAACAGTGCCTTGTCAGTCAAAGCTGCAAAAGCTTAATATGTTATTTGTGGTGATGTTCTGCATTAATCATTATTTATAAAGATTAAAGTGATTCAGTGTGAAAGTCACCTGTGAGTGGCAAAAAGAGAGAAAAACACTGTGGTGACATTTGACTTCCTTCAGCCATCTGCTGGCGTTTCATAAGAGCCTGGAGTGTGTCCAGAACTGTCAGCTCTTTCTTAGTACAGAGAGCATCAGTTTTTAGCAAAACCGATTCTTTGTAAGATGATTTTTTTAAAGATCAAAGACCCAAACATTGTTAAAAGCAGAACTTCACCAGACACATAGCTTACCACTAGCTACATGTCATTACATAACCGGTGTTATTGATTCATAGTCATTCTCATGCAACCTGTTCCGCCAGCAGTCTCTTCCTTATCTCCTATCAGCGTTCATCTGCCAGCAATTATCTTCCAGTCCTGCGATCTGACCTGCAGGCTGTTCACACGCACAGTAACTCCTCTGCGCAGCACACCTGTTTCTGAAATCACTCCGCTGATAACAGCGCGGGATCCGTGTTTCAACTTCACCTTAGGGCAATTCGTTAGACTCACGGGAAGGGATTGATGGGGGACCTGCTCGAAAAGTGCACCGAGGCAGTTTCCGCTCGCTGTTTTCTGTTGCGGGTGTCTTTGCAGAGGGCACATGAGCAAATCCTCGTCCTCCTGCAGCCACCGGAGACATGTCAACCTTGAATTGGAGCGCTGAAAACCCTCCTCGACACTTCATTAAATCGCAGCCACGCTGGCTCACCTGTTCACTTTGCCAGCGCCCTCGTTTACCTGGTCGTAAAACCTCAGTGACGTTACCTTTGCGTGGCGTCATTTTCCGGCTCACTTTATCAGCGTCGATACTCAACAGTTAAACTTTTTTGGACTTAATTAAAATAAATAATAAATAAAATGAGCTGTTTAGATGTAAAGGTGAAGAAATATATTTATAATTTTAAAAAAAATTATTTAAGATTTTTGTGAAATTTTTTTCATTAGTTATGTATTTGTTTGTGTAATTTTGTCTTTCTTATTCATATAACTCTACATCAATGAACATGTTCATTGCTTACCAACGTGATCGGATAATGTTTAAAGTCACAGCCCCCATTTGACAGTTTCTGCTATGAAATAGGATTTACTGTTAGTAAGAAGGAAAACAGGCCATCTATGTAGGTTTCAACTTCCTAGAAGTCGCATCGTTCTACTTCAGGAGAGGTCTCGGGTTTGACTTCTTGGGAGACAATCGTTTTATTTTTTAATCTGCACGTCAAATATTATAGAGACCTACAGTTGCTCTATTTCATTAAAATGAAAATACTGTTGGCATTTTTCTGTAGTTGTACAGTCATTTGAAAAATAAAAATTTTTACACTCCTATCAAAAACTAGGCACTAAGATGCATGTGCAACCACCTTCAGCAACAATAATTTGAAGCAATAATTTTCTCTATGTATTTATCAGTCTCTGACATCGTTGTGCAGGGATTCTGATACAGTCTTTTTATGATGTTGCTTCAGTTCATTGAGGCTTTGTGGGCGTTTGTTTATGCACAGCTCACTTATAGGTTCCACCACAGCATTTCAATCAGGGTGAGGTCTGGATTTTGACTGTGTCATTGCAACACTTGGATTATTTTCTTTTTCAACCATTCTGCTGTAGATATGCTGCTGTTTGGGATCATTGTTATGTTGCGTGATCCTTTTTTATCTAAGGTTTAGCATTCAGACTTTAATCTAGACTCCTTTGGTTTACAGAGGAGTTTGTAGTTGAGTCAATAATTGCAAGATGCCCAAGTCCTGTGGTTGTAAAACAGGCCCAAACCATCACCCCTCCTCCACTGCTTGACAATGGATGTAAGGTGTTAATGGTGGCATGCTGCGCTTGGATTTCTCCAGTCACCGTGCTGTACATTATTTCTTCAGTCTTTCTCTAATTGTCCTTTTATTGGCCCTTTTAATGAAAAACATTAAGCAACCAGTAGTTTGATGACTTCAAAACACTTTATTTTAAATCTCTTACACATTATTTATAGTGACTGTCTTTGTATTTTGTACTGGGAAAACCAAAACTAACCTCTTATCTTCCCACTGTCTATTGTTGGGCATAAAACAGAATGCGGGATAGGACATATCTCTAACAGCGTTGTGGTTATTTCTCACATTCCTGCCTTTCCTTACTGCTTACCTTGCTGACAGACAGACGGTAGTTTTACATCTGTAGCTTTTATGTGACTCACTGAACAATATTCTTTTGTCTGTACAGTTTTGATAATTCTTTTTTCATTTTGATTTATAGGTGTCATGCTCTCTGGTGAGTATTATCTTTGTCACTGGGGAGGTCATGGCCTGAATGATTATTCCACAGAGGACAGGCTTAGCCACTGAGCTTTTCTCTGTGATATCAGCTTTCTCAGAATAAGATGACTTCATTGTCAACTGAAACTGCTGAAGTCCTGAGAGTGAGGAGGATTTTCCCTCAGGTAAAAGCTGACAAACAATGCCAAAGCTGTCTATTTACATTGCTGTCCTTCTAGTATGTCAGTGTCTAGTTTTCAGTGGAAGAAAATATAGCTTGTTAATTGCTGTTTTTCCCTGTACATGTAGAGACATGCCTGATCATTTTTAGCGTGGAAATCCCTTAGTCCGTGGAAACAGACATGCACCTAGCTATAGGGCAGATTGAGAACAATTCCTACTATGCTGATGGTGACAGATAAAATCTGTTCCTTTGGTTTCATTTTGAAAGCATACACGCACTGATGCTGCTCAGCTTTTGATTTGACAACATGATTTTATCATTTTCAGAGTGAACGCCACTTTTAAGCACCGAAATATTAAAACAGCATCTGATAAAAATGTGTTTAATCTCGTTTCACATTACAGGCTTCAAAGCGACTGATGTGTTATGTGACATTCTGTGACACGAGAAAATTATGTGCTGTTCAAAACAGAAATTTATCTCAGATGACTCTGGGACACTCAAAACGACTTCCTGACGACCTGATAAAGATTTCCTGCATTTAACATTGTTTATGCGTTTTAATTATGTGCATACATACAGATGTTGTTTTATTTTCGCTGTCCGGCCATCTATTTTTACCAGTTGTCTTTTAAACATTTTTTCTTTCACTATTTTACATCATTCCTCACGCAAATGTTTTTTAACATTGCAGCTGTAACCATTAAATCTTAAAAAGTTAAATTACAGAGAAAGGTTCTGGTAACGCATTGGCCTGAATACCATATAATTATAAAACAGAAAGATTTTGTTTATTCACAGAAAAATGTCATTTTTTCTCACTGTGGATCCATTTGAACAAACAAACAGAAAAAGGAACTTTTCTGTCATTTAATTGTTTATTTATAACTTAATTACTTTGTTGCAGTATGAGTGGTGTTAGGGTGGGGTGGGGTGTCTTTATCAGTAGGAAAAGCTGTAAAATGTAAATACAGTTAAAAGTCCTAATTGGAGTCTTCATCAGGCCAATTCTGGTCTTGTTGCCACTGATGAGCTGTCCTGTACTCACTGGTGATACTATGATGCTATCTGATATGAGGAGTTTGTCACAAGGCAGGATGCAGGGTACACCCTGGAGAGCTTTCTTGACAAAAGCCTGTTGCTTTTGTCAAGAAGCTGGAGTACACAGAGAGAACCCACGCAGGCACAGAGTGAACAAACAAGCTCCATACACAAAGGCCTTGGCCAGTCACTGGATTTGAACCCAGGACCTGCTGCCCGAGGCCCTTCTGCATTGAGTTTGCATGGTCTCCTTGTACCTGTGGTACGAGCAGAGCCTTCTGCAGCTCAACGTGGCAAAAGACCAAGGAACTGATTGTGGACTTTTTAGGAGGACCAGGAAAACCTTCACCCCCGTTTCAATCCAGAGAGGTCAATGTGGACATTGTAGAGGACTATAAATACCTTGCAGTACACATAGACAATAAACTGAACTGGGCTAAAAACACCACTGCACTCTACAGGAAGGGCCAGAGTCGACTCTATTTTCTGAGGTGGCTGAAGTCTTTCAACATTGTTGGACAATGCTCAGGATTTTTTGCGAGTCTGTTGTGGCCAGTGCTAGCCTCTATGCTGTTGCATGCTGGAGCATCAGGTTGAGGGTCCCAGATGCCAACAGACTGAATAAACTGATCCGCAAGGCCAGTAATGTTGTGGGGATGGAGCCCACCCCTTAGGGTGGTGTATGAGAGGCGGATGTTGTCCAAGATAAGGACAATGTTGGATAATACCTCCGCCCACTCCATGACGTGCTGGCCAGTCACAGGAGCACGCTCAGTGAGGCCATCTCCCTGTACTACAACTGCATTTAATACACTGTAAACACTGCAATAGTTACACCCTTTTGCACATATTCTACAGTAAAATAACAGATGACAAAGTTCACAGGTTAGAGTCAAATATATCACCTCTCTAATATTCTCACCTTGTATAGATTAGTGCCATTTCTTAAATTTGTAAAGTTTGCAATATATTGTATTATTTAACCCACATAATAATTTACATAATTTCCTTAGGGATTATTAAAGTATTCTGATTCTGATTGTCCTTGAAACAGAATTGCGAGTATACATCATTTTCAGAGTGCCGGTCCCTGTATTAGTGAGTGAATTGCATAATAGTCCAGTGAAATGGTTAATTAAATGCTTATCTGTGGCAGACTGTGGAGGAGACATGGGCAAGAGTGCTGTTGATCTGAGTCACGCAATAGGAGATAAATGGTGTCTGGTGTTTGTAGTGTCAAAGGGCAGTGTGACAGATGAGATGCCAAAAATAGACTAGGTGAGTTTGCGCTCATATAGACAAAGGCAATAAATGAAGGCAAGATGAGGGCAGCCATAACAAACATCATTATAGACCTGACTGAGATGTCATCATCCCATTTAGGATTAGAGAGCATATACAAACAATGTACGTTTGGAATATCTTTTCATTAAGCCTTGCAGACACAACACTACAGAAAAATGCATTTCAGGATCAAACGCTCAAAGCCGATAGTTTTAATCTTAGCCCTTCCTGTTTGACTAATACGGATATTTTCAGTGTAAAACACTTTGGCATGAGTTTCACAATTCCCAGACACTTTTTTCCCCGAGGGCAGAACTGTATACAGTGTTTTTTCCCCTCATATGTGTACACACAAGTCATGGGAGACACACACAAGGGAAAGCTTATCTCCACCATCAGCTGAGAAATACTGGGCGACCCGCTCTGCTGCTTTCAGTCCAGAGCAACGACTGTGAGACAGAAAGTGAGAGAGAGAGCGCCTTTGTGTTATCAGACGCTGGGACAGAAAAAGCTGTCGAGTGTGCCAGGATTAATGGACATTAGCACATGAAGCCATGAAGAAAGCAGGAAACGCCACAGGAAATGCCTCAGAGGGTGTGTAATGCCAACTCTGATCACTGTCCGTGTGGCACCCGCATTATGTATGCTGATGCAGTGGGAAAATACTGGTGGCTTTTGTACTTACAGTAGCACATGAGTGGGAGTGCTAATTATGTTTAAAAAAAACAACCTCTGAGATGCTTTAGAAAGAAAGTGATTGCAATAAGAAAAATAGTATCACAATGAGTGCCAGAGTAACAATAACGTAATTAACTGTGAGGATGAATCAGATGGATTGGTTACTTTTTTATTAATGAATGGCAGTTTTGAAAATTAGATTCTGCATGTCTGTTACCAGTTTGAAGTTCAATTTAAAACTGAGGAACTTCCTTAAATTATAAATAAAATATCCTCATGTAAGAAAATGTAACTATCTACATTTTACACTAAGTAATAAAAAACAAAAATAGTTTACTGTGTAAAACTCGACCCCTGGTTTATTTATCTGTTGCTGTGTGAAAATGGGAAATTTGGCCAGAGCGAGCATGACATCTCTTAGGCAAGCTTTCTTGTTATTTCTTGTCTTCAGGAATAGTTCTCAAGGTTTGAAGGACATTGAAAAGCTCTTTGAATATTGGCTGCCTCTTGTTCTGTTCTCTGTCAAGATGATCCCACACTGCTTCATTTAATGATGAGGTCTGGGATCTGGGGAGGCCAGTCCATGACTACTGATGTTCCATTGTGTCTTTTCTATCCAGGTGTGCTTTTCATGCACTGGCAGTGTTTTTGTACAGTGGCGCCCAGAGACAAAGCACGTGCAAACTCCAAAACACAACGGAAGTGCTCCAGGACGCTAGGGTCAGTGTTGAGCTTTTGTTACCTATAGTGGCTACACAATTAATTATTTGAATATATATGAGTGTGGTTGTTCTATCCTTGCAGGTGTTTTCCACCAGTGTTTGCAACAAACTTGCTGTTTATTTTGCAAATCGAGCTCAACACTGATCCTAGCGTCCTGGAGCACTTCCGTTGTGTTTTGGAATTTGTACGTGCTTCGGAGTTTGTACGTGTTTTGGAGTTTGTACTTGCTTTGTCTCTAGCGGGCCACTATATCTTCTCTTTGATGCCCTTTCTTAAGAATGGCTTCTTGACACTGAGACTATTTCTGATGAGGCTTCAGTGAATAGTATCAACTGATGGGTCAGATGCATCTTTCAGCTCCTGTGTCATGTCTTTGCTGGATTTTCCACCTTATTTCTTAAGGACATGACTGTCAGAAAATTTTCATTCGTTATAGAAAAACTTGGTTGTTGTTTTAATTTTGCTTATCTGTCCTCCACACAGTTTCCTCACTCTTTTAAGGACAGAATACACACAATGCCACTAGATGTAAAGTTTTCAGCTAACATGTTTCACTAATAATTCTAGCTCCTTGGAAGCAAAACACAAAGAAATGAGGGGCGTCAAGACTTTTGCATAGTACCATATCACTAATTATACACCTATTATATTTTGACATGTCTCCAGAGCAGTTTTTGGATTTTTGTTCAAGTCAAAGTCCCACCTGTAAGACAAACAGAATTTCCATGCACTTTGGCTGTTCACTTTTTATTTAGATGATTTTTGTATGTTTCTATGACATATGAAAAACAATCTAAATAATTTCAAAAACTTTTATTGCCAAATAAATAAAACCCAAACTTTTGGCCACAACTGTAGAAAAGATAAAAGATGAGAGGAATATATCTGTACAGTAGGTATTTTTATTTAAGCTGATTATATTTTTCCCTTGACTTAAAGGTTCATCATCAGGAGGTAAACAGGAAGCCAGATCAGACGAAAAAGTATGAATAATGCATAAAAGAAGTCATTGAAAACTAAGTTGATTTAAATGGATTTCTCTGGGATTTGAGGTGGGTTGAGCTGTGCAAAAGCTGCTAATCAGTGGCTGAACCCAACCATGTCAACAGTGAAAAAAGAGAATGAACAAGCTGCTATCTAATCTAAATAACTGCAGGTGGTCTGTCATCACCATCTTTAACCTCATCGAAATCCCAGGAAATACTCTGAGTTTACAGTTTTACCATTCTGCTGAATTCACCGATTAACGATGAAACAGCAAAACTCTTTTCTTTCTGTTAAACCAACCGTGAAAGGCTGGATGTAGAAGCGGGTGGCCCTGAGGTCCCAGCATAAACCGCATCTCACATTATAAAGGCTGTAGTTATGATACCAGGATGTTGATGAGATAATTTCCAGAACATGTTTTTATGAAATGTCTGTGACCAGTTTGTCCTTCCGTACCAGCCAGAAGTTTCCATCTCATATATAACCGGAGATGTGTTGCCCACACTTGTTCTGTGACCAACAATGGAGAATGATTGCAGAAATGATTCCTGACTTGTGCTGTTACGTAAAAACCATCAGCGTGAGAGGAGCACAGACACACCTGCAGCCCCGCAATCCATTAGTGTCTGACATTCAAGAGAGAACTTTTCTGCAGACTGCTGTTGATTCATGGGAAGAAAATGAATCACTCTTTGTCGCCTCTCTTTTCTTATTCTTTATTTTTATTTATTATTCCTGCGTGGGCTCTCTCCACATACTCCAGCTTTCTCCCATAGTCCAAACACATACACGTTAGGTTAATGAATGATTTTAAAGTGACTTTGGGTATGGCGCAGATTATAGTGTATAGAAATAATGCACTGTGCTATATGGATATACGTAAAAACAAAAAACCCAATGCACGGTAAAAAAACAAACAAAAAAACAAACACTTGAGGTGCTTAGTGAGATTTATTGCACTATACTAATGCCAGTATATGTACATTTACCTTCTCACAAATTGTCCAAAGTTGCACACAGGGGTTAATGGGTAAGGATAGTGACAATTTGTAAAAAGCAAAACAACCCCCCTCCAAAAAAATGCATTTTAAATGTGGGAGTGCAGGTAGATTAACAATTACAGAAACATAAAACATCATTTTGTTAATTACCAGTATTATAAATTAGAGGAGCGGTAGCATTAGCCTTACATTGGGTGGTGGCTTAAAAAATGTTTTAAGCACTGTATGTGACTGAAGACCAAATTACAAAGACTTCTTTATTTCCCCTTCCTTTCTATGCTTACCTCTCACATCCCTTATCTCTTATATCCCTTATATTTGTTTAGTTAACATTGGCTTCCCTTGCTCGTTGTCTGGGGTCAAACAAAAACCGCTACTAACAATTGCAAATTTAATCCTCGGAGTTCCTTTCGGTGTTCTTCGGAGGGGATTTTGAATATCTCTCTTTAATCCATTCATGAATCAGTAAATGTTGTCAACAGCCAGAAGTTTTAAACAATAAAACACCACATAAATCTGGATGTTAATAACACAAATGGGCTGGCCAAGTATAAAGGTGAGGTTTCCAAAGTTATCGAGCTGTCAGCATAGCCGATCTTTAAATAAGGTTCCACTTTGCTTTGAAACAAACAGAAGATTTGAGTTAAGTTTTTCATTGTGATCGGTCTGCAGGACAAAAACCTTTGATCTCTGATATCAGCCATAGCTCTTTTTAAAAAGCTGCTCATTTAGCAGCAGATGTGGACATTTTAGCCAAGTGCCTCTTTTTTTTTCTCTACATGAACTTGACAAGTTCACTTTAATCAGAAACTGAGACTCAGTCTACCTGTACTGAACTCTTTCAGTGTGACAACCCCATATAACTTTCTACTCAATTTCCCAGAAACCCGATCTACTACGAATACGTACAAACATACATTCCCCCTAATCTTGCTCCATCTTTCTTTCTCTCCACTGTCTCTTGCATTTTAGTTGCCTTACATATCACATATCGGGCAGAGGAGAGCAACTCTATCCGCCCATTTAACTTCATTGCAGACACTCTGGCTGTCACAATCCTCTTGGTTGTTGAAAAAAAAAAAGGTGGAAGATGGGGAGGCCGTTGGAAAAGGGAGCCTGTTTTCTTCATCAGCCTTAACCTTGAGAAAGAGATTAGGGGAAGTCTAGGTCATCAAATCTCAAGAGCTTCTGGTTCACCTCAGACAAACTTTGCTTTTGTCTGCCAGAAAGGGAGCAGTGTTTAAAGCCTCAAACAAGGACCATTATTATCACAATCTGAAACTTTTCCATCTAAGATTTACTGGCAGACGGAAGTGCTTTTTGGATTTGCCTTCTTTATACAAACTTGTGAGTTGCAAATGCTATAACATGCCCGCACAGCTAAATGAAAAAGCCACAAACTGTAACGAATTCAAGAACTGAAATACTGATAAGTTAAAAAAAAAAATTCCCCTTCCCCACAATTTCCTTACTTACGTCTACTGGTGTTTAGCCATGCTGACATACTTTTATTTGTACAACTTTCTGAAACATCTTTAAGATATGTGCTATCATCTGAATGCAATAAATCCATTCAATTATGCAATTCAGGATTGTGGAGGGAATTAATCATATCCCAGCTGTCATCAGGCAGAAGGTGGAGCACACCCTGAACATATCACAAGTCTACTGCAGGACTAACACAGAACAAAAGATAACCATTCATACCTATTGACATTTTAAAATCATGGGTTAATTTAACATTCATGTCTTTGGACTCCAGGACAAAGACAGAGTACACAGTGAGAACATCTAAACTGCACTCAGAACAGACCATGCCTGGATTTTTTTAAATCCAGGACCTTCACACTGTGAGGTGATGGTGCCAACCAATACATCCCCTAATGTCCCTAATGTCATAGTCTTCAAAACATTGATATTAAGTATTCTACCATTTTCCTCAACTCCATTTCATGCTAAATATACTGACTGTAGTAAGAAGCGCATCTGTGATAAACTCCAAGTTGTTTTTGGACATTAATGACAACATAATTGGTGATTTTACACTTATGGAAATGATGTATTATGGAATGGGTGTCCTTCTGAATATCCACACACTCAACATCAGCAAATATATTTTGACTTAAATCAACAGCAAGCTTTTCCTGGAAGTTTTCCAACGCTTGGCGGAGGTGTGTTGGTGGCCAGGGAAGGAACGTGCCCTCCGGTTGTTGCAAGTGGCTGCCATCAGTCTCTCCAGAAGACCATCACAGCAACTTTCATGGGGCAAATGGGGCTGGAGGACCAGTCCTCTGCCTAAACCAGGTGGCTGCAGCCTGGCCCCACACTTAGAAAGGCTGGATTGCTGAAAATGGTAGTGCTAGAGAAATTTGTGGGGGGGGGCTACCGGCCAGGACAGTGAAGTGAGTCTGCTATCACTAGCCGGTGAACCTCGAAACTGCCATCACCCTGGCCAAAGACCAGCTGGCGACCTGTCCGGCTCAGTCATGGATATTCACAAATACCCCATAGTACTGGTGGAAATGAAAGATCGGGGGGAAATGCATAGAGTAACGGCTGCGGTTAGCTGGCGGCTAGCATACCCCTTAAATCTCAAAACTGATTGGTTGGGGTTTGGTAGCTCAATAGGGCAGTATGCAGGGCTGCACACACAGCCAATAGGGACACGTGGCGTTTGGGCCGCGTTCAGCTTGCCGGTTCCAGCAATTCGCTACACAGAAGATAATGGCACTATGCAATTCGCCCTTTGATCAAATGATGAGAGCTGATAGTCAAATAGTGCGCCCTGACATTTCCACATTTTGTAACGACAGACCATGTTGAGCGTGTCGTGACACTTGTAAAATGGAAGAACACATCTACTTGTTGGTCGCAGAAGAGCCACTGAGAAATGATTTTTTTAGGTGGCTCGTTACAACTCGATGGCTGGTCACCTGGAATAAGATAAGACTCTGGACCCAAAAATTGACCGATTTTACTGGCCAAGAATCTGTTTGGATGTGCGCTGATGTTGTGCGTCCAGTGGTGTCAGCTGGTGAACCAGCTGGCCATTCCAAAAGTGCCTTTATGCCCTTACTGCCCTTAATGGAGGTACCATTTGAGCACATTGGCATGGACCTCATCTGACCATTTTATCGACGAGAAAAAGTAAATCTTTCGTTCAGCTGTTGTTAACTGATCTTGACTTTGTTAATTAAACGTTGTAAACCTGCTTTCAGTGTGTCCTGTACATGAGTTCTTTCAGTAAACCACAGCACGGTGTGTTTTTTGAGCTGATGAAGTTAAGCCAAAACAAGAAACATGCAGCAGGAGACAGTAACTTGTTAAAATGTTTGTGGCGAGAATAAGGCACGGCGGGACCACGGAGTATCATTCGGAGCCATCTTTATTTACATCTCACCACAACAATCCCCAAACCCCCGAGTCCCCGTGTTTTTAACTAGGCGGGCGTGATTAAGGATGCCGTGCAGGTGCGTCCGCCCTCCCTGCACGGCACCGCAGACCACGCCCCACCACATACCCCCATCGCCTGATTGAGGCTGGGGAGCCATCCGGCCGAACCTACTCCCCCACCGCCAGTGGGAGAGGGAATCAGCCCGGACAGCTGGCGCCCCCAGGCCCCGGCCAAGCGACGGGGAGGTGCGAGTTCAGGTGGCCGCCTGCGAATCCAGCGGTGCAGGCCAAGCTGGTTCGGAAGTCGGACGCGTGGCGTGTGCACCCGGCGCGGCCGGCACAGTCGTGAGCCCCAGCTCACAGGTGGCTGGGCAGAGGTGTGGCGTGTACTGGCCTCTGGTGGTGGTGAGGCCGATCTGGTGAGCACGGCGATCTCAAGCGTGGCACACGCCTCGCTCGCCAGTTCCACTCGAGCAGGCTCCCCTGGCACGGGGACCTCCAGCTCCTTGCGCGGTCCATCCGTCACTGCCGTCGCTCCCCGCTGGAGCAGCCCATCGCGCGACTCCTCCGTCACTACTACTCCCTCCGCCGCCGCCTGCTCCCGCTGGGCGGCCGCCATTTCGGCCACCATCTGGGCCAGCTCCTCCATTCCCTGGCTCCGATACGGACCCGCCGTGCTGCCTCCTGGGTTTCGGCACCAATGTGGCGAGAATAAGGCACGGCGGGACCACGGAGTATCATTCGGAGCCATCTTTATTTACATCTCACCACAACAATCCCCAAACCCCTGAGTCCCCGTGTTTTTAACTAGGCGGGCGTGATTAAGGATGCCGTGCAGGTGCGTCCGCCCTCCCTGCACGGCACCGCAGACCACGCCCCACCACAATGTTATAAAAGGTACAATTAAAGATTTTCATGGATTTTTCAAGGATAAATGTCTAATTTGATCAAAAGTTCTATATGCCATTTCTGGAGAGAGTGCAGTGGAAATGTTGTCACTTTTGGACTTTGCTACTTGCAGCTAAACATTTGCAGCTAAATAATGTATAATGTAAGCAGAAACTGCAACTGAATGAGGGAATATTTGTCTAAAAACTTAAACTGAACTAGAAGGGTACCAGTGCTCCAGCTTACCATCTTTACCTGAGTAAATCTGTTTGTTGAACAATCTAAATGGTTGATTCAGAAACTTCTGTGACATCAACTTAACTGAGACTCATTACAAATTTCACAAAACACAGTTGAATACTTAGTTAATTAGTTTTTATTAGTTATTTTTGTTTTTGTTGTTACGTTAATTTTAATAAAAAATAAATAAATAAGTAAATAATTGTCATGGTCCCCGTGCCTGCCCAGCCGGCCTCACAAGGCTACACTTGTGTTTTTTTTCTCTTTCTCCCCCTATCTCTCTGCCTGGGCGGAGCTCACAGCTGGCTCCCGCCCTTGGCTCTCACAGCTGTTGGCGATCAGCTGATTATCCGTCTTCTATTTGAGGCTGGGTCACAGATCCTCTCATCGCGGGATGATTGCGCTACTGACGTTAGTCTACCTTTCCAGCTCCCGTGGTCTTACACCTTTATGCCTTCGTGATTTGTGAGTGATATCTCCCTTTCCCTGTTCCAGCTTATCTTCCCGGACCTGTGACCTCCCCGCGGTACGAACGTGTGTGAGGATGTGAGCGAGCGTGAGAGAGAGAGAGCCTTCCCCTAATCCCCTGGAACCCTGAATTTCCCGTCACTGTATATATTATTGCATGGGTGTGTAAATAAATTGTGTTTTGAGACATCAACCTGCTCTGCGCTTGAGTCCCTGCTTTCAGCCCGTGACAATAATATCTTTATTTTATTTTATTATTAATTTATTTGTTGTTCCCAGAGAGCAAGCCAAACACTGGTCCTGACTATCTCTAGTAGTGGTGCACTACTAGTGAATGACCGGTGAATGTGGGGCGACGGTGGCAAGAAAAAACTCCCTCCTGGAGGAAGAAATCTTGGGAGGAACCAGGCTCTCTGGGAGGACCCTTCCTCCTAAGGGCAATACTTACCAGCGGTCTGAGACGACGGTTGTTCCTTCTCAGCACGATGATGGCTCTAACTTGCTTCCACACCCTGTTTTAGAATGAAGAGAAAAATGATTAACAAGGTAATAGGACATTTCAAAATTCTCTCAGCTGCTGTGTCTTCTTACGTTTCTCTTGTAAAACAGGATGTAGGCAGACTGCTGCTGTTCCTCAAAAACTGCCGATCCAGTTGTGTGGAGCACCCGTGCATCATTATAGGTGAGCCAATGATCTGATGTAGACTGTGGGCTCTCCTCAGGATGCACAGAATGACAGATGTAGTGTCCTAAGATCACATTAAGACAAATGAATCCAACTTCTAAAAGTCAACTGATTCAAGCAAACAGTGGTTTGGACTTAGTGCTTCTTAAAACATCAAAAGCTTTTGTGTGTGAGTCCTTCACTCAAAAGTAGCATTTTCTGTTTGTAACAAGTCAGTTGTTTTACCTGATTCTGTGCCTCCATAGTGACTAATGATGCTTATGAGTTCATAACGGCCATCACCCTGAGAAGGAACAAATCCAAAGATCAGTTTCATAAAGTCTCACATCAGTGCGATAATTAAGCTGATTCTCTGAGATGTTCTGCAGTCTGTTTTTACCTGTTTGGATGACACCACCAAGTCCCTCTGCAGCCTGACGGGGTCATTCACCTTCTGAAGCTTGTGGGTTTTTGTAAAGCCAAACCTCTTCAGGTGAAAGATGAGAACTCTGGCAGAAAAGAAAAAAAAACCCAAGGTACAAAATAAGAAGAATGAGTGTCAAACACAAACCGAAGATGGGAGAAAATGACTGCTCAAGTGTTGTCTTAAAAACTCTGATGTTTAGTGCGCCACAGTTTGGAAATCAGGTCAGTCGATCAATTCTGATGTGACCTTACTCACCTTGGCAGTGTATCAAAAGACTGCTTCACTTCCGAGGTCGTCCCTCCACAGTCACAGGTAAATTCGATTTTTTGTTCCTAAACAACGGCAAAGAGAAAACAGGCTTTATGGTAGAAAAAAAAATCACAACCTATGCGCACACACAAGATCAGTGATACTACATCTCTACTGGAATTTGTGATCTTACCTTCAAGTATGTCCCTAACATGTCCTCAACAGACCCCTCTGGAACCAGGTCAAGGGACAAGCTTGTAAATTCCTCCTGTTGTGATGACTGGTGACTGCAGCTACACATTTAAGGAGTAACGTAGTTAAAGTAACGATCAAGTAGGTGGAAAAGAGGTATATGAAAATGTTGCAATCAGCCCTGTGTTTCTGAAAGACTGGCTTACCTCTTGCATGTCCTCATGTTTTCCATTTTGAAAACATGATGGTCTTCTACTGGGCAGGTATAACTTCGGCCCAGGAGAGCTGCTTCCCTCTTCAGGTGAGGTGAGAGGCTTTTCACCTCATTGAGGAAAAAGGTTAGGAATTCATGAGCGTCCTGAAAGAAAAACACAGAGGAGATTTAGAACATAAACATTAGAAGGTAAAGCAAAAAACAAAATGTCCAAATAGCTGACGCACTTTCTGTGCACTGCCTTCGTATTCAGGAACCTGTTGGCTGAATGCCTTCTTAAAAGACATTAGGCGGCGTTTTTTAAGGTCATAATCTCTTGATTGATGACAGTTCCTGATGTTCATGAGCCTTCTGTAAAAAGGAAAGGGTAAACAGACATTTCTGGTGTTAGATATCTTTGTTCTTCAGGTTTCTGAAGAAAGTAGAAGGTTGACGTAGCGCACCTTAAGAGCCGAGCTTCTGGGACTGCTCTCCACAAAGTCTCCTGACGGCTGACATCTCTAATGAACTCCTCATTGTTGAAGAGGCTCTGCAGGCAGGAGTTCATGTAGCAGCTGTTTACAATGTTTGGAAACCTGCCACACATACACAAAGTTTACACTATCAGTGTAAAATAACTCATTTCCACTTTGACAAAGAGAGCTTTGGTCCTCGTGCACCACGTGTACTCACCCGAAGCGGTCCACAGTCTGAACTTTATTTTTCTTTTTTTTTCTATCCTTCAAATTTTTCCCTAAACTATTGCAAAAAGGTAAAAACACAAACACACAATTAGGAAAGATGTCAAGAAGCTAAGCAGTGTATGTGCATGTATGCATGAGCTTTGAAGTTTAAACATTTTGGAGGACGTTTTTCTCTTACATGTCAAACACCTGCTCCAATCCATCCTCTTGTGCCAGAAACTCCATAAGCAAAGTGTCCCAACTCAGGTCTGATGGCTCACTATGTTCAGTGGTGTTTCTAACCTGGTTGGAACTTTCACCACATTCCTTATGGGTGCTGCTGCATGCAGAAAGAAGAAAGGAGTCAGGGATGCATAGCAAGCACAACAGGACAACAAACAAACATTGTCTCTCTGGAGAAAAGCATTCAAACATCTAATTCTTATTGTGATCAGCAATCGGCCAAAATATTAAAAGCACTTACCTGGGATTGTCTGTAGTTATGACCTGTACTAGGTCCTCTGAACTGTTCAGTGGAGGCTTGATGTCCAGTTCTTGGCCTTTTGTTTCTAGGCAGTCTTCTTTTGGTGGTGCTGCCTCAGCAAGTGTACAGTCCTGCTGCAGGTTCTTTAATCTGCAAAAATATACAAATATATAGAAGATTAAGTATCAAATCTGCAACCAGAAGGATCCCAAAAGAATTTTTCTTTAAAGTGAGAAGATTAAAGTTTCCCTTACTTGTCACTCTTTTTATCAGGTTCCCCTGTTGTTTCTGGAGCAACCAGTTCTCGACCTTTTGTTTCTAGGCAGTCTTCTTTTGGTGGTGCTGCCTCGGCAGGAGTACAGTCCTGCTGCATGTTCTTTAATCTGCAAAAATATACAAATATATAGAAGATTAAGTATCAAATCTGCAACCAGAAGGATCCCAAAAGAATTTTTCTTTAAAGTGAGAAGATTAAAGTTTCCCTTACTTGTCACTCTTTTTATCAGGTTCCCCTGTTGTTTCTGGAGCAACCAGTTCTCGACCTTTTGTTTCTAGGCAGTCTTCTTTTGGTGGTGCTGCCTCGGCAGGTGTACAGTCCTGCTGCATGTTCTTTAATCTGCAAAAATATACAAATATATAGAAGATTAAGTATCAAATCTGCAACCAGAAGGATCCCAAAAGAATTTTTCTTTAAAGTGAGAAGATTAAAGTTTCCCTTACTTGTCACTCTTTTTATCAGGTTCCCCTGTTGTTTCTGGAGCAACCAGTTCTCGACCTTTTGTTTCTAGGCAGTCTTCTTTTGGTGGTGCTGCCTCGGCAGGTGTACAGTCCTGCTGCAGGTTCTTTAATCTGCAAAAATATACAAATATATAGAAGATTAAGTATCAAATCTGCAACCAGAAGGATCCCAAAAGATTTTTTCTTTAAAGTGAGAAGATTAAAGTTTCCCTTACTTGTCACTCTTTTTATCAGGTTCCCCTGTTGTTTCTGAAGCAACCAGTTCTCGACCTTTTGTTTCTAGGCAGTCTTCTTTTGGTGGTGCTGCCTCGGCAGGTGTACAGTCCTGCTGCATGTTCTTTAATCTGCAAAAATATACAAATATATAGAAGATTAAGTATCAAATCTGCAACCAGAAGGATCCCAAAAGATTTTTTCTTTAAAGTGAGAAGATTAAAGTTTCCCTTACTTGTCACTCTTTTTATCAGGTTCCCCTGTTGTTTCTGGAGCAACCTGGTTTCTTCTCTGTAGAAAGAAACCAAAAGACAGGACATAGCTGTGTGCTTCATTGCTCTTAATTGCTCCCATTTCATTGTGATGAATAAATGCTTGATGATAGTGACTCTTTCCATAAAACATACCTTCCAGAATTTGAAAATAGACCAGCGGGACTTTTTCTGTGGCTTTACAGTGGGGGTCTCTGCCTCTGTATCGCTGTCAGTTTCCTGTAGAGAACGAACAAACATAATGTTATTAAAAAAGAAAAGTCACTTAAAATTAACAAATACATTTTAAGGAAAATATGCATTTCATATGTCTTCTGTAAAAGCAAACCGAGAAACAGCAGAAGAAGTGTCTCCATTTTATTTTCTTCTTCTTCTTTATACCATTTTCATGGTTAGGTGTTGTGGCAGCAACAGAAGCATCCGGGACGCTGATCGAGGACAAAAGTGTAAATGTTATTTTTCAAAGTGGAAATTTTTAACAAGGAGCGCATCCTGGATATTGCAAATAAAAAATAATAACTGTTATGAAATACCAAAATGAACAAAATCATGTATTTTGTACATTTACACTCTATATTTTCAACTAATCTCTGAATCGATATAAATAATAGACAAAACTAGAAGTAGTAAAAACGATATAAACACACAAGGCGGAAGAAAAACAACAATAAAAGGGAAATAAAACAGCTCACACTAAACCACTGCTATAAATATCTCCGGCAACATTGGATTAAAGAGTCACATTTCTTTACCTCTGTTGAGACGTAGAAGGAATTTCCTTCTCTGCCACGTTTTGGTTTTTTGATCTCTGTTTAGAAAGAAGAAAACCAACATCAGTAATGGCATAAAACAAACATTCCAAGGGAGGCTCTACATGAAAAGTGTCCAGTTAGAAAATTTGGTATTATTTTAGATTATTTATCAATTTAGTGAGCTATCGACTCATGAAGTGGACCGATATGAATATGTTTAAATAAATTAAAAACAATTTATTCATGCCTCAATTTGAGTTTTAAAGTTTATGGTATGAAATACAAAATACTTCATTTGGTTCAAAATTCAGTTTTTACAAAAATCATCTATGAAGCTCCATTAAAAGCTTCAAAATGCTTATTTACTGTAAGAAAATATACAGAGAAATGTGCTACAAGTCTCGTCAAACTTACCTTTCTGAGAAAAAAGCGTTTGAACATCTTTGAACCTAATTTGATCGCAGTGAAAATCTTCTGTGCTATGCAAAAGTTCAACTGAAAACAAGTTCAATAGTTGTATATTTATAAGCTTTCAGCATAGAATGTTCATACCCTGAACATATGTCATCATAATGTATGGGGCTAGTTTGCATATTTTGGAATGTATGCTCATTGGAACTGTGTGGTACTCGTCTCCAAGCAACCCCACTGTACATGCTTGAAATGTACAGTGCAATGTGCAAAAAATTGCAAAAATAAACAAGACAAGACAGTGCAATGGATATGTGCAAAATGCTGAGTATTGTGCAAAAGTAACTTGGTGTGTGTGTGTGTGTGTGTGTGTGTGTGTGTGTGTGTGTGTGTGGGGAGCAGGGCGATATGACCAAAAATATTTATCACGATATACATTTGAAAATTTGCGATAACGATATAACTGACACTAGACAAAATACTTTACAACTCCACGACTTTATTAGTGCAAAAAAACCATCAATGTATTTTCACTTAAACAAGCAGCTGTTTTTATGTGCATTAAAGTTATATAAAAATGTAACAATGCAAATTCCTTGCTGACAGTTTAACCAAAAGGCATTTCCAGTGGAAATTGGCCGACATATCCTGAGCATAACAATGTATAATATCCACTAAACTTAAAAAGAGGTTATACACACACAATACAGTAATATTATGTTGAAGCACAGTACGTATCACTCCGCGAGGCGCCTGCCTAATATAGCCGTAATGCTCCACTTTCGCTCTTCTCATTCTGTGTCGCCGCCATGTGCGTATGTAAACATAGGCACTGCGCATGCGCGTTTTACCCATATTCTATCACGATATTTCATTTTCCTATCGTTGCCCAAAATTACACCGGTATTACCGTGAACGGTATGATATAGCCCAGCCCTATATGTGTGTGTGTGTGTGTGTGTGTGTGTGTGTGAGATACTGCAGATAAGTGCTTGGTAGCGATGTGTGAAGGTGTGTGTGTGTGTGTATCAGTCCAGTCACTGAGTGTTCAGGAGTCTGACGGCTTGCTGGTACCTCTTTCGAGAAGGCAGCAGGGTGAAGAGTGTGTGAGGTCCTCCATAATGCTGGTGGCTTTGCGGATGGAGCGGGTGCTAAAAGTGTCCATGATGGAGGGGAGAGGGGCTCCAATGATCTTCTCAGCTGCTCTCACTATTAGTTGTAGGGTACTGCGATCTGATACGGTGCAGTTACCATACTAGATAGTGATGCAGCTGCTCAGGACGCTCTCGATAATCCCTCTGTAGAAGGTGGTGAGAGTGGATGGTGAGAGATGGGCTTTCCTCAGCTTCCGCAAGAAGTAGAGATGCTGTTGGGCCTCCTTAGTTATGGAGCTTGGGTTAAGGGACCAGAAAAGGTTCTCCGCCAGGTGGACATCAAGGAATTTGGTGCTCTTGACGACCTCCAAAGAGGATCCAGTGATGTTAAGTGGGAAGTGAGCTCTCTGTGCTCTCCTGAAGTCAACAATCATCTCTTTTGTTTTGTCCACGTTCACAGACAGGTTGTTGACCCTACATCTCTACAGATGGCCCCTAGCGCAACCCTTCAGCCTACTAGTAATTGCACCTATTGTACAAAAGGGTTAGGGTTGTGTATGGGATTTCCTATGCCCCCTGAATGCACCATCGGGGTGCATGTCCGCAACTTTAGTTCAGAGACAAACGGCAGCCAAACAACGGACAGTGTGTGCGTTCATAAGACCGTAAGTTAATGTTTTACTTCACTCAGTTGTGTTGGTGTTCAGCCATGAGTGTATTTGATGACTTACCAGCAGTTTCTGCTTCTGTTTATGTGACATTATGTGTGTTGGTGGCCAGGGAAGGAACGTGCCCTCCGGTTGTTGCAAGTGGCTGCCATCAGTCTCTCCAGAAGACCATCACAGCAACTTTCATGGGGCAAATGGGGCTGGAGGACCAGTCCTCTGCCTAAACCAGGTGGCTGCAGCCTGGCCCCACACTTAGAAAGGCTGGATTGCTGAAAATGGTAGTGCTAGAGAAATTTGTGGGGGGGGGCTACCGGCCAGGACAGTGAAGTGAGTCTGCTATCACTAGCCGGTGAACCTCGAAACTGCCATCACCCTGGCCAAAGACCAGCTGGCGACCTGTCCGGCTCAGTCATGGATATTCACAAATACCCCATAGTACTGGTGGAAATGAAAGATCGGGGGGAAATGCATAGAGTAACGGCTGCGGTTAGCTGGCGGCTAGCATACCCCTTAAATCTCAAAACTGATTGGTTGGGGTTTGGTAGCTCAATAGGGCAGTATGCTGGGCTGCACACACAGCCAATAGGGACACGTGGCGTTTGGGCCGCGTTCAGCTTGCCGGTTCCAGCAATTCGCTACACAGAAGATAATGGCACTATGCAATTCGCCCTTTGATCAAATGATGAGAGCTGATAGTCAAATAGTGCGCCCTGACATTTCCACATTTTGTAACGACAGACCATGTTGAGCGTGTCGTGACACTTGTAAAATGGAAGAACACATCTACTTGTTGGTCGCAGAAGAGCCACTGAGAAATGATTTTTTTAGGTGGCTCGTTACAACTCGATGGCTGGTCACCTGGAATAAGATAAGACTCTGGACCCAAAAATTGACCGATTTTACTGGCCAAGAATCTGTTTGGATGTGCGCTGATGTTGTGCGTCCAGTGGTGTCAGCTGGTGAACCAGCTGGCCATTCCAAAAGTGCCTTTATGCCCTTACTGCCCTTAATGGAGGTACCATTTGAGCACATTGGCATGGACCTCATCTGACCATTTTATCGACGAGAAAAAGTAAATCTTTCGTTCAGCTGTTGTTAACTGATCTTGACTTTGTTAATTAAACGTTGTAAACCTGCTTTCAGTGTGTCCTGTACATGAGTTCTTTCAGTAAACCACAGCACGGTGTGTTTTTTGAGCTGATGAAGTTAAGCCAAAACAAGAAACATGCAGCAGGAGACAGTAACTTGTTAAAATGTTTGTGGCGAGAATAAGGCACGGCGGGACCACGGAGTATCATTCGGAGCCATCTTTATTTACATCTCACCACAACAATCCCCAAACCCCCGAGTCCCCGTGTTTTTAACTAGGCGGGCGTGATTAAGGATGCCGTGCAGGTGCGTCCGCCCTCCCTGCACGGCACCGCAGACCACGCCCCACCACATACCCCCATCGCCTGATTGAGGCTGGGGAGCCATCCGGCCGAACCTACTCCCCCACCGCCAGTGGGAGAGGGAATCAGCCCGGACAGCTGGCGCCCCCAGGGCCCGGCCAAGCGACGGGGAGGTGCGAGTTCAGGTGGCCGCCCGCGAATCCAGCGGTGCAGGCCAAGCTGGTTCGGAAGTCGGACGCGTGGCGTGTGCACCCGGCGCGGCCGGCACAGTCGTGAGCCCCAGCTCACAGGTGGCTGGGCAGAGGTGTGGCGTGTACTGGCCTCTGGTGGTGGTGAGGCCGATCTGGTGAGCACGGCGATCTCAAGCGTGGCACACGCCTCGCTCGCCAGTTCCACTCGAGCAGGCTCCCCTGGCACGGGGACCTCCAGCTCCTTGCGCGGTCCATCCGTCACTGCCGTCGCTCCCCGCTGGAGCAGCCCATCGCGCGACTCCTCCGTCACTACTACTCCCTCCGCCGCCGCCTGCTCCCGCTGGGCGGCCACCATTTCGGCCACCATCTGGGCCAGCTCCTCCATTCCCTGGCTCCGATACGGACCCGCCGTGCTGCCTCCTGGGTTTCGGCACCAATGTGGCGAGAATAAGGCACGGCGGGACCACGGAGTATCATTCGGAGCCATCTTTATTTACATCTCACCACAACAATCCCCAAACCCCTGAGTCCCCGTGTTTTTAACTAGGCGGGCGTGATTAAGGATGCCGTGCAGGTGCGTCCGCCCTCCCTGCACGGCACCGCAGACCACGCCCCACCACAATGTTATAAAAGGTACAATTAAAGATTTTCATGGATTTTTCAAGGATAAATGTCTAATTTGATCAAAAGTTCTATATGCCATTTCTGGAGAGAGTGCAGTGGAAATGTTGTCACTTTTGGACTTTGCTACTTGCAGCTAAACATTTGCAGCTAAATAATGTATAATGTAAGCAGAAACTGCAACTGAATGAGGGAATATTTGTCTAAAACCTTAAACTGAACTAGAAGGGTACCAGTGCTCCAGCTTACCATCTTTACCTGAGTAAATCTGTTTGTTGAACAATCTAAATGGTTGATTCAGAAACTTCTGTGACATCAACTTAACTGAGACTCATTACAAATTTCACAAAACACAGTTGAATACTTAGTTAATTAGTTTTTATTAGTTATTTTTGTTTTTGTTGTTACGTTAATTTTAATAAAAAATAAATAAATAAGTAAATAATTGTCATGGTCCCCGTGCCTGCCCAGCCGGCCTCACAAGGCTACACTTGTGTTTTTTTTCTCTTTCTCCCCCTATCTCTCTGCCTGGGCGGAGCTCACAGCTGGCTCCCGCCCTTGGCTCTCACAGCTGTTGGCGATCAGCTGATTATCCGTCTTCTATTTGAGGCTGGGTCACAGATCCTCTCATCGCGGGATGATTGCGCTACTGACGTTAGTCTACCTTTCCAGCTCCCGTGGTCTTACACCTTTATGCCTTCGTGATTTGTGAGTGATATCTCCCTTTCCCTGTTCCAGCTTATCTTCCCGGACCTGTGACCTCCCCGCGGTACGAACGTGTGTGAGGACGTGAGCGAGCGTGAGAGAGAGAGAGCCTTCCCCTAATCCCCTGGAACCCTGAATTTCCCGTCACTGTATATATTATTGCACGGGTGTGTAAATAAATTGTGTTTTGAGACATCAACCTGCTCTGCGCTTGAGTCCCTGCTTTCAGCCCGTGACAATAATATCTTTATTTTATTTTATTATTAATTTATTTGTTGTTCCCAGAGAGCAAGCCAAACACTGGTCCTGACTATCTCTAGTAGTGGTGCACTACTAGTGAATGACCGGTGAATGTGGGGCGACGGTGGCAAGAAAAAACTCCCTCCTGGAGGAAGAAATCTTGGGAGGAACCAGGCTCTCTGGGAGGACCCTTCCTCCTAAGGGCAATACTTACCAGCGGTCTGAGACGACGGTTGTTCCTTCTCAGCACGATGATGGCTCTAACTTGCTTCCACACCCTGTTTTAGAATGAAGAGAAAAATGATTAACAAGGTAATAGGACATTTCAAAATTCTCTCAGCTGCTGTGTCTTCTTACGTTTCTCTTGTAAAACAGGATGTAGGCAGACTGCTGCTGTTCCTCAAAAACTGCCGATCCAGTTGTGTGGAGCACCCGTGCATCATTATAGGTGAGCCAATGATCTGATGTAGACTGTGGGCTCTCCTCAGGATGCACAGAATGACAGATGTAGTGTCCTAAGATCACATTAAGACAAATGAATCCAACTTCTAAAAGTCAACTGATTCAAGCAAACAGTGGTTTGGACTTAGTGCTTCTTAAAACATCAAAAGCTTTTGTGTGTGAGTCCTTCACTCAAAAGTAGCATTTTCTGTTTGTAACAAGTCAGTTGTTTTACCTGATTCTGTGCCTCCATAGTGACTAATGATGCTTATGAGTTCATAACGGCCATCACCCTGAGAAGGAACAAATCCAAAGATCAGTTTCATAAAGTCTCACATCAGTGCGATAATTAAGCTGATTCTCTGAGATGTTCTGCAGTCTGTTTTTACCTGTTTGGATGACACCACCAAGTCCCTCTGCAGCCTGACGGGGTCATTCACCTTCTGAAGCTTGTGGGTTTTTGTAAAGCCAAACCTCTTCAGGTGAAAGATGAGAACTCTGGCAGAAAAGAAAAAAAAACCCAAGGTACAAAATAAGAAGAATGAGTGTCAAACACAAACCGAAGATGGGAGAAAATGACTGCTCAAGTGTTGTCTTAAAAACTCTGATGTTTAGTGCGCCACAGTTTGGAAATCAGGTCAGTCGATCAATTCTGATGTGACCTTACTCACCTTGGCAGTGTATCAAAAGACTGCTTCACTTCCGAGGTCGTCCCTCCACAGTCACAGGTAAATTCGATTTTTTGTTCCTAAACAACGGCAAAGAGAAAACAGGCTTTATGGTAGAAAAAAAAATCACAACCTATGCGCACACACAAGATCAGTGATACTACATCTCTACTGGAATTTGTGATCTTACCTTCAAGTATGTCCCTAACATGTCCTCAACAGACCCCTCTGGAACCAGGTCAAGGGACAAGCTTGTAAATTCCTCCTGTTGTGATGACTGGTGACTGCAGCTACACATTTAAGGAGTAACGTAGTTAAAGTAACGATCAAGTAGGTGGAAAAGAGGTATATGAAAATGTTGCAATCAGCCCTGTGTTTCTGAAAGACTGGCTTACCTCTTGCATGTCCTCATGTTTTCCATTTTGAAAACATGATGGTCTTCTACTGGGCAGGTATAACTTCGGCCCAGGAGAGCTGCTTCCCTCTTCAGGTGAGGTGAGAGGCTTTTCACCTCATTGAGGAAAAAGGTTAGGAATTCATGAGCGTCCTGAAAGAAAAACACAGAGGAGATTTAGAACATAAACATTAGAAGGTAAAGCAAAAAACAAAATGTCCAAATAGCTGACGCACTTTCTGTGCACTGCCTTCGTATTCAGGAACCTGTTGGCTGAATGCCTTCTTAAAAGACATTAGGCGGCGTTTTTTAAGGTCATAATCTCTTGATTGATGACAGTTCCTGATGTTCATGAGCCTTCTGTAAAAAGGAAAGGGTAAACAGACATTTCTGGTGTTAGATATCTTTGTTCTTCAGGTTTCTGAAGAAAGTAGAAGGTTGACGTAGCGCACCTTAAGAGCCGAGCTTCTGGGACTGCTCTCCACAAAGTCTCCTGACGGCTGACATCTCTAATGAACTCCTCATTGTTGAAGAGGCTCTGCAGGCAGGAGTTCATGTAGCAGCTGTTTACAATGTTTGGAAACCTGCCACACATACACAAAGTTTACACTATCAGTGTAAAATAACTCATTTCCACTTTGACAAAGAGAGCTTTGGTCCTCGTGCACCACGTGTACTCACCCGAAGCGGTCCACAGTCTGAACTTTATTTTTCTTTTTTTTTCTATCCTTCAAATTTTTCCCTAAACTATTGCAAAAAGGTAAAAACACAAACACACAATTAGGAAAGATGTCAAGAAGCTAAGCAGTGTATGTGCATGTATGCATGAGCTTTGAAGTTTAAACATTTTGGAGGACGTTTTTCTCTTACATGTCAAACACCTGCTCCAATCCATCCTCTTGTGCCAGAAACTCCATAAGCAAAGTGTCCCAACTCAGGTCTGATGGCTCACTATGTTCAGTGGTGTTTCTAACCTGGTTGGAACTTTCACCACATTCCTTATGGGTGCTGCTGCATGCAGAAAGAAGAAAGGAGTCAGGGATGCATAGCAAGCACAACAGGACAACAAACAAACATTGTCTCTCTGGAGAAAAGCATTCAAACATCTAATTCTTATTGTGATCAGCAATCGGCCAAAATATTAAAAGCACTTACCTGGGATTGTCTGTAGTTATGACCTGTACTAGGTCCTCTGAACTGTTCAGTGGAGGCTTGATGTCCAGTTCTTGGCCTTTTGTTTCTAGGCAGTCTTCTTTTGGTGGTGCTGCCTCAGCAAGTGTACAGTCCTGCTGCAGGTTCTTTAATCTGCAAAAATATACAAATATATAGAAGATTAAGTATCAAATCTGCAACCAGAAGGATCCCAAAAGAATTTTTCTTTAAAGTGAGAAGATTAAAGTTTCCCTTACTTGTCACTCTTTTTATCAGGTTCCCCTGTTGTTTCTGGAGCAACCAGTTCTCGACCTTTTGTTTCTAGGCAGTCTTCTTTTGGTGGTGCTGCCTCGGCAGGAGTACAGTCCTGCTGCATGTTCTTTAATCTGCAAAAATATACAAATATATAGAAGATTAAGTATCAAATCTGCAACCAGAAGGATCCCAAAAGAATTTTTCTTTAAAGTGAGAAGATTAAAGTTTCCCTTACTTGTCACTCTTTTTATCAGGTTCCCCTGTTGTTTCTGGAGCAACCAGTTCTCGACCTTTTGTTTCTAGGCAGTCTTCTTTTGGTGGTGCTGCCTTGGCAGGTGTACAGTCCTGCTGCATGTTCTTTAATCTGCAAAAATATACAAATATATAGAAGATTAAGTATCAAATCTGCAACCAGAAGGATCCCAAAAGATTTTTTCTTTAAAGTGAGAAGATTAAAGTTTCCCTTACTTGTCACTCTTTTTATCAGGTTCCCCTGTTGTTTCTGAAGCAACCAGTTCTCGACCTTTTGTTTCTAGGCAGTCTTCTTTTGGTGGTGCTGCCTCGGCAGGTGTACAGTCCTGCTGCATGTTCTTTAATCTGCAAAAATATACAAATATATAGAAGATTAAGTATCAAATCTGCAACCAGAAGGATCCCAAAAGATTTTTTCTTTAAAGTGAGAAGATTAAAGTTTCCCTTACTTGTCACTCTTTTTATCAGGTTCCCCTGTTGTTTCTGGAGCAACCTGGTTTCTTCTCTGTAGAAAGAAACCAAAAGACAGGACATAGCTGTGTGCTTCATTGCTCTTAATTGCTCCCATTTCATTGTGATGAATAAATGCTTGATGATAGTGACTCTTTCCATAAAACATACCTTCCAGAATTTGAAAATAGACCAGCGGGACTTTTTCTGTGGCTTTACAGTGGGGGTCTCTGCCTCTGTATCGCTGTCAGTTTCCTGTAGAGAACGAACAAACATAATGTTATTAAAAAAGAAAAGTCACTTAAAATTAACAAATACATTTTAAGGAAAATATGCATTTCATATGTCTTCTGTAAAAGCAAACCGAGAAACAGCAGAAGAAGTGTCTCCATTTTATTTTCTTCTTCTTCTTTATACCATTTTCATGGTTAGGTGTTGTGGCAGCAACAGAAGCATCCGGGACGCTGATCGAGGACAAAAGTGTAAATGTTATTTTTCAAAGTGGAAATTTTTAACAAGGAGCGCATCCTGGATATTGCAAATAAAAAATAATAACTGTTATGAAATACCAAAATGAACAAAATCATGTATTTTGTACATTTACACTCTATATTTTCAACTAATCTCTGAATCGATATAAATAATAGACAAAACTAAGTAGTAAAAACGATATAAACACACAAGGCGGAAGAAAAACAACAATAAAAGGGAAATAAAACAGCTCACACTAAACCACTGCTATAAATATCTCCGGCAACATTGGATTAAAGAGTCACATTTCTTTACCTCTGTTGAGACGTAGAAGGAATTTCCTTCTCTGCCACGTTTTGGTTTTTTGATCTCTGTTTAGAAAGAAGAAAACCAACATCAGTAATGGCATAAAACAAACATTCCAAGGGAGGCTCTACATGAAAAGTGTCCAGTTAGAAAATTTGGTATTATTTTAGATTATTTATCAATTTAGTGAGCTATCGACTCATGAAGTGGACCGATATGAATATGTTTAAATAAATTAAAAACAATTTATTCATGCCTCAATTTGAGTTTTAAAGTTTATGGTATGAAATACAAAATACTTCATTTGGTTCAAAATTCAGTTTTTACAAAAATCATCTATGAAGCTCCATTAAAAGCTTCAAAATGCTTATTTTACTGTAAGAAAATATACAGAGAAATGTGCTACAAGTCTCGTCAAACTTACCTTTCTGAGAAAAAAGCGTTTGAACATCTTTGAACCTAATTTGATCGCAGTGAAAATCTTCTGTGCTATGCAAAAGTTCAACTGAAAACAAGTTCAATAGTTGTATATTTATAAGCTTTCAGCATAGAATGTTCATACCCTGAACATGTGTCATCATAATGTATGGGGCTAGTTTGCATATTTTGGAATGTATGCTCATTGGAACTGTGTGGTACTCGTCTCCAAGCAACCCCACTGTACATGCTTGAAATGTACAGTGCAATGTGCAAAAAATTGCAAAAATAAACAAGACAAGACAGTGCAATGGATATGTGCAAAATGCTGAGTATTGTGCAAAAGTAACTTGGTGTGTGTGTGTGTGTGTGTGTGTGTGTGTGTGTGTGTGTGTGTGTGTGTGGAGCAGGGCGATATGACCAAAAATATTTATCACGATATACATTTGAAAATTTGCGATAACGATATAACTGACGATATAACTGACACTAGACAAAATACTTTACAACTCCACGACTTTATTAGTGCAAAAAAACCATCAATGTATTTTCACTTAAACAAGCAGCTGTTTTTATGTGCATTAAAGTTATATAAAAATGTAACAATGCAAATTCCTTGCTGACAGTTTAACCAAAAGGCATTTCCAGTGGAAATTGGCCGACATATCCTGAGCATAACAATGTATAATATCCACTAAACTTAAAAAGAGGTTATACACACACAATACAGTAATATTATGTTGAAGCACAGTACGTATCACTCCGCGAGGCGCCTGCCTAATATAGCCGTAATGCTCCACTTTCGCTCTTCTCATTCTGTGTCGCCGCCATGTGCGTATGTAAACATAGGCACTGCGCATGCGCGTTTTACCCATATTCTATCACGATATTTCATTTTCCTATCGTTGCCCAAAATTACACCGGTATTACCGTGAACGGTATGATATAGCCCAGCCCTATATGTGTGTGTGTGTGTGTGTGTGTGTGTGTGTGTGTGTGTGTGTGAGATACTGCAGATAAGTGCTTGGTAGCGATGTGTGAAGGTGTGTGTGTGTGTGTATCAGTCCAGTCACTGAGTGTTCAGGAGTCTGACGGCTTGCTGGTACCTCTTTCGAGAAGGCAGCAGGGTGAAGAGTGTGTGAGGTCCTCCATAATGCTGGTGGCTTTGCGGATGGAGCGGGTGCTAAAAGTGTCCATGATGGAGGGGAGAGGGGCTCCAATGATCTTCTCAGCTGCTCTCACTATTAGTTGTAGGGTACTGCGATCTGATACGGTGCAGTTACCATACTAGATAGTGATGCAGCTGCTCAGGACGCTCTCGATAATCCCTCTGTAGAAGGTGGTGAGAATGGATGGTGAGAGATGGGCTTTCCTCAGCTTCCGCAAGAAGTAGAGATGCTGTTGGGCCTCCTTAGTTATGGAGCTTGGGTTAAGGGACCAGAAAAGGTTCTCCGCCAGGTGGACATCAAGGAATTTGGTGCTCTTGACGACCTCCAAAGAGGATCCAGTGATGTTAAGTGGGAAGTGAGCTCTCTGTGCTCTCCTGAAGTCAACAATCATCTCTTTTGTTTTGTCCACATTCACAGACAGGTTGTTGACCCTACATCTCTACAGATGGCCCCTAGCGCAACCCTTCAGCCTACTAGTAATTGCACCTATTGTACAAAAGGGTTAGGGTTGTGTATGGGATTTCCTATGCCCCCTGAATGCACCATCGGGGTGCATGTCCGCAACTTTAGTTCAGAGACAAACGGCAGCCAAACAACGGACAGTGTGTGCGTTCATAAGACCGTAAGTTAATGTTTTACTTCACTCAGTTGTGTTGGTGTTCAGCCATGAGTGTATTTGATGACTTACCAGCAGTTTCTGCTTCTGTTTATGTGACATTATGTACAAGTGGTAGTTCGCTAGCATAACAGATTTGTTTACTAATTAGCTTCTAGGAGAGAGATTCGTTGTTATCGTGTTGTTGATTCTGTGCTCCGTGTAACAGATGATAAACCAATGTACAGTTGCCTTCAGTGCATAGTTGTATGCGGTGTGTTAATGCATAATGTCTGACTTTAAGTTTATGTAACCAGGCTGAAGTATAATGTCAGCTTATTTAGCTATATACTGTACTTGAGTACACCTCAGTTGTATCTTTATGTTTATTATGTAATCTGATTCCTAATTGATTGTATTATTATGCTTTGTCTGCAGAAACCACACATACACACACACACACTCTATCTCGCCCAGCTGCGGGCACATTCTCAATTGAAAATACAAAGAATGACAACTTTATTCCTGGACTCTGCCTGTTTGTTCCTCTCACATCTGAACATTTGCAAGTGTCCTGACCCGACACTCTGAAGTGATTGCTGCCAGCTCAGATTTCTTTAACCCTTCTGAACACCTATGGTACAAATTTGAGCAAACTAGGTGACTTCCTTCCTGTCACCAAGTTGTAACATTCACAAGATTTTCAGAAAACTTGACCTTTGACCTTGAGGTCAAGGTCACTGATATTCAAACTGAATATCAGTAGATGCACCATTGGTATTAATTCAAAATCCTATGCCTCTTGTTCTGGAGTTATTATCTTGACCAAGCTGAGTATACAATTATGAAAGAATTATTTTCCATTTTATTTCACTATCTGTAAATACGGCAAATAAACAGTATTTGTGACAATTACTAGTAAAGCGGTTAGTGAGAATCCACATCTGATTACAGTATAATACACTGCTTATTTATGTAAAATCATCATCAATAAATGTGTTCAAAACAGAAGCTACACTGGCTTTAAAAGTTTTTGTTAACTCTGGCTAGGGCTAGGGCATGGCATATACCGTTCACAGTAATACTGGTATGATGTTGGGCAACAACAAGAAAATGAAATATCGCGATTAGGGATGGGTACCGGTGTTCTGACATAAACGGTAGTAACCAGACCGAAAAGCAGCGCACATTTCGGTGCTTTATTTCGGTGCTTTTTTTTCCTGAGCTGTGATACACTTCTAGCCAATCATTTTACGTTTCCAAGGATAGTAGGCGGGGCCAGGTACGTACGTTCTTTTATGCAGAGCTACAGATTAAAAATGTCCAAGGCGAAGCGGTCAAAAGTCTGGCTGTACTTCATAGCAAAATATGCAAACTCAGCAGCCTGCAACAAGTGCTTTAAGCTGATACTGTGATACTGTCAAAGGAAGTAACACCTCGAATCCGATGAAACACCTGGCGACGCGTAGCGTTTTTTTTTTAAAAGCCGAGAAATGCGCCGTATTTGATGGCAGCAGCAGCCGTTCTTCTCTGCGTGAGTAGCTTAATGTTGTTTGTGTGTAATTTACGTTGAGTAGGCTAACCACGTTATTACATTAATGCATGTAAGGTGAAGTAGCAAACATCATCATAGCTACATGCGGCTGTCTTCTTGGTTGATGGCAGATACTCCCTTCACCCTGGCCAAAAAGGCTAAAATGACCAAAGAAAAAGAGGGAAACAGCTAAACATGAGAGGTTTTTGGACAAGGTTTGTATTTTTTCCATTGTTTAAGCACTGCTTCCAGCTAAGAGTGATACCATATATGCCCCAAAGCTGCAGAAAAGGCTAACATTGTTATCTTTTTACAAAAAACCAGCTGAATATGAGAGGTTTTTGGACCAATTTTGTGTTCTCCATTCTTTAAGCACCGGTTTGAGCACCGTTTGAGCACCGGCACCGTTTCAAAAGTACCGATTTGGCACCGGTATCAGATAAAACCTAAACGATACCCATCCCTAATCGCGATAGAATATGGGTAAAACGCGCATGCGCAGTACCTTTGTTTTCATACGCACATGGTGGAAAAAGCGTGCTGGCGACGGAGAATGAGAAGGGCGAAAGTGGATCGCTGAATGAAACGGATGAACCAGAATTGGTTTGTAAAAATGCTGCAACCTCAGTGGTGTGGAACTGGTTTAGCTTTCGTCCATCAGATACACAACAAAGCACATTTTTGGTAGAGCATGCTAGCAGGCCGTCGTTATTACCGTGTTTTTTGGAAAATACGGCACACTTAAAATCAATCCTTTGATTTTTCTAAAAATCGACAGTGCCCCTTATCATCCCGTGTGCCTTATGTATGAATTCTGGTTGTGTTTACTGACCTCGAAACGATTTTATTTGCACTGTTACATTTTTATATAGCTTTAATGCACATAAAAAACAGCTGCTTGTTTAAGTGAACATACATTGATTGGGTTTCTTTTGCACTAATAAAGTCGTGGAGTTGTAAAGTATTTTGTCTCGCGTCAATTATATCATCAGTTATATCGTTCAGGGGTTCAAGGGGGTTCAAGGTTCTTTATTTGTCACATGCATAGTTATACAAGTATAACACACAGTGAAATGTAGCCTGACACGCTCCTCGACATGTGCAAAAATTGGGGGGGGGGGGGTGTAGAGGAAGAACATTATATATATATATATATATATATATATATATATATATATATATATATATATATATATATACATATAGTATGTGCAGTAGTAGCAGCAAGCAGGTGAATTCTGTACATTAATATGAATAGACATCTGACTATTTTACAGGATAGACAACATAAACATATTTAAAATTAAAGGAATTGAAATGTACATTGTGCCTTGGTTTAGAGTGTCTGGAAGAGAGTCCTGTCTCAGTCAATTATAGATGATGTGAGAGGGCGGGTGTGTGTGTTTAGGGCACGGATGGCTTGGGGATAGAAGCTCATTATCGCAAATCTTCAAATGTATATTGTGATAAATATTTTTGGTCATATCGCCCTGCTCTAACTCGGACTACCTGTCCGCTCTTACCTGTTTCTTTTGCTCTCTCTGCTGTCTTCATCCTACATCCAACTTTACAGCTATTGTTTGGGATGATATGATGAAACTGAAGGGTGGCTGGGCACCTGGAAAAAAAAAAAAAGAGGTTGGATGAGGCTGCAGCTCGTGTCCCAGCCTTACTGGCATTGCCCCTCAAACCTGCTGCACCACCCCTTCCCTGCAGAAATGACAAGAAAAGAAATGACAAATGATGGGTCTCTGATGGGCAAAGACAGACAGACAGACAAAGTCCCTAGAGACACAATTTCAGTCAGTTCTATGCCAAGTTGTTGTGAATAAGGGTAAGTATGGAATTGAGTGCCTTTTTTATGTTTGAATAATTCATGCTGGTGTTACAGGGCTTAGTAAACAAAAACTAATTTTGATGAAAGAAGCCAAGTACAAGGACCTCAAAAAAGCCTACAATGAGGTGTGCCTTTTGGAGAAAAAATACAAAGAAAGTCAGGTTGGCTCAAAGCATTTGTACAGTACTGTATCCGAGGAAATCGATGATATTAAAGCCAAGTTCATAGAAACTTTATATAGCTTACAGTGAAATTATCAAAGAAACCTCAGCTACTTACCTGCTTTTGACTAACAGTTCTCTGAGTTTTGCTTCAAAGAAAGTTTTTTGGTTTATTTCAGCTGTTTTCAATTGATATTGACTTTGTTAGTTAAACATTGTTAACCTGCTTTCAGTGTGTCCTGTACACGAGTCCTCTTAGCAAACCATGACATAGGGCTGCTCGATTATGGCAAAAATGATAATCACGATTATTTTCACTGAAATTGAGATCTCGATTATTTGACGATATTTATTTAACCCTTTAAGACCTACTATAGAACCAAGTCCGCCAGAGCTTATATTATTTTTTTACATGTTGTAGTGCCATTTGTGGGAGCATTTCAAGTTGCTATACAACTGTTATAGCCCATATTTTAATAATATGTATGCATTAAGTCCATAGTAACTACATTAATTGCAAAAAAGTGCAATAAACTACAAAAAAAAATTGAAAATCGTTTTTGTTTGTTTTTTACATATATTTCTACTTGGAGAAATTTAAGAGGCTTAGCCCTCAAAACTTTAAATACAAAAAAGTTGCAAAAAATAGTTTACAACAACAGGAAATTTATTTTGAGTGTCTTCAAAGTTTTATTTTGGAGATACAGCAATTTTTATATACACTGCAGGAAAAACGAAAAAACAATCCTATGATGCAAATTTGCAAAGAAAACAGCAGGTGCATCAAAATAAACTATTTCCAGCAGCGCAATTCGAGTTCTAAGCATCCCAGGAACTATTCCGAAGAGTCAAACATGACCAGTATAGGCTTTTAAGGCCTACAAGTAAAAAACTACATTTTCCGCGAAAATGATGTCACTTCCGGTTTCGGCCAGGGAATGGCGGACATGTGATCGTTCGCGCTGACGTCTGTTTCACTGTGGGAAGTGTTACGAACAGCTGATCGGATCGGCAAAGCCTGTTTCTGGAATATTGTGTTTTTGTTCCTGCAAGCGCTTTTTATGCAGTTTTTGCAAAGCTTTATGTGGAAGGAAACCGTGACCGAGGACAAGCTGATGGCATCAGATGTAAGTACAACTCCTCTGGTTTCATATGTAAAACAAATTATTGCGCTAGCTTACACGGTTCAGGTTCTACAGGGATTTAAAAATAGTTACACAAAACGGAGCGTGCTGCTCTGACCGGCTTTAAAGGGTTAACAATGACTTTAAAAAATAATATAAAATAGTGTGCAACACCACTGAAGTTTTTTTTTTTTTAACCTCTCTTTTCAACCAACAGCAGTCACTCTCCTCTCCAAATAACTTCTGCTTAGCTTTCCGAGCTTCCCTCAGGTCCTCTTAATCAGCGGTCTCCAACCTTTTTTGCGCCACGGACCGGTTTATGCCCGACAATATTTTCACGGACCGGCCTTTAAGGTGTCGCGGATAAATGAGGGAGGGGCTAATAATCGGCTCAGTCATTTTTAATGATCGTTGAAAGCCCAGATCGTAATCGTGATTAAAATTCGATTAATTGAGCAGCCCTACCATGACATAATATCTTTTTGGAGCTGATGAAGCTAAGCTAAAAACTATGGAGGACCACAAGAGCCACGCGCATCGAAATAAAGAATTCTGTGCTTAAATATTGAATTGTAGAATAAATTCTCCATTTGTAAATTCATTTTTGAATTCCAATTTAATAAATTGCATTTCAAAATCCATTTTTGATTCCTGTTCGCTCAGGGATTAACCTTTGGATTAGCTGTTGGATTAACAACTTCATTTTAAAAATACTGCAGCTATTCAAATTTGCCACACTGTGGGATGTAAGGAGCTCTCTGATTGGTCCATCTCTGAGGCCGTCTCTCCTGCATGAAGTCCAGGCGCTGGTTTTCCAGTGTGTGCATCTGTCACACCATCAATGGCTGCAGTATGGAACAGATGTGGGTGTGTCCTCATCTCCCAGAGGAGTCCAAATCATCATCAAACAGCCCTACAGACAAAAACAAGAGGAAATATAAACAACCAGACTATCAGCAGTGATTTAACTACTTTAAGATCTCTGAGAAAATCATTTACAGTATATATCACTGAATTTAAGGCCTTTAAAATCACAGAGCATACAGAAAAAAGTACTAAACTGAATCAATTTCAGCTTTTGTTTTTCATGATGTATATTGTATTAATAATTAAATTTCATTATCTGTGTCTTTACCACACATTTGCTACACAGGTTTAGATACTGTAGGTTAAGTGAATGCTTAAATTGCACTGATTAGAATATACTGGACATTCAAAGCTAAGATTCAGCGCACTGTGTTAGAGGCTGGGATTTGATGAATTTATCATATATACAACCTTTGATCATCATTTATGTCCAGTTGAGAATGAATCAGTGCACTCACATATTAAATGAACTGAAATCAGTAGTGTGATCTCCAGTCTTGATATAAGGAATGACAGAACTGACAGCTGTTATTTTAATCCGCCTGTCTCAGTTGTTTTAACTCTAAGTATCATAAAGTAATGTGGTAACATCTGGACTGACGAGTTTACTGTCAGCATTTTAATCGCTAGTTTAAAGGCTGTAGGCTGCAGCCATTGCTCTAACACTGTATAAACGTAACAGGCCTCAGTGCTGGTTCTAATAGTCTGAGCTGCTTCCAGCTTTATTTGTGAAGAGCACAGCAGCTTACAAAATCACGTAGCTAGCTCGTACAGCTGCCACGTAAAAATTTCATAAGCTAAGATGACCTTAAAATAATGGGGCTAAGTGCGGTGATGCTAGCGTTAGCCATGTTAGCACGTTACCTTCAACAGGTGGTCAGACTGCATAAACAGGCACTCAGTCAGAGGTTGCGCTCATTTTGCTGCAGGGTCCCTTCATTCTTCACATATCCGTGTTGAGCCGAGTGTAAATCCCGAGGCTGAACGGCCTTTGTACAAGTACACACGCTTAGCATGGCGAAGCTATGAGCTAGAAAAATCCAGGCAGACAGCCTGTGTCTGTCCAACCAATCAGAGAGCTCCTTACATCCCACGGTGTGGCTAATTTGAATAGCCACAGTATTTTTAAAATGAAGTTGTTGATCCAACAGCTAATCCAAAAATTAATCCTGAGCGAACAGGAAAGGGAAATGGATTTTGAAATGCAGTTTATTAAAGTGCAATTGGAAAAAGGGTTTTGAAATGAAGTTTATTACATTGGAATTCAAAAAGGTTTTTTGAAATGAAGTTTTTAAAAAGTATTTTAAAAATCAGTTAATTAAATTGGAATTCAAAAATGAATTTACAAATGGAGAATTTATTCTACAATTCATTATTTTTGGCTCTTGTGGTCCTCCATAAAAAACAGTCATCATGTAGCAGGAAGCATGAAGTTAAAATCTTGTAAGTGGTACAATAAAGTTTTCATCCTGAAGTGATATCATTGTTCCAGGATAAATGTCTTGTCTGAACAAAAGTTGCCACTAGTCAGGGAGATGCTAACCAGGTGCTGGGTTAGTTCAAATCCAGCCTAGAGCATTTCTATGTGAGATTTGCATGTTCTCCCTGTGCCTGTTTGCTCTGTGTTCTCTGGTTTCCTCCTACACAAATTATTTACAGGTTAGGTAACTGGTCATTCTAAATTGGATGTAGGCGTTCAATGCTTGTCTGTCTCGCTGTTTTATCTCTGTGACATGTGTACCGGGCTTGCCCCATGACATCTAGGTTAGGCTACAGCTACTCTGTGGGGGAAAATGAATGGATGGTCTCGTCTAAGTCATGTACCCAGATTAATTTTGGGGTAAATTATATAACGCTATTGTTTTTCTCAAATTATGGAGCCAAGAATCATAAGGATGATCACCATGTTAAAACTGAGGCTTCAGACCACATTACATAGGTGGTCCATTTTATTATACAGTATTTAGTTCAGCCACAGTTAAACAGAGATGACAGATCACATCAGATTTTCCTCAGTCCAGCATATCACTGATTTATAAAGCTTTACTGAATGATTTCTCAGCATAAAATTATTTATTACAACATAAATGTTTATGCCACTCTGTCTAAAGATCATTTGCGCCAGACTGGATCCGGTTACAGGCTTCCCAGGTGAGAGTTCTTGTCAAAAATTTCTAAAAAGAGCTAGAATGTCACCAATACGCTCTTCTACATCTCCCTCCCTACTTTATACATAGCGGACAGATGGAACTAGGCTATCGGTTTGCTAAAGTTAGCCACGCAATTAGTTCACACACTAATTAGCTGTGAGAGGCAGAGGCACACCAGATTTCCCCAGTGTCTAAAACCCGTTTCCCAGCCTGAAAAAGAGTAAATGAGGTCCTGGCAAAGACAGCAGAAAATATCCAGAAAGAAAAACATGGCAGCTCATACAACAACATTTATCAAAGAGTGGCGTTGTTATGGGAAATGTGAATGGAAATTTTAATCCTTCTTTGTGGGAGAAACAAATATTCCACATTGCCTAATCAGGAGTAACTCAAACATCTATATCTGTTTTATATAATATCATAATATATATATCAGCGGGAGAAAAAGAAAGAATTTAGATGGTGTCTAAACTTTCCATGAACCCTCCCCCACTTTTGTTTATCACCAAATAATCTTGTAAAAATTAGACCATCTTAGGGCTTTAATTTCATGTAAATATCTCTCATCCTGCCCTCCTTGCTGCTGGGATGAACTGTGGTTTCACTTTAGGGCCAGGGGTTCTTTAAAAAGCCAAATTCCCACATGCTTCTATTTGTTTTTACTGCTAGCCAAATGTTTTACTTCACTGGAAAGAGAAAATAATGTCTGGTGAGTGTTCCTGCAATGTGTGGGCATGTGTGGAAGCACATGTGTATGAGTGTATACTGAGGGGAAACTGCACGCCCGAGAATGTGGAAGAAATACAAAACAATTAAAGCTCTGTTAAGAGAGTGCAGTGCTGGCAGGCATCTCATATCAGGTGCAGCAGAGACCCAACAATGGAATGCTCTGAGGTGGTGAGCAGATCGATGTCAGACGTCTCACTTGTCATGAAAAAGGCCCAGATGCTTCACTTGATGGACAGTCTGGACACATTAGCCATTCAAAATGGACACAAGTCATGAGAAGGTCAACTTGATGCCTTCAACCTTGCATGAAATCCCTGCAATTTCCCTGCAAAGTCTTTGATGAGAATCATTACTGTTTGCTCTGATTTTTTTCTGGCCTGGTTCACTGATCAGGTCACGCAGTAAGAGCCAGTTTTATCATTTCTATTTATGGTAATGCCTCCAACAAGCACAGCTATAGTCTTTAAACCAAATCTCATTTTCATCAATGGCATCATCTCAAAGCACATTACTTTTCAGTTTCAACATTTGACAAAAGTAGCAGAAATCACACATTTTCATCATCTGGGCCTTTTGTTTTAGGCAAAGAAGGAGGGAAATATTTGAAGCTTCCCATTCCAGGGAACATTTTGTAACAATCAGGTTTCTGAGCAGTGTCCAGCAGACTTCACATTGTTTCTCTAAGGGGGAGAAAAAAATTCTCTGGCATCATATGAAAGCGGGGGAGGCCTGATTGGAACATTAGCTATTCATGCACTTGTACTTCCCTGGGGGGACGGGATCGGGAATCCCACCCATTTACCAGAAAACGAGAACGTCTCAAGGAAACTGATCCCGATCTGATGGATCTGGGTGGAGCTCTGTTAAGCTGTTTTTCCTTTCACTTTTAGACCAAATCTTTTTCAGAATGTAATATTCTAAAAAGAAAAAAAAAATACTTCTTTCTTTTTAAGATATTTAGCTGAAACTCCTTTACAGAGCTGACTGACAGTTGACTGACAAGTCAAAATTTAAATTAAAAGAGAGAAAAAAGTTCAAATCTAGTTCTTTTCCCTTCTTGATTTTTTTTGTATGATCATTTTCATCTACAAAAACCTAATTAACCAGCCGATACATTAAATAGTCTGTGAAGACAAATACAAACAAAGCATATATTTAGTATTTATTCTGTTTCTATCCCACACATCAAGCGAGCACAGAGTAAAATGAACATTCATTCAGGGTTGGGCTCTGGATGTACCTCTGTTTCTCTTTTTGGTACTGCGCATGTTTGCATGCATACGAGTTAATCGGGGCATTTACTGTATCCTTCTTCAGTTGCTTGCTTGTGAGTTGTTCATCATTCAGTTTTGTAGTCAGTAACTGAAAAGCATGCTCTGTTGTGTTGAGATCAGGTGATCCACTTGGTCACTGAAGAATATATCATTTCTTTGTCTTGAGAAACTCCTGCTTTTGCGGTATGCTTTGGATTGTTATCCATTTGCAATGTGAAGAGTTGTGTTCTGTTTTGCAGCATTTAGCTGAATGTGAGCAGAGTATAACTCTGTACATGTCACAATTCATCGTTCACATCATCAACGGCTGTTTTATCCTCTTTGCAGACCTCTTTCCATTCATGAAGCCTTCTAGATCGTAAACTATGATATGTTTAGCTCCTATAAAGCATTCTTGATTTGTTGTGAAGCAGTTTTCCTTAACCATGGAAATAATTCTGTCATCATCCACGTCTGAGGTATTTCAGTCCTTCTGGTGTTGCTGAGCTGACCACTTCTTTTTAAGAATGTAGAAGATTGCTGATTTGGCCGCTACTGAATCTTCCAATGAATAGCCATGAAATGCAAGTTCAATATGTGGAATCACCTCCATTTCTTTTATCTGCCTAATTTGTCATGGAATAATGAGAGAAATTGCCCCTTTTGCCGTGAATTGTCTAATTACATGTTAGCCTCTGAAAAATGGGCCCTATGTCTAAAAATGGCCATATATTTCTGGCCCATTTACACCAATGAGGTGCCATAAATAGTGTAGGAATTCTGTGTGTCAAAGACCCTGAACCCTACAAGGCCCTAAGGACTGAAGGCATGCGTGAGCCACTACCTCGTAACTTTCCTTTTTCTTCAGTGACAGAGAGCCTATTTATGCCCACATTTTGAGAATAAATCACATTTGGGAAACATTTTCATGAAACTTTTTCTTCCTTTATGAGCAGTGATGATAGCGGCCTCTCTGAAGGCATATGCAGACGAATCCAGAGTTTGTGTTCAGATTGTTTGTGCAAATCCAAGCCAGTGAGAGATAAGGACAGAGACAGAACGGCTGAGACAAATGTGCGTCCACATAATCCACGTAACTGTTTTACCTAGACTGAATTCTAGACAGATAGATGAATGAACAAGGTGCCAGAAAGTCCCAAGGTTTTGAAAACTGATATTATCACCACCACCTTACTTGATAAACCTCAGCCACCTAATGCTCAAGGTAAACAAAATCAGCCTTCAGGAATTTCCCCGTTCCCATAAACTTATTATTCAAACCAGATCAAATCCACTTTTTTGTTTCTTCCTCTTTTATTTTTTGTTTTTTAATTTTAATTTTAATTTTCATAGTTTCTTTGTGGTTTACTTGCAATTAGTGCGCTACCAATCCGTTAACATAAGCCACATACAAATGCTATGTTAATTGATACATTTATATACTGTTGTAAAGAGGGGTTCAGCCACGGTCAGACATCTGAAGGGTCAGGGGGTTGTTGCAAGTAAGTTTCTGTTAAACCTCCAAGAGTGATTCTATTTTCTGAGGCACCTCTGACACTCATCTAGACCTCAACAATGCCCCCTTTCTCCTGTCTGCCTCACGCTTGGCTGGCCTCTCTGAATACGACCCAGGGTGAAATAATCCATACTCCTGATCCCCCACACAGCACTTACATAAAGAGCACCCACCTAACCACAAATGCAAAGCTACACATTTTAGTCCTTAAATGTTTTTAGGAGCTCATTGAAACACATGCATAACCTGTATAGAGTTGGCAGCCGCCTGCAACTTTAAACCTCAACAAACTATAATTGAGAATTCACATTTGCAAAGGACAATAAATAAAGCACACATAAAAAACGAGTTGGTGCACATAAAAGATACAGAAAAAGTGTATCTCAACCTTCCTAGCTTCCACAGAAGTGTATGGAAAACTTAGCTAAAAGCGCCATCATGTGGAAATGTTTGGAAATACACAGGCTTTACCATCAACACTTTCAGCATTACACACACACACACACACACACACACACACACACACACACACACACACACACACACACACACACAAAGAGAGAGATAGATAGACCATAGTATCTAGTTTCTTTGGATTATTGTAAAGTAAAAAAATAAATAAATAAAGGTGAGGGTGCATTAGCGCACGCAGCATGGGTGTCTTACACATCTGTGATGTTTCATTCAGATGACATTACCAAGCCACTTTCTGCATGCATTACATTTTTATGGCTCCAGAGTAAGGATCCGGGTGCTCTGGAGCATTATATGAAATGCCAAAGGAGACCTGAAACTCCTGAGCAGCTGAAATCTTACACCAAGCAAGAATGAGAAAACATGTTACTGTCAAAAATAGAGCTTAGTATTTCGCATTAACAGTTACAGAAGGGTTTCAACATTTCATATGCTGTCCCATTTTAAATATAGGGATCACCGGAATTTGAAATCATTGCATTAAATTTCCACAAACCATTATGATTTTACACGGTCCCAGCATGTTTTGAAAATGTGGTTGTGAATGAAGAAATGAACTAAAATAAACTGCAACATGTTCATCATGATGTTGCCTCTGAAAAGTAAAAGGTATCTGTCCTTTACAACTAAATGTTCTGCGTTGATAACGTACAGCAGGGTTTAGCCCTAAATAGCACCATTGTGGGCATCATAGCACAGAGGGAGTGAGTTAGGAGGAGGGCAGGCCTGCTGCACTCTGGCTGGGATCCATACTTAACACATAATCTATATTATCTTTAGTCTGCATGTTGACACATTCCGGATACGCTCAGTAAATAACCACAGAGACAAGTAAGACTTCATTTTCTTGTATTTCGCTGATGGGAAATTTTTAAAGTTTATTGATATGTTTTGTTGAATACTATAATGAATACTTTGCTTGATTTTTGTTTTATTGATCGGTTTTTGTCTGGTTTTGTCTCTTCGTGCTTTAGTGAAGAACTGATGAGGGTCTTTTTCCTCCTGATCTGTCATACCAGTATTTTTTGTGAGCTTTTGCTTTGAAAAATTAAATCTGCCACCTCATAAATACGAAGCAATATTTTTTGAGTAAAACGCAACTCAGATATTCAAATACATGAAATTAAAGGTTTATTTATTCAAATAATTGATCATTAAGGCAACTGTACTTGGCATAAACTGTATGTGTACAAGTGAATGTAATTCGACCAGATTCCATTAAATGTAACATTTTATATTGTACTTATGCAACAAAATTACATCAGTACAAAAAATTTACATGTAATGTAACTGCTTAAAGTCTTACACACACACACACACACACACACACACACACACACACACAGCTGCTGTCTTTGTTGTCTAGGTAATGTGTCCTGAACCGATTCATTAATAATTCATTACTTTTCTTTTGAAACTTACACCCTTGTATTTTACACCACTTTCAGAGTAAGGGTATCCCCCTGACATTGGCCTCCATCGAGCAAGTTGTCATGTTTTGATAAGAGACCGAGGGTGGTGAGGTCATCGTCTAGACTCCTTATCTTTACAGCCATTTAAAGGGTAGGAACCTTTGGTGGCTCTTTAACACATTTTTGAAGATTTGGATTTTGTCACTGTTTTAATGCATTTAACTATTTAATTCTTTAAAGACTTTAAAATTGATTGAGTGTATATTTTAAAAATCGAATCTTTTAAAAAATTAAAAATAGGAAAGAATACTTTTTTTTTTGTTTGTTTTACAGCACTAATTGAATATAAAAATATTTTCGTATCCAAAGTCCTATTATTACTTTCCTTGTGTTTTCACCTGTCTCATCACTTTTCCCTCCCTTTTCTACGTAGCCCTTGTGGTTTCCCGTTCTTTTCCCCGTCACCTCTGTTTATTGCCAGCATTCTTTGGATCTTCTCTGACGTTTGCGCCAGAAAACTCCGGGAAGATGATTATACACTGTTTTATTTTAGGCTGTTTATTTTTGGGATAACCAATGTAAAAGAATAGTGGCGATGTCTTTGGTCCAGGCTGTGAAACGATCACTTTACACTTTTAGAGAGGTCCCAAAAATTCATTGCATTGACAGCACGCCGGTGCATTAGTGCATACTGTTGGCCTGCTCATCTGTAAAGTTTCCATTACTACTGAACAATATGCAGTTGTTAGAGTAACTGCTGGCATTTGCCTGTAATTCCTTAATGTAAAAGAATGGGCCAGCCACATTCTGCATTTATCCAAATGGCATGTGACATTTCAAACTGACTTGCAGTAGTATAGCTCCACGTGTCTTCAATAGTTCAGCTTATATTATAACATGCATATGACTGTGTGCATGTGTGTCAAGGCAGAGGACGAGGTTAATCCATCTGCTCAGACAGCCGAAGGAGTAAATAGTCTCAATTTGGGAGGAGGGAAGAAACACATAATCTCATGTCCCGCCTGCCCCTCATCGAAGCCGGCAGTAATTTGGACTAGGGGGTGTGGGTGGAGTAGGGGGTTGTAGCTTGGTATAGCCATGTCAGTGAAAGGGCACTTGGATACACATAAAACACATACAACTATACACACATACACCCAGGGCCGCCTCCAGAAATTTTTCATAGGGGTGGCCATATAGGAGTCACTGAAAATATTGGGGGTGGTACACCAAAAATAGCATTTTCAGTTTTATTATGCTGTTGTCAAATATTAATTACTTGAAAAATATAGCAAAAAACAGAGTAAGAAGATAATGATATGCCTAGTTAATTTCCTGCTATTAAAGTTGTTAGATAGAAATGCATTTTTCATTCCCTGTGAAGAGCTTAGATCTGCATCTTTGACATTTCTCACCCAAATTGAATAATTTCTTTGCAGTTGAACCTATCACAGCTATTGGCTACAGCTAAATGCTTCCCTTTTCTTCCAGAAAACTGCTATACTGAAGACTGACTTGAGTATCAGGTGACTGAAAGTTGCTACAACACGAGGATGGAGACAGAACCAAATCCAGAAGAAGGAGCCAGCGCTCCAGACAATTCCAAGGAAGAAGGAAGTCTGGACACATCAGGGTTTGAAACAACTGCTGAGCGTCTGGTGGAGCTGATAAACAGCATGGAGGTGATGCTTTTGGACGTGGAGCAGTTGAGGACCACCTGCAGCGAACAGGTTTCTGAGCTGACGCATGCGGCAGCAGACCTCAGGAAGCAGCAAGAGGACCTTAAAGAGAGCTACTCCGAGCTGTCCCGAGAAATACAGGAAATCGTGGAATCAATGGACGACCTGTTCAGCACCAAGAGTGCCTTTGAACCTCAAGAGAAGCAAACAGAAGCTGAACCAGCAGCTTTGAGGGACAAAAAGTGACTGGCAGATTTAGCTTCTCTTTGTATCGTGTTTGGGATTGTGGTTTTGAGTTTGGATGCTTACATTTTGAATGGATGGGTCGGTGATGGGGCGAGATGCTGAAGTTTGACATCGCTGAATCGTGCTTTATTGTCTTTGTTAAGGTTTTTGTCATTGATTGCTAAGTCTAGCAACAACAATATTTTTTCTTATTTTTATAATATAATATCACTGACTTTATGTATATATATATATATATATATATATATATATATATATATATATATATATATATATATATATATATATATATATATATATATATATATATATATATATGAATGCTGGATTTTCCCTTAAAATAATAGTTTCATTCAAACATTAACAATATGAACCCAACAAAGGCACAGTTTATTGCCTTTCTTTTTTGTTTGATTGCTATGTACTTGCATCTTAAAGGCGATGACAAGAGACTATAACGGCTCCTCTAGTATTGCAGCTCATTGGCACAGGAACGTTGATGTTCACTGATTCCCGGTGTTCCTTGTCCTCCATGCTACGTTCACATCCAGGCCATGCTCCACTGTGGTTTCTTGCTAAAAATAAAACTAAATAGAGCTTTAAACCTATGTTTACCTCCCACTAGCTCCCCTGTTGTGATTTACTCGTCTGTATTTAGTGGTTACAGGATGTGTGAAGGAGACAATCAATGGTGAGACACTTCAGAAAAGGCAATCAATGGAAAATTCTCTTTCACACTGAGTCACGTTTTAGTGCGCTTCGCAAATAATACAACTTTAAGATATGTTGCAGAGACGTATTTAAATTGCACGTGATGACACATGTAACCTCCTTTATATTATGAAATGAACCAAACTTTGATGATGTTCCATTTCTGCATGAATCTATACATTGCCTCTACATTTGCATAATTTCTGTACCTCCAAAACATTTGTGTGAATAAAAAGACTTGATGTAAATTAACAACATGAGTCTCGGTACGTGGAAGTTCTAACTTCAGACATTCTGCTCCAGCAAGAAACATATTTACGATCAAAACAGAACAAAAAAAATAGAAAACCAGTGTTTCTCTTAGTGGTTGAAATCTGACACTTTATGGGCTGTGGTGTCAGTAAGCAGTGAGAGGGTGATGGAAGAAGAAATGCTGGGTGTCATTGCCTGCTGTCACTGCTGAAGTGCACATCCCACCGTGCAGCTTGTCAGCAAGCTGGGAATTCACTTCAATCAGGTAATTCAGTAATAAGATTTTACATGTTTTTTTTATCCAGCTTTTCATTTGTATTTGCATGGAATAGATACTTGTTAAGACATTAGCAGGGGTCCTGAGGGACTCAGGTTTCATCTGATACACGTTAATCTGTTAATGGATGAATGAACTGCACGCACATCATTTGTGTTAAATGGAATTTCTTGCACTGTAAGTTGCGTTAATTAATTGCTATCCTCGTCAGTAGTTCAGCAGTGGCTTCAGGTGAACATGAATATCCTGCAAGTCCTGGGACTCCTACAGCTGCTGGCTGTACCTGCTTTTACAGTGAGTTTTTTTATGTTAACAATATTAATAGTATTGTATTATTACAGATTCATATCAACAGTACCTTATGACACAGGAAAATATTCCTTTGATTTTTTTTTTAAGTGGTAAATGATTTATTTTCTGATGTGCAAGCATGATTAGTTCAATGTGTCACAGAACAGGTTTGTAAAAATGTTGTGTAATGTATAAGTGTTAGTTTGTGGCTAAATGCTATATTTTTTTAGTGCGTCTTGCATGCGTTTAGTGTGTGAGTTAGGGATTTGTGTCAGGTCCTGATGTCCCATGTGGGAGCACAACATGTTCCAGAGCCTGACTTTGAGTTTCTCTTATTTGCTTAGTTGACACGTTCGACCCACGACTACTGGGGTGAGTTTGGAGCCTATGGACCCTGCAGCCGCAGCTGTGGCACAGGGGTGGCAGTGAGAACCAGGAAATGTATTACTTCAAGGTAGGGCAAAGAAATGCATGAAGTAAAGAGCCTCATATTTATATTCATTGCTATTGTGTTTTGAATATGTGAACTTAAGGTAATTTTGTATTCATTTGTAACATTACAAAAGACTCTTTGTTAAGTCTAATTGTTGAATGTTGCCATTGTGTTTCTTAAATTTGTACAGTCTTAGTTCAAGCAGTAGGATCAAAGCCATTCCTTTAATCCTGACCACCTCTCCAACCACTCTGTGCTGGGGGAGGTTTATTGTAGATACATCCTATCTGAAAGATCTGTTTCTTTTGATGTAAGCTTCCTGGGTTTACGACCCTTTGGTCAGCAGGAGGTCTGACACACACACACATTCTCACATAACACACACACACACACACACACACACACACACACACACACACACACACACACACACACACACACACACTCTTACAGAAGTTCACACATATACATAAAATGCTTTGTCTTAGAACCAAGGGGGCGTGGCTTTGTTCTGACGTGTTTTGTGTGAACTGTCTCTCAATAAAAGGTAGCAGGAGGAGGTCAGATCTGGGGGTCATTTTCGTGGTGGACACAGACGAGGCCTCCCTTGCGCAAATAATCGATCGATCGACTGTCTTGTTTTCTTCATGATGAATAAGTCTCTAGAATTAGCGGGGCTTGTGGAAACACAGACCCAACACTCTTCTTATATCGTTTTTAATTTGTGTCTTTTTTAACACTTGAGTGTGCAAATGCCATTTATTTCATTTCCTTCTGCAGGACAGATGGTGGACATAACTGCATAGGATCCTCCAAATCATTCCGCACCTGCAATACACATGTAATTATCCTTTAAACCCATTTAAAAATACTTTCACAAAGAGAAAACGGATAGTATCTTGTTTAAATGTTCGATTTCCTGTCATGCAGGAATGCCCAGTGAGCTCAAGGGATTTCAGACAGGAGCAGTGCTCCCAGTTTGACAGAATGGACTTTAATGGCAAACGCTACACATGGTTGCCTTATTGTGGAGGTACATGTACAATATGTACAACAATATTTAAGTGTTTTTAGGTTTGTGACTCCCTAACCTTTTCTAGCAGCTAATCCATGTGAGCTCAACTGTGTCCCGAGAGGAGAGGATTTCTTTTACCGACACAGAACTGCAGTGGTAGATGGGACCCCGTGCTATGTGGGCCGCAGTGATATCTGTGTGGATGGTGTCTGCAGGGTGAGATTTGGAGCTGCAGATTAGACCTATGCATGTGACTCTTACTTAGTTTGAATATTTGGGTTTCAATGTACCAAATAATCCAAGAGCAGGGTGTGACGCTAGAATAGAGCATAAAAATGAATCTAAATAAGGTTGAAAGATCGCCTGTATATTTTTTACTTTTAAAGATGCAGATTGTTCAAAGCAAAGAAGTTTTTTCTTTATTGCTAACTCTTGTTTGTCAGCCAGATTTAGAAAAAAAGATTGTTGAAGTTAAAGGTAGAAAAAGAATACATAAGATATTTCTGTTGTTATCCTCCCTTTCTTTGATGCAGTCTTTTAGTTTTGTTTTAGTCATAGAGAATTTTACTCTCCTAAAAGGCGATTTATAGGACTCTTTTCACTTTTGTAATACCTGTTGGTTCTTTTTCTTATAGTTATTTCCTAATAATTTGTCTTTTTTTTTTAGATACTGACCCGTGGAGAGTTTATGGGCTTGGATGAAGACACTAACTCAGTACACTCCTCTGCTCCAGTTGTTGTTGCTGCTCCTCGTCCAACAGAGACATTCACATATGTCTATAGAGCTAGTGTGTTTGGCGAGTGCTCTGCCTCGTGCAGCGGAGGCATGCAGCATCGTAGTGTGGAGTGTGTAGTTGAGGACTCAGTGAACCCCCATGTGGTCGACGAGACTTACTGCATTGCCCAGCGCCTGCAAAGGCCACCGAGTCAGCAGGCCTGCAACATGCATCCATGTACTGCAGAGTACAGCGTGTCCAGCTTCAGTGGAGTATGTCTCCTACGGTTAAAAACTATCATATTTGAACTATCCTAATGATATGAAACAGTTATGTCTACTTAGACCATCTTTGCCATTTTAATTTTTTTTTTGGCTGATACAACACCTATCTTGGATAAAGTATGACCTTGTTCATATGATTGTTACACTGCTTGTATTTATCAACTCAAATCAGTTAAAAATATTAACTAAATTGTTGCATTTGATGGTCAGTGTTCAGCAACCTGTGGAGAAGGACAGCAGACAAGGGAAGTTGTTTGCGTTGGACCAGGAGGCGAACATCTGCCTGATCATGCATGCAGTGGACTGGTTCGACCTCCTTCTGTCCAGGCCTGCCGCAGACCTGCCTGTTACACACGCATAACCTGGCATATGACAGAGTACGGCCTGGTAAGGGAACAGAAAGCAAAAGAAAGCTTTAACTGTTATTTTCCTTTCAGCGTTACTAGCTTTGTTTATCTCGCAGTGTTCGAGAAGTTGTGGTGGTGGTGTGAGGGAGAGGAGAGTTGCCTGTTTTGACACTGATTTGAACCCCTACCCTGAAGATCGTTGTGGGTTAGCTCACAGACCACATTCTGTGGAGGAATGCAACACGCAGCCCTGCCCTGGGGTGCAAAGTGAGTTACATCTGAATGCAGCAAGTTCTGATCATTTTTACTTTTATTTATTTATTTTATATTGTCAACCTTGTTTCTTTTCCAGCGGCCCCAAGTGTGCAGGACCCAAGGCCAGGTGGAAGCACTATTAGAGGATTTGTGCCCCATATTCCAGAAGAACCTTCAGGTATGATGAGTGCGGAAATGTTACCATCTTTCTTTGCATGGTTGAGCATGCAATTTCTTTATATGTGGCACTACAACATAAGATCACCCTTGTGTGTAATAGAACCTCATAGAATCATATCATCCCAATAGAGCACTTTTCTCTCAGACTGCAGGCTTGCTTGTAGTTTCTAGAGATTTTAAAAGCAGAATGGGAGGCAGAGCCTTCAGCATTCAGGTCCCAGTTTGGATTTGGGGGAAGTTTACTTTAAAGACTAAGCTCAAAATGTTCTTTTTTTGATGAAGCTTATAGTTTAGGCTGGGTTGGCTGACCCTGAAGCAGATTGTAGCTATACTGCTATAGGGCACAGACTGCTTCAGGAACTTGTCTACTCACCTCTTTTCATTGCCCACATGTTTACACACCACTGCAGCACCAAATCTTTGTCTTCTCTGTCCCGTAGTCTGTATTTAGTCCTGTCTCTATGCTCTTACCCACTATTGCAAAATGGTTGTTCATATGGGGTTGTTTGATTTTTGGGGTTTGCCTTATAGTACAAAGCTCCTTCAGGCATTTTTTCTTGTGATTTGGTACTACTGAATTGAATTGAACTAATTTGAACTGAACTGATATTACAGTGCTGAATAATGAATTAATGAACATTTAGAGACACTCACCCACACAGACATAGCAGTGTTTCACAACTCAGAGTGCATTTTATATATGTGAAATCAAAGCCACTGTAAAAAAACAAAAAAAAAACAAACGTTTCTTAAGACGACGCAGACAGTAATTTTAGTATTGTAACACAGTTGAGGGTTCTTCACGCAATAAAGATAATGTACGCTTTCGGCATGTTGTAATTGTTGCTGTCTAGACTATGACTGTGCTGCCCTCCCATTGCCTTCTTGTATTTCATAGACAAACAGAAAATTCCAAACTTGTTTTAGCCTAATTTCCAACTTAGATAACTGGAGGTAAGCCACAAGCTCAAACACAGCCATTTCTTTTTCCTTCTACGAAGTGTTTTCTGTATTATAAAAGCTGTTTTTTTTAACTAAAAACAACAACAACAAACTTTTCATGACTTATCTTTTATTACCTACAAAGATGACTGAGAACCTACACAGACTTATTAAGAAATGTTATTCAAAAGCTTTTAAAATTAGAAAGGAATGCATGCATACAGTATATTTGACCTCATTTGTTTACTTGCTTTAGTTTCAAGGCCAGCTACAAACAGTGTGTATGACTCTTACCCTAATGAGGTGAGACCTCACTGTACGCAGTCGCCTTACGGCTGCTGTCCTGATGGCCGTACCTCTGCCACGGGGCCCAGGAACCTGGGATGCTCACAAGAATGTGTCCGCACTAGGTAACATGAGTACCTCTAAACACTATTTTGCAGAAAATGATGTGAAAGTGTAGAGAAATCTTTTCCCCATTTTCAAACTGAAATTAAAAAAGAAAAATCATCGTCTCTGTTTTAGGTATGGCTGTTGTTTGGATGGGGTGACACCCGCTCAAGGATTCGGACAGGCTGGCTGTCCTGAGTACCAGACTGTGGTAGGAATCACATTATTAACTAATTTTATGAGCCAGTCACAGTTAACCTTTCTGAATAATATAACAGCTGTGTATATAAATCTAGTGATGACCTTCACTTAGTAACAAAGTATTTGCCAAGTTTACTAAATTTGAGTGTTCACCAAAAAGATATGGTCAAATAGAAGCACCACAGGGATAAAATATCATGTGTTTTTAGAGCATTATTCACAATAACAACCATAAGAAAGTATCTTTGTCTCTGCAAAACAATTATATAATCATATATGTAACGCTTAATATTTCTTTCACCATTTAAAATGTCTAACAATTGCAGCTCTTTTTCTGCAGACCACACTACAAATATAATGTATATATTGCTTTGTTTTCTCCTATATCAGCAGCACCCATCACCCACTCCTCCATCCACTGGCTATTTGTGCTCCCTGCCTCGTGATGAGGGCCCCTGTGAGACCTGGACGGTCCGGTTCTGCTATAATCCTGCCACTGCCAAGTGTACCGAGTTCTGGTATGGAGGCTGCCAGGGCAATCCCAACAACTTTGTGTCCCTGGAGGCATGCCAACGAGAGTGTGGAGGTGTGGCGAGGGTGCCTGTATCCACATCTCCAAGAGAAACTACAAGGAGAGCGACACTCAGGGACCTTCTGAGAGCAAGGCCATAACCACACATGTCACTGATATCTCCAAAAGTGCCCAGTCATGCTCTCTGTTTAAAGAAAATCAAGTGATTTTGGTACACAAATGTAGCCTATAGTATACACACCAAATAAAGAAAAAAAGAACAACAAACCACATTACATATTTCATTTAAAAATATGATTTGCCATCACAAATATTATAGCTATTTTTCCTGGTTTCACTGTCTTTCAGTTTGTTTTTGTGATCTCCACTATGTCAGTGTATGTGTTGTTGCCCTGTAGGTCGGGATTCAAACAAAAAATTATTTCATTGTAATTACTCAAATTAAATCATATATCCAATTAATAAATGTTCAGCTATGTTGTAATTTTGAAAAAAAAATGCTTTATTTGCATCTTCATTTCTTGTAGGGCATCATTACTGACATGTCAATACACGAGCAGGATAATAGTAAAAGCTACTCAGAGGTGCTCCCAAGTTCACAAGGGGTCACCACAACAGCTAGCTCCACTTGTATGCTGGATGTCTTTCTTGATGCAGACCTGAAGGGTTTTGTGTGTCCTCCCAGGGATGAACCAGAGATCTCTCTATGTTAAGTGAATGTGTAAACAGCAAAACAATATAATGACAACAATTTAAATTTACATTTTCCCCCATTAAATAATCAGCAAGTGAGTTCACAAACTCATTAGAAAAGTAATTTATTGGGGGGCCGTTTTCCCACAAACTTCTGTACAACTAGAAGTCTTTTATGCAGGAGCCTTGCAGGGGCTGACAAAGCGTTCAGCCCCTACTGGCTATTAAAAGTAAGGCAGCTTTAGAGCGCTTCTCTGCTGGCTACACTTTTCAGATGCACAACCTGGGTCCATTTAAATAATGTCTATGATAATTAAAAAAAAGAGAATTTAGAAAAAATAATGTGTACCTTTACAAACAAAGTCTGCTGAAAAAAAATCACATTTTAATCATTACTGTTGCATTATCGGACTTTTATTTTGAAGCAAAAATTATACTTTGAAGGGACTCGATTTTACAACCGGAAGAGGTCTTTTTCACTTCCCCTAAATTACTTTTAGACCAAACAGCTACATCGCACGGGGTTCTGAGAAGTTACACCGAATACGAGTTTTTTCAGTTTTGCATAGCCAGTAAATAGCGAGGCTTTGGGTTGAAAACAGAGATGGTAAGTGTGTTTTATTTTACATCTAAAGAGCTAATAATTCTCAGTTTAGGCCACAACTAGCTTGTGCTAATCACACACAGCTAAGCTAATAAGCTTCGAGGCTAACGCTTTGCTATTCTTATCAAACACGCATTTTTGCCCACCGCTTCGTTGTTTCTTAAAACTTAATTTCACCATCTAATCAAATTACATATTTCTATTAATGTGAGATGTGGCTGAAGTAACGTTATGGTGGATGTTTTGTAAAAGACTGATGAAGTCGGTGGTCTGCAGCTGAATGACCATCCTTACACTGGTGTTGGAAAATGTCTGGGCAGAAGGTTACACAAGTCTCAAAAACTCGCAAAAAACTCGCATCAGCTGCCCAATTAAGGTGCTTTGGTTTGACACAGAGAAACTACGTGGTGGTGTGTATTAAACATTATCAATCATTTTACAGTCGCACACAATTTTGCTTGTCCAACCAACCAAGAGACCAGAGGGCCGCACATACGCTGACTATGAGTCAGTTAATGAATGCATGGAGGGTGAGTCTGTTTAATGTTTTCATTCATAAATCATCTCGCAGTTTTTTTAAATATTTACTTTCAGTGTAACTAGTAGTAGCAGCAGATGCAATTTTATTGAATTCATCATCTATTGTGATTCCTCATTCTTTTAAAGGATATTTTTCTCATAGTAAATACATACGAATGATAGGCCAGTGAATAATAAATTAATCCTGGTACCAAGTATTGTCTGTGTATGGGATTATGTGGTTCATCTTAATTTGTGGAGAAAAAAACAAAAACCCAGACTGACAGTAATCACTTTCTAGTTTCTGGAAAGTAAAAAAGAAAACATGAGAAAAGACATATATATTAATTATGTGACTCTCTTTAAACTATGGACTCAGGAAACAAAATTCTTTTATGTCAACTAGGGCTGGGCCATATTATACCGTTCACGGTAATACCGGTATAATGTTAGGCAACGATAGGAAAATGAAATATCGTGATAGAATATGAGTAAAACGCGCATGCGCAGTTCCTTTGTTTTCATACGCACATGGCCGATTGTTGAGTGAAACAAATGAACCAGAATTGGTTTGTAAAAAATGGTGCAACTTCAGTGATGTGGAACTGGTTTGGTGTTTGTCCGTCAGATACACGACAAAGCACATTTTTTTGCAGAACATGCAAGCGGCTGTCGTTATTGTCGTATTTGTCGGACTAAGATGCTCTTAAATCTGGGAGTAATCTGTGTCCTAAACTCCGTATACTTCAGGTCAAACAACACTGCAGCATCACTGAGAGTTAAAAACTGTCTAAATTCTTTCATCTTTAATAAAACGATCAGCATTGCTGCTTTACCAGGTGTAACTATGAAGTTTAACTTCCAGGCATCCATGAAAACAAAATTTATTACATTTAACGAGTTAGAAGTTAGCAGGAAGTTAGCTAGCGGAAGTTAGCTCGCTAGTTTCGCTAGTTACCTAAGCATGATATTGCATGTTCTGACTGAGAGATTTCTGAAAAAATTCAAATGTACAGCTCTGCTATCACTTCCAACATAAATGAAGACAGGAAACTAAACAGCAGTGACATTTGTAGGGTTACTGAAGTTGGGCTAGCTGGTATATAATGATGTGCTACGTGATCGCTAGCGACACAGCTATGTTAGCATAACATAAACAGTGAAGCTGGAGGACGAACACTAACACTTTTCCACTTATAAAAGTTAACGTTAAGGTTCCTGATAGTTAGAGACAAATTCAGTCGCATGGCAGGATGCTGTAAACGGACCAAACTTCAGTCAGGAGAACAACTGAGATAATCCATCCGCAATACGAGGTTAGTCATTAATATACTGCAACAACATGGGAATAGAGCAGCTGCCAGAGAATTCAACATTAATGAATCAATGGTACAGAAGTGGAGGAAGCAAGAATGAGTTGAATAAAGTTTGATTTATCTGACTGCTTTGTTTTGCTTAATGTGCCTTATAATCCCGTGCACCTTATGGTCCGAAAAATACGTACTGCACACTGCAGTTTAATGTTGCAAAGCACCTCTTTTTAACTTCAGTGGATATTATACATGGTTATGCTCAGGATATGTCAGCCCATTTCTACTGGAAATGCCTTTTAGTTAAACTTTCAGCAAGGAATTTGCATTTGCACTGTTACATTTTTATAAAGCTTTAATGTACATAAAAACCAGCTTCTTGTTTAAGTGAAAATAAATGGAAGGTTGTCTTTTTGCGCTAGTAATGTTGTGGAGTTGTATTTTGTCTCGCATCAATTATATCCTCAGTTATATCGTTATCGCAAATTTTCAAATGTATATCGTGATAAATATTTTTGGCCATATCGCCCTGCTCTAATGTCAACATCATTTTTATATAGCACAAATAACATGTAAACTTGTGCTTACTATAAAAGTTTAAAAATAACATCAAAAAAACTTAGTAAAAAAATAAAGAATTCAAAGGTTTTATACCTGTTTTTGAATGTTGACACAGCTCTAATTGACCTCAGGTCAGCAGGCAGCTTGTCCCAAAGAACAGGGTGACTGTGACTGAAAGCGCTCTCAGCACACAGACTAAAAGTATACACTGGAAACCATTTGCTTTACATTAATGGGTTTTGAACTGCAGTTGAGCTCTATTGAACAGAGATTAATCAAGGTTCACTTACACAAAGAATAATCATTAGTATGATATTCAGAACTGACTGCGATTAAAAATACGTACATTTACTCAAGTTATGCATTCCGTAGTAATGGGGTTATCATATACCTTTTAATGCCTTTATTATCTGTAAAGTAAGAGGTGTTTACAATTGTGTTGTGTGTCTTGAACTGCAGTATACACTTTTCAGATTCAGACTACTGTATTAATCCCAGAGGAAATGATGTGGTCACTGTTGCTTCAAGACAGTAAGACCAGTAAATAACAGATTAACGTACCAGTTAAATATAAGGTATTTCAAAATAGCTCTAATAAATACAGATACAAATACAGAAAGTGACGCCAAAGGTTTGTTTGTTTTCACTTATTACTTTATTCCCTTTATTAGGGCCTCTTTATTTATCTTGTCTTTCTCTTTCAGTGATTACTGCACACTGTAAAGTCTATGTAAATTACGCTTGTTTTTTGCTGTTTTAGCTTTTTCCTGTGGATTGCATTTTGTTGTTGTTGTTTTTGCTTCCATTCAGCATGTCATTTGCCTCTTCCCCAGGTGTTTGCAAAATGTATGAAGAGCACCTCAAGAGGATGAATCCAAACAGTCCCTCCATTACTTATGACATTAGTCAGTTGTTCGACTTTATTGATGACTTGGCAGATCTGAGCTGTCTTGTGTAAGTATAATTAGCTGTGTATGAATTTGAATGCAACACAACATTCCCTTTGGATGCATTGGTCACGTTTCAATAAAATATTTTACTTTTTATACAGATACAGAGCTGACACTCAAACATATCAACCATACAACAAAGACTGGATTAAGGAGAAGATATACGTCCTCTTACGGCGTCAGGCTCAGCAAGCTGCAAAGTCAGTTTGACAGGGGGAATTATTTCATATTGTACCAAACATGAGGAAGAGAGATTGGGGGGGAAAATTGGGGGATGTGAAAAAATTTGGGGATTTTCTTTTTGGAAATGTCATCCTTGGCAGCATGTGTTTGTAATTTTTAACGCAAAGCCCTTTTCAGACATGGTTCCACCACTGTGCTTAAGTGACGGCACTTTTTCCATTCAGGCCACTTTTTGCAGTTTCATTCAGACACGTAAGCTCTTTTCACATGTGCACTGCAGCCTGAAGTCTTTCTTGACATTACCTGAGAGAGGTGCATGTAAGAACACAAAGGTGTGATGCAGTTGGATTGGACATTGAATGGATTTCAGCCAGGAACAAAATTCATGTAATTTGCATAGGAACTTAGTCATATTATAGTCATATTGTGTCCTTTCTATAGGATCATGCAGCTCCCTCACCTAAACCACATGGAAGGCTTGCTTTTGTGTTACATGTGAGAAAGAAATTTACACAATGTCCTGATGTGCCTGTTCCAACATTTTAAGTTTGTGTGTGAAAACAGCTATACTGGCAACTGTGGCAAAAGTGTCATTGATCTCGCAGGACATTTGCCATACATGAATTCATTCGTATTCATTACCTTTTGGAAGTAGTACATAAAAAAATCTGATGAGGTTAGTAATTTAATTATGAATCTGATGTGTGCCATCAAAAAAGACTACATGTATGAAAAGGGCTTCTTTTCTTTTTCTTTGTAAAGACTGCATTGCCCATTTTAACAAAGGGAATGTTTTCACATTGTTTTCATTGGCAAAAGAGGTTTGGAATAATTGGGGTGAAACTACATTTTGGGCTTTATACTGAAAAATTGGGTCATGGTTGGGAACCTGCATGTTTAAGTTGTTACACTATGATGGGAAGAATGGAGAAATACTCCACGAGGTAGAAAAACTTTTTTTTGTGTGTGTTTTTCAGTTTCCCTAAAAGTTATGTGAATTTTATTTCATTTTTTTTTCCTATGTACATTTTCCTGGGTGGTTGAATTTCAAGACGTTGTGGACTTTGAAAGCAGCCGTTTTATTTTTGAAGTAGATCAGTGGCTGAAGACTGATGATCACATGATGACCCAGGATATTTTTTACTATAATTAATGGACGTTTTTGAGTTTTCATTATGTTTTAAAAGCCCACCATTGTGATATAAAACGTTTTTGTAATTCTGCTGTGTTGCATAACAACTGATTTCAACTCTGCATTTCTGTTTTCTTTTATTGAAACAAAATAAACGATTGTTTCTGACTGGTGTCCACTCGTGTATATGCGACCATTAGTGCGATGAACACTGAATTTTTATACACAATGATAGTGTGACTGGCAGGTGAGTATCGCAAAAGTTAGACCCATTCATGCTGGACGTGGCCTCAAATACAGTTTATTTTCTCTGTTACTGTCTCTTTAAATGTGGCGGGCTGCCCTGTTGTTGCCGTGCTGGAAACCCCGTACTGACTGTGAAGGGACCCAAGATGGCTGAATACTCACGGGGGGCACTTAGCAATTATCTGAGCAAGACATCGGCAATGAATGGCAAATAGCAGTATAATGTAAAGCGTAACCTTCAAGTAATTATACGACTCCAGTTTGTTGGTTTGCACAGTTTTGGGGATGCATGAGTAAGAGTAAGGAGAGAGTGGTCTCTCCGCGGCCCCGAGCCAGAACATGGCGGAACACTTGGGAAAGAAATAGCAGCTAACGTTAGCTAGCTGGCGTATTATTTAAAGAAGAATAGAAACATTGTTCCAGGCTTAAAACGGGTGTCTGTTGTCCGCAAGTATAAAGTAATGTTATCGACAGCTAACTCTATAGTTAATCTGCTTCAAATGGTAGTTTAACATTGGATATGTGGAGCATAGGTACTTAGCGTACTAGCTAGCGAGTTAACTCGTAAGGGTTGATAGCTAACGTTACCTGTAAGCGTACAAACTGTACATATAAGCAGGAGTGTTTCGTGAGCCAGTCCTCGTAATATCTGTTTCTTTTTCAGTACTCTGTTCTCAGCTGTATATTGCAGTGACATTCGTTGTTTTGTCGTTTAACGCGTAAGATAACGTCCTCCGCTCTTTAATTTTGTCGTTAGCTTCCTACAATGGTTTGTACGCGGAGTCTGCGTGGCGCCTTGCCTATAGCGCTGGCAGTGTAAGTTTTGAGGCAGCTCGTCAAGAAATGCGAGATATTGCAGTAGTAATTTTAACAATTATTGCAGAATCCTGCTGGAAACTTGTTGAGGCGATCCACTTTTAAGTTGCTTTTAGAACTTATCCTAAGTGACCCCCCGCCGATTCATATTTAGTTAATACTCTTGTAGAAGTGAGCAGCTGTAAAAAGTGAATTGAAGTTGTGGCGTTACTAGGTGAAGAAAGCACCCCGTAAAAGGCCCGGAAGGGGAGAACGGGTTACAAGAAACTGCCAGGATGACGGACACTCGTCGGCGAGTCAAAGTCTATACCCTCAATGAGGACAGACAGTGGGATGACCGTGGGACCGGGCACGTCTCGTCGGGCTATGTGGAGCGCTTGAAAGGCACGTCTCTCCTGGTGCGAGCAGAGAGCGATGGTAAGCGAACGCAGGAATACCACACGAAGATTGTAGTAGCTCAGTTATTACTACAAAAACAAGACGTTCCGCACTCATTTTAACCACCTGTATCACCTGAAATTTGTACACGTATTACTTATTTGAAGCAAATGCAGTAACCTACAATTTTGGGCTACCTTTGTTTTAAACCTGACAGGTTCCCTTCTGCTGGAGTCCAAAATTAACCCAAACACAGCCTACCAGAAACAACAGGTCAGTACATAACATGATGAACATCCAAAACTGATTTTTTCCCCCCCCATTCTGCTCTGTTTATTGTAAATTGGCTTTGTTTTTCTTTTGAAAAGGACACATTGATAGTGTGGTCAGAGGCTGAAAATTATGATCTAGCACTCAGTTTCCAGGAGAAGGCTGGCTGTGATGAAATCTGGGAGAAAATATGCCAGGTTAGTGTACTTAATTTGTGTGGGTTTGAGTTTTTCATCTCCATTAGTTTGTGGGTTTGATGCTATTTGTGTTCCTGGTGATCCCTTATGTAGTTACATCCTGAGGTGCTAATATGTTTGTCCGCACTTGTGTTTTATTAAGGTGCAGGGAAAGGACCCTTCAGTTGACATCACACAGGATGTGGTGGACGAATCGGAGGAGGAGCGTTTTGATGACATGTCATCCCCAGGTTTGGAATTACCACCATGCGAACTGAACCGTTTGGAGGACCTGGCCGAGTTGGTGGCCTCTTCTCTCCCATCACCACTGCGGCGTGAAAAACTAGCACTGGCTGTGGAGAATGAAGGCTATATTCGCAAGCTCCTGGAATTGTTCCGTGTTTGTGAGGATTTGGAGAACAGAGAGGGACTGCACCACCTGTATGAAATAATGAAAGGCATCTTCCTGCTGAATCGTACTGCACTCTTTGAGGTGATGTTTTCTGATGAGTGCATAATGGACGTCATTGGTTGCCTGGAGTTTGACCCAGCACTCCCGCAGCCAAGGCGGCATCGTGAGTTTCTCACTAAAACAGCCCGGTTTAAGGAGGTGATCCCCATCTCTGATCCTGAACTGCGTCAGAAAATTCACCAGACATATCGGGTGCAGTATATTCAGGATATGGTGCTGCCCACGCCCTCTGTTTTTGAGGAAAACATGCTGTCCACCTTGCACTCCTTCATCTTTTTCAACAAGGTGGAGATTGTGGGCATGCTACAGGTGAGATAAGCAGACATGTAGTAGTATGATCTAACAGTATGGGGTTGTTGTTTTTACTTTGTATAAACACTACATTTTAAACAAATGGTTTAATTGAAGCAAGTGTTATAAATAGGTAAACTTGTGAATATACTGTAATCCTCACAAAGGAGAATTTCTTTTATGAAATGTTAGTGAGCCTCAAATTACAGTAATTATAGGATTGTACATTGGTTTTATTTTTGACTGATTGTACTTTTACCCTGTCTGAGATTGTCTGGCACCCTTTTATGATCATGTGACCTTTGTGTTTTTATCCTGTGTCAACTCAGCATTGTTTATGTATGGCTGTCTCCATGGAGGCACAGTAGTGTTGTGTAAATCTGTTATGCTGCGCTAGAGGAAAACTGAAACGGGCACATTGTTGACTCTGGTGTTCTTTGCTATATCACGCTCTGAAGTCAAACACTACAGATATGAGTCTTTGCTTCCTTAATTAGCATAAGGCAGGCAAGCTTAAATCAAACCGTTCACTAACCAAGGTTTTAAAAAATATTTAAAGTGGTAGTAGATGTCATTGAATGAGATGGTGTTTTCAGCATAAACATATCAAAAGTATTTTTATGACCAGATAGATCACATTGTTTATGCTCCAAATTTCTCATTGACAAACATGATGCAATTCACTTTTGTTTTCTGTGTAATTATGTTGGACTTGTACTATTGTAAACCAATAACAGCTTTGTAACTTGTGAAAATTGGGTGTCTGTCATACATTGACATATTAATCATACTCTTAATACTGACTTCTAAAATCTCATCTCCCTTTTTTGATGTCAGGACGATGAGAAGTTCCTGACAGACCTCTTTGCACAGCTAACAGATGAGGCCACAGATGATGACAAAAGACACGAACTGGTATACCAGAATTTAATAATTTATTTATTTAAAGTTGTTGCAGTCACAAACTCTTAAGATCTTTGTTTTGTTGACCTCTCTTTGTTTATTCCTTTTAGGTAAACTTCCTAAAGGAGTTCTGTGCATTCTCTCAAACATTACAACCTCAAAACAGGGATGCTTTCTTCAAGACATTATCAAACATGGGCATTCTACCTGCACTAGAGGTTATTCTGGTAAGTCCAGTGGCATTAATCTCAGATGAATAGTTTTGTGGTTTTCTCGCACTAAAATAATTTGTCTGTTGACGTCAGTAGCTTTGGTGATGTTGCAGCCTTTTGCATTTTGATCATGGGTGATGCCTTCAACTTTCTGATGCAATAAAATTGAATTAAGGGACATACTAGTAGTATGTCCCTTAATTCTATAACAACAAAATCTTCTTTTTTTGTTATAATGATCTATAATTATTCTATTAAAAAATAACTGGAACATGCTAGTTTGCTCATTACATTTATTTTTTGCTGAACAGTACTTGAAGGTTGCCAGGGCATACCACAGGAACACCTAGTTGAGAAAGCAGAATCAGACTCCAGCATGTGATATCTGTAGCATTAAATGTGTTGTGACTGAGAAGATAGCACATTTCTTTTGTATGCATCCCTTGTCAAAAATAAATTTCAATTAAGTTTTATTTTTTCTTTTAGTTAACTCGTGTGTTTAACTTCTCACATGGAATTTGAGTTTAAATGGGCTTAAAAGAAGTGCTATGTGATAAACACTGAGGCTTAACATACATTGAACATGCATGCAGTTAGTCATCAAAGTTGTGGTTTCAGGGCATGATGGGCTTTTTGGCTAGTAAGCTAATAAGATTTTTTTTTTTTTGGTGGTGGTACAATTCATATTATCTGCTTGTAAAGTGTATGTGAGGAAGGTCAGGAAAGACCTTCTGCTCATATAGCCATTGGGTTAATGGGGATTCACTGTCCAAAGAATTTGTTAGACATTACAAGAACTACTAAAGTGCAACCATGAGTCAAACTCGAGCTTAATGATTACTATTGTGAGTTAAAGCAAGGTCAGGCACTAAAGCAGAGAGATTTACAGATTTTAAAGTGTTTTCTTGGGGAATGGGGGAAAAAAAGGGGGGTGGGCAACTTGATTAACTTTACATGGGGAAACCAGTTTAGCACCTCACAAAATGGCAACAATAATGCGTAAACGTGCAATTGAGGTGTCCTTTCACTGTATGGGTCTTTTCTCTATAATTTGCCACTGACCTTTTTATTTTTGTTATGTTTAAATCGATAGTTTTTGTTCTTGAAATCTTGAGTTGGGTTTTGAATTGTTTGCTCTCACTATATCGATACAATTACATGTACTTCTTAAACCTGTGCACACAAGCTGATTTTGAAGCTGATCATGACTTTTGTTTTCATTATATCACTCTTGATTTTATCAGAGAGAGAAACAACAAAGGTTGTTCCTTTTTTAAAAGTTATTACTTTTGAACAATTTTAAAGTACATTTCAAAATTTCCTGGCGTGCAAATCAAAAATCTGCTGATAAATATAATAAATAGATTTATTTTGAAAAGGGAATGGACGATGTTCAGGTGCGTGGGGCAGCCACAGATATCTTCTCTTATCTGGTGGAATACAACCCCTCCATGGTACGAGAGTTCGTCATGCAGGAATCACAGCAGAATGATGATGTGAGTATATACACAAAGGCAACATGATAAATAGGAATGATGTCCATTTATCACAATGATGCACATAAACTAAAACTTATTTGCCTTTCAGGACATCCTCTTGATCAACCTGATCATAGAGCACATGATCTGTGACACAGACCCAGAGCTTGGTGGTGCAGTGCAGTTAATGGGTCTGCTGCGAACTCTGGTGGATCCAGAGAATATGCTTGCTACTGCAAATGTGAGTGTGAATGCTGCTTTTACATAGTTTCCACTATGTATGTATGTACTATTTACACTGACTGTAAAACAAACCAAAATCTAAACAAAACAAAATAAGACCATTGCGCAGATAAGAGTTGGCTTTCAAAATGTGTAAGTGCTTAAATACAAAAGAGAACAAATGTTATGTCTGTGGGTTCTTGCGCTTTGGACAAAGACAATAGTCCTATCAGTAAAAAAAAAAAAAGAAGGCAGATTTCCTTGTTAATCAAGTTACTGTCTAGTAACTGAAAACATCACTGCCACCAATTCAACAGGTTGGCCAGGATATCTGCAGCTTCACTTTCTTGCTTGTAATTCTTTTGAACTGGAGTGAAAAGCTCAAGTACATTTTAAAAATTTAGCAATTCAGCAAAGTATCTGTTTCCTTATTTTTATTTTATTTTTTACAGAAAACAGAAAAAACTGAGTTTCTGAGCTTCTTCTACAAGCACTGTATGCATGTTTTATCAGCTCCACTACTGGCCAACACCACGGAAGAAAAACCTAGCAAAGGTACCGAGTTTTTGTTAGATTTCTTTTTTTTAATCTACAAGTTTTTATGTTGCTAGCTTTCTCACGTTCTTTCTTTCCTCCTTTAGATGACTTTCAAACATCCCAGTTGCTGGCCTTGATTTTGGAGCTGCTAACATTTTGTGTTGAGCATCACACCTATCACATCAAGAACTACATCATCAACAAGGATATTCTCAGGAGGGTATTGGTGCTCACAGCCTCCCGGCATGCTTTCCTGGCTCTATGTAAGTCACAGTTCTTCCAACTATATCTGTCAAAGTAGAGAACGATACAATTAAAGTCTGTTTGACAAATAAGGACATCTATTGCTTAATATTGAACATTGTGTTTCTCCCTGCACAGGCGCCCTGCGTTTCATGCGAAGAATTATTGGTCTAAAGGATGAATTCTACAATCGCTACATCATGAGAAATTTTCTCTTTGAACCTGTCATCAAGGCCTTCCTCAATAACGGCTCACGCTACAATCTCATGAACTCTGCTATTATTGAGATGTTTGAGTATGTTCGTGTGGTGAGTATTTTTCATACCAAAATTTAATAGGTAAACAACAGTATATATTTAACACAAAAGAACCTTGAGCGACATGATCAGCATATAAATGATGTCAGAGCGCCATAATAGCGGTCTGTACATCTCATGGTTAACTTGGTTTGGGAAGCTGGAAGGAAAAATATGTTTGGTTTCACTTGTGTTACTGATTTTTGTTCCTGTTTTTTATTGCTTCTGCTTCTCACATTTGAAGAGCCTGAAAAACCTGTACTGAAAAAACTGGTCATGTCTTACAGGTTTAAAAAACCAATGTATGGCTAACTGATGTGCAAACATAGCTGTAATTATTTGTTAGGCATTAAAAACGTATTCTCTCTATCTTAAGTGATTTTATATTTAATCAGAGGAACTGATATGTGTACGATGTCAAACTAAATCCCTAAAAGTTTACAAGTATTGAGTCCATTCAAACCAAACTGTGACGTGTTTTAAGGTTGTTTGGTTCTGACCAAAACAACCATGCCCAAGACTTTTGAGTAGATGGTGGTGAAGTTAGCTTGGGGTTTTGTCAATGCAAAAACAAAGCAAACAACAGAAGAAAAAGCTACAGGTTTACAAACTCATCACCTGATTTAGACCAGAGTAAAGGAACTATAGGTCTGAAAATGCTCAGTCCAGTTGTTATGTGTGCATTCATTAGAATTAGTTCTAATCTGCCTTTTGTATTTCCCTCATTGGCTTCTTTCCAACTTTTTTTTTCCCCACTCTGCTTTATCGAAAACTGTAAACTGCCCATCTTTTTCTCTTTCCATACTTTCCCCCTCTGCTACCATTTCTGTGTTCTCCGCTCCCGATTGCCATTGCTCCCAGGAGGATGTGAAGTCTCTAACGGCTCATATAATAGAGAACTACTGGAAGGCTCTTGAGGATGTGGACTACGTCCAGACATTTAAAGGCCTAAAACTGCGGTATGAACAACAACGAGAAAGGCAGGACAACCCCAAACTTGATAGGTAAGAAGATTTTGTCTTGACTGCTGCCTTTATCTAATTATGTATTGACAGACAATGTTTGTCTGACACTAAATGGAAAAAGTGCGTGTGACATCTTGAATGACTAATTTTGATGAATTTTTTTTTTTCATGAATTGTTTTTTTCTGAAGGCAGCTTTGTTGAGTCATAGTGCTATTTTGAGCTGCTGTGTTGTAAATCGTGCCCAGTTTATATTCTTTTGAAACGCATCCTTACACTTGTATTTCACCAACTGTACAAAAGCAAGTTTCCACTTATAGAGAAGGTTTTGCAACTTAACGCAGTCTAACCGTTTATAGTTAAGCAATAGACCAGTTGATCATCTATGACTCTTAAAGCGAAACTGGATGGGTTTGTTTTGTTAATCTGTAATACTTCTGTTAAATTTCATGTTATAAAATATCGACTTAATTTTTAAACGAATGTGGTGTATGTTTTATAACAGCTTCTTGGGCTATGTGTATACTTCATGTGTATGTGTATACTAATGCAAACCACATGTTTGTGGATTACATTAGTTCTGTAAGAGGAAATTTGACTAACTAAGAGCTTTCAAAGAATAGAAAATCTTTTTTTTTTCCTGATTGCTGAACTGTGCATTTTCTTTGACAGCATGCGCTCCATCTTGAGGAACCACCGCTTCCGACGTGATGCACGGACGCTGGAGGATGAGGAGGAGATGTGGTTCAATGCAGATGAAGATGACCTTGAGGATGGCGAGGCAGTTGTTCCTCCCTCTGATAAAATGAAGAGTGAGGAAGACCTCATGGAACCAATTAGCAAGTTCATGGAAAGAAAGAAATGTACGTGCAAGGAAACTTGTGATGTTTGGTGGGAAATTGGGGTTGGAAAGAATCCATTCCTTTTGTTAATTATATAAATTAATGTTACTAGCTGATTATTTCTGAAAACGAAGCCCCTGTAAATTTGATACAAGAATAGATTTTATAAAGGGTATTTCAGGGTTATAGATGTAATGGCAAATTTTAGGTGAAAAATACATTGTAATTGGGTTGTCTCAGTTACATTGATAGCTTTAGGTGTAGTCATGGGGAAATCACCAGTGTATATGGTTCTTACATTATTCCTCCCCAGATGAAAGTTGTTTGTTGTTTGTCAGCAAGAAGCAAAAACTACCAAACTGAATTTCCTGAAATTTGCTTGTAAGGTGTTGCAGAGCCAAGATAAGTTAATTTTGATTTTTTTAAAATGGTGCATTGGGCTTTGCACATAATGTGTTCTGTTATTGTCTTGTATGGCATTTTGTAAGGATTCACTCAAAGAAAACTGTTTTCATTTGGTTCAACATAGCGGTGCCACTCAGAACCAGTTTTTACATGCTGGCTAGGTATATTTATAAGTAGTGAGAGACGCCTAAGAAGGAAAATATGTCTTGCAAAAGCCTGTCCTGATTTCTGAGGAGACAATTATATTCACCCCTCCAAAATTTTAAAGAATTTTAATGAGAGAATGACCTTTTCTTTATCACCTCATCATGTTGACCCACAGTGAAAGACTCAGAGGAGAAAGAAGTATTGGGAAAGTCGAGCTTGTCGGGCAGACAGAATCCCAGTTTCAAGCTTTCCTTCTCGGGCTCCACTAAAACCAGCCTCTCCAGCCCTCCTTCATCTGCCTCACTAAACCCAGGTTCTCCAGGATCGCCAGGGTCTCCAGGCTCTCCAGGCTCAGGCGCACGGAGCTCACCCTCCACCACAACTGTAACCACAAAGGTACCTGTCAACATTTTTTTTTTTTTCTTAATGAGCAAAGTTAAAAAAAAAAAAAAAAAAGATTTGCACAGTGTTGGCAATGCTTTAAACACTTAAGTGAAGGATTTAGTAAGAAATGAGATTTAGCTATGAATCTTCACACTTATACTGTTAAATTTCTCACAACTCCCCCTCTATTCTTGTTATATAATACAAAAACTGGACATGATAACCATTGTGCCACTGGACTAGGATATTTTTTTCTAGCTGACTTTATTTACATGGTGGAAAAATAGAGGGGGGATGGAGATTATCAGAAAGTGTGTTATTTATGGATTTAATAGATTTCTAAAAATGGAAGACTCGCTGCACAAAATCAGGACAATTAACACCAAATTATATACAAAAATGGGGGGAAAAAATGCAGTGAGTTTAGTAGTTGTGAAGAATTGCATGCAATATTGACATGTATGTGTAATGGGCATATGATTGCTAGTTATAAAGAAAGCAGTGTTGAAACATGTCTGCAAATAATAATTGCAGTTTCTGCAAACTGGGTGTCTCGTTTCTGCTTCAGGGAGGTTTGGTGGGACTTGTGGACTATCCTGATGATGATGATGACGAGGAGGAGGAAGAGGAGGAGGATGGAGAGAGTAAAGAAGACCCTCTGCCACCCTCAAAGAAGTCCAAGCTGAGCTCCTAAAGAAGCGTCACTGTCTCAGCTTGTGCACCGCTCAGGCAGTCTCAGCGCATAGACTTTACACAGGAACGATCAAACTTGTAAACAAATTGAATGAATGAAAACCACCGCTCAGTGTCAACGGGTGGCCACATGAGGAGCAGACTGTGAATGGATCTGAAGGCTCCTCACACTAGTCCAATTCATACAAGTGCCAATCAGGAGACCAGGAGTGGAAAAACCGTCTGAAAATGGGAAGAGACGATTGAAAGTTTGGAGAGGGGAAAAAAATTTCACTCAATAAATCTTCAACGGACTCAAACAGTATGAGCCATGAGTTTGGTAATTTAGCAACTGGAGGAAAAGACCACATACAACACAGACAGAAATCCCAGAGAGCTCGCGGGCTTGGACCATAACCCACTGACCCCCACCTGCCCCCCACTCAGGGAAGGACATCACAGTGGCCCAAACGGGTCGGCCAATTCAGACCTAGAGCCACCACTCGCACCCCCGTCCCCTCCTCAGAATCCACTTCCTTCCTGTTCCTTTCTCCTTCTTTTCTCCCCTGCTCTCTCCCTTCTCTTTGTCTGTTGCTTTTTCTCCCTTTTTAAGTTAGCATATAGGACCAGATGGGAGGCAGCATGTGGCAAAGCGCTGTCCTTGTTGTCATTTGATGATGTCATCAGTGTCGCCGTTCCTCAGCGGACGTTGTTTCTCCGAAGAGGAAAAAAAGCCAGCAGTTTCTTCATTATTTTCTTTTATGTTCTGTATTTGTCACAGTCTTTTTCTTTTTTCTTTTTTTTTTGTAAATGACTACAAAAAAAAGACCTGCCTTTAAATGTTCAGGACGTTTTCAGTCACACTTGAACAGGTTTTTAAAGACCTCAGTAGGTGAGCTAGTTTTACCCTTTTTGCCCTTTGAAACTGCAGATTTTTTGGAGAATTTGTAATCCCGTCTTGATTAAAGATTGAGTGGAATTCTAGATGTGATGAATTTTGTCATATCTTTTGTTTTTCCTTTCTTTTACATGAGTGTACACTAGTTGTTCAGAAAATTTGGGACCATTAAAATGATCTTTGCTGTAAGATGTCCTACTACCCTTTGTTCTAGTAATCAAGTGTTCCTGGCTGCATCTACTTTACTATATATTACAGTTTTTGGCTCCTTGCTAGAAGATGGGTGCCCCTGTTTCTGTAGCGCAGACAGTTCTTTTTGGTTCACAATGGTTCCACAAGCTAGAAGGTCAAACTGAAGAAAGATCTGTAATTCCTGGGACTAAAGTATTACCATTATGTTCCAACTAGCAGACAAGGTATCCCAAGTTTTTTGGGGGTGTACTTGGTTGCTGATCTCCTAATAATCCACCAGATGGCATCCTTGGTCCATGAGAGAATCAACTATGTGAATTGTGGGTTATTTCAACTGTGCTTTGCAGTCCTTACAGAAATCAGTCATTAACTCCTCCACAGAGAAAGTATTAATACCTTGCTGTTGTTTTTAAAATACTGTGTATTACATGTGGCATTTTTTAACTTCTTTGTTGAGACGGTAATGGGTGGAACATGGGTGCTTGATATACCACACTGGGGACAAATTGTTAAAGATGTATTTAAAATTATGTATTTAAAAGCAAGGTCAGATACACAACTGCAATTTTGCAAGTAGACTCCATTAGAACATGTTATCCTGTTGGTATTATACCAGTATGATTCATTCTGCCAACTCATATAAGTGACTAATATGAGGTTATAATTTCTTTAATCAGTCTTAGAAGAGGTATTGCTAATCATCTTCATAACTGAAAGCACTTTGCAGCACTTGTAGCCATGCAAGTGTTTTGTTTTTTTTGGAGTGGGGAAAAAAAAGTTGATGAAAAATGTCAGCACCCTCCCGTTTATGTGGTCACCTCAGTGGGAGTCTGAGTACAACTCAAAAACAAACAGCATCAAGGCCACCAAGAAGTCACTGTGTTGTCCCTCCAAGTGCATTGTGGCCTTCAAACATTGTTTATTAATTAAAACCCAACAGAAGAGGATCACTCGGTGCTCAGCGGGCAACGAGAGCCGTCGCACAACGCCTATTAAGGCCTCCATTCACATGAAAGCCATCTCCAGACAACAGCAGCTTTTGAAGAGCAGCCCTCCCTGCCAGCCTCCGTTTGCTCCTCAGCAGGAGTGTGGCAGAGTGTGTGTATATGTGTGAGATCTCCCTCTTTGCCACTGGAGAGGCCAGCTTGGTCTTGGTGCCAGCCACTTCTTCACCAGAATGCCAGCTCCACTTCCAGTGCCAAGTCGTTCACCCGGCTCTGCCCGCCTGTATGTCTGCCAGGCTGAAGAGCCCCCATCAGGGACGCTGCTGTCCAGCTTCCTACTGGGCCAATGAAAAGTCTCTTTGACAGCTGTCTTGATCAGCTCCACTCCTAAAGCATACTGTCTGCCAGTTGTCAACTTTCTATACATTGATCACATTAGTATATATCTATGCAAATGCTAAAAGTAGCAGAACAAATGATAGTATAGATGAGGCTCACTACTATACTGTGTGCATACTTTCATAAGAAACAAAAAAAATGGTGTATTTCAAACAAGGTTGAAATTTATGAGTTATACTTCCTGCCACCAAATATATACCTCCCTGACAATGTGGTGGTTTTGATCTGTAGTGATTGCAATCTGCTTTTAATGCTTCGCTTTATTCCATCTGGCCTCACATAACATTTGTTTTTTGTCTGTACACATACCTGTTTATAGAGCTTTTGATCTTATCACCTTATTAAGTTTGCTCAGCTGCTCAGAACAAAATGTCCTACCTGTCAAGAACCCTGGAAACGTGTCCACCAACTCCCTGTTCTGCAGCAGTGAACATTTTTATTACAACTGATGCAGATGCTGTGATACAATCAGGAGCATCAGAGAAACAAGCAGTGGAAGCAAGGGAGGGAAGTTACGAACATACGAAAGTCACGTTATTTTCAATTAAAACGATCAATTTAGTTTATAGCCTAAGATAGCTATTACAGACCACTTTAGCAGCCAGTTTCCCAAAATGGTCCAGAGCATGCAAAGTGCAACTTTTGGACACTCTCAGTTATAAATAGCAAGGTGTCTGACATTTATGGCTCTCTTTTAGGGCTATGATTTCTTTGCTTTAACGAAACGAGAGCAGAATCAGTAGGGGGCGGTAGAGACCACTTGTGGATGCCAATCAATGCATAGATTTATAAACGTAGAAAGGTAATCAACCTTATTATGTGCACACGTGTTTGGTTTCCTCCATGCCATTTATTTATAAACAGACTCATTGTTTTTTTTTTAAGTTTTTGAGAAGCACCTTTAATTGTTCAGTGGGGGATGGGGAAGGAAAGGGGAGTTATTTTATCCCGTGTAATCCTGGTAACTACATCAGGATATATGAAAGAGGAAATGTGGCACACATGCAGTTTTTGGAAGCCTGGCTGAGCTTGTCTAAACACTCACACAAAGTCCACCTTTATGTCTCCCTACCGGCCCGGGCGTCGCGGCAGACAATGACCTGTATTTCCCGGCACAAAGTGCTCTCTGTGTCCGCCGGAGCTCCCCCGCTTTAATGGAGGTGATTGCCCGTGTTCAGTGCAGCGCGTCCTCCGCTGTGCGTGATTAATCACTGTGTTAAACGCTGGAGCTGGGCGTCCCCCGGGCGGAGAGAGGGCCGGTAGGCCGACGTGGAACCCCGGGGGCTGGGGGGCAGCCGGGACGGCCTCGGGTCAGCATCCGTCGGCAGCGAATAAAAGAGTGGAGAAAAGTCCTCATCCGTCACATATGGTTTACATTAAAGCAGAGGTGAGATGCAGTCACAAACAGAAGTCCAACATACTGTGACCTAAATGTTTCTGAAGTGGTGGCAGAAAAAATATGAGGTCTCCAAAGTTACATCTATATATCAAGATCATTTCAAATAACGGACTTCTTGGAGATTGTCCCTCCTCTCCTCTGGATCATGCTAACAAGCTTGCATATTGCTGTAATGTTATTTACCCCGAAAACTCCATCTAGAGCTGACGTGTTGATTTACAGTATAGTGACATCTGCTGAACCTGATGATGATAATCTGATCAAAGCCCATAGTGTTTATTGTAGTGTTATTGGTATGTTTTGGGCCAAATATTGAAACGGGTAATTTGTATTTTATTGTGAAGTAATGAAAACCAATGACCTCTACATGCAGTCTTCAACTACAGTAGTTATTTTCTGTCATCCTGAATGATTTAAAGCAATATCAGGAGGTGAAAGCATTTTCCAACATAAATTTTAGACTAAAGCATACATAAATAAATAAACTTTTTTGGCGTAATTGCTCTTTAAATCTCTTCTATGACCCATGGACTCAGGTCGGGAATGCTTTCCACCCCTCAGGTTGGAAACTGCTGTCATATTCCTTCTGTCTCTCCTCATAACTTGCATCCACTGCAGCTTAACAGTTAAGTTCAGTGCAGCTAAAATGCCTTCTAAATGTGCACCATAAACCAGCAGTAAGCCCGTGCTTCCTTTGTTTCTCGGTAGCAGACCGTGGCCCCTTCATAATTCTTGTCACTCTAAATCAGAGATAAATAATGAGCTTTCCCATGGAAGCGATGGAAAGTGGAAGAATTTGGGGCTGATCTGCTATTGCTAAATGTTAAGTGGTTGTTATTGTGCCTCGGCATGGGTCACAGGAAACATGGATGTGAATGTACGAGCTGCTGGGCTGCGTGTTAAATGGAAATGTCACAGTGATAAAGAGCGCACCTTCCGCGCCCAAGAGCGTGTGCTTGTTTTTGTGCGTGCATGCGTGTGAGAAGACTTGGTGGCATACTTTGCAGGCGCACTGTAAATCCACAGCATGAGCTGCAGATAGCTGCACGCTCACTGACACACACGCACACAAACACCCACACTTGAATCTATTCCTACTTTCCAGGAGTTTACATCTAATGCTGCTCCAGTAATGTGAGCTCACACGTCGGAATCTAGCAGATAAAATCCCCACCCGCATAAATTTCTGACCCTATTAAAAGCACGTAAAACTCACACTGAATAAAATAAAACCGACTTCACCGGCCCTCTGGGCACGTATAGTGTCCCAGACTGAAGGTGTTGAAGAGAAATTAGGCTGAGCAGCAGAGCGCTGGGAAACACAGCAGTTTCTGTGAAGGAAAACGCTGGGAGGCGCAGACATCCAACATGTAAAAATCACCCAGGGCAAGGAGGTGAATGGGCCAATCATGATGTCTGAGATATTGAATTTACCTCACGTAATGTGGCATGAATGAAGCCCTTAAAGGTATCAGTTTTCAGCCAATAAACAGGGAGAATCAGACACATGGTTCAGTTGGAGTTGAACATGTGAGGCCAGTCACAAACACCCACCCACCCACACACACACACACACACACATATAGCCAATGCCCCGGTCACCCAGTCAGGCTGCTACTGTGAACATTAAAATCACCATTCGACTTAACAAATCAAACCTTTCGCTATATGTTAAGGTCTTGACAAGCTTTGATTTCTGTCCGTAACCCAAAATTAACCAAACAGAACTGTTCCAAAATACAGTAGCAGTCGAAATCATGCTTGACATTCACTATTTGAGTCCGCTTTTGTATTTCCACAGACTGAAAGCCTGTGCATTACCAAAACGCTTATGTTTTTTTCTGCTTCTTCTTCCTCCATTCAGCCAGGCCTGATGGCTCCTGCTGCTGGAGTGTCTGAGACTTTGATGGCGGCTCTGTGTCGTGTGGCGTTGGCGTCCGCGCTGTGCCAGGCGGCGTGTGTGGTCAACAGGCAACCGAGAAGCTGCGGGGAAGCGAAAGGGCTGTGGGTCAAGGCAGAAGCCCCTTTGGTTCGAGACAGGGCCTCACCATGTATCTCTTCTCCGTCCGCTCTTCACGCCTTCTATTCATCTTCAGATTTCTGTGTCTGTCTCCCTGGCTGACCTTGAATAACTCATACCTACAGTACGCATGGCATATGCCTCTTTCACAATTTTCTGCATCCTGCAAAGACTTATTATATCCTTCTCACACACTTACACCTCATCTTTCTCTCCTCCCTCCCTCTGTGGCCTAGGGGCATATGGTTTGGCTGGGCAAGAGATAAGAGAGACGTGTCAGCATGAGGTACTGAACAAACACATCTTTCATTTCTTCCTTTCTTCTCTCCTGCTTTAAGTCCACTTCCCTGTCCTAGTCCTTTCTCCTCTCCTCTTTCGTCCCTCCTCTTCTCTCCCGATCTCCTCACCTCCTTCGTCTCTGTGACGGCTGGGTACAATTAGGAGCAGAAAGCCTTTCGTCTTGTCAGGGAGAGACTTTTGTTATATTTGCGGCTGATGGAGAGGGGAGCGGAGGGAGAGAATGGGCTTCAGATGCTCTCTAGGAGTGAAGATGAGGGGGGAAATGAAGGGCTAGAGGAGAAGAGACAGATCTCCTCATGCTGAATGAAAGGCCTTCTTTCCTCTCTGGTAGGGCACATCAGAGACATGCTCTCCTTCACTTTATGGAGGGGAAAGTGGTTTCCACCAAACTCTGCTTCCATTTATCTTTGGCTCGCTCGCCCTACTCGCTGTACACACACTTCCTCACGTGTTCACATTTGTACGGCACATGCACGCACATGCACGTTCTGCACGCATACTGGATTTGCTTTGATTCCTGATTGCTTTGGTTTCTGCGGTGGCTTGATCAGGTTACTGTTTAAACTCTGTGCCAAGCCAGTGTGTGTGTGTCTGTCTGAGCCTCTGTGTGTGTGCGTAGAAGTGTGATGATGGTCCCTCAGTCAGTGGTGGGAATAGCACAGTTTCAGCTGCTATTATTAGCCCTCTGTTCCACAGGCCTGATTCTTTTCCCTGTCTCTTGTCTGACACCAGCATTTCATTATTATCTGGCTCAAGCGCAGGAACATCCATGCTCCCAGTGCTAGCTACAGCTAGGACGCTTTCATTCCAACAAGGCTTTTTATAGGCTGCTACTCTCGTATACATTATGTCCTTTATTGTGTGAAAGACACAGGGTAGACAGAAATGGGTTAAAGCATCATTTGGTGGGTGCGGGTACTTTAAGATCTACTACAGCAGTGTAGCGGTCACAAAAACACATAATTTGTTCATATTTCAACAGATGAATCGATGAAAAATGGCAATGATAATGCATAAAAGCATAAAATTCAATTTTTGCACCAGTTTATGAAAACTTGGAAGTGTGCAGTCTGTACTTGAAAAAACATTGAGCTGAACAGGCGGAGGACAGAAGAAGTAGTGGCAGGCTTGTCAACTATCTATTGCAGATGAATAGTATCTGACACTTATGTCCTTAATAACAAAAATCCAGCAAAGACTTGGGATGCCTCTAAACCCTGAGTGGACCCATCTGCTGTTTGCTGAAGCTTTGTCCAAGATTTCTTCAGTAGAAGAGTGACTGTTCTTAAGGAAGGGAAACAGGGATAAAAGGCTGATGTATGATAAATTACACAAGAAATGGACTGAAAATCAGAAGCACCAGATCTTATGGAGTGATGAATTCAAATATGCATTATTTTCCTTCAAGAACCCTGGAGAACTTTTCCTAAAGACTACTTAAAGGAAACTACAAATAAGCTTGCTCTAAGAGAGTTTAGGCTACGTCCAAGACTAAAGGCAATCATACCAAATACTGGCTTTCAAGCTCATTAGAATTATACAAACATGGTTTTACTGGTTATACATGGGTATGCTGCACTCCCATGCATGTTTACATGCTTCAATAAATTGCTGCACCTTTTCCCATTTTCATATCAAAAACATAAAGACTTGAGGAGTGACTCGAGACTTTTGCACAGTACAATACATAAAACAAAAAAACAAGCTTAGTATTATTATTATTTTTATTATTATTTAGTGTTCAGCCGCCCATCAGAGTGCTGTTTCCAGCCCATACTAACCCCGTGATGTACTAGTTCCCAGAAACAGGTGACACACTTACTTTGCCTTTTGTTGCGCACTCAGACACCAGCAGACAGTTGACAGATGCACCCTTGACCGGTGAGCATTTCAAGGACACAGTCCTCACACTTGAATAATTTGAGCACAGTCACTGCTCACACATATGAAGACAAATGCATACACACACTTGCTCGCAGTACCCAGCGCACAACCCCCCACCACACTTACCAGTCTCACAGAGTGGCTTCCATTACAGATAAGTGCGGCACTGGTATTGACAGGGTCATGAAGGACCCTAGCTGTTGTGACCTTTGAGACTACTATCTGTTTGACCAGCCAGATGGTCAAAGTGAGAGAGGCTCAGTATTTTGAAAAGAAAAAAAAATGCCACAACAGGGTTTTTTTAAAAACACCTTGCACTTCAGAGAAAGATTTCAAAAGAGAAAAGCCCCATTAGTAACATTTCTAATATGCTTGTATGATATAGTATGAATGAAAGAGGAATTTCCCTGTTAATCATTCATGTCTGTGTTTATGTTTGAAAGTGTGCGCGGGCAGCTCTCTCTGGATGTTTTCTCTGTATGTGAGCCGTGTGGCTCTCGACAAAAATAAACTTCCTGTGAGAAGCGCCTGCCACAGGCCAAAATCATTCTATAGCCCCTCTTTTCTCTTGTGTTTAATTCCTGACCCGAGACCAGTGTGATGTTAGTTTAGCAGTGCTTAAGATGCGTCCCTCGAGCGGCGAAGCCAACCAGGGGCAAGAGTGCTGTGAGTTTAGTGTACATGAATGACGAGTCCTCTGTGGTTTTTAACTTTAACTTCGAGTTCAGAAGTTCAGTCTGTGAACGTAGAAAGTTAAATCTATGAAACTGTCTACAGGGCTGTCCCTGACATTTCAGAGTCGTGAAATTGAAGATATTTTGGGTTAAAATGTCTTTGAACTTCTTTTTTTGTTTCTATAAATCAGTCAGTGAGTGATGTCCAAATATACGAGGGATGAACTCTAAATTTGTCTCTTCCTGTAAGAACATCTGGGTCTCTCTTTCTCTCATACTCACACACACACACACACACACACACACACACACACACACACACACACACACACACTGACGTCCCCCAACCGACACACAGATTCATGTATAGGATATAAACTGTTATCCACAGTTTCCCTTTGTCATTTCATCATGATTTTGGGTGAGAATTTATGTGAGATAATAGCAGTAAAACAGCAGTGTGATGTCACGTCCACAACCACAAGACTTTATGCTCCCACATTGTTGCGCAGTTAGTTTGATTTAATAAATTTTGGTTTGTTGTTTTACTACACATCATGACACTACATTGTATAATAAATGATGGCATGCGCAATTGGTTTTCAGCTGTTTTAAGCCAAAGGGCCAGCAAAATGGACTGAACCATCGTCTTTGTCCACATGGGTGAGAATGTGGTTTCTGTATATAAGATTATTTATTGCACCTGTGGCTAGTATATAGACTGAGCTGTCTTTCATTGAGTTAGGTCACTTTGTTTAGGTTTTGTTAGGCATTGTTTTCGTGTAGAGTTCTAATCAGTTGACCTCTTTTTTTTTTTTTTTAGACTGACATATTTCTTAAAATAGCCTATTTAGGATTATATTTCTTGATATTGTCTTTGTGTTTATGGGGTATAAAAAAACCCACATTTTAAAAATTATACCTATGCCTGGGCATCCTTCGACTGCTTGGTCCCTTACAAGCAGGAAGGAATCTATGAGAAACCATATTTCTTCTTCCTGTTAGAGTACCAGGCTTTATGATTGAGGAGGTGGTGATGGCGGTGCTCTTGTGGTTTAGTTAAATCCTAGACCCGCTGGTCATGTTGCTCACGAGGTGCTGAAGCTTGGGGATCTGATGCTGGCTAATGGGCTGAAACGGCTCACTGTAAATGTCGCTGGCTTCCTGGGTGGTCATCTTTATCAGGTGGGGTATAAACCTAAGTGGTACTGAAAAGGTTTTGACTCAAGTCCAGAAAACAGTCCTTAGCTGACCACTTGGAAAAATGTGAATAGCCAGAGAATTTGTAGATTTTCTCTCTATGGAATTCTCAATTGATACAGAAGACCTGTTGTTGTTTTATTTTTGCTTTTTTCTCTGCTTGGAGTTGGTGTCCTTGCATCGGATTGTCAAGTGTGTGCAGGCTTTGTGGTCAGTTTTCATAAACACACACATTGCTAATGTTGTATCTGTCGTATCTGTCATCTATCTGCAGATCTCAGTGTTATCTGTCCTATAGACACCCTACCCAAATACCACAAGCTAGATCCCACACTGGAGAGTCAAAGTTCACCTGGTTGGGATCTGACCCCTGTGTGACCTCTTCTGATGTGATTGATCACTAACACAAAAGAGTCCCAGTGGTCAGTGGTCACTGAGGTCCCGGGCCATCCGTTAGCCACAGCAGGGGCAGATAGGGGAAAGGTTTCCGGGTCAGGGGTCAGGGAGATGCCACATGCTCGGTCGTCTGTCACATGGTTTGGCCCTCTTGGATGACACTGGACGGCTTTGAGAACCCAGTCCAGTCTCCCTGTAGTCCACCCTTCTGGATAGATGTGATTCATACAGGCTATCAGTTCCCTCTGATGAGGCCAACATATGACTTATGGGATGCGCCAGACTTTACAGAATGCTTAGATGCCATGTGGTTGTAAACCAGGGCAACAAAAAGAAGCTCATTTCGGGCTGTCTTATATCTATGTGATATACCATGGAAGTAAGTTATTTGTATGTGGCTGTTGTTTAGTCTGTGTAAAAAAAACAAACAACAAACAAACTTAAAAAATTCAATACCACATTTTATGTTTTCCTGTCTTTGTACACATGCACATGACCCTCCAGCCCCCAACATCCCCTCATTCAACACACACACACACACACACACACACACACACACACACACACACACACACACACACACACACACACACACACTTATAAAGTGGAGGTGACCCTGTCCAGACGGGATATGAGGCTCAGTTCCATGGCAAAGCGCTGCTATTACTGCTGAGGAGGGGAAATGTGAGCCAGCTTACTGTCCTAAATCGATGGACTCGCTTCTGCTGTCCCAGGAGTCTGCTCATTCTCTATCACTGTCACCACAGCCCGTCTATCTCTCTTCCTCCACATCTCCCCTCTCAGTTTCTTATGCTCTTTGTTGCTTTCACGCCACCCCCTCCTCCTCTCCCCTCTGTTTTAGTGTTTGTATCTACAGTTTATCTCTTCTTATCTCACAGTAACCGATATGCAACATGAAGAAATCTGATGGACAGAAATGAAGAAATGTGAAGCCCACAGCAATTAATACACAACAGTTTGCCTGATGCAACATGTCTGATAGCACCAGTCATTATCCTGTGTAGCCTCTTCCCTCTATCTTCCCTTCTTGTCTTTCCTTATCTTATTTTTTCTTCCGCTGAAACTTTAATAAGTGTTCGTCTTTCTGACTTATCAATTCACAGCGGAAATCACTGCTCTATCTTCCTGCTGCTTTGGAGGAATGGCAGATCAGCTTTTCATTTCAGTTCAGTTTAATTAGTGTGTGGTGGGGGTGGGGATAACACAAGACGTTTAGGAGATGCGGGATGAGGAGGCAAACTGTAACACCCACTGTAAATAATGTTTGTTGCTGTTTGTTTCATTGTATACGCAGGCATGTACTGTACATCTTTGTTAGTTTTCACATGTGTAAACACATTTAAGCTATAAAGACAGGGAGTAGGATTGTGTGTACAAATACATCCTTCAATGCGTATATATGAGACTTTGTGTTGTGTTTGCATGTCTCTGTATACTTGACAATGAGGTTTCTTATACTTCCTGTATAGTTAGGACCAGCTACATGTTCAGATCCTGAGAGTGTGCTCCTTATTTTAAAGTTGCTCTGCCGGTAAGACATGATATTAGGGAAACTTGGCCTACATTACTGTGCAAAATGTTTAATCCACTGCTAACTCCTTTCAGTTTGGTTCCAAGAAGCCAAACTGTTGTAATCATTTTTCAAAATGGTCTTGAGCAGCAGTGCTACAAAAGCTTCTCTGAAGTTTTTAGAAGTTTGTCTTTAGATATTGGCTGCCTTTTGCTCAGTTTTAGTCCGGCCCTTTTACCTGACCATCTCTAAAAGGAATTTTTGGTTGTTTATGTAGGGTTTTTTTTAAGCCACGTAACACAGACCCATGAATCATTCAGGCATATAAAAGTCGCCTAACTCAAGGAGTGAATCAGTGTTCATCCCTTGAGTTAGCAGTCTACAAATAACAGACAATTTAGCAAAGAGCCCATGCTAATCTAACAATTTTAAATTCTATTTTTAGGAACTTTGTTGCCAGTGACAAAAAGGCTTAAAAAATAGTATTTTTAAACAACAAGGCAATTACCCAAGAGCTAATATCGGTAAATCTGGCATATCTCTATGTACTGTGCAGTGTGTCCTTAAAAAAATCTGGGTAAGTTAGACAAGCAGATGATTTGATTCAACAGTGAGTGTCTACAGCCATCTGTAAAGCACAGAGGAGGATCTTTCATGGTTTGCATATCACTCCCAGACATTACTGAAGCAGCATCGGATAATCTCGAGAAAGAAAAAACAAAAGACAGCCAACATCTAAAAAAGAGCTTTCAATGTCCTTCAACATGCCTGCAGCACTGTTCCAGAAGACTGTTTAAACTTTACCTAAGAGAGTTAGGGTTGTGTTGATAAATGAAGGTGGTCATACCACACCAAGGTTGAATTTTACAAACTGTTTTTGTATTTTTTTAAAATATATTTCCATTTATGTTTGCATGTCTGTATTTTCCATTTTCCTACTAAAACATAAAGATTCAAGACTTTTGCACAGTACTGTATATGTGTTAACACTGTGGCTCCATAGTGTAGTGGTTAACACATTTGCCTAACATCCAAATGATTAATGTCTGGAGAGCGGGAGGAGACAAGTCCTTTGGAGGGTTACATCAGGAAGGGCATCAGGCGTGAAAAGCTGCTAAATCAAATTTGTGGAATCATCCATTGTGGTGTCCGCTTGTCAATAAGTCAACAGCCCAGAGGTTTTCACTATTCAGTGACATATGAGGAAATGAAATGGCTTTGCCAATGAGTGTGATGGGTTAATAAACACGTTAACCCATATATACTTGTGGTCAGAGGTTTTTGCACTCATCATGGGCATGAATGGTAATTTGGGTGTTTTAATGATTTCTTTGAACTGTTCTTTTTCCAAGGTGGAATGGCTCTACAGCATACATCTTTAATGACTTTTAAAAAACACAAGTTTTGATTTATTTTGCATTATCTCAATATCACACAGGGTGAAAAGTATACATAGAGTTTCTGTTGTAAACATCTACTAAGGTTCAGTAGTTCAGTCTTGACCTATAAGGTAGTTTTAACTATAGGGCTGTTTTTTTCCAATTTGGATGGGTTGGATGGGCTCTGTCAGTTTCTTTTCTCGTGCTGTCATAGCAGAGATGAGATGGTCAGAATTATGAAAACAAGATTGAAGAATTTTGTTTAAGATAAGGATTAGTAGCAGGGGTAGGCTGAGGTTAGTTTAAAGTTTAGTGTCAGGCATGTAAAGGCCTGAGTCTAGAGATGCAACTCCCAGAAGTACAAACTTGTGTGTATGATGATATGCACAGCTAAATTCCCTTCATTATCACTTGGGGAACACTTTGCCTTTGCACAGCCATGACTGCGACCCTGTGTTTCAATTCTAATATAAAAAAGAAGGCAAATTTCAGCCAGGAGGATTTTCCTGTAAACGTCCTCCTCTGGGTGAGAGCCATCAATCTGCCTCTGGCAGCATTCAGGCCGGAAACAAGGATCACATTCAGTCAAAACAGACCAGTGTTTGGTTTCCACCGTAGAACACGGTTGGACGCCAGTGGCAAGACCCTCACTGTGTGTGTGAGTGTGAGTGAGAAAAGAAGTGAGAACCTCTGGTTTCTTTGACAATTTGAAACACAGGTGAACTGTGAACCCCTTGTATCTAATTTGTTAATTTGCCCGGAAGCGAAGAAAACCTTGACAGCCTTGCTTACTAAATGGAGTGAACTTTCATCTCTCGACACTATAATTGCGTGCCAGTGCCAGTTGGTGAGCTGCACAGGCACACGGAAGACGCCTGGTCTTCTCAACACATGTTACTGTGCTTTGTAATGAGTTGAAAACTCCCATCTGTAGCTTGCTCTCTGTTCTCCTTTCTTCTCTGGGTCAGAGAATATAAGCCATTAATCATCACCTGGGTGTGTGACAGCCAGCGTTTGATTGGAGGTTTGATCCCAGCTCTTTGACAGCCTTCTCTCTCTGGCTGGTGTTGCTAGAGGGGTAAAGGTAGGGAGGCAGGGTGGCAGGGATGTGCAGGGGGGGTTGAGCACACTTCACAGGAAGCATAATTGGCCGTGAGTGAGTGCTTACTGGATCAGCAGCGAGATCCCTGACTGAGCAGTGTGTGTCAGCTGCCCTGGACCCCCTCCAAGAAGCTGGGGATATTTTTAATTTACCTCCTACATCAGGCCTCAGGAATGCCCCCCTCCCTCCCCACCTATAGATTCCATACCCCACCCCCTCTCCCTTTCATTCACTCTTGCTCTGCTTCCCATTATCTTTATTTGAAATTCAGATCTAGATTGTCTCATCAGAAACACATGTTAGCGGCATACTTGTGTATGTGCGGAGCGTACAGGAGCTGCCGTGTGCATGCCAGCATAGGTACATGTGATCTTAAGCACACAGATTCACATTATTTCACTCTGAAAGCTGATACGTGGGTTCACTGTGAAATGGGCCCAAGGTGCACTCCGGAAATACCTGAAAGCAGAGCCAGGATGCATGTTGTTTTATCCAGCACTGCCAGGTCACAAGAGTTCAGACTTTCTTCACAGGCATGCCTTTCTGATTGATCTGGATCGGAACCAATGACTGGTCCTGCCCTTAGGAACAGTAAATCTACTTTGTTACTAATACATAACCAGGTTGCCGTTGTTTAGATGCCTTCTGAAGGGGCCCTGCTGCTACCGCCGTCTTACTTTGAAAACATCACAAGGACAGTTTAAGGGCTTTCTTGGCTTAGTTTTTTTGTTTCTTAACATGGCTGTTTTTCGAATCTTCAAAAGTGATGACACCATGATGTAAACATTTCTGTCTTGGTCTATATCAAGCCCCTCGGTGCCACTACTTTCAAAATACTTAGAAATACAGGAAGTATTTCTTCTCCACCAACTACTTGCTCCCAGGACGGCAAGACCTCTAGGAGGCAACTATGTGGTCACATACATAAACATACAAGGCAGAAGTTTCTGGTTTAGATGTTATGGGAAGTCTGACTTCAGATTTAATTGTTTTCCCCTTTAAGAGAAAAGATAATATGACTGTTAATCTGACACCTTGCTGACAAGGCAGTCCTGTAAGAGAGGCCGAGAACATTTTGAAGATCAGAAGGTGAGGAAAGGTTTACATTTTCCTTGACTCTCACCATCAAGGTTAGAGGGAGGTGAGCTAAAGCAGGGTTCACTGCCAAGGTCTGCATGTGTATTTCTGTGTGTGTGTGTGTGTGCCCTCTTTTTATGAACGTTCACCTGAGGAGAGGCTGTTTCCGCTGTCACGGTAAATTCCTGTGCAGATCTCAGTGTCAGCACCGGCAGTGGTCTGTCTTTGGGGTGGTCGCACTCAAGAGGCCCCCTGTTTCATAGCTTCTGAGGTCGCCCCCTGCCATGCCTGCCCAGAATAAAGTCTGCCTTTGTGCTCTGGAAACATCATTGATATACCTCAGACAAGCAGCTTATATTTCAGTAGCCAATAGACATTGATGAGCATTTGTAATTGTGGACAAGAAGAAATCTTTAATTATTTCTGTTAATTTGTACACTTAGGTATCCTATTCTTATGTAAGATTAAATCATTGGTTGTTCTATTACAGTGCTTAAACACTTAAAGTTAACAGTTACCTAGAATCCTTCTTAAAGGAACAAAAAGCACAGCTCATGTTGTTCATCATAGAAAGAGACTTATTTTTCTTATCAAGGACAAATCTTGTCAGGTTAATTTTTCATACAAAGTTATTTCCAGTACCAGGATATTCAACGTGTTTGTTGCATTGCATTGTTGTCACACTCAAAACCAAAAGTGAGCATCATCACATATAACAAAGAAGATGAATTGAAGTGTCAGTCTTGCTCCAAGTTACTTTATAAATATTTTGCTTAACAATAGGGATTTTTTGCAGCGTACCATCAAGGTGCCCTTAGAAATCCCCAGCAATTCTGAATAGCCCAGTGGCCAATAAAAAAAGACTGGTTGTCTGGGCAGTTCACAGCTGTTTGGGTTTTTGAACTGTGGAATTGTGCACAAGAGAGCCTCATTCATGCCCAATACGTGAGTTTACTATGAGCTCAACTGTCTCGTAAATTCACTGAGAGATTCCGTGAGTACGTTTCATTCAAATCATGTGCTCTAGTTTAAAAGCATTGTGCATCCCATTAGACAGTGATAATAATCTCCAGCCAATTAGGATTGAAGAACCAGATAATTAATGATGTTCTTTTGTCACTGCTTTCATTATTCCGATCTTGGCTTGTGAAAAAGCCACCGACTTGCATATGTGTGCAATAAGTGTTTTATTGTTTTTGTGAACTGGGCTGTGGAGGGGGATTCAATGTGTGTGATGAGGGGGAGGAGGGAGGTGGGGAGGATTTGTTGTTATCTAATATGCTATGTTCAAGCTGATTTTTCCACCTCCAGGTGTAACAAAGCAGGGGAGGCAAATGAGGGAGGAGCCTATGTAAATTAATTTCCTATTGCTGTTTTCTTTGTCTCTAACCCTTTCTGCTTTCCAGTCCTATGTACTGCGCTTACGCTGTTTCCTGCTACACCCCACAGTCAGTGTCTTTCTCCACATCCCTCACTGCCTCCCATGGTTTTGCTTGATTTTTGTTCTTCAGTCTCTTTGTCTATACATCATTAATGCTATAGATACATGACATCACTCTGGTGCTTGCACTCATTACTGTAATAGCCCAGCGTGCTCTGCTTGGGGAGGGGAGTCCAGACAGATTTTCCTGCTGTACTCTGCATAGGTAGTGCATCATCTCCCTTTGTCTGTCTTTCTCTATCAACCCCAACTCTCTTTGTGCCTTTGTCTTACAATCCCACCTTTCTTTATTGCCCCATTCCTGCCTTTGTCTTTTGTTTCTTTTGTTTGAACTGTGACACTCCATTTATTTCTCACTGTCTCCCTCTTTTTCTGCCTCCCCCTCCTCCCCTCTTCTTCAGCCTCCTAATTCCCTTTACACTTTGCCACACACTTCCCATGTCTCACGGCAGTTAGTTGAGCGTAAGTGTTGGAGCCTGCTCTTTGTCTTAAAGTACACTAATAACGATGACCCTGCGGTCTGATGTGCAGGATGTCTTCCACCACCACGACCCCTCTGGGAGGTGTCAGTAGCACTCTCTGATGGGGAACGTGTATATGCGCATATGGGCCCTCATGCGTGTGTGTTTCACTGGTAATGTAATGTAAATATCTATCACAGGAGAGGAGAAAATGGAAGATCAAAGCCGATAGGATGTAGGAGAACAGACAGCTGAGTCTAAATATGTTTGCCCTGCAATATTAGCTATGGGTCTGATGTGTTTAGAGATGGAAGAAAATCCTAAGAGGCGCTGATTCCTCAAATATGAACTTAATAGATGCAGTTGATGCAAGCATTAGTCTGGCTGCTATTAGTCTGGCCATGTGGAGTGGGGGGTGGTTGTGGAGGTAGAGGGGATTGTCCACTAAGCAGAAGGTCAATGGTTTCGCTACTCCAGTCTGCATGCTCAAGTGTCGTTTGTGTAAAACATTGCTGTATGCTTGGATGTGTGTGTGAATGGGTGTCAAGAGTGCTTTGAGTGGTCCACAAGACTGAAAAAGTGCTCTGCGTAAATATACACCACTCCATTTACCATGTGCTTCTGGAAATTTCAGGACTGCATCATCAATTTTCATGCATCTGTCAAGTTTTACTGTGATATCGGAGAAGGCAGGAGAGCATCTGAAAAGAAAAATGTGAGTCGAGCTCCTCAAGTCTCAACGGGGCAATGAGAAATGATGGGTGGTGACAATACACCCTTCAACAAAAAATGCGCTTCCTCTTCAGTAGCCCTTCCAATCGTGTCCCCAGGCCTCTCACAGCTGTCTGTACCACGAAGCTCTGGCTTGAGAACCTTTGAGGCTCCAGGAGGCCACCAAGCTGCCCTCCCCAAACTGTCATCCCGGCTGCTTCACCCTGAGCCCTTATGCTGGGCCTCTGACCAGGAGCCAGGGGAAAGCATAGGGCAACTGCACTAATCTTTTCATATGATGTGGCCTGTAGAAAGGTCTTGATATGAACTGAATGTGACAACAGCAAATTACAGCCAACAAAGGGCACAGAGGCCTGAGGGAAGCTATCACACAGTGGACTCCACAATGACTAGTACAAAGCTACTGTCCGCCTGCATTAGCTGTGTCTAACTTTTATTTTGCTTGCTTTCGCCATCTCTTGGTCTCTTCTTTCCTCTTTTACTACTGTCATTACCTCCGTCCAACTGAATGAAGTTGGACGATGTCAGTTAAGTGGACACGTGTGGACAAACTGTCAGCCACTGATCTAGCATGTGAACTCATTTTGTATTTACATGTGCTCATCCTAAACGAACTGGATTTAGGTTCTGCTTTGCTCATACCATGCTGAGATGGTTGTTTGTCTGCTATTGATCACAGCCACTCGTAATCAATCCCTGCGGTCTTGCTGCTGCAGAAAAGACGCATAAGTAATTTGAGCATTGCAAGAGATGTGACCAGGAATAAGCCTGACCCCGTCTGCTCCTCCACAGTGTATTGATCCTGCGTTGCTTTTGGCAGATGTATGATGCCAGTTGCTTGCAATCTCATCAACGTGGCAGTAGTGCGCACCGGCCCTGGGTGGTCACTGTGGCAGTTTACGGGCATTACGTAACCCCCCACGGATGGAGTTGTGATTGGAGACTGATAAGATTTTGTGATCCCTGTAGAGGATTTAACACACGCCTCACTTCATCCCTGATCCCCCTTCCACTCAGCATAAAGCAAATTACTAGTAACAATCTGTAGTGACAGTAGCGCAGGCTTCTAGTACAACAAGGACAATGCCTCAGCTCCCTCCCTCCCTTACTCCCCCAACAATTATAAGTACCCCACTGGGCTCAAAGAAGGCTGTCGGCCTCAATTTCACTAAACTTTACACGTCTAAACAGTGTACTTAGATGGCAGTGAAAAGAAAAATGTTTTTCCTTTTTTGTCTTCCCCCCCTTTGTCCCGGCAGTCCTCGATTGTTTCTAATTGATCGTGCTATGAGGTTCATATTCATTGCAATTTTCCCATGCATTTGATGGCCTGTGTGCTCATTGGATGGACAGGGGTCTGGGAAGGTGCTGACATAAACAAACACATGCCAACATGACCACCTATGTGAGAAGTAACATGATTTGACAGCTGAAAATGAACTGACAGTCCAACTTTGATTAAGGCATCTTGCAAAAAAGGAGGAAAACAGTTTTATGGGATTTTCATAACATCACCATAGAAAGGTAGACGTTCTCAGCCGTACCTCTGTACATACAGAAAGGAAAAGACATAGGCATAGGAATCAATGTATGCATGTATGCCACTTTCTGTTTCCTGAAGGTCACCTCAGCACTGACTGTATTAGTAGAGCAGGAGTGGGGGTGGAAGTATAAGAAGTAAGTGGAATAAGACAGAAATGAAGAGTAAGCACAAACAAAGGAGACAGGAGCGTGTTAGCTCCTAATCAGGACAAAGACACCAGATCAAGAATAAAACTGAATATCCACTTTTTGAAATCTGAAGAACATTTCTGACCTTAGTTCCTGCTTGCATTATAAAAAGAACTAACTGTCAGGAAGCACAGCATTGCTGTCTCCTGTGAACCCTTTGGCATAACATTCAGCCTTCATCAATGTTTTCTTATGAGTTGTGTAACGCCACCCTAACAGTACTGGCTCGCCCTTGACTGTCACTCTCATCATCTCCATCACTCCTTAAAAATGGATATTGAGTGGAAACCTGCAATGAAGAAACGCTGTACCCTTAAAAAATGCCTGAGCCACTCTGTTAAGGTCACCTTGTGTTTCCACAAGTGTTTCCCTTTGCACGCAATGCATTGTCCTCCTTTGAGCTAACACTCGGTGTGTTGAGAAACAATACAAATTTAAATGAATTTGCCCTGCAGTTGACTATTTGCATATCTATGTAACTAAGGATGCTCTCACCATATTTCATCGATTAACATATCTCGAAGCTGTCTGCAACAAGATTAATTAAAGCCATTTATCTCCTAAATGTCCCTGCTGTGCCTAAGGACATCACTATTTGTCTTTGTGATGATTACTGTTCAGGGCAGTAGTCTTCACTGGAATGCCATCTAAAGAAAGTAATCACCACTATTGGAAACAATAGAGCTGTGAAAAATCATCCCTACGTGCATTGGCTGGCTTTAAGGCGCCAGCGCTGATGATATTCTGTACATCATCCCACTGAGTCGACTATCCTCGCTGAACCTCCTGTTGTTTGCATCGATTCTCTCTCCCTCCCTTCGCTTCATTCTCTTGCATAATAGCAGCCGTGAGCTCGTAGTAGCAGCAGTGAGCTCACAGCGGCTCATCCCGCCCACCCAGCCCGGCTCGGCTCAGTCGTTACTGAAAAGCTTCCAGTATTTCATCATCCTCTCTGTCTCCCCTCAATGACCCCAGCTGCAGCTATACTCTCTGTCGCCTCAGGGTGGCAGCGAAAGCATGCATTTTTTCTTCCCTTCTCAGCACAGACACATTGTCCTCATTGACTCTGCGTATGTGTGTGTGTGCGCCTAACGGCTGGCACAAATACCAACCGCCCGGAGTCTGCAGTACTCTCTTTCTACAACAGTCTGGCACTGGCTAACACCAATAGACACAAGGGAGGAAGAGAGCGAAAGAGAGAAAGGAGACCGAGTGAGGGAGGGGAAGGAGAGACACTGCAGGGAGAGAGAAAAAAAGGACAAAGAAAAAAAGAGAGAGAAAGGGAACGTTTAATGCAGAGAAGGAGGAGGAAGAGGTAATGTATAGAATGATGAAGTAAGTGGTAAAGATGGAGAGAGACACAATAGGATGCTCTGGGACGTTGAGGGGTTTAAGAAAAGGATTTAAGAAAAGGAAATGGAGTGGGAAAGAAAAAAATACAAATGTAATATAGAAAAAAAACAGACAAGTGGCTGATAGGAAGAAAAATGAGGTGAGAACACAATAGGAAGGATATAAGGGGAGAAGAAAGTAAGGCAGAGAAGGTAAAGAAGGGAGACAGTGATGAAGTACCTACAGAGCCTAAAATATAGTTTTTTGTCTATATGTCCCAGGAAAAAAATGTATCTGCAGTGCAGAGGACATTGGTCTACTGTTATGACAACAGCTGTCCATTGATATGTAGGTATATCTGTGTGTATGTGCGTGTCCTATTTCATATAGGTGTAGCTTCAGAAACACATATTCAACAGACTGGTCTGGCCACAAGCAGGATGGTGGCAGAATATGCTGTAGTACATGTAAAGGGGGCATAAGTGGGTGTGTGAGGAGGAAGAAGAAGGGCTCTTAAGTCAGCACCTGTCGTGTGCTGACCCCAAAGGAATACTCTGTGTGTGTGTGTGTGTGTGTGTGTAATAGTAAAAGGGAGATGTATTGGAATGCTGCCGAATCCCCTGAGGGCCCCACCACACACACACACACACACACACACACACACACACACACACACACACACACACACACACACACACATACACACATATGCGCACAGTGTGCCCACCATTCCCTCAATGAGTCTTCATAGCGCAGAACCCTGTGATCCCGGCACTTATCACATAGGCAGGCGCAAGAGGAATACACAAGCAGATGCGTACAATATGCACACTGCAAAGTGCGGGAAGGTGCTGGAGGTGCTGTACACACAGGATGGAAGACATTGGCTGATGTCCAGTTGAGGATTATATCACTTCCCCACTGCTTTCTACTTGAATACAGGGAAATCTAGTGGAGCCCCAACTGTGCCAGCGCTTCCCCTTCCTCTCGCTGGCACCTCTGCACCGCCAGCTGCACTACAACTGGGGATTCAGGCGTGTTAGTAATTTACACAATCTTAATCCAACGGCAAATTCCATCTGTAACAATAGAATATCCCTGTGTCCCGAGGAGTGTTTTGTGAAGAACACTTGCTCATTTTCATCCCCATTAAGTTTTGCATCCATAAAACACTTACACACACAATTGAACCCTTCCTTGTACAGTACCATTGGGAATTTTGAGGCTTAAGTGTGTTGCTCAAGTACATGTTAAGGGCTATTTAGGGGAAAGTTATTTTATATATCTATTTTTAATAGTTTTCACATTTTTACCTCTTAAATTGCTGTAAATATTCATGGTCACATATCATTTTTATGTCCTGGAAGTGTGCGGTAATTTCCTGGTGCTGTAATGGCAATAAAACCATTTGATTCCAAAAATGATAGGTATAATTTTTCAGACATTAACCCTATAAAACTTAAGGATCCCCAATAAAATGCATTTAAGTGAGCTGTCTGGACACCATTGCACTGTGACCTCCTGCCATGACCTTTAACCCACAGAGTGTATACACAATGGGAAGCAATGAAACAAGGGATATGGTAAAGTAGTGGAACTCCCCAAGGTCAAAGACTTTATGGGCTAGGAAAGAAAAAAAGAGGAAGGGATGAGGAACAGGAAGGGAAACAGGACAAGACAAGAAAGATGACAGGAAGTCAAGCTAGTCTGAAAAAATAGTTTATCACTCACTGGCACATTAACATATACCATGCTCCACATATACCTTCATTCACACACACACACGCACATACACAGTAGCCTACTTCCCCAGTGTTTTGGTCAAAGCGGCAGAGTTAAGATCCCCAAAGTAATTATGAAATTTAATTACAATTCCTTAGGGAACAGTATGGAAATGAGCTCTGTACCAAAAGGCTGAGAGTTGCACAGCACAGCACAGCAGCTAAGTCAGGGACAACGCTGGAAACACCAAGCAACGTCACGACAGCTGAGGGATTACACAACGGAGCTGACATTTAACATGGCACCTGTGACAGGAGCGGCAGTGTGTCGCTCACACTTTCAGTTTGTCTGTCAGTATTCCGGGTGTGAACTTCAGACACAAAACTTTACATCTGTGGTAGCATTTGATCCGAATACAGAATAGAGGCTGTACTGGAAGCCATAGTATAGATTGCATTCTGTCTGATTGACAAAGTGTGATAAGATGTGAAATCCGCGGGGGTTGAAAATAGAAAACACCCAACTGAACCGCGGTCAACAAGCCATTAATCCTGCCTGGCAAACACACAGATGTGCGGAGAGCAAACACAATCCAATCACGTCTCCAAGCCATGGAATGTGGACAGATGCAATAACAATATATGACATCAAAGCATGCATGGTTGTAAGCTCCAAGGGGTTGAATAACCCCTCAGATTAGTCCTGTAAGTCATGGCAGCCCCCTCTGTTCACAGACCCAGACGTCATAAATGTCCCCAGACACTGAGAACCAGCGTTCGGGCTTGGCCTCACTAACCCTAGGTGGATGCCGGTGGGTTACTTAGATTTGTAGTCATCTAGCTCCCAAGTTTAGTCTTCGAGTGTTTCACACTCAGCGTTCTAACAGCACAGGGGTTATGTCTTAGATGATGAATCCAAGACCAGGGATGACCAGAATGAATCAGATCAGCTGCCTGGGGGATGGTTGGGTGGGGGTGCACCCATGAGTTGACATTTTCCAACAAAGGTCCCCATGATCTTGGGCAGCAGAGATGTACTTGACAATGGGAGGAAGTTATTAAGTGTTCATCATTTTTTTTTATCCTGCATGATTATTGATGTATGTAAATATTGGCCCACTCGAGGCATCCTAATGGCTCAGACAAAAGCAGAACTAATCCCATGTAATTACAGGGCCCTTGAGTCATGTGTTTGTATCGCTTCAGTCTCTCCGCTCTGAATGATCTTATAAATCATGAAATTAGAAGGCACTGGAGCAGCACAAACCGCTGCCAACACTTAAGTAGAGACACCATTCCTAACACTCAACTTTAAATTGATTTCTTGACTGTGAACACAGCGCTCTTATAGCATTCATTTATTTTCTTTGCTTTGTTCTTTTCTTTTCTTTTCTTTTCTTTTCTTTTCTTTTCTTTTCTTTTCTTTTCTTTTCTTTTCTTTTCTTTTCTTTTGTAAGCTTGGCTAAATATAACTATTTATTGTGGCAGTAGTCCTGTACCTGAATCTCAATCCAACTGACACTGTTCAGACATTCCTTGTTTGGCACAAGGCCTATTTCTTTAAAGTCCTCATAAGTTGTAGAGATATTCAACTTCAGAATAAACAGACCAATAAATTAGAGAATTTTCTTTTGAGTTTCAAATGTTTGCACTCATCACTTCAGCTCCTGCTGTCACTACAAATGCTGGCTTCTGGCTTCTTGGCAGCCAATCTTTCTGAACCTGTCTCGCTGTACATGGACGAGACGTCTGTGCTCCTGTTCCGCTAACAACAGGTGTGTCTCTGAATTGAAGGCCACCCTATGGGGAAAAACACGCTGATAGAAAACACACAGAGGCATGCACACACACCCAGACACACAAAAGGAGGCTCAGAAAAAAGTGAAGGGCAAAAAGTGGAGTTGGTGAATGAAGCAGGTTTAGATGAAAGAGGTTCTTTTGACATCACCGGGCTGCTGAGCCTCTGCTGGCAGCTACAGTCAGGGTCCGTGCCAACAGGGCAGATGCTGAGGCCCTGCCACCTGATATGGTAGGAAAAGTTTGAAAAGCACGAGAAGAGGAAGAGAAAAGGATAAAAAGGTGACAAGACAATGGAGAGTGGGAGTGACAAAAAAACCCAATGGTGTGTTCAGACAAGAAAAACATCAAGAAAATGAGAGTTTTGTGCCATTTCATCCTTTTGCTTGCATTTTCCTCCACTCTGCTTTCTCCCTGTCTATTACACACACAATCGCACATGCACACAAATTGTCTCACATTAGCATAATCCTGCCCATGAGCATGGGAGTTATGGCTATGCTCCCAGGAAGGCGGCGACTTATGTTGTGTGTTTCTAATCATATTACAGTTAGCCCTAAACTGATGTTCTTGGCACGGTTCCTGCTGATACACATGCTAAACTCAGCCTCCAGCACTGGACCGCCGGTGTTAAACACTAGCTTGATATTTAAAAGAGTCCTAAAGATTTTTGTCTCTTTTTGTACAGTTGTTGATTCTCTTTATCATTAAACATGTTTTACTGCTCTCCTGGTCCTGCTTAGTGTGGAATTTGCAGATGTTATAGATGAACTTTTCCTCCTGGCTTCATTTCTCAACAGAAGTTAGTCAACTTCAAACAGAATCTCACCTTGTGGAAATACTCCATTTAGTTCACATGAGGGCTCACCTGAGTTGAGCATGTCGGCAGGTTGAACTCGGCTGCCTCAGACATCTGTGTTTCTCGCGTGCAAGTCTTTTGCAACGAAATGTAACTTAACTTTTATTTGCTATGTGTGTGAGTGCAGTCATGTAGTAAAGCGCTGAAATCACAGAGCGCATTCTTATGCTTTTTACAACACAACCAAAGCAAATATGTTGTTGGACCAGCTTGTCTAAGCTTTAAGGCTCTATGAGGTAAAAATGGGAACAAAAGAAAATTAACTTGTTATTGAGGCTCCGAGTGCATCTTGTTAAAGGCTTCTATTGCTCTAATACCATATTTAATCGAGGTCATGCACTTGTCACCAGGAGGCTTCGAATCGAACTGAGACCAGCTGATAAAAACTGGGGTTAGTTTGTCACCCAAACTGGTTCCTGTCAATGGCTTTTTAGTGAAAACAGACACTGCAGTGGTGCTCCTCAGTGGTTTACACTATGATAAACATTTGTGAAAGAAAAAATGATTAACACATGCTCATCCTATATGATAGCTGTGATCGGTTTATTAGAAGACTGATATAGAGATTATAGAGCAGCTAAAATTAAGACCAGATAAATAAACTCTAAACAAATCTTTTAATCACATTTAAAGAGCAGAGGAAGGAGGTCTGTGTTGACTTAGCAGCACATAGAGATCCCCTTGTTTGCTGCTCTTTAAGTGAAGTGGAACACACTAGTTAAACTCTATCAGATGCCCTGAGTGTTTTATAATGTTCAACATAAGGCTCTCATCTGTTCTGTACCCCACACAGTTGCATAGGCATGATACGTGCGCGCGTGCGAGTGCACGTGCACGTGCGCACACACAATTGTATCGATACTATCATCTCATCCTACACATGCTCTTTGATGGTCTGCACACGTCCTGCGTATGATCCTCAGAGGGTGGAGTTGAAGATGAAGCTTTCTGCAAGTCACAAAGAACCCTGGAGCGGTTGTGGCCTCGTTGCCTCGGAGGCAGGCTGATTCACAGCTCCATCACTGCACAGAGGATATCAATCTTCATCATCAGCACCTGACAAAGAAAGGAATTTGCAGACAGGAAGTCAGCCGTATTTCTAACGGATGCAGCCTTTCTTGAGACCGCACATACACTCGCCATGTGTTCCCGGCTACTGGAATTGGTAGCCGAGCGCACACACAAACACACACACACACATGGGTTGAACTCCTCGGCCCCACATCTCGTCCTGCATGACATCACGGCACCATGTGAGCCTGAGTGACAGGCGGTCTGTTTGTTTTCCTCTTCAAGACGGAGTCTATTTCCTGTGCTCCCTTTGTTTTAGACCTTAGATTAAAAAAAAAGATCTCCCTTTTAAACTCTGTGTTTACACTGTGTGAGCGCTTTGAGGGAAAGCGCAAAGCCGCCACACAGTGGGTGGATTATAAACTTGGACTGAGTTTCAAACAGACTGAATTTATAAACACAGAATTCCCCCACACTCAACTCACGGGTCCCAGCCTGCTAGCATATTACTGCGGATCAAATGCAGACGAGGCCTGCATTTGCACTTTGATGCGTTCGTGTGTGCAGACGCTTGCGTTGGGCTTGCACCTACTTCGTTTTATGCTTCTCACGAGGCACGGGAAGTCATTTTAACGCTTTACCTGGCGTTATCAATCACATCACCTCGGTGTGTTTTATTGGCACTGTTGGCATGACGGTGTTCCCAGCAGGAGTTTGGTGGCGTGATCTCTGGTTGCCACGTGGTGCTGAGGCACGTGAGGGGGGACGACCTGGGATCTCAATGTCCTATCGAAGGACTACAAGTGCCTCAATACCCATTATGTGCCAGCTGTTCAGAATGTGGAGTAATTGCACTGTTGGCAAGGGTCCATGTGGGCCCCTGTGTTGTGCGCCCCGCCACCCCCACCCCGGGCACCCTGCCAAACCCTCCTGTATACTGCCTCCCTGACCCATCCTACCATCACCCAGCGGCACCCCACCCCTCACCGAGGCCCACCCGTAAACCTCACTCCCCAACCCACATCTTCCCCTAAAAACTCTTCCACCCATTACCACCAGCGCTCTGCTCCACATTCCAAGGGGGACACTGGTTAAATCTAATCCCATAATAAGACGCTCAGCTGTCCAGGAAAAGAAAGAGAACTTTCCTCTGGTAAATTCTAGATTTCCTTTTTCTTTTTCCTCTCCCTTCTTTTCACCCCAAGTGGAGGCAAGATGACACTTTGGGCCCCCTTGGCCAGTTGCTTTTGTCTTTCTTCAGGCTTGATTTATCATTTCGTTCACTCCCTAACTCCCTCCGTCTTTTAGTCACTGGTGTAAGGTTGCCTTTGTGCTGGACTGAGAGTCCTTAAACAGATACACAGGAGGGCCACACTTAGTGAAGGGCCACATGTTTGGGTTTTTTTTTTATCGCATTTATTCCAAACACACAGATGCAAGTAATTTTTAGATTACATTGCCAAACCTTTTGCTGTTCTCCTGTGTGTTGCAAAGAATAAAATCTGAATTTGTACCATTAATGTAAAATAAGGTCAATAAGAAAAATATGTTTATGTGTCAAAAAGAATAAATTGTTTAGAAGTTGTTGTTTTTCATATTTTTATTTAGTGCACTTGGGTCACGGGGCTTATCTGATTATCTTATAATTATGGCGTGTATTCAAGGGCCTTTAGTGAGAATTGCACTTTTCATTATAGTTTAGGCCATAAATATTTGCACAATGAAATAATTTATCTCAACATAACCACAGTGGATTTGTAAAAATGTGACTAAATCACAGACTTTTAGCTTCAATTCAAGTATTTTTTTTTGTTCAGATGTTTTCTGCGAAATTCTAATTTGGGCTTTTGCTGTTTCTCTGATAGGTTTATTTTTGTTTTTCAGCCTAATGATGGCTTCCTTCATTTGCATCCACATCTGTTTGGACCTCATATTAAGAGTTCCTATGAACAGCAAATTCAACAGTTGGTATCAGCTCCAGATTTGCTTCATCTGTCAGGAAATAACAAGGGATCAGGTCTCACCTTGCCAATTCTGTATTGTATTGTATCTTTTTTGTATTGTATTGTATCTTTATTTGTTTCAGACATATAAAACAAAAAACAATATATACACACTACATATATTTTCATTTACAGATACGAATATATATGTAGATATACACACACACACGTATGTGTTCAGATAAACAAAATATATAATGAAATAAAACAAAATCGTCTGACATAATGTAACAATGTTTGGTCTGAAAAGGAGTAGGAAGAAGTATGAACATACTTATTAATTCCTACCCCTGCTCAACATCTTATTGATCCCACATAATTCACCTAATTCCCATCATCACATACTCCACACGATACACGAGGAGAACCTATATAAACTTGGCTACCGTGATTGATATAATTTGGATATAATTTGATATTTTTATACATACAATGGGTGATCATCTTTATCGGTATCATATTCTTCCAAAATCAGTTTTCGAAGTATTTTCATGAACTTACTAATTCCTGAGCATTGCTGTAGATCTATAGTAAAACTATTCCACAGTTTTACCCCATAAATAGTGACACAAAAGGTTTTAACCTTTGACCGTGCTTTAAGAATCCTTAGATTCAATTTCCCCCTCAATTCATAGTCTCCTTCTCTGTCATAGAACATCCTCTGTATATTTCCTGGTAACATATTGTATCTGGCCTTGTACATAATTTTTGCAGTTTTATATTTTATAAGATCCATAAACTTCAGTATTTTTAATTTCAAAAACATGATGTTAGTATGGTCTCTAAATCCTGCTTTATTAATCATCCTGATTGCTTTTTTTTGAATTTTACATATTGGTTGAAGTGCAGTTTTATATGTGTTTCCCCAAATTTCCACACAGTATTCCAAATATGGCAATATAAGTGAACAATAAAGTACCCGGAGTGATTTGGAAGGCAAAAAATATTTAACTTTACTTAGTACGGAGATGCTTCTTGACAGTTTGGCTTGTATATGCTTTATGTGAGGTTTCCAGCAGATTTTGTTATCTATTATCACACCCAGAAATTTTGTATCCGAGACTTGCTCTATTTCAACATTGTTTACTAATAATTCTGTCAATACATCAATTCATTTTGAGCCTCTTCTAATGAAGGATTGTGGCTGCAATTCCTAATGCAATGTTAATGCAACAGTTAAAATAAAAAAAACAAACAATAAAGCTCTTGAAGGGGCAAAATTGCAAAATCGTATTACTTTCCAAAACCTTATGGACCTAACTCTGTATGTATGTGTTTATTGAAAAGCCTGTGTGAGAATTACCCTGATGAACACACACTAGAGCTTTGTCTTTACTGCCAAATATTAACAAAACCAACAACTGTCAAAAGGTAGCATTAAGCATCTTATATAAGGGTTTATTTATTTACTTCAAACTAGTATGTTATTTCGTGGCTAGTTTTAGTTTCAAACAATTGTCATATTGTTTCCTGCCCTCTTTTTAACTGTTTCTTTTTTTATTCCGTCTTATGCTATTGATCTGACTGACTGTGAAGCACTTTGGTCAATTTTGTTGTATTTTTATGTGCTATAGAAATTTTTTTTGATTTGATTTGATTTACTTCAACCGCATAAATAAACTTTTAAATGATCGTTTTGTATACTTTTAGAAAACTTGTTCAGAACATCAGTTGTTTTACAACATTTGTGCTTTGTGACAACATTTCTACATCCACTTTGCTTGTGAGCTTTATAAAATGCAAAACAACAATCATCTATTAATTTATACAGACTGTGATCTAATTTGACTGTGTACGTTAATGTGATTACAAAGATTACAATGGGGTGTTCATGTAAAGACTGTCTATAGTGGAGTATTATCTTAATCCTGTGGTAATTAAATATGCATTAATTGCTTAATTGTTAATTATTTTTTGCTATATTGATAAATAGGTTCTTCAAAAGAAGAGTCCCAGAATTTCTGTGTGTTTGAGTCAGTCTGTGAAAAACAACAAAATAGTGTGTGTGTTAAATACGTAGTGTGTTCAAATGCGCCTGTGCTCACATGTGGCTAAGTAAGAAGTGTATGTTGAGGGTTTAGTGTATCCATGTAGAAATTGCTAAAACGGATTATTTAGTTTATTCGCCTTGGAAACTGGAATAGTGAAATATAGATGAAGAGAGATAAAGACAAAGGGGAACAGACAGAGAGAGGAAGATAAGTAAGAAGAGTTGTTCGCCATGAACTCTATTATTCTGCTTTCATGGATCAGGAGTTCAAGAGAAAAACATATTTCCTTTTTAGTGATTTCAAAAACCACACTATCTCTTTAAAGTCAGTTGTTTGTTGTGAAAGTTAAGTTAGGGATGTGTGAAATGTACACCCGAAGTACAAAGACAACATATATGATGTTGAAACTAAGCATATCAGGGACTACATGCTTATATACGCTTTTTCCAAAATTACACCTTCTATTGTCTACTTTTTCTTTAAATTGATCCACAGTGTACAAAATGAACACTGTGTTGTATTGCAGAAGACTTTAACCCAGCAACAAAAAACACAAACATATTCAAAAAACATTTACAAAGGTGGGCCATTTTCTCAAAGACAAAGGTAAGAATTGACTTTTTGGAACTAGTGGAGTTGCTTCTTGCTAACCATTAATGAGAAAACTGTCTTCTGACATTTACACATCACTGCATTGGTTCAGGACGAGTTCAGTAAGTGAGTATATCAAGTGCAAAGAGAAAAATGTAGCTTCCAAAATGGCATGGATAGTTCTGTTGTTTCTGAAAACAAAGAGGGTCATTAATAAACAGGTGATGCAACAAAGGGGTAAACGTGCTCCTGTCCCACCTTTTTGAAACACGTTACTTAACTTTCTTTTGTTAAAAAACACTAAGATCTGATATTTGGTATCTTTATTTCTGTTAGATTAATGATTACAAATCATTTAATTTTGTTTGCATTTACATTTCCGCCCCGACTGTTTTCATTTGGAGAAATGAAGAATGAAGCAGAGGGAGGTGAAGCCTTGCTTGTGGTCGTTATAGAGGAAAAACCAAAACAACAGATGGACTGTGTAGTGTCTGTAACCCAGATTCTGTCACTCTAATCCTGTCCTCACTGCAAGAATGCCCACGCTCGACAAATGACCGTTCGGATTTGAACCTGGCTGATCTGAGGATAAGAAAGTGGCTAAATGAGTGTTGTGTAACAAAGTGGCTAAATAGGTGTTGTGTCTGTCACTGGGAAAGGTTAGGATTACGCCTTGGATGATTACGACAAGACAATAGTCAAGGTCGACTTGTTGATTAGTCTGTAATTGTCACTTAAGTCTAATTTTGATGTTGTAAAATCCTTCAAGGAAATTAAAAATGTATAACCAGAAGGTCTGTTGTTGCACAGTGCACCAGCAGTAATGGAGGCGTATGCAGTGTGCAGTTGGAATGGGGGTCGTCGGAGAACAGGGGACCTAGTCAGCTGTCAGGACCCTTAGTGGGGTGATGGCGCGGCATCCATCAGCTGATTTAGTGGATAGTCAGCTGACAGGATTAGAAATGGGGTGCGGGGTTGGTTGTTGGTGTCTAGGCTGAATCAGTCAGCTGCTGTCACATTGTTGTTTGGCCTTAAAAAAGCAGGTCAGTGATAGGATTACCAAATCAAACCTTGTTACTTACTTCCCATCTCCCTCTGTGGGGCACCGACACCTCTCCGTATTTATGTCTCCTTTTTATTTTTTTAGTACCTGATGCATTTCCACCCTCTTTTCATCCTTAACCCTCTTCTTGGACATTCTAGTCCCTCAACATTCTTGAAATTTATTCTCTGCCCTTTAATCCCCCGCTCACCCAGCCTTTTATTTATCCCTTTCCCCTCCTTTCATTACAACCACAGTTAGGCACCCTTGCCTGTTCAAGGTCAAAGACGGTATGTCAGGACTTTCAAAATCAGGTCTGAGGTATACAAGGTTCTGTGTACAAGGGATTGCACTGTAAATGAGTTGATTAAGAATCCCTAATGAATACCTCTAATCTGTTTCAGGATACCAGTCTTAAGCTCAGCTGTTATGGCAGGTACCGAGAATGAGCAGAAGAAGTCCATGAGGCGTGAGATAAAGGAAATTATCAAAAAAACTAAATGTTGTTTGTTAGAATATGAACTTTGTAAGGGCTGCTTTGTTTTGAATAAAAGAAACCTGCTTGCAGTGGTAAATATCTAATCAACAATTGCTAGACACAGATCAGTCTCTGCATTGATTATATTGGTAATGCAGTAACTTTCGTGACTGTTTTTCAAAAGTTTAATGAAATTATTACTGTTGGCTTACAATCAGTACTGTGAAATTGCCTTTGGTATTGAGTTGCTTTCCACACAACAGAATCACAAAAGCCTAGTATTTCTTTTCCTTCACAGTCAATGATGAAAGGTTAGCGATTCTGTTGTTTCTACATGGAATCAATACAAACCCAGTGCTGTCGCTGCAGAACAGGAGCCAGACAAGGACTGATTATTCTGTAATAGGATCAGCAGCAGCTTTGCTACAGAATCTTCAAGGTTACAACTCTCACCCAAGGGTGTGATCTGACCAAATCAGCAGGTGTTTGAGATTAGATATTATGTCATCACGAGTATTTAGAACAATTTCTTTTTGAAATATAAAGTTCAAATGTAATCAATACCTGCTTTATTCAGCAGACACTTTGATGCATCTCAACCTCAATTCCAGATCAGGTGGGTAATAGTCAATTAAACACAAAGTTATATGCATGTGGTGTTATTGCCTGATTGGATAATCAATGAAAAAAAGTGTCATGGCCTTGATGAGAGGTGAGGCATGAGGGTAACTCCATGCCCTTGAAATTGAGCTGTGACAGAGGTCATGTGCAAATGAAATGGCAACCAGACGAAAGAGGCCAGCTGAATCAGCACACTTTAGGATGTGAGGCCAGAGGTAGAGACCTTATCCAGTGGACCTGTCCTGTCAAGACAGCCATAAACTGTGTCTTTCAGCAGCAGAAACTCTGTAGTGAACCTAATGCCTATCAAAGGTAGAAACAGACAGAAGTGAAGCAGCAATCATTATAAGTGAGTTGGGGGTTTTCTGTTTTTTACATTCTCAGGTGTTTGAACTGCAGTTTTGCCAGAAATAGTATTGTCATTGAAAAGTAATTACAACTGAATTTCACATACATATCTAATGGGAAATGGTGTGATAAAATTTTAGTTTTTTATTTTCAACAAAAGTGGAGTAATTCATTCGCTTGAAATACTAGTAGTACTAGTAGAAAAAGCTATGTCCAGATGAACAGAATACATTTTTTGGGATTCCTTACTTGGATGTTTGAGCATGCATCAAGACACTAGTACTTTGTGTTTCTCCCTATAATGACTAATAATGACTAATAATGACTGTGTGACGCTTGACAAGTAAATGATTTTTGATTTGATTACAAAACAAAATTATTATCCCATAAACTTAAACTCTCTTTATTAACCCTTTAAGACCTACCATAGAACCAAGTCCGCCAGAGCTTATATTATATTTTTACATGCTGTAGTGCCATTTCTGGGAGCATTTCAAGTTGCTATACATCAATACAACCAGTATAGCCCAAATTTTAATAATATGTATGTATTAAGTGCATAGTAATTACATAAATTGCAAAAAAGTGCAATAAACACAAAATAGTTTCCCACCACAGGAAATTTATTTTAAGTGTCTTCATAGTTTTATTTTTGAAATACACCAATTTTTATATGCTGCAGGAAATACGAAAATAAATATTATAATGCAAATTTGCAAAAAAAACAGCATATGCATCAAAAACTAATAATAAACTATTTCCAGCAGTGCAATATGAGTCCTAAGCATCCCAGAAACGACACAGAAAGTCATAAAGTCAAACATAACTTTTTAAAACACAAGTATAGGTTCATAAGGCCCTGATGGTAAAAAACTGCATTTCCGCAACATGACGTCACTTCCTGTTCCGGCCAGGTCATGGCGGACATGCGATAGTTCGCGGAAGTGTTACAAACAGCTGATCAGATTGGCAAAGCCTGTTTCTGGAATATTATGTCTTTGTTGCTGCAAGTGCTTTTTATGTAGTTTTTGCAAAGCTATATGTGGAAGGAAACTGTGACTTAGGACAAGCTGATGGCATATGATGCAAGTACAACTCCTCCGGTTTCATATGCAAAAAAAAATATTGTGCTAGCTTACGTGGTTGCAGTGCTACCGGGATTTAAAAAAAGTTATGTTTGAACATTTATTCAAAATGTTAACATTATGTTTTGTAGTCAGGACACAGTTGCAGAGTATTCTACTAATATTAGCATAAAGTTAGTTGACTTAGATGCATTATACTATATACTAGATACATGTTAGCCAAATATAATGATGCTTATGATACTAAAAATTGTACCGTTAGCATTTTGGTATTGAAAAATGTCATAATGTCAGTTTGCACAGTTTAACAAACCACTAGACTTCAAAGTATAGATTCTGGCCGTAATACACATCTGGTAAAAACCAAACACAGCATATCATCAAAAACACTCCATACCTATTGTCAAGCACGTTGGTGGAAGGGTACTGATTAGGATGTTTTGCAGCCACAGGGCTTGGACACCATCACTCAGTCAACCATCAACATGGATATCAGAGTATTCAATTCAGTTTGTTTCAAATCACAACAACAGTCACCTGGGTGTGCTTTTTATGTAAGGTAAACACCCTCAATGATACAATAATATTAGAAACAAATGTGAAGCTGTCTTTCCGATTGCTAAATGATCCCGGCACAGCAGGAAATGAAATGCTGTGGGAGGACCTTAAGAGAACTGTGCATAAATTAATACCCACAAACCTCAATAAACTGAAACAATGCAGAAGAGAAGAGTGTGCCAAAATTATTCCACAACTATGTAAGCGATTGATAAAGTCGTAGATAAAATGATTACTCCAGTTATTGCGGCTAAATGTGGTTCTACAAGCTAATTACTCGTGTGGGATACTTTCACAGGACTGTGAAAATTAATTATAGATTGCTATGAAAGATGTTTTTTTTGTATTAATATTTTCTTCCACCCATACTCAATACCAGCAGAAGGAAAGACTGTGTAAAAGTGAAGACGCTTGGTTGGCAGCAGAGATTTTCTGTGGTGCATTTTAAAATTTGTGGATTTCTTGTGTTTTCTCAGCACTCTGGGTGTGACTGGCTGGCAGTTTGCTGAACGCATACAATAAGAAGATGGCAAGTCTAGTTTGGATATGAAATTGTTGTTTGAATCAAGCACACTTTGATGTAGTTGTTCTCTTGTCGCCAACAACTTGAGGTGTTGATGACAATTTATTTGTTGCCTTTCGATAAAAAAGAACCAGAACCGTGTAATGAATAAAATGCTGTTAAAATAGCTTTAAACATTAAAAACTTGACTTCATAAATGAATGTGAACAATAAAAGAGATTGCAGACGATGTTTACTTAGAAATTTATGTTTAATAAGCTGGAGTTTCTTTGAAAGTGACGACAGACTGGTGTGTGACAAACCGCTGAGATACCGCACTTTCAATACAAACCTGTCACTGACTCTCAAGCTGTCATCACGTTACTTTAGCACCCTCTATTCTGAGTTCACTTTTAAAACGTCTTGTCTTAAAAAGGATTGCTGAAATATTTAAATCAAAAGTTACAGGGCGGGTCACAAGTTTTTTTTTTAAATTTTTGCCTCGGGGGCTTCAGTCTATATTGTTAGAATCAGTCACTAATTCAGTCTAGAGAGCAAAAACTTTACTCAGAAACACAAGACAAGGATAAAAGCAGACAAGATATAAACCAAGTGATGAAATGTGGAACGGGTAAAGAAGAAAAACAAGAACAAGAAGGGTGGTCAAAGACAAAAGCAGTAGGAGAGGGAAAGAGCAGAGAGGGAGAAACAGACAGCCTTGTAGATGGGAGCGTGGGCGTTTTTATGGTGGCATGAGTGGAGAAATCAATAAAAGAGGTGAAAAAAGCCTCTCAGTTTTAAGAGCCCTATCACTGCGGCAATTAAAGGAGTCTTCAAAGAGTTGCTCTAATCAGCAGTTAAATAAAGATAAAACCAGGCGGCGCTTTGGATGGCCTCGCTGCTGTAATCTAACACCTACTGCCCTGAACTCAGAGGCCCCATGAACTCAGTGTGTGTCTATGTGGGTGCATGTCTGGGAATGCACATTCTTGTGCATTTATGTGTCTTTCCTCCGCTCGCACATACAGAGTGCTCAAACGTGTTTTTGACAGCTCCGTGGACTCTTAAAAGGCAGATTAACCTGTATAAGCTTCCTCTCTACATCCTTCTCTGTCAGTCTCTCATGTTTGACCTCTGTCTAAACCAAAGTGAAACAAAGCAGATATGTATGCTCAGCCTATATATTGCAGTTACAGTTTACCCTCTGTACCCATGACCCTTCCGCTTACCTGCCGTCTTATCTGCTGCACCATAGACTCATTCTTCATGTGTGTATGTTCTCACCGTGATAAGGTGCTGACTGGTGAGTCAATACTCAAGCCTTGAGTCTGTCTTTGCGAGCTTCTCCCTGCTTAAAGAGGCACTGTGTGGACCGAGCCCATTCCAGGCGGAGAGAAAGGTTTGCTTTCGGCATGCAGAGGCCCAGACAGATTTTTGATTAGGGCTTTTACACAATGTCATTTGATGTCATTCCACGACATTAAGGTTTACAGAGTGGACTGATTTATTTTGATTTTCCTGTCTGCAGTTGTGTTTATGAACTTTAACGTGTTTTGTGCTGATTGGGGCAAAAATACACATAGCATTGGTTTTCAATAGTCATTTTCAGATTGCCATTATAGCCTGATTTGCTATGCATGGTGGTAAGAAATGCATTATTGACTCTCCTAACAGCTCTTGTACTTATTGATAGTCAGTTTTCTCCAAGCTAGTCTCTGTAACAGGCGAAATCCGATTCTGTGGGGGGAAAAAAATCAACTCACTAATGTTATAAGAGTATTCCGCTGTCTGAGACTTACGATATGATTACATTCTCAATATTAATGGCACAATATTATGCTCTTTTAAAATGTGCATTGTTCTTCTACTGGCACGCATGGCACCCACATTACTGACAGTGAAACTTGACCCACTAAAGGTTTAGGTGTGATAGTAGTGAATAATGTATAAAGCTATTAGCATTATTCTACAGTCCCACTAGGGGAAAACACTTGTTGGAGACCTCTTAGCTGTCATGGTTCTGGGTCATGTTGACCCAGCTTTCTGTTTTTCATGCTTTGGTGTTTTTCTAGATTATGATTTATGATTTGATTTATCAGTGATACTGTTTTGATTATGATTATTATTTAGTAGACTTTGGTCAGTGTCAAGTCTGTCTCTCTCTGTCTAGTCCGTGTCTTAGTAAAGTGTGTTTTGTTTCCTGTTTTACTTTGAAGTTTCTTGTTCCTGTCTGATGTCAGTGTTCCGGCTTTGCTCTCCCTGTCTCGTTAGGTCTTATTTCTCCCAGCTGTGTCCCCCTTCTGTCTCTAATTCCTTGATGACTCCATCAGTGTATTTAAGCCCAGTGTGTCTTTGTGTTAGTGTTGCGTCGTTAACGGCTGTTCACCCTCACTTGCTGTGTGTTCGTGATTTCCAGTCCTCCTGCATCTCAGTTTAGAGTTTTGTTTGCTTTTGTGAGTTTTATTTTATGTTGAAGTTTTGTTCCAGCAATAAAGCTGCATTTTCAGTTGAAACCTCATTTCCTAAGAGTCCTGCATTTTGGGTCCACCACTCCTGCCTGCCTGCCACACAGCCGACCATGACATTAGCACAATAGTGTGCAATAAACTTGTGATCTCAATGTCTTTGAAATGGTTGCCTGGAAGATTTGGAACAGGTCTGCAACTACTCGCAATCAGCTGCCGACTTTAGAGCGACTTTGGTGCATCAAGATGATAAAAAAAAACCCCCAGTAGGATGGATTCAGTCTGCTATCTGTTTGCATCAGTTTGTGCCTGAATGGGGTCAGTTACAGCTTGTTTGTGATAATATGGGAATTAACTATTAACTATAAACTGTTCAAAAAGAAATCCTGATTAACTGCTTATATTCAGAGTCCAGCCAGAACTTTAAAGGCCTGAAATTCCATAACTAGTGGCATAATTGCTGCAGGATGGCCGTTCAACTTCCAAAGATATAGGCACTTGGCAACCTTCCTTTATTATTTAAATATAACCAGAATAAAACAAGCTGGCAACCAACTGAGCAAGCCCCCTATTGCAGAGAGACACGCCACACACAGGTAGCGCTGATTGCAACGTGTTGGTAATCTGTGTTTATGAATTCGATAGTTGCTTGTTAGAGCGATTCAGCCTGAGTTGGACCACAATTGTTTAGAGAGAAGTCTTCACACACTAAGTAAGCTGTCTATTTCATCCAGTTATTATGTTACACAAACCCTATCATACTCACTGAAGTAATTACTTAAACTACTATATTACAAATGCCTATACTATTCTACTATAGTATGGTGTAGACTATACTATAATACCTAACTATAATGATGTACTGTGCTTTAATGTGTGTAAAGCACAGTACACCTTTGTAATGAGGAGTAGAGTGAGAATATAATCATTTGAAATCCTTAATATTTTTATAATCTTAGATTTATAAATGCAAATGTAGTTTTAATCAAGAATTCATAGTTATTCAAAATGCTAAAATGCACTTGAACCTCAGACCTGATGCACATATCAAAGATCACGCTGCTCTACACACCTGTAGCTGTGTGTTCTTCTAATACTTCATTCTGTCTTCCTTATGCTCCCCAATTTCTTTTCCCCTCCTTCCTATTAACCCTGTCACCTTACACCTTGGAGCACATCCCCGTGGTTAAGTCGGCATTATAGGGAGGCTCATTAGGGCAGCATTAGTGTCGGAGATGGACAGAACAATATAGCTCGGCAGCTGGATCAGGGAAGCCAGAGAAGACTTCAAGCTATTTTTTTTAATCTTCTTTTTGGCCTTTCGGTCTCTTCATGCTATTGTTTAGGGATGCCTCAGTTCTGACACAGGAGGTCAGAGGTCACCATTGCACAGGAACCGTCCTGCTCCTTCTCCCCAATGCACTGTCACTACGATTCACCACTCACACGAGTCCCTGTCACTCGGCCTCGACACAGCCGTCACTCACATGGTTGCGAATATGCACAAATATGCTTGCAGGCAGACGCATACTTTTATCCCTGGCAGCTCTCTTTTCTACTTAAAAACCACAGCCCAGGAGATGACAAAACATCAAACAGTATCTGCTATTTAGTAAACGGTTTCACTTTTGAGCTACAATACTGTGCAAAAGCCTTGACCCACCCCTAACTTCTTTATGTTTTGCCAGATGTTCGTGTAATTTTTAAAAATGGTTTCGAGCTTTCTTGAAATATTTCTTGGACATCAGCTGCTTTTTCACTCTTTTACAGTCAAGTTCTTGTATCCGACCATTTTCACGGGAATTTGTGTTTTTTGTTGGTTTGTTAAAGCCTCTAAACACTATGAATTATTCAAGCATAAAAAGGAATCTAACTCAAGAGATGTTCAAGTATTTCGTCTACTCATAACATTCAATTTAGGAAAGAGACAATTTAAAATTTTTATCTTTAGTTATTTTGTAGCTAGCTGCCTGTTCATAGTGACACTTTATTTGTTCCATTTTCTTTAGTTGAAAAAGATTAGAAAATTTTTAAAGATAACACAGTTTGATAGGAAATAATCTTAATCTCACAAAGACTGCAATGCTTTGCTCTGTATAGCAACCAGAGGTTTGATCCCGGGACCTACACAACATCCCACCATCTATGCACTGCTGCTGATGGATGAAATCCTGCAGCAAATTGTGGCCATGATTTGCTGCAGTAAAGACTCAGTGACTTATGTGGACACAGAGGAACTGCTGATTTATGTAGGGATGCTCATTTTAGATGGTGTTTACAGGTCAAAAAAAAAAAAAAGATTCCAATCTGCAGGGTGCTGCTGCAAGCCCCTCTCATCAGCAAGGGCAGTGTGACTTTTGCCTGGACAGAAAGAGAAGAGCTGGCAGCACCATGTGGAAACCTTACATGCAGAGACCAGTCTTTTTCAGCCAATGTCAGCCTCTGCTCCACCTCAGCTGGAGTCCCTCTTCTTTAAAGAGTTAAAATCCCAAAGCTATAAATAATATTTGATATTTATATTTCAGGCTTAAGTAGTTTTAAAAGACTTTGTTGTTTAAAGTGGAAAAAAATATGACTATATAATACTCTTACAGCCATTTGCAGGAAGATGGCATTTTCTTATCTTTCATTCTTTTACAGTTTTTGTAAAAAAATAAAATAAAAAAAAATCTGACACTGGCCTAAAAAATAGTAATCTGGTAATAGTAATTCTTGTCAACATGTACGGACAGAGGTTAGGAAAGAGGGACAGCAGTGACAGTGCTTGATCCTAAACCCACTTCCAATGCAATATAAGTGTACTTGGATAGAGAAACACACAGTGGAACATTGAGTGAGTGGCCTCCTCAGAGTCCTCAGCATTATGAACAAAAAGATCCAAAGAAGAACTTTGAATGTTCCTCAAGGAGCCTGGAGAACTATTCATATGTTTATTGTAACTATTGCAGCGTAGTAGCAACTTACAGTGTTACAGTATCTCCAGTCATCTCTATGACACACCTGAAAAAAGCTGTGAATGTCAGGTGAGTTGTTTTATTTGGATGTCCTTCAAATTGGAGTACGAGTGCTGGACGTCTTGTGGACAACATGTAGGATATGGAAAAACAACCTTAGCATGAGAACCTTCTTGTTTAATATTCTTTTGATATGAAGGGTGAGTGAAAGTTTTTTATTTTTTTTAAATAATATTAATAATCTAATATTGATGAAGTAATTTTCACACAATAAGGTAAATATTCATATGAAGATCTTTTAATCTATCAAATAAATAAAGCTGGCGATTACTTTTGCTTTCACTTTTTTATCTGATACGGCTCTTCAGGTGGCTTATAGTGATTTAGAGTTAAGTTCAGATAAACATTAGCATCTTTTCCATGTGAAGCAAACCAGTGTCATGCTCACAGATAGAGACTTAGCAGCCTTGGCCCTGTGACACAGATAGCACCACTTAGGAAACCACTGCCCACATTCCCATCACCAGCAAATGGGTCCCCTTCTAATCATTAACACACAAATGGACCGTGTGTGTGTGTGTGTGTGTGGAAATGTGTGTTAGCTGAGCACTTTGTGCTTGACATAAAGCTATGATAGACTCAAAAACCTGAGACCCACTTAGAGCTTAGGTTTAAATTTAGCAGCACATGATACTTGCAGTCATGTTTGCAGTCTTTCCCTTTGTCCTTCTTGTGGATTTCTGTGTACCAGTGTTTACTTGTGTACTTAAGAGTGGATGTTTGAATGGGTGTGTTTCTCTGTAATTGGGAAATGTCAATTGGCCTCATCTTGCAAAGGTGCGATAAGTTTTATGATACAATAAGAAGTGTTTGATCTTTGCAGCAGTACGTAGGTGTCTTTGTGTGTGTGTGTGTGTGTGTGTGAGTGAGTGAGAGAGTCAGGTGAGAGAGAGAGAAAGACCAAGATTAGAGATGTGCTTCAAAAAGTGCTCCCTTTGCATTTATATCTTCTAAAAACTACTACAACATACAAGGATTTTTCTCTGTGGCTCCTTAAGACTGTTGAGTCCAAAAAAAAGTGAAAGCGCAAAAGAGAAAGAAAATGAAAAGAGGAAGTAGAGCAGGTGATGAGATGAAAAGCAAGTAAACGGCTTGCTCAACAGTATCAGGTGTTCAGTTGTGTCCGTGCAGAGGTGAAAAGGTGTGTGTTTGTGTGTAAGGGTGCGAGAGTGAGTGCAAAAGGGTCTCCCACATGGTTCCAGAAGTGATTGTTGGCTTCACCTCTGTTAGGCGACAGGCGCCTTTAGGCAACAGGTGAGGGTCAAAGTTCAGATCACAGAGACCCAGGATCTTATCTGGGTCAGCAAAAAAAAGGATTCAACAACACAGATAAACAGAACACATGCATGCACAGACCAAAACATTAAAACAACAAGAGTAACAGAACATTTAAATTTACTAATTTGAACACAAACACAAAAATAAAATTAAGTCTTTGTGTGAATATATAACAATATTAAATGAATAGCCCTCTCTAGATCGCCCAGGCATGCTGTTTTAATGATTGTTAGTTATATCTCTAAAGACAGCCCGTCCATATATTTTATTAAAATAATATTTGTGCATGTATATTTATAGATATCAATAATTAGATATGTAATTATTGAATAATGAAATGCAAGGAAATAACCAGTTTCTTTTAGTTTAATTGTACTGATTGACAGCTACAGATCCCAAATATGATCTGTCAGAGAGAAATAGTCAAAAGATTCTTACACATGCAGTATTAAAGTGTATATATATATATATATATATATATATATATATATATATATAAAATATGATTAATTATCTAATAATATAATCAGCAATGCAACTTTGGTGTGAGGATATGAATCATGCACAGTATGTAAGCCTTTATTTGTTATTTCTCTTCTCTTTAACTATCAGTTTTACTGCACATATCAAAGAAAAGGAGAAGCAGGGAGTGGTGCTTTTGGTCTGATTATAAGAATGAATGAATAACTTCCTGCTGCTCATAGAGAATGCATTTGTTATCTAGCTTGGGTGTTTTTATCAGGATCAAACAGCAGCTCAGGCATTAGCTCCAGAGGACTCCGCTCTTTTATCTGGCAGGGATAATAATTCTATTCATGCAGAAAGCAGGAGCAGCGGAGCTAGGCTATGTTCAAGGAAAAATTGTTAAGGCGGGGGATTTGGTGATGGGAATTTACCCACATAAGTCTCACACGACACATCTAAAACATTTAGATGCAAGCTGAGCTTCTTGCCCTACTCAAGAGAACCTTGGCAACCATCACTGGAAGAGAGAACCTGTCTATCAAAGGTTTGTGTACATGGAAGTTGAACAATTACTCTACAGTCCCAAGTTTTCTTTCCGTCGGGGTACTGCCACCTCTTTCGGAAATTTTCCATTCTGCTCTATTTCAAGGGGTAGATGTACACTTGTTCCAAACTGACTTCCAAAAAATATCCCAATGAATTTGTTTGTTCCCACTTAAAGGCGTATTCCATGTGTTTATGTTCCACAATAAAGGAAGTTGGAGTCCATGAGAAGCTGAAGCAAGTAGGGTTGTTAAAAAAATAGCAACAGTTTATTGTTTTATCCAAGGTTTTGTCCTAGTCTATATCTATATCAATTCTAGTTGCCAGAAAATTTGTAATGTTTTTGAACTTTTTTTGTGTGTTGTGTGTTTTTTTTGTTGTTGCAGATTATAGGGACATAAAATGGGTCATTCTATGTTCATTGGTCATGAGTTTTTTTGGGTTGCTGTTAGGCATATTTTGGACAAAACCAAATGTCTAAGTCTCGTCTCTCCTCTCACAGAGCTCCTAGGCTCTGGTGTTCTGCAGTTTTAGGGGACTTCCGCTCTCAGATGAGGGTGGCCCCACTCTAGACCTAAGTCGGCTCAAAGATCATCTTGAGACAGACAGAGCGCGTATGGATTAACATAATCCACCTAAATCAACTCCCTGGATGACAGCCAGACTGAACACTGTACACAGACAGTACACCTAGACACATACTTTCTTTCTCCCCTTCCCCTCCTCCTCCCAGTTTGTACGAGAAAATCTCTGACATGATAATTACAAGAGTTGCCCTCTTACTTATAAAGCAAACTATAAATAATATGTTTCTCTTTTACTAGCTGAACACACCCGCACACACACCTGATCATCCCTTTCAACCTTGGGCAAGCACAGAATGCAGAAACACACCCATCAATTTGGTAATATTGCCCCAATTGAGGGTCGAGTGCAATGGAAGACGTACCCACGGTGTAAATTTTCATTGCGTATTAAATCATTGCCTTCCCACCCTGACAGTGTCTTTGAAGTGTCAGGGAGCATGCATTTTCTTTGTCAGATATATGGATTTCTTGTCCAACCCCCTTAATTTTAGTACAACACAATGCAGAGTGAGCGACAGGGAGGAGGGCGGTGGGAAGTGGGACCGTGTCGTTTGATGTGTTCTTACCCTATCCAAAGTAAAATATCCCTCTAGCTTTGATGTGTTACCTTAAAAGCCCTCCCCCTCCTCTTTGGTTCCCTTGTGAGAAGCTATAGGTCTATAGGTGATCATGTGTACACAAATGCTTGGTTCCTGGCCAGGTAGATGTGCATGCATGAAGGTTATGTGTTTCCATGCAGCTATGGATGTAGCGCTGCTTGCCAATGTCTCTTTATTTTAGACGTGGTACTGCCGGGATTCGACAGACTTTGGGAGATTTAATCGCCCTGGGAGTTTGAGTGAGCTAGAGGAAATACCCTTAACAAGCAGAGTCAGAGTGTGATTAGCGTTCATTTTTTCCTTAAGTCTGTTAGTTTATGTGTGCGCCGGTCTGTTCTGGTGACTCACATCCCTCAAGTAATGACACATTATCCTTCAACACACACGGTAAGCTCCCGCTACTTTACGGGCATGATCAAAAGCAGTAGTCATACATGTTTCATCACTCTTAACCACAAACTAATGCCAATCTTTGCTTTTATGACAAACCTCAAACTTTAAATCCAAGTTGTTGCTTTTAAGATAAATCCTGCAGCTATGTCACAACCGGTGCCTTCATTTATGTTGAACCCCCTCAAATGTCGAAGGCCCAATCCTGGCTTTTCGTGACAAATCTGAAAGTTTAATTTTCAGTACTCTTGCATTTATACTAAACTTTTAAGCCCAGTAGTTTTGTTTATGATGAACTTCTAACCTTAGCCAGTCAAGATGGCTTAGTGTTGGTACTAGTTTGGTTCGGTAGTAATATGGTTCCCCCCTGTGCCCTCCCCAGTTGGACACTAACGAGACGCCGTACACTGACCTCTGCAACAGCTCAAATTAGATGTAAATTGTGCCTGATTTTTACGGGGGTCCCTAACGCGATCCAGATCCCCCGCCATTGCAGCCAGCGGGTCAACGCCGTGAGAATGTCTCGCTCCCTAACGACATTTGGAGTGGTCGATGAGAGGGGTCGTGGGTAATGGTGACCTCACTGGCCTACACTTCACTTCCTTCTAATTAGAGCGCTGGGCCAGATCAAAGGAGCCAACCGCATCGCAGCGGGAGGGCTACTGAAGAAGAAGGGCGGGTAGTAAAGACGAAGAGGAGGAGGAGGAAGACAAGAGGGCAAGAGGAGGGTGAGGTAGAAGACTTTTCTATAAGTAATGGGGTGCCGTGAGGATGGGGGAGAATGTAAGAGTTTTTTTCATTAGTCTTGGAGGTCAGTGGGGCACTCAACCTGTGTGCAAAGGTATGGCCGCTTTTCTATAGGTGGCAGGAGTGCCTTAAAGAGGAAAGACTAATAGAGAGGTAGTGGAGGGAAGAAATGTATTTGTGTGAGAGGTATAGAAGGAGGAGAGGGGGTTAGGGTTAAGCTCAGGAGAGAATAAACCATTATTACATGGCCTTTCAGGAGAGCCATGCACTTCAGTGCTGGCCTGCTCTATGTCTGACCACAGCTGTGGAGACGGACCCAGACATACAGGAAGTTGAGAATTTAGCACTTCCTAACCCGAGGACGTGTGTGGTTACAGCCCCCAATTTGAACATATGGATAAATACACATATTTACACAAAACACGCACACACAAACTCTATCCATCTCTTTGAAAGCTGTGGATGCACATAATGACAAGAACCAGATTGCATCTGTCTCCACGGTTACAAGGGAGAGCACAAGCAGGCTGGGTTATTACATATATCTAAAGCTTTAAGTAGCAACATTTTATTCAATGAGAACAAAGTGTGAAAGCACATGGTGGGGTCATTTTCTTGGAAATCATTGCTGTAGAGGTAATAATGGATTTCTGTAAAAATTTGATGCAGTGTAAATTGTTAGGGGAAAAACTCCCTTTTAACAGAAAGAAACCTCCGGCAGAACCAGGCTCAGGGAGGGGCGGCCATCTGCTCCGACCGGTTGGGGTGAGAGAAGGAAGACAGGATAAAAGACATGCTGTGGAAGAGAGACAGAGGTTAATAACAGATATGATTCAATGCAGAGAGGTCTATTAATACATAGTGAGTGAGAAAGGTGACTGGAAAGGAAAAACTCAATGCATCATGGGAATCCCCGGCAGCCTACATCTATTGCAGCATAACTAAGGGAGGATTCAGGGTCACCTGGTCCAGCCCTAACTATATGCTTTAGCAAAAAGGAAAGTTTTAAGCCTAATCTTAAAAGTAGAGATAGTGTCTGTCTCCCGAATCCAAACCGGAAGCTGGTTCCACAGAAGAGGGGCCTGAAAACTGAAGGCTCTCCCTCCAATTTTACTTTTAAATACTCTAGGAACAACAAGTAGGCCTGCAGAGCGAGAGCGAAGTGCTCTAATAGGGTGATATGGTACTACAAGGTCATTAAGATAAGATGGGGCCTCATTATTTAAGACCTTGTATGTGAGGAGCAGGATTTTAAATTCAATTCTGGATTTAACAGGAAGCCAATGAAGGGAAGCCAGAACAGGAGAAATCTGCTCTCTCTTTCTAGTCCCTGTCAGTACTCTTGCTGCAGCATTTTGGATTAGCTGAAGGCTTTTCAGTGAGTTTTTTGGACATCCTGATAATAATGAATTACAGTCGTCCAGCCTGGAAGTAATAAATGCATGAACTAGTTTTTCAGCGTCACTCTGAGACAGGATATTTCTAATTTTAGAGATGTTGCACAAATGGAAGAACGCAGTCTTACATAGTTGTTTAATATGTGCGTTGAAGGACATGTCCTGGTCAAAAATCACACCAAGGTTCCTCACAGCATTACTGGAGGCCAAGGTTATGCCATCCAGAGTAAGAATCTGGTTAGATACCATATTTCTAAGATTTTCAGGGCCGAGTACAATAACCTCAGTTTTATCTGAATTAAGAAGCAGAAAGTTAGCGGCCATCCAGGTCTTTATGTCTTTAAGACATTCCTGCAGTTTAACTAATTGGTGTGTGTTATCTGGCTTCATAGATAGATAGAGCTGGGTGTCATCTGCATAGCAGTGAAAATTTATGCTATGTCTTCTAATGATGCTGCCTAAGGGAAGCATGTATAGTGTAAATAGAATTGGTCCTAGCACTGAACCCTGTGGAACTCCATAATTAACCTCAGTGTGTGAAGAGGACTCTCCATTTATATGTACAAATTGGAGTCTATTAGATAGATATGATACAAACCACTGCAGTGCAGTACCTGTAATACCTACAGCATGTTCTAATCGCTCTAATAGGATATTATGGTCGACAGTATTGAACGCTGCATTGAGGTCTAGCAGGACAAGCACAGAGATGAGTCCACTGTCAGAGGCCATAAGAAGATCATTTGTAACCTTCACTGAAGCTGTTTCTGTGCTGTGATGAGCTCTGAAACCTGACTGAAACTCTTCAAATAAGCCATTCCTGTGCAGATGATCTGTTAGCTGTTTGACAACTACTCTTTCAAGGATTTTTGATATGAAAGGAAGGTTGGAGATTGGCCTATAATTAGCTAAGACTGCTGGGTTTAGAGATGGCTTTTTGAGTAAAGGTTTAACTACAGCCACCTTGAAGGCCTGTGGTACATAGCCAATTAGAGATAGGTTGATCATATTTAAGATCAAAGAATTAATTAATGGCAGGACTTCTTTGAGCAGTTTTGTAGGAATGGGGTCTAAAAGACATATATTCTAACTATATGTGCTAAAGCAGCAGTCCCCAACCTTTTTTGCGCCACGGACCGGTTTATGCCCGACAATATTTTCACGGACCGGCCTTTAAGGTGTCGCGGATAAATACAACAAAATAAAACTAGTACCGGTACTGAAAAAAAGAAGATTTATTCATAACACACCTGAAAAGACCCAGGAAAACCGAGTTAACGATAAAAACGATAACAAAATAACGCTGAAAACCGATAAAAACCCTGAAAACCATACATTTCACACCTGAGCCTCAACTCTCTCGGCCCGGTACCAAACGACTCACGGACCGGTACCGGTCCGAGGCCCGGGGGTTGGGGACCGCTGTGCTAAATAATAATAATAATAATGGATTGGATTTATATAGCGCTTTTCAAGGCACCCAAAGCTAAAGTACTGAGCCAGCTCTTATTTCTTTTTAGTTTTCTTCTAAGGAGCCAGACATTCTTGTAACTTTTTTAAGTGGTCTTGAACAATAGTTCTCCAGGCTTTCTGAAGGTCTTTTGACATTTTTTCATTGTACATTTTTACAGGAATATGTTTTGTTTCTTAAGCTACTTATGACTTATTCGAGCATTAAAAAAAGCACCCAATTTAAGGCATGAGCCACTATTTGTGTCTACACATAACATAAAACTTAGCTTTAAATTTGCATTTTAAATTGTATATTTAGCCACTTGTCTATAGAGATGCATCTAACCCTTTAGCTGAAGGGTTGTGTTCATTGAAGCCTCATCAGAAATTGTCTCAGTGTCAAGAAGTCATTCTTAAGGAAGGAAAACAGGTAGAAAAGGCTGAGGTATGCCAGACTACACAAGAACTGGATCGAAAATCAGTGACAACAGGTCTTCCACAGTAAGTCCACAGCCATGCGCAAAAGATTGTGAAGACTTTGTCCTGGAACAAAAGGCAGCCAACATCCAAAGAAGAGCTTTGGAATGTCCTTCAAGAAGCCTGCAGGACTACTCCTGAAGAGTACAAAGAGAAATTGCAAGAAAGGTTGCCTAAGAGAGTTCCTTTGTGTCACAAGTTTCAATTAATTGTGCAATATAGTTCCCATTTTCTTTTATGAGGAAATTAGGGGTGGTTAAGACTGTTAAACAGTACTGTAAATTATTTAATGACTTTTAAAAAATGTTTAGAATGCAGTAAATTCCTGCAGATTAAAAATTTAAATGCCGGTTAAGAATTTTTTTCAGGTATTCATTAAAGGGAGAGTTTAACCTAAACTCTAATTTCTCTTTTTTCCCCCTATGTGCTGTTTCTCCATGTAGATTTTTTTTGCTATCACCTGGAAGGATATAACTCCATTCCCTTGAAAATAATGCAACTAAATGGAATTGTGAGACAAATGCAAAACACATTAGAAATGTGCAGCTAAAATTACAGCTTTACCTAATTTCATATAATCAGCCTGAGCCTTTCTGGACAGGTGTGATTTATTTTGCTCCTGAGTTTTTCAAAAAATCTTTTGGTGCTTTAAAGTCCACAAGGCAAGTGCCATTTAGTTCCAGCATATCCAAGAGCAGTTGTATAAATCTAGATGTGATATTTTGAAAACTTATTCATTATTTGTTTCAAAACTATCTGGACAATTAGAGCTATGATCAAGAGGAAAATTATATAAGTTTGATTTTGGAGAGAACTGCCCCTTTAAAGTTATGTCATGTTATGTTTCAAGCTTACCGTATTTTCCACACTATAAGGTGCACTTAAAATCCTTAAATTTTTTAAAAATCGTCAGTGCGCCTTATAATCCGGTGCACCTTATGCATCAATTCTGGTTGTGCTTACTGACCTCGAGCCAATTTTATGTGGTACAGGTGCTCAGAAATCTGTCAAAAAATGTTTTAGTACAACTTTGGTAAGCTAAGAAGCCGCACCGATTGATGGATTACAGCTATCGTAGTTAGGAGCCTTGCGGAGTAATCTGGGTCCAAAACTCCATCTGCTTCAGGTCCCAAAGTCAAACGAACACTGGGGGATCACCGAGAGTTAAAAACTGTCTAAATTCTTTCATCTTTGATAAAATGATCACTGTTGTTGCTATACCAGGTGTAACAATTAAGTTGAACATCCAGGCATCCATGAAAACAGGATTTTTTAATTTAACAGAGTTAGAAGTTAGCAGGAAGTTAGCTCGCTAGTTTTCACCTAAACATGATATAGCATGTTCTGACTGAGAGATTTCTGAAAAAAATTAAAAACGTACAGCTCTGCTACCACTTCCAACATAAATGAAGACAGAAAACTAAACAGCAGTGACTTTTGTACTGTTACTGAAGTTGGACTAGCTGGTATATAATGACGGCTACGCGATCGCTAGCAACACAGCTATGTTAGCATAACAAACACAGTGAAGCTGGAGAATGAATGCTAACTTTTTTCCACTCAATAAAAGCTAACGCGAGGGTTCCCAAATGTTAGGGAAAATCCAATTGCATGGCAGGATGCTGTAAACGGACCAAACTTCAGTTAGGAGAACAACTGAGATAATCCAGCCACAATACGAGGTTAGTCATTAATATACTGCAACAACATGGGAATAGAGCAGCTGCGAGATAGTTCAACAGTAATGAATCAAAGTTAGGGAAGTGGAGGAAACAAAAACAATGAGCTGAGTACAGTTTTGTTTCGCCTAATGCCCCTTATAATCCGATGCGCCTTATGGTCCGAAAAATACGGTATTTGGTAAGAATAAGTTTATTAATTTCAATCATACATGATAATAAAACATAGGAATCCAACTACTACCAATAAATACACAGAATCGCTAACATAACGTGGGTTACTGACCTGGTAGCCTGGCTGCCCCTGGGTGGGTCCGGGATGGGGGTGAGGTTCTGGGGGCGCTCCGTCTCTGGGCTGGGGCCATGGCCGGGGGCTTGGGTCCTGGTTGGTGTGTTGCCGGGGTTGTGAGCGGGTGGGTGCATGGGGGCCCAGCCCTGGCGCAGGGTGCCGCCGGTGCGTCGAGCCACCTGGGGGGCTCTTCAACTGGTGGGGGAGATTGTCGCATCTTGCAGGAGCTTTCCTCTCTTCAGGAACTCTCTCTGCAGGAAGGGGAGATACAGGAGAGGTGGAGGAAGATCTCAGCCTGGGCGTCTATTGTCTCATGTAGTCTGGAAGATGAGTGGAAGGTGGGGTGGGTGCAGTTTTCTCTGTGGTGGGGTTGGGTGGACTGTCCCGGGCTCTGTGGGGCTGGGAGGCGCTGCTGCACTGGGCCCCGGTCTGGATGGGCCTGGCCCCCCTTTCCCTGGCGGGTCGTGGAGTATGGGGGTGCCTACTGGGGTCAGCGGGGGAGCTGGCCCCAGGGAGGGGTCACTTGCCCCTCCCTTCCTTCCCTCCCCATCTCCAGCTGCCTCCCTCTTCCCGCTCCACCACAACCACCCACACATGCAGGGCCTTGGAGTAGGGGTATGTCACCAGGGTGCAGAGTTGGCTGTCCGACTGCGGTCTGGAGTGTGGGGCCTCCCTGCTGCTGCGGAGTCGGGGCGGTCTGCCTCTCCCCTCCGCAGGGAAAAGGGTAACACCACCTGGGTCTGGGTGCAGTTCCCCCCCTCCAGGGGCAAGGGTACCTAGACCCGGTTTGTAGAGTACGCTTGGGGAGTGTGATCGTGTGTACAGCGTCTCTTTATGTCTGTCTCCACGTTGGTTGAGTGTGGAGTAAGTGCATATGAGAGCATGAGGGTGGGAATGGATGTTTGTATCTGTGTGTGCATGTATGTCTGTGTCTATATGTCAGGTTGGGTATCAGACGCCACCTCTCTGGGGACATCTCAGGCCCTCCAAGGTTTGGAGGTCTATCTCCCCCCACCACCACTTCCCCTGCCAGTGGTGGACTCCCTCAGATATCGGTGCGTTGGTGGTTCTTTGTGTCTGGGGATGGGCATCCAGGTACACACCGGCTCACTCCTTGGTGGCCGCTTATCGGGGCCTGGAGTCTGGGGCTCGCTCGGGCCACTTCGGAGGTGGGGTGCCCCCGGCCTCTCGGCCTGGGGCTCGGTCACTCAGGCACGGCTGGCTGCCGGCAGAACTCACGGGCGCGTCACTGCAACCCCCCCTGGCTTCTGCTCCGCGGCTGCTGAGTGAGCCCTCATCTGGGACTCTCCTCAGCTCTTTCTGGGACAGTGGCACGGCTGCCCCTCTGTTAGTCTTCCTTGGTCTCTTGTGTTCTGGGGGCCTCTGGATGTCTGGAGTTTTGATCTCCTCCATACCTACTTCATGCCCTGGAGGACGGGGCTGTGGCCCCCCCACACCCTCTAGCAGATCATTACATGAAGGAACCTTTAAAAAAAAACAAAAAACAAGCACGTCCATGCTCACAGGTGTACACACGGGTGATCACACCCACAAACTACACCCTTTTTGGCTCCTACCTCAAAGCACACTGTGTTCTGTTGATCTTATGTGCTGCACAATAATGTTTAATATTTAGTATTTACTGTCATATTCCCATATATCATTGTGATGTTGTTTATTCTATTACTCTTGTTCTCTTCTGCTTGTTTTCTTTTTTCTTTCTCAGCAGGTGATCCAGGTGATCGATATATGCATTTTTTTCTTTTCTTTCTTTTTTGTTTCTTCTGCCCGTTCTGTTGGTTTTTGTTTTTTGCCCTTCTCCCCCGTCCCTCTTCTCAGCTGTTTCTCTTTCCCTCTTTCTTTCTCCCCTTCTTTCCTCCAGTCAAGTCTGTCCCGTATTCAGCAAGTGAAAATAAAATAAACAATAAAAGGTGAATCAAATGGACCATTATGGCAAGGCTGGGATGGTCAATTTGGTAAAGTAAATCCGTTGGGCATCTTTCTTTGCCTTTAGACAATAATTCTGATGGCAAAAGAGCCAAACGGGACAGGCCAAAAAAAAAAAAAAAAAGTTTTGTGGTTTTTAGACGAAGTTCATGTTGTTGACTTAATTCCATTCTCTTCCTGGCAGGCTCAGGAATGAGAGTCCACTTTTTTATAATTTGGCAAGGTAATAAGTTAAATTCAAATTTCTGTCTTAACTGCATAGCACAACAGAGAGGTAAAAAGAAGAGAAAACAGGCCTGAAATGGATGAAAAAAGCATGACTCGTGACATGTGAACTCCGGTTCTCTTTGAAACTTTCGTTACTAGGATATGTCTTTTTTTGTATGTATCATACCAGTTTCATCAGTAATACCTATGTCTGAATAATTGAGCATTTTTTACTACAATAATAATAATAATAATAATAATAATAATAATAATAGTGATAATAACTTAGATTTGTATAGGGCCTTTCAAGAAACACAAGGACGCTTTACAAAAGAGTATAAGTAAACAAAATATATGAATAAACAAAACTGCTTATCATTAAATCTCATTGAAATTTAATTATTGCTTACTATATGTTTCGATGCTTGTGAGAGCAAGTCAGCAAAACAAGCTTTCTTCTGTTTCAACTCTGAAAAACTTAAGTGCAGGCCCAGGGTAGTTCTGATTTTCCTTACATGTTCTTGAAGGCACACATGGGATAGAAATAGTTGAATTTCTGTATGTTGGAAGCTATGTGTAAGGGATAAGCAAAGAGTGAAACTTCAGCCTGGGATGTTACCGGTTCTTTGATGGAGCCAGAATTCCAGGAGACTCTAGTAATACTGGGATAAGGCTGTGTCATCCCTGTCACTCACCTGGATTTATCAGCAGGAAATCTTGAAATGAGACGGCATTCCTGTCCCCTTCAGGAGCTCAGACAAGCTGAAAAGCAGACAAAGAGGGCCACAGTCACAGATGAGATGTGACTTGACACTGTGCAGACTACCCTCTCACACTTTGTCAAAATATATATAATCTTTCAAGATATGTTTTTTTATGACTTTAAACAAACCACAGAGAGATTTTGTTAAAACAAACTTCATAGATCACAGTGATTAAAAACCTGTTTGTAAAAGTCAAAATGAGACCTTTTCCTGCCAGCCCACTAGATCCCTCGGGGCGAACCAGTGAACTATGTACAGCCCCCTACTATTGATGTTGACATGTTCACTGACCTAGTCTATCAACACACACATGCATACACATACACATAATTGGTCTGCCTCTCTCGTGCTAACCCGCACTGATATCATCTGTGTTGTCTGATATGCTCTGATCTGACCTCAGTATATGCCTTGGCTGCCCTCTGGTTCTGTATGTACCCATCAGAGCACAAGAAGCCCTGGAGGCTCACTGACCCCTGTGATGAGCTTCTCCCCAGGATGCTGCAGGATAGAAAGCACTCCTTTCATTTATGGGCTGTAAGACCAACCACAAAAAACAGGGCATAAACTAAGTTTCCAGATTATGTGAATAAAAAAATATTTCATAGACTGACAAAGAGCCACATTCATGGAAACTCATGTTGATGAATGAGTCCCTGAGTATAGGAATTTTTCTTCTATTTCCTTTTATGACAAACCACTGAAAAGACTAAAGTTATTCAATGTTATGTCTGTAGCTATAGATTTTGGGGGGGGGGGGTGTCAAAGAAGAGTGACTCTGATCAGTTTTAATTACTAAATAATGAGGGAATTGAAGTGAAGTGACTTCTGAACATCTGGACATTTGTCGCTTGAACCAGAACATATCTGGCTTATTTTCTACTGTATGAAGATGCATGAATTATCTCTTGATTGATTAATGGATTCATCAAATAATCATTCCACAGCTTTAACAGTGCAATTTCTTATAATAAATATACCATTAAATTTTTTACAGTTTTTCAGATTTTAGGATCATCTGCTTTTTCTTTGGCTGTTTATTGTATATATACAAAAAAGAAATGTTAATATAAAATAATTCTGGATAAAGCCCTGTGTCCTTAAGTGGGGACATTAAATTTTGATTATTCTACATGTTATGCTGTACAACTGCTCAGCAAAATGTTTTAGTTATTTAGAGTCTGACATTGGTGACTTTAATTCATTATGCAGTAAAATAACCAATCATCCTCAAATGAGGCCTTTAAAGGTTAAAGAAAAGACAAAACAACCCAAAAAACAAAACAAACAAAAAAAAATGCTAAAACTGGATGTGTGGTTAAAAAGTACAGAAAACAAGGATAAAAACTTAAAACCAAAAACTAAAACCACTTTTTGTTGCCTGCTATGAACAGTGGTGTAAAATAGGAAACAAAAAGTTTTATCTGCAGGAAACTATTCAGTCCTCTTCAGTCATCTCCCTCAAAACACTGTCACAAAATGTTAAACTCATCAAAAAAGAATTCATCATTAAAAAAATGTTTACTGCATATATCAGTATTATAATAATCTTAGATGTAACATGATAGCGTGTGATTGTTTTCTTTTTTATTTTAAGCCCTGGCATGTTGGTGACAGATGCCTTTATAAACACGCGCAGGAAACATGACTGCGCTGTACTGGTGCTGCAGAAAACACACCTGTGATGTTTCACTAAGAGTCATTCAGGCATGAAAATACGATTGCAAACACGCCGACTAACAGCCAGCTATCCACACCAGCTCATTATGGCAACAATTAGTGGGGTAATCAATTGGCTAAATTATACACCAATAACTGAGACAGTATTGTCTGAAGAGAAACACAGTGCCCTTCATCAGTGCTGTCCAGCTCGAATGCATCATTTTGGGCTTGACCCTTAGGACCCCTTGAACTCCTTTGCGCTCTTCCCCACCCCTAATACCTTCCTGTTTCCATTAACAGGCTGTGGAGGTCACCCTGTGTAAAGGTCAGCGTTTAAGGGTCACGCTGTCACTTAGGCGGGAGCAAAAAATAGGTGCCGTGTGATTTTTAACCAGTGAAGACCTGAAAGCTTCAACATTGTGATGAGTTATGTCTCCACATCATTAACTTCCTTTACATAGAGAATGGCATGCACTCCAAAGCACCCACATGTATACATTAGACTATGTCATACTATATACTGACTAAACAACTGTGCAGATGTCCCAAATACCAAGTTCATTGTTCAGAACTCAAAAGCAAAGTAACTCTAAGAAAACAGTCCTTTAAACTAGCCCACAGGAATCCAGTGATAATAGCTGTGAGGAGAGGTGGCCAGGTTGTTAAAATGCTGGTAAAATCCTTGAGGTTGGATTTAGCGCTGTATACGGGGGCTCTATGACGGATGTTTGCTGGCACAGACACAGGCGTCGCTCACGATACTAATAGTGCAATGCAAATCAGAGATGCTCTGTTAGTGCTGCAGCATAAATCTGTCACATGCCTGCTACCACCGTATCCAGGAGCTGAATGGGCCTGCATTGTGGGTTGCATTTTCAAACAGGGCCTTACCTGCGCTGTCTGGGCGATGTGACTGTTATGGCTCTGGTGAATAGGATGAGGTGATATACCTCTTTATCTGACATGCAGATGACAAATGGTGCACTGTACTGCAAGTGTGGGATGGTGTTTACAGTTATTTGGTAGCTAAGAGGTAATATTTTACCTTACAAGTGTGTTTATGCATGATTGCACAATTAACATCCGCTTCATTTGCCTTGGAAGTAAGTTCAAAACTCATTCACATTTAAAACCCTTTTAAGAAACAGAGAATGTAGAGCATCCAAAGTCACTGAATTTCCAAACATCAGCCTTTGTGTCTTTTATGACTCGTAATACAGTAAATGAACAAATATTTGAAAGCGTGTTGGGGCAGATAACTTGGCACTAAGGTTTTATTTGTTTTAGAACTTTTGGCCGTTTTGTGTTGGCAGGATCAATGAAAGGTAATGCCTCACACCAGTTACTTTGCTCATCAGTAAAATGAACATTTGGGTTCTTGTTTTCATTCCAAACTAATGCACACTAAAACCATCATTCATTAGCCATCAGCGCTAAATGTTTTTCACTGCAAGATGGGGGGGGGGGGAAGCTGTTTGACCTCTCACAAGAAGGAAAAATGGTAATAAATCACACCTGTGTGAGGCTGTCTTCCTCTTTGCGAGAATGTGTGGCTTTGGAGTTGCCCGTATCTGCTGCTATAAAGATTCTTGCCTCCTGACCCGGAAAGGAAGGCCTGTAATAAGAGCCATCAAATCATGTGATTGATCGCTCAACAAAACCGAGAGGTGAGGACGCAACAGGCTGGATGGGCCGCTGCTTGCCAGCATCAGGGATGGTATGTGGGTGTGTGTGAGAAAAAAGTGAAGCTGAGAGAGGGAGCTAAAGAGGGAGAGAGACCTGTTTAATAGGCTGGGGGAGCGCATTTTCTCTTTTCAAGAGCGAGATGACAGATGGAAAGAGCGTCTTAGAAGAGGCCAGGGGAAAAAAAGTGGAAAAATGAGACTAAAGAAGCTGACATCAAGAGGAAGAGAAGGTAGGATGAGTAGAAATGAGAGGGATCAACGACAGAGACCCCATTAACCTGCAGCCAGGTGTAAATCACACATAGAGCTGCCAATCTGGGTCTGACTAAATGCAAAAGGAAATTATTTGTTCCTCTCACTTATCGATTCCTGTGCTGTTTCTCGTCAGCTTTGTCCCAAGGTAGCTAAACGAGAGTAAGGTGACATCAACATGATAGATGTCCTGCATGCACAATAAGCAAAGAGGAACAGGGAGTGGTGGAGTTGAACAACTGTTCATCTTCCATTGTGCATACCTGATGTCATACTGAAGTATTTCCAGCTCAGTTTGCTCAAAGCCATTAAAGATAATTGGCTGCACATGTCCCTTTGAGTAGGTGCAAGCTCATACTGCAGGGTGTCCTTGTATTTGTTAAGTTTATCGTTGTCATTTTTTTTGTGCGTGTAGAAAAGTGTCGCTTTTTCACACAGAAGCTGTTACATGCTGGTGTTATAATCTCATCTAATCCGATTAGATTCAAGTATAAACGTCTGTCCTGCGGGTGTTGAGGGACAGGGAGATAGACTCACACTTATTCCAAGACCTCATCGCACCTGGACTTGCTGACTTCCAGACGTCACACTTGACTGAACGGAAGTCTGGTCCCTGATAAGGATCGCGGGCCTCGAGGATCAGGGTTTAACAGACACAAGGAGAAGAGAGTGAAAAGATGATAGACTGAAACTGTGGGAAAATCAGTGATGGTTAAAAGCCGGGTCGGTATACATGTGTTTCAGGATGGTGGGTGAGTGAGGGATGCAGGGTTTTGAGCTTGGATGGGGTGAGTGACAGAATGATGATGGGGGCGGATTGGTGCCTAAAGCTGTTTTGTTTTTTTCTTTTAAGGTCGGAAGAGCTGATTGATTAACGTTTTCAAGCCCGCGGGGGAAACTCCTGTTGAACTTCCTGTACTTTTCTCAGTTATTGCCTCAAACTGAACAAAATTTTCCTCTAAGGAAAGAAAAATTAACAATACTTTACATTGTGCACTCATATTTTAGATTGACTCTATGAAAAAGAAAGCATTGTATCTGCTATATGCAGAGGTCATATTTGAATTTACATCCTGGAACTATGACTCATATAAGCTGCCTTACCCTCAGGATGCACAGGCAGCAAGACGGTGCACTGTAAAAAAAATCTTTACGCATGAGTCAAAACTTACAGGAACAATAGAGTTTTTGTGAACAACTTGTGGAGCAGCAGGGGTAAGAGACGGAGAGCCGAAGAGTGGTTCGAGCAGAAGTTGTTGTGCAAGTTGAGAAGGAATGCAAAGTGTTTGAAAAGATATTAGATAAAGCTGGCAGAACATTCTCTGTGTTTGGCTGTGAAGCACCGTTACGAACGCCAAGCCTCGTTCCTCCGACTGGGCCCAGTACTACAATTGAACAGAATGCCTCGTAACACACAGTGTCTGCTTGTGCACACACACACACAAACATTGCCCAAGGGGCCGTTAACAGGCTGCAAAGCAAGATGAGGTCTGGGGAATTTAGTCACTGTGTGAAATTGGTTTCATTAGTTTGTGATTGGTGGATTATATAACAACAGTTGCAAGAGGATTTGGACGTCTGGGTGCTTCCTATTTTAGTGCATCTTATCAGTGCTGTGAAAAAGTCAGTCAAATAAGATGATGTCATTGTAAAATATTCAAAAATGTTAAGAACATGCATTTTTTTTCAACACTTTCCATAGTACTTGAAAACTACCTTTGGTGTTAGTTCCTGCTAAAGTGGGCCCACATTTTAGGATCACATTTTCCAACAATGACAGATATATGAACACATAAACAATCCGGTCGTTAAGTGATGACGTGACGAATCCTACTTCCGGGCCTAAAGTAGTCTGCGTTTAATATGGCTTTTGTGTTGTTAACATGTTTAATGTTTTGTATTTTCTTCTATTTAATCTCAAAAAGCTCCTAAAACAGTCAGAGATCACTGTTGACCTCCCTCGGCTTTTATTATCGCTAATCATTTATTTAAGCTCAGTTTTTAAAACCTTAGGATGTAACTACAGCCCAGCCCATGCAGCAGTATATGAATGACTAACCTCGTATTGTGGATGGATTATCTCACTTGTTCTCCTGGCTGAAGTTTGGTCCTTTTACAGCATCCTGCCATGCGATTACATTTGTTCCTGACCACCGAGAACACTCACGTTAACTTTTATCGAGTGGAAAAAAGAGTTAGCTTGTTTATATTATGCTAACATAGCTGTGTCGCTAGCGATCACGTAGCACATCATTATATACCAGCTAGCCAAACTTCAGTAACCCTACAAAGGTCACTGCTGTTTAGAGCTGGGCGATAGAACAATAACGATATGTATTGCAAAATAACTTTTCCTCGATAGAAAAATTAAACTATTGCGATAGGCCTCATCTCTCTTGTCCTCTTAAAAAAAAAAGAAGAAGAACAGCCAATCCAAATTAACTAGCGCAGAGCCGAACCAATCACTGCCGCAGCGTCACGTCACGTGACTTGTTACGTACAGGACAAGCGCCAAGCCGCACATGTGTATTTGTTTGGGAAGCAGCCAGCCGCCGTGCCGCCCGGGTAATGGAGGAAATGAGTGTGCCGACTAGAGAAGAATCAACTGAGAGCGTGACCGAAGGTTACCGAACAGAAAACAGATGATGGTTCCAACGCCAGAGAGATTGTCGAATGGAAGAGCCATAGAAGTTCCGTAGTGTGAAGGTATTTCGACTATTTCAAGTCTGACAAAAAACAGAGTAGCGCGCGCTGTAAATTGTGCCGAAAGCAATACTAGAAATACAATAAAGCGGTGCAGCTCAATCTCTGGCTGGAAGCGCTAATTTGTCATTCGGCTTTTGTCAGACTAAAGTAACGGTTAAAACTGTTTGAAAAGCTAAGCTATACAACAAGGAGAGATTGAGAATTTCCTTTTAGTTCTCAGTTTATTTGATATTGACAAAGTTAGTCAATTTTGTCTGTTCTTCTGTAAAACAAACTAAGATTTATTTTTAGAATTAATATTTTGTTTCTAAGTGGAATTGACAATTTAGTAGTCTGTTTCGTTTGTTCTATTTTGAAACTTAAACGCTTTAGCGGCTGCCTTTTGTGTAGTTTGCCATTTATTTATCTGAAAAAGTCTCATGTTCCTTAAGTACATCTACTCTGTTGAACTTATTATGGGAAATAAATATTTAAATCAAAACAAGCTGCTGATTATTTCACATTTTACTTGTGAGCAACGGCACATTTAAATCTTACAAATGTAGTTATTTGGCTTATATCGTGATATATATCGTTATCGCCTGAAATGAAAAAAACATATCGTGATATGAAAAAAATCTTATATCGCCCAGCTCTACTGCTGTTTAGTTTTCTGTCTTCATTTATGTTGGAAGTGATAACAGAGCAGTACGTTTTAATTTGTTTCCAAAACCCCGCAGTCAGGACATGCTATATTGTATTTAGATAGAAGCTAGCGAGCTAACTTCCTGCTAACTTCTAACTCCGTTAAATGTCATAAATTCCGTTTTCATGGATGCCTGGATGTTAAACTCAATTGTTACACCTGGTAGAGCAGAACGCTGATCATTTTATTAAAGATGAAAGACTTTAGACAGTTTTTCAACTCTCAGTAATGCCATAGTGATCGTTTGATATATGGACCTGCAACGGAGTTTAAGCCCAGACACGGCTAGTGACGGCAGACTTAACGAACGGATAGAAGCTACACTATGTCATCTGTAATCATCTTTAAAGTCTTTAAAGGGAATCCAAATTCCACTGAAATAAAAAAAAAAAGCAATTACAGTCACGTGGTACTTTTAATGTTACACAGCAGCAGTAAGAAATGGATGTTTTTGAGCCGGTAGCTTTCCTCACTATTTATAGTAATGTAATTGTGAGTGCTGACTATTTCAGTAATATTTTTGGACTTGTTTGTGGGCCAGGAACCATTACAATGTTTTTTTTGTTTTTTTTTAACTTGAGTACATTTATTTTCTTTTGTTTTTAACTGTGACATTATGCAACTTGAATCTATGTCACCTTTGAATTCAAACAGGTTTACTTACTCTGCATATCAAGTAGTATGTCTCTGTTTGAAGGTGAATTTTGCAATTTCTTTTTTCCAGAGTGTGATGCAACTTATGATATAGCTACCGGAACTACAAATGTTAGGCCTGGAATGTAAGTCCTTCCACTTGGGCATCTTAAGAGAAATGGTTTTTTTTTTGGTTCTTCTTTTTTCATTATACCACTTCAAACTGACCAATTGCATTGTTGAAGGAGAGAAAAAGGGAGGAGAGGCTGGGGTATTGCACAAAAACTGGACTAAAAATCAGTGACAACTGGTCTTGTGGTTTAATAAAATGAAATGGAAACTTTTGATTCACCTTAAACAGAAAGGTGAGTGTCTACAGCCATCTGTAAACCACAGTGGAGGCTCTGCCATGGTTTGGGACGACATTTCGGGCAGTGGTATTGAAGAGCTTGCAAACTGATTGAATTATGAACTCAGAAACAAACTGTCACATTTTGATCCACCATACAAAACAGAGAAAGAACAAAAGAACGTAGCAAATGGATGCCAACATCCAAAGAAGAGCTTTGAACGCCTTTCAAGACCCCTGGAGAACTGAATACTACTTATAGGAATTATGAGAAAGCTTGCCTAAAAGTGTTCAGGCTGTGCTAAAGAACAAAGGTGGTCGTACCAAACATTATCTCCCAAGCTTGTTAGAATTTTTATGATATTTCCATGTATGAAAGCAGTAATACAGTCAAAGGATGATAAGAGAGAAAACATAAAGTCAAATGAAGAAAAAAAAAAAAGCATGGTGATGTGTTTTTCTGACCTCTGAGCGGAGACATAGCCATGGGAGTAAGGGGCTAGTGATGCATGTTAAACTAGTCACTCACCATCCACGCAGGGAGACTCCGGACCACAGAATGTCCCGACGCAGCGTTTTTCATTTTCCATACATTGCATAGAGAAAGCTCAGAGGCTGACAAGGGCAAACACAAACACACATACACAGTCGCACTAAGGCTCTGGAAATCTGCTGACATGTCTGCTTCGACCAGGCGGCGCTCAGTCTGTGGTGCTGCCGAGCGGTTCAGCTGTGACAGCGACGGCAATGACACTCCTCACCCAAGGGTGAGCAGAGGACAGAACCAGGCTTACATGCAGTGGTTTATAGATGCAGCGAGGATAGGAAAATACAATTAATCACAGAGCTGTCTGCTGAAAACATGCCAAACGACTATACGTCAAGTGTAAAATGTATAAACCGCCAGTTCATCATGCTGTCTGGCGTAGCTATTTTTAATCCTCTGAATATTTTTGCCTTATTTTATTCAATTTACATTTTTTAAAGTTGAAAGGATGCTAATAAAATATTTCTTCATCTTCATCTTCATTTTGTTTTTTTGCTGACACACCTTCAAAACTCCTAGACTGGAAACCAGACATCAGCCTTTTTGCTGTTGAGTTGTTTGGGTTGAGTAAGGGAAAGTGGGTCACTCTGAAACACCCTGGGGAAGCAGAGGATAGATGGAGGGGTACACACATATGTGTGTGTGTGTGTGTGTGTGTGTGTGTGTGTGTGCGATAGAGAGAGTTGTTTTTGAGTTGGGGGAAAGAAGAGATGATAGTAGACTTGAAAAGGGGATTCAAGAGACTCGGAGGATTCTGTTTACTGTTAAACCCCCTGAATCTTACTTCAAAATCCCCTGTATGTCAATTTACAGTGTTTTTCTTTTTGGCATACACATTTCTACAAATATTAGTGTAATTGTGTCATAATTTAAATTTTTTGCTCATTAACAGGAGTTTTTTTATTTTATTTTTTTAGTTCTGTAAACAAATTGTGGTCAGTGATAAAACGTAAAAGTCTCTTTTTCACATCATGTGCTCAGCAGTACTTCTACAATAATACAGGAGGGGCGCTTATGGCTGTGTGGAAGGGCAGGTAGTGAGCAAAGGTAGTGTTGGTATCAGCGATGCATTGACTCTAATGTTATTGAGTATACAAACAAAAATTCAAAAAGGTAATTTTAATAAAAAGAAGAAAATAGTAAGACATTATTAATTATTAAGCTGCCCATGCTTGACTTGCCCATGAGCAGATGTGACAAAAGTGGTAAAGGAAAGACAAAAAAAAAGGGAAGCAAGGGCGAGAGGTGCAGACCGAGGAAGGAATGAAATAGTAATGAGATGGGCATGCAAAGGCCACTACTTTTCACTCTCCTTCTCACACCCCCTGCTGTGATAACGTCCTGCCTTGTCTCATCCTCCCTGTCTTGCTCTGTCCTCGCATCCCCAGCCTCCTGTTCTGTGAGTTTCTCGCTAGTTTAACTTCTCCTGTTTCTGTCATCTACAGCAGGGGAGAAGTAGCCAGGAGGGGTGAGAGACACTGAGAGAAATGTGCGAAAGAAGGAACACTTTCTTCCAGTCTGTTGTATAAAGCCATCAGTGTCCCTGTTAAGCCTTGCCATTCCCTGCGCCGTCTGTCCTCCTCACCCTCTGTCTAGTTATCAAAGTGTTTATTCAGCTTGGCGTTGTTTCCCCTCTCCTCATTTTCAGAGAAAAATCAGTTGGCAGAGTGTGAGTCACTGCATTCACAGGAGGACACTGGGAGCAACTGAAAATGAAAAGACATTTGAGGGGTGGAGGGGGTGAAATGCACCCTTTGCTTCATAGTCACCAGTGGGAGGGTATGAAGGCTTCCATGCCAGCGAGAGGTGGTGCAGGAATTGAAACAGGGGCCTCTCCGGACCGTGCCCCTGCTGATTGAGATGTACCCCACACAGGCGCGCCATACTTCGGTGTAGATCCGCAGTGCAAACGCCCTCTGTAGCCTCCACGGCGCGCCAGTCCGAGTCAAGAGCCTGCTGCGAAGCAGAGTGTGGGGGGATGAACTTGACGTGCTGCTGGATGGACTCTAAAGGATCCTGCGGGTGGAGGGAGGAGCAGGGTGGATGAGAGGGAAGGCTGAGGCGGGCGCAGGGTTGGGATGGGAGTACCGCTCTGTGCCAGGGTTGCCCGGGTTACAGGCAGACAGAGGAGGCATGATATTCTCTCAGTGTCTTAGAAGATTTTTTGTGTGTGATGCTGTCTGCTTTTGTGTCGCTACACCGCTGTGAGGATGCTCCAATCCCCGCCGCTCCAGTGTCTTCACTTCTGCCCTTTGATGATCAGCGCATACATATATACATAGTTTTTACACACAATCGCGAACACACACACACAGACTGGGGGAGAGAGAGAGTGAAAAAAAATCTCCTCTGTACCACGTTTCTTTGATGCTATAGGACAGACAGACGCACACTCAGATTACACCGTGAGATGAAGTTGCTCAGTAATGTCTGGCAATTGGTTCTGTTCAGTTGCTCTTATGATGGCCTAATCACAATAGTCTGAGAAATTATGGCCAAGCCGACAGATTGATTGTATGTGCAGTGAGGTGCAGTGTGTGAGTGATTATGTGGGTCTGGTCTGTATTAAGGCTCTGTCAAGGGATATAAGGCAGTTACTGTACTATGAGCTACTGAGATGTTCTGGTATCCATTTGGATGAATCAGCACTGATGACTGAACTGTACAAAGAGACGGGGTGCAGTCAGATAACTACTGCTCGTCCCTGATCAAACAAACCACCAGCAGAGACCTCTTTTATGTGCTCTCTCACTATATTATCGCTCTTTTCCTCTCTCTGATCTTTTTTCTTCACCTCCCTCTATCTCTTCTCACATTCATAAGTTTAGGATTTTTTTTCTTTCTTCCTATTGCTTTTTTGCCCTTCTTCCCGGCATTACATCCTCGCTCCTATTTAATTGCCATCTGCCACTTGCAATCAGCTTTATTCAAATACCCACAATTTCCAGTGTCACAGACGGCAGGTCGGGAAGATAAAGAGAAAGAGAGGAGATGAGAGGAGAAATGATCCACGATTCATCAGGAGCTTAAGAGAAAGAGGAAGCACTTTCCTCCCATGTTTTTGGAAGCATCAAAAATGATTCAAGTGGAACTTTAATAGAGGAAATGTTATACCGGCGCACATATGTAGAGTGACACAATGAGAGATGAGGGGGATCAAAGGTGGCCTGGCAACAGAGGAGGCCAGATAATCACCACAAAACCAATTATTAGCCAGGGCTCACTTTACACAGGTAAGAAGTATTTGTATGTGCGTGTCCTCGATCATGCTACATGTACGCAGAGAGCTGTTTTTTTTTCACCACGTGGATCAATGGTTGGTGTTAGAACCTGAGCCTGTTTAGGGTGCGCTTTGATAGGGAACACGGAATAAAGACGTGGAAGGCAAAGACACAAGAGCAAAGTTGGCAGGTATTGGCAGGAATGGGATATTGTGCAATGTTGCAGTACATAGAGTTTCTCTATCTTTAACGAAGGCCTCAGAGTGATCTAAATGTTGAGTAACCCCGCTCTGGGAACCAAAACGAGTCCACTCCCTTCTTCAGAATATAGGAATACAGCTGAACACCGTTCCAAGTGAACGTCTGAATTTAGAATGTATCACTTATGTCTGAAATAACATTAAACTGATTCTTCCAGTCTGATAAATTAATTGATTTCCCTATAAAAATATAAATAGCCTTTTACTGGCTGCGAATGATCACTGGAAGGAGGAGGAGGATCTGACTGCTTACAGTAAAAGCAAAGAGTCTGCTTTATTTGACAAAAATCTATTTCTGTTGAATTCACAAATCTAATTGAATCAATTCACTAGTTCAATGAAGAGATTCAGTGCAGATAGAGGGGGTAAAGGGAGGACCGAAGTGGAAGAGAGGAGATTGACGGTCTTAATCCCTCCTCGGTGGCCTGGCTTTCCTTCTGCACAACAGGTCCCATAATTACCCTCTCTTCTGGCAGCTCACACTCACAGCTCTAGCAGCAGGGAACTGGCTAATACTCTTCATCCTCATCTCACACACATAGACTTTGGTCTTGGATCTGTCTTGAGTTGGTGACACGCAGCAAGAGGACAGACAGAGGGGACAGTGTGGTCCCTCTGACACTTGTCCAAAATCCGTAAGAAAATCATTTCGCTGGCAGAAGGTGTAGTCAAGTGGCTGTCGGGGTCGGCCACATTTATTTTTTCTGTCTCCTCCTGTCTGTCGATCTCTCGCTGCCTCTGTGTGCAGCTCAGCTAATTAACACAGTCACACAGCCAAGAGCGGTTTGGCGGGAAAAATATAATGGTTTCACTGTGGGTCTGACAGAACGTGAACGAGAGCAGCGCCTTGTGTGCGTCTGCTTTAAGGCTACTTAATACTGAAATAAAAAGTAACACGGGGTTTAGAGAGATTTTAGGTCACAAATAAAAATACTAAACTTAAAGTGAAGAAAACAAAGTAAATGAGCAAACCTGATTTGGAAATGAACTCAAACTGACATGAAATGAAAACGCAAAATGTGAATGAAGAACTTTTAAACTAATCATTTTGGTGTGTTTAAGCTTTTCATAACAATTTGAAGATAGCAGCAATTAGAATACATAGTGCAACAAAAGGATAGGACATATAATACAATACAAAGTTTTCTGCACCTAAGGGCTTTAAATTCTTTACAGCGTGCTTTAACACGAACCAGATTTATTTGCCAGTTTCACAGTGACCGACAAAGTATAAGCAAAGTCATAAATGAGCTTTTTTTTCCATCAAGAAGAACAAAAAGTCCTGCAACAGAAATGATCAGAGGCCTGTTTTCAACAAAATCAAGCCTGCATGAAGTTTAAAAAAAAAAAGAGAGAGACTGAGACAGTCTAAATCCACAGGAGCAGCGCTATGTCATTTGCTCCACACACTCGAGACACCTGAAGGAGGATTTGTAAATAGGCACAGGATACACACGATCGTGGTAGAATGCACCAGAGGAAGGAACGGGCAAGGAATTAGTAAGCACTCTTCAATGAACAATAACAAAGGTCAGTCCTAGAGTTCTTTTGTGTGGTTTCACCATCATATACTGTTTGTACCTCCTCAAAGTCTTGTTTAATTGTGATTAAAATCCCCTAAAGCAAATTTACTGACATCTTGGAACATTTATGCTTTGCATCAGCTTTGCTGCTGCTGCTGCTGCTGCTGCATTGGTTTGTGGATGTACGCTGGCTGCCTGGAAAATTACCTCTAAGAAAACATGAGGCTAAGGGTAAAAAAAGGGGTGGTATTGTCAGGAATATATACCAGGATCCTTTCAGTCAGCATTGCATTACTTGAGATGGAGAGGTGATGTAGAAATATATTTACTGCAATAAAGTGCTGGATCTCAAATTTGAACCATTTGAATTCATTGAATTCATTTATTTATTTGTGCATGTATCTGTATAGTTGCAGTTGCATAACAACCACACACTTTTTTCATTATGGTTTCCCTTGATGGTTGTATTTTCAATGCTCAGATTTACCCTTGCCTCCTGCATTACTAGATAAGTGTAACAAGCTGCATGTTGTAGGCTGTACTGTAGATTTTATATGAGTACAAAAGTGTTTTTTCCCCCCTAAACCTTCTTGCAAATAAAACAGAAACGCCTTAGCCTTCTTTTCACAAGTAAATACTCGGAGGCAATGTGCCACAACATTATCTGAAAACTCCGCTTCCTTTTCTGATTTGTCTGTTATCTGTATGTGGGCTCAGAAGATATTTTCCAGACTGAAGTCTGGTAGTGAAACATGAGCTGGTGAGTCTGGCTGCATGACAGTCCTGCTGTACAGTTTAGTCAACAAAGACAAAGAGCACTTCCACAGATGCACTCAAACTGCTGTTTGGCTGTGCATCTCCTGTGATAGCCTAAAAAAGAAGAAGGAAAGCAGAGGTGTGGAAGTAGTCTGATCTAAGCCTAACTGTAATCTCCTAATTTAAGACCAGCCTTCTGTTTAAAGTGTGATTTTTTTTTTGTGATTTTTAGATATTAAATAATTTCAATACTATGTGCATTTTAGCTCATTATTCTGATTTTATGCTTCATTTAAATTAAAAAAAAAAAGTGTACTCTTATTTAAATTTTCGGCAGCTTCTTTTATGTTTAATGAGGCGACCATGAAGAATTGCTCAAGCCATTAATAATACATCAAAATTGTCTAGGTCTTGATAGCTTCTGAACATGATGTCATAACGTGTTCCTGAATCAATAACGAACACTATGCACTTGAGTCATACATATTTTAGCGTCAGCAACGTATTACCCTAATAGCTCAGAGCTCTCTTCCTGTCTTTAATTCTTTTCATTATATTTTCCTCCAGAGTAAATGATGATCACTGGCCATCTCCTTGCACCTCCGCAGCCATATGTGTTCACAAACTTAGCAACTTCACGTGTGTGAGATTTTAAATTCACAAAGGTTTAATATTATTCAGTAAGATCAATGGGTTTTTGTTCTTTTTCAATAGCGTTTAAATTTAGTTGTCATTTTGAATGTAACTCTGATTTAGACATTTAATCTCAATTGGCATTCATTTCAGATGAAGCACTTCCATGGAAGTTTTTATTCTAATGTTCAGGCCGTTATCTGCTATTGATGATATTGTCGTGTAACTTAAAATTTGCATATCAAGGCAAATACTTGAGATTTTTGGCATCGAGTGAAGCGAACCAAGTCAAATCCATCTCTCTAGTGAAGGCTAGGGTTGAGGTTAGGGGTTAAGTTGAGTGTGTGTGTGTGTGTGTGTCGGTGGGACTGGGGTGCAATGGCGTGTCAAAGAATGGCCATTTAAAATAGATATGAAGATTAATTGAATGGTTTCCCAATAATTGAGCTTATTGGTGAAGCATAAACCTTTGTGGAACTGTTAGTTTGCTTCCCATTGGCCCAACATTTTTCATAATATACACGATCCTGGATAAAATGTATCACGGTCCAGTGGAGCTCTCTCATCCTCATCGCCATCATTCTGTAACTCAGTTACTTCTGGATAAGATAACCGAGATCCTTAGTTATGCAGCCAATGCTCCCCTCCCTTGTCCCACCCACCTCAACCAACCATGACCCCCCCATGGGGGTCATACAATGACTGTCATGCATATCATTATTGGTGGAGGCCCTCCTTCCCCTCTGGGGGTCCGCTCATTGACCTCCCGACAAAGGATGAAAGTGTCCCGTCTGGGGAGGGGGCTGACCGGGCTGAGGTTGAGGTGAAGAGCTCTGCGTCCTCGTCCGGGTCAGGATAAGACCCAGCAGGGCTTTCTTCACACTAATAGGCACGACCCCTGAACCCCACACAAAGAGCATCACTTCAGGAGCCATGGGCACTCAGTGTGGGAGAGCAAGGAGGAACCAATAGGAGCAGGGTGGAGACTCTAGGTGCCTTTGAGAGAGTCTGACCACTGACTTTACAGAGGAAGAAAACAACAGAGCAGGAAGGAGTAAAAAACACAAAAAGAGAGAGGGGAGATAAGAGGAAGACTTTGTGTTTTTGTTTAAAGGAAAGGGGTTGTTGGAAAGGTTTAAAGGGCTGATCTGTTAGTGCAAGGGTTCCTTTCCCACTTTTCTTCTCTTTTTCTTTCAGTCTGTTAATGGATGAAGTTGGAGGGATTAGTGGGCATTTCAGATGTCCTTAATTACCTACTGGAGGTTTGTATTTTAAGTGTCCACAAAATGGTTGCAACAGTGTCTCCACTCATATATAAATACATGAGTACATACAGAGGTGTATGGGAATGAAGATCATGCACCTAAACATATTTAAATGCCTACAGCTATACTCAGATTTAGATCAGGATATTCATCTACCTGAACTTTAACAACTGGCCGGTGAGTGTGTGAAGGACTTTTTCGTTTCTTCAAGGATCTGGAAAGGATCTTGGTATGATCCACCACAATTGTTTCATGTGGCTGTCCAAGCCTATTTTCTGTTGCCAAGCTCACCAGTGTGTTTTTATCCTTTTTTTTTTTTTTAAATGACTGTACGTCATGCAGTGGGCTATAATATCTTTATTCAGTCTCTTGTATTAAAGCTATTAAAGCTAAATATGTAGTTTAAATCCATATTCATCTTTTAGCTCAGTGGTTCTCAGATTTAGTCAAAAAATTTGACTCAGGACAGCACAAGATTGTCAACAAATTCTTATTAGGGATGGGGGGACTTCTTCAGTACAAACCATTCATTCAGTTTTGTTTCACTCTGTTGTTCAGCTGGTCATCCACACCCCACAGTGTCCCCAGCAATGAAGCCCTCCCCTGTAACTTGTTAGTAACTGTGCCATTGTCCACACATAATTGGACCTAACTTAATAGAATTCAAACCTACCTAGAACTGTTGCGAGCCCAAACTTTCCTTCATAACATTTAGACAAGTGTTACACTTGGAGTATTTTAAACAGAGAACAGCAGACAGTACTCACAATTTACTTGAAAAATAACTGAATAATTAATTCAGCTGGTTTTCCCGACCCCTTGTCATTTATGTCCATACCCTTATGTGCATGTTATCATGGAAAGTCAGATAACAGGTTTGGGGCGCAGTAAAGATCCTTTTAGGGATGGTGAGAAGAGACTGCTGCCATGGGGGGTATAATGTGGGAACCAGTAGCCCCTCCTGCCCTTCTTGTTTCAGCTCTGTTGATCAGAAGGGAACCAAGGCGTTGGGGTTACTGTACCTGCAGGGAGCTGGTGTGTGTGTGTGTGTCTGTATGTGTGTGTGTGCGTGTGTGTGTGTGAGGGAGAGAGAGAGAGCATGGTCCACTTTTGGTTCTGGTGTAATCCATCTACAATACCTCTGCATATCCTCTCCCTCCCCTCTGGCTACACCTTTGGCCTTCAGGGTGACAAGTTCCAAACAAAAGCTTTCAGCATCCTTGCACAGAAACACATCATTTTAATACAGGCAGGAGGACTGGACGAGAAAGAGAAATGGAGAGTGAAAATTTCAAATGATACCAGGCTCTATAACCTTTCCAAGGTGGGCGAATAGATTTCTTTGATTTGAATTGCTTTTGTGACCATTGCTTGTTGATGTCCACTAACAGTGCCACTTACCGTGACTCTTTTTGGACAACATATAGCAAAAATACGATTTGTGATGGGATGGTGCAGTTAAATTAAATGTCAGCCACTTTGTCTGTTGTCAGTGTCACACACCTGATTACACAGCATCCCCTAAAGATACATCCACTATAGGAGCACAGGCTCTCACACATTTCTGCAGTGCATGGAAAGGATACTTTAGTATTAAGCAATAAATGTGATTCAGAATGAGTTGACGTGGCCTGATCATAACAACTCGATGAAAGATAAAATAATTGAATCCCCTTTTTTTTCTGATCGGCTATCAGCTGTGGAGAGAAACGTTATCACTCCTGTAATTAATGACGCCTTAATTAAGGTGCTGAAATTCTGCCTCAGGTCATTAGCTCGAGGCAGGAATGCTGGTTCTGCCGAAAGCCAATTTCCCCTCAGCTGTTACATCACTCATCAGTGCAAGAAGCTCATCTATGACAGAAAATACAGCAAATAAAAGTTTTATTTTAATAAAATAATAGCGAGTCTTTAATTTCATTTCTTCAACTTCTTTTTCCTGTATGAGTCACTTGTAAGAAGTGATTCAGCTTTAGCTACCCTCTCAAAACAGTTTTGCATTTTCACAGCTTCATACACCTATACTTCCTCCAACTAAAGGTGCTGTACACTAATACATGCTGTGCTCAGTCTGCAAAAAGAGTCACTCACCTTTTCTTAAGAGAGTCTTTTAAAACTTTCTGCATAATCAGTGAAACCCCAAATTTTCACACTTCAATCCAATCAGAAACACTCATCATATATAAAATTCAACATTGTGCATGCTAATATCTTGTCTTGAGATAGCGGACACCACACACACACACACACACACACACACACACACACACACACCAACATGGCCTGGAAGAGTGTTATGTCAAGTACCTCCCATCATGCTTTGTTCCTGTGTAGTGAAGTGAGTGAAGCGAATGGCAATTCTTCATTCTCACCCGTCCCTCCCACCCCAACTTTCATCCTCTCCTGCCTCCCTTCCTTCTAACCCCATCCTCGCTCTCCCCACTGCACTAATCCGTATTGAGGAAGCCCCCCCCACACACACACACCCTAAAGCTTCCTCCCCCATTTCAATCTCTCCCACCTTAAAAGTCTCTCTGCTTCTCTTTGTTTTCATTTTTATTTCAGGTTTTGTTTTTTGTTCCCCTTCTCTCCCCCCCCCCCCCCCCCCTTTGTTCACTCCCACCATTCTTCTTGTTTGAGCCTTATGTTTTCCATATTTTAAAAATTCAAAACTGGAGACTGTGATTCACTTCAGGGAGCGACTTAAAGCTCAACACGGTCATCCACCCTCTCTTTCTTGCTCTGTCCCTTCAGCAGTACTCACTGTACCAATCAATCAATCTCCATTTCTTACATTCCATCTCTCCTCTCCAGCATCCTATCGTGGATGAGAAACAAAGCGGGCTCCCATTATCCTCCACTACAACCCACCCACCCACCTACCCTTCAGCTTCCGACCGGGCCTGGCTGGTTAATCTTCCCGAGGCGTTCAGTGTCTAACCGACCCCCCTGATGCCAGCAGACAAAGAGAGGGCTCCCTAATTCTCCCTTTCTCTCCTTTACCCTCACCCCTTCACCACCACCCCCCATCTACATTCTCCATCTACAGGGCCCCAGAACCAGCGGAAAGGCTTTGAAGAAGGGACCACCCCCTCCCAGTTTCTGCCTTCCATCCCTGTAGTACCCCCACACCCCTTAAAAAAAAAAAGAAACTGCACCGCTAAGGCTGTCAGGGTGGCCCTTCCTTCTCTACCCCATTGTGGGGTCCTGTGTACCCGCTTTACATATCCCAGAAACTTACTCTACCCAGTCACCCTCCCACCCCCACATCGCATCCAGCTCATGAAAGACCGACTTGCTCAAGAATGTTGTTTTTAGTTCCTTCCTTTTCTCATTGAGTGGGTGATTGGTGATGTGCCCGGTTTTGTTGCCCGTATCAATGGTGCCACTTGATGACAATTTGGCGGGCGAGACAACCATTTTTAATCAGACGTTAATTTATTGCGCTGCACCATTGCTGGCGTGACTTTGGCTAAAGGAATGAGTAGGCTGTTGTGTAGCTTTTTGTTCAATGTTTTGTTGGGGAGTGTGGCTAACATTAATAGGGTGTAGCTGTAGTTCCTCTTCAGAGAGACTTCCAGTGCGACTTAGCCTTGAGACTATTAAAAAATATATTAGCTGACATACACATGTGTACTAGAATCACTTGATCCTGTAACTAGTGAATGACTGACGAGGTTGCAGCATTTTCAAATTGCATAATTTTGAATATTTTAATTTTTGCATGACAAAAGTGCCGTAGACATCTGAAATCTAGTTGGACTAAAATGCTAGACAGTATCAAGAGACAAAATCATATCGTTAGCTTCATAGCATAATTGCCTAAGTCATTGACTTAGTCCAATGACTTAGGCAATTATGCTATGAAGCTAACGATATGCCGCTGCCAGCAGTTGGTAAACATCAGAACACGTGTAACCTGCAGTGAAACCTCTCTACACTACTGGTGTTGGAAAAAGTGTTCTTCGAACAGATGAAACCAAGATGAACTTTCACCAGAATGGCTAGACAAGAACAGTATTAAATGGGGTGACTGGTGGTGTGAATTGTTGTACATACACACACACAATGACTCTAAATCCAAAACTGAAGCCCAAGAGACCCATGGATAAGAAAAAAAGGGCTTCTTTAAAGAAGGAAACCCAACATTTGGTGATATTCTTAACTTCAGGTATTGATTATACTTCATTCCATGTAGTGCTATATTTATAAATATGGTTGTGCTTTGGTAGTCCAGTCATTTATAACCTTGCAATAACAAAACTGGGAAAAAAAGACCATAGTTCATAAATAGTTAATACAATATTTTTGTTAGACCTTGCAAAATAATGCCTGAAGACTACAGTTTATTCATGTCTTCTTATCTTGATTTGAATTATGAACAAGTCTATTGTGTATCAAAGTCAGAATGACAGTAAGTGTTTAAAAACATGTAGAAATTCAAACAGAAATAGACAGACAAACAAATTGCGCTTTTCACATACCTGCACCACGGTGAGGAACTGACAACTAGAAATCTGAGCTTGCACCGTGACCAAACAATCACTGGCGCTTCTCTCCATCTGTCTTTCTCTATATTCGTAGTGCTTTGCTTAAAGTGTCCAATATCTTTTTCCAACTATAAACTGTCAGCCAGTAAGTCATTCAGTTTCTGTGTTTTTTGCTGCTTTTGTTTGATTCTAAAGGCAAACTTTTCAAGTCCAGTCTTCTCCCACTTTCCTAACCCCATTACCAGTTAAAGTAAAAGGTGGTGGGGGAGGGGGGCAGCAATGTCTGTGGGTGGACACCTGAATGAATGGCATGTGCATGACTAAAAAAATGATCCTACTTCAAACAACAGTATGAATCAGTAAGGTATCAGTAACGTCACCACCCACTCAAAAGCAATAAAACAAGTGTGAGGAGGAGTGTCTTACAAGAAGTGAAAGCAAAGTGGTAAAGAAAACGTTAACCATTAACAGAACTGTACTTAAACGTCTTTTCCTGGGTTTTATGAATGAATGTAGCCTTTGTCCTGAATTAAAAATTAAACCAAGCTAGATTGTGTCTCAGTTTGATGCTAAATCTAATTCTGCTGGCCTGCTCAACCCTGCGACTGTCCCAGTTATGTAATCAATGTGCTTCTAGGTGCATCTGAGGAATGCATAGGGGATTTACATAGATTGGGGTGCACCATGAGGGTTGGGTCCTGCGGTCAAATGAGACAAAAAATCCAAGGGTAGGATATGAAGTCAGTACTTGAAAATACCACCATTGTGAGGAAATGCAGGCCTCGGGCTTTTACTGGATACACACAGAAGGTGTGCAAGCCCTTTTTGGATCATTGCCTAAGCTGAAGATATACGATTATAATCCAACTGTGATGAAGACTTACCTACTCATTCATGTGCGTCTACATTTCATTTACAGTAAATGCCCGCAACTTACAAAGAACAGCAATACAGGAAGTGTTTATTGCTATATCTTATCTCTGTAGGGTCCAATAGAGCTCTACAAGGAGCTAAAGTTCTAATTTAACTTTTACAGCCCATTATTTGCAGGGTACCGGTATAAAGAAAGAAAAAGAGAAACGGGAGTTAAAGTGTGTGTACAGGGCTGTATACATGCGATAAAGACTATAATAGAGTGCTTAAACATCGGCAAGAAACAAAGGGAGGAAAAAGATGCAAAGGTGGAATTCAAGAACTCCGTGATCCCTGTGTGTTGTGGGCATGTGCGTCACTGAGTCAGTTAGAAATTTCAGGAAGTTCAAACGGCTGATTTATAAGGTGTCATTGCTGAGTTGATTGGTTTTGGATTAGAAGGTGTAGCAAGACTTTGCCCCAGGGCTACTTGCTTTGTCTGACACTCGTGGAAGAGAAAATTTTGGGGAGTTTTAAGAACTATAAACAAAATGTAGATGGATTGCAGAAATGCGTGGTTCTGTAATTCAAAGGTTTGCAGGGGGAGAAAAGATGCAACTTACCAATTCAGTTAAATGAGGTGTTCGGTGTCAGATGTTTGAGTAAACACAGAGCAAAATATGACAAAATATTACATTCACGTGATCACTCATGCTGAAATTGTAAATGTAGGAATGAATGCTTCAATTTTATTTTCTGTTTTTGTGATGCTACAACTTGCTATGTTGACACAAAACAGCAGACACAGACGAGCACTCTGCCAAATGTGTGTAGCCCCTCTAGTAAAGGAGTCACATGCTCAAATAGATGTCATTTGGCATTGTGTGGAACTGTAATAACACACAGAGTGTTTCAAAATATCTCCCTGAATGGGTACCCCTTGTCCTCTAGGCCTGCAGTGCTGTAATTGCAGTCTCGTAAAATTGTTGTTTATTGCCTTTTATCTCTTAGAAATTAGCTAGCGGCTTATGGAGACCTTCAGTAGTGAAGTGGCTGCTTGTTTAAAACCAGAGACTGCAAATCAGATGTGACCTGGGGAGCCTAAAATCTAATAAATTGGACGCTGTTTTGTAGCCAGAGCTTTCACGTGTTACGCTTTTGCTTGCGATATTTAGCGATTCTTTCAAGCTTCTTGCTGGTTGTTGAGAATATTAAAGGCAATGGAAATCATCTGAAACAAGCCCACACTCTTCACCTGCACACTAGATACGGATTACAGTATGCTAATATTAATGTGTTGTTGTGGCAGCAACAATAGATTAATTTTAGCATTTTGGTATTGTTGTCACTAGCAGACCAGATTAACTCTAAGCTGGTCGTTTTTGTGGCTATTCCACTGCATTCAGCATTCATTTCTGATCCTGAACATCCAAATCAAACACTGGATTGCACTAATAGATAAATAATTGAAACAACCAAAGCATTTTACAGTTTTTTTTCATCATCCTAATTTATTGTATTAAATGATAAAGGGACCAACTGCTGAGTTGCTGTCATAGCAGAGCAAACCTGTTTTCAGTTTGTCTGATCCTTAAATCACTAGTTTCTACTATAGCTTTAATGTGGGTTGTCAGAGCACATTTTCCATATCCTTGAACCATGCAAATGAACTTTTTTCTTAAACATGAGGGGGGCAACAGCCATTAATAAAACACTTATTGTAGTTTCTCCATACCTTTAACATCATGCTTTCATATTTCGCTGCCATTCGTTACAGCCTATGTACTCGTGAGGCATATTGGACACTCATGAAACATGAATTTTGAGCCTAATATAAACCTGTTATGTACATAAAATCACAATTTAATGGCTGCCCACATCTAATCTGTAGCATTTACTTTGAAAGGGGGAATAATTTCAGGCTTTGAGGATGATAAAGAGTGATGGAGGGTGCTGTATGGAGAAGCAAGCATGCGTTTCCCATATCAATCAAGGCCTATGGATGGTGAGGCTAGTTAGCAGCTCGTGATTGTTTTGAGGCACTTGGCTGGGGTTCCAGTGTATCCCTGAGGCCCGTCCCTTTTGCTCGGCCCAGTGGGGGGCGAGGTGGCGCCTCGGCAGCCTCAAATCCAGCCCACGTTCATGCGTCCGTTCGGATCCATCACTGCAGGGCGGAGTGGTGGGGCAAGGGCCAGTCTTTGTCCAGCGCTGCATTCTTTGGCCCTTTGTGCACAGACCACAACCATTTAGGGATTTTAAAGGCTCGTTTGCACAATTCCTTTTGTCAGCGACCCTCTGCACAGAAAAGCAGTAGAGGGGGGAGAGGCCACTAGTTTTTCAATGTAAAAGGGGAAAAAAGATGGAAAAAACTAAATGAGAAAAGGGAAAAGGAATAAAAGAGGGGCTAAAAAATGGGGTTTGTTGATGTTCTTTTTTAATTACATGGTGTGGCAATATAAAAAATCGGGGGCCCTTGGCACAATAAATATGCCCCATTTACCCCTCCATTTAAACACTGTCTCACCGTGTCTTCATGAGAGCTTTGGAATTTTTCCATCAGCAACAGGCAGGCATACTTTTCTCATGGCACCGAAGTACATGTTGTAATGGGAATCCAGATACCAGCTCAGACACATCACATGTTCTCATTGAGTAAAACAAATACTAAGCAAAACACGATACCGCGGACCCCTCCTGGCTGTCCATAAGAAAACAGCTTCTTATCAAAGCAGAATATTTTCCCTGCTCTCTACATTCTTTTGAATGGGACAGGCCTCCAAGAATCCTTGGCTGGTTTGTTTTGACTGTGATAAACCTTGTGTATGCGTGTGTATGCTTCTGTTTTCTTACCCAAATCTAGTTGAGTCCTTTATGACGTCATAGATTTGCAATGAATCAGTGATTTACTTAGTTAAACATGCAGTACCGCAACACTTATATCGACAGTAACATGCAACATTGTATTTAGGCATATTAAAACACTACCATTTTTTCAATCTTGTTTAGAATAACCAATATTTATATGTATTGGATCAATATAAAAATTGATCCTTTAATAATCGCAATGTTAGTTCAATGGATTTCCTTTTCAGTACGAGAAGTAAATATAGTAAAAAGGCATTCAGCATACAACAAGTCACTGACAAGTAGTGAAAATGTATTTAAATGTACTATTTGACAGATTCTGCTCATCCATCCTGACTCAATGGTGATTCTGTTGTGTTACAATGTATCAAATCAGAGTTTTTATGTGGTATCAACTACTTCCTTACCCTCAGATGTATTTTCTAAACCAAACTAAGCATTTCTAGTATTGAAGAGTGGCTGATGTGAATTATACCCTGCTCTTGACTATATTTGAGATGGGGCAACTTTGGACCTGACTCCAAAATTCATGTGTAAAAAAATTTTAAAAAATCCTTAAGAGTGTGTACGCTCTGGTTCAAAGCCTTCATTTGGTTTTCAGTACGCACAAAGCCAATTTTAAGGTAAAATATTTACTTACACATCTAATAAATGCTAGTCCTAATAGACTCTCCTAACGTTTTTTCATTTGTAATCAGCTTGCTGATAAATGGGATGCGTGGAGGTGATTTTAGATTTTAGCAAATGTGAAGAAGGTTTTGTGTTTATGTTTGTGTTGTTGTTTAGCGGTCAGTTAGCATTACATTGCACATGAATAGGTGGCCACAGGGGGTAGATGGCAACAAGCTAATCTGATGCTATGGCGAATCCTTAAAGACTCTTCTAGTCCTTTAAAGCACATTGTTATCATCCTGATTGGGTTTAGCACCCAACCAGAAACCAACGCATTCCTTCCCATTGTGTTTCATTCACCAGAAAAGCTGGAGAGAAACAAAAGAGGCTGAGCATCACAATCTGGCCCTATTGTTGCTCATACAGTGACTGGCAGAGTCTGTTAGAAAGTTTTATTGACTGACTTAACACTTGGCTGTGAGGAATTTCAAGATTCAAATACTATTTATTTTTATTCGAGGGGCTTTCTCTGAGTGGGTGCAGATCCTCTGAATTGGGAGGAGAATCAGTAAGGGTCATTACTTCTGGTTCAAGAGGTCAAAGTTGAAATGACATCCAATGTGGTGATGAAGCAAGAGGAAAAACAAAGTGTTGCTAAGCAACGAGCAAATGGTATTTAGGTTAAGATCAAGCTTTTTAGACAAGCTTTACAGGTGGTCTTGAAAGAAACTTCTGTCGTGCAAATTTGACAGAAGGTTACTCAAGATGTTTGAAATTACAAGTCTGGACAGATGTGACTGGCTTTTCTTCTTAATCTATAGGGACATACGTTTTCTTCTTTGATGTATTCTGTGTCTTTTACCACTTGGACTTTTACCTCATCTTTTCTCAAGATTGTAAATATGCTCTGAGCAGCTTACTTGCACAGGCGTGTTCTTGCGGGATTCCAAGGACTCTGTGTAAAGAAACAAAATGCCGATTTCTGCAATGCGTCGACTGATTTTGTCTTGCAGTATGAGTGAATCTGAACCTGTACAAAAGTAGGGCTCAAGTTTGTCAGCAAGCACCCAGATCTATATATGGATGCACGATGGCACAGCTTTTAAGGAGAAGATGACCTCTGGCTTCTGTAAGCACACATCCTGACCCTGCTACCTCAATATTCATCCCAGTTCTCAGCTGTTGCTTTCCTAGTTCTCTCTTACTCTCTGTTTTTTATTATTGTATGGAGCTGGCCCTTCCAGCAGCAACCCACAGGAAGTCATTCACTTCCTAATTTTCTGCACATCAAACAGGGGTCACCACGGAGACGCAGACCATAAATTCACCCCACCCCTCCCCTCCGATGTGGTGTGATAGTGCAGTAACAGCTGCCTCTAATTGGGGCTGTAGGTTCAAACTGCTAACATATGACTTCCCTCCCATTCAGTAACACGCTGTCTGCCACTGCCAAGGCCGCAACACACAGACCAGATCGCCGGCACAGAGAAGGATGAGGTTTCAGACAGAGGAAGACAGAGAGAGTAGAGATAGTACGGGAAGCTTGGTGTGGTTTTGGGATGAGCTCTGAAGTGGTCCAATGTTTCCCCATCAACCTCAGAGACCCTCTGTTCAATGGGAGCTCACCCAGATTGAAAAAGAGAAAGAGAGGGGGATGAAAAGAGAAACAGTGGCAGACTGTGATAACAAAGGCAACCACAGTATGGTTTTGTGATGGCTCCCTGGGCGAAAACCAATGAATAGTGCGATCTGGCTGGGCCACGTGTTGCGTGGTCACTAAAATATGGAGTGCTTCTATGAATCTTTTCATGTTTAAAAAAAACCCAATTATTATTTTCTTGCTTTCCTCCAACTCTAGGTCTGGCTATAGGATCAGTTACCAAATAGGTTTCTTTTTTCTGCCAAATGACACTTTAATATATGTACAGATAGATAGATGCTCAAACTGATGTTCATGTGTTAAAGCCATTGAAACATAGTGAGCTATTTGCAACACATGACCATGGGAGAGGTGTCCGAAGAGGAGTCTATAATCCAAAGGGCTCAAGAGGCTTTAGTACCTGCCACTGCAATGTAAATTGGTCCCTCAGAAAGTGAACGAGTCGGCCTATTGTCTCTAATGGCCTCTTGTTAGAGATGCTGCCTGCAGTGTGAATTTGAGTTTGTATACCCGCTCCAGGGTACGTGCATTTGCACTTCCTAGCTTCCCTTAAGTTTACTGCATTTAGCAGGAAACACAATTAGCCCAATCAAAGTGAAAGGAGGGGGTCGGGAGTGGAGGGAGGAGAGAACGTTTTATGAACATGGGTGGTGAAACAGCAGCATTGTGAAGGCAGAGGATATGAGGTGCTGGGCGGCAGCTTTTTGATGTAGAGGAGTCCTTAGCAGGCATCTGACTCTTGTTAAAGTGCACCGACGTACAATTAAAGATATATGGTCCGGGACAGCCGTGTGATTTGGATACATTAGAGGATGAGATTTTAAAGGGAGCTGTTTAAAGGATGGCCAGTAAATACTATTCAGCACTAATGTGTGCTCTGATGTATGCCGTGAATTAGGTATTTTTTAAGAGTGCCATTTTTAAAAGCATGTTAATGGATGTCTATTAAAAAAAAGGATGTTAGGGGGATTAATTACAGGTCCACAAAATGTTGTGTGAGCAGATTTTCATTAGAGGAACAAAGCTACCAATCCAGTTTGTCTTTTATTCTGCCTGTCAGGTTTTCTTGTTTCTTTCCGCACTTCATTTGCTCAAGATACAAAACCTCATTGCTTAAATTCCATAGACATGTTCAGTGAAAGTGTCTCTTGAAACTAACAGGATGTCCTGTTAGTTTCAGGGAACACAAGATTTTAGAGAATGGCTGCCTCACTGTGACATTAAGTCTGCGCCTTGTCTGAATCTAGCTTAGCAGATTAATATGAATTTTGTTTTAATATTTCTAAAAGTTACCTGAAAACAGAATCTTAAAACAAACAAACAAAAAACAACAACAACAAAAACAATAAATATTTAAAGGGTAGAAATAAAATCAAAGTATTATACGCTGAACAAACAACTCATTCCTGAAGAAACTGATTGTTAGACACGTTTGACGCTGGGATACTCATTGGCTGCTGTCCTAAAGTCATTCCAGGTTCCACTCCTGTTGGTTAAGAACAGAAACTGAGGCTAAAATCTGCAGATCCTCGCCAAAACTGGAGAGTAGAAGACTGGAAAAATGTTGCTCGGCTTGATGAGTCTCGATTTCTCCTTTGACATTTAGATGGTAGGGTCAGAATTTGGCTTAACATGAAACGACATGGTGTGAAGGATATTTTTTGGCACAGTTTGGGATGTGTTGGAATAGGACATTCACATCATGGATGTGCAGCTGACAAATTTGCAGCAGCTGTGTGATGCTATCATGTTATCATTGACCAAGAATCTATGAGGAATGTTTCCAGCACCTTGCTGAATCTGTGCCACAAAGAATGAAGGTACTTCTGAAGGTAAATGGGGCTTCAACCTGTAGTAGCAAGGTGTACCTAGCAGGGTGTCTAGTACAGCTTCAGTATAGATGTCATGTCCTGGCCAGTTTAGGCCATCTGCCAGACTGGAGGTGTGAGGATGTGAGTGGGTGCTGTTTGAGGTATAAAAAGGCAAGGGGACTAGCTATTTAAAAAGTTAGTGAATCAGGAAATTCCTCAAACACTCTTGGGGGAGGGGGTGGAGGGTGGCTTAAGCTGACCCTCTGTTTCCAGCGCTCTCATACCCTTATGTGGACTCAAAAGTGGGCTCACTGGATGTCCCTTAGTCAGCACAGGCAGGGGGTGCAGACAAAAGACCCATTCTGCCAACAAAAGGGGGCATTTAGACCGTCACATACCCTGGTGGCTCCAAGGGTGGGGATGTCGGGGGTGCTAGGGAAGCCAAGAGAGCAGAGATAGGAGAGTTTGAAACTTCAATGGAAAAAAGCTTGGTATAGAAAAGGGTCAGTGCTGTCCAAAAGCTAAGCTTACCTATGGGCAGGGACAAAGGTCAGGGAATAGATACACAGAGGAATCCCTGTGGTAATGCTGAGGGAAGCAGAGCCAAAGGGGGCTGAGCCTAATGACTTAAAGACTGTGTTCAATAATTCAGCCTCTTTATTTGTTTCAATTATAAGATTACTTGGCACAGTCGGGCCAAAAACAGCAGGGTCATCTGGCTCATTTGGCAGCACACTTCTCCGGCCAATCAAATAAGCACAAGTGCACAGCCCAGGTAGAATACAGTGTAAGGTGGGTGGTGTGACATTATGGTAATTACCTGAAACAGTTCCATTTAAACTGCTGTTCAGCATCTTTGTGTTAAAGACCTTTAAAGGACCTTTAAAGTTTTTAACCTTGTTTATTTGTCAGTATGATGTAAATGATGAGGGTGAGCATTTCCACCTTGGAAGTGTAGTAACAGTTTAAAAAATTCTGGTTCAGACAGCTAGCATTTTAAACCAAACATCCCTGGGAATCAATCCTGTCAGCTTGCGCTGTGATGCTAACATCTCAAACTGGCAATAATGTTTATAATCATCTATACTTTTCTGATGTTGTTGGGATTGATATGTTAATTTCCATTTAGATACATGATCTTCTTATTGTTCTTCAGAATCTGAGTATTTTAACTGTGTTTGAGTAAAGGTAGCTGCAGGCTACAGCCTTGTTGAGTTAGCCATTTTGATTAGCAGAATGGATTCGTTTCAGTTCACATCTACACATAAGCGCAAACTCCACGAAAGCAGTGGAAGTTATACAGTGTTTCGAAATACGGCACTACTTTTAAAGAGTGACACCCTTTGATCAAGTGCTTGCCTAACATATAGTGTAAATATGCAAATTGTGCTAACCTGCAGCAACTTCAAAGATCGACTTCCATTTAGATAAAGCACACACAAGCTCAAGGGGAAAGTAAAAAAAAAGGCACTTTCATCCCCATCGAATGGAGGACATTTTTTTCCTATCCTTATACAGCTCCCAGGTGCCCTGTGTGCCCTCCCTTCCCTTTCTTTGGCCCAAATCAAAGGCTGATACTCTAAACGCGATGAATGACATTGATCTTAATCTGTGAGGAGTAAGGGTAATTTCGATGGGTGTGTGTGTGCGAGTGGAACAGAGAGAAGGTCAGGGGGTCTGTGGAGAGGGGGAAGATGATCTCTGTGCTCCAGCAGGGCACAAAGCGAGGGCGCAAGCTACAGGAGCACCCTCCCGTACAATGCACCCTGAGGATCGTTAAGTGATTGTGTTACAGAGAACAGGTGAACTGCGTCTCTCTGCCTCGTCTTTTATATTTTCCTCTCTATTATGATTTACAGGGCTATTCTTCTCCCCCTGCTGCCCCACCATAACTTGTGCTGTTCTTTTGAAGGCAGGCCTGATCACTGCTATTGTACCTGGCCGGCTTTGAAGTGCCTAAGTCTTAAATGATGATGAGACAAGGAGAATGCTTTTCTCTAACAGCCAGGGTAAAAGAGGCTCTTGTTTCTGACAGGTGTCCTTTATAGAAGGGAGTGTGCTGGACTGGTGTTTTGTTGGGGATCGGGTTCCACCCTTCTCCATCACCTGCTAATTGAATAGCATTAGCTTGCCATCTGTGGAGATTTACTGGAAATGACCTCATTGTTGTGTTTAGATTACAGATTAGTCAATAATGAGGAAAGATGTGCATTGTAAATAAAATCCACTGTTGTGGAATAATAAAACAAAATAATTTCCGGCTTGCTGGTGACAAATTCTGTTATTGTCATTTCAAAATAATCATCCATCTGAGCTTTTGTAAACGGTTTTTACTGACCCAAACAAATGTCTTACTTGATATGATAACTCATCAAAATGTTGCTTTTCCCCAGGATTTGATTGAAGATTCACAGTTTAGCTTATTTACAAATTGTCTTACAGTCAGTTTTGAACTCAGGTGTGAGACTCAAGCCATAATTCATACCATGTATAGGTAGTTATTTTAAAATACATTGATGTGGAAAAGGTCTGTTCTCTAGGCATGTTACATTTTTTGTTGTTCAGAATGGAGAAAGCCTTTGAGACTGTAGAAGGTTTATGATTATTGATGATCCATGTCTTATATATAATCCATAGTTCGGTCTTACTATCCCATCTAGTTCCCTTCAAGATTTATACACTCCCATGTTGCATGCTGGGGTTTGTTTTACAAACTGTTATTAAGTACACTGATAACTACTTGTTAGCCACCCTTCAGTCTCCTTTCCTCAACGAGCTAATCTGCCAGTAAGTTATATTTTCTGTAAGGACCTCAGAGTATCTCCCAATATCCTATCAGATATCATCAGATTTGTATTGAGGTTTCTCACGTGGCGTCATGCGCACATTGCTCATGAGTCGTCTGACATACTGGACTTGATACAAAAACTGTTTGCTAGGGAAAAATGTGCATTCCTCGATTCGTTGTCACTGGCTCCTGGAAGTTGCTTTTACTTTGTTTGTAGATAAGTCTGTCACTTCCATCCATAGCAGTCAGTTGAGAGATACACATTTTTTCCTAGCAACAGGTGGTTGCCATGGGGTCGCTGGCCAATCCGTAGGCCTGTGTGACTTTAGCAATAATTTTTCCAGTCGGTAAAACTGAATTTTGGCTGTAGGCCTGTGTGACTGGAACCTTATTCCCTTGATCCTACATTGTCACTATGATAGTGCCAAAATGGCACATTTTTGGTCTGTGGTCATGTGCCCACAAAATCTCAACACTAATCTACAAAACCTGATTATTATATTTTATCCATATCAAATTTAATGTATCATCATGTTGTCTAGCAACCACCTATCTCCGAATCTGGCCATATCTAGCATTTATGCACCTGTAACACCTTTTAAAAGTGCAATATTATTTAAGTTTCACGACAGAAGTTCTAAGTTCATTGTGTCAGGTATAATCATTCACTTGACACTGCCCTCGCTGTGAACATTTATTACCTAATTTATGCTACTTGGCTGACAGTATGTGGTTTTACAGATCCTTTAAATACAAAGAGATAAAAGCTCAAGTGACATTGTTGATATAAATGAACTGCCAGAGAACAAGCACATAATCCCAAAAGATGCCAAGGACTTTTTCATGGTGCAAAGAGGTGATTATCGCATATTTAATCTTAAAACTTGTGATATGTAGGAAATGATTCCTTGTGAATCAGCTGAGTTGAATAAGATCAGAATCAGAATCAGAATCAGAATGGGGTTTATTGCCAAATGTTGAGCAGGTTTACAACATTAGGAAATTGCTGCGGTGCTTCAGTGCAAACATAGTGTCATAAATAGCACTTAAATAGACATGGAAAAAAATAAAAGTAGGGATAAGAATTAAAAGTGCTACGTGGGAAGATATGTGCATGAGATATACATGAGATATATACATGAGAATAAGAATTAAGAGTGCTACGTTGAAAGATATATACATGAGTGCAGGTGGTGATCAGTGCCAAACATGGAATGATGCAGTGAACACAGCGTAGGGTCATGTGTTAGTGGTGGGAACAGTCATATGGTTATTGTTCATGTGTCCAACAGCAGAGGGGAAGAAACTGTTCTTATGGCGAGAGGTTCTGGTGCGAATGGACCGGAGCCTCCTGCCTGAGGGGAGCAGGTCAAACAGACTGTGTCCAGGGTGAGAAGGGTCAGCTGAGATCCGAGCTGCACGCCGCAATGTCCTGGAGGTGTACAGGTCCTGCAAAGATGGGAGTCTGCAGCCAATCACCTTCTCAGCAGAGCGCACAACACGCTGCAGTCTCTGTTTGTCCCTGATAGTGGCTCCAGCGTACCACACGGTGATGGAGGAGGTGAGGATGGACTCGATGATTGCAGTGTAGAACTGCATCATCGTCCGTGTTGGCAGGTTGAATTTCTTCAGCTGCCTCAGGAAGTACATCCTCTGCTGGGCTTTCTTGATGACGGAGGTGATGGTGGGCTCCCACTTCAGGTCCTGGGTGATGGTGGTACCCAGGAAGCGGAATGAGTCCACAGAGGTGATGGGGGTGTCAGTCAGGATGATGGGGGGGAGTGGGGCTGTGTGCTTCCTGAAGTCCACAATAATCTCCACTGTCTTCTGGGCATTCAGCACCAGGTTGTTGTGGCTGCACCAGGACACCAGACGTTCAACCTCCCTCCTGTAGGCAGACTCGTCCCCGTCCGAGATGAGTCCAATAACGGTGGTGTCATCTGCAAACTTGATTAGCTTGACAGACTGGTGGGTGGAGGTGCAGCAGTTGGTGTACAGGGAGAAGAGCAGAGGAGAAAGAACACAGCCCTGAGGGGAGCCGGTGCTGATGGTCCGGGAGTCCGAGACATTCTTTCCCAGCCTCACATGCTGCTTCCTGTCCGTCAGGAAGTCAGTGATCCACCGGCAGATGGGATCAGGCACATTCATCTGGGAAAGCTTGCCTCGGAGATGGTCTGGAAGGATGGTGTTGAAGGCAGAGCTGAAGTCCACAAACAGGATCCTGGCGTAGGTTCCTGGGGAGTCCAGATGCTGCAGGATGAAGTGTAGGGCCATGTTGATGGCGTCGTCTACAGACCTGTTGGCTCTACATGCAAACTGCAGGGGGTCCAGGAGGGGGGCCGTGAGGGTCCTGAGATGGGAGAGAACCAGGCGCTCAAAAGACTTCATGACCACAGATGTCAGAGCCACGGGTCTGTAGTCATTTAGTCCAGTGATCCTAGGTTTCTTGGGGACAGGGATTATGGTGGAGGACTTGAAGCAGGCAGGCACATGACATGCCTGCAGTGAGGAGTTGAAAATGCCAGAAAACACTGGGGCCAGCTCGTTTGCACAGTGTCTGAGAGTGGCAGGAGACACACCGTCTGGGCCGGGAGCTTTTCGAGCATTCAGACTCTTAAACTGCTTCCTCACATCTGCTTCATGAATATGAAGAGTTGTGGTGGGAGGAAGTGGTGTGAAATCCTCTTTTGTGTGGGGTGAGGAGGGGGGTGTTGTAGGTGAACGGTTTGAAGGTGGTGATGGCTCTATGGAGGGGGGAGAGGTGGGGGAATTAGTGTCCAAAGTGTCTCTATTGTTGGGGCCGTTGGAGGTGTGAAGGCTGCCTGATGGCTCGTCAAAACGGCAGTAGAAGTCGTTAAGGGTGTTGGCTAAGAGCAAGTCATCAGTGGAGTGGGGGGTTTTAGGCTTGTAGTTTGTGATATTCCTAAAACCTTTCCACACAGAGGCCGAGTCATTCTCTGAGATCTGCTGCTGCATCTTCTCAGAGTGCTGATGTTTAGCAATGTCCACTTCTTTAGTGAACCTGTACTTGGCCTCTCTGTAGCAGTCCCTGTCTCCGCTTCTGAACGCCTTTCTCTTTTCCAGCCACAGCTTTTTGAGTTTAGGAGTAAACCAGGGTTTGTCATTGTTATAACTCACCCTGGTGCGTGATGGCACAATGCTGTCCTCACAGAAGTGGATATAGGAGGTGACAGTGTCCGTAAACTCGTCCAAGCTGTTAGAAGCAGCCTTCAATGTGTCCCAGTCTGTGGTCTCCAAACACGTGCGAAGCTCCTCCACAGCCTCGTTGCTCCACAGTTTTTTAGTCCTCACGACAGGTTTGGAGAGCTTCAGCCTCTGTCTGTACGCGGGGATTAGGTGGATCATGACGTGGTCAGAAAGTCCGAGTGAAGCGTGGGGCACCGCGCGATAGGCCCCGCTGATCGTGCTGTAACAGTGGTCCAATGTCCTCTCCTCTCTGGTCGGGCATTTAATATACTACTTATATTTTGGAAGCTCATGGCTCAGATTGGCTTTGTTAAAGTCCCCAAGAGCAATGATGAGAGAGTCCGGGAATGTCCGCTCCGTGTGGAGAATCTGCTCCGCGAGTGCGCACTGAGCTGCCTGCGCATCTGCGTCTGGCGGGATGTAAACAGCGGCCAGGATGAATGAAGCAAACTCCCGCGGAGAATAAAACAGTTTGCAGTGGATAAAAAGATATTCCAGAGAGGAAGAGCAGTGCTGAGCAATCACTGTCACATCTGTGCACCAGCCACTATTGATGTAGAAGCAGAGACCTCCACCTTTGGACTTACCGGAGAGAGCGGCCTGCCGGTCCGCGCGCAGCAGATGGAAGCCCTCCAGCTTGAGCGCGCAGTCTGGGATGTTCTCACTGAGCCACGACTCCGTAAAACATAAGACACAGGAGGAGGCAAAGTCTCTGTTCATGCTTCTCATCAGGGCCAGTTCGTCAATCTTATTCCCGAGTGAGCGTACATTAGAAAGGAAGATCCCAGGAAGAGCAGTTCGCAGTCCGCGTCTCCTCAAACGCACGAGTGCGCCGGCTCGCTTCCCTCTCTTTCGGCGTCTCGCTTTCCTGGTCAGAGTCAGCAGTAAATCTGCCGCAGATGCAACAAATATTGGAAATAAATCCACAGGCGTTGTAGTCCTGTAGTTAAGGAGCTCTTCTCTGGTGTACGAGTATCCAGAGGAGTGCCCAGACACAGAAGAAATGCACAAAAACAAAACAAAAGTAACGCACTGAAGCACCAGGGCGACCATCCGCGGCGCCATCTTGGTTAGAAGATGTTCAAGGACAGATTTTTTTAATAGCTTCTTTTAACTCATGAACACCAAAGGTAGTGTATGAAATCAGAAATAGCAACCAGAATGGAACCCTGACAGACTTAATTCATGTGCAAACAAATTACATCAGCTGTTATCTCTTCATTAACTCCAGTCTAAACACTGCATCCTTGTTTGGTGTGTGTGTGTGTGTGTGTGTGTGTACTGATGTGTGGGTGACACTGCAATAGTTGGAGTATGCATAGCGGTTTGTGCACAGTAGTGCATGAAGGCACTCATATCTGTGTCTGTGCGTGTTTGTGTAACACAGTTTTGCATCAATGATTCCAAATCCAGCCTCGAGTGCACATTCAGATAGAGGCAAAACGCAGGCCGCTGCTGGGCACGGCCATCTGGGCCCAGCCCCGGGCGGGTATTCTCTGGAGTGGGGGGTGTTTGAGCTGTTGTGGGGGGTGGAGGTTTCACGATAGTATTACAGGATGGTTAGTGTGTGATTAGGAGGTAGAGTAGAATAAATATACCCCTCCTCCATTCCATCCTTCCGCCTCAAGCTTGCGGTATGATGGAGAGGGGGAGACTGAACACACAGCTGTCCTCAGCCATTATCAGTGATGGATGAAGCCAGAGCAGAGCATCAATGGCATGCTGCACACTCACTCGAATGTGTCAGTGTATTGGGCTGTGTATCTTATTTAACTTTGTGTGCACAAGAGAGATAGAGGAAGAATGGAAAGAGAAAAAGGAATTTGGATAACGTACTGGAAATATCTTGATGATGTAATTAATCACTCATTTGTTGTAGATGGCAGAATAAGTGAAACAAATGAGGAAATATAAGCCTGATACACCTTTTACAGCAAATCGTGTATTTTGAGTTGCTGAGGTGTTATCTCTGACCATGATATCCCATTTTCTTCAGCAGCAGGTGGTTGTAGCAATGGTTCCAGCACAAAAACTGGAATTTCCAGTGCTTTTATTCAGTTTTTCCCCACAGAGTTTTACAGTGGCAGACACATAATTGCAATATTAACCAATTACATTTGAGACAATGGAAAGCTGTGGTGTCCAAAAAGGAGGAAACTATTGTACATTTAAAATAGTTGCAGACAATTAGGAGGAAGAGGTCAATTGTACAAATGCATATTCTTATTAAACGATGTGATCTTTTCAGCAACCAAGCTTGAAAACTGTTTTGCCCATTCAGGATTGATGAAATCAAATCAAAACATCTGAAAATAAAAGGATTAATAAATGCACCAACATAGATAAAAAGGACAGACTAGAATTAGGTCTCATCTAGCTTGCGTGCAATTGACCAACCAGCTTTGCAAGACAAGTGGAAATGGTTTTATATAACACTTTTCTAGTCTTGCTGACGACTGAAAGAGCTCTACCGCGCATCCATGGCCAGTTGAGAATCATCTCACTCAATCTGATAACACTAATAAAGGAGCACTTTAAAGTGCCATTTTTGGCCGTAGCTTTGTCCTTATATGCGCTTGTATTTATCAATGAACAGCTGTTTACCTGCCAGAAAACCTGAGAAAAACCCCTGACCTGAGTATTTTTCTGAGTTCAAATCAATATCAAACAAGGACAGATTGGAGGACATTGGACATTGAAATGTGTGTGGAGGAGTTGTAAAATAAGACATTTGTTTGATGTATAATCCCAGATGGATGTTAAATGTTACCAATAGTGCAAACGTCCAGCAATAACCAGTGCACTGGTGGATTGTATCTGAAGTGTCTCTTTGAGGGAGGGGGCATTAAATCAAATCCAATAATGTTCCCTGCTCCTGGTCCACCAATTAAAGTAATCAATGCCATGCCTGAGTTACCACAGCATCATAGTCTCAGGCTGTTCTGTAGACCTTCATTCCCATCAGCCCGGCTCGTGAATACTACTGCCTTACTCTTACGACCGTTAAAGCTCTCTCTGAATCTGATTCTTCTGTAATTAACCCCTGTGTGTAATCCTGAGAGCTTGCTGATATCCAAAATGCTAACTCGATCCCCAACCAAGGTTTCCCTGATTAGATTAGCGTGCGCTGACTCATATTCGAACAATGCTGTCGTCTGACTCAACAGCTGTCAAACACAAGAGATGGGCATAAGCCGCCAATTAAATATGCTAATGTATTTCATCCTCTTAGATAGGCGAATTATGTGTGTGAATAGGCTGGATTCAGGCTATTTGTCCTAATTTTCTTCAGTAATTAAAAGCTTTATTTCACCACTGTCAGGTTGTCAGTGCATACCTTTCAAGAACGGTAACAACTGCAGGAAGAAAGGGTGTAGCTGTGGAGTGAATTTGTTTTAACCAATTTAATAAGACGCGGTGATTTGCATCTGAGTTGAGTCTGCGTGCAGAAGCAGGCTGGTATTATTAAAATTGAGACTGGTGGTTCTATCTGAAGCTCACTGATCCATCGAAAAGAAGTGACAGCAAAGGCAGACAAGCCTGTAATGGACTGGTCATGGACCAAAGGCCCACCAGAGAATATCTTCTTACAAAGACACAAAAGGGCTTGTAGAGAATGCATACAGAAGGAAAAATAGCTAAACTATCAAATTTTCACATGGTTCTTAATGGTCAGAGTGAATCACATAACATGATGTCTTACAAAAAGAGACAGACCCATCTTTTATTTCCTTCAAAATTGACCGTGACGCTTCAGTAGCAGTTGCTTTGTTTTACACACATCTATGATCTATTGTCTGAAATCCTTTTCACAGGTCCAGATTTGCCACCTACTGACCCCCTCATCTTTTTCTCTCCCCATGTTGTGCAGATGAACACTGGTCCAACTGATAATGATGGGGGATATTGAAAGACGAGTAACCCTGCCGTTTCCCTCTCTCTACGATTCATTAACCCGATTTCCACTGAGCTCTGTCCCACATGTGTCAGCGCCTGCTGAGGATTCTGCTGACCCGCGCGGCCCCCGTCCTCTGCCCTGTCGCACACCAGCTCGCCATCAAACCGACAGATAACTGTCGAGAAGCAAGCAAGGTCGGCCCTGAAGTGTTGATAGCCTCCATGCATATCCTATAGCCACTTTGAGGTCCCAGATGTAGGATAGCAAATCTATATTGCTTTATGTTAATTCAGGCAATTATTTTAAAGTGAGCAAAGAAGGCATCGATGCTGTTTGTAAGAAGAATACATGAAAACATCAGGTATCTAAGCTTGTAGCACAATACAAAAGGTCACGTGTGGCTTCCAAAGAACAGATTGCAGCAATCACATGTCATTGCAATTCACTATTAATATCTAAAATAGGCATTTTGGACTTGAGTTGTTTTCATAGTAGTAGTAGCACTATAGTTTCTCTTATGTATTCCATTTCATGCTGCAGAGATGATTAATTAGACTTTGCAAAAGTACTCGCATGCTTGCTAAAGTAGAGAAAATAAATCACAAACTCTTCATGCCTTACATGTGTGAAACAGAGGGAAAAGAAAGAATAAATGAAGTTCAAAGTGGTAGACTGCACTCTTTTAGATTCAGTAGTATCAAAAGCAACTGCTACACTCTCGTGCTGTTTTACACAAGCTTTAATCCAACTACCCTTGTTTGAACTTAGTTTTCTTTTTAGAGCAACAACAAATCCAAGTTTAATGTCTGTATTGTTTCCTTGTTGGCGGTGTGGGGGCAGGCTCTTGCTGAAAAGGCAAAACACTCCTAAACCACTCGCACTACATCCCCGTACATCCTGTTCTCACCCCCAGTCCAGACCTTGTGCACAATCAGTCAACAGCACTTGTTTCCAAAACAATTCTGGTTTATCCAGATGTTCCCTTTGCAGTCTTCAGTGACTTTTTAATTAGGTAAGGTGTCTTCCCCTGACTCTTTTATATATTAAGTGTGTCCACAGGGCATCAGCACACTACAACCATACAGAGGTTTGATCTTTCTTTTTTTACCCAATGTACTTCTCATTTTTATGACAAGTACATGTATGTTATTCACAATGTCTTGATTTCAAACGTTGATTTGATTGGCTAGTAGCATCACTTATCAACTCTTCAGTGCAAGCAGTTCAGTTTGGCAATGTTATTCAACATGAATCTTAAAGATTTAAAAATATTTGTCTAATATGTTCACATAGAGTCTAAATATGGACTATATTAGTCTCTGTTGGTTTGTCCACTAATTGGAGTTTCTGATAAAGCACTTCACGTTTAGCGCCCATTTTTGCTGTACTGATCGTGCGCTTTTGACACAGTTTTGAAGTAGCTGGCAAACCTTGCCCCAGTCAAACACATACTCATTGATTGGCAGCAAAGCCCGCAAGGGAGTCTGGGAGGCTTGATCAATACATCTCTCACTGAGTTCTACCTTAGTACCAGAGAGTTTCCCAGCCAGCCATCTATTAAGCATGTGTTGGTGCATGCAGAGGATGGTTTAGTTTACTCTAATTTGTTTTACAGGCAGAGGGTGTTTATTGGACCAGAAAAACATTTGTTATCTTTTTCCTCTGGAGGAACAGTCATGAATCAATCTCACTTCAAATGTACAAACACAGAAGCGCCCCGGTGATTACCCCAAATAAACACACGTACAATGGGATAAGTGTACACACACGTATGCACAGAACAACATCGGGATTGCGCAAATGCACACAGCATTCCTTTGGAAAGATATACATGGAGAAAAACATTCTTTGAAAGCCTCGTAATTAGTTTAACACATAGGACATCATGTGTTTTTGTTTCCGCTGTATATATTCACAGTAGTTGTATTAGGTGGCTTATTTATACTAAACACAGCACACTTTATGTTTCATCTTGTGCCCCACCCATATGTAAAAGGATTTGTATAACAATGATGAAATGCCGGTGCTGGTGACTCTTATAAATCAAGCAGTAAAACAACGGTTACACACAGCAGGCTAGTAGTAACATGGAGCTCAAAGGTCAGTAGTTAATTCCTTTACAATTACTCGTTGCAACACAGTTATACTGAAGACAAAACAACAAAAACAACTTGTGTTTAAGTGTTCTGCAAACAAGTGTCTGTGACAAATTAAAGAAGGTCTTTACTTGTCCAGAGATTGTGTGTATAGATTGTGGTATAGATTCAAGAAACATTCCTCAGAGATTTTGGTCCATCCATGATGCAAATCTCCCACCACATCCCAAAAGTACTCTACTGGGTTGAAGTCTCACAACTGTGAAGGTAATTTGAATACAAAGAACTTGTTGAAATTGACATGTTTAAGACCATTTGAATGTCACTGCAAAAACTAAGAATCATCAGACCATTTTTCCAATTTTCTGTTGTCAAACTTTGGTGAACCTATGTGGACTGTAGCCTCAGTTTCCTTTCCTAAGCTGACAGGAGTAGCACCCAGCTTGGTCTTCTGCTGCTCCAGCCCATGAGACTCAAAATTCGTCATTGTCCATAGTCAGAGATACTCTTCGGGATAACCTGGTTGTTGGTTTTCCCAATATGTTCTGCCGACCAGAAATTACAGGAATACGAGTGGGTGGATCTCTAATTAGTTTTTAAACCCCGTTTACTATTGCCAGTGTCACTCAGTATAAATCAGACCACTCATTCTCTTCACGCCACCGGGTCAAAAGACAGGTTTTTAATTCTCGGCTACCCCTGGATAAGAAAACACAATCTCCACATCGACTGGTCAGGACACAAGGTTACAAGCTGGAGTCTATTCTGCCTCACTTTTCTTCAGCTCTGTTCTCAGGAACATCAGAAGCATCTCCTGCTGTACCTTCACCACCAGATCTCACCTCAGTCCCCAAGGAATATCATGACCTCCAGGAGGTCTTCAGTAAGGATAAGGGGTTGTCCCTTCCTCCCTACAGAGCGGAGGAAAGATGCAGTTTGCATGTTCTCCCCATGTTTGTGTAGGTCCAGGTACTACAGCTTCCTCCCACAGTCCAAAGACATGCAGTTAGTGGGGATAGGTTAACTGGAAACTCTAAACCTCCCATAGGTGTGAATGTGAGTGCGAATGGTTGTCTGTGTCTATGTGTTAGCCCTGCGACAGACTGGCGACCCTGAAAAAGAATAAGCAGCAGAGAATGGATGGATGAATGCTAAGAAAGATAAGACACTCCGTCCGTGTATTGACAATAAAGGTTTGAATAGGATCACAATTAAAACCAAATACCCTCTGCAGAAAAACTGTCCCTGCAAGAATTTAAGCCTGAAGTGAAAGGCCCACTCCCACATCCCAAAAACACCTTCGGTGGTTCCCTCAGTTTCACTAACTTCTGCCGTCTCTTCATTCAGAATTACAGCCAGATAGCCACATCAATCACTCATTTCACTTCCACCCAGATGCCATTTATCTGGTCTCTTGATACTGAAGCAGGCTTCATTAAATTAAACTTGTTCAGTTCCACACTCCTTTTGATTCACCCCATACCACAAAACCATTCATAGTGGAAGTAGACGCTTGGCTTGTGCCTTCTTCTTGCCTCCCTCCAGCCAAGAGAAATTATGATGTGGGTGACGAAGAACTGTTGGAATCCAGGCTCCAGGATGTCAAGCCCAATGCCTTGTCCCGCCAGTTCGTCACCAACACTGACCCACCTGAGACTGCCGCATTCCTTCCTGCCACCTGCAAGGTGCCTTTCGACTCCTAGGACGTCGAAGATGCCATCCGCGAGGCCCTTTAGGATGAGCCTGACCTATGTACCAGTCCACCTGATCGCTGCTACGTCCCGACTACAGCACGTTCAGCAGTCATCCATTGGGCTCACACCTCTAAATTCGCCACCCTGGAGTAGGTAGGACAATTTCATTAATCAAAAGTCACTTTTGGTGGGAAAGTGTGGAAAGAAGTGTCAAAGGCTATGTAGCTGCTGCACCATCTGTGCACTCAATGACCATCAGGTTTGCTACAACAAGTAACAACCCCATAGCTTTAGATTTTGTTACCAGGCTGCCTGTTTCCTCCGCAAAGTCCGTAATTCTTTCTTTTATTGATAGGTTTTCCAAGTCAGCCCATTTTATTGCCCTAGACAAACTCCTAATTGATCATGTATTCAGGCACCACGGCATCCCTACGGCAATTGTCCTCAATCCACTTCACAGGTCTGGAAGACCTTCTGTACTGCTCTTTGAGCCAAAGTCAGCCTCAGCTTTGGATATCACCCACAATCTAATGGACAGACCAAGAGGCTCAGCCAGGTGTTGGAATCAGCCCTCCATTATGTCACCACACAAAACCCGGTAATTTGGTCTCTGAATCTTCCTTGGTTAGAGTATGCACAAACTGACTTAACTCATCTAGAGCCTTTTGAAGCCTCTCTGGGTTATCAGTCATCCCTGTTTCATGAGAATGATGTTGATCTTACATTTGCACTCCGACTTAGGAAATGGTACTAAAGGCTGTCGCTACACAGATGAGAACTAAGAGCACCCACTTCAAAGTACACTCCAGGCCAAAAAATGACTCGCTGCTAGGGACGTTCCCCTCAGGCCATTCACCCACAAGCTCACCCCAAGCTACACTGGACCCTATGAAGCTGAGACTGTCACCAGTCCTACGGCAGTTTAACTTAAACTCCCTGCATCTATGTGCATACATCCCACGTTCCATGTTTCCCAAGTCAATCCCGTGGACTCTAGTCCCCTGCCCCCGCCACATACTCTTGTCTTGTATTTGCTTCTCTGTGTTAATAATAAAGCTTGTGAAAACCTTAACACTGTTCCATTTGTGTCTGCACTTGGGTCCACTCCCACATAATGGCCTCCGAGCCCTCTTGACACTAGTAGCTTAATATTCTTTTAAACTTTTAGAAGTTCAGCAGCTGACAGCAAGTTCAGGCTGGTTTGTGGCATTCTTGTGGCTTTAACTGTTAGATGTCATAGAAGCTGAGGCAGTTGGCACAGCTGGCTAATTGTCTGTGGCTCATAACAATGACTTGAAAGAAATATGTAACTTATGTAAGAGGAAGGCACTTAAATGATCAATACCCCCTAAACAGCTACATTCAAGATCAATATAGTGTAAGGATTTGCCAGGGGAATGGATTAATGGAGGAAGTGTATAAATGTCAGCGTAGACACATCACTGAATATATGTGCATTGGATGAGTGTTGAAACAAAATTTACTGGCCCAGAGCTGTTTGCGTAATTACTGATGTGGTAAGGCTTTTCCTCTTTGTTTTCTTTCTATTGTTGCCACTCTCTCTCTTCCCATCTTGTCTTAATCATTACCTTTTCTTACTTTTTATCGCTCTTTCTTTTTCAGTCTTTCTTAACTGCCCTCCTTCACTTTTGCTTTCTTGTTGTAGGTGCTGTGTTGTGCAGCCAAAGCCGTTTCTTCCTCAGAACGCACTCTTGAAAGGCTATTCATGTATTCTTCAATGACACCCTATTACATTTGTGTGAGAGGCTGTGTGTGTGTGTGTGTGTGTGTGTGTGTGCGTGTGTGTGAGTGAGAGAGAGAGAGAGAGGGAGAGAGGGAGATGCAGAAAGAAAAATAAAGAGAGAGAAAGGTATTCCAGGGGGGCCATGCTACAGTGCCATCTGTATGCAAATCTCCTCAGACTTTGGTAAACTTTGATCAAACACTCAGGCCTTCTTTTCTCTTGCTGTACTCCCTCCCTCTTTTCCTCCCTCCCTCTCTTGCTTAGCTGTCCACTATGTGTTCTGCAATTACTGTAGCTCCACAGCTCTTTGTCACGGCTGCATATTACTCAGCTAGGGCAATGAGTTCCCTGGAGGAACTGCCTCCACCACGCGCACACCTCCATGTTTTCTGCCCCAATACCCCCCGATACCCTCCTTGTTTCAGGCTGTACCTACAATAAGCCCAACACACACCATTTCTGAGCACCTGCGACCGTGCTGGACTCCATAACAGATGGTGACACCCCTTCACCCCCATCCCCTGCCCCTTACACGCATGCACGACACACACAGATAAAGGGGCTCTCGCCATACGGAGCTTATTGTGGCACATGTGTGATGGGCATGCCATTGCGCAGAGCTTGGCCACATTTCATGCACACACACACACTTGTGCATGGATACATACGCTATTGTATTCCTACATTTAGGAAGGTTAATATGTTGAATACAGATCTGGTGTCCAACAGCACAATGGAAACGTTGTGGCTAGTCTTAATGGCGGGGGTAATGAAGATCTCAAAGTAGATGACACAAACCCGCAAAATGCCACACCATCTCCTGTGTAGCTTTAATGCACATCCATCAGTGGGGTCTAAGCCCATTAGAGTTGCATCGTGTGTGTGTGTGTGTGTGCCTGTGTGTGTGTGTGTGTCTGAGCAGTTCAGGCCAGGCAGTCAGCGGGCAGAGAGATAATGGATATTAATCAGGCAAAAGCCATGGCCATATGTCTGTTTAACGCAGAAGATGGCTACTCCCTTCTAAAACAATTAGCCTCATTTTAGAGAGCAGATAGCTTAGCAGGGAGCGTGAATGGCTGTCTGTTGCTCTGTGTTAGCCCTGTCATGGACTGGTGACATGTCAAGGGTGTACCCTTAGTCTCGCCCAAAGTCAGCTGTAATACCCCACTAATGTCAGGTTGGCTAAGTTGTTAAGGGAAAAGGTTGTTAAATTGCAACTGGAACATGTGAGATTCAAGAAGAAGCATGTAAAACAATGCATGAGCATATCTGAGCCAGTCAGGTTTATCTGTATTGGCAGGGGGTTTGGTGCTGAACACTATGAGGTGAAATTAAAGTTAATCTTACCATCTGAACCAAACAACTTCTCTCTGCTGTGATATGTTGTTTTTCTTTTTACCCCCATTTATTTTTCTGCGTTATTGTCTATGAGCTTGTTTTTATCCTATAACCAGACAGGATAAGTCATTAGGCAGATGGTAAGGGGAAGTCCCATGAGAGGACACACACATGCACGCACACACAGGGTCTCCTATCCTGTACGCACACATGTACAGTTAGTATGCACAAAGACACCAGACCCCTGTTATGTAATCCACCAGTGCCACTCCCCCACTGAGAAGCTCAGTGTTGTACTGTCTCAACTCCCAAACAAAGTCATCTGTCTTCATATACCCCTGTCTCTCACATAGGCCTCATACCTTAGGACCATCTTGGTTCTGCAAGTAGCTAAATGACAATTGTGCTTCTGAAAAATTAAACGCCGGAGTGTTCGTTCTAGAAAGGAAGTAATATATCACTTTTGGTGAAAGAGAAACAATCATTGATCATGTTGTCCTATCTATTTTTTTAAAGGGATTACTGCAATTCATCAGCAGTGTGTATTTTATGTTGTATTAGTGCACTTCTCTCTTTCTTATACCCTCTGTGAGCACACTGCTGTGCTAAATGGCTATACAGACCGTGGCAACAGATTTCTCTTTCAGCCATCTCCAGAGAGCGCCTGAACAGGCTCGTGAAAGGCGCATATTTGGGCTAAGGCCCAACACAGGATGCACAGAGGGAAGGAGGAGAGGGAAAAAGGGGAAGAGCAGGTGGGGAGGGGCAAAGCCATGTGGCCTATGTTGGTAAACAGTATCCAGCCTTGTCCTGGCATCGTGGCAGGCAGCGCACAACACCGGAGATATCAGGCGCCGGGGCCACACACAGACCACAACAAAAGGTAGACACACATTTGCATTCATACACACACACACTCGGGCAGAAATACACAGACTACTAACAGACAAATAAAAGCCTCACTCTCGTGTCTGCCACTCAGCAGCTGCTCCAGTTTCCATAGCAACAGCCTGAACAATGTAGTAGGAAGAGCTGCGCTGGTGAGAGAGGAAAATAGAGAGGTGTGTGTGTCTGTGTGTGTGTGTGTGAACTGAAGTGAGTGAGTGTGTAGGTGTGTGTGTGGGTGGGTGTGAGAGGCTATGCAGGGGGAGGTAGCTGCAGGGTGCGGAGACAGAGAGCATTCAGAAGACACTCGCTTTCTTTGTCAGGATGAGTCTTTGAGAGCAGCACAACAAATACAGAAATGTGGAGGCAAACAGGGAAGTAAACAGATTGAGGCAGATATGAAAGGGTGACGAGGTTAAAAAAAAAAAAATCCACAAAGGCAAAGATGAAGATTTTATGATATCTATTTATTTTTCAAAATGAGGTATTTCAAAGTGCTATGAGTTGCAGCACTAAATGTACATTTTAAATTGAGAAAAAAAAAAAAAAACAAACACAAAAAAACAAACATCTTATATCTGTTTACCCAGTTCTATGCACCCGATAGCAAATATAAACAAAAAAAAAGGAAGAAAGAAAAAAAAGGCCAGGTACATGAGGATAGAACACATTTTCTGTACAAAAGAATTATTTGAGATAGAAGAAAAAATGACGAGATAAAGTGATATCTACCAGGAACTCATTTTCATACGAAAATATAAGTATCAAATTTAGTATGTATCAGGTTCACACTAAAAGCATAAAAGGTGTGTTGAATTAGTAATATAATACAATACAAAGAAAGGGAAGAGAAAGAAAACAATATATTGTTATATTACAAAGTTTCATGACTCTCAAAATTGAGGCCTTACAGTACTTTTAAAGGTATATAAACTTCCAGTCTAAATGTTGGCAGCTTTCTGACATGTATATATATATAAAAAAAGAACAAGGACAAACTGTATTACAAAACAAGGCAGATCTGAGTGTATTTTGTCTGTACACTATTGTTATATACAAAAGTGTCGGCTAGCAAGGTGCGCAGTTATACATCCACTGACTTGGTTTGAGCACCAGTGTGAGAAGAGTGAGGGAAAGAGGACCTGTAGTGGCATTGTTTATGTGACACCTCAGTCATCAGTCTTTTCAGTTTTGCAGTGGTGAAGGCAAAGTAAGTGTGCACTTCTTCTTGTACATGAACTCTCCAAGCAAAGTGCCCTCCAACACCCGTCCCTGTGGGAATAACTAGATTCCAGGCTGGTGTCACAGTGAGTACAAAAAAAGTACAAATAGAAATTATATTTTTTCAAAAACAGAAGAAGGGAAGACCAAAAAAAGTGTCCTCTCTCCTTCCTCATGCTTTTTTGTTTTTTTTTGTGTGTGTGTGTGTGTGTGTGTGTGTGTGTGCGCGTTTTTAATCTTTCTTTAATGTGACTGGATTGAAAAAAAGTAAACCCTAAACATTCTTAACGTCAACAAATGTGCAAAAAAAGTGGCGGCAGTGAAAGTCCGAGCATCCCCCCGCCCCCGGCACCCCGCCCCTCCAAGGTGTGTGTTGACATCTGAACATAAACATCCTCTGAGATGTTGTGTTGGTGTGTGCACGTGTGCAACAAATATGAAGGCCTCTGTGTGCATCTTCTTGTGTATCAGACTTGAGTTGATGCAGAGGGGTGGGGGTGGGGGGGGTCGTCCAGGGTATATTGTGAGTGTTTGTGTTGTAGCACTTGTCTGTTAGCGAGTCCTTGCGTGCTCCAGCCTGCGCATCAGCTGTTGCCTCCGGACCTGGAGCCTTTCTTTCTCTTGCTGGAGCCTCATCTCTTCCGTCTCTAGCGAGTTCACATATTCAGTGGCCTTCTTAAGGATGAGCACCTTCGCCGCCTTCTCATTGTGCGCCAGCTCCGGCACGTGGTCGCGCAGCGTCAGGAAGCTGGATCGCAGGTCGTTGCGGCGCTGGCGCTCCAGGATGTTGTGGTTGCGTCGGCGCTCGCTGTCCTCTGAGTCGGAGCTGCCTCTCGGGCTGCTGTCCCCGCTGGAGCTGCGCTTGCTGCGCACCCCTGATGTGCTGGTGACTGAACTGCAGGATGAGGAGGAAGATGAGGAAGATGAAGAGATGGTTCTGGAAGGAAGGCGCGGGGCATCAGACATCTTTTGCTTCTTTGGAGGCGGGGTTGGGTCATCGTCTGAAGCATAGGGTGAGGGGGCTGCGTAGTTATGTTGCTGCTGGTGGACTGAACTTCTCTTCAAGATGAGCTCCTGAGGAGCCCGGCTGACGAATCGACTCACCACACCGGAACCGGACCCTGAGACAATTCCTTTTGCATCTTGACTTTTGGGGTGTACAGAGATGGTGACAGTGCCTGACGCCATGGGTGATGCCTTGGTGATTGTAGAGCGCCTCTTCTCTACTGTGACTACATCAATCTCCTCCTCATCTTCTTCTTCTTCTTCCTCCTCCTCTTCTTCTTCTTCGTCTTCCTCTTCTTCGTCTTCCTCTTCTTCGTCTTCCTCTTCTTCATCTTCGTCTTCCTCTTCTGAGAAAAGAAAACAACGTGAGTGATTAATTGCTCTGACACAGCACTATTCCATCTGTGTGTGCCAGCAAGTGGCAGGTATACATGTGAGCGAGATCAAGGTGTAGGAGAAAGAATGTTGCTCAATACTGTTTGCACAAGCAGAAACCTCTTAATGCTTAGTGTCAGTGATTTGGTAACTAATCTATTCTGCAGGAATTGACACGTTCAGTGTCAGCGCTGAGCAGACAGGCTGGATTTCTGCATTTCATTCTCCCTCCCTTATTCAAAACTTTCTTAATCTTCTCTGGAGATAAGACAGCTTTAGTCTGGTGCTTTCAGTCTATCGGCACACCTCCACTCACACTGAAAGTGTGCCAGTAGAATCAGATGCATTAAGAACTTAGGTTTAACTCTGACCTCTAAAGTTAAAAGCCTCATTTCCACCTGAGCTCTTGATCTTAATACATGTGCTAATGTTGAGATGAGCAGGTGACCCTTATCATCCAGGGGTGCTTTTGGAGGTGACAAGAAGTGACCAACCAGAAGCAGAGCGTGAGACCCCATTAAAATGCCTTTGTTATAATGGCTCCCATTATCAGCTCAGGAGCATCTGAGGAGTGTGGCATTTTACAGCTTATGGTAACCCACTTCAGACACTACTGCACCAGAATGTCTGAACACATGCTGCACACACACACACACACACACACACACACACACACACACACACACACACACACACACACACACACACACACACACACACACAGATGTTATTCCTGTCATCACAACAAAGCTGGCCACAGCTGGCTGGATGAGGGGGTGTCCCTGATTTTGCCACATGTGTGGCTGAGATTTAGCTCTTGTTGTTTGAAATTCAGAATGGAACAACTCTTTAATTGAGGTGGAATGGAATATAAAGAGAAGAAAATCAATTCATGTCTGAGCAGATATTAGTTTCAGTTTGTAAACAGGAAAATGAAGAGGAGCAGTGCCTGACCCTGCTTTTCCTGCGAACTGCTTCTGTTTTTTGTTTGTTTGTTTTTTTAAATGGGGGTCCTCACAGTTTATCTTTTAGGGTCAGTTTCCCCTTAATGTAAAAGTGCAGAAGGCGTGCTGCACAACGAAGAATGGGTCGCTTCAAACGCCAGAAGCGCATCGGGGCGGCAGTGTGCGCTGGACGGTGGGGCGGCAGGCGATCGGATCACCAGCCTTTAAGCTCCAGACCTGGAGGGGCGCCAGGGAGACAGCTGTCGAGATGGAGCGCTTGTTCAAAGCTGTCACCCCCCTCCCACACACACACGCACACACACGCCTAAAAGAAGCTCTCCTCCGTCCTCTTTTATTCGCTGTAGAGGAGGTGTTTGGCAAGGTTGGCTGAGTCTATCCTCTGTGCCAAGCTGGGGGACTTTGTACTACAGTTCCACAACGAAAACACGCTGATAAGGGCTGGTGTTTGTTTAGGGAACTTATAAAAGACCGGTGATGGAAGTCTTAGTTTTTAAGTACACATAACATTCATTACCCAATCTAAACACATCTAACATTATGATCCTGACACAAATCCCGTATTTCCGTTTTAGACATTATTTCTTGTTTTCTCTTTCTGAGTATTAATTTTAGATATCCCCTCATGTCGGGCGGCAGTTGGCTCAGACTGTCTGTCTCAGACTGTGGAGTAAGTGTCAGTTTGTCACCCACTGTGCGCAAATTGTCCCTCAATTCATGCGTAATGAAAGCGTTCACGGTACCGTGAACCTGACACTTTATCAGCTCATCGCATTATTAAACACCTTTTCATCTCCTCCCACAACCTGGTCTGACTGTGTGTGTGTGTGTGTGTGATGTCTTTTTGTTTTGCTCAGATGCCAGCTGAGTTCAGTAAGTCACAGAATTCCCCATTTTACCGCCATCTGCCGGATGGAGACCTTGTTGATTACATAAACCTCGTTCACTGTGTCACTACTCCACTGCGCGATCGTGTGTGTGTGTGTGTGTGTGTGTGTGTGTGTGTGTGTGTGTGTGTGTGTGTGTGTGTGTGTTATGTCTAACGAGGTAATCCGATTCTAGACCAGTCATATGAACAATCTGCACTCACTCCGATTTGTTAGGGTAGGGGCTTACAACAAAAACAACAGCAACGAAAACAACCAACACAATACTACTACTGATAATAATAATAATAATAATAATAATAATAATAATAATAATAATAATAATAATAATAACAACGTCTTCAAATCCTTACCAGAGTCACTAGGCGCGCTCCCGTGCACCGTGGATGTTTTAATGGTCCCAGATGAGTCCCTGGTGCTGTTTTTCTTGTTGATCGGGAAAGGGAACACTACTGTGGGGTCCACACACTCTGACATCGAGTTGCGGCTCACCACCTCCTGCGCCTTGACGCACACACTCCTGCTGCCTGCTGTCGCCGTGGAAATAGCTTTGCCGAGTTTCTCCGTAACCACCCGTTCCAGCTTTTCCCTGGCAGAAAAGCCACTCCACATACAGTCCTGGATGATGATGCTGTTGGGATTAGAATCCAAAGCGGAGCCGAACAGATCGTCGGATGCTCCCCATATATCGTCCCCAGGCAGGAGCAGCAGCTCGGATGCCCAGTCCAGTGGGTCCCCTAACCCGAAGCCAAGGGGGTCTGCTTCCAGCGAGGCAGTTGCCGGCTCTCCCGGTAGCGCGGCGCGGCTTGGAGAGAGGGGCGGAGTGGGCAGCAACTCGAATTTCTTCCAGATGTCCTCCCCCGGTGGCGCAGAGTCGGGACCGCAGAAGTAGAAGTCCTCATCCGGATAGAAACACGGTTGTAAGGAGTCAAACTCCAAATCGGAGTTTTTACTTATGATCGCCGGCATTCTATCCCACAATCGAAAAACCTGTGAAGAGACAAAAGATGATTTAGTCCTCAGTGAAAGAGCGTCTCGTCACATTCCTTCTCTCCTCTATCACACCTGAAAACGGCACTGTAGAAAGAGCATGAGCCAAAGCCCACACACAGACCCAGTCTGCTTGACTGAATTCCGCACTAACTCTTTTGTGGGGTTTAAAAACCACAAAAATCTCAGAGGAGAATGTGCGTAAATGTGACCATGACGCACAGGCGGTGCAAAATGACTTTTGACGTACGATTCGCTAAAGACCCCCCAAGAAAAAAGATTAAGAAACAAAAAGCATGCTTACCAAAAAAATCAATCAATCAAATGACAACAATGAAATCGAGCAGACACTATGTTTTGCCTAAAATGGGAGAGAATAATAACACTCGTACGTTAAGCTGCTGAAGTGTTAAGACACTCACCTTGTCCTGGCTTGGGATGATGTACGAAATAAAAATTTCTCGTATCTCGCAGTCAGTAATACAGAGACCAGAATGTGAGCAGTCATCTACTTTGGGAGCAAACACAGTCCTCTGACACACTTTCTGGATGGCCACAGAGTGTTATACACTCAGTAAAGCGCTAGGAAGCTCCTCCCTCTCAAAGCGGGGGTCGGGCTTTCGTTTTGATGGACGCGGGAGACAGGAGCTTTCTTTCAAGGTGAATGGAGAAAACAGCCTAAACATCGTGAGCAGGAACGAAAGCCGGGGGGGATGAAAAAGGTTAAAGGATGCAAAAGAAAAGTGTAAATGAGAGAGTATTCTCATCATGCATTATTGATACACTCAGACAAACTGTCTTATCTGTTCAATGGGGTGTCATAGGAAACTGAAGTAGAAGCAAAACAAAGTGCAAGCTGGTGTTAGTGAGCTTTACCCCAAGTGTTTTATCTCTGTTTAAAATTAATTAATTGATTATTAATTGAGCTTTTGAGTTGAGAAAACAAAATAAAACAAAAGAAGAAACATTCTGGGATGGAAGTAACAAAAACCAACATAATACATTAATCTTTTATAAAACTCATTTTAGAACAGGGTAAGACTCAGCTTTATAAATGCAATCCATGTGTTTATGTATTTGTTTAAGTTGTTACGAACACGAGTCAGTAATTCAAAATTATGTTAAGAGATGTTTTCCTGCACAGCAAACCCTCCTGGCCGTGTAGCTGTCCTGTAGAGCTCTAAATGCCATCTTCTCTTTTGTCTGTGGACCACCAGCATCTCAGGATGAAAGACAAAGTAGGGCTCACTGCGCCCTCACACGGACACACCCCAAAACAACAGTGGAAACGCGCTCTAACACGACCGAGCGAGCAAGACAAAGACATAAAAACACCAGATCGGGTTTTTTTCTCTCCGCCAAAATTAAAGACAGAATGCAAGTCGGGAAAAATACCAAACTTCTCCTGGGTTTGAAGGAGGAGCATTTTCAGGGACAACCGGCTGTGCAAGAGAGATTTCAGCTGTCTCCGGGATAAGACAAAATTCAAGAAGAGCTTGTTACGTAACCCCAAGCAGTGGTTGTAGTTGGAGTCATTCCCATTCCCTTTTTAATGACAGCTTTAGGAAGAATGGCGCATCTGTAATTATGCGCACAGGCACAGGCGTACACACACAGTCCTGATACTGACTTGCAGAGAAAACGTTTACAAAGCAGATTCCGGTTCAACGCCAGCTGTGGGCAGGAAGAATGACGGCTTCCAGTTATTTTCAGACAAACAATGGAAGATGATAAAAACAGCATTTAATATTTTGAGATTCTATCCTTTTTTCCTCTTATGAACAATTGATATTAATCATAAACGTGACTGCAATGATATATTTCTTAATGAATTAAAAAAAAATGATGTTTTAAATTTAGAGCTACCAGACATTTCATAACAGAAAAAGTCCATTTTAGTTTATCAACAAACTTTTTTTTTTTTTTTTGTGAGGGGTTGAGGTTGAGTTCAAAGGACTAAAGCCAGCGAAAAGTGAGAATCTGCAGCTGTTTGGTGTACGGAGTAGTAGGGAGTTTCCTGGGACTTGTTATGCAGCTCCCAGGAACATGGAGAGATGGGGGTTTGGAGTAAGAAACGCCATGAAATCATGGTTCTTGCCAGTTAGATCCTTTTTATTTCTCTCAAACTACTGTTGAGCTTGACCCTTCGGCAGCTTCCTCTGCTGTGAAACAGGGCAGCGAGTGGGAGTGAGAACAGAAGGGAAAGGGGTTTTTTTGTATTTATTTATTTATTTATTGTCCACTGTGGATCAGTTGAGCACAGGAAGCTGTTTACTGCTCCTATGGACCAAAAAAAAAACAAACTGTCAAAGAAAAGTAATGCTGGTTTCATGGTGTTATGAAGTGTCTTGGCATAGAGTTAAAACACTTGCTGAACCAGATGAGATGAAGAGATGCACACACACATTTCTTTGCATTGAAATTGCCCAGATGTTCTTAAAATGTTATCACCTGTTATTTGAAGTATAACAGAAGAAAGCTATTCTCATTCCCAGCCTAAATAAGATAAAGAGGCAACTCCAGCTCTTTCCCTGAAGTTGTCAACTATAAATTAATGTGTTGCTTAATAAGTAGCTCACTAGAATCCATAATTACATAGACAAAAAGACAGATTTGCCAGAGGTGGAAAAATGCTGGAGGAATAATGCTTTCCTTGTTTTTATGACAATTTGCATGCCCAGTGCCCCCTCCCAGCATTCACCACTGGACCGGGACATGGATGGTTAAGCAATTAGGCCAGTTTTGATAAAAGATTCATAAGTCACCCCAGTGGATAGCGCAAATACAAGCATGTTGTGAGTAAATTCTACTGCTTTGACAGGCTGTGTACGGTCAGAGAGCACTCATACGATATTAATATTTGAATTGTGCGCATCAGAATGTGTGTGTGTGATGGCTGCGTACGTGTGTGTTGATTCTTACTGATGTCACATATCATTCAGAGCAAACATTCGGTGATGTAGTGGACTTGAAGATATAGTATACGTGATCACATCACCATGACTTGCAAATATTCACAAGCCTTCCACGGTGTATGTTCTCCTTGAGTGTTTTGGAAATGAAATACAGACTTGTTTACTTATTTAAAACATTGTATACATGTATGTTAGATGTGTATGATTAAAACACATGGTTTATTGACTTTAAGTCCTAATTTAAACTAGGCTTCTGTTTTAAATCACTCCTGCCCGGTGATATTGAAAATCTGTATGTTTCATATGGGTATTTCAGCATGTGTTTGCAAGTATCTACATCTTTAAGGTGTATTTAGAGTCGAGACAGTCGTTTCACAGTGTCATCACTAGAAAATCCTTGTACAAATCCAGCAATTTCAGGTCATAAATTAACCTGTGCTCTGCTCAGTCTGTGTAAGGCATTGAGTCTCTTTTTCTGTAATCGTGTCAGGTCAGGTTGCACAGTGGCAATCCTCTGCTAAAACAAACCAATTCCAAGAAGAGGCCGTATTTGTTCTCGATCCACACCATTAGATTTCAGCTCCAGCAAGTCCCCCATCCCATAGACCACACCTAAACAGCAGAGCCTACACACCCACCCCTTCCCCCAACACCTTCACATTTACCTAACCCCCCCAAGGTAAAATAGGTGGTAACCTTATCCCTAAGGTCCACCTGAGGAAGCAGTGTCTGAGATCTAGTGGCATCTAGTGGTTAGGGTTACAGAATGCAGCCAGAATGCCCTTCGCTTCACCCTCCCCTCACAAATGTTTTAAGGAAATTTCACTAAAAATGCACACATACACAAACACACACATGCAGGAGACTCTCTTTAGAGCCAGTGTTTGGTTTGCCCATTTTAGGCTACTGTAGAAACAAAGAGGTGCAAAATGTAACGATTCAAGTAAAAGGGCCTGCTACATCTGTAGAGCTAGAATAGATTGGGTGGAGGAACAGCTGGGAGACGATATGGGTATATCAGTATAACAGTCAACTCCAATAAGGCTGATTTTTTTGAATGCCTTCAGAGTTTGATGATCAACCTGCGGAAACTGTATTTAACAAATATAAACTCATTTAAAGGTTTTGGCTCTTGATGTAACTTTGAGCTTTGGTGCTTTTTTTTTTTTTACAGATTTCTCTTTAGTGTGTGTGTGTCCAGAAGTCAGGATGTAAAAAGCAACTTAGCTAAGTCCCCAAAAGAAACATAAGGCTGCAACATGCCCTTTTTCAAATGCCTAGCAGTGAAACAGCCAATCACAGCCATTTACCAATAGCTTGATCTAGGAAAGTACTAACCCCTTTCTTATTGCTTATAGCAATCGATCCCCCTGCACACTGCACCTTTAACAGAAACCTTCACAGAAATCCAACCGCTTCAGTCTCATTTGAAGTTACTGATTCACCCTTTTTTTCTTTATTTCTTGGCACTGGTTCAAGAGGACAGTGTAATATATAATTTATGCTTTATGAGTTTTTAATCCTCTTTAGAGTCAAGCTAGCATGCAGTTTAAGGCCAGCCAAATGTCATGCATGGACACCGTGGTTGATTTTCTGTTAAGGAGCACGCGTCCAAAAGTCCTGAGTGGAATCTGACCGTTCACATGCAGCAGATGATGATTCAGGTTAAAGGAAGCCTTTTATTTTTAATGCTGCCGCCAGTTATGACTTCACCAGGATTTTGTAAGACACTTAACTTTGTAAGGGAAAGAAGGAGCGAGTTGCAACAAAGCCCTGAGGAATTTCTATGAGATTTCTATTGCCATTCCTCGGTGAAAAACCCCACCAAAAACATTTTTCGACCATTAGAAAGCCATATAAACCAATATGACAGATATGCTTGGAAAAATGTTTGTTTTCCCATGTCTATTTTTGGTCCTTGTTTTCCCATCAGGACTATTTTGGGAAGAATAAACTTGCTGAGGAAGTAGTTTGGCCTTTAGATATTACATTTTGAGAGTGCCAAACGTGTGCCTGTGTGAAGAAGTGTCTTGTTAGATCTTGCCCTCAAACTGTGTCTTAAGTATGCCTACAGGTCTACCTGTGCAATTAAACTCGGCACATCACATGATTCATGAAGCATGTAAACATCACTTTTTCCACTTGAGTAATGCTTCTGAATATTATTTTCAGGTTTTCTACTGCAATCTATTCCACCCAGGTTAATGCTTCCTTTGTCGTGCTCCGAGATCCTTGAAGGTGCGAGAGAATACAACAGCACACTGACCCCCTGGGAGACATTTCCACGTAAAGTCTAGAAAGCCACAGAAAATATTTTGCAACATAAAAGCAAATTTGCATGACTATGTTTCAAAAGCAAAGCCATTGTAACTACAGGTAATGTCATCATATCTCAGTGTGAGAAAAGATACAGCTTGGCTTCATTGAAGGTTGCTGCCAGGGGAGTACAGAAACACATCAACTGTTAGGATCTTTACTTGCCAGTGTCAGCTCAGGAATGCATAAAAAGATGTCATGCAAATGATGAGCAGGCATCCAGCCACAGTGTGGGAGCTTATTCAGAGATAAAGTGATATGAGTATCTACTTTTTTTGTTTGGGTTTTCACCTTTTTTTGATGATGTTAAAGAAAAAGATTTCAAAAGGTGTTTGCACTGAGGAACAATCCCATTGTGAAAGTGGGACCAGATGTTACCTACATCGTAGATCTCCCGTATCAGGGAGTTGTTTATTTATTCATTAAATTGATCAGTTCTGGTTTTCAACAGTTCCCATAAAGCGTAAAATAGGATGCAGAATTGGGTGTAATTGTCCATCGCTGTTGTGGCATGGATCACATTGCAAGTTATGGATCAAGTCGCGACCGTAAACCAAACTCCAGGCCTCCCAACGATGCACAATTGGAAATCAATATGAGATAAATTAACAGCATGGGTCACGCTAATGTGATCCACTGAGTCTGATCTGATCTTTTCACAGAAAGGTGGAAAATTTATCCATCACTCCATCACTTGGACACTATCACAGGGAAAATGCGCGCCCACGGCCCCGCTGCACCTATTTACACAAAGCTCGCCAGACACAGCCTGGGAGCAGGGCTTAGCCGTTTAAAGTGGTGAGTGTAAATTCAGTTTTGCCTTGACAGCTTTATAGGCCCATTGTTGCTCTCTTGTGGAAAAAAGGGAGGATTTTGGTGTGTTTGTGGAGCTGTGAATCAGGGGAAGGAAGCCTTATTTAACTGATATTGGTGTGGGTATCAGTCACACGCACACAGAAAAACCACAGACTGTTAAATAAACTCCAGTCTGATAAGAAAAGCCATACAATAAGCAACTCTCCGATGCCTGCTCATTAGAAAGAGAGAATGGCCACCTGACTCAGCAGTGTCTTTCAGCTCGTTGTTGTGTTTTTAGACAGCAGTGTCACTGTTTTAGTTCATTCTGAGCATTCTCATCGGGGTACATTTGGCTGTAGCACACACCTGTTTTTTTGGAAAGAGCTGGACAAACATGGACCACCTGCTTAGGACAGACACATTTAGAAACTAAGTAGTGAGCTTCTTAGAGACACCCCAATAAATTCCAGTGGAGAATAATCCGTATGTAATGAATATGCAGATATTGTAAGATGACAAGATTTGTTTCTGGTTTTTGTTTCTCTTCCAAATACTGTTGACCAATCACATCTGAGCAGTCTTTGGTTGCATGCAATTAAGCAGTCCACGTGAAGAGCAAAAGAGGGAACGTATACAAAAATGCATTCTTAAAACCAGTGACAATCATCTGACAACAATTTCGGTTCTTATTTGTTTCTTTTTCGAATTCATCAGCTTCTTAAAGAGTGTCCAGCAGATTAGACTGGAATGAATGACAAACGTCCGGTTCCCAGATGAGTTGGACAAAATCACACCTCCAATTGAACTTTAATAATGTTTGCTATCTCCCGAATATGCAAACAGGCAGCTGTTTCAAATACGTTTACCACAAACACTCTCAGTGCGGTGTTTACACCTGCTTTCTGCTTCTCTTACTATTAAAAAGGTTAAGGTTGCTGCCAGAATTCAACCCAAAATACCTCAGATTCACCACTCTCATTTTCATTTTGTGCACATCCTACAAATACAAATATAAACAAATATATCCTACAAATATAAACTTTCCTTCTTCAGTTTTTTGCAGCAGCAACCACAATAGCCTTGTTTAACACAGCATTTCAACACAGGCTATCTTAAAACATTAACGGATCTTGTTTTGTGTGCTAACAAATCAGCAGTACACGTGCTGAAAGTGACATTCATGACTGCGGGTGACCTCCGCTGACTGGTTAGTGCAGCTGTTGCTTAGTTTTGATAGCGGGACAGATAAGGCATTATGCATTTGTGTAATGATAACATTACCAGCTTGACTGTGACTCAAGATAAACGGTCATGTGGGTTTTGAAGGGGGAAATGGAGCTAGATAGCTTTACGCTAAGTGACTTGTTTATTGATGAACACCGATGGAGACAGCGATATCAAAAGTTTTTGTTTGGATTTGTCTTTACCTCACACATGCAAGCACTGCATGTTCCCTAACACCACCCTCATGTCTATGAACAGGTATTAAAATCTTTCACTTCCCCTCCATATTATGTATATTCATAAACAGATAATCTGCACAGTACCAGCTCTTGGCCCCAGTGAACCTGGGAAAGCTCTGATGGAGGTCAATGAGCTCTTTTTAGCATCCCCCCCCTCCTCCTCGGCCCGTCTTTATCTCCTTGCGTTTGTTTTGATCCTCAGGGGTCATTAGCAAGACTAAATGTTTGTCTGCTCACAAAGGGAGATGGTTAATATGTTTCAACGCATCCATTTGTCAGGCTTCTTGCCTCTTGCTGCACAGTGTGTGAAAGGAGAGCTTAGCATCTCAACTGGCATTTCAAGACTTGCAAGCATTTCAACACCTCCGGCAGGAGAGGCCCACAGTGCGTCTGCGTGTGTGTTCACATGTGAACATTTGTTTATGCACGTATGTGCGTGTCTAAATACATTCCTCCTCGAGGGTTGGGTTCCCAGCCTCCTGGTCTATATATCACCCTTGAGATCATCAATGTGCAGTTTGAAGAGACTGAAAAAAACCGAGAACTTTTTGCTTCCTGCAGACATGATCCATCCTGTCGGTCTGCTCTAGTCAGATTAGTGTGACTTACGAGAATTAGGAAGGGGTTGAGCAGAAGAGAGAAAATGAAGAAAGGAGAAGAAGAAAGACAAAAAAGAGAAGAGAAGAAAGAAGAATTATTTGCTCGCAAAGGCAAGCAAAGGAAACCAATGTAATAAATTTTAAGTGAATGGTTGTGTTGACAGGAAGTAGTGTCGTTAGCACCGTTTTAATGATATCATTGGTGATTTGTTGAACTCTGGCCTAAACAGGAAGTCGGCCGTCCAGAAAAATGTCTGTGCTAGCAACGTCCAGCTATCAGTGGGCAAAGGATCCATTTGTCTCTGCGATGAGTGATTCTTTCCTCCTGTGCTGGACCCTCCGACAGTATTCAGAGCTCATAATTTTAACCACCAAATGTTAGGTCTGTTGAACTGCCACCACACTAAGACACATAAGGTAAGAATATTGAACGATACATTATGATAAATTATTTGGTAAAACTGAAAATTAAAACTGCATAATTGAAGCTATAATGAAATGTAGTAGAGATGCACAGTCTGGAAAAACCTATAAATGCATGAATGTCTAATGATTACATTACATACAGTAACTGGCCACTTCATTAGTTACATCCATTCATCAACTGATTGACAAAATCTTCAAATAAAAAAAATGCATTAGCTATCTAATGCATTGAGGCATGTAGACATGGTCAAGGCAACCTGCTAAAGTTCCAACCGAGGATCAAGATTAGGAAGAAAGGGGAGTTTAGTGACTTTGAATGTGGTATGGTATATGCCAGACAGGCTAGTTGGAGTATTTCAGAAACTGCTCCTCTACTGGGATTTTCACACAAACAACCATCACCAGGATTTACATGAATGATCCAAAAAAGAGAAAATATCCAGTGACAGCTCTCTGGGTAAAAATGCCTTGTTGGTCCCAGAGGTCCAAGGAGACTGGCCAGACTGCTTCAATCTGATAATGAGGTGACTCATAAAATCCACTTGTTACAACCAAGGATTGCAGAATGCACAGCATGCGAAACCCTGAAGCAGATGTGCTAAAGCAGCGGTCCCCAATCTTTTTTGCGCCACGGACCGGTTTATGCCTGACAATATTTTCACGGACCGGCCTTTAAGGTGTCACGGATAAATACAACAAAATAAAACTAGTACCGGTACCGAAAAAAAGAAGATTTATTCATAACACACGTGAAAACACCCAGGAAAACCGAGTGAACGATAAAAACGGTAACAAAATGACGCTGAAAATCGATAAAAACCCTGAAAACCATACATTTCACACCTGAGCCTCAACTCAAGACCGGTACCGGTCCGAGGCCCGGGGGTTGGGGACCGCTGTGCTACAGCACCAGAAGATCACACCAGGTGCCATTCCTGTAAGCTAAGAACACAACACTGAGGCTACAATTTACAACAGAAGACAAGAGAAGATTAAAGAAACTTGCCTACTCAGATCAGTCTCAGTTGTGCTGCAATATTTGGATGGTATGGTGAGGATTTTAAGCAATATTAAAGCTTGTATCCTGCCTTGTCTCAACAGTTCAGCCAGCTACTGCCAGTAATGGCGTGTGGGTATATTTTCTTGGCATGTTTTGGGTTCTTTTAGTACCAGCTGAGCACAAGCATTTTTTAAATATCTCAGCCTACCTAACCGTGCCCATCCCTTTTTAACCACAGTGTGCCCATCTTTTAATACATACTTTCAGCAGGCTAATGTGCCATGTATTGGACTAAAAACTGGTTATGCCTAATGTATGAAATACAATAAGAGTAGCATATACCAGTAGCATGTGTACGGTATGGAATAAGCGTGTGTTTAAGCGCCTCGTTGCTAAACGGCAGCTATTTCCTAATGAGATGTAAATGACTGTAGGAGGTGGTCCCCCACTCACTCAGTGGGACGCCTTTCCACTTTTGAAGTCCTGATTTTGGGGGTCTAGGCGTTGTCATAGTGATGCTCCCACTGACGGTCCCTGATGGTCTCTAGAGAATTGGCTTCGGTTGGAGTATTGACAGGCATGTGGCAGCCTTGGTTTATTTCTTCTCTTTTCCTCTCCTCCCCTCACTCTCACATCATCCTCCCTTAAGCTTTTAATATGAAAGCATGCCTGGCACACAAAAATGATTGTTGTAAGCAACAAAAAATGTCAATTCCCGTTGGCATTAGACACTTAGATTAAAAATGTGCAATGTATGCAAAGCACATTATATATAGAGGCTTTGTTTGCATGATGTGTTTTGAAGTTTATGAAGTTTGAAATGAAAGCTGGGGATATAAATACCTCACGTGAGGAAAAAGAACAGAAGAGCATTAGTATGTAGCTCCCAATTGCACATTTCTTTCTTTCTGTGCATTCAGTGACTTTGAGTCTCCTCACAAAGGACAGTTGCGCTGCAGGAAAATGAACGTAGAGGGCATCGAGTTCAGTTTGACCACCAACAAGGTAATATGCCAGACATACCATGCTGTTCCATCTGTTCATGGTTTAGTGCGCATGGAAATTAAAGGCATGCCACCTGCTGGAATGCAATGCTCATTTGTTTATATGACACATGGATGTTACGCACAGAAATGCACATACTGTAAGAAATGGACAGAAACACACTGTGAGATGAACAAGTGGCAGACATAATCAGAGAAAGAGATAATGGGATGATTAATATTCAAGATTCAGGGACACTGTGTTACCACTACAACCCACTGACCCATCAGATCGCCCTGTCTTGTCATCATTGATCATCCTTTGCTGTCAATTGATGTGATTGTGTTGGAACGGAAGGTCTTTGCGGATGAATTCCTGACAGGCACCAGTAGCCTACAGGCCTGTGACCTTTATGCCCTCCACAAGGTCAAGAGCCTCACCCTTCCCTTCTAAAAAAAACTTTCTCGACAGCCTTCCCCCCTTCCTCCATCTTTTCTGACTTCCATCATGTGATTCACTAATCAATTAAGCTGCCTTTTTGTGTGAGGTCATGCCAACGTTTCCTCCTCCTTTTTCCTCTTTAAGTGCCTGTGTTCTTTTTAAGGTATGTAATTAGCAATCTTTTATATATATTCTCTCTCTCTAAATATATATATGTATACGTATATTTATATTTATCAAACTGTTATGACAAACTGTACCTGGACCGAAAAGAAATCAGTTTAAGGTGGAAGTCATGGTAAGGCAGGTAAAAAAAAACTGATGAGACTGAAGGAAATACATTTTTAATAGCATCACGTTTTCTTTTTCTTTTCTTTATTTCAGTGTAATTTTTCAGTGTAATCTTTAGATTAGAAGAATCTTATCAATATACTTGTCCTGTATAAGATCTGGTGCTTGATTGGATGTTATTGGTATTAGTCATGGTCATGTGGCTGTTCTCAGGCGATTTAAGATGATGTTGCCTGGTGTTACCGTCATGCAATAAATAAGGAATTTGTAATTCTGCTGTGTGCAAACTATTATTTCTCTGCACCTTTCCCACAAGATGAGGAGGATGTGTGAGGATTGTTTTTTGTTCATTTATTGAATATGCAGAGTATGCATGTCCAGCAAATGGTAAATGGACTGATCCTCATATAGCACTTTTTTACTCTCCCGGAGCACTCAAAGCGCTTTATACAACATGCCACATTCACACAAGCACTTCTATGCTTTCTAACTAACATTCAGACTCCAATGGATGCATCGGAGAGCAACTTGGGGTTATTATCTTCCCCAAGGATATTCAGCATGCAGACTGGGGGAGGCAGGGATAAAACCACCAACTTTCAACCAGCAGATGACCTGCTCTACCTCCTGAGCTGCAGAAGGAGTTGAAGAAAGAGTTGTTACAGTATATGGACAAAAGTACTGGGCCACCTATACATTGCACTTACAGGAGCTGCTCAGCCAATCGAAACATCCCAACAAACTTTTACACATTATGAGCCTTACCACTCAGTTACACTTTACAATAATACCCCTTGCAGCCGATCATCGAATATTTAGAAGAAATGACATTTCATGACTTGCTGCTGTGGTGGCATCCTATTTATAGTACCACCCGCCTGTGGCAATGGGACTGGAAACACTGGAATTTACCAATTAGCAACTGTGTCTTACAAAGAGGCTTGATGGGACTGTGCCTCTGAAACAATAATGATATGCTGTTATGTTGCAAACAAATAATATGATATTGCAATCAACTGAAGTTTTGCCAGAACTGAAGAATCACCTGGTTCCTTTGAAAAGAGATGTGATAAACTGTTGTAGCTGTATCTTATAATCGGCATCTCTGACTGTTACATTCTTGGACATTACACTTCCATCTTTTCTGACCATACAAACTCACATCCTCCAAGCAGGACCGGTGTGTGTGTCTGTATGTATGTGTGTGTCCCATAAGATTTCCACGAGGCCACCGAGGCCCATTATCTCACTTAGTAATCACTGTGCTAAATTTAACATGGGGGATAAGGGGAAATCAGGCCCAAATCAAAGGGCCTGTTATCTGCTCAGTGCTTATAGCGCAGATTATGAAACATCACGGTGATCTGATAAACATATGGGCAAAGAGCAGGGCACAAACATCTGCATGCCTGCTGGCCACACAGGAACAGGGAAGACTTTATCCCACTGCAAGCCCCCAGTGAAAAAGAGGAAGCTGGCCAAAAGGGAAGTGTAGACACAATATTAGAATGTGTATGTTTGTGTGTGTGAGAGAGCTAGTTTCTAGTAAACCTCCTGGCAATGACATGCTTGGCAAAGGGTTGAGGAAACAGTCCCTAAGTTACCTTTGGACTGATTGTGTTTGAGTTGCGGAAAGGAGGGAGGGAGTGGGTGTTTTTGGTAGATGGGTGGGTGGTGAGGACTTGGATGGAGGAGAACAGGAAGACAGATTGCCTATGGCGAGCAGGACTTCCTGTTAGATCCAGGTCAGTAAGTTGCAGCATGACACTAGGAGGGGAAATGGTCTGTAATCGCAACAATCAACGTGATTAGCGTGAGCAAGCTGCAGTGCCAGACCTCAGTCTGCCACCCAGGTTGTTGCTAGCCTGCAAGCACCCTCAGCATCGCTGCATGGGAATGGTCAGGGTGGGAATGCAGGAGACTGGATCCCTTTTCACACCTCAAAGTGTCACAATTTTATAATAATAATGGATTGCATTTATATAGCACTTTTCAAGACCCTCAAAGCACTGTACAATTCCACTGTTCATTCACACACTGGTGGAGGCAAGCTACAGTTGTAGCCACAGCTGCCCTGGGACAGACTGACAGAAGCGAGGCTGCCATATCGCGCCATCGGCCCCTCTGGCCATCACCACTAGGCAGTAGGTGAAGTGTCTTGCCCGAGGACCGAGACTGTCCAAGCAGGGGCTCGAACCGGCAACCTTCCGATTACAAGGCGAACGGCCAACTCTTGAGCCACGATCACCACAATTTTATATTTGATCCAGTTAATTTTGATATATTCCAAATGCAATTTTGCAAGCATACCTCAGCAATCTATATGGCATAGATGCATATGCTACCTCCTGTCATCATCACCCATGAGGGCTTTAGTATTCTGGTTTTATACTTCACATTAATTTGTTTAAAGATGGGACAGGTGTGTCTGCCACTGTAATGTCATATCTGCTGCAAGCTTTACAAGAAACATGTATGCGTGTGTCTTTTATCTTTTTTTTTTAAATCTTTCGTCCTCTTCAGTCCCCTCTCCTGTTATTTTCAAAAACACCTAAAAAGTGTTGTCATGTTGAGTATACGTCTTTGTTAGACCTTATTTCAACCTTCTTTGCAGAATGTGTTGCTGCAGCTCATAAATCTTGTAATTACTCCAAAAGCTAAAACCCTACAAAAGGTTTTCAGACTTAAAATGAACTAAAACATGCCTCATTCTGAGTGTAAAGACGCAAGAAAACGTCTGTGGCTAAAAAGATGGAGAGATCCCTTATCCCTTAAGCCATTAGTTCAATATTTTGACCTTATTTAGAATATGAATTGTGGGAAAAAGACAACAACTTCCTCTTTTATGGGGTCAGAAAAGAAACCAGTGTTATGTCAGAAACAAACAGCTTGCCTTTGGGAAAGAAATCCCCAATAGTGTATACTAGTTGTTTTATGTTACAGCCCACTTTTGAACAACCAAGATCAGGGTTAGGCAAATATATAATGCAATCAAATGCAAGGACATGAAAGGTCAAGGTGGATAGGTAGAAAAATGTCACAAATCTCATTCCTAAAGTTACAGAGTTACTGGCCCGATGGAAAAGACTGCCACAAATCACAAAATTTAGGCCCAAGATATGAAAATAAACATAAAAAACATAAAATGAAAGCTCTTTTGTAGTTAATTAAGAGAACAAGAAAGCAGCCTTGTGCCCTGCTGCATCTAGTGAGTGCTCGTTTGTCTGTGACTTAGCATTCCCAGAGTATCCATCTCTTTGTGTCTAAACAGGCTGTCAATCACCACGCTGGCACTTCCTGTTTACCTGTCCCATTGACCTCCTCTTTGGAGAGTCACCGGTGCTGAGTGCTCCAGGCAGCCCTGAGGACATGCACTCACATGGCCAGCTTCAAAGTTAAGGCAAAGTTTACCCAGAGTTGAGCTTCCACAGGCTGCCCCGCTGTTCACTGGGGTTGTGTGCTCAGATAAGAAGGCTGCTTCCTGGTCTAAACATACACAGACAAAGAGAAAACAAAGAAGAAGGACAGGCAGAAAGAAAAAAAGAGGAGGCTTGGAGGCAAACAGCGAAGTCTTATCGCAGGTATCATTTGTTTGAAAAGTGAATCAATAATTTAGAGAGAGTGTGGATGTGTAGACGTTTGGTTTATGACGATATGTTGTCCAAGCTATCACATGAAACTTGACAGAATCAAATAGAATCGATGGGGCGTGGGGAGTTTGTAATTCTAGGTCTTTTTCCACTACAAAAATATTTGTACACCCAAGTCATTACATTTTATTTATATAGCACCAAAACTAAACGACAGTCAGCTCAAGGTGAGGTAAGGACATCAGAAAATTAAAACACAGTCTTTTAGGTTTTCATTACATTTTTTGCACCGTTTTTTAATGTTGTTTGTTTTTTAAAACTCACACTTTAAATTGTACTCAGGCTTAAGGTTACGGTGAGGCCACTTTGAGTGATGGTTGTATATGAAACTGGCAGCTGTAGCTGCTAGCTAATGCTGTGCCTCACCTCAGCTAATTTTAGTCACTGAACTCCCCCTCTTCCTATGTGGTTAACTATGCTCAGCGTTTCCGAAGAGGTCTTTGTTAAGGTTTTTTGTGAGTGAAATTGAAGTATTTTTTTGTAGGTCACTTAGGAATAATTAGCATGGGTCTGTGTGGCCTGTGTATGGTCACTTCTGGCTGCAAAAATAACAAGATGTGATGGCCACAGTGCTAAACTTCAAAAAGAGGGATTCGGAAACACCATTTACCCTCCTGTTGTATTAATTACATGGCTGCAGAAGCAGTGTTTGCTGTGGCATTAAACCATACTATCACAACAGTCATCTGGCCTAAACCACCAGGAATAAAAATATTTAGGAGAAATGGTAAATGGCCTGTATTTATATAGCGCTTTACTAGTCCCTAAGGACCCCAAAGCGCTTTACACATCCAGTCATCCACCCATTCACACACTGGTGATGGCAAGCTACATTGTAGCCACAGCCACCCTGGGGCGCACTGACAGAGGCGAGGCTGCCGGACACTGGCGCCATCAGGCCCTCTGACCACCACCAGTAGGCAAAGGGTGAAGTGTCTTGCCCAAGGACACAACGACCGAGACTGTCCAAGCCGGGGCTCGAACCGGCAACCTTCCGATTACAAGGCGAAGTCCCAACTCTTGAGCCACGATCGCCCAAGCAAATAGCATTATGTAAATGATACACAACAGCAACAAAAGATATGAAAACGGAGACGGACAAATTCGAAAAGTTCCAAATTTAAAATCTTATGAGTATTATGTAACATCATGAGGAGCTGTGTTTTATTTTGCCTGAGCCGCTCTCATGGATGAACAACATGCCACCATCATGTGGTGTTCTTCATAATTTAGCATTAATTGAGACTTAAACTACAGCAATTCAGCAGCCCAGCACGTTCCCGTCGTTAGACGCAGTGCTGACCGCACAGTGAACTAGGAATATAATGGCTGTTCTGTTCCTGCCATCTCTCAATGTAATGGTACTGTAAACTAACAACTCAAAAGCCCCTTGAGCCACATTGCCTTGCTGCCGTGGTATTTCTACAACAAATTAGAGGAAAACTTAAATATTGGGCCGCCTGTCAGCATGATGGGTGAAAGGAAAAAAGAGGCAATTAAAGGCTAATGTATTTCAATTAGTGGCTAACTTTTAAAGGAAAAGCGGACTTCCGCATGGAACAAGTCCAAACATGGGTCATCAGAGAGTGGGTTGCTTTTGGTGTTTGGGGTTTAGGGGCAGTGTAAGCATCAATAAGGCCATGTAGCTATTAGCAAATGAGAAGTAATGTCCCCTGAATGATGGTGGTAATGATGCTGTGGACAAAACATTGGATTTTGATTGGCCTCTCTCTGTGAATAGGTCCCAGTACACACAGGAAGTGCTTGTTTGTTCCAAGCAGCACTATTTCCTGTCGGACTGGCTGTGTGTGTGTGTGTGTGTGTGTGTGTGTGTGTGTGTGTGTGTGCGGGGGTGGGGTGGGGGGAGGGTTTCCACTGTGATAATCAGTAGAGGGGTATGTGCGTGCATGCACCTTACTTCTCAATTTTCCTTCTTTAGTTGGCGGTTCAAAGAGCCACTCCTCGCCAGGGCGGAAGCTCCTCTCAACCTAGAATGAGATCAGTGTGCATCCAACAAGGGACTTCCTCCCCACACAGGAAGTGGAGGTGCAGCTGAGAGGGAAAGGGCTCTTCCTCTGCCACCCCCGTTCCTCCAAGTCCTGCTCCTCCCTCGTCCTCCTGCATGATCCGTGTTTTGTCTCAGAAATAACATAAAGCATTGCTCACGCTCACTCCCTCTCCCCTTTTTCTGACCAAGCAGGAAGTGCAGCCTGTTATGTTTACATAACAGTGGTCCTCTCTCCCGCCAAAGCCACCCAATGGCCCCTGGGAAACGGGAATCCCCAGACTTCATCTGCTCACATTTGTGAAGTGGACATCCATCACAGATTGACAGAGAAATGTGTCTGCATGTGTATATGGGAGAGAGGCTTCCGGTGGGAGCAAAGAGAGAGAGAACAGAAGAGCATCTGTGCTAATGTTGATGATCCTTTCCTGAGAAGGTTTTCCTTTTACTTAAGTTGACCCCTGCTGCAATGGAAGAAGAACTGGATGTGCTCTTGTTCAAGAGCCCCCCATCATTTCCCATTGTGCCATTTGGCTTTGGCACTTATCTCTTTGCACATGATTTCAATAGTGAAGATTTGCACTCAATGTGCGCTTGAAGCTGGGAGATATGAATGCCATCGGTGATGGATAACACACTATGTCTGCCTTGTTCTGGGGGGAGATGTGCACACTCATGAGGCTCATGTGACTAGCAATGGGTCGACAGAGAGAGGGTCTATCCATCTGAGGCCCCCAGAAAACTGCCCGTTGGCCATTATGGAACAAATGAAGACTTTTGAGTGTGTGGAAGGGAAGTGGATATTTAGTTCACTGGTGGCAGGGCTAGATTAATGTGTTTCTGTCCATGGATTTAATTGTGTGTAACAAAAGTCTTGATGTGGTGTTACAATCAAATGTTCAGATCATTTTTTCTTTCATTATAAATAAATTTGAAAATTTACAATTCCCTTTAAACAGAAACACCTCAGAGAAAAGTCTTAAAAATAAGAATACAGCAGAGAGAAAAAATGGCAGATGCCTTTGCAAAACTACAAACTTTCTGACTTTTCTTTTTTACGTTTTTGTGTCAACTGCAGAAACAATTGGCCTCGTAGAAGAGCAATTTTGGATCCTTGCTCAAAACAGATTTATCTTGTTTTTCAGTCTAATTATCCAGATTCTTTTAACTGTGCAAACTTGCCATAAATCATTCATTTCAGACTAATGAATCCCACCTGTTCATAAAGAGGTGAACGTTTGTGACTCTTGAGTGGTTTAGGCTAGATGAAGTTAGATGTTTTCAAGGCAGGGCAGTGTGTGCCTAATCACTGAGTATTTGGAAATAGTTCAGCTTGTTTCAGGTAATGTTACACTGTCTTCAGACAGCATATAGACTCGGACAGCTGTTGGCGCAGCACAACCAACTGCTAGAATATAGACGCTCCTGCAGATCTATTTGTTTGCTTGAATAAAAGGATTTCCTGTTTTGCTTTGATAAATTGCTGCCAAGTAACTCTATCCCATTTGTTTTTGTTGTTTTGTGGATTCTATTCAGTGCATGTGTTCACGTACTATATCTATGCCCGTGTTTATCCACACATTTGTTTAGAGTGTGAAATGCTTCTACGCGTCCTGCTGTTGAAGAACTTGTCCTTGGCTCTGCAGATCCACTCACAGAGTGGAGAGTTTGAGTAGCTGCCATGAGGACTTATGGCCTCAGGACCTGTTGGTGGAGGTCAGAGAGTACAAGAGGCGACAGCTGTAGAAATGTTGAGAGCCCGGTGCAGCATGAATACTGCCGGTTATAGCCAGCATCGCACGCACACACGGATACATACACACCCACACACTCAACACACACAGCGATCAGATCCTTATCTAAAAGATACATTGTTTGGAAGTTGCTGGAGGACCGCCTAACAGGATATAGCCCACTGTTAGAAAGTGTGTCTGTGTTTGCGCGTGTGTTACACAGGATCGTATAGGACGTGATCAAAAAAGCTGAGGCCTTTTATTGCAGTTTTCGCCAATCTGCAGCCTGTTTGAATGGATTTCCATGATTTTTGTCAGTCTTTGAACTTGTTTGAGTTGTTGATGTGGTCATTCAGTATCCAGGAGCCTCTTTTGTCTTCTATAAGTCAAACTGCTACTATCAAAACTGTAACAAATAAAACAGATATAACTACACAGAATCTTCTAAAGTTTTTGGTGCCAGCTAACCCTGCAGTGGTCGAGAGAGTCTCCATCAGATCCAGGCTCAAGAGGGGGCAGGAAACCGCCGTGGCCAGTTTGGGCTTAAGAGGAAAGAGAAGAATAAAAAGAGGAACATAGAGAGGCCACCAACAATAAAAATAGAAAAAGGAAAACTATGGGAGAAATTGTAGATAATCACCATTAATAGTGGCATGTAAAGGCATCAGTAATGAAAAGAGCTGAGTGAAGAAGTGCTCAGTCCATCACAGAAAACCCCCAGCAGCATGAGTCTATTGCAGTGCAACCAAGATTTGCTCTAGGATCAGCTGATCCCGTCCTAATGTCACCATATTCAAAACCTGCCTTTTTCAGAGAGGAACGTTTTAAGCCTAAAATTAGAGGCGGTGTCTGTCTGCTGAACCCAACTTGGAACCTGGTTCAACAGGAGAGGAACTAACAGCTGAAGACTCTGCCTCCCATTCTACTTTTAGGTAGTCTAGGAATCTCTGAGAACAAAGTGCTATATTTAGATAAAAGAGTGCTCTGATGTATTTTAGATACGATGGGGTCGCATCAGGACTCTGGACTTTGTATGTGAGGAGAAGTGTTTAAATAGGAATTTAGAATTTAAGAGACACTTAGACAAAAGGCATTTAGTACTTTTGCTCTTGCATATTACACTAACTGAAAGTATTGCATCATCATATGGACTTAAAATAGTCCAACCTGGAAGTAGCCAAATTAAATATTGTCCCTATAGAGACAAATAAACAGATTAAATAAATAAGGGGGTCTAGCATTCATATTCATGTAGTCACCTAGCAAATGAGCATTGTTTTACTAAATGATTCATATCACCTTTTCTCATTGTTGGAACCAGTCAGTGTTAAATGAAGCAGTAATGAGCAATCAGCAAGTTAATACATTAAACACAGCAAGCAAGATAATCAAACTGTTAATGGAGACTTCAAACGCCATAATTACCTTTCAATTTCTGAAAGTGTTCTTTTTTAAAAACAGCTGCTGGAAGCAGCACATTTAGGTTAGCGTTTAGAGTATCTCTTGTTTGAAGCTAATATGAACGGTTGCTTAATTTCTAGAAATTTCTGAATGTAGTGGGATAAAACTGTAAGGGACCTTTCCTCATTGAAGACCAGAAGGTTTTCAACATTTGGCTATATGTTATAGAGTTATTTAGTGTCATTTTTGTAACTTAACTATGACATGGTCATGTGAGCTTCAGATACAGATGTACCTGCCAATCTGCTGATATCAAGACAGCTATTGTTAAAAAATAAAATAAAAATTGTATTGATATGTTGTGAATTTGAATCTTTTGTCACCAAATTGCTATCCAGTAATTTATCCAGTAATTAATTGTTTCAATTTACTGAAAGGCCATTTTGGCCCCTTACATGCAAGGCCCTCTTCTCTCCAGCGGGGAGTTGGATTGCTGACCTGGATGCCCAGAAAGAGGTGTTGCAGCTGGAGCTTTACTCTAGAGAAGATGCTGGTGCTGGTGGGAGCAGCTGTTGTGTGTTAGACTGTCAACACAGTAATGAAAAGGGAGGGGTGGAGGGTGTGTGTGTGTGTGTGTGTGTGTGTGTGTGTGTGTGTGGGGGTGGTTAAATCAGGCACAAGGAGTTTTGGTTGAAGTTTGTTCTCATTTTACATTAGTATCTGCTTTGCTTTACTTAAGAACGTTTGATTACGAGTAACATTAATCCGGCAGAAAAATAATGCCAGACACCCCCAGAGCAGTTTGAGGGGATTGTGTTTGCATAACAATCTTAGCCACATTTTCTGAGGTTTTTCCGTGTTGAACATCTTACGCCCCAGCCAAGCCCACCGGCATGTCAGAACACTGAAGTCCACTTCAAGCCCTTCTTCGCCATCATCGTCAGGGTCTTGGATCACTGAACCGCCCCTGTTCCTGTTCTCATGGGAACTTCCCCTCCCTTCAATGAGCTGCCTGGTTCACCTCTCAGCACTGCCTGCTCTAGGGTTAACTCCACAGGTCAAAGGTCACAGGATCACAGGCTCCACAATGCCTCAGATTGTTGATTGTTGATCCTAATGCTGGTGCTGTGAGGAGGGGTAGGATTGTGCGTGTGTGTGTGCAAGTTTGCGTTTGTTTGATTGTGTGTATATGTTTCTATTTGTGCATGTGACACAAGTGCCTCTGTGCATGCGTGTGTGAGCGTGTTAGTTTTTGTGTGTGCATCCGCCGATGTTTGCATGTGTGCAAAAAAGGAGAAACCTGATTGGCTGGACCACCGTAGCAGATGAAACTTGATGGACTGCAGGCTCCCTAAGCTCCTGTTGATGGGGATTTGGAGGCCTGTCTTTGAGGGGGGAAATTCAATTTCCTCCCCCTGCTCACCAGAACTGTTTGGATAGCTTGGCCTGGGATTGGAGAGGGTGTGTGACACTCCAGATTACCCACTCACTGAGAGGCAGCCGGGAAGGTGGTGTCTGATCTGCAGCATGGCATGACTCAACGCAAGAGGAATGTGGCACAACAGAGAGCTGTCAATCTGTCAGTGTTTTTAGTTTTATTTATTTCATCTGTTTCTAAGTGCGCTACAACACATCCTAAGAATTTTCATGTGAATATAAATGCTTTATTTAACAGTGGATCCCATGAGTGCAATCTGTATTCAAATTAATCCATTATTGACATCTGCTTTATTGATTGAGCATGATCAATAGTTTTGTTGAAAATAATTTTGTTAAGAACAGTTTAGTGATAAGTCCCACAGATTAATTATTCTTTCTTCTAGATTGCAACTAACAAAATTGTAAGATATGAACAGGATATAGCTACACAGTTACTGCAACTTTCTACAATTTTTGCATCAGTCAGCTCAAAAAATAGTTCTTTTTTTGTTTTTTACAGAGGATCCCCATGAACATGCATTTGGCAGGGGTGGAACAGATCTCCAGCAGAACCAAGCTCAAGATGGGCAGGACGCAGGAAGAAAATAGAAGAAAGAAAAGAAGAATATAGAGAGGCTACTTAAAATGAAAAGAGAAAATCACAAACTATAGGAGAACAGAGACAGTTTATATTAAGTGATATATTTAGTAGTGTACATACCTCAGACTTAAAGAAAAACTCTAAAGTATTTGTATGCACTTGCTTTGGTTCTTGTTTTGTTACTTTCTGCTATCCTGTAAGTTCTCTAATAATGCCACACAAAACGTACCTCGAATACAGCCATGCAAAAAAGAAGGTTTTCACAAGACACCCTTACTGCTTCCATAAGAATTTAGAGGGTAAGTAGCAGACAGGTGCTTTTACTCAAATGCACCTGATTAAGTGATCATCAGCGAGTATGACCACCTTTGCAAAAGCGTAACTTTTGACTGTTTGCTGGTCTAAAGCATCGAGGTGTGTGTTAACAAAATGCTACAATCTTCCCAGGAGCAGATACTTCATCTGATTCAACCCCCAACTGTGCAATGCTCGGAGAAATTGCAAAAAGTCCAAGACCTATATCTCATACTCTAAAGGCCTTAGCTAGCATTTAAAATGTGGTTTGTTTGGAAGCATTTGCATCCCTCTAAAAATGCAGCTTAGGTTTGAAAGGTTGGAGCTGAACAAACCTCAAGAGTTCAGGAACAATGTCAAGACCAAAGTGGAGATATCAACACAAACACCTCGCAACAACCGCCAAGCGCGGTGGTGGAGAGGTGATGATTGCGGCTTGTTTTGCAGCCTAAGTCTAGACTTCAGTCTCACTAAAATGCGGTTGGCCCTTAGCACTTTCCCCCATAAAAACAACACTTGATCACCTCCCCTGTACCCTTTATGACAAGCTCTGACTCCTCTATATATATCAGTAAAGACATGCTTGGATGACCATTAGAATAAATAGAAGGGTTTTTCCAAGGGTAGCCAACTTCCATATTTGCAACAGACTACTTCCTGTGACAATGATGACAGCAGCAGAGAACATTTCCCTAGTTTCAGTAAGATTATTTCAGCAGTTCAGAGACGTTTGATGAAAAATGACGCTAAAAGAGTGTCCAGTGCAATTTATTGGTCCTAACCTGTCTGTGTGTGACGAGACGAGAGTGAGAGCAGGCTGTCATTGCAAGCATGAGGTAACGGCTGTCTTCATGCAGCTAAACCTTTTTTCATTCTTGCTGGTGTTCTGTGCAGGATAACTTATATAGGCTTCTTTTTTGCTTCTTCCACATCCCCATCGCTTCACAAAATTATTGTTGGAAAATGATTGCATTTTATATAATTGAACAGCTGGGTATAGTAATGCACTGACAAAGCTGTGCTAAATAACCAAACTTTAAATCATGTATTCCCACTTGGTGCAGCTAAAGGAATTTTCTTTAACTGGTCATACTGGACATCTAGTGAGCCTTTTGACTGATAACATGATTTCTATACTGCACCGAGGGACTGCACGGACTATGCATACAAACACACAAAAGAGCATAAATACAAACCTATTGGGGATTATGTTCCACCTCATAAGGAATGTCAATTACCTCAGCTTTGTGTTGACTGTTGCTGTTTGTTTGCCCCCGCCCGAAAGCTGTGATAGAAATCAAGAAGGTGGTGTTGTGCCGATGACACTTGAGCCGTTTGCCTCCTCATTACCTCCGGCCGTCCCTCTCTCACCTAGCCGTAAAATGGAGGAATGTCTTTAAAGTCTCATCCAGTTTTACTGGAGTGCTGACCATTTCATCACATGCAGATGTTGCCATATGTGTTGTTTGCACACAGATGTTTGTGTGTGTGTGTGTGTGTGTGTGTGTGTGTGTGTTCCGTGAGGTAGAGAGACCGAAAGGCTTATATGCACTTCATGGGTCATAGCATGTTACCACTCTTGGAAAACCCTTTTGTTGGGTAAGTGTGTTTTGCTTGAAGTCTCAATTTATTGCCAGAACAAGAGGGAAGAGTAAAGAACAGGAAGAATAAAAATAAATAAATGGTGGGTTATATTTCAAAACATGCAATGTCATTAAAAAAAAAGTCATGGTGAGGAGCAACAATGGAATAAGTAGCAGTGAACTTATGTTATAGTCTTTGGTCATTTTATTTTGTTAAATACAGGCACACCAACACACACATTACAAGAAGAAGCACCGTGATTGTTTATGTAGTTATTCTAACACATCTTTGAACACGACTCAGCCTGTCAGAGTCAAAGACGAGAGCCGGCATGACTAAGATTATTTCAGTGATTATTGGAATGAAACTTCAGAGATAAAGGGGGGTGGCGAGGAATGTGTGCCTACTGTAAACTGGCTCTGTTTTCAGTATACACACTGTAATACCTTAAAAAAAAGAATAAATTAGACACAAAAATGCCAGTTGTTAAGGCAAAACGGATGAGAAGTCTTTAGTTGGGAAACAAAAAGAGTTCACAAACAGCAGGCTAACTCAGGAGCTTGACGTCTGTATAATACTGCAACAGTTTAAGTTTCAGCTCATGTCAGGTTTAGCAGAATGTAAGTAAGGAAACCAATCAGCAGATTAATTTTCTGTTCATTCATTCTTGCCTCTCTATTGATCTATTGGTATTGTTAAGCACAATACATGAAATACAATTAAAATCTGAATAAATTCAATTAATTCAGACACTAACAAAAATGGTTGAAAACTATTAAAATGATATTTGGTTTACTTGAATATTAGACTGATATCTAATTAACTTGCAAGTATTTTCATAACTTATTATTATTAATAGGCAAAAAAAGGAAACATTTCTCTTGTTTCAACTCCTCAGATTTACATATTCTCTCATTTTCTGCTTTTAACTTCAAGTTTAATGTCTCTCTGAGTGTTGGTCAGGAAAAAGAGACATTTGTGGAATTTAGAAGTGTTCTTTCATTTTCTTTTTCTTGTCAGTTTTCTTTGTCAGTAAATTTGTACCCCTAATTAAACAGCAATAAAAAATGCAGTGTCATATCAGGGTGACCAGCCAGATAAGCGTAGTTTGCTTTACACTGGCTTTCCTTTCCTTTCCTTTCGTGTTCCATCTCATTTCATCTGTACTCATCTGAACAGCTCCTGTAACTAATCAGGTGTAAACCACACGTCTGGGCAGAAACCGGATGCCACTGGTGTTTCAAGTATCCCTCACACTTTGTGACTTCTGCTTCTGTGAGAAGGAGGAGGGGGAAAAAAGGGGGAGAGAAAAAAAGCGTGTGCAGATATGAAAGACTTATCAATGTCTTTGATCTGTATTAGTTTATTTGGCTATATATCAGTCAGCCTTCACTAGCCTCCTCTTGTCTTCCGGCCGTGACTTCCTGTTTCAGATTAGTTCACCATCCTGCCCACCTCAGCGTTTCATGCAACAGCACTCGGGGATCACAGGTCAGAGGGTAAAGGTCGAGCAAAGAACGTTATAACAATGTCCAGACTTTGAGCAACTGACCAGTGATTTGAAAGAGTGTGTGTGCATATGTGACGATAATGAAATGGTTGAAAGGAAACTGTCCGTCAGTGGGAAATCTGAAAACAATTTGACTGCATTAAGGCATTTAAAGCGTCTCCACTGATTTCCCCATTGGCTTCTCATCAGTACCCCACGCACACAAACACACACACACACTGTGTGCAGTCAGCCTTACACAATTATGCATTCACTTGTCTTTTTGCTTCTTCATTTACACATTTGTTTATTCATGTCCTGATTTACTGCCGCCTTTGCTTTGATCCAGCTGTCACCTGCTTTGTGACAGATCTTTTTTCCCATGTGTCACTGTGTATGGATGTACACATTTTATATATTGGATGTTTTATATAAGGATGTCTTATAGTTAACCGACCTCCACATAGCCAGAATCTGCTTCCCCCCTCTAATTTACTCATCTGTCAATTGCCCAATAACACAAAACACATGATTTATAACCAGCTCATTTTCTGGAAATGCAAAAGCTCCTGTAAATCTGCATCTTTACATTTTCAAAAGTCTGGACTAAAGGCTGAGCAGCATACTTTTGGCGCGACGCAACATCTGCCTATTTGCAGAGTATAAAATGTTTATGAACACTTTCTCTAAATGCTGCTCCTGTTGAATATGAAAATATCCCTCTGTTTATGCATCCCCACCCACGTTTAGCATATGTTCATGACTAAACCATTCCACAGCTACCACCAGGACAGTGTGTAAGCCTCTGTGCTCCATAAACAAGGCCTTTTCTCTGAAACGCCAAACCATTTGCCTTCGGCTCGCTTTAGTGGTTCCCATAAAGGAGCCCGCTGATGCCTCTTTTAATTGCAGCATGTAATCTGACTTAAACACAAGGCTGATAATAGTACTGTCTATGAGGAGGTTAGGATTAGAAAGGCCCCTGATTCCTACCAGCTCTCTTATTATCCTCTCAGCCCTGGCCGCAAGGAACCGAATGGCCGACATGCTTGTTTCAAGCAGTGCCAGTTTCTCTGTGACTCATCTAGGTTGAGAACCATTTGAGGAGAATGGAGCCCCTGTTTTGGTGTGTCAGCGTGCTGCTTGTGGCTCTCTGACAGATTGCCGTGAGACGTGAAGGCGAATCTGCCTCCACACTGTGCGAGTATGGAAAATACACACGTCTTCACCTCAAGTTATGCAGCCTGACCAAACTCTCAGGGAGCTGCTGTAACTGTTCAATTTAGACTGCATATTTGAGGTCAGTGGAAGTAAAAAAAAATACACAGTGAGGCATTCTTAAAGGTGGAGATGACATTTTTACTGTCACTGCAGTGCTCGGCATTTCCCAAAGACATCAATATCAAGCTCTATTCTTCAAACATAGAAAAATAGAAGATGTGAATAATCGCATCTCGCATCCTCCTATCATTTGATGTATTGCAGGAAAGAACTGAGACGGTTCCTATTACATATTGCTTTGGAACTGCTCCCTGGATTGAAAGGGTGTTTGAGTGAGAGTTCTATATATGGCTGCAAGTATGCTTTATACTGTGTCTAGGACTACTTTTCATTTAATTTTGATTGTAATAAACACAAATATGGTGAGAAAATCTATGTTAAAAATTGTCTGGTTGAAAATTCTGTACCTTTGACCTTTCCTCTGTGACTCCTAACCCTGTCTCCTAGTTTTCCCTCATCTATTTGCGTCCTTCTGTCTATATGACAGAAGGACGCCAAATTGGACACAAAACTGGACTGAAAACCAGTAGCAACAGCACTTATGGAGTAATTAATCCAAATTTTAAATATGGGTTGGGGCTGCATTGCATCCTTGTCAATATTGATAGAATTATGAACCAGAAAAGTACAGTTTATTAGTTTACCATCCACCATGCATCCACTTTCTGGAATGTTATCTAGTTTTTCAATATGAGAATAATTTTCAACACACTGTCAATATTAGAAAACCATACCTCAAAAAAAAAAATACACACACACACATTAGAAGACTTTGAGTCATGGATTTGCCTCCCCAGACTTCAGACCTCAACAGTATTGAAGCAGTGTGGGATCACAATCTTAACAGAAACCAGAACAAAAGATAGCCAACATCCAAAGAAGAGGTTTCAATGTCCTTCAAGAGGGAAAATTACCGTATTTGTTTTCCCACACTATAAGGTGCACTTAAAATCCTTTAATTTTCTAAAAAATTGACAGTGCGCCTTATAATCTGGTGCGCCTTATGTATGAATTTTGGTTGTGCTTACTGATCTTGAACCGATTTTATGTGGTACACGGCGCTCCAAAATCTGTCAAAAATGTTTTTGTATGACTTTGGTAAGCTACGAAGCCGTACTGCTTGATGGATTGTCAGAGCATTACGGCTACCATAGTCAGGAGCCTCGTGGAGTAATCTGGGTCCAAAACTCCGTCCGCTTCAGGTCCCAAAGTCAAACTTACACTGCGGCATCACTGAGAGTTAAAAACTGTCTAAATTCTTTCATCTTTAATAAAATGATCAGTTTTAAATGCTGCTTTACCAGGTGTAACGATTAAGTTTAACATCCATGCATCCATGAAAACAGAATTTATTAAATTTAACAGAGTTAGAAGTTAGCAGGAAGTTAGCTCGCTAGTTACCTAGACATGATATAGCATGTTCTGACTGAACGTACAGCTCTGCTATCACTTCCAACATAAACGAAGACAGAAAACTAAACAGCAGTGACGTTTGTAGGGTTACTGAAGTTGGGCTAGCTGGTATATAATGATGTGCTACGTCAGGGGTAGGCAACTCCAGGCCTCAAGTGCCAAACTTCAATCAGGAGAACAACTGAGATAATGGTAAATGGTAAATGGCCTGTATTTGTAAAGCGCTTTACTTGGCCCTAAGGACCCCAAAGCGCTTTACACTATACAGTCATCCACCCATTTACACACACATTCACACACACTGATGATGGCAAGCTACAGTGTAGCCACAGCCGCCCTGGGGCGCACTGACAGAGGCGAGGCTGCCAGACACTGGCGCCACCAGGCCCACTGACCACCACCAGTAGGCAACGGGTGAAGTGTCTTGCCCAAGGACACAATGACCGAGACTGTCGGAGCCGGGGCTCGAACCGGCAACCTTCTGATTACAAGACGAACGGCCAACTCTTGAGCCACGATCGCATAATCCATCCACAATATGAGGTTAGTCATTAATATACTGCAACAACATGGGAATAGAGCAGCTGCAAGAGAATTCAACATTAATGAATCAATGGTACGGAAGTGGAGGAAACAAAAACAATGAGCTGAGTAAAGTTTGACTTATCTGACTGTTTTGTTTTGCTTAATGTGCCTTGTAATCTGGTGCACCTTATGTATGAAAACAGACCCGTTCATCGACAGTGCGCCTTATACTCCTTATACTCCTTATGGCCCGAAAACTACGGTGTTCTTGAAGACAACTTAAAGAAAAAAGGAGGTCATACCAAAAATTGACTTTCAGCTTATTACAATTGTACAAACTCTATTTTTGTTTTATATATGCTGTATTATCATGTGTTTTTGCAAATTTCAAAAATCACTGCGCCTATTTCCCATTTTACTAATAAAATATAAAGAAATTAATATAAAGAAAAGACTTTTGCACAGTACTGTATTTTAAGCACTCATTTTCTGTGAGTTATTTTATATAAAAGTAGCAGCTAATCGAATACATGCAAATATTTGTACCCTAATTCCTAAATACTCTTATAGATTTATAGATTAGTTTTTCATGTGCTCGAACACCGATGCACCAGGGAATATTCACCCCAAACTCTCTAATCAATGAACATGTTTAATTCTAATCATCTGCTACAGTCACCCGCCATATTGATTCTCAGTCCCTAGACTCGGAATTGCACCAGCTTTAAAAGAAGCAGACTTTGCACATGCTAGATGTCCACGCTGCCACACTTGTGTATTCAAACACATAGATTGGAGCTGTTTGATGATGGCAGGAGGAACCTTTGTGTTTATTGATCCTCCTTTGTTTGAAGGACAAGGTCAGCGGGTCATCTGTCACAGAGCTGGAGGCGACAGTGACACGCACACACACTTCAAACAGAACTGACGGCCCATACAGCGGACAGACGTATTTGGTTAATGGGGGTCATCGGGGAGTTTAGGTTGTAGTTAGGGCACAGCTAACATTGTTAGACATTTGATCACGTTGGATCGGAGATCACGGAGGTTACAGGAGATAATTCGAACTACAAAGGTTGTCTGTCCTGTCAACAGGTTCCTAGTGATTTCTTCACCTTTTGCATCATCTAGCTTAAACCCTGCAAATGATTAGACTGTGGACGATGGAAGTATCTGGAGTGGTTAAGCTGAATAATCAGTATCTAATAACTGGGGGTGAGTTACACACGACAGCAATCAAGACTCAGTGCACAAATATTTGGGTATTGAAAGAAACTGAGAAGGCCTATTTTAAACCCACATCACTTTATTCCTGTTATATCAGCACTTGAGCTGAAATGAGAGAGCGCGTTACTTGAGTGTGTTACTGAATGTGAAGCACGCCGCTGACACAGCCTGAGAAGCATTCCTGCTATGCTTTATTCTGTTTCCGCGCCACTACATCCTCACTTTGACATTTGGCTGTGATAAGAGGAAAGCCTTGAATCCCACACATATCCACAGTGAATTCCAACCACTGGATTCTAACTCCACTCCCACACTGCAGCATACAGTAAAACTGCTGCGTAGTCCTTGGACAATGCTCGGATTCAGGCTGTATGCATGAGGCCTTTTCTCATTTCCTATCGCTAGCATCTGCAATGCTAATGACTGGCTGAGTGTGTTTCTCCCTGGCAGAGAGAGGTTGCATTTTCTCTATACAGCCCTGTCTGCAGATTTCTTTTTTTCGTGCAGATGCGTAGGCAGCACAACTTAAGCTGCATCAAAGCTCTAGACGTCAAAAGAAGCCGTATGTCTCAGCTGAGCGCAGAATGTTGCACAATCTTGGTAGTGAATTGAAAGATCACTTACAGCACGTCTTTATGGTTGTTCCATTAGATATTCATCGTGCAGAGAAAAGCAGTACAGTTTTCACTGTGTGAGCTGCAGCTGTGGGACACTTTGTTGTACTTTCTCAGATGTGCAGCTTGATTTCCCTTCAGGTTCAGATTCCACCTTGGTATTAAACACCTCCTTGTAAAGTCATAGTCTACTCCCACCACAAGTTCATAGGAACTCCACCGGATTTACTCAACCTGAGAAAGGTTCCCAATCATTCTTGACCATATCCTCCCCTTCATGCATTCACTTCTCCCATATTTTCAAATGTCCCTCTCCATCTCTCCCTCTAAATGCTCCCCATGTCTCTCTCCACCGCTTTCAGATTTACACACACAATCTGAGCGGACAGGGAGATTTTTTTTCTCCCTCTTTTTTTGAGCCCATAGACTTTGTTGTATCAGTGTCAGTTTTGACTTTCCTTCCTCAGTAAGGAGGATTGCTGGTGGCGGAGAGCCGCGCTGGAGGTGACTTCCTGTTTAACAGCTGGGCCCTTGTTCGGCCGAGGCTTCGGCTGCACTATGATAATCTCCCATGAGTCTTTCCACATGGGCAGAGAAGCCGCCTTGTCGCACCACTGTTTTTCCTGCTTTCCAACAAAGAAGAAAAGGTGATTGTGTTAAGACCTCTCAGCCCCTTCTTGGGGTCCAAATGTTTGTGTAGCATGTGTGTCTGTGAGTGAGCTGTGAATCATTTTGCTACCGGGATGAATGCATGAATCAGCCTTTCAGTAAGTATGTAAAACAGTGGCTGGCTGAGGTGTACGGATTTGGAGCATTCAGCTGTCACCAGCTGACCTCACCACAGACACACTTTGTGCTCAGACACAGAGGAAACAGGGCTTCTCTCTATCCCAGTCCCCCCTTTGGAGAACACTTACACCCCAGTTGGTTATCCTTCTGTGCTCTGTGTCCATGTTGGTTGCAGGCAACTACCATCCTTTTAAAAAAATCTTTTTTTTCCCAACATTCTCTGCACCCCCCCTTGCCATGACCTTTGGCCAGTCACAAGCCACAGAGCGCCCCTGGGCACAGGAACTCACCCGCGCAGAGGTCACCTGAGGTCGCCTTACTCTGCCTGGATCCTTGTGTGCACTGATAGGACTTTGATGGCTTATTAGGGAATGTAATGGTAGGTAAAATGGTGGGAGTCCCAGCCTCCGTCACCTGCTGGGAAAGTTGACTATCAAGGCTGTTATTAGAGGAATTACAGAGGAAGTAAGAAAACACAGATCCAGACTTTTCTTAATAATTAAAAGTAAGGATCTGGGTTAGTTTTTAGTCAAAGGATGTTTAGATTTAAATCTGTGCTGGAAAGTAAATCGGCTGTACTTTTTTGAAGCTGTAGAGTTTAGTTTTATTCTTGGATTTACCGTTCTGTTTAATCCAAGTGATGCTTTTGGGGTTAATAAATAAGTCCTGTTGTACAAGAAGACACATGCAACCAAAGAGTCACACTGCTGGTTTCACACAGTGCTATTCTGAACTTCATTTCCAACTGAAAGGCAGATGACACACGTGCAGCTATGATTGGACGAGACAGCTGCTCCCAGGATGTACAGAGGGCTTTGACTGGCCTTGGCAGCTGCCCACGCCGAGCTTAGTTTTAGTGCTTGCTAAGTGTGTGTGTGCATTATCAGTGAGGTCACCGTTTTACCATACCGCACTAATGCTTTTGAGCTGATGTTTATCCCGCTAATCAAGTAAAGGCTTTGACTGCTGTGGCCATCACTGAAAGGAGGGTTGTTCAAAAAAGCTGAACTGTGCGTTTGTGTTCAGCACCTGATTTAAACATTAATGAACCGCACTGTGCTCAGTGAGTTTCAATTCGCAGAAGTGATTTTTTGTTTTCAGTCTAAAAAGTATAATTGTATATTTCAGCATTTTTGGGGGCTCTGCGTCAGAAGTCAGGAAAATGTGCTCCAAACAGAGTCCAGCGGCCATCGTAGCTCACTTGCAGAGAAAGAGGTGTTGTGAAACATCCACTTACCAGTTGTCGAGAACAGTGTGCTCACAGTAGATCCCTAAAACACACAGGGGATGTGAGAACTCTGAACAGACGGAACCCCAAGAATGCCAAACATCTACACGCACACACACACACACACACACAGTTATTCTTGATCACAAAGTGATACAACACCAAAAAGTCAACAGCTCCCATCTTTCTTTTTGTCTGCCGTTTGGTTAGAGATGTGACAACAGCTGAAACAGATTACATAATCGTCCCGATGCTGTATTGCAGTGCCACCGCAGCAGAAGGAGAAGTGCCACCGTCGGCCCCACTACAGATGGCAGTCCCGACTGCCCACACCTGTGAATCATTATGATTCAAACTGTTTATTTGGCTTTTCTTAAGTGCTACCAGTGTTTCCTCTGCGCATTTGTGTCCCCCCACTGAAAAGGAGAGACTCCCACCACCTCCCACCACCCCACCTAAACAGTATGTCCCTTTGGGCGATGCAAAGTTTCGACATGACCACCAACAAAATAGTCCCAAATTAACCCACAGGACACGCTCCATCTTCCACCCTCACCCCAACCCCCGTCTTTTCCTCAGGCTGTCCACTTCTAGAAATACTCTGGCACTTTAGCACAAATAAAGGAGTAATTCAAACAAGCCTTTGAAAAGAATATGCTGGCCTGTTGTTTGCTTGGGTTTGTTGGGGGGACAGTTTCCTTTTTTTTTTTTTTTTGCCTTTTTTTAAGGACAATCTCTCTCTATGCTATTTTTAATTTATTTGTGTGTTTGTTGTTGCCAACACAGAAGAGGAGACTGCTATCTATTAAGTTAAACATTGCTCTCACTCATCCAAACAGCAGCGTTCAGCGGGTGACTCAAGCCTGTGGTCAAAATTTATGGCTGCACGCTCCAGCTTTAAGTTGGTAGGATGATACACCCGAAGCTCTGGCCTTGGCTGATGTCGTCCGTGGTGATAAAATGATTTTCCAGCCCCAGCCCTTTTCAGACAGATTTATTTGAGAGTAGAAATTCACCCAGAGTGGTTCAAGAAAAACTGGAGCACTAATGTACCTAAAAACTCCATCTCATTAACAAACGGCGCAGTGCCAGCACCATCCTGCCGGTGCTTGCAGGTGCTAACGAGGTCCACTCAATTTGCTAATGAGATAATAAGCTAGCTAATGAGGCCCTGAAAGAAGGTCATGATGTAATGGAATACCCAGCTCACACCAACACAGCAATATCAAAGATGAACTCTTCTGGGGAATTAAAGAGCTTAAAATGAATACGCAGTAAAGTGGTCTATTATAACTCATCCCTGATGGGGATGTTTCTTAATAGGAGCTTCGATAGGAATAGTCGCTAAGAGCTTATGATAATAAAATGGGATAAAACAAGAGGGAGGGAAAATTGCCTAACGTTTGTGTTTGCAAATTGTCTGAGACACTGTGAATGATTAGCTTATACAGATATAAAGGCAGCTGGTTACAAGGAAAATTACAGAATGACAAAATCTTTTTTGTAATCAGTGTGGACCTGACAATAACTAAGCTGATCCATTAATCTTATGACAGTTTCAAACTTGTGTCAAGGCTCTGATGTTGTTTTCATAAGCAGCCAGGGGTGAAATATGTGTGTACAATAAAAGTGTTTAGCCCATATTTGTTAGCGGAGTGGGTGGGGGGTGAACCACTAAAAGAAATGTACTAACTTACCACAGTAATTTTGCCACACTCAGGTGATTACTGTATTTCTTCTGCCTATATGTCTGTGTTACCCCATGCTTTCCTTTGCACATAAAAGTGCACACACACTATATAGCACATAGGGTTTTCTGTGAATACATGTGTGAGCAATGTTCCCTTTGATCAGTTTTTCTATGATTCAGTGGAAAAATTCCCTGATTGCTGTTGTGCTGCTTTAGAAAACGTCGACGCTGGTTAGCAGACATAATCCTTTGCGCCTCTCGTTGCACTGCCTCCCCATCAAAAGAGCGCTGATTATTTGGAACTCCGCTGGGAAAAGGAATGGAAGATGGGAAGTTGGTATGGAGGAGGCGGAACAGACACACCCACTTAGAAAAAGGAAAGTAACCAGTGAAGTACGGCTAAATGAAAGAATATGTGCGCTACTGGTCTTCGAGGCAATTAAGAGCACCCTAGATTCCAATCACAGCCCAGGTAAACAGAAAAAAAGTTTAATAAATATTAAACTTTCATAATTCATAAACTTTTGGGGTCTACAAACTTATTTATTTATTCACCTAAAACATTTCAAGAGCCCAGAAAAGCTGAACTATAAATCTACTATATAAGCCTCTACATGTAGGGGAAGCAGCACTATAGATCAATGAGCTGATTCAATAATTTCATGCAAGCAGCCACATCTAGGTACATTTTGCTAACATCTGCATATCCCTTACAAACTAAATGTTTCATTGTAGAATATGCAGCTTGCATTTAATTGCATACTACTCCTTGGATGCTTTTATTAAAGTGCGAGGGAACTGACATTGCATTATATGATTCCTCATATCGTATAACCACAAAACAGACTTGATGTTGTTTGCAATATTCATAATAATAATAATAATAATAATAATAATAATAATAATAAAGCCAGATGACCTGACTCACTGATGGCAAAGCATTCTTAGTGTGACGGTGTGTGCGTTTGGAAATCCCAAAATACATTAGGGAGTGTATCCGCACATTCTCTACTCATGTTTTCAATCTTCCTGTCCATTTGTCCATCATGCAGCAGTGTAGCGCTTCCTCTCTGTTTCGCTGTGGTGATGAGTGCAAAGCCAATAAAAAGTCAAACAGGAAGCTGAGCAGAGACTCTCTGATTGTTATTGAGGTGTCTGGACCAGGAGTCCCAATTGCACATCCGCTGTGCTTTTTCCCCTTTTATTAACACACACACACACACACACACACACACACACACACACACACACACACACACACACACACACACACACACAAAGATAGACAACAGCTAAAACAAAGTAAACAGAGGCGTGGAAATGAACTTGTTCCAGTCGTTATGCAGACGTTCAAGGAGATGGAGCACGCAATCATTTTCAACCAAGTCCCCACGTTGTCGTGCACAAAAATATGCAAACATATATATATATACCCTGTGGGCTTATGATGAGTGTGGAAGTGAGTGGAGGTGACAACACAGAGACAGGAAGACCTAGCTGCTGAATATGTAATGGAAACATCCCAAGTGTGAGCCAAGAATGACTGGAACATTAATGTTTTGTTATTTCCTACACAGCATGCTCAAAAGGGTGCGGTGTAGGAATGGCGCATCAAAATCAAGATTAATCACATAGCCAGATTAAATAATGGAAGGGCCTCAAAGGGAACTGCACACAGTAAGTTTAGGTGGTCTTGTGTCCCTGACAGGGTGGGATGTGAAAGGCTGGTGACCCACCAGGAGCCACCCGGTGAAAGGCCAAGGCCTGGGCTGTAACCCTGGAAGGAAGTGTAGGTTCTGCAAAGCATATGAGGGACAGGATGTGTCAGGGAAGTCCCGAATAGATTGTTTCATTTGCCATTATTGTTATTAAGGTTAAAGAAAGTGTCTTTATCAACTTCTTATATATTCATTTCCATTCTTTAAACAATATATGTTTATACGTATCCCTATGGTAATAAATTAAACTGCAAACTCTTTTAAATATTTTTTGTTTTTTTTGTTTTTTTTTATTTGATTGGAGATATTTGAACATCCATCTTTACTTTCTATAAAACATTAAGGCTAGGTGAAACTAAGGATGCACTTTGTATTTCTTTTGTTGATGCTATGGAGAATGCCAATATCAACATAGTGTGATATGCATTAAAGAACATTTTTGTACCAACAAGCTGATTTCCAAAGAACTATTTGCATAATGTATCTGGCATGGTGCTCAATGGAAACCTAAAACTTTTGAGGAAACTGGAAAAGCATGGTGGAGGCTGTGTCATGATTTGGGCTACACGTCAGTCAAAACTGACAAATAACGAATGAAGAAAAGTATGATCACATTTTGATCCACCGTGCAATACCATGTAGAAAGCATCTGATTGGCGGTAGCTTTGTTTTCAATGTGACAAGGATCCCAAACACAATGCCAATGCAGCAAAAGCATACCTGGGAAGGAAAGATAAATCACAGTGTAACACTATCAGTCATGGATTGGCCTCCCCAGAGCACAGACCTCAATATTATTGAGGCAGCAAACATCCAAAGAAGAGTTTCGAATGTTCTTCAACAAGCCCGGAGAACTATTCCTGAAGACTACTCAGGAAAATTACAAGACAGCTTGCTTAAGAGAGTTCAGAATTATCGCATTTATACCAAATATTGATTTTCAATTTTGTTAGACGGTTTTTGCACAGTACTATATTCTGTTGAAGTCTACATCGCATACCACTAGCAGAACTTTACATCTCATCCTACAGGGAGAGCAAATATATCATAGGGTGTGCAAACAACAAGCTATTTTTGCTTATTTGTGACTTAATTCTGAGTTAACAGTAAAGAAACACATTTTCAAATGAGTCAACCATTATAGAAATACTTTCCCTGCTTCTCTCATTCTTTTCTAAATTCTGTGAAATTAAACACTGGGGTGTCCTTAACTCTCTTAATGTTACCTTCACGTTACCTTAATGACAGCAAAATGTGACGGGGAGAGGGGGTTCCTGAAAAAATCTTTACATATAGGTAAGATTTTGTACATGGAACTGAAGCAAACGCTTACCATATACCTCAGCATTCACTCAGCTGCACTGACATTCCAGCATCAGTCACATTAGCACCAGAGTGTGTGAAAGCATCTTTTGTATGTTTCTCACTCCCTCATGCTGCTGCACCCTTTTTCACTCTCTCAGTGTGTTGTGGCTCCAATAGCGTGCTTCTCCCTGCTTTTACGCAACATTCAGCGTCACATGCGACCTTGTGCCAGTTTCACTGCAATGTGCCAACCTTTTAGGCAGCAGTACGATCCCTCCAGCCTACAGTATGGACATATATTGTGCTCTCAACTACATTCAGTTGTGTTTGCTGCTAATTACATGCATATAAAGTGCATGTGGGGAGGGTTTGGGGGGGGGCCCAAAAGCAATTACTTATTTCCACACTCTCTGCATAATCTGTTCGGTCATACACACCTCTGTACACAAGCACACACCCTAATGTGTCTTCATAAGCCAAAAACAAGCCGCTGTTTTATGGCCTCTGGAATATGTTTATATCATAAGTGAGTTTATAGATTTGAGAGCATCATAAAAAGTGAGTGAGTATAGGAGCTGCATGCCAGACCTCAAGCTCGGTATAAACAGCTCAGTGTGTCTTAATTGAAAGTCTCACAGACACACAACTTGTTTTCTCTGGGAATCATCTGGGGAGAGGCTCTGGGGTGTTGCTGGATCAGCAGCTACATGCAGAAGCTTGCGCAAAAAAAGCCAGCAATTATGGACAAATGGTTGAGATTTAATTTAGTTTCAGTTCAAATTTCTCACTTCGTTCTCTCATCAGCCTGTAAAACCCTTGAGAGCGGTGGCTCCAGTGAAATAGGTCACAACATGCAAACTAGAGGTTTGTGTCATAATCAATTGGCCAAAATCGCTGACTCATTCTTTTATAAAACCATCAAAGTGATGGTGTAAATTATCGTCTGTGTGATCTGACAAAACCACTCTGCTAACTGAATAAATCAGGTGTAAATAAATGAGGAATGATAATCGGCGACATGTAAACAGGCAGGTCTTGACCCGGTCGTTGATTTTGGAGCACATTCCCATGTTATCCGTGGAACGCCATGACCTGCAATAATAAATGAGCGGAGTTTTCTAATTTGGCTTGGATTCTGTCAAAGGTCAGAGAGCACCGCCTCTGTGCCATTGAGCCCTTTCTTGGGGGTCAGTGGAGGTGAGGGAATAGCCACAGGCAAGAGCACACAAATGCAAACACTCATGCAAATACATGAATGCACTCTGCTCGTTTCCAGCAAGGTCAACACATAGTTGTTGGTGCTTTCAGTCATTTGAATTCATATGGGCTGGACTTCAGAGGTCATAGCAAGTGTCAGCTTTATTTCTTTTAGTCCGCACTGCTTGGCACTGTACTATAGTTGTATATAAGAGAGTCCAATTCAGACATTGCATCTCTGGACAAAGGCAAGCTGAGCAGATCAAAGCTGTTCCTTTTGCTCTGGGTTTTTTCATTCATGCTCACACAGAAAGGCGGCACCCCTCTTGGCCCTCTGACCCTATGAACTGTGCGTGTACAGAGCCAAGGCGGAACTAAACGGGTGGCTCCGGCGGCGTCATGAGAAGAGTTCGCCGTCATCCATGCAGAATGCGTGTCAGGAGATTGGGTAACTCTGCCAGGGGAATAAAAGGCAGGCAGCACACACTACACACATTGTTGAAATAGAAGACATCTCACTTACACGAGACAAGTTCATAGTGTGTGTGTGTGTGTGTGTGTGTGTGTGTGTGTGTGTGTGTGTGTGTGTGTGTGTGTGTGTGTGTGTGTGTGAGATGGGTCCTGTGTGGATAAACAAAGAGGCATCTGCACATTTGCATTCATGAGTATTTCCCTATTAGTGTTTATGTATTACTGTGTATATAAAACTGTGTGTGTCTGTGGACATGTCTGTTATTGCGTGTGTTCAAGAGATTATCTGTATATACTTCTGTGTAAGGGTGTGGTTATGGCTCTGGTACTAAGCCATCTACAAGCTAAAAATATTTAGCTGATGCAAATAAGTTCTCATTGCTCAATGAGCCACAGTTAGAGTTGCACTTGTGGGTATGTGCTTCCAAGCGTGTGTGCATCATTTATCATCTGATCTTTGTTTTTCCTCCAAACCGTGTTTGTGTTTACCTGTAGCTCTTATCTGATCTTTGACCACAGGCCAAAGCCACAGTAGGATTCTGTTTAGTTTATCTGAGAGACTAACTGCTGGGGACCGACTCACGTGTCCCAGTGGGGACCGAAACAAAGGCAGAAGAGAAGAAAATGTGCCATAGACATCACAGTGAAGTATACAGACATAGCTGAAACATTCCTGCCTTGAGTTATTATTCAGGAAAAGCTTCTGGTTTGCTAACTATGGCTGGTCATGATGGATGTGACTTTGGCCGTTTCTCTCTGTCTCTCTCTCACTTGTTAATCCAAATCCCAGCATCACCCTGGAATTGCTATCGACTTCCCCACCAGAGCAGAGGCAGCTCAATGCCACTTGAAAATACAGTTTTGCAGAAGAGGTGGAGGAAGATCTCAGCCTGGGCGTCTATTGTCTCATGTAGTCTGGAAGATGAGTGGAAGGTGGGGTGGGTGCAGTTTTCTCTGTGGTGGGGTTGGGTGGACTGTCCCGGGCTCTGTGGGGCCGGGAGGCGCTGCTGCACTGGGCCCCGGTCTGGATGGGCCTGGGCCCCCTTTCCCTGGCGGGTCGCGGAGTGCCTACTGGGGTCAGCGGGGGAGCTGGCCCCAGGGAGGGGTCACTTGCCCCTCCCTTTCTTCCCTCCCCATCTCCAGCTGCCTCCCTCTTCCCGCTCCACCACAACCACCCACACATGCAGGACCTTGGAGTAGGGGTATGTCACCAGGGTGCAGAGGAGGCGTCCAGGTACACACCGGCTCACTCCTTGGCGGCCGCTTATCGGGGCCTGGAGCCTGGGGCTTGCTCGGGCCACTTCGGAGGTGGGGTGCCCCCGGCCTCTCGGCCTGGGGCTCGGTCACTCAGGCACGGCTGGCTGCCGGCGGAGCTCACGGGCGCGTCACTGCAACCCCCCCTGGCTTCTGCGCCGCGGCTGCTGAGTGAACCCTCATCTGGGACGCTCCTCAGCTCTTTCTGGGACAGTGGCGCGGCTGCCCCTCTGTTAGTCTTCCTTGGTCTCTTGTGTTCTGGGGGCCTCTGGATGTCTGGAGTTTTGATCTCCTCCATACCTGCTTCATGCCCTGGAGGACGGGGCTGTGGCCCCCCCACACCCTCTAGCAGATCATTACATGAAGGAACCTTTTTTTTTAAAAAAACAAGCGCGTCCATGCTCACAGGTGTACACACGGGTGATCACACCCACAAACTACACCCTTTTTGGCTCCTACCTCAAAGCACACTGTGTTCTGTTGATCTTATGTGCTGCACAATAATGTTTAATATTTAGTATTTACTGTCATATTCCCATATATCATTGTGATGTTGTTTATTCTATTACTCTTGTTCTCTTCTGCTTGTTTTCTTTTTTCTTTCTCAGCAGGTGATCCAGGTGATTGATATATGCATTTTTTTTTCTCTGCCCGTTCTGTTGGTTTTTGTCTTTTGCCCTTCTCCCCCGTCCCTCTTCTCAGCTGTTTCTCTTTCCCTCTTTCTTTCTCCCCTTCTTTCCCCCAGTCAAGTCTGTCCCGTATTCAGTAAGTGAAAATAAAATAAACAATAAAAGGTGAATCAAATGGACCATTACGGCAAGGCTGGGATGGTCAATTTGGTAAAGTAAATCCGTTGGGCATCTTTCTTTGCCTTTAGACAACAATTCTGATGGCAAAAGAGCCAAACGGGACAGGCAAAAAAAAAAAAAGAAAAAAAAAGAAAAGAAAATACAGTTTTGCTGCAGTTTGTGACATGCTGTGCATTAACCACAGACTATAGAAAAGATGGATGTAGCCACCCTGATAGCCCCTATTAATTTGTCTGCTACCGCTTTGAAGCCCCAAGTCTGGCACCTTGGCTTTCCCCATCTTTCAAAAGAGGGTAGAGGTTCGAGCATGATAAATCAAAACATCCACCAGGACTGTTAGTAGCTGAGGTATGTTGCGGGTAATGCAGGTACCAGTTTTTAATGAAAAGAAAGTGAAGAATAAAAACAGAAGCTATCGCTCTTTCTGCTGCATCAATACAGCTCTTTTAAAAGTCTGCTGTGAGTCCAAATGTGATATGACTCTACACGCTGTATGAGCACTTAAGCATAGCCAAAAATAAAAGCTCTTTTAATAAATGCATTTAGAGATGTGTTTAGTATCATATTTCATGGTAACCATTAAAATTTTTCCCCTAATATCTTGACATAAAATCAAATGTCATCCATGAAATTCACATCAAAATATATTTGATGTCGCAAACCACTAATTTAAAGATATAAGAGATGTAGGGATTATGCTCCCTAGCTGTTTCTGCTTTAGTTGAAAAGTCTTTGTTCTTTTTTATATCTTCATCATCATCATCATCATCATCATCATCAATGTCGATACCATGACGTCTAGCCGTATCCTTTTCCTCTGTACCTCGCAGTGCTAAAAAACAACAGTCATCCAGACAGCGCACACAGTCTGTCCCATTATGGGTTTCCTGACTCACATTCCTGCCAAACGACCCAGCCGACTGATGCCCGGTGCAGGACGTGCATTCCCATCCTCACACTGATCCGCATACATGCTTCAAACCATACCCATACTATGAAAACATCCGGGACCTTAGTGGAACGTCGCCTGGCGACCCCTCATGTCTCTCAACCAGCTGCCTCACATAATCAGGAGCTTTGAGGAGACACCCGGGAACAGCGGCATTCCCCTGGATATCATTCCCATTCTCGCCAGTGTTGCTGTCAGCATGGGTAAAAGGGGCTCAGGTTCGGCTAGAGCTACAGTAATGGGATGGACAGATGTTTAGATGTGAGGGACCGGGTCTCCCCGGGGACCCTTACAGCAGTACAGTCTGACAGAAAGCAATCAGCTTGATGTCGGGGAACAGAATACTGCACTGTACATTTACAGAAAGAACTGCAATATGAGCCAGGGCAGAGATTAAGATATAGGGATGGATAAGGAGAAAAACTAGCTGAAAAGTGAGCAAAAAGAGTGGAGGTATGCAGCCCAAAAAATGACTGAGCCAGGGACCAAAAAGAAAAAGAAAAGAGTAAATATGTAAGAAAACCAATGGATTTAGCAAAAGCAGGAAATATATAAAAGCAAGAAGCACTGAATTAGGTGCAAACATTTTTGAATAGGCATCTGAGTTAGACTGTGAGTATGACAGAAAAGGGTAGAGTAAATGGAAGTGAGGGAGGGGGGAGCACAGATAAAAATGAGTCATGTTCACAGCAGTGCAAGGGGAAACAGCTGAGAGATTTTGGGGTGCGTCTTTGGCTCTGATCATACTTTTATTTTGGCTGAAGTAAGGTGATACTGAGCAAAAAGAGTCTCTCTCTCTCTCTCTCTCTCTCCCTCTATCTATTTCTTCCTGCCTCTCTCACCCCCACACACACACACACTCCTTCTCTATTTCTCCCACCCCTCCTCCCATTCGTCCATGCCAAGTTTTTCATCCCGGGAGGTGAAGTGAGTGTTTCCACATGTGGTAGGCCAGTGCTACCAGTTTGGCATGTAACACTGACTCAACACAAAGCCCCCTTATAGAAACACAAGAACAAACAGGAAAGAGGGAATGATTACCTCATAGCACTTCACTTTTAACTTGAAGGCTCGGATTAACAAGAAAAAGAAGCGGTGAGAAGGAGAGCAGAGACAGGTCAGAGTGTCCCTGAATATGCCACAGTATTTTAATTCATGTTATCTTAGTGATCCTTTTTTCTTCGGTCCAGACATCCACTTTAAAAAAAAAAAAATCTAAAGATATCATCTTTGTTCCTAAGGATCATTAGCATGACTCAAATAACAGTAATATCAATCCGCTAGCAGCTGCAGTTTAATGAACACTGACAGAAAGGATGCGTGAGGAGTTCAGTTTCTCTTTTCTGTTCGGGACAGCACGGCTTTGTTTAGACTGGAATGTTTTTTTGACAGTGAGATATTTATTTCCAGTTACTTTGTAATTCTATTGCAAGATGCTTTGTGTGGATTTTGTGCAGTTTTTTAGAAAAGACATTTTAAGATCTGCTTCAATTTAAAAAAGGAACCAGAAATCCTCTTGTGATGTGATCAAACCAGCCACAATGCCAATAAGTTTTCAGACCACACCCATTGCTGTCCTCAGCCTTTATTTTGATGGCTTTGTTGTGACACTCTGATGTTGAGAAAATCTGTCCACAGACAGACAAACAGCGTATAAACTCCTGACGAAGCAGACAAAACCATCTTTGTGTTATTCCCCATATAGTTCGTGTCCCCAGCACCACATTTTGCCGAATACACACACACGCACAGTCTCATAATGTGAAAACAATACGAGCTACGCTATCATTGCCAGTAAATATTATATGTTTGCCCACCACTTGATGGTACGTCATACGTGAGGTTACAAATATATGAAAACGTAAAATGCTTGTTATATTTCATTTTGTCAGAATTGGAAGAACAAGAAAAGCTCTCTATAATTCCAGCTTGGAACTCTGCCTTATTTCTTGGTGGCATAGATTCAACAAGACACTGGAAACATTCCTCAGATTTTGGTCCATATTGACACGATAGCGTCACACAGTTGCTGCAGATTTCCCCGCTAAACAGTCATGATGCAAATCTTCTTTTCCATCACATCTCAAAGGTGCTTTATTGAATTGAGATCTATTGAGTGTGGAGGTCATTTGAGTACAGTGAAGTCACGATAGTCAAATCAAGAAACTTTTTCGAGTTGATTTGAGCTTTGTGACGTGGTACATTATCCCTCTGGTAGCAGCCACCAGAAGATATCCTTCAGTAACAATACTCATTTAAGTTGTGGCTTTTAAACTATTAAATGTGTCAAAAAAAAATGCCCCACACCATTGCACCCACGCCAGGTGCCTGAACTGTTCACAGAAGGCAAGATGGATTCACAATTTCATGTTCATGTGCCAAATTCTTAGCCATCATTTTGAATGTCATGTTACAGCAGAAATTAAGACTCATCAGACCAAGCAACATTTTTCCAACCATCTGTTGGTCAGTTTCGGTGAGCCTTTGTGAACTATAGTTGACAGGAGTGGCACCCAAAATGCTGCTGTAACCCGTCTGCTTCAAGGTTTGAAATGCTTTACTTGTAACGCGTTACAAGGGATTACTATTGCAAAAACGGTAAGTAGATTACCGTTACTTTCCCGTAGGAACGCTGCGTTACTGCGTTACGAAAACCGTGATTTTTTTGCAAGAATGTCTCATGACAGTGACGTAAGCAAGTGCGCCGTTCGTGACAACAGCTGTGTGCAGATCAACAATGGATAATATATCGAGTGCGGGAGAGAGTATGAGCGTGCAGCGTTTAAAGCGTGGAAGTTCTGACCTTACTTTGAGTTTGATTCCATAAAAAGTGACAAAAACATTAGCGTCCGTTGTGCCTGGGAAGAAAACTTCTTTTTACAGCGAAAAAAACCCCCTAAACTTCCAAGCAAGCACCGAGTGCGCTACGACGTAATGGGAAATTCACAGAGAAACTCGCGGATTCTTCCACTGACCGCTGCGGCACACCTGCACCAGGGTAAACCTCCGCCTACCCGACTCCTGCTTTACAGGTGAAAATAGAGCAACAGGACTGCTAGTCTTTGACTTTATTTATTTTCTGCTGTGTTTTACTTGCATCTATTTGAAAGAGTGAGTGTAAACACACACGAAAAAATATTTTATGTGCTGGAATTTGCAGAAAATAGGTTTAAATGTTAAACTAATTTCTTCCAGTCAGAGAATGTTGCATATATAATTAAATTTTTGCTTGATGCATAAAGTTAAAAGATTAAAACTAATAAAACAAGTTCTAAAAAGGGACTTTTCCATTTGATTACATTTTGTATGATGGATTATGCAGAAAAAGTAGAATTGGCCAGACAGATCTATCGCTTTATTACCTATTCAGGTTGTAAATCGTGTTTTTAAAAAGTAACTAAGTAACTAAGTAATTAATTACTTTTGAAAATAAGTAATCAGTAAAGTAGCGGGATTACTTTTTGGGTAAGTAATCAGTAATTAGTTACTGATTACTTTTTTCAAGTAACTTGACCAACACTGTTCACAGTACTCTGTCCATTCTTCTCTGATCTGTGGCATCAACAAGACATTTATGCCAGAGAACTGCTGCCCTCTGGTTATTTTCTCTCTTTCAGATCATTCTCTATAAACCCAAGAGATGGTTGTGTGGGAAAATAAACCCATCTGGCACCAGCCACTACTACCATGTTCAAAGTCACTTAAATCACCTTTCTTCCCAATTCTGATGCTCAGTTTGAACTTCAGCAGGTCATCTTTACCTAAAAGTGCACTAAATTGAGTTAGGTGTCCCTGGTGGCCAGAAAGAGTATTTAATCTGGAAACAGCACTTCCAAAGGAGGCATTTAAGTTGCTATAACAGTAATCTGTTAAAGTGTCTGTTCTTCTGTGCAAGAGCCTGACACCTATGCTTTTCCTGTTTAACAAATGTCCACCCTGAAAACTGATAGCATAGCATTTGTATCCTTTCAAATTCAGATAAATGTCTGAGTCAAAGAAGCGACCTGCAGTTTTTTTTCACAACATTTTTTTTGTACACAAAATAAATAGTAATGTCACTAGCACTTTTGAATTTTGATCATTTATTGAATGAAGGCTCTTAGGACACTGGGAATGGGACCTGAAGGCTGCTATCTGTGATGGAAACTGAGCTTGGTGGAATCGGGGCAGTAGGCCGGGCAGAGGAAGGGATGAAAGAAAGTGAGAGGATAGTGCACACACACACACACACACACACACACACACACACAGTTGCCTGCACACACACTTTTCTCTGTTGTCCGTTAGTGCCTGCCACCATCACAGTGGGGGGGCTGTGGCCTCTGCATAGCCTGAGAGTGCTAAAGGCTAATCCTACAGGAATGCTCCAGGAATGTGAAAGTTGAGTCAGGGATCGAACAAGAGAGGGGCGGAGAAAAAGTGGTGGTGGTGGTGGGGGTCAGAAAGAAAAAAAGGGGGGACTTAGAAAAAAGGTTTGCATTCAGAAATAATGAAATGAAAGAGAGAGAAAGAGAAAAGGGGAAGGATGGTGGGAGTGGGGGTGTTCAGAAAGAGAGGTGCAGAGGAGGAGGAGACGCTGAAAGAAAAAAAGAAGAGTCTGATAAAAGAAAATGAGAGTGAAAGGGAACAAAGATAGAAGAGACACAGGTTGGCAGAACGGCTGATTGCAGAGTGTCTGGTTCAAAGATAAACAGAGGGATGCTTTCTTTTTTCATTGAAATAGCTGTTACAGAAACAAGGCCAAGAAAACCTGCTGGATTTTTTTTTAAAGGTATCTTCTGTCCGTCAGTTAAGCAGATCATTCAGATAGTTTCACTGGAAGTGTGTGAGCTTGTCTTGTCATGAAACAAGAAACGAACTTTGTGCATACTTTCATCACAATGGCAGTTAGGCGTCCACCGTTGCTGCTTAGCTGTCAGGATGAGTTTGTACTTGCTCCCACTCTTTGCTTCCTGGTTCCTGCGACAAATATGGTTTTTCCAGCGCTTCGGCGTGCTGTGACGTACCTTTACCAGCACAGAATGGAATGTTCTCCCATGGTCTTTGACACCCTCATAGGTATTTCTCCGAAAGGGTGGCAGAGACTTCCCTATAACATTTTTGGCACAGGTCCATTAACAAAGACAAAAAGAAAGTATCTCTTTGTGTACCACATCCATGCTTGATACTGAAAGTAAAATCACAGCATAAAAACAGTAAGAGGACTGTATTAAATATATATATACACATACTTGAAGGGCAGGTGTGCCCAGGTGTGCTTGTGTAGATAAGCATTTGCATAAAAAGAAAAGCTGTCTACACTGCAGTTAGGTGTTTTCTTTGACTGGTTGCTCTTGTGCAACAGTAATTACAGTTAGGGTTACGGTTACAGTTAAAGTTGCTGACAAAACACAGCAGCCAGCACTTGGGAAATGCAGCTGCTTCATTATCTTTATTTGTGTGCATGGGTTTGTGTACATATAAGCAAAAGTGTTTGTGCTGAAAAGAAATAAAAGATGCATTGCTGATAAGACCGTTTAACCATTAATGCTGAATCGCTTTAACATAAACTCTCATATCATACTGAAACTTAAAGTTTTGAACTTTACATGTGTAAAAGTTTTGAAGAACCCCTCATTCCTTTATATTTTGTTCCCAAGGTGTCAGACCGTTTCAGTCCAATCCATGTACCTGGACATTTTTAAGACAAATGTTGTGTTTGTTAAGCACTCAACATTATGAAAACTATGAATCACTGACCTATCGATCGTTCAAGCAGAAAAGGGACCTAACTCAAGCGATGAAGTAGTGTTGTGTCTATACATAATAGTCAACTGAAATTGTATCTTTAGGCAATTTGCTACTAGCAGCCTAACACCGAAAAACACAATTTGTTTCCATTTCTTTAATTGAATCTACAAAAAATGCCAAAGATACTACAGGATGACAGGCATAAAATAGTGTTTTGCACCAACAATGTGATTCCCAAAGAGCTCTTAACAAAATCATGGCATATGTTTGAGGAAATTGGACAAGTGGAGGACAAAAGAAGAAGAGGCAAGCCTGAAAACCTTTCTATGGCAGATGCACAGTATCTGAAAGTCATGTTACTAAGAAAGAGGACAAATTCCTCTCTGGAGGGGAGAGGGAGGGGAAACAGGAGGACAAAGGAGGGAACAACTAAGCTGTAGTGCCTCTTCACCTCACTGTGCAATACCTTTTGTGCAATACTTTTGTAAATAGTCAACGGTGCAATAGACTCAATACTTGAAATGTGCAATTCACTTGTATTTTTATTTTTATTCCTATTTATTCTATTTATCCCCTTCGTATATTTTATTTATATTGTCTCTGTATTTATATATGTGTGTGTGTATAACTCTGTAACTTCTGTCGGTGCTGTGCTTTTTTGGAAATCGAATTTCCCAGAGGAACCCACCCGAGGGATTAATAAAGTTCTATCTTATCTTATCTTAAATTCGGCAAAGACCTAACACAAGACCTGAGAGATGATTGCCCTTCAGCTGTACTGAAAACCAGTGGGAATGACATGGCTCTGATTTCTTATGACGTGATGAAGTCAAATTTTTTCATCATCAGTAGGTATAGTTGAGGTCAGGAAAACAGTGCAATAATGAGTGGCTATATTCATCTGTTTGTTTGTCAACCCCTGACATGGTTTGCAGCTGCATAGTCAAAATTGATGTAATTATGAATGCAAAAAAGTACCATCAGATTTTGACCCACTGCGCAATATAATATGGAAAGTTTCTGACTGGCAACAGATTCCCTCTTTCACCATGAGAATGATCCCAAACAAACATCCAGTCAGTGGAAACATACCTGGATAGTCATAAGTAGGCCTCCACAGAGCCTGAACCTCAACAAGAGAAAACAGCCAACATCCAAAGAAGAGCTTTGAATGTCATTCAAGAAGCCCGGAGAACTATTCCTGAAGACTATTTAGGGAAATTTCATCAAGGAGAGTCATCTTGGAAGAACTGAACATGATTTATTGAGACAGAGAAATGTATTTTAAGATTAGATGGAATCCCAGCAGTGACAGGACTTAGGACAGGACCTCCTGGAGTCTAGACGCTGGTGATGGTAGTGAAGATGAAGACTGAGGACTGAATAGAGCTCTGGCTGATGTGTCTGAGGTGGAGATGGGGAGGAGGTGGAATGCATAAAAGACAGTCTGAAAGGGAGAATGACAGAGAGCAAATATTTAAACCACGCAAAGCGGAGGCTGATTAGCTCAAAGAAGGCTGGCGAGAAGATGATTGGACTAGAGTTGTGATGTCAGTATTGAGACTGACAGCGTGGGAAGCGGTAGACGTGTAAACAGAAAAGTAGCCGAACACCCAGGAACCCAGACATTCCTTAATGAACTTACACATAAGCTTGATTACAAGAAAGCTGTCTGAATGTCTGCTACATAATGCATTGAGAATAATCACGTAAAAATATAGTCTAGTGCATCAGCTTCATGTTATGACTAGTTATGTGTGTTTGTGTGTATTGTAGTAGAAGCTGTCAGGAAGTCCTCTCATCATTAGGCCCTCTGGCTCGGTTTGGTTCTGTGGTCACGGGTTTCCCCCAGAGACAAACTTCTTCAGTTACCCAAGGACAGCCTTCAGACATAAAAACAATACCACAGTGGGAGAAAGAGAGAGTGAGCATTGAGGGTGGGACTGGAGGTGGTAAATAGTGAATGTTTGAAGCCAGTGGAGAGTGAGTGGGAGAGGAAGAGAGCAGATGGAAGCTGAGTGGTGGTGAGAGATTTTAAGAGCCAGGGATATAGAGCAGAGACAATAGGACAGAAAGGGACAGAGTCATGCAGATGGAGGAAGTCCCCTTATAAAAGGTTTCCTGTCTCACTGAGCTTCCCTACTTCTGATGGCTTTTCACTGTGGCCTGCTTGACACCAATTAAACTTAGTCTGGGACTAAGTGACCCCCACCCACCCACGGTGGACACAGGAGACAGACGGCCATGCACTTTGATGGCTTTGGGCTGCATAAGACGGCTTCCTATGTCAGAACACAAACACACTAAACATGCAGACAGCCAGCAGCCAGATATTTTTAGATCTTCTGACACTTAAACTTGCACTGAAAACAGAATTTTTTTTTGTTTACATAAAAACTGAAGAAAAAAAAACCTCTCAAGGAACAATTAAATCACACAATGGATCATGATGAATGAAATATTCAAGTTACCAACAAGAATTGTGTAATATGTTAAGAACCAAATAACACAAGAACAATCAGTGGAAACCAAAATAATCAACCCTTTTCGGACTGGATTTAAAATCATATCAATAATTAACACTTAAAAGTGAAATCTCAGATTGATCCAGCTTGTGTCATAATACAGCCAAGTCCTTCTTATGGCTCCCACGTGCCTGTATGCATTCCTAACATCGTCTGGGCATGTTCCTGATGAGACAGCAGATGGTGTCCTGGGGGATCTTCTCCCAGACCTGGATTAAAGGAATGAATGAGCATTTTGACAGTCTGTGGAGCTCTTTGGGAGCATGACATGCACTAGTCCCAGAGGTTTTCAATTGGAATCAGGTCTGGGGAACATGAGGGCCAGTCAGTGGCATTACAGCCTTTGTTACTGATGGCATAACACTCACTAGAGTCTTTCTTCTCTACTACATGTGCGTAGTATGAACCTGCTCTGATCTGTGAAGAGAACTAGGCACCGGTTCTGCTGTTCACTGATGAATCCCATCCAAGCTGCATGGAGCTGGTCTCTGAGGAGAGGTCCCACTAAAAGGATATCAGGCCCTTATGATACCCTTATGGTCCCTGTTTCTGAATATTTAGTCAGACACACACACGAGTAGTTCTCTTCCTGTTCCTCCTCACAGAAGGGAGCAGATACTGATCCCACTGCTGGGTTGATACCCTTCTACAGCTTGTCAAACTTTATAACACAGCCTATCTTCTGTTATCTTGTCTACACTCTTGAGACTGTGCTGAGAGACACAGCAAACTTTCTTGTGACATCATATAATGATTGTGCCATCCTGTAGAAGCTGAACTACCTGTGATACCTGAATGGGCTGCCATCTCATGCTACCAGTAGTGAAAACAAAAACGAACAAAAAGCAAAACTCTTCCCAGAAGAATAAGGGGAGAGCAACGGTCAGAAGCCACTACATGCAAAACTATTTCCTTTTGGAGAGGTTCTCTTGTTGTTGGCTCTCTAGTGCACTTGTTATCACTGCCATTTGCGCCAAAGCAGGTGAAGTCGAGTTCCAATCGCTTATGCTTTCTATCTGGACAAACTGGGTTCCTTGTAGTTTAACTGACTTTGTGTTAAAGTGTGATGGTCATGTGATCAAATTTTTTAGACCAGTATATAAAGTGACAGCAGATGCACATTTTATCATTGACAAATTGATGTTTAAAGTTCTTCTCAGACATTTTAATATTAAACCTTTGGAGCTTGACATGCCAGTGTTTCATTAATCCTGCTCCTCACATACAAGGTCTTAAATAATCAGGCCCCATCTTATCTTAATGACCTTGTAGTACCATATCACCCTATTAGAGCACTTCGCTCTCGCTCTGCAGGCCTACTTGTTGTTCCTAGAGTATTTAAAAGTAGAATGGGAGGGAGAGCCTTCAGTTTTCAGGCCCCTCTTCTGTGGAACCAGCTTCCAGTTTGGATTCGGGAGACAGAAACTATCTCTACTTTCAAGATTAGGCTTAAAACTTTCCTTTTTGCTAAAGCATATAGTTAGGGCTGGACCAGGTGACCCTGAATCCTCCCTTAGTGTTGCTGCAATAGATGTAGGCTGCCGGGGGATTCCCATGATGCATTGAGTTTTTCCTTTCCAGTCACCTTTCTCACTCACTATGTGTTAACAGACCTCTCTGCATTGAATCATATCTGTTATTAACCTCTGTCTCTCTTCCACAGCATCAGATGGCCGCCCCTCCCTGAGCCTGGTTCTGCCAGAGGTTTCTTCCTGTAAAAAGGGAGTTTTTCCTTCCCACTGTCGCCAAAGTGCTTGCTCATAGGGGGTCATATGATTGTTGGGTTTTTCTCTGTATCTATGAAGCGCCTTGAGGCGACTTTTGTTGTGATTTGGCGCTTTGTAAATAAAATTGAATTGAATTGAATTAACATTTGAGGGTTGGTGAGCTGTTGCCACACAGCAATTGGGGGTTTACCACGTGAATTAGCCTTTACGTCTAAAACAAGACCACTCCAATCAGTTTCAGAATATAACCTAACACGCCGATACTCCTGCAGCAGAACAATTGCCAGCTTTGCAATTTGCGATTGAATTCAGGAAAGAATTCTCTATTTGTGAGAGCCTGAAGGACCAGAAGGATTTGGGATAAAGTGTAAAGCATTGCGAAGGAAGATTAGAGAATGGGTGGAGGCCGGGTGAAGGCTGGTTGTAGGCAGGGGTTAGATGAACTGAACACTGGGCCCAAATCCCGGACACAGCATGGCACGCTCCAGGCTTCATCCCGCCCCTCTTCAAAGAACTCTGAAATCTCTCCAGAGCCACTCAGACAAATTACAGTAATAAACAACAAGTCACCCCACCACAACACATACACACCTCCCAGGGGGAAAACTAACAGGCAGGATCCCGTTGCCCTGGCGACTGAACCCTGACCAGCCCGCCCTGCTGCTGCCCGTCTGTTTCCAACTTTGTTTGTTTATTTGTTTACTCAAAGACACCAGAGACAACAGCAGCAAGGAAGGTTATCGTCACAGAGCTTAGACCGAGAGGAACTGGAAAAAATGGAGAACCTCTAATTACATGTGATTTTGTGGGGCTAGAGTATTTGATTAGGAAAGATAAGCTGGACTCTGAGTGGGCCCTAATGACTGACTGGCCTACGGGAAATCTGGGTGTGCTTTGTTCATTTGTCTTCTTACTGTAAGTCACAAGTATCTATAAAAGCTGTAATTGTATCCTCATTTTACACAGCCTGCATAAAGATTAAAGAAAAACCCTTTGTTCTCTCTCATGTCTGTTTTCAAACAAAAGTCCATCTTGATGCTAAGAGATATCTGAAAGCACCTCGGGTACACACTGACTCATTCCACCTAGCTACTGGTAAGTATTTTCCAAGAGCCCTGTTTTGGAACTGATCAGTGACTCTTATCTGCTTTTGCAATTTGTCAATAAGAGCCTGTTAACTTGTGTTTTGATAGGGGAGGAGGCTAAAACACATTCTGCATGTCATCATTCCCACCCATTTTTGTCAGCAGTAAAACCTTGAAATGTATCAAAAGATAAAGAAATTTGCCACTCATGTACTTGTCCACAGGTAGAAGTCTTTACCATGCCTCCAAGGCCGACAGCACTCAGAAGGTGTGGAATTTGACAGTAACTCACAGCCTTCTACTGTAGCTCACATTCACATGGAAGCGCTAACAGAAAACCTATGAAGGCTCAGGAGAAGAGTGGGCGATCAATCACAGCTCTCTTCTTTTATCTGGTTTAGCTAAGAGGAAAGCCAGATAAACACTCTCTGCTACGATGTCTCCAAGGTCAATCCCCGTGTGACATTTAAGCCTCACTGGAGATCCACCAGACACCCAGGTGACAGAGGGGGAACAAGATGCACAGGCGGAGAAGAAGAGGCAAGGGCGGATAGGCTGAAAGGCGCAGATCTTAAACGTAAATGTTTAAGTTCAGGAGCTGAGAGGGTGTGTACCTCCCAGAGCTTCTCTCGGGCTTATCAATCACTCTGATATCAGACAGTCATGGAAGGAATGTCAACAGCACTAACCTCTAACCCCACGTGTGAAGGCATTACAGTGGAGCGCTGACCCCCAGGCAGCACTGCTCTAATGGAGATTTTATGGATGGTGTTTCACTTTATAGAGACTCAGAGCCTTACAGGGCGGCTCTGGGAGCCAGATGTGTTATATGGACAAAGTGGGTCAATTACTTGAGAATGAAAGAGCACTGGAATGCTTTTCTCAGGTAAAGGCACTAATATGTCAGTTAAATTTTACTCAAAGCAAAGAAGAATACTCACATAAAACAGCAAGTCGGTCTCCCACAAAACACATTTTCATTCGGCTAATTTGCCTGTTGTGTTCACTGTAACAAATTACCGTAAAAATACAGGAAATGTTTAACAGTAATGTGCCGCTGTTTGTGAATATACAGTCAAGTGGGGGGGAAAAGGTTTTCACAGAATACTGTGCAGTCCTGTGAAAAACTAAGTGCAACATTACTGCTTCCACAGGCAGACCGTGCAGTGCACAAAGAAACTCTAAAACACATCTCAGACTTTACTGGAATCATTTAGTAAGTTAAATGTCAAAGTTTATTATGGTAAAATTAGTTTATTTTTAAAACTATGGCATCTATGACTTTTTTTTGTAAAGGTTACCAGGCGAAAGCCTCTTCTCAGTAAACACACAAAGTAGAATTTGCAAAGTTGCATCTGACAAGCCATCTGGCCCAATGTTCTTTGAACAGATGAAAGCCCATAATTCACAGTACTTCATTTGGAGAAAACCAAATTTAACATATGAGCGCAAACACCTCATGAAAAATGTCAAGCACGGTGGTGGTGGGGTGATGATTTGGGTTTGTTTTACAGCCAAATGACCCGGGAACCTTGTAGTCACCGCGAACTCCTCTGCATACCCAAAGAGTCAAATGTGAAGCCATCTGTCTGACAACTAAACTCAGCTGAAATTTACCTCTCTTAAGAGAGCCGTACACACATGAATACTTCTTTTAAAGAAGAGAGGGCAATGATTCAACCTCAATGATGCAAAATTCTGATCAAGCCATCCAGGAGGTAAATCGTTTCTTTTTCATGACTGTTTTCAGATATTGCAAATACTGACACATTTTATAAAAAATATTAGCAGCAAGCTACACTACATGATTTGTATAATTTATTATAGTTGTAATGGCTGTATCCGATTTTATATCACACTTTGATTGTTGCGAATGATGTCATTTCCACTGTTTGTTTGACCAAGAACAATGTGAACGTCGGAACGGGCCACAGTGACCGAGTGTCCTGCAGCAATTTATGACATCCCTCGAGTGTTCATCTTCAGGGTCGTTGTTAAATTGTTGAATACAGCAGACTCGCCATAACTATGCTGTGGAAGGAAGTTGAGAAATTAAGGAAGCTGATATGTTGTCTGTCATAGTTTAAGAAAAAATGCTTGTAATCTAATGGAATAATTGCCTTTACAACTTGACTTTTTATATACAACAACAAGCAACATTTTTATACATATACACAAGACAATAATAATAAGAACAATAAGGAAGCTCTGAAAAACTATGAAGGTTATGGTGATAGTGATCAAAGTAATGACGTCAGATGTACTCATTACTGTGAGAACAGCTGTGAAGACGGTGTAGATAAGCGGAGACTAGACTGATCAACGACATTCTGGTCTCATTACTCTTCCATTAGTCAAATTTCAGTTTAACCCATAGGGTGCATTAGACTATTTCCTGGGTCAAGACAAAGGAAAGAGTCTAATGTACATTGTTTCTGTGAAAACACCTGTCCCAGTTCAAATCCCTGAACCATAGAAAAGTGACTAATTCGCTTCATACTGACTTAATTGACAGGAGGTGACGAAAAGCGGGGCGTCTTAATACGACTGTAACAGTATTTCCAGATTATTTTTTGTTTCTGCAGATCTTTTTTCAACAACTTCTTCTTCTGGGTTTTGGGTGACAAAGAATAAGAGAACCAAAAAGCAAGTATGGGATTAAAAAAATGTACATTTTAAATTAATTGCTCCAACTCTGTGTGGAAACACTCTTGGGAAAACAAGAAAGAAACAGAGAGACACAGACAGAAAGTGAAGACAGTGAAAGGAATGATAGTGCAAGACGGAGAGTTAGTGCAAGAGAGCGAGATAAAGGGACAAGAAAAAGGCACAGAGAATGAGAGAGAAGAGAGATCAAATGTCAAGTCCACTGTGGTCCATTTTGCCCGGAGACAGCTGCAGCCACAACTGACAAATCCAGAGGGGCCCCCTTCCTCTATAGGCACCGGGAAAGCACCGGGAATTATCAAGCGTCTCAGCTCTCTCCGCTCCTTAGGGAAGCTTGCTCTCACTCTCTCCCTCCCTGTCTCGCTCTTTAGTTAAAGGAGAAGAGGGTCATGGCCAGTCCCACTTTCAGAGCCTCCACTGATACCCCTGCTCCGCATTAGTTCAGCCAGCTCCCCGGGAATCCTGAAAGAGGGTAAATCCTGAAGATTCAGGGGGCATGGTTCTCTCCCACCCTCCCATGCTTCCTTCTTCTACTTCCATATGTTCTCTCATAATGATTTGTATGCGCGTGTTAAAGGAATGTGGAAGTAAGAGGTGGGGGAAAGTGTGAACAGCTGTGATGAACTGTCGTCTGGGGCATGATAATATACCCATGTCATTAAGGCTGGACATTGCTACAGCTTACATCTGTATGCGCGTTTAGGTAGCTTTTAAAACAAGTAGTTCAAAGGAGGCCACAGCTTGGCGATACCCGCTGCGTCTGTTAAATAAGGAGAATAAAATGAAAGTGAAATTAATACAACCTACTGCCAGAGAGAAAGAAAAAAAAGCAGCGGATATTGGTGTATTAAAAAGGGGTAATCGGGTGTGTGTGCTGGGAGGAGGAAGGGGGAGGGAGGAGCAGTAGCTACAAGGGTGAGAAAGGTAGGAGGTTTTGATGTTTGGAAAAGGAGTGCAGCAGGGGAGCACATCATAATGTATCTATTGAAGTTCAGAGCTCTGTGTTGGATACAGTACATCTGTACCCCATTTCCCTCTTTTCCCCCAGCTGTGCACTCTCACGTGTACAGGAACAATGAGACCCAGGACCATAAATTCCCTCATTCTGTCTCTCGCTCCGCATAAGTCTCCCCTAGCATCCATGTTTTGCGCATTTAATCTCTTCCGCTATCCTTTTCCTTCTCTCTTCCGCACCAACAATGACACTCCTATTTTATCCCTTCCTCTCTTTTTGATTTAATGCAGGTGTTGCAAGCTCTTACTGTTAAATTTAACGTCTGCCTCAGATTGCTGAGTTGGCTGCAGCCACTCCTCTCAGGCACAGCTCTGCAAAAAGCTTGAATTAATTGATTTCCTCTCAGTAAGAGGGGTCACGTCTTCTGCTCTGGTTCCTGACATCCCTTACTCTTCCCTCCCCTCACACTCCCCATCTCCTCACCGCCTGACTCTCAGTGTACCATTCTCCCCCCAGTCCCTAAACCCCTACGACCACTCTGCAATGCAGGAGAATGGAAGTATCAGTTAGCTCCGTCAGGTCCGCTGGGGTCTGTGTGCGCGGTAAATGAAATATGGTAGCTGTCGCATTAGGAAATCCATTGAAGTTAATGAGGGCCGGTGTTCTGTGCGGAGCCACATCTGCTGCTGGTTAGGCGCCAACAGACCCCCATCCAGACATTACTATTGGGACCGTGGTGGAGATCAGAGGGATGGGGGTTGATACAGATGGGGAAACTGGACCTGGGGTATTGAGTGGTATTGGCCAGCGGTTGGCTTGGGATAGTGGCTGAATGGCTGAGAGGCCGTGACCTCCAGGTTACTTGTCTGGGTGGCTGGATTGAGCATCGAGTAATGGATACTACATTGTTATCAGAGTGATCAGCTGGCTAAGCTGTAGCAAAACCACGGAAATAGCCATTCCACACCCAACATACAATGTCAAGCCCCCCACAGGTGTGACTTTCTCAGAGTATATGATATTTCACTGCCTACAATTATATAAGGTGGGTTGTTACATTGAAGGTTAAGCAATAAAACAACTAAACTGTCTTACATTATTGCTTGGCAATGAGCTGTGAAGCAGCTCTCAGTCATTTGTTACTGTGGGATATTACAGGTTAATGGAGCATAATTTTGACATGGTTGCTCACAACAAAATCTTGAGTCATCCCTTGTTTCTTCACATTTTGCTTCCAAGGAGCCAGACTTTTTAAAATAATTTTTAAGTGGTCTTTAGCTACGGTTTTCCGGGCAATCTGCAGGTCATAGAAGTTTTTCTATGGACAATGAATGGTTTTTCACTCATTTTCAGTCAGCCCTTGTTCCTGACCATTTCCAAGAAATGTTTTTTTGTTTTTTTAGTTTGTTAAGTTTCTTTATTAAGCTACTAAACACTGACCTGAGCCATTCAAGCTTAAAAGACACCAACTTCATTGGAATGAACCATTGGTATGTCTAGAAAATTTTTATCTAAAATTGTATCTGTAGCTTTGTAGCAGCCTGACAAAAACACATACTTTGTTCGCATTTTTTTAGTTGAATCTGTGAAAAATCTCAAAGATAAGAGTTTGACAGACCTGTTAGCCAAAAACATGTCATATCTCGGTATTGTGTGCCCTTAAAATATCTGAGGAAACGTTAACAAGTGGAGGACAAAAAAAGAACATCTGACACAGGACCTTAATAATGCTGTTCACCCAATTATCATCAGAAATGGTGGCTGTCACGAAGTGATTCTTAAGGAAGGCAAACAGGGAAAAAGATCCAGGTATGCTAAATTACACAAGAACTGGACTGAAAATCAGCAGCCACAGATCTTATAGAGTGATTATAGAGTGAGTAAAACATACCTGGATAGAAAAATACACTATGAGTCATGGACTGGCCTCCCCAGCATTCAGATCTCAGCATTATTAAAGCACTGTAGGATCATCTCAACAAAAAACAGAACAAGTCAGTCTACATCCAAAAAAGAGCTTTAAATCTCCTTCAAGAAACATGCAGAAGTATTCCTGAAGACTACTTGAAGAAATTACAAGAAATGTAGCCATGCTCAGCTGAAGAAAATAAGGCAGTCATAACAAATATTGACTTTCAAGCTTGTTAGAAGACTGCTTTATATACGGTATTTCGATAAATTTTTGTACACGCTTCAATAAAATACCCCACTTATTTTATTTTCATACTTCTTTGTTATTGTTATTGTTTAAAAGATTCTCAAATATGGACTAAACAATGTATTTATCATTCTATTACCCATTTTCCTAGTAAACTATAAAGAAATGTGGGACTTCTTGAGACTTTTGCAGGGACGCTACACAACAATCAAAGTCTTTACCATGAATTTTAGGATTTATCATACAATCACAACGTACAACAGCTGACCTGCACCCTTAGGTGTGTGGCCTAAAAAGAGAGATAATGACAAGCAAACAATAAAGACGAGATAAGTAAACCTAATGTGACAGAGCTGTCCGCTGCTTAAACAGTAGTCACAGAGCTCAAAGAACAGAGTTTTGTCAAGGAGTGACAGACGCGGCAGGGTCAAAAGTTTAATGATAGCGTGTGTGTGAAACATGGTGAATGGGCAGTGTATTGACACGCAGACAAACGGTTCAAAGCTGCCTTGAATGGCCGGTCACAGCTCTTTAAGATCAAACTTTGAGTGCCCGACTGATGGGTTTGGGGTTGCCAGTTCAAACGAGGCCTCGAGACTGTGGAATCTGCTCTTTTCTAGAGGATTTTTTTGTTATCGGGTCAAATATTTGCTAATTAGTTTTACTTTACCTGCTCAAAGATCCAGATGGTAGAGGGTTTACTGTATCAGATCAAAGAGTATTTGGTTTTCGCTCACAGAGTTGACATTTAACCACTCATTCAGTTCTCCAAATAGTTGAATTAAAAAAAATGCAAATATTGCTTCACAGTGTTATGTTTTTTATCATGAGCAGAGATGAAGAGCATGGAGACCTTTGATGTATTTAATATATATTTACTTACGGCATGTTTTTTACTGCAAAAACACCAATCGAAACACTAGAATCAGACTCTACATACATAAATTGTGTTTTATGTATGCAAATTTGTGATTGATTGATAAAACTGACCTGACATCGCCTAAAGAAAATGACTGAATAGTGATTAAAAAGGGGGTGCATAGTTTATCTCTGGCTATAACAATCAGCAGAAGAATGAAGGTGAAGAAATGGTCTCTTAACCCCTTGTCAAATCACAAAATAACCCACCCATCGTCAGCCATAGCAGGGGGTCAGTACATGCACTGAGGTGTCAGCTCATTTGTCAGCTACAGTTCAGTTCGGGGAGCATCTTCCCTGTGCCATCATCCATCTTTGCGGTGAATTCTGTGTGTGTGTCGGTGGTGTGTGTATGTTTCACGCCATTTGTCAATAGTTCAGAGTGCATCTTCATTCATTCATCTTCAGCAAGCATCTTAAGTGTGCATTCTTTGTGTCCATTAGTGCTCGCCGTGCATAATGGATGAATGGGTTGGGGTCTGTCTTCTTGCCTCAAACTAAATGTACAACTTTCCACAATAGTGTTAAAACAGCCCTTTGATCCGCGAACATCAATGTACACAAACACTAACTGCTCTAGTTTTATATCGGTGGTATCAGCGATATAAGATTGATTTTGATATATGAAATCCTGTCACTGAAAGGGAGGGAAATCGAAAACTTCGATGCCTCTTGAACACCGGTTCCAAGTTTTCCAAAGCATCAGAGTCGTACGCGTCTATGCTTATCAGTTCCTTTATCGGTGCCTGTGGCTGCTGCGATTGCATACTTATTGCAAATCAGCAATGTCATACACGTGTATCATGGTAGTGAGGACAAAGCATTGCTTCACGAAGAAAGATTATAACAGTGCTAATTGCAATGGCTGTAACACGATTATTTCATATGCATGCTTGAGCTCCACTGTGCAAGATGACATATGTACAAAACTTAACAGCAGAAGGCTCTTTATACATTGAGCTGCCAAATACACGCTCCTACACCTAAAGTCGACTTTTTCTTAGTGTAAAGTCTGTAAAAATGCAGTTAGATCTTAACTTTTATTGCACACTTATACATTTGTTTTATTCAATGGGAAAAATTCATTTTTTTTTTAGAGCTTTTTAGAACTTTGTTGTTGAGAACATTTGTCTTGAGTCTGCTTTAACCTTAGCAAACAGGGTTAGCCATGTTACCTCACAAGACCTTATATAAATCACTTATTTGTTTGTTAACCTTATTGACCCAGGGCCTCGCAGTGTAGAGCTTGACTGGGTTTTGTTCTAAATCCTTTGGTTCCCTCCCACATACAAAAGACCAGCATTAAAGGGATGCTGAAGAAAGAAAGACTCCGTGTCTGTCTTTTAGTCTGTGTTTTCATGTATAATACATTGGCAATGCATGAGAAATTATAAGGTCCAGAATGTCATAATCTAAAGCAGTGTGGTGCGTCTGGGAATCGGTGATTATGTGCCTCGGCAGCTCTCTCTCTCTATTTATATCAACAGCCTTTCAGCTGCTGCTAGATATGAGTGAAAAAAACGGATCTGACTGCTACCCAGTCCTGTGAATCTGTGTTCTGCCTGCATACTTGGCGTTAGATCAAGGTGAATCAGGCATGAGCAAGGGAATGAGCTAAGTAAAGTAAGACTGTGTTGGTGTGTGTGTGTACACTCTCAGCCCTCATTAGTAAACGCCAGCCTTGCGTTCACAGTATGAACACACCATTTCTCCCCTTCCCCTTGCTCTCGGCCCCCTTTAAACTAAATGAGGTTAATAAACTCAAGACTTTACTACCATCACCAACGCCATCCCTCCACCACCTCCTAACTCCTTCTTCCTTCATCTCTACCTCCACCTCTCCCTGCACTCCTGAGCCAGCACTCCTCCACCTCCCTTTTTCCTCCTAAGCCTCCCTCCCTCTTTTATCTCAGCTGAAATGCTTTCTTCCTCTTTTCCTCACCTCTTTTTATTGTCATTGTTGCGAAGCAAAAGCTCTGGGATTTCCTCCCTCTTTTTCCCAGGACAGAGCTGCAATTACAGCTCAGGAGAGAAGAAGACCAGCTGTGCAGGGGGACCGAACTGAGAGCTGCATACAGGTGTAGCAAGAAGACAAAGGGCGCCTCCCAGAGGGAAGGAAGTCAAACTGCTAATATTTCCGCCCCAGTAATTTTTCCTCACTTCAAAGCAGAAGCACGCTTTGAGTCAGCGCTCATGACTGTTTTAAAAAAGTACAAGGGCAGGGTTATCATGACCAGAGAGGAAGAAAACTCGTCATGAGGAATATTATTCTGTTATGACCTGGTTCACGTCCCCAGCAATAAACCACAAGTGAGTACAAGCTAGCTTTGGCAAGAACAAACAGTAATACCAACAAAATGTAAAGAATGCACCAAAGAGCCTTGGGCGCTCCTTCCTCGGACTGCATGTTGACAGTGACATCCTAAAAGCAGAAAACACTCAAGATATTGCTGAAAAGGGCACACAACCAACCAAGGTCAAACTCAAGACAGCTGCGTCCTGCGTGCATAGACAGGAATGCTGTTCAGGTTGGCAAAAATATCATATGTCAATTCATAAGTGAGTGAATGGCTGTGAAGCATGTATTGTTCATGCTGCTGTTTGAGTTGTTTTCCCTTTCATCTTTATGTTTCTATCCTCAGGACATAAAATCAATGAAGTACAAGTTATACTCCCCGCTTTATTTTCCTGACTTATCATGCCTTCAAAATATTTCGAGTCATGCCAAAAATTATTAGTGTTTTTAAAGAAATGTGTGATTATTTGATATCTGGGGCTGTCTCCAAACAAAAGGTTTAAGTGTTATTTTCAGCTCAGTTCTGGCCACGGTGTTCCTCATATGACTGAGGGGGACTTTAGTCTGCGGTGTGAAGCTGGAAAACTTTCCTCAGTTTTACTGTTGTGGCCCGGAATGAACCAATAGTACATTTCTTGTGACTCTCATTATTAATCACGACTTCAAGCCGTCACTAGCATTCCAGGACAATATGATCCTTTTGAAGAAATCTTGAGATGTGTTCACGTATGTCCTTAATTTTTTTCCCGGAAAAACCTTAAGCACATACTAAGTATAAAAAATAGCTAGATGTTGGGAGTGTAACTATTGACATTTGCAGAGTGGTCCTCAATAAAGTATTTTCAGCAGCCACTTTGTTAGATAGATCTTTTTAGCAGCACGTTGGACCCTTTCTGCCTTCTGAGCTGCCGTAATTCTTTGTGTCACAGATTCAACAAGCTGCTGGAAACATTCCTCAGGGATCTTGGTTTATGTTGACGTGATAGCATCACACAGTTGCAGCAGATTTGATGGCTTCAGGAATCTTCCAGTCCAACAAAATCTCAAAGCTGCTCTATTGGATTCATATCTGTTGACTATATTCAAGAAACCACTTTGAGATGATTTGAGCAAGTTACCCTGTTAGAAGCAGCCATCAGATGATGGGTAAACTAAAAGGATGGACATGGTCAACAACAACACTCGAGTAGGATGTGGCCTAGTAACAAAGCTCACTAGGAGCCCAAATATCCCCCGCACCGTTTCACCAAGAGTACCTGCTCATATGTTTTTCCAACCTTCTATTGTCCAGTTTTGGTGATCCTGTGTGAACTGCAGCCTTTTTAGTTTCCTGTTCTTAGGCAAATCCAATTTCTGATGCTTTGGTCTTCGGATGCTTTAGCCCATCTGCTTCAAGGCTCAACGTGTTGTGCACTTGAAGCTTTTCTTCATGCCCTAGTTGGAATGAGTAGTTATTTTAGTTACTGTTGCCTTCCTATCAGTTTGAAGCAGTCCAGCCATTTTCCTGTGACCTCTGGCATCAGTGATGCATTTCTGCCCTGAGAACTGTTGCTCACGGGATATTTTCTGTTTCAGACCATCCTCTGTAAACCCTAGAGATAATTGTGTGGGAAAATCCCAGGAGATCACAATACACCACAATCAAAGTTTACTTTGAATTTCCTTTCTTTCCCATTCTGTTTGAACTACTCATACTCAGTTTGAACCTCAACATGTTTACATGCCTAAATGCATTGTTAATACTTAATCAGTCATTGCCAGCACAGACAATATTTGTATTAGTGGGATCCAGTCAAAAAGAAAAACGTAATCCCCCGAGATGAGAAATTTTTATACATTTGCCATCTGACAAGTAGTTCCGATGAAACTGATTGGCCACTGAAATTTCTGATTCCATTCTCCTCCTGCGCTGTATCATCATCCTTCTCCTGGCATTAAATGAATAATCCTAAAACTACTGTCCAACACGTTCCATTTGATGGACGCTTTTATCCAAACACTTGTGGGATGAGATACTTGGCCCCAACTGGAAGTGAACCCTTGACCCCAGTAGCACTGCCAGATCCACTCCACACAGGATCACACTATTAAAAAGACTTTGATATGTGCCTGTTCAACTTCAGCTATCAGCTGCTTGCAATGTAATGTTTCCTAACAGCTGTCACACTGTCAGATTGTCTGTGTGTGTGTGTGTGTGTGTGTGTAACAAAGAGAGTGATGGCAGCAAGAGCACATGTGTGTCCCGTGGGACAGTCGGAGAGGAGCAGACGGTTGTGTCGTTTCACTGGAAACATATGGTGAAACTCAAGTGTGTAATTTACCTAGGACTATGGGTGGCCCCAAGGAGCACATACACACATGTGTAAGCACACATGCACACAGTGAGAGGGTGTAATTTACCTGGGGCCTATGGGTGGCCCAGTATCCCATTGCACTTGTCATACACACAGACAGCTCAAACACAGTTCACACACGCTGACAGAGATAGAGAGACTGAAACTAATTTCCCCAGGCCTGCAGACAGGAGAATAAGAAATCACACGATGACAGAGATGTTAAGAGATCAGCACTCTGATCCAGTAGAGTGAGACTGTGCTATATTGGCCCAGTGGAAGACATTACCTCAAAATCTCAATCTGTGGGAGTTGCTGCACACCCTCACATCCTCTCCAATTCATCAACCTGCCTGCTTTTCAAGAGCTATCCCACCTTAGAGAGAAAAAGAGATGAAGGTCATGGGAGTACCAGGGAAAGGGAGGAAGACAGATTAGAAGAGCATGTCCCTCCCTGCATTCCTATAGTGTGGTGTGTGGCACTGTAACTATCATCAGGCCTCCATCCTTTGCAGTTGGATGTTATTGAGGGGGTGAGGTTATGTCTCCACAAACCCTTATGCCACACCTCGATTTCACAGCAACCGTGAATGGAGTGTATCTAGTTTCAGCATGAGGATTGACAGACAGGTTGCCCCAGACATTTACAGTTGGCACTGTTTAGAGCGTCTGTCTGTTAGGGAGGGCTGGTATGATAGCCTGTCTGCAAGTTACTGTATGTGTCTGTGTGTGTGAGCAAGACACAGAGACAGAAAAAAACCTGGTGTTTGATCTTCTTTCCCAGCCAAAGGGCTTCAACTGCACTCCAGGTGCAGCAGTCAACCTGAGGGCAGGGGAGGCACATACAGTTTAAATCACACACACATACGCACACCGGCAACGTTTCCCTACAGCAGTAACACGGACTGTGTAACTTTGTGGTTTACCAGTTCAGTGGTGTCGCCGTGGAATGCTCCTAAAGACTCGGTAATATGCTGCAACGTAAACATTTCTGTTGCCGCCTCCACATGGGAACTTCAGCCTCAAAGAGAAATACCGAAAAAGGTGAAAGGGCCTGCAGGTTCAGTAGGTAGCATAATGACGACACGCAGGACAGGCTCTCAGTCAACTGTATACAGAAGCACATGGAGTTGGTTTTCTTTGCTGCAGTTCACATCTAATTAGGCAGAGAATAAATTAGCCGGAGTAAACACAGTGTGTATAACACTGCACCGATGTGGAAACCTATTTGTTCAACAGGTGCAGAAGATTTGGCAATTCGACTAAAACAATTACAAACCATTAACTTTAGCAGATACACTGTGAATTGCTGTATATCACAGTTAAAGGCTTTCTTCCACTCCATGACCCTAAATGTAACACGAGTCCTCACTCCCTTTATTCCGCTCTATCTCCACACAGGGAATCTGTGTGGTCCATAATGAGCTCAGCAAACATCTGCTACTCCTGTATTAGAGACCATTTTCTCCACATCTCATCCTGTAATATGGAGAAATTAGAGTGCAGGGACTCATTGAGCATGTTTATACACACAGACACACACACACACGCGCACACACACACTCACAGTGAGCAGACATAACATAAGGAGTCCAAGAGTTTTTATACTACCCAACTGACGCTCTAACATACCATCTCAACACCACAATTTTCCATCCACAACAGTAAAACACTACCGGGTGTCTTTGGTGTGTGTGCTCCTTCAATACCAAGGTTCTGAGTTACGGCTGCCAGGTTTAGCCCATAAACCCCTTAGAACATGAACGGATGGAAAAATCGACCCAAAAAAACATCTCAGTTAACCTGCTTGTTTGGAATGGTCCTGTCATCATTAGTTTAAATAAAACATTATTTGTTTATTTAGCACGGCAGTGGTTTCTCCTCAAAACAGTGCAGGAGTTATGTAACTGCTACGGGAGGCGACTTGAGTAGAGAAACACCGCCACCTGGTGTCACAACTCCAAATAAAGAACACAGACCATAACAAGGCAATGAAATTCAGTTGTAATGCTTTGCAGGATTAATTAGCTTTATTACAGACGATACTTCATCGCATACTGTGAATGTCACAGCTAAAATTAGTGACACTGGAAGAACTCCTCAGCAGACTGATACGCAGACATGAAGAAGACAATGCTTTTACAAATAGAACATCAATATCCATTTTCACTTCTTGTTACATAAAGAGGTGTGGCTGTTGTAAACCACTTAGAATAAGACTTGATTTGCTCCACATCCATGACCGCCTCATCTTCCAATTTTGAAAAGTCTGCACTGATGGTAATAAGAAAAAAAGTTGTTTGTTTCACTTGCTCATCTCCTGCTGGACTTCTTTGATGATTTGCTCCTCCAGTTTGGATGTGTCGTACTCTTTTAGCATGTCATACTCCAGCCACGGCTGTGCCCACTTCTGGGCATGCTCCATCTGTTCTGGGGTCAGGGAGAGGTCGAAGCGGATGCCCTGGATGTTGAACTTAGGCCGTTCCCAGCGTTTAGACCATGGCTTTGGACGCATCCTTACCTTGATCTGGAGGACAGATAAAAACAAGTAATTGTTTTTGGTTCAAAATGCTGCAGTTTTATTCTTGCATCTTAGGTCTGTTAAATAAATAGACTGAACTGGACTGGGCTCAACACTTATCAAATCCCACACATTTGGCCTATTTATTTCAGCACTGCTACAAATAAGACCTGTAGTAATATCAGTAATAATAAATAAAGGTTCATCAAAAATATTAAAAAAAAACATTTGAGTGTATTAGATGAGTTTGCTTTGGAGAAGCCCAACTTGATCCAGTTGTTTCAGTTCACCTTTAAGTTCTCTCACCTTGTTGACAGGCACCTCTCCAGTAGGTGAGAAAGGCACCGGCTTCATTTCAGGGTCCACAGTGCTGTACTCGGGCAGAGCGTCTCTCAGGTACATCAGATTATCGTCTAGTCTTTTCTCCAGCTTCAGCACCTCAATCTTCTGAATACGAGGGTTGTACAGCTCATAGCAGATCTCCACACCTAGGTCAAAAACACAGGCGTACATTATTAAAACATGGGTTATCCCTGATCACCTGGCTGGTGATCTGCAACACCTTTTTTTATAGATTTACAACCCAAAGAATAAAGCAAAAACCATCCTAGGCACTCCAAATAAAACCCTTAACATCTTCAGCTCATCCTCTTAACTTTTTATTAGTATCTCAAATCACAGCAGGTCTCAATATCTATCTTGTAAAGCTTCCTTTTAAGTCTCACTGCTAAAAAGTGAGACTAAAAAGGAACTCATATCCACCCTGTTTGCACTCTCTTCTTCTTGTTTGGCTGTTTGACCCTAGGTATCTAAACTCATCTATCCTCACTATCTCTCTACCTCACCTTTCCACCAGTCTCCCTCTCATTCACATGCGTATTTTGTCTTGATTCTACAGATTTTCATTCCTCTTCTCTTCCACCTGCTCCTTACTCTTACTACAAATCATAATGCCGTCTGCGAACAACACAGTTCACAGAGATTCCTGCCTAATCTCATCTCTCAACAATCCGTGATATAATCCCAGAACGCTGCTGTCTTCCTGTCCTTGTGCATGTCCTGGACCATGCTCACATATTTCTCTGCTGCTCCTAATTTCCTCATGCAGTACCCCTGATCCTCTGCATTCAGAAGACATTTCTTACAAAACAAACAAACCTCACCTTGGTTATTAATGATGTTCCTCAGGACAAATGTGGCTCCCAGCCCTTTTCCTCCTCTCTGGATGCAGATGCCAACGAAGCGGTTGCTTTTCCCACTGGCATTTGGATCAGCCATAATCACAGCTAGAATACTCCCTGAAACCAACAAAACTGTTATAAATCTCTACATTCAGGTCAAAATATTCAAATGTCTCAACATGCAGTGGTACTACACCTGACAGTTTAGGTTCTTACCAACATAAAATTCAGGAATGTTGAGCACTTTTCTTCTGCGAATCATGTCTTTCCTCTCAATAGAAAACTTTAAAGGATCTGTTCTCTGTCTAGGAGGGATAAACTCTGGGCTCAAGAACCTAAGGAAAGAGGAGCAGGGGGGGACATGTTACAAAAAAAAGTCTTATTTACGCCCTCATACATACTTTACACAATGTCACTGAAATTTTGCGGTGTCTGCTCTGCAAATGAGCCTCATACTTTCGGAGAGATGCCACAGTCTGTGTCTTGTCTACAATGACAGGTTTCGATGGAGGGACGAATTTCGGCGATTCGCTGTCATTCCCAGCAACACGAAGACACGGAGATGTAGACAGAAACCCTGAAATCGAGAAGAAACTAAGACCGTCTTGTTTCTCATCAGTTAGTTGTAAACATAAGGGTTACGCATGTTATTTTTTTTGGAGAGGTTGTTTCTAGCGTTAGCTCCGTTAGCTCAGAGTGGACACAAGTACGGCGCGTCCAACGACATGTCAGGAAAATACACAGTTATATAATAATACAGAAGATTTAAAAAAGTAAATCCATTTACTTACGCTCATTTTGGAGCTGCAAGTTTCGCAGTAACCTCAGTGAGATTATAAATCTGTCCAGCCTTTTAGTGCAGGCTGCCATAATTGACCTTCTGTTGTCGCGTGTGAGACTGTACGGAAGCCGTGTGGGTCAAACGTACTTGAAACGCGAATTCTCCAAGCTGTAATGCGGCAAGTTGCCCACAAGATGGTGAAACTCTTCCTTCATTTGATATCGGTTGGTCCTGACGTGCAATAATAATAATAATAATAATAATAATAATAATAATAATAATATGTGCTGAGATGTGACGACATTATTAAGGCGCTAAGTGCTTCACGTGCTGACAGTTAGCTTTCTAGCTATTTCAGTTTTTGCTTAAGTAAAACTTTAGCAATAGCAAAATGTGTCCAAAATAGCATGGCACAGGGCACACCGTACTGATAAAAATCCCACCTCAATTATTTTATATAGAAGAGCAGTGGTTAAAAATAATAATAATTAAGTCAGAAGTATGTAGCATTTGTATGGTCTTTCTCATTATGTTGGAGCTTCTTGTTACAGGTATAACCTATAGGCTGTCGCTATAGTCTGTTATTACTCTGTTTTAAATCGTATTTTATCAGATTGGTCGTTGTAGCTGTCAGATTACGAAAGTAGACGAAAGTAGATATAAAGTGGAAAATAGATATAATATACATAAGTAACATAGACACCTCTGTCAATTAGGACTCAAACATTGCATATTTAAGAAGAAGGAAAAAGACTTCCTAAGCTAACTCTGGCTCTTTGAGACCATGCAGGGGAGCGTCGATCCCGCAGGTGGTGGCCATCCTCCACAACACGCAGTTGGAAGTGTAGTCAGAGAGCTGTGTACGGCTCCAGTCTTGAGTAATCCCAGTCTCAGTCTCACAGCGGTGTGGTGGGAGGCTGAGGAGAAGGCTAGAGACATGGACGCGCACATCTCCTGAATTCATCTCACAGTCTGAACCTCGATGTTTCCGCTGCTGCTGATGCTGCTGGACTTTCTAATGATTCGGAGACAATTTAAAAACGCGAGGCTTCAAGGATGTTCTTCTCAGATGGGACTCTCTCAGCCGTCAGTTTTACGCTCCTCTTGGGAATAACGTGTCTGACCGTACTCTGCGATCTCACCGTGGGCTCTCCAGACCTTTCAGGTTGTGATTTTGTTATTTGTTTTGCAATACACACGAAATACAATCTTGTTTTCTAGACTTTACAAAGCGGCACGTTCTTTTCTTAGAACTTGCTTTTATACTGCGTGACTGCACTTGCGCTCATTTGAAACTTGAGCGTGTTGTGTGCAGAGTTTATTTTTGCCCCCTTGGGAAATGAAACACATCACGAATAACTGCTGAGCACGACTGCCACTATAACTGATTTCAGTGCTGTTTCGCATCAAATTCTCCTCTCGGGACGGCCCGTGCCTGTGGCGTGCTGCAGCATGCACACTCAAATGTTTGCGCAAACCCACTATAGGGCACGACTTAAACATGCGGAAAACACCCTTATGCTTATCTTTAAGGCCTATTCTGATACAGTTTGACCCACATAAGGCACTTCAAACAGGTTCTCTTTTACTAAACCGATCCGACTGTATGGATTAGTCTGGAGGCTGGTTTATCAGCACAGCATAAACCTGTTACACACACACACCATTGATGATGCAGTTGAGATAAATGGAATAATGGTTAATGTGTTACTGGATGGGAACTGTGGTCTAGGCCAGATGCTGCCCTTCTTTATAGATTTACAACCCAAAGAATAAAGCAAAAGCCGACTACAGAGGAAATTTTATGGCTTTTCTGTACTTCATATAAGCTGCAATCAGCTTCAAAGGTAAAAGTGAATATCAGTGCTTAGACCTCAGGAAAGAGTCAAAATTTATACATAAGCCAGTGTGATGGAGGCTGTAAGCCTTTGTGTCTGCTCCTAAAAGGTAGTATATTACTGAATTAAATTATTCTGTGTTGCATTAGTCTGTTGAGCTCTGCTGGGCCCAAGGCAAGTCTGCAGGTTTTGTTTATGGTGCTATAAAACAGAAAGGGAGCTTTGTGATGGTGTTAATTGGCCTCTAATGGGTCTAATGATTGGAATCAGCAGACTAACGCTACGGGGAAAGGTGCTAAAGAGCAGATGCATGTAACGCGTCCCCCGTGTATGATTCTGTGTGCATGTGTCCATGTTGCTGCCTAATTAGCTGTGAAAGACCCTGGCCTAGTGAAGGCTGTTAACAAGCTTTCATTTCTGTAATTAACATGTACACACATACATGTGATGGATGTTAATTTTGTCACAAGTAATAAGACTGAACGGATTACATGGTGGTTAATCAGCCAGCAAGTAAAAACCAAACAAGCAGCTGATTCCATCTCGAGTTCTGCTGCAGGCTTACACGCAATTATGCAAACATAAACGAAAAGCATGTCTGGCAGGAGTTCATTTGCTGAACTCTCAACTTTGGTGCAAATTCACTTCCTCTTGATTCTGAAACCTGTAATTCCTCTGCCCCCAGTGAGACCACTGACCTCTGATCAGTTTTTAGACTCTGCCCCGTAGAGTCATCGTTGCTGACTCCCCAGACGCACAGAAATGCTGACCAGTCTTTCCTGTGGATACGATGAGAAAGAGACTTTTTTCAGAATACCTCAGTGACAAAGAAAACCTTCAAGCCTCACATTCTTGACTAGCTGGATTGTTCTTGGACACCGTGCAGACCTTTTTGATTGACAGGTGCTGCCACCCTGCAGGGTGACAGAAGTTTTGATCTACCATCTGTCAATCAGACCTTTATCAGTCAGATGGTTGAACCAATGATGGTGAGCAATCTGCTCACTTCAGTGGACCTCTGTCTCTGCTTTTAATGAATCTTTTCAAGTGACCATTTGTGGCAGTAGAAGTTTATTTCATTTGCATTTGAATTTGTTGTTAACAACTAAATGTAGCCATAGTTTCATATTTCATCAATGCCATTGAGAGCACTGGTGAAATGGAGGAACAAAAACTATGTTGGTGGGTTATTTAATTCTTCTCCTGCCCTGTAATCATTTTCTATTACAGTACAGCAATCTGAGCAGCTAATTAGAGGCACAGAGTGAGCCATGCAACACTTAAGAGCCTATAGGCTAACAATGGTGTCAGCCTAGCTACTTTATCTAAATTGAAAGTTCACAGAATTCAGTGTAAAACCTTGTCTCCCCATCTTTGTTCACGCTATGGACTGAGCACTCAGCTTGTAATGTAACATCTAACTGCCAAGCCTCTCTTTCCAAAAACGCTTTCTTTGTGCAAATACTAACCACAGTCGTTTTAGTGCCCATTTTCTGGAACCTGAGGACCACATGATTACTGGCTGTTATTTCTGTGTTTCTGTCTCGGTGCCATTACCAGCTGACGTAGGACAGATTATCATTTCTGTCAACACGTAGTTGTGATGCTAAAGGAAAGTGATGAATGCCAGGCTGTTTGGAAAAAGGTCAAAACAATAACAGGAATAAAGCTTTTGCTGCAGCCGTGCCTTTTGGCCTGACGGTTGCTCGCTTTATCTGTAAGCATTTCCAGCAAAACACTCGCATACAATAGCGTATGCTTCTTTTAACTGCAGAATGTTCTAGAGCCGCTACCATTGTTAATGAGATTTTACTGATGATGTTGCCAAAGAGTTACAGTCAAGCCACTTTCTTTCTCTTTTTATGTCTTAACCCCCCACCCAGGCATCCCTTATTTAACCTTACTCAAAGGGAAGTGAGGCTGTTGAGGGGCCAAAGGGTCAACTGAGGTCATCCTATAGTAACCATCAGTGTGTGGTTAGAGGGACCTGCCATCCATCTTGTGCTTTGTTCCCCTGTCGAACCTCACCTCACATGTTTTTCAAAGATGAGCAAGGTAGCGAGAAAGTCACCGCAGCACTGTGTTTTAGGTCATTTTAAAGGGTCATTTCTGGCTTGTGTGATCCATTCGACTTGCATTTAAGGCTTTTAACTGGGACTCTAACTGTGATGTCGACTTTTAAGTTTGTAAAATAACAAATGCCTTATTTAACAAGGAGAAAAGAGCATTCTTTCTTTGAAAGCCAATCAAGGTCCCTTAATTCTTAATCTGCTTTGATTTTTTTAATGGTCCTGGATATGGGTGGCATGCTGAACCCCATGCTCTCCTCTCCAAGCCCCTTCCCCCTCTCCATAGGCTCATCATACCTCCACCACCACTGCTTCTCCTCCCCGCCTCTTTGCTGCCTCTACTCCTCCCTTGGGCTTGCCTGATCACTGTTTCTGTGTCTGCGTGTGTGCCAGGTGAGCTCTGTCTAAACAAATCCTGCCTCCCACTTGTTTTGTCTACTGCGGTGGAGGCAGGCGGCTAGGCGGACAGCAAGGACCTGGCATAAGGCTGCTTTTCTCTCGAGCTGAATAGCGAGAGGTTACACGTCTCTTCAGAAGAATGGTTTCTGTGAATGATTTTCCCAAAGGAGCGACTCAAGTACAGGGAGCTCACACACACAAAAGTTTAAACCAAAGTCCTCTCTTGATTTCATCTTTTAAATCCACTTATATGCCGAGTGGTTGAATAGGGATATGACTGGGTTTATAGCACGTTATCACATCTGAATGATGCTTTGAGTCTACTTATAGGATCCAAATCCTTTTTCGGTCTTTTAAAATCACAAGCAAACATTCAAAACTAAAGCTGGTTGTTTTACATTTAGTTTAGGTCCTGACGCAGCTCTGACACAGAGAATATGTTCATATATGAGAAGCATAAAATGTTGGCTGCAAATCCACATACACCACAGTCACAGTTTTAGGAAATAGGAAACTAAAGTGGGTGCAGAAATCTTGGGGATATAATGTAGATAACTTCTGCCCCTGTATGCATTTATGGCAGAGTGCGTGGGGTGTGTGTGTAATTTAAGATGGAAGTCTGGCCTGGCGCAACATGGATGTGATGAAAGACATGACCTACCATGTAAGTTCCTCCCCCGGGATACAATCAGTACATAAACAAACACACGCATAAGGCAGAGCTTGACATCACACAGGGGAACAACAAAGTGGAGCTGGAGATGAGAGATGGCTGTTTACAACAGGAAGCAAATCTTCTCCTCCGCTAATTTAAGACTGGCATGAGGAAATTAAATTTTACCACATCGCAGTGCAACAAACTGAGAAAACTCTGTTCTGTTTTGCTGTGGCTGTGATTAAAAGTGGCTTGTTGAGATGTAAATAAGACTTTAAGCTTTTCTTTTTGCATAAATCAAATTCCTTATCAGCTTTTTTTTTTAAACCCACAATCCCCTGAAGGTGTTTTCAAATGAAAAGAAAAGACAAAGCAATGAATTAAAATAAAGTGCTGACATGATTAATGTTTCTATGTGTGCTCACAGGACGAATAGCCTTAAAGGTGAGCTTTGCGTTAGTCAAGTAGTGGCATATGGGCTCATTAACACGATCCAGTAAAAATGAGTTATTGTGTCATTGCCAAAAGATGCATTGGAAGCGATCGTATCCTGAGTGAGGTAATGTGTAATAAATGTTTTGGCACCTTTTGAGGTAATGTTATGCTAAATTAAGTAGTAGAGGATGGAGTGTTAGTAATGTTGTGGTACCACCCAAAGAACAGACACACAGTAAGCAACAGTGGTGACGGCATTCTCACCAGGTCTGACTAGAATTAATGATTGCATTTATTTCTGGGCAACCTTTTTTCTTTTACACAGCAGAAGCACACAATGACATTTTATCTCAGTAATCTGTTTAAAAATTTCACTTGGAACTGGAACAAATGGCACATGGCTGAAAACACAATGAAATAAGAATGAAACTGAAGACAATTAATAATCAGCAGAACTTAGGAAACCAAAAACACAAAACACTGACATGTGAAGGAGTGAAGCTTATTCAGCAGCACAGCGGTGCACACACACAAAAACAGAGAACATATTGGGAGATTTTAGAATTCAGAACTATAGTTTTCCTTTGCTAGAGTTGACACTGACAGTAAGTCATTTACACTGATGCTCAATATCTTGTACGAACTGTGGCTTTCTCCATCACTGTCAGTGTTACTGAATGACAATATGATGAATTGCTGAGCGGTGGAGCAGTAATACATAAGGTAGGGCCCCTTGCAGTACAACTACTGTGGCCTAATCACCAGCATGTCCAGACACACATGAGCTTTCCAGAGGATGTGTATCTCCTGCTAATATATTCAGGAGCTCCTCCAACTACAGGATATAACAGTTAAGCAACAATTAATTACAAGATTAACTTCAGCAGTGCTTATTCTACCCTTGAGAGTGGGATGTAATTAAGAAAATTTACCTACTCTCTAACTGCTTAAATCAACTTATCTTTCAAACATCAGATCACACCCGCACCTGTAAGTATATATTCTGCATTTGTCATATGCTCCCAGGAACTTCAAGATATAAAGAGTCTGGAAGGGCTCGGGCTGGTTTTGCAGTTCCTGGGTCCAAACGAGTCAGAAGGCAGTTTAGTAAAACACTTTAGAATTTCAGAATCAGAATCAGAATACTTTATTGATCCCTGGGGGAAATTATTTTTTGTTACAGTGCTCCATTTTAAACCAACATTAAGACAAGACAGACAATACGCTAACTAAGAATAGTACAATATATACATATATATACATACATACATACATAAGTCACTTATAAATAAATAGTTGGAAAAGAAACATGTGTAGCTGTAGCAGCAAACAGTGTGTTAAGTGGATGCGTTGTACAGGGAGATGGCCACAGGCAGGAATGATTTCCTGTGTCGTTCAGTGGTGCTTTTCGGTAATCTCAGTCTCTCACTGAACGAGCTCCTGTGACTGACCAACATGTCATGGAGTGGGTGGGAATTACATATTTGACTTGACATTACCCACATAACACAGCTGGGTTAAAAGCGCTGCGCATTATGTTTAGAGGTCACGGGCCTCCTAGTGACAGGAATTATTTTCCTTTTCCTTTTTTCTGTTATACGTATAACGGGACATGAATGTTCATATTAATTAATCATTTTAATTAGGGCTGCCACGATTAGTCGACTAGTCACGATTACGTCGACTATCAAAATCGTCGACGACTGATTTAATAGTCGACGCGTCGTTTGAAGCTTTGTAAGATCACAAAAGACGCAGGAATAAGTAGTAGTATTTAAGAGTGTAATAATGGACTGAAACAGAAGATGGCAGCACTGCATGTACAAGGATGTCAGCTGCCGTTAAACCCCGAAGAAGAAGAAGTAGCTCTGTCCCAGAATTCATAGCGCAGCCCAGCTCAGTTTCCAACAATGGCGTCTGGGTCAAAAAATAAACGTTTAACATATTTTCAAGCAAGAATGTAACTGTGTAAACCTCAAATATCTGCTCAGTTTATCAAGACACCACATATTTTGAAAAGCGCTCCGATGTCTGTTACCCACTAGCTCGATAGCTAGCCGGGGGCAAAGCTCACTAGAGCCCGTGAGAACCCCGAACTCCGGGCAAATTGTTTTCAAACCCACCGCGTCTGTCGCTACTCAGGTTAAACATATATAAGTCACTTAGATAACTTAAAAATGTTATTGTTTGGCTTCTTTATAGTATTTCATTTATTCCTGAGTAAGTCAGTTTGGCTGAGATTAAAGGTATAGTTTTTACACAGCTGAATAAATGTCAAGCAGACAACTGATTATCAGAAGTGTGAGATGCTGGAGAATATACTCCAGTGTCCCGTTATATTTTAGATAGCAAGGAGTTTATTAAACTTCACCGAAACAATCTGCAAATTTCATTAAAATTTCATAAACTATCATCTTGCCTTTATTTTTAGTTAACACCCAAACACCCTAACACTTAAAGCTGTAAGCTAATGATAGTTATATAAGAGCAGATGCATGCTGGTGCAATAAGCTGTACGTTTTACCTTCAATGGATGCATGATCTGATTAGTATCGATGACTAGTCGACTATCAAAATAATCGTTTGTGGCAGCCCTAATTTTAATACAAAAAGACTCGGAATGCTCTAAATGTTCAGTTTCTTTCTGTGTGATGTTGGTGAGAGCAGATATCTTTAGTATGGTCATCTTACACTACTGTCACACTAGGAAAAACTAGTAAATCCCTGCATGAACAAAATAATTGTGCAGCGAACTTGCAGTCTTGTTATCTTTTAAAATGGTTTCTTGTCATTTGCTGTTTTCAAAGGAAATTTGCTGTTTTAAGATGGCAACAAAATGGCACAGCCATCAGTCTGCTTGTGTTTGGGACTCAGTGGGTCAACTTGGCAATTAAATGCAGTCTGTTTGTGATAATATGGTGATTAACTGTGATAAACTGGTAAAAATTGTAAATCTGTTGACATCTGTTGCAAATCTTTTGCAATCGCATGTGCAGAGCCAGAAACTCGTGGATTTGAAACAGAAATTCCTTCATAGTGACGTAGTTGCTGACTTTGACTTTAATAGATGACTGAAGCCCACAGTGTTAGTTATTCTGTGAATGAAGGGGGCTTAATAACACAAATAATGGTCATACTTTTTCCTTTTTGGGCTCTTTGAGTTTTGCAGGTAGATTCGAGTAGTGATGATGAACATCACACGTTTTTCTCTGGGGTCTGAATCAAAAGAGCCAAAGCTGTGTGAAAGCAAACTCAGCAAAATACTGTGACGGACTGTTATCTGTGTGTTGACTGAGGGCTTATATTGGCTGCTGACGAAAAAAGAAGAAGAAGAAAAACACTATAATTTTACCATGTTGGTGTTGCTTTTTCAAACAACGCCTGTCTCAATCCTGATTTTAGGCTGAACTTCATAATTAAATCCGGGCTGAATTTTAAATTACTAATGTTGGCCGAGAAGGAAGTCTGACTAGCAGCTGAGAATCGAGGTTTTTTATCAGGAGAGAACTTCTCGTCCAGTCAGCTGTGAATACTGCACCATAATCGTTATTTTGTATAGATTTCTCTCAGTACGTAAAAACACCCAAATGGCCCAATCAGACGCTGAGCTGGATGGTGTTATAGTAATAACTGTTATTGGGGAGAGAAGAGAGGGTCTAATTCCATTTAGCTGAAAAGATGTATATATACACATTGCAGGTGTGCGTTTCTACTTGCCCTTTCTTGCATTAGGGAGAGTTAGAAGATCCAAAGAAAACACACAGAAACTTGTGAAGAAGATTCTTGAGTGGCACCCTGGCGTTGCTGTATGCAGCTGCACTTACAAAACTATCTACAGATCTCTGTGTCTATTTAAGCTCTAATTAAACAATAAATTAACAATAATAATTCATATTTCCAATACAGCCACAGGCTGTTTTACAGAAAAAGTCTTTTGAGTTGTGTCTTCTGCTGCTAGTACATAGGGTTGGACAGTTTACATTGAGCTGTAAATAAACAGCAGCATGTGGGGAGGAAAAGGCTGAAGGGTGTTGGCACTGGCTATTATTATGCTCTAAACAAGCAGGAAGACATGCTCACATGCAAAAAGATACAAGACAAAAAAAACCCTGTCACTCTTTATTATTTCTGTGACTTGAAAAATGTTAGCCATGCATTGATGCCTCCTCTGTCTTTAAGTCTGTTCCCTGGGTGCTGATTTGTGCTTGGCTCAAGAGTTGATATCTCGTTCCATCCATCCACCCATGAGCAGGTTGCTATAGTAGAGAAAAGGAAACAATTTGAGCAGCATTTCTTCCTTTTATAGTTTGAAACCCTTGGAGGCTAAGAGAGAGACAGAGGGCACAGAGCGATGGAGAGGTAGAGAGGTGGGGCACCGAAGGGCCAGTCAGAACAAGGAGGCATTGTGTAGCCCCCCAACTGTGTTGGACTGACAGTCTGCATTACAGCACGCTACAGCAGCCTGCTCCCCAAAGCACTGCTAATCTGTTGCTTACTGCCCCTCTGGCCAGCTCAGGTAAAGGGGGAGGGAACCAGAGACGGGAGGAGACAGATTCCACGCGTTTTCCCCTAAGCCAAATAAATTTTTACCACCCAAACCTAGATTGTGTTTGTTGCTCTTTCAGCACAATTTCATCACGATAATAAAAAAAGAAACAAAAATGTGTGTAAAGTACAGACTGGATTTTCTTCAATAGCATTCAATGGCATTTGTAACTGAAGCTCTTTATAACTAAAACAAAGTAGGTTTCACCTTCAGTCTGTCCCTGCAGATCTGTCTGACTTTTTTGTAAAGGGAAAGGGATCTCCTTCCTAAGTGCCAGTGGACATCCTGCAGATGGTTTTTACTTTCGCAGTTCTTCTGAAGTTGTTCTGTTGCTTGTTTTCACAGAACACCCCACCAGATAAGCTTGTTAATTCCCTCCAAAAAGCTCAGCCTTTCAGTGCCCACCCACTCCTATGCTTTTTTCTTTTTTTCCCTTTTTTTAAGGGAAATATTTCTCTTTTTTGCCAAGCACATGCCTGAACTGTGATAGAGGTATGTGGTCTTGCTGTTAATGCATTAAGACTGACGATTGCTTTTGGAGGGAGTTTTGTGGGCTTTTGAGAAAAATAAAGAAGGATGAATGTAATACAGCAATTTGCAGGATTACAGCCTGCCAGACAGCCAGGCTGTTTTGATGGTGTTGCAAAAGGGTTTGTTATTTTTAATGCAAGAGTATTTTCAGCTTAGACAGCGTTAGGAAACTAGTTGATGGAAAGAAGGCTTAGAAGGAGAATTTTGACTGTACATTTCATTCTCATTTTAGGATGACTATTATAACGTACTATCATTTAAAATAAATTTTTTTTTACTAATGTCAAGAAAGATGTGAAACTTCACTCAAAAATAAAAGTAAAGCTTAATTAACTTCATTAATTTGGCTGCTGTGTTTCAGTTTCTATTTTGTTGTAATAACACTGTTTATTGACTCAGTCAGAGCTGAGCTCAATAAATCTTAAGCAGATAACAAAAATATCATTTTGTTGGTAATACCGTAACTGGTTAAAAGTGTAGTTTAAAGTAACATGACATTGTAACTCTTCAGCAGTCTGCACACTATTGTTGTATAGTAAAATTGAAATTGAAAAGAATTAGATGTATCTCAGGCTGAGCTTTGAAACTACTTGCTTCAAGTTCGGATCGGAAAGGAAATCAGTGGTATCGCGCATCACTAGTAAATTGTACTGGAAAGTGTGTTTTGATATCATGCATTGAAACCATTTTCTTGCAGATTTTACAAGTAAGCACGTACTGGACTCTTTTGTTTTTTTTAGATGTCTAATTTTTTGTAGCCAAACCACTTTCATATTATTCAAGTAGCTCTCTTTTTAGGTACTACACAGGCTGACACTCTGCTCTTGCTCTCAGACATGCCTGGGCTTGTGTTGTTGTTCTGCAGAAAAACATCACTACATCCTATCATGAGAAGGTTTTTAATAATGCATTAATATATTTTACCTTTGTCATGTATAGTATGATATGTAAAGGCCCCATCCAGGAGACAATTTTTCTAACTTAAATAATATTTAATGAATAAGACTGAAAAAAATCTTCTTAAACATGACTTTAATGTATGGTTTGATTCTAGAGCTGTAAAAACAAAAATTCTTGCTTTCTATTTCTTTCTTTCTTTTAGCTTTTTGGATAACAAAAAAGCTTAATTATGTCCATTACCATGATGACCATGAGTCCATTACCATGAGAGCATTGGCCTACTGATAAAGTTTCCCTGAGGACTCCTAACCTTCTAAGTGTATGCTAATTCAAGTGTTAATATTGACGTTCGTATTTTTGAAGAGCGATAGTTTTGCTGCTCTGTTGAAATTTGGACACGTTTCTTTGAAGTTTCCACGCTGTATAGCCAATTGTTACAAATTGTCATAAGTATTCTTGTCTAGCCTTCTCTCTGGCAGTTTAAATGAGTGCAATGAATTGTCTCAGTGGTGACCTCACTGTCAAAAGCTCACTTGTCCAAGCCTCAGGCTACAACTGCTCCAACCAGCAGTCACTTAAATCCAATCTGCTGTGATGATGGTGACTGAGGAAGGATACATCTGTCGTTCACTTTGTGACGATGAAGCTTACACACTGATGCATCTGTCTGGTGATTAGGGATATGCACTGTGACTGCCACCCAACTCTTCCAGACCGTAAAAGTGACCGTTAAAATGACAGATCTGCCCTCCTCTGGTTCTGTCTGTCCATATTTTTCTCCATCTGCATGCAAAAGCCAGAGATATTCCCGGAACCCCAGTGCCCCTCACTCCTTCACCCTTCAACCCCATATTCCATTAAAAAGAAACACACATGCTCTGAAGCTTGGAGTGGAAGTGTCCTCCTGCCTTGTGCCCTTTGACCCTCTGAGGTCACAAAAAGAGGCACGTGCTGACAGAGGTCATGGGAGTGTCCAGTATTTGGGTTTTGATGATTCCCTAAGGCAGACTTAGCGGCCACTGTCATGCCGTGAGGACATCCCCAAGCTGAGAGATTTATACCCATTCAGCACCCTCGGGACATCTTTAGACAGCAGACCCACAGGTGGACGTCCTCTGATTGTCTGCAGGGGTCGGCTCTTGTCAACAATCTAAAATATCAAGCGTGACCTCGTTGCTAAGATGACTTTAGCTGTCAGGGCACGCTCCTCCTGTGCTTTCATATAAAGCAGACTGTCCAGTGTGGGGTTTTTTCTTTCCCTTATTGTGATAAACAAGCAAGAAAAAGAAGTTGTTGCAAACTCCTTGTCCCTCCTGGCATGTGCATGACTTAGCATGTGACATTCCTCGCTAGATCATTCATTTTAGTAGCATTTTATGCACCCCTGGAAGAGTGGGATTCATGCCTCTATTAGAGTTTAAGCGACTTGCAGAGTTTCAGGCCGTAAAACGCAGACACATCATTATAAGCCTGCCAGTGTGCTGCTTTTGGATTCATACATCATGCTGTGAACAAATAAATGAGCTGTGTTCGGAAAGGCTGGGGGCAGAGCGGGCTGTAGACGTTCGTTTGTTTACTTATACATGAGTCTGTTGGTTTAAATGTGAGTGTGCGTGTGTGTGTGTGGCTGCTTGTTTGTGTGTGAAGGTGTTAAAAAGATAAGCTATCACCGGGAGGAGGAAAGGACCAGGAGAACAGAGTGTTTGTGTTTGTGTGTCTGGTTTTAATGACTTCAGCTGCTTGGTTTCTGGTCTCTCTCTCTTTCTCTCTCTCTCTCGTTTGAGGGGAGGAAGGGTAGATGTGTAAGCAACTCCGATTTTCAAAATAAGGCGACCATTGCCCGAGGGTATTGATACACACCATGAGGCCAACCCGTGCTGTTATTTTTAAAAAGTGGGATAAACAAGTTAGCACACAGACCTTTTCTTCCCTCTGGATTCCAAACCAGAGAATTTTGTGCACCAGTGAAACTGATCAAAGCACAGGAATTTTTTTGTTTGCTTTTTTTTCACATCTGTCTAAAATGTTAGAATCAGTGTTGCATTTACCCATATGCTCACAGTTTTGCCACTGTGTAAAAGACAAGTAAGAAACACACACAAGCATACCCACAGTTGAATGTCATGCTTATAAATCTTAATGCAGCAAAACCCTCAGCTTGTCTTCTAACATCAGTTTACCCACTCTTTATTTTCTCTCTCCTTAGGTTTTCTTTCTCTTTTTGCCACACGTTCTCCAATTTCATTAGCTATTGTTTGATCAGTCAAACAGCAAAACTAAATGTAGTGCACACAGCGTATGTAAAGTGCATGTCTGTTAACATGCTCAGGAAAGGCAACACTGCACCGGTTAGACCTCAGTCACACAGACCTTGAGACTGGTCGGCGGCCCCTTTGCGACAGCCAGTTGCTAGGGAACAATGGGAGCAGCTGGCTAGTTAAATGTGTTGCAAAGAGGATGTGGCTGCAAAAACCTCTTTGGGATTGGTTTGATTCATAGCAGATTAATTGAGGAATGCATTTTTTTAAATCCAAATCAGAACAGTTTAGCAGTGAGGACTGTACATGGCATGTTTACAAAAGCAGTTCGGCACTTTTCCTTGACATTATATTTTTGTGGTGCGGATGCCATTATGTGTGTGTTTTTAGTAGCATCCATGTGAACATTTGCTCATTTATCTAGGTTGTTTTTGATATAATTTAGTAACTTAGTTTGCCTTACCCAGCTGTAGTAGCAGAAGATGGCCTGAAGATGTGATTTACAACTAATGGTTGTTTTACGACTCTGCTTAAAAAGAATTAAAATATGAACTAAAAAATGCAATGTTGTTGTGCATATACATTTTTAATTTTTTTTACTTTGATATTTAAAAAAATGTTGAGATAAGTTAAATATTTTAGCCTTTGAAACTCTACTACGAGTAATCCTTGAAGGGCTTTTCTGAACTGAGGGGTATATGTCATAATATAGGTGTGCTTGTAGAACAAAGCGACTGGGTGTGCATCAGTAGTTAGTGAAGGTGGTCTTTGTCTATCTACTGTCTACCATTGAAAAAACCTAAAAAAACCCTCTTCCAATGGTCATTAAACCACGTCTTTAACGATATACACTGAGGTGACAAGACTCGTCATTAAGGGTACAGGGGTGGTCAATAACTCTCGTCTTTATGGGAGAAAGAGTTAAGCAATGTAAACAAACCTGGCAGAGAATCTTACTATAAATCAGATACATTTTCAATAGAATACAATTACAAGACTGGAGATAGTAGGACTTTCTTGAGAATGACCATCGATTTGCGAAAGACTTGAAGTAAAACAACATAAGTCAAGAATTTGGAGGGTTTGTCTTTAGTTGTTCATAACACAGTTAAAGCAAGAATCTGGAGAAATCTTTGTAATCCAAGTAGAAATTGTAACTGTCCTGTGCTCGTTTTGCAAATTGTCGCATGTTGCATGGTCATAATTCAAGTAGCAGGAAGAGCGGGACTATCTGGGTTGTTGTCAATGCACAGTTTAAAAGCAGACTCTGTGATGGATTTGATGAGAAATTTGCACATCTTTGAATGCCAAGTAGTGCATTTAGAGACTCATAAGGCAAGACACTTTATGCACATACATACTGGTTTTCCTGCAGTCTGGACTTGTCACAAGTCCGCAAGACATTTACTGCATCATGAAATGAAAAGTAGGACAAAAGAAATAGTTCAGCAGCTGAAACTTCATATCAAACATTTCACTTTTAAAACAGCAGTTTGTCTCCTTCTTATGGCGTGTTGTTAAAAGAAGAGGTGATGCAACACAGATATGAGCTCATTCCAACATTTTTGAATATGACTTTAAAGAAAAACACAGCTTCCAACAACCAATGAAAAGGTGTCAATATTTGATCATTTCTAGGCTTATCAGTCAAAAAGACATTCTGTTTCCCAACTATTTTCAAGAGGAGCGGTATTTCAAAGTCATGCTCTGCTCCGGGCCTTTGCATCTCATCTGTCGTTTAGGAAATGTAATTACTACAGGGCCTAAAGCCACCAGCATTGGCCTTTGGACCTCTGCTGCCACATCCTGTGAGTGGTGGCTTTTAGAAGCTCTGTCTTCCTCTCTCCATACAGCTTTCTTCCTCAGCAAAAAAAAAAACGGTCATTGTTTTTCTGTTCTTGTTTATTTAAACCACCATAAAGCATTAAATTATTAAGCTCCTTCTCCAGCATTCATCTTATTCTTTGCTTCCCCCCCTCTTCATTCTCTTCTTCCTCTTTTCAAGTACCAGACTTTTCCAGAGCAGTGCTGGAGTGTGGCCCGTGTCTTTGAGGCAAACCTCATCTCTTCCCCGAAATTACCACTTAAAGGGAATTCCTTTTCCAGCAAGCGAGCCTGCAGCCCTCCATCTTTGAACATTTGATGGTTTGATAGCTATAATTTGCTTAAAATAACACCAATAAATTTATGAAGCGGCAAATAAATGCCTAATGCACCAAGATGAAACGCAATACAGCCTTTCATGCTGTAGCGCTCGGGAATGTCTTTATTATTTAGTTTCTGTGGAATGTTTTTTTGAGGTCTTGTTACAAATATACTTTATCATATGTGAATGTTCTTGCACTTTTAGCTTATAGTTACAGCCTGTCAATTATCTCTAAAGTACAGTTTAAGCAATCACTTTTGTGGCATTAGGCTAAGCTGTAATCTCACAATTTTCTGCAATGTTATACATACTCGCCCAGTACAAGAGGATTTACATTACTGCACAAGCACCATAACACTGACTTAAAGGAGTAAGCAGCTAAAAAAGAAGCAGCATTAATGGTATTATAACACGTTGGTAGCATTTGCAATACTTCTGTCTTTCTTCAGGCCTGGCCAATAGGAAAAAGCGGCGTCTTTCAAAAACCGGGGAAAGCCCTGAGCATTAGTAACTGACAGACTTTGTAGTCGAACCGCTCCCCCTCTCTTTTATTCACCTCCACCTTCCCCTCAGTTCATGTCAGAAGTACCTGTCGTGCTCATTCTTAGCAGACACTGAACACCCCAGCTTAGTGTACCAAAAGTGAATTAGTTAGCTTCCTCTTAGGCTGACCTGAAAGGTGAGACAGGTAAGATTTCAGCTGAGGCTCCAGCTTGTGTGAGAGCACTTTATATAAGCTTTTCATCAGTTTGTACAAGACATGAAGGCAATCTTTTAAGCTTGTTTACCCACACCCAGGTGTAAATTAGCAAAGGCATTTGATATGCACTAGTTTGCGTACTAGTACTGATCCCTTGAGAGAACCACTATGCCAGCTGGGGTTTTTGTTATGTGATGTTGACACAACACAGCAGACCACCACTAATCTCCATCATACGTGACCTGCTCCAACCCTGGGTCAGACTTAAGGGTCATCACATGACCAGATATAGGGGGCTAATAATCGCAAGAGCCTCTGTTTTTATGCTTCATGACTGGCTGTGACAGTGGACATTATTTCCTGCTACCGGGATAAATTGCATAATGTGACAAAATCCTATTCGTGTAGGACAATAAAAAGACAGGTGCTGTTAACAAATCCCCGTGTGTACTTGTGCAGGCGTTAAATTAGCCTTTCAATTCAGTTCATGACAAGAGTTGAGCTGTTTTTACACGTGAAGCATCAGAGCCACAGCCTCCTGTCTTTTAATGAGAGAATAAACAAACCAGTAGACATAATAGTGCAGCGCTTTTGTCAAGAAAAAGGGCAGAGAGCTAGTTAAATAGGGAGTCTGCCCCCCACATGAAAAAGAACACAGGGGAAAAGGGAGGAGGAAAGACGCCTGGGTGTTCCTGCAGCATTGTCGAGCCTTGTGCCTTTGAGGGACACCTGTCATTGGCTGGGCAGTTCACACAGGTGCCTTAACGCCGTCTGATTTGTTGTCCTTAAAATGAGGCTTCAGTCAACAGGTAATGGAAACAATGATGACGATCTTGAAGAAGAGAGCGAGGCAGAGTGGAGGGAGGGTGTAGTGGTGGAGAAAAAATGGATTCTTTAGAAGGCACCTGAGGGTTTTGTGTGAGATAATCTGTTTGCCTTTTACTCACAGTCCTCCTTTTGTCGGGTGGAGGAAGGCGTATCGATGTGTTTGCGGTGCTCAGACTGTTGCTCAAGGATCGCTCTCTCAAGAAACTCCTCCTGCGAGTGGTCCGTTCAAATTCACTTATCTATCCTCAGTCCCCTCTCATTTACCCCTTTCGTAACCTCGGATGTTTCCATGGCTACACAACCCCAGCCAAGGCCTGGGTAGCTGGAGGGCCGCGCAAAATCGTGGTCTGTCACGGCACTTTGCCAAGAACCAGTTCCTAATAATGTGATACTGTTACACCATCACCCACACCCTGGTTTCAGGATCCAAACAGCAGGGCTTGTTCCTACCACGTTGTTTGTGTTGACGTTTTGCATGCATGTGTGTGTGTGTGTGTGTGTGTATTTATGTGTGTGTGGTCCAACTGCTTGGGGAATGCCAAGTTCCCTCTCACCCTGTGTGGAATGTGGCATGCAAAGCAGACCTGTGTGGTTGTGTGTGTGTGTGTGTGTGTGTGTGTGTGTGTGTGTGTGTGTGTGTGTGTGTGTGTGTGTGTGTGTGTGTGTGTGTGGAAGCAGGAGATTAGAGCTAAGACCAAAGAATTAAAAGAATCAAGGGCAATAATGATGTGAAAAGTGTAATTTATAAAACACACCTAATTCTAATTTATCTGACAGCTGCAGCTACTATCAGCTTTTTCTGTGTGTGTGTTTTTTAGCCGTTTGGGTCACTGAAAAACTCCTTGCACTGTGAAGATTTCATAAACTCTGTTTCTGCATCTGTGTGTGAGCAAATAAAACAAAGATTTTGTCTTGTAAGTCACAGGTGTGTGCCTATCTCCTGTACTGACATCAGACCGTGCGGTTACTGTTTGTAGGCTTTGTTTGTGGGGGGTTTACACGTGAATGCAGATAGTTTTCAGACTAAAAGCATTAAATGCCCTTTAAAAAAATACAGCCTGAATTCTAGTTCCGGTATCATCCTGTATCAGACCACTATATCTCACCATTTCTCAGCTATTAAACATTTCAATTATTCTACCTATTACCTTACCATTTGTACTATTTGTCTACTTGTAATTACATGACAATTTGTGACTAATTTCACATATTAATCCATTATGGTTAGCTAACAATTTTGTTTGTATTAGAAATCAATGTAATTCCTTTTCCTTGTTTTCATCAATTGTTAATTTATACTGTTTGCCAACAGTCTGTTATACTCTTTGTGAAAATAATGACAGTTTATAATCCAGATAAGCATTTTAAACTGTTAGCCATACTATAGGTATTTTTAATAATTTATTAACTATTTAACCATTATGGTTAGGTAACAGTTTTGTTTGTGGTCTTCGATGACAACTTAACTAGATTATCCATACTTTTATATTAAATCATGCTTATCATACCAAGAACTATTTTTTTTACCTTCATTGTCCCATATATTTAGAAACATTTCCAGCTTTTTATTCAAACGTATTGTCTTTTAATATCTTATTCATGAGTTTAGCTAGTTGCTATATTTCAGCGATATCAATTATAAACTTTTTCCTCAGTTATCTATACCATTAATGCTTTTTACATATATGTAAAACAAGCTGGGTCTATTTTTGTTCTGTTTTTGCCCATTATCTTTCTTAAGTCCCAAATTTCAACAGCCTATTAACCTAAATTCTGAAAACTCAGATCAGTTCAGTTCTTTTAGTTATTTTAACAGCTGAGTTGATCATTCCACCTATACTCTGGCTAACCATACATAACCTAGCACTTCAACAATGTCTTATAGAGCCTCTGAATTGTAAATTTAGGCAAAGAGTCCCCCACATGCAAATCCAAATGCTTACGTGCTCATTATTCAGGATGTTTTGTGTTTTTTTCTTTTAACCACAGCCCAACAACTTAGTATCTCACAAAGATAGAATCACCCAAATGCATGCAGGTAATATATACAGCTGTTACAGTAGTAAATTTAAAAGTGATCTATACCATCGCAGTATTATGGCACATCTACCTTTTCTCCTTTATCACATCACAGCCACAGGTGGAAACCGGTTACTGTGAGAAATGGTGGTTTAATAACCATCTCTATTTAGAGCGAGGCTGACCTTTCTACACCCAAGACTGTCTCCTGTTTCCCCTCTGCCTCTTTATCTGTGGCCATGGTGATAAGGGCACAATGTGTGTGTTTTGTGTGTATGTTCTGCAAGTCCACATCTGCTAATGTGTGTGTTAATGAACGCTGTCTTGGTGTTATTTCCTCTTTTCTACCAAACCCTAACCAAATAAAGGTAATTGAATGAGAGTGCGTCCACTTTGTGTGTGAACATGTGTGACTTTACTCCTCTGTAAACATGTTTGCAGAGCATTAACTGCAGAAAGAAGGCTGAGCTTACGTTGGAATGTGTTTTCTTTTGTTGAAAAGTAGCTCTTTAACATATTTTACCACCTGGATTAACAAAAAGTGGCTGCGTTTCCTTTTAGATATGGCAGACCTTTATAACTTCAGAGAAAAGAGATTAACTCAGTCCTTAAATTTTGGATTTTACAATTCCAGCCAGTTTTTCAAATGGAAGAAGCAAAGTGTTCTTTGGCAGCCAGCTCATAAATGAGCCAGACGGTCGAGAAAGACATTATATGGCAGCGGCCAAGGGATCAGCTCTCTTCTTTATCTGTTTCCTTCTCACAGACTGGAATGTTAATGGTGGCTTTGTGAGGAGTCCTCTGGAGTGACTGACAGCCGAGTGGCAGCTCTCGAAGACTCTTAATGGAAGAAAGAAACCTTTTCTTTAATTTGAAGCAGCATCTGAGTTCCTTGTTTCATGAAATGGTTATATAACATGTCTATTCACATGAACTGCCTTGCATAGTGCAAGAAAACATGGTTTCCAGCAAACAAATGAGATGCTAATAGATATCGAACATGTGGAGTTGGACATTAAAGGTTTACGAATAAGAGACGACAGGTCATTCCAGAAAGACTTTGTTTCAGAATTGTTCTTGGATCAATATTAATTCAGTTCAATTCCGGTGCAAAATCTTTCTATAAAAGAATAATAGTTTCATGTTTTAAAAATCATACTTTGCACATGTTTTTATAATATAAAACACAGCAGTTTGTTCTGTAGCGATAACAAAAGGGCTAAAACTTACAGCTGAATAAGATAAATCTTTACTTTCTTTTTTGCTGCACTAGTCAAGGCTTTAAAGGCATCTTTGAGCTGGAAGCAGTGATGTAGTTCTTTAAATGAAGGCTAGGCTAGCATGGTTACAACTCTCTGCATATGGAAATGGGATGGAATAAGAGATTAAGTAGTGCATCATAAAATTATACAACTCGAGAATGCTTAAAATTGTTAAGTATCAAGAAATTAATTATCAACAGATGGTACTGTTTAATGTGCAATAAATGAATGTCTGCGGTTCTGCTTTCTTGCTTTCTCACAGGCTATCTGTCCAAAGTGTTGAGGAACTACACAGCGAGGGCTTGTGACGGAGACTTCCTGACGGTGCGCTGCCCTTCGCGTGCCACCATCACCATCCAGTCAGCTTTCTATGGAAGAAGAGGTGCTTCTGATCCCCAGCAGTGCCCTCAGACCTACCAGGCCCTCCTAAGCTCCTATAAAGCTCAGGAGGATGATCGATATTGCTCTGTGTCCACTGCACTACAGGTAAATAGCCAGGCTCATTCCTTTTGCGCTATTACATCATCATTATTCACAACTGTGTATTTACCAGACTTTTCCTAAGAATAAAGAATCTCCTCCCACATTTGGCATCCCGCCTTCTGTAAGTCACTTCTTAATGCACTGCCTTTCTTTTTTGGGTTGAGAGAAAGTGTTCTGTAAAAGGTTCAAATTAGCCAAGGGTTAAACTCTGGAGAACCAACGATTATGTAATGCTTTGTGGGAACGTTTTCCGGCAAATTACACTCTCTAAAGAGGAAGCAGGCTTGTATGTTCCTGTGACACAAAGCGATTTCATGGGGTCTTTGCTTTAGCATCCTCTCCCAAATTGGGATGCGGCTGGACAAGGAGACCTGCTTTGCAGCACCAACACAAACACATCCTGTTCGGCATTCATTCAGTTGTTCGGTTTATTCTTAGGCTCCCCTGCCTTTTAGCATCAAACACCCTCCGTTTCCATAATAGATAGGGCTGCCATGAATGCACAGACACAGAGGCTGCATTGTGTCGAAGTGAGAGAATGACTGCCGTGCCACCCACATGAGCACCACCTGTTCGTGACCTTTGGTTTGCTGGCCTTACAGAAAGAATGCCTCCATCTACTAATGCTTGTTTAGTGATGCCTCAGGTTGACCAAGTGACATTTGTCCTTATCTTTTAACCTAATTATTTTCAAATCCCATTTATACTGATTCATTACTTTTTGTGCAATCAAACTTTACACCATAGAGATTTTGCAAGTAGCAAATATTTAGAATTTTTGCTGTAAAAAGGCAGATTAATCAATTCATTTCTGTCTGCCAGTAACTGAGTTCATAATTGTTTAATTAACATAACATAACTTTCTCACAGTGAAATTTTGGCAATAGCATTCAATAATATCTTTTTTTTTAGATTTTCAGCATGTAGTCTGATGGATGTGAAAATTCAGCCTTTGCTGTGTGCTTAATCTGTGATATGTAGAGTCATTCTTTGGTGTATTCAGTAAAAAGCTTTGTCTTATTTTGTATTCTTTCTGACTGTCAACACAGTTGGCACTGAAACTTGTCTGGGAAGATGAACACCTTCACTGAGCCTTCTAAGGTTACTTGTTGTCACCAGATTCATGCTCAAAAGGGGAATTTTGGTGTGTGGCGGGGAGATCCTCTCAAAAATGAGCGTGATCTTATTTATTTCCTATTTGAAAAGCTGTGAAAAGACTTTAATTTGTTGCTATGTGGATTAAACGGAGCTGAAGCAGTCTGATAAAAGAGACCAACAATGGCCATCACTTTGCAACATAATTAATTCTTCAGCACGAACACATGTGGTCGTTTCTCCTAAAGATATCGCTCTTTAAAAAACACAAACTTAAATATACTTTGTAACAAACAGGATCAAATATTGCATTTACTGCCTGTTTGCAAGCATGGATCAGTACCCAGCCATGTGCATGTTATTAATGTAACAGCTAATTCAATTCAGTGGTTTACTGTGTTTTTTTGTTTATGTAATACAGTGGACGTACACAGAAGAATAAGACTTCTCATTCAGTGCTTATTGTTTCATTATTTGATTTGGTTTTCTTGTTAGATCTGCTGACAACAAAAAGTATATTTCCAGACGTATTAGTCTTAATTGGCACCACAGTGAGGACCTTCTTGTCTATTTAGTGTGTTTTTAGGTGGAAGTCCACAAATTACGTTTGTTATCTTACCCCGGCACTATTTCAGTGGTAATTCATGTCTCTTTCCGTGCTTTTTCATAACTAATGCAACTCTTTTAATATTTAATTTAAGGGAGGCTCTGAACTGAAACCTTTCAGCTATTCCTGTGTGTTGGATTGGTCACTGGGCTTATAGCAGGCTAAAACATGAGAAAACGAAGTGGGTGAACTGATGCCATATACCCTAATAGCTATAAGCAACCTGTTTGAAGTGGTTTTAGGGTTTTTTTGCTGCTGGTCTCACTATCATTGGCTTGTTGTTTTCCCTCTAAACGTGCCTTTGTTCTTCTCCCGTTTTGTGTCACTTTGCTTCAGAAAATGCAGGACGAGTGCCAAGACAGAAGGAGCTGTCAAGTCCTTGTCAACAGCCGCGTGTTTGGGACGGACCAGTGTCCTGGGAGCAGTAAATACCTAATTGTCTGGTACAAATGCAGACCGAGTAAGTCCCTCGTCGCCCCGCGTTGTGACAGTGACAAAAATCTCTGTCCCTCCCTGTGCTTGAACCATTCTTTCTTTGTTTCCCCCCCTCACAACGCCAATACACAATACACAAGGGTGGTGTCAGGTCAAAACCAAACTAGTACACTAACAATCAAAGGAAATCCCAAATCAACCTTTAAAATTGTGTACCAAGGCTCTCCCCTGTAGCCACTTATAAATATCTGAATTTGAAATAGAAATTGGGGCTGAGCTATACTTTTTAATATATTACAGGTGATGATTATGCTTTTTCATCATTCTGTGAGGTACATGCCCGTAGAGTAGATGCTCATAATAGGTTTTTCCAACACAGCTGGACTCTTTACTGACTCTTTACTTTATCTAGCATCAGGATGTGGTATGTGTAGCTAACCCAAAAGCCAAAGTGCCATTGTTTGTCATGATAAAGCACTATGTCAATTAGTGGACATGCTATATATTTGAAATCAAGTATATTGGCAACAATTGAGGAATAAGGCTGGCTGCACAGGCAATACTGAATCTGCATCAATCAGTACTGGACACTGACAACCATATGTTATAGCCTCATACTCACTGGATGAAGAGACTATATCTGTTGTGATCGTGGCTGTCTAATCTGTATCTGTTATAAAAAACCTCAGATGGAAGGAGCTAGCTAACACCTCTCCAGCTGTGACTGGAGACCTTCTATAATATGTTATAACTATAGAGGCCATCTTTCATCTTAATCTGTCATTTCTGATTGAATTTAATTCTCTTATTTTCTGTTATTTTTATTAGCATGTATTTCTATTCGTATGTTCGGCACTTTGGTCAGTGGTTGCTGTTTTTAAAGTGTGTTATAAATAAAGTTGGTATGGCTTGGCTTGGATGACATTCATGGTAGCATGCAGTAAGGAGCATTTTGCTGTTTCAGCAGCTTGACCGTTATATGGCAGCCTGTTAATAGTAACGTTTGGTCTTCAACTGGAAAAACATGCTGTGACTTTGCTTATCCCGTTTATATACTTTGCAGCAGGTAGACACATAGTTTTAATGCTGGTCAAAATTTTCTTAAGTATATCTCATTCATATATTGACGCTGTTTCACTCTAGCCTCACACTTTTGCATTTGCTACTGACTAAATTTAAGCTTTTTGTTTCAGATGGAAATCCCAAACAATACTCTTGAGCATAAGGGGGTCAGACCTGGCAAGAGTATTTAAATGTATTTCTCATTTAACTACTTTTTGTAGGGAAAACCTTTTCTATAATTTTTCTATAAAGTCTGCATTAATTTAGGCATCAGTATCCGTGTGACTTCCTTCTGTGCTGCTTCTTTTATCTGAAAAAACCCCCGCTTTTTGCGTGCCTCGCTGTTTATCCTTGTCCATCGTTCCCCTTGTGATCCAGGAAGTTAAGAGTATCACTCCGGAGGGGAGCCACAGCAGTGCAGTAATCCCACCCTGATTCTAGTATTCATTCGTCGCTCAGTCCTGTGCTGAGCCGAGCCGCACTGAGCTGTGCAAAAGTTCACACAAGAGTGCCCACAACTCAGCATTAATCCACTGATCCCCCTGCCTTTCCTACTTGTTCCTTTCTCCACTGGACCCCAGGACCAATCAGCAGCTCTTTGTTCACTGTCACTTAACCAATGACTTCTCGGGGGGGAAGAGAGAAAGGCTGCATGGGGTGTTAGTGAGGTGCAACGGGCAGGTGTCACTGCCTCTGAAAAGAGAGGTGGCTAGAGGATGGTGTTAGTGAAGGAGAACAGGGAGGGTCTGAGACAGAACAAGAGTGAGTCCATCACAAAGAAGTATAACAAACTAGTCCTGAACATTTTCTTTGCTTTCTCTCTCACTTTTCTTTTCTGCATTCCTGTTCCACTTCCCACATGGATATAGAAACACTCTGCTGTTGTGTTTTTAGTTGCAGGCCAGTGGAGCTACTTCTTGCTGTCACAGGTCACTTTGGGTGGATGTGTCAGAGGAATGCCTCTGCATGGCTCTACATGTCCACCAATCTGTCCTCCCTCTGTCTCATGCCCATTACTCCGAATGAAAAATGGAGTCTGTGCTCTGCGCATATGATAAACTGCTAAGCAGAGGTTCTAATTTAGTGGTTCTAATTTGTATCTAATCAGCAAATATCCAGGAAATGAAAACTTATATCAAATATTATTAAATAATTTTTCTTTGGTTGACAAGCTTTCTTCTTTCTCTCTCTGTATCCACAGATGAGTATAAGAGTAAGGTGGTCTGTGAGGAAGATAAGATGAGGCTAAGCTGCAAACAGGGAATGCAGATCGCCGTCTACTCCGCCATGTTCGGCCGAACTCTGCAGGGCACCCTCGAGTGTCCCCTTCTCCACAGGAGGTCTCCATCAGTGGGTGAGAAACCTTCTTGTTTTCCTTTTCTGTCACTTCAAGTATGCAGTGTTTAAAAATCTACTTCGCTCTTGAAAACTGTATTTTTTGGCAGTTTTTTTTAATAGTTCGTGATCATTCAATGACTTCCTTTTTTACAAAGGTGCCTCGATCGTGTGATTGTGTCATGTATTTTCATGAAAGGTGGCACTTTTTGCACATTTGTATCATTCCTCATATAATCAATTTAGGGGTCAGTCCGAGGTCAGGGGAGGAGTAATAAGTAAGGAGTCATAAAACAAGACACTAGCTTGGCTTGCAAATCAGGCCTACATGTGTTTGCATGTAGTTAAAAAGAGTCTCCTTGTCGTGCTAATGCTCTTATACATATTAATGAATGGGAAGAGTGCAACTTCAGGTCGCCGTTTTTTTGCTAAAAGACAAAAATGCCTTGCAGCGAAGACATAATCTAAACATTCAGGTGTCATTACATTGAGCAGATGTGAAAAATGAAAAGGTTTTAATAATGAGCGTTACACGCCTGGACTCGAACTCCAGTGAACCACAAAGAGAACTACAAATACAGTCAGGTTCAAAACACCTGCTGAATCCCCCCTTCATGAAATGTCTTTGACGTGGGCGATATTGCCTTGAGATGCTGTTGTGGTTTGGAAACCTTCATTCCTTCATTTCCTCCACTTTCTTTGACTGAGAGGCTCTAGAGCAAACACTGGTCTGTCACACCCATCCCTGATGTCATCTATTCAAACCTCTTTGCACTTCTTCCACAATCACTGGTTGATAATTTCACTTTTAGAAGCAATTTACCTTTTGTCATTTCATCATCTTGTTCTCGGAGCATTTTGAGATAAAGAAAACCACCACTGAGCATCAGGTAGACACACACTAACGTGCACACATTGCCAGGGGAATGAGGAGGAATGTAGATCAGATGTCCCTGTCATCAAAAGCACTGAGTTTGGACTGTTGAAAAGGAACATATTGAGTTCCCTCCAAGTATGCATGTTTGTTATGTGCATGTGTGAGTGCATGGGATACCCAAATGTACCCCTGGCCTTGTTTAGAGGAATGTTAATGACTTTAAACTTGGATCCGTGGCAACTATTAGTATTAGTTTAACCACAGGTGCTGTTGTGGTGGCCTTGACCCTTTTGTCAGGTAGTCTTTTCCTCTGTACAAGGAGGAAGCATTGGACCAGACATGTGGCAAGTAGGTGTAGCAGGTGAGACAGGGCTGGTTTCAGATATGGTTTCAGACTCTGGGGTTAAATACAGTAGCTCTGAGTATTGATCAAAAATCTAATTGAAGCAGGGGAGACGTGGTGTTTACTGAAAAATCACATATTCACCATTAGTGTGTTTATGTCGACTGGAGACTCAGATACACACAAACGGCTGTTCGCCCACTTTATAGAATGAGTTTTCCTCTCTCCATCACATACACACATGTGTGTGCATGTAAACACTGCACTCACCCACAACCACCCCCTGAGCTGTTCCAGACAGTCTGGTGGTGCTGTAGTGGGATTTCCCCTGTCATCTCTATCTTTAATGTGGCTCTCATGTCACCTGGAGCAGGAAGTGAGGATGTCTTAAGTGACAGCTTAGACAAACACTGTTAATTATTTCTAAATGCTTTCCCCCTTCTTTTTTTACCCTCCCGAAGCAGCGTGGAGCCTCAGCTGCATGTGTGTATTTGTGGTTCTGCATGTCTGAATTAATCTTGAGGTTGGCAGTCGCTGTAAACGCAAGTTGGTTTTGTGTCTGTTTTGAATTTAAGTTTCCTTAAATGCAGGTTCAAATGTGCTAAACGGAATAGGTTATGGTAATCTCTCAAACCTTCCTGGCAAAGTTGCAGCCTGAGGTGTGGGATCAACCGCTGAACTCACACAGCTGACTGCACGGCCCAGGTATGCTGTGCATAGTGTAATGTTAAGGAATATTACAGTGCTTTGCTTGTACACTGTTAGATGCACAAATTTAGACAATTTAACACTAGCCACCTGCCAAATAGACAGAAATTTTTTGTGATAACTTGTGCTAGCTGTTGTCTAACAAACAAATGTCTTCTGGAGGTAATTTTCTAGTCAACTTATTTAACTTAATTAGATTTGCCGCAAGGAATTTATGCCATGGAAAACCACTGTCTGCTTTCCTTTTGAATGCAAAAGTCCTGGAAAAGTATAGCAGGAAAAAACAAGTATGTACATAGACATGTACTCACAACACAAGGATTCTTTGATCTTGTCTTCTGGGTGGGAGTGGCGGAGTTGGACGGCTTTTGGCGGCGATGAAGAATCCTCAAAGTAAAGGGGCCTGCTTCAGCCCTCCTCTCTCATCTGCCCCATTACCACGATACATACCTCTTGACATCTAAATAGCCCCCCATGCTTGGCATGCAGGATCTTAGAGTGTGTTTTTTTTTTCTAAAATAAAAGGAAGGCCACTGTGCTTTCCCTTTTGAGTGTGTGCTTTGAAAACGATGGTTCAGACTTTAGTCTATTTGCAGGTTGGATACTAGATTATTGTGCACAGCTGCACACTTTAATACTTCCATTTTGGACTGCTTGTTCCATTTTTAGGGTGTGAGATACTTCACTGTAACTCTGTCTGTATTTATTGCAGACACTAATAGATGCAGAGCAGATAAGTAGCATGTTTATGCTGTTTTGGACTTTGCTGATATAGATATAGATTTATGTTAAATGTGCAGGTCTGTCTATTTAAATCAGTCCTGAAAGACCTGAGTTGACAGATTTCTGTCAACAAATTGTTACTGGTTGACTGTTTTTCCTAAAGTTTACAAAAATATCATCAATGACATTTGTATACTGGCTATCATGAATTTCTCAGGCTGCATGTTTTCTATGATAACAAGCTCATGCAGGGTTAAGGTGATAACACACATAGCACACATACCAAATTCTCTGATTTGCTGGAATGATTGTGACATAACTTGCTATCGCCTTACAAACCCACACAAGCAAAATCCTCTGTACAGTACTGTGCAAAAGTCATCAAGCCCTTTGTATTTTACTAAGAATATAACAAACAATTGGAGTTATTTCTGGAAACATGCATAGGAGTACAGCATATGTGGCAAAAATAGAGTTTGTATTCAATATGACCACCTTTATTCTTAAACAGAGCCCGAACTCCTTTAGGCAAAATTTCTTATAATTTCTTTAAATAGTCTTCTGATCGCAGATTCAGCTAAAGTAATGGACACAAACTTTGTGTTTTTGTGACAGGCTGCTTGTAACAAAGTGCCTAAAGATACATTTTAAGTTGTTTGTTAAGTGTAGACACAATGCTGGTTCGTCCCTTGAATTAGGTGCCTTTTTTATGCATGAATGATTCAAAGGTTGGTGTTAATTGGCTTAACCAACAAAACGGGACGAGGACTGCAATTAAAATGAGTGAAAAAGCAGCCAATGTTTAAAGAAAAACTACTATAGCTAAAGATGACTTAAAAAAAAACTCAAGTTCCTGCTCCTTGCAAGCAAAAAGTGATGATATGAGGGGTGGCTCAAGACTTTTGAAAAGTATTGTTTATGTCTGGCTGTAAAATATGTTTCCAGAGAAGTGAAAGAACATTTTGGGGTAAATGCGTGTGGTGTTACCTTGGGTAAAAGGTTGTCTGTCAATGTATCATTGACATCTACTGAAAGCATTTGGCGTGTGCAGATCCTTTCACCTTATCACCATATCTGAAAGTCGCTCTTCTATTACACAAAGAGTTTAAATCCCACAACAATGAGTTAAACCTCCCTATTAAATGATACGTATTGCCGATGAGTCAGAACGAAAGAGGAGTCGAGTGTTTTCCATCCATTGTCTTGAAATTCCAGGAAAGGTGTGCGTGGGTGGAAAACTTGGACTGTTATGGTGGTTGTAGTGACAATTTACTAGGAAAGGTTGCTGTACTCTTTGCACGTGTGTGTTCATTTGTGTGTTTGGATATGTATGTGCTCTGAGGTGTGTTGCGTTTATTTGAAAACACACAGTTGCTGTACACCAACCTCAGAATGTATGACAGTGAAAATGCACTAACCTTACAGGACATCAGGCTTAATACATGTGCTCTGTGATGAGTGAAACTCAAGATGTGGCTTTCTACTGGATAAATTATTATCTTTTTTTCTTTTAAAACAATTGAATGACATGAAATGCCACATCACACAGCTTTAGGTGGTTTCTCCACCCAGAATCGCCCTTTCATTGTATTAGGAAATCAGCTCAGTAACTTTTCGAACTGTGTAATTCCTTTTAAGAAAAGTACTTGTAGGTGCTTTTCTGTGTGTGACCTCAGTTTATGTTTCCTGCTGTAATTAGTCATCATTGAGAGTAAGTGTGTGTTTGTTTGTGTATGCATGTGAATCTGTGTGCATGTGTGTGTGTATCCAGGAAGCTCCTCCCTTTCCTCATATGCTGCTTCTCTTGACTATGGGCCTACTCTTCTGAGCTATAGTCCTGTCCTTGTTGGGTGTGTGGAGGATAGAGGGGTGGTGGCCCAAGCTTGGAAAATTGGAGAGGGTAAAGGTTAGAGGTAACAGGGGTTATTCATGCCGTGTGTATGTGTGTGTGTGTGAGAGAGAGAGGGGAACTGTTGTATGCTTGTCTCTCTGTGTTAAGACCACTAATGAGAGCCAGAGGAGGTCAGGCCCTTGGGAGTGTTCTTTTAAACTACATAGAAATTCTGTGTGTGGCTGAGCTGGTGAACAAAGAATACATGTGTGTCTCCATCCTCTCTATCAGCTCCTGAACCTCTAAGTCCCACCCCATTTTCTGTGAGCTCTGTGCTCAGCTAATCACCCAGTCAGCGAATCTAAGGTGCAGCTAATGGGGGTCTGTCTGTCAGTGGACTTGGCTTGTCAGGCCCTCCGGACAGGAAAAAAGAGCGGCAGAGAAAATTGAGGCACATTCGTCAGAGCAGGAGGTTATTGAACTGAATCAGAATCAGAATACTTTATTAAGCCCTAAGGAAATTATGTAATTATGTAACGGCGGTAATATATTTATATATTGCTATAAACAGTGATCATAAAATTAACTAGTACAAATGTACATATTGTAGAAAAATATAATGTGATTAATAAAGGAAATAAAAGCCAATAGTTACAACATTGATCTCTGTCATAGACACAGACTGCTTATCAGTTTGTCTTACATAAACAGATAATAAACTGCTAATATGGATAATAAACGTTCACATTAAACGCCTCCTCACCACTTTATTATGTACACCTTGGTAATACTGGGTTGAACCCCCTTTTGCTTTCAGACCTGTGTTATTTCGGCATAGATTCCTCTGAGATTCTGTTCCATATTAACATGATAGCATCACACAGTTGCTGCAGATTTGTTCTATGATGCAAATCTCTCATTTCACCACGTCCCTTTTTGATTGAGAAGTGGGGATTGAGGAGGCCAACTGAGTACATGTTCAAGAAATCAGTTTGAGATGATCTAAGCTTTGAGACATGGTGAGTTATTCTGCTGGAACCAGCCATATTAAGATGGTTACTGTGCGGTCATAAAAGGGATGGATATCGTCAGCAACAATATTCAGGAAGGGTGTGGCATTGAAATGATGCTCAACTAGTACTAGGGTGTCCAAAATGTGCCAAGAAAATATCCCTCACACCATTATGCCACCATCAGCTGGCTGAACCTTAGATACGAGCCAGGGTGAATTCTGACGCACAGATTAAGCACATTCTGACGCTTCCTCTGAATGCTGCAGTAGAAATCAAGGCTCGTGTGACCGTGCAACTTTTTTCATCTGTTGTGCGGTTTTACTTAGATGTACCTGCACGTCAAATGTACTTAATGACTTGTACCATAGTCCTACTTCTGTCCTGTCCTCAGGATGCAGCTCAACATGTAAAGTCTGGCACTGCAAATTTAACGGTAAGGTAAGAAAATTAGTAATTTACTAAATCAAAACAAAGTTGAGTTGCCATTTTCATAATTTAAAAAAAATTATAAACAAATTAGAAACCAAGTTTTTCCCATAAGTTTAAGACTGATGGCAGAATTCAAATGAACTTTTTTTTTTTTTACATTACTCCACATGTTTTAAGTGACAGCAGGAATTATTCCACCTTTGAGTTATGGTCCTTCATATCCAGTTACTCTCACTGGTTCCCACAGGCTTTCACCTCACTACATCCTGGTTGGGAATTCCACTATGTCAGCTCCAGCTGGGGGTGTACCCGTTTGATCTGTGTCCAGTTGAACCAACAGTGATTCAGGCTTACTTCATTGAGAAGCTTAATGCTTTGCATATGCTGTGACCTGTAACCACACAAGATTTATGGAACAGATTTCCCCGCAATTTAGTTATATAACATAAACTGTAAAATAAGTCTCCTGCTTATAAGACAGGCCTGCACGGTTACAGGCCATCCAAGGAATTCCCAATTTTGATATTATGCATGACCGCTAGATTACCCTCAAACACTTCCAGGCTATGACATTTAACCTTTAGCCATAATTTGTTGAGGCTTGCTGACACTTGAACCAAGTCTTAGCCAGCATGCCCTCGATAGCTTTTTTCTGCACTTCTCCTTCTGCGTGGGCCACCAAGACAGCCGAGTGTCCATTTTCAAAGGCTCATTTCCTTGTGTTGTTTTTAGGGGTTAGATGGCCCGTGGGGGGCCCGGGAAGCATCCATGTGGAACCAAGGGCCCTCCACATTCCCACAAGACCACAACAGGAGTTGATTAGTGCTTCTCACACCTTTATCCTTAGTGTCACTGGAGTCATGTGGAGATATGTAGAATGGGAATTCCACTGGGACTGCACCTTTGAGTACTTTTATATTTCCTTTGCTGCTTAACTCATTTGCAGATTATTGGCTTAGAAGTGCCATGTCAGCTTCTGCAGCTGTGTTACAATTATGGAATAAAGGAATGAAATCAAAGCCAAAAAACGAGGAGAGGAGTTGGCTGGTGCTTAGCGATGATGTATGAGAGACGTATCCATTACTTTGACTGGTCTCCATACACAAACACTCACACACCCACATGTATTGGATCAGATATCCTTTAGACAATGTAAGGCCTGCGGAAGGTTCTCTATGTGGGTCTGATGTGGACACAAACTCCATCATGGGATCTGAGATGTGTGTGTATGTGTGTCTTTGTAAGTGTCACGCCATCTAAGAACACAGAGCATAAGAAATGTAAATTGATAATAGTTATTGGGGAAGTAGTTTGGACTTTCAGTCCATTTATATAGAAAATATGTTAACAGAAATCTTCATTTTTTTAAAAATGCGTTTGCCTGTATTTTTAACAGAAATCCACATTTTACAATGCTAGTGGAATTTTTCTGTAGACTATAGTTGATGATCCAGTGGAATAGACATTACTGAGATGTGGGTTTTACAACAGAGTATTACATATGTTTCCCCATCTCTGTTTTTATTCCAGAGTGCCAGTCGTCCGTGGCTCTGCAGGTTTTGACCAACCGCTGCCAGGGAAAGAAAACCTGTCTCATCCGAGCTTCCACGAGAGAGTTTGGAGATCCGTGTTACGCTGGCACCAGGAAGTACCTCAGCGTCATCTACACCTGTGGTGAGTCCCCAAGAAACCAATACTCATGGTTTAGTTTTTGCCTGCCACCAGGGGGTGATGTTTGCTAATTTATCAGCTGCACTCCTGCCCATCATGTTGGACCCCAGTTTCAGGATGAGGGACACTAAAAGGGGTTCTGCTGTAGTTGCAGAAATATGATTATCATCTGCGATGATTGTGGTTATGGTGAATAAATATGGGTAACAGGGGGATAATTTGTTAGGCTTATAATTTTTACTTTGAAAGGAAACTGAAACAATAAAATAATTTCGGAAATAGTTTTTTACTGAAATGAGGAAACTATTCGAGGATTTAAATGCTTCTACATGTATTTTCCACCTCAGATCTTTAGTGAAGAAAACTACATTAAGCACTGGATATTGTGTTTAGACCTTATGTCTGTGCGGAAGGATGAGATTAATGATCTTCTTCCTTTATCAGTTCCCCTCCCAAGAGCTAATCTGGACATGTCAAGACTGTAATTAATTAACCACATGCTTTAGACATGCACAAAAGTATACATACACAGACAGGAACGGATCAATCAGCACCATGCCCGGGAATCTCTTAAATCCATAAAATCCATTTGCCCAAACACCCAAAGTAACATTCGTTCTGTTGTTTGCCTTGGCATTTCAATCTGAATTCTGAATTTATTTTATAGATTTTGAGATTTTTTTGTGTGTGGTGTAAGTAATTTTCTGCTGCCTTTCTGCTATACAGTTCTTGTCATTTCTTGCTTCAGGGGATAATCTGTATCTTGATGTTGTCATGAGAGTTTACAGCTTGTTTATAGTCTGGTTTTGGAGATCCTCCATGCTGAATCTCCAAGAACCGTCAACTGTGAGCTAGTCATTGCAGACAAGAATACGGAGACTGTTCAACTGTGTTTATGGAATCGTTTGGAATGAATCTGTGTCTGACCTCTCTTATCTGTCACTGATAGCACAGTGTATTATCCTTACAGCTCTGGTACTGAGTTTGGCTGGTAAATGTGTGAGTGTCTGTAGGGCCTCAGAGACAAATGAGATAGAGGACGGATGTAAGATGCTAACACACACAGAGGGGGATGGGGAAGCGGGAGAGGGAGGTCTTCTGGGCTGCGGTGGGAGTTGAGAGGGTTGAACGTGAGTAAATCAGTATAACTGCAGTAGACATGAAGTCACTGGTTTCTTCAGGCTCTCTCAGAGTGATAATTTTGGGGGATCCTCTTTCGTTGGTGGTTGAATGTGTGCAGAACTGACCCCATTTTTGTCAGAGTAGGGGATGAAGGCTGTCTGTCCGCTCATGATTGGTGGTATTTATGTGCATGTGTGAGTGTGGTGGTGTGCTTTGTTCCAACTGGCACTGACTTACAAACTGACTGAGAGCACATGATCACCGGAAAGAAATCGCACCTTTAATGCCTTTTCAAATAAATACCTGTTATTAGCAAATATTTTATTGATCTTAGGTTTATTATAGTTCAGAATTTACTTTTTGCACTTATGTTTTAAAATCTACAATGTGTTAGATGTTTAACTTTGAGTATTCAGGTTTGTGATTCTCTATGCCCTGTGTTGAGAACCTTTAATGGACTATAAACTGCTATTTTCATGCTTTTGAACCATTCTAAAAGTAAGACAAGGATTAGGGCCACAGAATAGATGTTTTTGGTCATGACTTTAAAAAGAAATCCCAGAATTATGACATTTTTTGGAAAATGCGGATTTTTTCACAGTTTTTAGAAACAAAAAGTCAGAATTTCTATACAACCCCAGGGGTGCCCTCTGGAATGCCTTCTGAATAACACAGCAGCAAATGACCTGGAACCTGCCATCAGTCTATCAGTAGATCTCTCTCTCTCTCTCACACACACACACACACACACACACACACACACACACACACACGCCACTGTCAAGCACCATTTACAACCACTACCCTAGGAGCTACAGATTAGTCAGAAATAGATTGTTAGATGTCTGAGGGGAAAAAGTCAGAATTCTCAGTTTCAGTCAAAATTCAGATAAAAAAGAAAAAAAAAGAAAAGTCATGACACCTCTGTACTCGTGTCTACTCTCTCTCTCCCTCGCACACAGACACACACAGTCATCCACCCTTCGTTATCGCCCTCAGCTTGCCTCTGATTTATAATTCCATCAGGGTCCAAGCTCCAGCTTCTTCATCATACAACCCCAGGGGTGATCTACTCTTTAGGAATTAAACAGCAGCAAATGGCCTGGAACCTGCCATCAGTCTACCAGTAGATCACACATACACACATACACACTCTGCACAGCCACTACGTCAAGCATCATTTACATCATCCCTAAGCTTTATTTTCTCTCCAGGAGTCCAACTGAGTGCAGTTCATTTAACATTTGAATATTTTAAGGAGATGATGTTTAAAATATATGTGTAAGAATGCTTCCTGTATTCCAAATTATTCATAGGCTAAGCTTGAAAGTATTTGCCTCTCTCCTCCTGAAGATTGATGAATGAGTCTGCTTTCTGCAGAAAGCAAAGTTCCGCTGCGACTGCTTTGAACAATCTTCCTTTATGACTCATTAGTTACTTTGTCAAGATGTTTGGTGTTGGAATGAAAAACTGCCTCACTCAACAGTTATCTATATGTATATTTAATACAGAGTAGGTGGAAATATTTTGGCAATGTATAGTTAGAAGAGCTCAATATGCCTGTCCTGTAGCTCTGCAACATAATTCTTCCATCTTGCCAATAACTCTCTTTTTCCAGACAGCCTGAAGGCATCCTGTTTCTGTATGTGCATGTCTTTATACCATCAAACACGGTGTTGTCTTTGAATTATTGCAAAAACATGATTTATGGATCCCCCATGCTAATCCGATCGTATCTGGATGAATCTTTCTCTTTCAAGTGTCAAGGGTCTCCCAGTTCCTACCCAGTGCACAGTTATTCTCCTTGCCTGAGAGTTATTAAAGCTTCAGATCTCAAAGGTGTGTTATAATGGGTCATGCTGATCAGGCCACACAGCCTCTTTTGAACCATGTAGCACAGGCTTTAGGGGGATAAAAGGTTATGGAAAGCTTGATGGACATAGGATCCCTCAAAAATCCTAATGAAAGTATGATGAGTGCATTAATATAGTTTATGTGTTCTTGATATAAAGAACTTCCACCACTTCTCTGGCCTTTGGACCAAACATGGAAGTGAAGCAATGAAGTAGAGCTAATGAGCTAAGTTTATCTCAGTTCATGGCTTAGTGTCATTTTCTTAGAGCTGGTCAAAATGTAGATGCTCAGATAAACATTATTTTCTATTTGTTTTCTAATGTAGACTTTGTAAATACTTCACTCAGCGTGGATCCTGCACCAAGCCTGGTGTCCTATCATGCGATTTTAAAAGACAATAAGTCATTTCAGAAGTCTTTGTTTGCTCATGCCCCACCTCTTCACCGAGTTTTATGAAATTCCGATGGGTAGTTTTTTGCATAATGTTGCTCATACAAAGGTGCACAGACATGTAAATGGTGCTAAAAACACAAATCGTTTCCTCTTTAGCAGTGGAATAAAAAGTCGAGTAATAAAAGTCGAGTATATGTGGTTTCATAGTGCCCCTCACAGTCAAAAATAAGCCGCCGTGCTGTCTATCACGCCAGTTACATGTGCCAAAAACATGTACACTCCATAGTGATTTTGTAGTTCACTTGTACAATTATTTTGCAGTCTAACTTTATGAACAGCCACAGAATAAAAGAAACCAGTGATTATGTTTTCAACATTTGTTTCTTAATCTTTTTTCTTGTAGTATTTGAACTTTAGTGTGATGCGGAAATACAGAGATATATGGAGGTGTGGTCACTGGAGTGCACCGATGGTATTTTTAACGGACAAAGGACGGGCAGTGGAGGCCGTGGCTGCCAGACATAGCTCAGCGGGGGCTGATTTAGATGTAACTGGGGGAAAGAGAGGAAGATAAAGATGTAATTCAGAAACTTGAGGGTTTGAATTCTCCAAGTTGGTTATGTGGACACGAACACTCACGCGCACATACGTACAAATACACATGGACATAGATACTTGAGGAACACATGCGACCGCTGGTAGCCACAAACTCCTCTGGCTGCCCCACACACATTCATGTCCTGTCAGCAAAGAGACTGAGGTTGATGTTTATTTAGGCTCTCATGCACAGAGCTGCAGTCCAGCTGGGCAGCCAGTAGTTGCTGCTGGGCCCCATCATTCCCCCTTAGAGCGTATCCTAGAGCTGTATGACTGGTGGTCATATGTCCCAAAATATACCAAAGTATGGTATTCACCTTTATTCAGCATGTGTAACCTGACATGCATACTAGGGTTATCAAGACACTAGAATTTCAAACTCAGTACAGTTACCCAGGAAAATACAAGGGGGAAAAAACGTGAAACTTAGAAGTATTTTTATTTTTTTTGTTTTTAAGTTGTCTTACAAAATAAAGTAACATAATTGTAAGGTATATATAAGACTCTCTTAGAAAGTGCAAAAAAGACATCAGTGTTTTAAGGCTCTCTGAGATCGTGCTGTGCCTCTAATCACTTGGGACTACATTTCCATTGTTGATCAAATGGAGCTGGTAATATGAGCTACCACTATTTCTATTTAGTTATTGTAGGCTTTTCTTTTCTATCTGGGGCTTTAAAACAAACATAAAACTTTTAAGATGAATATAATTGCATTATCTTGTTAAACTAATCATGTCTATTAACATTTCAGACGAGCAGGACTGATCATGTTTGCTGCCTAGCTCCAACATTAACACTGTAATTTTATTATTGGCCACAGTGATAACAGCAGCTAATGTGGCTGTTGAGAAATTGCTAATAGCTAAATGGCTAATGGTAGCATGTGTACTATCCAAATTAAGATTAATGATAACTGTGAAATGTAATATTTCAATTCCTCATAAATTGTTATTCAGTGCTGTGAATGTCAGTCATTTCAGCTGCTAGTGAGGGAAGGGGCATATGGCGAATATGGCGCTGTTGCTATCAATACTGTTTTAAATGACTATCTAATCTGATAGAAATTTTTAATATTGCTTAGTATCTGAGTATTCACCTAAATTCTTAATCTTTAGCATCAATAACAGTCTTGCTAGTTTTTTAATTCAGGTGTTTTTAAGGCATCTTAAAAAAAGAAAAAGTCATTTGTAAAATATGATCATGGTGAATGCGATGATCAAAAGATTATTTATCTTCAAATAAATATATTTACTGTTGGCTCGTCTGAGTATGAAGGCACAAGTTGCTAGGTTTTGCTCTTAAGGACTTATTTATACATTTTCTGGAAATAACCATCACCGTTATTTAATTTTCTTTCATCCTGTTTGGTTTTATTATGAATGACTCAGCATCAGCTTGTGACTTCATTATTAGTTTGAACAAAGGAGCTTTCAGGATGCAAAAATGAAAGCAAATTTCCTGTAAGCTGGAGTTGTACAAATATTTTATTATTCCACTTAAGTAGGTTCCATAGTGTGTCCACACTGTATATTCATGGCTTAAGGAAACAAAGAATTCCTTGACTATGTATTCACCTGAATGCACTTCCAGCAGAGGTGTGCTCTGCTACAGCTGGCCTAATGCAAATGTACCAAGTACGGCATCAACAACTTATCCACGCCCAAACTTTACCCTTAAATACCTCCTAGGTAACGTCAGACGACTCTGGCTCTTATTGCACGATTATGCCATTTTACACCTTATAACTAACCCCACACATTGAGTATTTTATGAGGGTAATACAACCAGTAAACCTGGAAAATGTGATCTGTATTGCGTCTGAGTTTAGTGAGCGGAGAAGTGAGCACAAAGGCCGTAGAGGCAGCTCTAAATGCTCCCCAGCCTTGTAACACAAGCCTGACTCTGCAGAAACCCCGTGATAACTGCCACAATTGGCACACTCATGAACACTGCAGCGAGAAAACACAAAGCACGTGACCTGGCCTGACCGGTGTGGGTGTGTTGCCTTAATAGTAGTTGTTGTGGGTTTAGCCAATAGCCATATATGGCATTGGTTTTGACTAGTATAACATCATCTTTGCTGACCTTTTTTGTCCCTTCAACACACCACTAATCTACAGTAGCTTGTGAAGTCACAGACTAATGTAAAAAGTATTCTTTGGAAGAGGATGAAGAACATGTGAGGAGTTTCTTGTAGTCTGCTGACACTAGAGCTTGCGGGTTTCATGTTTTGCCAACATGTTCAGTCAGCTGATGTCTGGCTTACACCATGTCTTTCTGACTCACAGCATCTGGTGTCTGCTGTCACTCTAGAGTGCACAAGCATTGAACGATGTATGTGATTTACCAGGTATACAGTACTGTGCAAAAGTCTTGAGCCATTGTTCATATCTTTATATTTTGCTAGGAAATGGAAACTAGCAGTGCAAACATACATGAAAAGACGATAAGTGGGGCAAAACCAGAATTTTTTTCATTTCGGACAAGCTTGAAAGTCAGTTTGGCACGACCATCTTTATTCTTCAACACAGAACAACCTCTCTTAGGCAGACTTTCTTCTAATGTCTTCAAGTAGTCTTCAGGACTCCAGACTTTTGGAAGGACATTCAAAGCTCTTGTTTGGATGTCGGCTGCCTTTTGTACCGTTTTCCGTCAAGATGGTCCCACAGCTCTCTGGGGAGGCCAATCCGTGATAAATAAACATCGACACACACATCTGAGCACACATGAAGAAAAGGTGTTACATTTTCTGTTAAAGTTCTCATAGTTTCTATGACTTTTCTTTCCCCCTTTTGCCTTTGGTTTCGTTCCCTCTCACCAGTCACAGATGTTTCAACAACTCAAAGAAAACAATCAAGCACTTTCACTGGGTACAGTGGGGCAAAAAAGTATTTAGTCAGCCACCAATTGTGCAAGTTCCCCCACCTAAAATGATGACAGAGGTCAGTAATTTGCACCAGAGGTACACTTCAACTGTGAGAGACAGAATGTGAAAAAAAAATCCATGAATCCACATGGTAGGATTTGTAAAGAATTTATTCGTAAATCAGGGTGGAAAATAAGTATTTGGTCAATAACAAAAATACAACTCAATACTTTGTAACATAACCTTTGTTGGCAATAACAGAGGTCAAACGTTTACTATAGGTCTTTACCAGGTTTGCACACACAGTAGCTGGTATTTTGGCCCATTCCTCCATGCAGATCTTCTCGAGAGCAGTGATGTTTTGGGGCTGTCGCCGAGCAACACGGACTTTCAACTCCCGCCACAGATTTTCTATGGGGTTGAGGTCTGGAGACTGGCTAGGCCACTCCAGGACTTTCAAATGCTTCTTACGGAGCCACTCCTTTGTTGCCCGGGCGGTGTGTTTTGGATCATTGTCATGTTGGAGGACCCAGCCTCGTTTCATCTTCAAAGTTCTCACTGATGGAAGGAGGTTTTGGCTCAAAATCTCACGATACATGGCCCCATTCATTCTGTCCTTAACACGGATCAGTCGTCCTGTCCCCTTGGCAGAAAAACAGCCCCATAGCATGATGTTTCCACCCCCATGCTTCACAGTAGGTATGGTGTTCTTGGGATGCAACTCAGTATTCTTCTTCCTCCAAACACGACGAGTTGAGTTTAGACCAAAAAGTTCTACTTTGGTTTCATCTGACCACATGACATTCTCCCAATCCTCTGCTGTATCATCCATGTGCTCTCTGGCAAACTTCAGACGGGCCTGGACATGCACTGGCTTCAGCAGCGGAACACGTCTGGCACTGCGGGATTTGATTCCCTGCCGTTGTAGTGTGTTACTGATGGTGACCTTTGTTACTTTGGTCCCAGCTCTCTGCAGGTCATTCACCAGGTCCCCCCGTGTGGTTCTGGGATCTTTGCTCACCGTTCTCATGATCATTTTGACCCCACGGGATGAGATCTTGCGTGGAGCCCCAGATCGAGGGAGACTATCAGTGGTCTTGTATGTCTTCCATTTTCTGATGATTGCTCCCACCGTTGATTTTTTCACACCAAGCTGCTTGCCTATTGTAGATTCACTCTTCCCAGTCTGGTGCAGGTCTACAATACTTTTCCTGGTGTCCTTCGAAAGCTCTTTGGTCTTGGCCATGACGGAGTTTGGAGTCTGACTGTTTGAGGCTGTGGACAGGTGTCTTTTATACAGATGTTGAGTTCAAACAGGTGCCATTCATACAGGTAACGAGTGGGGGACAGAAAAGCTTCTTACAGAAGACATTACAGGTCTGTGAGAGCCAGAGATTTTCCTTGTTTGAGGTGACCAAATACTTATTTTCCACCCTAATTTACGAATAAATTCTTTACAAATCCTACCATGTGAATTCATGGATTTTTTTTTCACATTCTGTCTCTCACAGTTGAAGTGTACCTCTGGTGCAAATTACTGACCTCTGTCATCATTTTAAGTGGGGGAACTTGCACAATCGGTGGCTGACTAAATACTTTTTTGCCCCACTGTATGTCTGGCACTGTCAGTGTCTTTTCCCTCTTTCCTTTGTCATATTCCCACATTTCTGCCACCCTCATTGCTTTTCAAAGCCTCAAGGCCTCTGTTTTTGGCAGTCGCCACCATGAGCCACCATTTCAAATAAGATGTGACAAGCAAGAGGTGGCTCTGACTATGACATTGCATGCTTATTGGCTAATGTCAACTAATGAGCATGCACTGGATAACCCACCTTTCAGAAACTTAGAATAACCAAAATTTCACCAAAATGAGTGACTGAGCCATTAAAGTGTTTAATGGTCAAGCCAGAAGTGCTGTTGTCCTATAGACTTTTCTAGAACCCCTAGTGGCTAGAATGCAGGTTTAAGGCACTAGACCCATGTTATGTACATCTACCTTTTATTACCATAAGAGGTTACAGAGTGTCTCTTTGTGAAAAAATTGTAACTTCTAAAAGATGGACATCTCATGGAGGTCTGAAAACTGAAGCCAAAGTACAAGGGCCTTCAAAAAAAACAAAACCCTGAAACCCAACTCTACAAAAGTCTGTGAGGAAACAAACCCCATAGACCTTTGTATGGTCTATGGTTTTGTTTTTTTTTGCTATTTTTAAATCTTTCTAATGTGCACTCTGTAAATGACGGTCTTATTTAAAGTCAAATCAACAATGAAGCGGGTGTATTCTTTAGGGCGAGTCCGACTTGTGATTGAGAAGTACCTTTTGAGCCTGTCAAGCACAAACACATTCAGTTTAAAAAAAGAACATGACCACAATGCTTAATTCAAGGTTTCAAGTGTTGGCAGCAACCATCTTTTGTATACAATCCGTAGAAGAAATATGAATTTTGACTTTGGGAATGCTTGGTTTACACTATATTCAAAGTATTCAAAAGCAATCAACTGAACTGCCACAAGCTTCAGCTGTAAACATTGTTTTTCTGCCCAGAATATGTCATATTACCGAAGCTGCATGCCACATAATCAGAATGTGTTTAAAGGAAAAGTCAATTGCTACTTAAACTCTAGAGCCTTTAATTTATCCGATGCAAGATAAAAAGAAAAAACTAAAACAGAGAGAAACAGCCTTTTTTTTAATTAAAAAGCAAGATTATTAAAGAAAACCATGAATAAACAGGAGTCATTACAGCAACTGATGTGGCACTTATAAAGTGTCTTAAACTAGATATTAAGAAAGCACCCAGTCTGCCAGGCGAAATGCACTTAAGCAAAGCTAAACTTCACTAACCCACAAATTTGCCCGGTTACAGTCAGAAGTGAAAAAGAGCGAAAACGCCTTTGTTCTTTCACTGTGTCGCTTAAAACTGTAAAAAGAAAAAGAATCCTTTATGACGCAAAACTTTGTATCTGAGACCAACATCCATGACCGAGGCAAATTAAGAGCATTGTCAGAGCTCAGCCATTATGTTTTTCCCCTCAGTGCTGCAGTGTTTTCTATCCAAAGCTATTCACTATGGCTGGTACCAAAAAAGCCCCTTAAATTAAAACAGAAGGAGAAAAAAAAAGTAGCAAAGCGGAAGCTGGACTGTGAGCCAGCCAGACGCTTTGATCCCACTACAGACTGCTTAGTAAACATGGCGGGGAAGAAGCAAGATACAGACAGAGATAGCACAGGTGACTTGATAGACCTTACAGTTAGCGCTCACCGGGTCAGGTTAACTCTTTTGTAACCTCTGAGGCATTCAACAGCTCTGTTTGCACATGTCTGTATATGCGTAATGATCTGTTAACCCAAACACAAGATAAACCCAAACGGTGATAATACTGTGCATTGTTTCTGTGATGTAGTTTGTAGGGCATTGATTAGGCCCAGAATCAGAGGGAAACATACACATAGTCACTACTTCAGAAAGATTCTTCATGTGAAACAAAGCATTACCTCAGAGGTATGTAAGACTGTATATTGACTGTTTTATTACTAGATTCTAGTAATGATTAATGGTAATCCTTTTCTCTATATGATGTTTTGCCCATTTAGCTTCATTGTTCAGACTTTTACATTACAAGTTTATCCTAAACCAGATTTTTATACCAGTTTCATACAAATTGGTCACATAAAAGTCGTGACTATTCGATTTAGTTATAAGGGGTTTTTCTGATGAGCATTTTGGGGTCTGTCGCTCCGCTGCCACTTATGTCCCTGTAACTGTTCCAGCCCCCAAACATATGAAGCTCTTTCCAGAGTGAAGGAATGTTTTGCATTTAGCTGCGGGCTGTTTACCTCCTTTACAAATGAAGGAAAATCGAAGCATGCAGTGAAGTTAACATTCATACAGTCACACATTTGCATGGATGTAAGGACAAATTCAGATAAAATATACAAAACTGTACACACTAACACAAACGTCTGCCCCCTTCCTGTGGTCTTTTTGCTTGGTGTTCACAAATGAGCAACTGCTTCTTTGTTGGGCTGGAAACTGCAAAATAAGCAAAGCTCCGGACGAGAATTTGCTGCCAACTTTGTCGGCTTCACACATTCGTTAAATGGTGCACACTACTGTTTTCGTGTCATTGTGTGCCCATGGCAAAAACTACTCTCTGCTTTTTCTGTGAGATCCATACTTCTTGTTTTCATTTGTGTGAGGAGGGTTGAATCAGATGTGTTGGGGGGGGAGCAGGCTAATGCTTTCCAGTCTGTGGCTGGTTTCAGTTTTCTTTCTGTGGTGGACAAAGACAGAGAAGAAGAGAGAGAAGGCAGAATATTTGTAAACGGAGGGGGCAGTCTTGGGTGGGGGGATTCAAAGAGAGTAATTCCCAGGATATCTTAAGCTGGAAATAAAGTGTAAATTCAAATGTTTACAAGAAACAAATTAAAATTCAAATGTATTTTCTAGTTAATGCATATTTACTTTCATATTTTTTGGTTTGCTAGTATTTTGAGAATATGATTATCATATCTTGTCAAGTTTTTGTCCAGTACTATGTAAAACTACATCCAAAAGTCCTCAGTCACCCATCATTTCTTTATATTTTCCTTCCAAAGAGCCAGGCTGTCAAGGTCTTTCAAAGTTGCCCTTGGACATTGGTTGCTTTTCCCCTCATTTTTTGTCAACACGGTAATTCCCAAAGAGCTTTTAGCCAAAAACTTGGCATAGTGTTAGCCTGAATAGAAAAACACACAATGGATCGCTATCAGTCATGGATTGGCCTCCCCAGAGCCTGCATCTCAACGTTACTGAAGCAGTGTAGGGTCATCTTGACTTGACAGAGAACAGAACAAAAACAAGCCAACATGCAATGACGAGCTTTGAATGTCCTTCAAGAAGGACATTAGATTTCTTAAGAAGCAAATGCATGCCCCACAGTTCTTAGAGTTCAAAGATGCACCCAAGGATTTAGAGATATTATTATCAGTTAAGTTTAAAGAGAAGTTTTTCTTAAACACACTCATTATATTGGTTTCTGTCAAAAGGATCTTTTTTCTAAAGATCATGAATCTTCTAATGTTTCTCCTGAGAGGTTATGAATGAGCACAGTGATCTGCTTTCCAAATCTCAGCAACAAGCTGCTTAGTTGGTACAACTTCCTGTCAGGAAACCAAAATAATGGGAAAAAATGCTTTCATGTTACACAAATGATCAGTATGGACAAACCGCTGACAAATCTATCTTGTCTAATGGAACGTATGATCTTACTGCCCAGCCCTGCAGCCGTGCATGTCTGTTTACATGCAGCCTGGAGCCGCATCTTCCATCTCTGGCACACCGCATTCCCAGTTTTCCAGCCTAAGTTGAATGAAATTTTCAGCTCATTCCCCGGAGCCTCACTCGAACTTTTCATTGCTTCTCTTACTTTCTCTCGTTCTCAGACAGCCCTCCTCCTCTCCTGCCTGCTCCTTCCCTCCCCTTTGTACCTCTTCTCTGACTGCTCGCTCACACAGCAGTGGGCTGTGTAGGTGGACACTACACATGTCCCTTGTCTTTCTCTCCTTCCCTCTCTGAGGCACACACTCTCTCTCTCCCTCCCTCACCACCTCATTCTCTCTCTTGCTCTCTCCTGCTGTCACATTCCAGTTGTCTAAAGCCAGGTTTAACTTTCTTTCTCACTGAGTGTAGGAAGGAAGGCTAAACCAAAAAGAACCCAGGCATTAGCAGAGCCTTAGTCTTTCCGGATGAGAAGAAGAAAAGACGAGGAAACTCTCTTCATACTCCATTTGGCTTAAAAAGGGGGAGTCACCCAAAAGAAGCATACCTTCTTAAAGGGGCTATTTTTTTTCCTCCCTCCTTCCTTTCTTTGCCTTTTTTGGGCCATGCTCTCTCATTCTGTTTAGACCCACAGCGGACTATTCACGTGAGCGCTTGTTTTTACGGCAAAGCCAGTTCTAGTTCTTTTGCCGGGACAGAGAGGAGGCGGATTGGGGGGGGGGAGTGTTTGACAGAGACATACGCTCAAAGAGAAAGCTGCCGCTTGGACCCGCAAAGGATTTTCCGTTCAGCGATGTGTGTGTAAGTGTCACCTGGTCTCCTGTCTGAACACGCTTTTAAATCTCTTCGCTGTACTCTGGTCACTTTTGCCTCAGACTTGGAAACAAGCATGTGATCTGAGATGCAATTTGTAATAGTTAAAGAGTTTTAAAGTGTACTGTACTGAACTCTAAACCAAAGTAAATAGTGGTTATGTTTCACATCCACAGCATATCATGTGTTGCATATCCCTTGGACTCCCTGTGGCTTCCAAATCCTCATCTGTGTTAAAGTTTTACATTCTGAACTTCAAATGTTTTATGTCCTTTTGTGTCTGCTTATTTTGCTTTTGCCTTTTGCAGAGGAATGTTATTGCTGTTTTAGCTCTTGCAGTTAAGGATTTGAGAATGTATGAAGGGATACAATAGTGTGAGACTGAGTGCCAAGCATTTGGAACTTAAGACAGCAGTCTGTCTTAAGATGGCTGTGAAATGTGAAGAAACAAGTTAGCTAGATTAGATTTGTAGACATAAGCTTAGATAAACATCATAAGATCACTTAGTTATAAAATACGTGTGTCTCAGTCTGTACTGGTACCTTTAATAGAGGGACTGAAACTCTGTTTTCAGGTTTTCCTTTTGTGTGTGGGTTTCTATGGACGGTCAGTGTTTTCGTCAATGAACAGAATCTGTTAGCAGTTAGACTCCACTGTAATTAAGCACAGGATGCATAATACTGTAAAGAAAGTACTGACTTGTTGTTACACATGCCAAAAGGTTACTGCTGACTCAGAGTGGGTAGTGGCATGAACTCCCCAAACATAGGCCACCTTAACTCCAAAACTCTATAAGATCACTTTCTTTCTCATGCATGTAGCTAACAGTTATTTTCCATTTGAAAGATCATTTTTATGTATTAATTGATAAGTTTGGTTAGAGACTGGTTGGCAACAACCAGGCAAACTCAGGTTGCTAGGAAAATGATGTATCCCCAAATGGTTGCCGGGTGGCTGCTGCAGATTTTGGTCTATTGTTGGGTGAAACCAGTCAAGAAAAGTATGTTGCATCAAAAGCTTCCTTTTGCTGTGGCAGATTGCCACAGTCACACATAGTTTGCACTGAAGTCACTAATTTGTATGTAAACTCTTGCCATCTACTCACAAGCTTTAAAGCTGAAGCCAATAAGTGTTCACACAACATTTACTTTAAAAATAAACCCTCTGCGTTTCTGTTCTATTTCTGTTTCTGTTGCGTCTCACATTTTAGAGTTTCACCAGCAGTTGCAAGTAGCTGGTGAGTGTTTGCTGGCAAGTCAGCTTCTTTCATACAAACTATGCCATCTTAATGTACTAGCAAGCAAAGTGATCTCCAGCAATTGCTCATCGACTAATGGGGAATGCCTAGCAAACAGGGCTTGCCTTGAGGTTATGACTAGATGATGTGTTCAGATCAAATTAAGATAAAGGGACCAAGCTTTAACATTTGTAAACCTATTAACAGCATAATTTTCTGCTGATCGTGTAGAAAATAAGTCATTTTATCAGTAATCTTTTGTGTATTTCTCCCGTAAGTCGGTTTAACTAATAGAAAAACATGAACCAGTATAGTGAGAGGGCTGGTTGGCTCTCTTATGGTCACTGCAAAAGATTTTTTAAGTGATCTATTTTATCCAGTGATAAAATATTTCCAACCTGATGGAAATTGCTAATAATTTCTCTATAGGGAACCAGGGTCACTGAATGGTTTGATAAGTATGATAATGACTCAGCAGTCTCCAGCACTATTATAAAGACTCCAACTACTGTAATCCAACACTCACTCCTATGTCATCTAATGACACTTAGTCAGCAACCATTTCACATCATAGTTTACCGCATGGCCGGAAAGAGCTAGCCACAAAAGATACTCCTTTACCTTCATTTTCAATCATCTTGAAGAACATTAACCAACAAAACTTTTAAAAAGGGGGCTAAAAGGCAAAACAGCAGATGGCAAACTTCTCATTAGTTTCCTTAGCATGGAAAATAAAGACACACCGTGTGACAATAGGAACCTGAAAGCAAAGCTGGACCAGAATTTTCAGTCTTGTCACATTTTTCTTACATTTCTTTAATGATAAACTAGAAAACATGTTTAATGTTTAAACCACTGGTACAATTTAAGCAAGTCTTCCTGCACTTCAACCCGTGTGTTTTTACAGAAGCCTGCTTTCAACACAAATGTGGGTTTAACTCCCAGCAGTGCGTGCACAACACCCGAACGCACACGTCACCCTTCGGAAACAGGCCTGAGAAAACCAGCGAGCTGCTAAGAGCACACAATGGTGCAGTCAGTTCCTGGATGCCAAAATGACCAGACTGTTTAGCTGGCTTCCAAATTGTCGGTGTGTGTGTCTCTGTGTGTTTGTGTATATGTGTTTGTGTGTGTTTTACTGTCTGTTGTGACCACGTGTATGCAGCAATTTGCGCTCATTCCTCCATGTTTGAGCTACTTTAAATGTGTTAGCCTGTGAGTGTGTGCTGTGTCCACACCTCTCCCTGCCAGTCAAGTTTCCCTCTAATTGACGCGTTGCTGTTCCCCCGTAGCGCCAGTTTGCAGTGCCGTCCTGGTCCCTCCCAAACCACAAGGGACTCTTTGTTTGTAATTTATGAATTAGTGTGTGGTTTGGGTTACGAGAAGAGAGGGCAGGCCAGAGGCTAAGGCACAGGAACGGCAGCAGGTCTACTTGATTAGCTCAATGCTAACCCGATTTTGTTTATTATTCCAAATTATTACTTTGGAAGTCCTGCATAGAAAGAAGGAAAGCTCAAGATGACAGTAGACATGATTAATGGAGAAGAAAATGAATGGGCTTCTCTGTCTCTTTCCCTCTGCTTTTCTTTGTGTGTCTTTTGCGCCCACAGATGTGACTTCACGTTTGACAATGCCGTGATAATCTTTTTAAATCTGTGTCCAGCCATCAGATAAGGCTGGCGGCTCAGTTGTAAAAACAGTGCATACATAAAGCCTTCTCTTCATCTTCATAGTTTCATATATACAGCTTCATACTGAGCTGCCTGGAGCACTCTTTCCACCATCCGTTCACCCCCCTTGTCTCTTTTTCATCAAGTGGTTATATTTACTTTGTCTAGTCTGAATGGAACCTGGCACAGTATTATGCTTTGGCCTGGTCCTTCTTTTCACAAAATAGCAAAGCCCTTTCCAACCTCATCTTCTTTTTTTTACACTTGATTTGATTTTTATCCCTTTCTCCCTGTTCTCTGTTTTTGAAACTCAGCATGCATTCCTAATGGCTTCAGCTCTCCTAGAGAGATGTTTTCATTTTTTCCCCCCCTTCCTTCCTACTGACCTTCCTTCCTTCCCTCTTTCCTTCCAGGATGAGGCTTGAAAAAAAAGTGAAAGACATTTGAAGGGGGGTGAGGAGGTCCTCTGATTGCCAAAGCAGATGCCCCACTCAACCCCAAAACAAAAAAAGTTCCTGACATTCTTCAGCACGTGCAGCTGCTTGCAGGCCAGGCTGGGGTTCTTCTGCCCCCCACATCCCACCCAATACTTCCCCACCAGCATCTTGGTCTATATATCATCATCACGTTAACTGTGTAGCCTTAGCTCAAGCTGCTTCTCACTTTTATTTTCTATTTTTTATTATCTCCAGAGTCCAGAGCATCTGCCATGACTTAACCCATACTTCAAATCTAAATACCAGGGACCCCCACTCTCAAATTTTATATACTACAGTTTCACTGATAACAAGCTGACTTTACAAACTAATAATCATGTTAAAGGTTTGATAGTTCTGCTTCCAAAAGGTACAAGAATCTTTTCTTTTGTCTCGGGCCAGTTCTTTGTACTATGAAATCAGTGGCAGTTGTAGCAGACTTCTTTAGTCTTCTCCTGGGGGAATAGTGTTTTATCACTCCTCTGATGTCCAGGTTATTGCCTGGACTGGTCCAGGATAAAGGGATTTGAGGAGCTCATAGCTTTTGAGAGTAATTTATTTCCCACTGAGATTGTGAGGGTAAGTCCTCGGGATCGTGGCAGAATTAAAAGGTCAACAAGGTGAGAAAAGGAAAAAAAGCGCCCTAGCCCGGTGCACTTGGGCGCACAGAAGTTAACACTTGAAGATCTGAAACACACCAAGACACATGCACTTGTAGTCTATTGCCATGTGAACATGCAGCAATGAGAGTGATGCACTGGTCACGGTGCAAGAGAAACAAAGTAAGATGAGCATTTATTCTATTCCCATTCACTTTTATATTGTTTAAACACTCTTTTGTTAGTTCATTTAGATATTTAAGTTTACCCGTTCATACTAATTGGTGTAGAAAGTGTCACACTTGCTGATCTAACTAAAGTAACTCTTAACAATGTCATGGCAGAGAACCTCTTGAAAGAATTAATTCAGCAGAGCTTTTTGCCTTTTAGTTGACCTTTAGCAGGTCACGCTTACCCAAATTAATATACTCTAGAGGGGAATCTGGTAAAGATCAAGGACACTGCACTTCACAGCGAGAATGTGTCCCTAAATATGTTGGCCACGTTCATAGTAGACTGGAGAAATGAAGAGCATTGTACTGTTAGCTTTGTCTACTCATGTCAGTGTTTTACGTGTATACAAGACGTGGGTCAGCCAATATCTGCCAATGATAGCTCTTTCTTCGTCTACCCCCCCCATCCCCAGCTCACCCTGCCTCACCCCACCTCACCCCGCCTCATCCCCATTAAACTCAATTTGTTCTGAGACTTGAGGATCACTTTGAGCCCAGAAGCATGTGCTGCATGAGCAAAGCGATGCAGGGAAATGTATTTTAGAAAGTTTAGTGGTAACACTGTAAAAAAAAAAAAGAAGAAGAAGAAGAAGAGAAGTAAAAAGAAAAGAAAAAAATAACTGCTTGAAGATGGGCCAAATAAAAGGCACTATCACAAATGCTTTTTAAACAGTTAATCAAAAATGTAGTTTGAGCGTGTGGTGTGTGCTCTGTAAGGTTTTGCAAAGTTACAGTACTTCTTATGATCTAACTCTTATATGTTTTAACTTTTATTTTGTTTTCTTATATGTTCTTTTATGTTTTGTGCCTGGTTAAGTCCTTATTAGATGTCAGCAGACTTTCAAAAAGCCCAAACGCTCCTCAGAAATCTACTGAGACCTCCAATCAAGGTTAAAATATGCAGCAGGATTACAGGGAACAGATTTAATGAAGACCCAGCATCTCAGTGAAGAGAATTTAAGATGAAGTTTGTTTTATCTAAACATGTGTTTTAACTCAGGACACATGTGATAGGTTTCAATATACAGTAAACATGTGTTGTGGATTGTGTTGCCTTGGTAGTTTTATCGCTGTTGTAGTTCAGGTTTTAGAAATTAGCAGACATGCTTAATGATGCCTTGAGATTTTACAGCCCAGGGTTTTCAAATGAAGCATTGAATGACTATCTACAGATGTGTTTTAGGTTTTCTTAGACTGGAGAACATCTGCTGCTACATAAATGTGTGCTTGTAATTTAAGATAACGCCTGAACTTTGGGGCTAATTTTTTTATGGTATTTCTGGATGAACTGTAAGATTTGTTGGAAATATTTAACAAGTAACAAAAAATATAATAATGTTGGAGTTATAGTGCATTTTATAATTTTTTTTAAATTCGGTCATCCCGTGTGAGGACTGTTTATACAATCATATTGCATTAGTACGTATTAAAAAGCAAACATTTTTTCTGGCCTTGCATTGAAGTCTATAACCTTTGAGTTTAGCATGATGTTCTCAACCTGACATCAGGACACTATTTATGCCACAAATCTGCTCAGAGATTGCATTGAAAAATCTTTTCAAATAGCACGGACATCATATGAGCTGTCCTAGTTCTGGCATGAGAGAATTGCTGTGATAATTATCTGAAACAATCTGCAGGACACAGAGCTCAAGTAGAAATGCGATGCCTCAAACAGCCGGGGTCAGTCCACTTATCACTTGTCCTGTGTGGAGGGTGGCTCTGCTGTAAACAATATTGACCTTTAATTGTTGTTTTCAGGGTCAAAGGTTATCTCTTATCAGCTTCTGTCACACACAGTATAAGGATATGCTGAAGGAAATAATCTTAACAGAATACGTCTCAAGGAATTCAGGTGTCGTTATTCTCCAGACGTCCAACTTCTTTTCTGTCTACTGTTTACAGAGCAGTATAATAAATACGTCTGAATCACAGGGTAGTTCAGGTTTTTGCTTTGTATTTTTGTAGTTTGCGTCGTCATCATTTTTGTCTATTAACATAATACTGATAACTTTAATCAGAATGAATGCATCAGCAACACAAAGCTGGGCTGAGTATAGTGTTAATAAATCCACATGGTAGCCATTGTTGCTTGTGTCCAGATCTGTGGCAGCATTTCTGTTGCACTAGCTTTCAGTATTATTTCAAGAAAAGAAAGTATAGTTTTTACAGCCTCTCCTGCCCACTCCTAAAATAGGCATAATTACACCAGCAATTTAAAAACATGGAGCTACAATACTGGTTACAGTTGGTTCGTCCTTGGGAAGAAAAAGGTGCATTTCTGTTGTTTGTAAAAAGAAAAGAAAAAGAAATTAAAGTTAATTACTGAGCCTCAGTGGTGTTTTTGACTGTACCAAATAAGCCAGACTGGTGAAATCCAGTCTTTCGCCTAACCTAGGGTTCCTTGTTTCAGGTAAGTGATGACCATCTAAAGGTGAGAGTGGTGTTGATACCTTCATCCAGTGCTCTGTGAGATGTAGTATTAACTTACACCTTTGATTGCCATTTCAAATTCATTTTCTTTACCATTTATTTAACTTCTGGTGCCTCTTCAAGAATAGATTTTAATCTCAATCACACTTTCATATGAATAAATAAAGGATAATGGGGTTGATTTTAGATGCAACACTTGACAGCAATATTATTGCTTGTAGGCTTAAAATATATTTTCACTATTTGGGACGTATCCCAAAGTCTTTCTTAAATAGCCTACAGGCTCTGAGGCTCAGCCTAGCCCAGTACAGTAGAACCATGCTGCGCTGTTATTTAAAAATCTGCCACAGAACTCCAGCACTCTGATCTTGAGCCAGAACCCGCTGATCTACGCTCCAAACACCACCATGGCCTCACTCTTCCTTTCCCTTCCAGCTGAGGATGAAGGGATGATGGAAGGAGGGATGGTGAGAGAAAAAGAGGGAGGGAGGCATTCTCTTTCTGGCCTTCTTTGGCATGCTTTTTTTCTCCTCTTTTCCCAGCAGCCCATCTGTTTCCTGTCTGCAACATGACACCAGTGCCCGATTAGGTTCTGCTACTCTTGAGGTGTGTGTGTGTGTGTGCGCGCGTGTGCTATTGGAGGGATTATGATTGGCTGCCATACACCTAGTCATTTATGTTGGTACAAACTGGCCCATGTGGTTGCATGTGATCCAAGTGTGATATAATAGCATCGCTAAAAATGTGTGGGAACCTCTGACTTCTGTCACTGAATCGTATTGAGCATGCTCAGTGGCTGATATATTGTGGTAATGCATTATTCTACTCTTTTCACGCTTGTTTTCATTAAAAAGTGAGAATGTTCTTCAGATAAAAATATCAGTACACTGAGCACTCTGTGCAGAAAAGAAATGCACATTTTGAGCTGTCATTCAGGTATATGCTGTGGCTAAAATGGCTGTTTTCTTAATCTGGCCAGTGTTTGGATCTTGGCTCTTATAACAGTAACAGAGCTGTGTGGATTAGCCGAGATAATCCCCACTCTGTTCTTCTTCACCCTCTATGGCAGCAAAACTGGGAAAGTGAAAATGTATCAAATGGACATCTTGTACATCAGCTCAAAGTACCCTTCCCTTTTTGTTGCATGTCTTTCCCTTTTTCACTGGTTTTTCTCTGTCTAACCCTGTCTGATGGGGATTTTCCACCCTTAGGCCCGCACTGAAAAGCTGGATGCTCCGCTCTCCTACTGTGTTTGTTTTTAATTGACGCACATAAAGACGTCCGTCAGCTAAGGCCAAGTCATACCTCCAAGTTGTGTTTGGCAAGGCCACAGTGGATGCACTGGATTCAGGGCTCCATAGGTCTAGTTATAGCCTTCCCCAAACCAGACAGACTGTGGGATGCTCCTTTATATAATCCAAGATTTTCGTAGCTGGGCTAATAGAGGGAAACACTCATCAGGTCTCTGTTGTCATAGTCCTTGACACATTAACCCTCTCAAGGCAGGCGTTGCCGATTTGCAACAGTTAAAAACTAACAACCTGATTTCCCCACATACATATTTTATGAGTTTTTTTACTCAGAAGTACCACTGCAGGACTTGGTTGTGCATTAGCAACAAAAAGTTTAATTTGAGCCTGAGAGGGTTAAAATAGAGTGAAGTACCAATTCAGAAGTGTCAAGAAGTTGATTGACTGTAAAGAAGCCGGTGATCAATTTGGTAAAGCGGTGGAGACAGAAAAGCACTAGGATGTGTTGATAAATGAATGAAATAATGTTCTATTATGTAGATACAACAGTAAAAAAATACATTGAGAGAAACATAAAAATGCATTAAAAAATGACAGAGCCTCTTTAAAGTTCTTATAGACGGCCACGTTCTGTGTTTTGATCACAAGATTTCTGCTCTGGCACTGTTAATATGACAGTTGCCCTATAAAGGTCAGGGCTGGTGAGCTCGTGGGTGGTCTTCTACTGCCTAAGAATCCTTTTAAATCTAAACTTTGGCTTCTCATACTGCTGGTAGCTAACGCTACAAGAACATTTAACAAACGTCTACATTAAAATGTCTAAATCATAAAATGTTACTTAAAATTTGTCAAGGCTGTAAAATTAAGAATAAGAAAAAAAACATTATTACTCACTTTAATGAATTCAGATAAACTCATTAGCATATGCTTACTTACATTTAAGCAATAGTTGAAATCCTTCTCACATCTGCTCTTTAAATATGCTTACAGAGCGGTGAGAATGCTAGTGTGGTATAAAGACAGGAAACCAGTCAAAATAACTCTTTTGACTCACCTACCTACAAAGCTAACTCATTAGCATAATGTATGAGAAATGATCAGTTTCTTTTCTCTTCTTGCTTTTCTGTCTCTGCTGTTCTTAAAGGTCAACAGCTCAGTGTGCTCAAAGGATGTTCTTCATTGTGTGTGTATGAGTTAGTGTTAGGTTTTGACCCATGTGTCAGGATATGTTTGTGTCTCCCTTGTGTTAGCATCACACCCCCTGCAGAATCCCTGTTTTGTTGATACACATCTTACTGGTCACAGTGCATTTTCTAACTCTATAAGCCACAGCTTCTTTTTAGCGGTTCTACAACCTTTTGTTACAGGAAAGATTCATAACACAGTGTGAATTAAAATGCACAGATCTTCTCATCTCTGACAAGGAGCTGAAATATTGTTTTCAGTCCTAGTATTTCGTACTGTAAGTTAGGTCAACTGCTTTTTGCTAGTAACTTTAAACTCATAACAAAGCTCGTTTTGAAATAAAGAGAAAATTGATGTTTCATAACTAATATATTTCCACCCAAATACTGACACAACTTTTTTTAGTAAAAACCTCAGACCCTATTGGGGAGATGACTGATAAAATAATAATTGTAATAACTTCCCTTTCTTCTCTTTTTTATTAAAGCAGTGAACATCAGTGCCAGAATTTATTGAAACTTAGCTCACCTCCTGTGCTTACTGTTCTGGACTTTCTACATTAGCTTACAAGAACTGATGTTTGTGATTTAAAATATAAAGATATCCTCCAGCCCCCAGTGTGTTAGGAGTCTTGCCAACTATTGGCTCTACTGTAGCTATTAAAAATACTAATTTGTCTTTTGGATGACTTACAATGTACCCCATTTTGAAGAAACCAAACCTAGATCCTACTGTCTGTAATATCTATATTTTAAATCCCTTTTTAATCTAAGTTCTGTTAAGGATATACTGTTTACTATAGAGACACAGTTTCTACCACTGCTCTCAGTCAGAGCAGTTAAACTACTTCTGAGAGTGTTAAATGACCTGCAGTGCCCTTGGGTGCAGGTGATTTCTCTGTTTTATTATTAAACATCAAGCACTAATTAAGAGGCCACATGGATTTCTGCCTGTATTGGACTCTAATGTCAAATTTGTGATCTGTGGTGCCCCACAGGGTGTGGTTCTGGGACCCCTGTAGTTCATTTTATATCTGTTACGTTTAAGACAGATACATTGAAGACAGTTTTAACATTAGATATCACTTATTCACCATGATGTCCAGCTTTATTTGTCCTTCAGACCATATGTGGTTAATAAGTTAATTATTTATATGACTAATGAGCTGCCTGAAGGCTATCAGTGAAATAAAAATACAGCTCAGTGCAATAGAGTTTCTTGACGCTGGCCCAGACAATGTACCTCTCTTAATCAGGAATAGTAAAGACACCCTCTGTACTATTCCTTTATTTAATTTGGTCAGTATTTAATCTACTAACTGTTAGATTAAATAACCTTAATCTAAAGGGTATTTTCAATCAGTTCCTGCCCTTCAGCGCCCATGTAAAAACAGCTCTTTTAACCTAATTTTATTACGTCTTAGAAATATTAGTGAATTCAGATCCATATTCTCTATAGTGGAGCTGGAGATTCGTTTATGCATTTATTTCATCTTGTATTGACTTCCACAACTCACTGTCAAAAGCCTTCCATAAGACGTATGCGTATACTCTGGCAGTGTCTTTATATGTACGAGTTCTAATCAATGGAGAGTCTGTGCTTTAATTCTTGTACTACTCTGAACTCTGTTTCATTTCTTGTGCAGTTTTTGCCCTGTAGAGTTTTTCTGTGTTGTTTTACATTTGTAGTCTTTTATCTTCTGTCCTCTTCAATTCTCTCTGTCATTTTGGTATTTTCGTAAATGCTTTTCTGTAAAGCACTTTGTGACTCCTGTGTGAAATGCTATATAAATAAATGATGCTTGCTAGCTTGACTGTACACTACAGTACAGAGGGGTACTTTGCTTGAATGTACTCAGTAATTTGCCAACTACAAAGGTCAGTGTACATTGCCCCCTAGGGCAGATAGAACCTTCAGGAACTCCTTCCTCTGTTACTCTGTGTAAACTATTCAGATCCATATTTGTGCTGTAGAATTTGATTGGTGTCTCAACAGAGTTTTATGTGCATTTACCCTCCTCCACAGGCCTGAATGTACATTTGAATTGTGTGTGCGTTTGTCTTTATAAAGAGTATGTCTAAGAGAGAGAGAGAGAGACAAGGATTCAGCTCCCTTTCATCATCTAAGCACATGCTGGCTACATGCTGGATCTCTAACATCCACCAGGCACTTCAACCACGGCAGCAGGTGTTTATTTTAAAGACTGTTGTAAAAGTGTCTCTGGCTGCCTCTGTGTCTGTCACTCCTCTCTCTCTGATGGCCTCTTGTTCTCTGTCTGTCTGCTCTCTCTTACCCCTGAGGCCATGTATATGCATCTGCTTTTAAAGACCGTGATCTAGGTTGACACAGGCAAAACGAGTCAGGAGACACACACACAAATGCAGGCAGCAACACAAATAGATAACCAACTGTACTCAAAAAGCATCTGCAATGGGGATGGAATGCCAAAGCTTTGAGGCCTCATAGGACACGTTTGCATCAACTGAATTTGAGATTGAATACTCCAATTGGAGTAATGCATGTGCTCCCCTGTGAAAATGCCAAGAAAACTAAAAACAAGCAGATAAATGAAATGTTTTTAGCAGTTCTGCTCATCTTTTCCTATCTCGTCTGTCCTCCCTCCTCTTGATCACAAGCAGCTGTTGAGGGCAGTCTGCGATAGAAGTTGCCTCCTAAAATCTATTTTTGGAACTGATTCTAATAATAGTCCATATTAAAATAGTGTCAAAACTCCCCTTAGGTGGGAGACATTTGGCAAGTGTATGGGTGGGGTATAGAGCCTCTACTTTTTGGTATTAACCAAAATTCGCCCATGTACCTATTTAAAAAGGTGTCCGTAGCCAGTTCTAGACAGTATTTTATGATAGCAACATTTCTAATTGGCTTCTGTGTCAACTAAAGTGTAATGTTTGAGAACTGCTTTCAAAAAAATTTCAAACAATACCCAGCTCACACCCTGCGTTTTGGTAGTAGACTAAACGAACCGTGTGTAGTCTCATCCATTTGTGTGTGCAGTGTGTATTTGTCATGATAAGACCGATGACGGCTGACCCAGACCTCACTGTTATTATCACTGTGCAGGCCTGACCACTAATATAGCCCAGCGCTCTGTCAGCACATGGAGAAAAAAATACGTATTTAAATACACAAGAGCAAGTCAACTCCCACACTTCAATTTAAGCACGATGGTGCTTAAGTTATCATTAGGTTTTTGTCTCTGGAATACAGAAGGCTATTACTTAGTCTGAAAGCTGTCAGTTATGATTCACTCTCACTTTGGGTTTGTGTAATTACCTGACAATGACAGGGCACAGGAGCACATATGATAGACAAGTGCTATATGAGGCAGGTGGTAGTGTTTAACCAGAATGATAAAGAGGGAAGAATCAAATCACAGAGCATGTAATGAAACGCAGATGCTGAAACTTTTGTGTTATGCTGTTATGAGTGTGTATTCTATTGTTTAGAACAACGGGCTGTAATGTAATTTAGTCCATTCTAGTGTTTACTGAAAAGACTGTGTGTTATACAAAGGTCTTAAACACTGCATTGGACTGTGAGGTTATACTGTCACAGGGTCCTAATGGTCTTTTCTCACAATTGCTACGTTAACTTGCTAAATTGTATAGTTCTTCTACTCTGAAGCTGAGGCTTTGCACTGATTTTATACTCAAGAAAAGCATTAATCTATTACTCTGTTGAGAAAAAGTGTGACCACAGTTTGGATTAACAGCAGCACACAATTGGATCATACCTTTAAAGCATTAATGACAGAACCATACTATCTTTGTACTCACTGCTCTCTGTTTGCTCCTTAGTTTAATGGAGTTCAATGAGACTCATTCAGTGCCGACTTCAGTCAATCTTTGAGAATTCATCTTTGGTGTGAAGCAGTGTCTTTCTAACTTTTACTATACGACACTTGCATCTCATCCACTTTTATTATTCCTGATTTTTAAATTCCTTAATTTAAAATTAACCTCTTATGCATTGTGTCATATATACACTGACCAGACACTTCACTAGGTACATCTTGCTAGAACCAGGTTTGAACACCTTTTGCCTTCAAAACTGACTTCATACTTCATGGCATAGATTCAACAAGATGATAGAAGCATTGCTCATCGATATTTGATAGAATCACAGAGTTGTTGCAGATTTGGACTGAAATCTGGTGACTCTGGAAGCCGTTTGAGTACAGTGAAGTCATTGTCATGTGCAGGAAACAAGTCTGTTGATTTGAGCTTTGTGATATGGTGCATTATGTTTTTTATGGAAGCATCCAACAGAAGATGGGTACACTCTAGTATTCAAACAATGCTCAACTGTTATTAAGGGGTGTGCCAAGAAAATATCATCCACATCACTGAACCACCAAAACTGGCTGAATCTGTTGATAGAGCGCAGGACTGATTCATTTACACCAACTACGTGACCCTACCATCCAAATGTCAGTGCAGAAATCAGACTCATCTCTTCAAGCAAAGTTTTACCACTCTTGGTCCAATTTTGGACTGGAAAAATGAATTGTAGCTTTAGTTTCCTGGTCTTAGCTGACAAGAGTGGCCCATGGTATAGTCTTCTGCTGCTGTAGCTCAGCAATGCTGTGATGAGTGGTTTGAGTTACTGTTGCTTTCCTATCAGATAGAAGCAGTTTGGCCATTTTCCTCTGACCTGGGGCGTCAACAAAGCATTTTTGCACAGAGGAAACCTGCTCACTGGATATTTTCTCTTTTTTGGACCATTCCCTTTAAACCCTAGAGATGGCTGTATGAGAAAATCCTAGTATATCAGATGAGCCCATCTGGCACCAACAACAATGGCACATTCAAAGTCTCATAAAACATGTTGCTACAACACTCTAATGCTCAGCTAGAACTTCAGCAGGTTGCCTTGACCTTGTCTACATGCCAAAATTCACTGATTGCCTATTTGTTTTGAGGCGCAGGTGTATCTAATAAAGTGGCTTGTATCAGTTATAGTGTTACATTTTTATTATATTAGGTCATCCAAAAGCTCAGGCTTAAGGTTGCTCTAAATGCTCTGTTTCAGACAGCTCCACACACCTGCTCGCCGGTCCTTTTGTTTGCAAAGGGGAGCCAATCAGAAGAAAGCTGACTTATATGGAGGGTACCCTTAAATAGAGAGGAGCTCATCATCATTATCCACTCATTTGTTGTTGATCCTATTATATCACTGACAAAAACGTTGGCTTAGTACTGATGGCATATATTCTGTTAAGGCAGGCTTACAGATCATTCCTCCATGAACAGATGGCAAGGAGGGAGCTGAAGTGGAAAATTAAAGTAATTTAATTGAGCATTTCACATCAGTATGAATGATATTGGCATTAACTTGTCTTTTTGTCACTTTAGAGCTTCGTCTGTCACTGCTAATTTAAAGCTTAACGAGGTCTTTTGTTCAGGCGTGCAAGAGACTGAGCGAGAATGAAAGAATGTGGACTGCCAACATGCTTAGTAACTGCCAACCTTTAATAAAGTTGACTAAACAGTACACAAAGACTTACATTCATTTGTATATGACAAAAAATGATAAAAAATTATCATAATTTTTCAGAGTAGCATCACAGTTTATCTTTCATTGAAGTAGCAGGTCCCCAGTAGACTTCATGTTGCCAAGTGTTGATTTTATTAACTGCCTTGCACAGCCAGTTGTTGCTTGCAGCTAAAGATAGCACCATTGTTTAGATCATCCTTGACATATGTTGGAACATGCTTGTTGAAAGCTGTTGCCTTTATTTCTGTCACGTGTGGATTTTAGACGGCACGACTATTTCACAACTATTTTTTCCCTCTCTGCTTTGTTTCAGTAACTCACGCCCTCTGTCCTGTATGCAAAAGGACTACGTCATTTGCTGGTCTCATCAGCCCTCTGCACACTAAAAACTCAGTATCCCATTACCTCACAACACTGACATGAAGGAGTGCGTTTAGGCGGGTGGCTTGATTTGATGATTCAGCGCTGGTCTCATCCTTGTTTGCCCAGTGGAACATCAGATAATGCTGAGCTTTTGCTGATCTCTAGTGTGGCCCGACTCTCCCACATCCAGCCAATAAAGATTTGGGAGTAGCAGTGTGTTAGGTATGTAAAGAAAGTGGGTGGAAGAGATGGTCATTTAAGTACACTTCCAGCATTAAAAGTGTGTTCTGGATAGGTGTTATAAATGGAGAAATATGTCATGTTAACATAGCAGGAGACACAAGTTGGGCTGTCTTTGGTTCATATGCAGGCTGAGTGGATCTGTTCACTGCCTACTTTTTTAATGCATGCTTAAAACTCGGAGTGAGGTCATGGGTGAAGATATAAACTCTAGCATGTGTCTGTGTGGGGTCTGAGGGGATAGCTCCACAGCTGAGTGATTTTCTCACTGATTGTTATGACCCCCGCGCTGTCAACAGAGCATCTATTTCTATCTCTGAATCTGTGTGGATGATGCCAACTGTGTGTGTGGACTGTTTAAATATCCCACACGGCTGGGATTTGGAAGTTTAACCAATGGTTGTGGTGAAGTGAGAGTGTTCATGTTGAGGTCCCATGCCGGGGCGTCTGTGTGTATGTGTGTTTGCATACATTAGCATTTGTGGGTATCTCACAGCAGAGGGTTGTGTGTTATCCATTAGAGTAAGTGGGGAAAAATTCTACGCAGGGTTTGGGGTTTTGAGCTGTTCCACTCTCTCCATTCTGGAATGCATTCCCAACCCACAGTATCCTGACTCTGGATGCTTTTAGACTCTATCACCTTCATAATGGGTCTTACACAGACTGCATACCTGCATTATTGCATATTAGAAAAGCTTCATCAGGACATGGCCTTCTTTTATTTCGAGCTTTAACAATCCACACTGACAAGATAACTTGACGCAACTTTTTGCATTATTCATTTAAGCATCTGAGCCAAAACATAAAGCAGAAAAGGTTTCTCCGCCCCTCCAAGATGTGAGGTTTGATTCTCAAATTTTCTCAAAGTTTTTTCAAATTCTTAATCTGGTTTTTTTTTTATGTTTTTCTAGGAGAAGGGGAAATACATGCAGTAATTTATTGAAACATCTGAAAGCATACATGGAAATAAAGTACATGAGGCAAAATTCTAACAAGCTTCCCGAGGGACAATAAAAGCTCTTCTCTGGATGTCGCCTGCCCTTTGTCGCATTCCCTATAAAGATGATCCCATACTGCTTACTCAATGTCAGGGTCTGGGAACTCAGGAGGGTAATCCATGATTGATAGTGTTCGACTGTGTGTTTTCCTATGCACGTATGCTTTTACAGCAATATGTTTGAGGATGTTTGTCATGCTCAGAAATTGAGTCATTGCCATTTAGATGCTTTCCAAATGATGCCGCATGTTGGATCGAAATCTGACAGCACTTTTCAATGAGTTTTGGCAAGATCCCCAAAAGCATTGGCTGAAATTCAGCCCCAAACCATGACAGAGCCTCCAGTGTGTATCTCTTGAGTTAGGTGCCTTTTATGCTTGAATGATTCATAGGTCATGTTAGGTGGCCTTACAAACAAATAAAATACCCAAGTCACATAGAAGGACTAGATTGAAAATGAGTGAAAAAGCAGCCAATGTCCAAAGAAAAACTTTGAAAGACATTTAGAAAGACTCAAGAATTATTTTGAGCACAAAGTAAAGTTTAACATCTTTAGGTTCTGTATTTTACAGGTGTGGGAGGCAAAAAGTGGTTGTTTTGTGAAAACTAACCTTTTAGCATGTCTTTGAGCTAATGTAGCATAAAATGTAAATTTACAGCTATTCTGATCTAGAAAGTAAATGTAAGACTTACAGCATGCATCATAAAACAGTCAAGTTGTGTAAATTTGATACCATTTATATTTAATGAACTAAAACCACTGGCATTCTCCTTTATGGATACCACAGTCTCATTGTGCAGTATTTTTGTACACACATGCATGTACACTGCTACTGAACCTAATGGAGTAATATAAGAAATTTGGATTCCTCAAACTCACATAAAAATGGAAGCAGAACCAGGAAAGGTCTTCGGTGTAGACCACCAGTCCCTTGGTAGAGTTCACATTACTGGTCCAAAAGCTGGTCTACTTTGTATAAATAAGACGAGAGTGAGTGTGTTAATCATGCTCACCGACACACGCGCTCTCAATCATGCAAGCACGGGGATATTTAGAAAAAAAACCATAAATTTTCACAGTGTGAGGTCGAAGTAGTACAAACATGGCTGTAAGACCCCAGCTTTGTATTACACTTATGCACTTATGTTGTTTTATACCATTCTTATCTGGAAAATGCAAAATCATGCTGCTTATTGAATACTGGCAGCCTCCCACACTGCTATTAAATGTGCTCTCTCTCTCTCTCTCTCTCTCTCATTCACACACACACACACACACACACACACACACACACACACACACACACACACACACACACACACACACACACACACAGTGATACCCAAGCTCAATAAGCTGCTGTCAGCTGGATGGTGTTAGAGTGTTACGCTGTGGGTTGGAGAGAAAGAGCAAAGGGAGGGAGAGGTGGAATGCAATCTCAACACCTTCAGCTTCTGCCCTATTCACCTTGCATGTTATTTTGCAGGAATGCCATTAGCTAAGTGAAAAATGACTGTGTGTGTGTATGTGTACGGGTTGGTGGATGGCTTCATGAGTATGTGCATGCAGATGTCTGTCTACATGCCTGCCTGTGTGGGAAGCAGAGACTTGAAAGGACATAATAGAACATTAAAAGCATTTTGTGAATCTGAGTGTCCATAAACATTGAGTTTTTTGAGGCACTGCCTTTATTTGTGTATCAAGTGAAAGTGGAGCCTTAACCAGCACTTTAATGTCGTAGATTAAGTTGGCACTGGCTGTGTGCTGATGAAAACCAGACGTTTTTGCTCAGACTTCCTACACACATGCACACGTGTGCGTGCACATTGTGTCAGTCGACTGGTTCTTTTGAAGAGTCCATTTAAGAAAAATGTATTACCCAATCTGTTATGTGTTTTGCCATCTAACCGTGTTTATTATCCATTATACAACAGATTAAAGAGTCAAGCTATTTTTGAAATGATAAATATCTCATTTGAAACAAACTCTGGAAGTTTCTGACACGGGAAACGACTCCCATCTCTATGCAGTGTCTCCATGTCTATTTTACAGTTTCTTGCGCTCATTTTTGGGGTCAAATTTTAGGCGGCTGAAGCTGACCAACCATCAAGGATGCCCTTAAACAATACCTCAAACATCTAGTCTTCAGCAGTCTCCCGTCTAAACCCATAAAGGCAAAAGTATGTGCAAATTATTGGCCGAGGTCTTTGAGATTTACTATGGTTTAATATTTCATTATATCCCTTCTGGCTTATAGGGCTTTGTCCCAACTGTGTTCTGCAATGGTCAGCATATGGCTCACAAACACAGACACATACAGACATGCACACACTCTCTGGCCTGCAGAGCCCAGTGAAAACAAAGCTGGGCTCTGCCAGTGTAAACACAGCCCATTGTTAAGGGCACTCTTTCCCGCCTCGTATCTTCGCTCCCTGTGGCGATCCAGGGCTCTGAGAGGTACAGTTCTGGGACAGATCCCATGTAACAGAGTTATATTAAGAAGTTCGAGGACTCATTTGCTCCACATTTATGTGACCATGTCATTATAACGAAGGCTGGAGAGTGTGATTTATGTGCTGGGTTTCGCTCCCTTGCACTCCTCTGTCTCTCTTTTACTGATTTAGTTTAAATGCTTGGCTCCTTAAGCGTGGTTTGCGGTCGCTTATTTTGAGGGGTTTTAGCTTTTTGACACTTATTTTTAGAAAGGCAGCAGTCAATATACTATACTATACTGTACCGTTTTTTGTTAGCAAATAAAGTGTACAGAAAAACTTGGCAGACTATTGTTTTGGATGATTGATGGACTGTGTGTGCATGTGCATTGGCCAGGTAATGCATCCGATTACATAGTCTTTTGTTAGTGAGGAAAATGCATGTTTCACAGTGTGTATAAGCCACATTGTCCCCTCTTCAGCTATGACTCTGGTCCACATGTGCAGCCAATTAGGACCAATCAGAAGCCTATAATAAGGGCGTGGCATGGCACCACGGCAACATGGCAGTGGGGGAGTTGTAAAGCCCTGTGATTAGTGTGTCAGACTGATGAGAAGGAACAAGGGAACCTGCCAGGCCAAATCTCACTTCTTAATTTTGCTTTTTTTTTATATCCTCTCAGTTTGACCCAACCAAACCAGGTTAGTTTGGGCTTCTAAGTCTGATTTTTAAAAATCTTTTCTGTTGACAGATCACACACGAGATAACACAATTATATAAAGTTTTTTACAGATATGAAAATCTTATTTTCACTTTTCTACTCAAGCATTCAAAGTGCTTTAAATAACATTTTTCATTCATCATTCACACACAAATTTATACAAGTGCTTTCTATCTAACATTCACACATCAGGAGCAGCACTGATTTCAGTATTTTGCCCAAGAATATGTAAAAATACAAATATACATGTATGTTTATACAACTGGTGAGAAACTACATTGCTAATGGTCTTCTTTAAACTGAAACAAAGATCAGAAATCATATACTGGTTGTTACTTGATGTTGAGGAGGTTAAAGTCAGACCTGTTAGATCCAAGTCCTCCAGGAACAAGAGCTGTTGAAACTACTTTAAGTGCAGTCTTTAAACTGCTGTAAGAAAAACGTCTTTTTCATGTCTATTGCTCTCTCTGTTTAATTGTCAGAAGTTAAAATGGTATTGATTGTACAGGGTGGGCCATTTATATGGATACACCGTAATAACATGGGAATGGCTGGTGATATTAAAGTCCTGTTTGTGGCACATTAGTATATGTGAGGGGGCAAGATGGGTGGTGACCATGGTGGCCATTTAGAAGTCGGCCATCTTGGATACATTTGTTTTTTAAATAGGAAGAGGGCCATGTGACACATCAAACTTATTGGTAATGTCACAAGAAAAACAATGGAGTGCTTGGATTCAATGTAACTTTATTCTTTCATGAGTTATTTACAAGTTTCTGACCACATTTCCGTGTTAAGACTCACATTTTTTCCGTGTTGTCTCATTCTTCTTTGATGCACGGCACAAAAATCTACCAAGTCAACCTTAAGAAAATGGTTTGCATATTAATTTGGTCTTAAACACCATAAATGCATCCTGCAAAGTAGAGGCAACATACTGGTTTACTTAAGCAGCCATATCCTCCATCTTTATTTATTGCTTCTTCAAAGAGAGCTCTTTGTCTGCTTAATTATCCTGTTGTGGAAGAACAGGTTTAGTACGAAGATCATGTAACTGTGGCCACCAGCATTTCTTATCAGACAGTACTGTCCAATATCCGATAAAGGCAAAATGTCACAGTATAATTACACAAATTGTATCATGCAATCTTTTCATCATTGCCTACAACTGGAAAAATGTGCACAAGCCGAAAGCAGCATCCAGTGCAACGGGGGAGTGTGGCCTGCTCTGCTCCTTCCTGTGCTTTGATTGGCTCTTGGATCACTGCCAAAATACGTCTCTGGTAATTTGATCAGCGTGTTTATTGTCGTCCTTTAAGCAAATGCTGAATTTTTACCCCAATTTTCATGTCATAATTTTACTATTAGTACTGATGATCTCCCGGGGGGAAAAAGCAGCAGATTTGTCTTTGTGGCCGTTGTTTGCAGTGAAAATGCAAGAATGACCAACAGCTGGACAGACAGTCATCTGTTCAGCTGTGAATGGTCAGCCAGTCTGACAGAGCGGACAAACACGGTGACCGGAGCACGGCTTGGCCTCCGAAACCACATGTGAGCCGGCAGGAATGTATAGCCCAGTAGGTTTGTGTCTGGGTGAAACTTCCTTGACTAACAGGACACCGTTAGGTTGGGGGGTTGTGATGGCGGGGGCAGCGTAACTTTTGGGAACTTGCATGCATGGTCCGGAAGAGTGTGTGAATCATGGCCACAACGCTGTCTGACACCGTCGGTGACAGCATACTCTTGAGTATGTTTACCTTTGTTTGACTCCTAATGAAATGAATCAGCAGTTGATGTGAGTCTTAATCCTTATCAACAACAGCAACAAATACGACAGACTGCACAGCTGTGTGCACTAGAGGGTAGAGAAGAAGATAGTTCTGATCAAAAACTGGTTGCTTTGAAAATATAATCCAGTATATTGCTTTACAAATACTGCATTGCCCTTTACCTCCTTTACCTACAAATACTCCAATACTGCATTGTCTAATTATGCTCTGTTCTGTCTTTCTTTTCCCTAAACACCCCTTCCTTGCTTTACTTCCTTCTCTTTGTAGTCCCAAAGAAGTTGCTCCACGAGCAGGGCCCCAGACCACCAGCCTACCACCCAGCACCCAGCGCCCATGACCCTAACATAGTGGGAGACAGCCCTCCTGAGGGGAGCTCAGTCAAAAGCCCTGACACTGTTCCAGGTGAGACAAATGACAACTATAGTGTATAAGCTCATACACTCTCACCCCCCACCCCCCCATGAAATGTAGTTAACGCTAAACAGGTTTGAGGCCTCTTGAGCATCAGACCTTGATCTAATTCAGGTCTTAAGTCAGAGCGTGGTTGTGTGCGTTTTCAAAGTAACACAAGTTCAACTGTTTCCATATGGATCCTTTCTGATTGATGGTACTCACAATATACTCCTTCCCAACAACCAATGATTGCACTGCATGTACAACAACCTAAGTCAGGCTTTCAAATTCCCAGAGAATGAATGACCAAGAACAACGGAATGAGAGAATGAAAAAGAATAGACGCCAGCAAGAAAGAAACTTAAACAAAGCTTTATTCATGAGCAATGGTGGCCTGCATCCAGCACACTAATTACTCTGCTAGGCTACTGGCACTGTGCTGATTAGGAGGATAGAAGAATGAATGAGCAGTTAAGAGAGGTAGAGGACAGAAGACGTGTGCTGTAGCGCTGACGGTTCCTGATGCATGAATTTCTCCTCCTTATTGCCACGAATGTACGCACTGCTCAAAAACTAACTCTGGAATAACCTTTTTTGTGAGATTGTGTGATAGCAGATAAAACAGGGCGAAGACGAGGTTTTCAAAAGAAATATTCAACCAAATAAAGATGTGATTCACTGTAAATTCAGGTGCCTTGTTCTTCTTACTTTAGCATTTCTCTTTAGTTAATGTTAGACTGCACAAAATGATGGGTATGTTGACATAGATTGAATCTTTTTGCTTGATCACCAAAGGTAGCCATGCAGACAGCAAAGGCTCCAGGAAGTCACTGCCCTCTGCCAAAAAATAGTCCAGGAAGTGGCATACCATAAAAACACTACTTACTGTATTTACTATATAACACAAGTGAGTACATGCATAATTGAAGAGGCAGATTTGAACTTTTAGACTAATGCACCACTAATAAACTACTTGTATCCATTTGCTTCCCATCATAAGCTAATAAGGATATTTATATTAATCATACATGGATTAATATAAATATTAATTTTCTCATTCAATTTTGATTTCTCAGATTTTAAAAGCTTTGTGTGTTGTACTACTGCCTTGATAAATTATGCCTTTTCTATCGCTGTTATCATATATTCCTCACTCTGTACACTTATGTGCTTGTTACTATAATTCAGCAAAACTATGTGATGCTTAAGACCATGATATCATAGCTTTTAGAGGAATACCATTATATATATAAACATGGATTTCGAATGCAGTCTTGTTTATTTCCTATCCTTGCAAAATTGGTTTTATGTGTACAAGTTAAAATACAGCTTTGTAAACATCATATGGCACAAACACAAACACTGAACTTTTTATTGTCTCCATCTTTGGTTCCAGCTGCTTCTTGATGTGGCATTGCTGCTGTGCAGTTCACACAGATTACTTGACTTTTCTTTTTCCATTTATTTCATTGAAGTCAAGCTCTTTCTTTGTGCATTGCACGACATGATCTTAGGTTGAATTCACTGGGATGTCGTGTTAACACACACCTGAACACACTGGACCAATGAACTGACAACACTTTTGTTTTTATAGAGGTGCTAACACTTGCTGACTGTCAGTTAATGAAGTGCATTTGATTAGCAATATCTGGCTGGTATGTATGCTCTTATTGCCTAAGGAAGTAAGAAGGGTGTCTTTAGTTTCCCACAGGAATGCTAGTCCTCTGAACACAAATGTATTGTTTCGTAGAGACAACAGTATAACAACAACGTATTTTATATTTTCATTGATAATGTGACAAAAGTTGTCTGTTTTCTGTGAGTTGAGACAGATTGCGGTTGAACGTTAGCTCATGTGTGCAACATAGCCGTAGGTCCAGGTGGAAGCATTTACCTCATCAGCGAGCACTTCCAGTATAAACTGCATTTATCAGATAAAGAGAGCCCGACACACCTTAGAGACTCTACAATTAGAGGTCATTCCTGCGTGTGACAAATCACCAGAGTATGCTTACCTTCATTGACAAAAGAAATAAAGCATGTAAAAATGACTATGCAACCACACACACAGAGAGAGAGAGCTCAGGTCACTAAACTAAATGCTTCTGTTTATTTTGACTGTCTGAGGTTTGGTTGCTTTTTTTCAGTGGAGCTAAACTTGCAGTAGTTCCACGCTACCCCATAAACAACTACGTCAGGTAAACTAAAGGCAGCTGTAACATGAGTATGAATCCCCCTAATTAATTCATGGTGCTCCTGTTTTCTCTCTCTTTCACACACTCTCTTTGCAGTGAGTGCACAACAAAACCCAGCTGGTAAACACTGAAAGAAGTAAAAAAAAAAAAGAAAAATCTAGAGCAGGAAGTAGTCGTTCCCATCTATAAATAGAAACATTTTTTCTAAGATTTTGGGAAGCTTTTGAAATGTCTCCAGAGTACAAACTTTTCCATGTGGTTCTCTGTTTCTTAATGACCTGAGTCAGAATGAATTACAGAAAAGGATGTCGTGTTATCTTCTGAATCACAAAGCTCCCTGTGAATGTGTACGTGTGTGCGTGTATGTGTGTCTTATGCGTGACGCATCTTTTTAGAAAATTTATGCGATAAAATCTCCCCCAAACCACTGTGAGACTGTAGGCGACTGAGACTGATGTCATTACAATGAATCAGCAACAGCAGATTCTGGATTTACTGTAAAAGCATCACCATCATAATGTAACTGTACATGTAGCTGCTGTAAACTACTCATTGTGTACTCATGTCCTGTTAATTTACATTTTTTTCCAGAAAGGAAGAAACCCAGGGAGACCAACGCCGACGAGGAAAAGTCTTTTGAAAACGGAAAAGGAGGAGAAGAAAGAGAAGAAAGTCCATTGCGTCCCCCGGACATGAATCCCATCATCAACTCAACATCGAGTGGCAACATGGCCCTCATTAGTAACGCATTGGCAGCCTACACTTACATATCAGGTCGGGTAACATTGTTCTGAAATCTACTGTAACATCACATGTGTAGCGTAATCTCTGGCAGTTAGACTTTTAGAGCTCTTAACTGCATCTGCTTAGGGAGTAGCCACACAGTGTAAAGGTTAATGCATTCACCTTGCAGCCTGGATAAATGGGAGGGGTGCACCAGGAAGGGTATCCGGCGTAAAATCTGTGCCGAATCGAAATATGCAGATCCAACCGCTGTGGCGGCCCCTCGGGAAATAAAGGGGCGGACGAAAGAAACTTGATCTCTTTGGGAAAGAGATACAGTTCCACCGCAGGGATTCTTGTTGCTCTGTTAGCAAACAATAAGGCTGGATCTCTGTGTTCAAGAGCATTATCAGCTCCTGGTTGCTTCTTGGCCCATGAGATTAGTGACCATGGGATTGCACTGCATGGATTGATGTGTGTAAAATCCCCGTTTCCCATTTCTTCTCACTAATAGGTGGGTAAATGTGGGCCAGAGGATGTAAGCAGCGATAATGTCTCTATACATTACACAGTGTGGGTCACCAGCTCTAAGCAGCTGCTAAAACAGTCACTGAAATAGTTTGCCTGTTTCCTGCTATAAACAGTTTATACATAGTGAAATGTGCAGCACAGAAGGTCAGATAAATACACAAGGCATGCAGTGAACATGAGCTCAGGTGGTTACTTAGATCACTTAGCTTTTAGCTTTCTCTAAAGGTTTCCTCAGAATGCAAAAAAGGTTGCATGTTAGGATTTCAAGAAAAATTCTCAACGTCTTAATGGTAAAAGAGAAATGAAATTGATTATATTAATGAACAATAATATAAACAGAAGTGTCTGCAGTTGAGCTGGATGCATTCAAAGTGCAAATGCAAAGTACCTGCATGCAAAATGCAAGTAAGACACGAAGGATTCAAAGCTGAAAATGGCATTCATTCATTGAAAAGGGAGAGCCGTTCTCGTCTCGTACTAATGGAGCTAGAGTCACTTTGGTTTTTTCAGTGGGGAAACACAGACCCCATCAGAGCTGTGACATCTGCTGAAGATGAAAACCAGGAGTAGCAGAATCTGTAAGACATCTTAACTAAACCAAGCCACGTGAACACTTGCTGTGCAGACAATGTTCATTACACTGAGTGAAATGCATCTGACTAAACAGGTCAGGAAAAAATAAGAAACCCAGTGAGAAAGACTCAGCTTAGTGTTCGACACATTTTCCTCATAAAGTCAACTAACAATTTCCAATTTCTCTTGTACAACAGATCACCCAGAGAGGGCTGCACTATTCTTTGTCTGTGGTGTGTGTTTGGGCCTCTTCCTCACCCTCTTCGCCCTGGTAGTACAGATCTCCTGTCGCACCGACTGCCAGCCCCGCCAGCGGCCTCCCGCCAAGAAACGACCGCGTCCTCCCGACTCATCCTCCGATTCCAGCGACTCGGACTCAGACTGGGACACCACCTCAGATCTGTCGGCGCGGAGACACCGGCGCTTTGAGCGTACGCTCAACATGAACGTGTTCACGTCGGCGGAGGAGCTGGAAAGAGCGCAGAGGCTTGAGGAAAGGGAGCGAATCATCCGGGAGATCTGGATGAACGGACAGCCGGACATCCCAGGGACACGGAGCCTCAATCGGTATTACTGAGGACTGCAGAGGGATGATTGATAGGCGGCTTACTTGACTCAAACAAAAATTTAGAACACACTTGGGTTGGAGTGGAAAGGGACAAGGCCTCGATGAAGCTTTATAAGCATGAATGCAAAAGCAGCTGGACTCTTACTGATGAGAAAAGTGGAAGGTACTGCAGACTTTTAAAGAAAGTCCTCCTTCTCTGCTGATTTGCATATTCCTCTGGGTATCATAAGCTATTCCCCTTTTGAGTAAAACAATAAGCTCCCTTTCTGTATGGTAAGCTTACCTCTTGGCTGGAGGAAGCAAGAGGTGAAAGGCTGCACTGCCTTGCCCATGACCTCCGCAGGCCTTTTTGAAGTGGGGATTTATGGGTTAGCTGCCTTAGACATACATAGGCCTGCAGAGACTACATGGTGACTGAAGGACCAAGGCCTCAGACAGGTCTGTTTATACAGAACCCCAGGCAGCTGGAAGAGACTGTGACACTTACAGCTTTATGCTCTGTACCCTCCAGTATTCAAGTGTGAACTTTAGCAGAGGGGTAGCATAAAGCAAGTGCACTTGACAATGTAAGATAATCTTTCCACAGTGAATAACCATGCTGCCTTTTGAGCTTTATAAAACCAAAAGATATTTTTGTGGGAATTCATCTCAGCCCTTCTGAAATATATTTTAAAATATTTAATAGTTTATTAATGTTGCGTATTTTTGTTGTCAAGTATGGTTTATTATGAGATATTTTTATACTTGGCGAAGGTTGTCTGGTCTAGCACCTCAGGGATGCAATCCTAGTGTTTCTGTGTTTGGTTGATGTTTGTTTTGGTTGTTTTTTGGCTATTAAGAAGGGGATCGGCCCATTTAAACCGCTGTGCCAGCATTTAAAGAGAAGAACTAGAAAAATCATATAAAGAGCCTCAAAGAGGTTTTAGTGATTTTTAAACCTTATTTTTGATACAGTATGTTTAACTCACAGTGCAGTGCCTTTTCCAACTGTTACATCTCTTTGTCAGAAATGAAGCTGATGAGTCTCTCTGTAACTGGTCAAATTATTTATTGATTGGATATCATACATTCATCTCGTTGTATGCATATTCCCTTTGCTGAGGTGGACCATGTGTAAAAGCTGAATGTGTCTGTTAAACATTGCACTTCTCCCCAAATGTAAATGTGCATTACCAGTAAGTGCCAATTTCTATCAGTGACTTTGCTACAAAATATTTTTATGGTCTTGTCTCGTGACAGATGTGTGAATTTCAGGTCTTGCGCCATCTGTGTATTCATTTCAAAGATGCTAAACAGATGCCCGTGGAAACCAGCGCTGCAGAAAGTGGCGAATTATGTCGCCACTTTAATCTTATAACCAGTTGTCAGTCCAGTTCTGCTCGTGCTTCCCTGACTTCAAGCGTAGAGTTAGTTTTCATAAATCAGTTTGGTATTTTTGTGAGCGTAATTAAAGAGTAAACAGGACATATTAAGGTCATTTTCACAACACTCCCTCCACCATACATACAGTACACCCTGCACTTCTCCTGTTTTTTTGTTTTTTTGTTTGTTTTCTAACAAGGATATTTGTTGTGTTTAATTTTGAATGGGATTAAAATGTGCCAATAACTGGTGATGTGAGAGACCAAAATATGACTCCTGTGCTTGGAATAAACTGTGTTAAAAAAAAATAACATGTCTTTTTTCTGCACTTTCTTCTGAAAAAAACACGCTGCAACTGTGTACACTGACCTATATTTTTGAATTTAAGACTATATTGTGAGTGTCAGGAGAAAGAAGACGCTTTAGCCCAATTCCAGTACTGAGAATACAGTGAGTTCATACATAATACGGATTTACACAAGGAGGTCATAGACAGCATGAAGGAGAACTTGTGAGCCAGCGGCTCACTGGATCTGTAAGATTTGTTATTGAGCGCCACCTTGTGATGAAGATAGATCTCTACAGTGTGTTTTAATGCAGCACATAAGGAGTGAAGTTATGACTGCAAATCACTTTGGCTAGCTATACAAAGTCAGCACAACTATATAGATAAATGCATTGTTTTATTGGATATAACATAAAAAAATACTTAAAATAAAAATGCAAATTAAAAAAATAGAAACTATAACAACTTAATATCATGTTATTATATTGTATTTTATGTTTGCCGTGTTTATTCCTTTGTGTTTGTGTTTGCCGCTGTGAATTTCAGTATTTCCATGGGGTTTTTACCGCGAAATTAAATCTGTTTTAGGAAATATTTGCTTTGTTTCCACTGAGACGCTCCTGTCGTTACCATGGATACTATAAACTTACCACCGTGAGAGCTCTCGTGCAATTTTACACACCAACGAAAACGGCTGTTAAATCCACAAATTACACAATTCCCACTGCTAACATCTTGTGCAGAGGAGGAAATCTTTTTAAAAAAAATAAAAAATATCAAGACTGGAAATGTCTTATACCGGGAACAGCCACGGACTACCATTTTTACCGGGATATACATTTCGAGATGTGACGGTAAGAATATGATTAAACAAAACTATAGGGTTTGCTTAGTAGTTTGAAACATTAACGATTGACAGAATTTTAAATTTTTTTTTTTTTTTTTTGAAGGTGGTGGTGGGGGGGGGGGGGGGGGGGGGTATTTGTCGATTATTTTTTTAATAATGCAGGTGTCTTCCACTTGTTAGGTTGTGTTGCTAAGGTACTAGCCAGCTCTCGAGTGACCTTTAAAACATCTCTAAATGTTCTCTAAAGAGTCTTTGATAAAGTTATTTTATTTTACCAAGCCCTAATAAAAATGAACAGCAATGCTTTGAATCATAATAACACATAATTATTATTTTTTTATAAAATTAACAAATTCACTGTTGACAGTTAACACAGAGAGAATTTATCTGTATTTATTTATTTATTCTTGCTTTACTTTAGGGATGTTATTGTTATTTTGTTTTCCTACAGGCATACTTGATCTACAGTACTGTTCAGTAGTCTTGAGCCACCCCTCGGAAATGAAAAATGGGTGCAAGAATGTATTGGAACACGTGCAAACATACATGGGAATACAGTACTGAAGGCAAAAACAGAGTTTGTACAATTCTAATCACCTTAAAAGTCAATATTTGGTCTGAGCACCTTTATTCTTCAACACAAACAGAACTCTTAGGCAACAATGCTTGTCATTTCTTTAAGTAGTCTTCGTGAATAGTTCCCCAGGCCTCTTGGACGACATTTAAAAATCTTCTTTGGATTCTAGCTGCCTTTTGTTACATTAACAGGGGTGGTAGCTCAGGAGGTAGCGCAAGTCATCTACTAATTGGACAGTTAGTGGTTTGATCCCCGGCTACAAGTATGGCCAAATATCCTTGGGTAAGATACTAACCCCAAGTAGCTCTCCAATGTGAGTGATTGGTTTATAGAAAGCACTTGGGTGGATGATGTTGGATTGTAGGGAATAGAAAAATGCCATTTAAAAAATTATCAGAACACTTAGGTCTGGACTCTGGGGAGGCCAGTCTATCACAGATTGTGCTACCTTGTGTGTTTTTCTATCCAGTTATGCCTTCACCGCATTGGAAGTGTGTTTTGGCAAAAAGAAAAAAGAAAAAAAAAGGTTTCGGCAATTTTATGGATTGACATGATTGATCAAAATCGGTTCATAATTCAATTAATTTTGACACCGCTGTCTGTAATTCAGCCCCTAACCACGACAGACCTCCACTGCGATTTACTCATGGGTGCCTAATAAACTGTGTTACTGTATTATGGGAACAGATGATGTGTTTTTGTGACGGTATACTAGTAAGATAACTAGAGATATATTTTTAGATCGGTATGTTGTACAGTTTTCTGCTATGTGTAGACAACACAAGGTCGTTGCTTGAAGTAGGTGTCTTTTTTAATGCTTCAGTCATTCATAGGTCAATGTCAAGTGGGTTAACAATTAAAGAATTCCTCTAAAAATGGTCAGGAACAAGGACTTGAATTAAAATCCTTGAAAAAGCAGCCAAAAGAACAATGTGAAAAGACCTTAAGAAAGCCTGGAGAATTATTGGCTACTTGGAACAAAATATACACAATGGGTGGCTCAAGACTTGCACAGACTACTGTAACATTGGACAGAACACTCCCATATTGGTATTTAAGTGTAAACTGCATCAATTAGTGATAAGTGCTTCATGTAATTACGTTTCTGTCTGTATTTACCTGAGCTAATTTATTTCTTCCTCTGTGTTTGCAGAAGTCAGCCTTCCATCGACCCCAAACTCTGAGCTATAGGAATGGCTATGCTCTGCCCCGACGTCCCACTGTGGGCATTGGCAACGACCCTCTTTTATCAGAGCAGCTCACTCAACAAGAGATTAGTGAGTTAGCCTTCGAGACACCTGACCTTACTTATTGCGCCTTTGGTAAAAGAGTACATGAAGACTTCATCCCTGCTCATGTGGCCCTTGACAAGAAGGTCTGGTAACACCTATAGTTGTAAAACTCATAAAAACATAAAGATTCCTCATCTGTTATTCATCACTACCACCTGTCTTGCAGGCGCTGCGCTACTATGGATATTTTATGGAGGCTATCTTGTATTCTCCTGAAGAGCAGTACCGTGTGCGCCCTGTGGTAATTTACTATTACCTAGAGGATGACAGCATTTGCATCATCGAGCCCACAGTAGAGAACTCTGGGATACCACAGGGAAAGCGGATCAAACGCCACCAGTTGCCCAAGAATGAACGTGGAGAGCATTACCATTGGAAAGATCTCAACCTTGGTATGGACCTGGACGTGTATGGGGTCAAATACCGCATCACCCAGTGTGATACCTTTACTAAGGTACAACCTTATGTGTTTGAATGCTGTGGAAATGAAACTATGCATTAGAAGTCTGCTGTTATAAATACACTTCCTGTGTGTTCTGATCTCTCATTCTTCATACAGGAATTCATGGAAAGTGAAGGCATGATTGTAAATGACCCTGAGCCAATGCCAGCGGATCCTTACATCATCCGTCGTGAAAACCCTCCACCGTGTCACACTACACCTTCCACATTTGATAATTTGCACAAGTTTCTCAACATGGACCGCAAGGTGAATGAAATTCAGTCCTTTACAAGCTGACTGTGTAACATTTATCACGTTTAGCACTGTCACATCACAGCAACGTCCAAGGTTTGAATCCACCGATCTTGATTTGTGTTAGAGTTCTAATAAGTGCTAGAAATTAAATTCCTTCATGGGGTATCCCTGCCATAAAATAAATGGCAGATATAATAGAGGCATGCCTGTATTTGTAGTTTCATTCTTCTACACTTTTTTGGTTAGGTGTTACGCTTCTTCACTCTGTGGGATGATGCTGACTCTCTGTATGGGGAGTCCAGGCCTGTTACCATTCACTATTACCTGGTGGATGATACAGTGGAGGTCGCAGAGGTCCACCAACCGAACAGCGGCCTGGATCCCTTCCCCATCCTGATGCGGAGGCAGAGACTACCCAAAAAGATCAAATCAGGTTTGATGCAGTACTGTGTGTTGGTTAAATGTGCATTTAACCGATTTGATTTGATACAGTGCAGTAAAGCGAGTTATGTCATCAGTTATGTTTTTTTTCTTGCCTACTTTATGTATGACATAAACGACTTTATGCAATGATGACAAAAATGATGACATGTTATGTAAAAAGATTAATTACACTGGCTTCTACAAAGTACTCGGTTTTCTAGATACATCAAAAATACACAGAGACTGTGATAATATTTTGTATATTTAATTTTGACATTGTTGTACTCTTGTTTATTTGTAGAGAACTTCCCCAGCGCAGTGATGGAGGTCTCAAAGCAAGAGGTGGATGAGTATTACTCCCCAAAAGACTTCCAGGTGGGTCAAAGGATGAAACTACTGGGGCGCAACTTCCTGCTTTATGACTGTGATGGCTTCACTAAAGAATATTACCAGAAGAACCACCCGGAAATGGAGATGAAGTCCATAGAGATACCAAAGAAGGTTGATATGCCTCAAGACTGGAAGAAGGTAAATTGAACTGTATATTTAACCTATTTTTGTTTTTTATGTTGGAACAATTTTAATTTAAACTGAAGCCCATCTTGGAATGGGATTACACCAGACAAAACAATTATAAACTACATCCATCTGTGAATTTGACGTTCATTATAATGTCAGCGATACACACACATCTTATACAGTGATGACGCATCATACTGACAGAATCTGTCTGCAGATAGTCATATAAACACCCGATAAAGCTCTAAAAACTACCTTTGAGGTAGTTTCTGCTATAGTAAGTGTCTCAAGGACCTAATTTTGCCATGATTGCATACACACAGACAGATTCAGAAGGTAAAAAGCAATTCCAGCCATGCTGTCAGAGCTAGACTGTATCACTGAGGAGGCATGCTTTATACCGCTTTAAGCCAGACCAATTCAAAGTGATAGGAAGGCAATAGTAGCTCAGTTAAGCAGATGGACTACAGCAGCAGAAGTGTATATGTTTTTGTACATTTGTGTCTATTTCCTTCTCTCTTTCTCCATGCTGTCCATCCTTACAGATAGTTCCTCCCTACAATGGTTTTGGTTCACTTGAGGATTCTCTTCAGAATTGTTTGCGTCTGATTCCCGAGCCTCCCAAAGTGAACGTGGTAAAGATGCTAGAGAACGACCATAAAGTGTTGCGCTACAGTGCCAGACTGGTGAGCAACATTTAGCAGAGCATTTGTAGCAGTTCAAAAGAACTGAATCACTGAAAGTTACCAAAAGTAGACCATTCTAATGAGATTAAAAAAGCCCAACCTTGCTCCTCATTCTGCAATGGACAGGGTTTGCTCAGAAACACTGATTAGAGACATTTTTACTCCTCAGTAAAAATTTAGTTAAAAAAGGGGTGATTATGCAAAAAGCTATTTTTTATTTTTACACCTTGGTTAAGCCCACCTATGTTGCATTCCAGGACTCCCAGAATCCTGAAGATGAAGACCGCCGTTTCATCCTGTCCTACTTCCTGTCCAATGACATGATCAGCATTTTTGAAAAGACCACACGCAACTCTGGTGTCATTGGTGGAAAATTTCTGGAAAAGTCTCGTGTCCCCAAGCCAGGCTCTACTGTAGACAAACCTGCGTACTACTCACCTGCAGACTTCGCTATCGGGGCCACTGTGGAAGGTAACAGCTGAAATCCTATGTTAATCAGGACTGGGAAAACAAACATGCCACTATCCCAACTTCTTTTAAGCGTGTTTCTGACTTAAATTGAAAATGATTATATATTCCTTTTTTATACAGTAACATTTCTCAGTTATGACATTTTAAATGTTATCTTTAGTATAATATCAAGATTATAAAATTTACCTTTGCCCGCTTTCAGTTTTTGGTCACCGCTTTGTGTTGACTGATGCCGACCACTATGTGCTCAAATACTTGGAGTCTAACTGGAGTGACATCCCTTCCAAGACGCTGGATTCTTTGCGGCAGAAGCTGGGTGTGGAAATTCTAACTACCCAGCCACCTGACCAAGATGGGAAAGACTATACCAGCCATTTAGACTAAATTATTTGTCAATGATACCTTTGTGCAGGTAGGTATCTCTTTGGAAAAAATAAATGCTAATTAGCTCATGCTCATCTTAATTGCCAAACCCCCCCCCCCCCCTCCTTTCTCATTGGCAGGTGAAGCACCAGAGCCGTTTCTTTGATGTGAAGACATTCCTTATTTCAGAGTTCTTCTGCAATAAATCTACTGTAAATCAAAGCCTTTACTAAAATTTCCTTGACAATTAAACAATCAACATGACACCTTTCAAGTGATACCTTACAGTGAGACAAATGATAAATACAGTGACCTTTTGTTGTTGCTTTAAAATGAACCTTATGGCGTCTCTAATGAGGAGACTTCAAATTTGTCCATTCACACACCATAAATTCCAACAAGTGATTATTCTTTTTTTTTTTTTTGTAGTTTTGTTTTAAACACATGTGGTGCATAAAATGTAAACCAGCTGAAAAGACCTCAGATGCAAAACTTATATCAGAAAAAATCTCATTATTTAATAAAGAAATTAAAAACAAAAAAAGGAAAAAAGAAAAAAAAAAAAAGAAAACATGAAATAGCATGCGGTAATATCCAACATACATATTTAATGCATATTTGTTAAGTGACCAGTGACAGTTGCATGATTTCGACAGTAAGCTCATATCATACTTTATCATCAGTAACGCTTTTCTGCTCCAGCGGACCAGAATAGAAAACAAGCAAAGCCGGCTCAATGGCAAGAGCTGCAATATCTCACAATGCTACAACCAATACAGTACTTGTGTATGAGGACTAATCAACACGTTCAGCATGGACATACACATTAAAATGTGCCACACACTGCGTTCACTTTACTTTTGAATTCCCTCTGCATTCAATGGTGTGCTTCAGGGTGGGATCACAGGCTTTGTGGATGTATATAAAAAAATATAAAATAAAAAAAATACTGATATGATGAGAAGAGAAAATGTCTGTTGGGGCTCAAGGGGTTTCCTTGGATTTCATTTTCCAGCATTCAAGCCTAAGTCTGTAGCGACTGAGTCCCCGTGGCATCTCAGGAAATACACATCCAGAAGCTTGATGACCAGTGGCTATCAGCTTCGCTGCGGTGCTGATGAGAAGCCTTGGCCAGGGCTAAGGTCTCCTGTTTAGGCCAGTCAGTTTGTTATCTTAAGGGGATTTGAGTTTCTTTGTCCGAGGAGAGGCTCCGTTCTCAGCTTTAAGAACTCCATTTTCATGGTGACCAACTGCCAGGCAGAGAAGGGAGAAATCAGTACCTCTGTTAATGCAGCACATGTAAGAATCGGTGTGATTAAGATAAATGAAGAAAGCAGAAATGACAGCAGAGAAGAGACAAATGTTAAGTCTCATTTCCTTTTTCTTTTGCAAGTATTTAACAGGTAATGCACGTGAAATATGAAAGCCAGCAGAGCAGGTGTTTAAACTCACGTGAATCTCTTTTTAGTGGCCTTAGGGGTTGTTTTGCAGCAGACTTCTTGCGAACAGCCTGCTCGTGTCTGAACTCCCTCCAGCGCCTCAGCTGGAAGCGAATAAACTTCCAGAGTAGCCACGATTGAGTTAAACATACCAACAGTAGAACGGTCATCCTGAAAGGGCCAAAGGAAAGAACAAAAACAAACGTGTGCTCGTAAAAATGGGCGATTGTGTTGCAAAATGTTAAAACATATGATGCTAATGTATGATATTTTTAATAGCCTAAATAAAATATCTAAATTCCTTCCTGGCTCCTATACATCCTCCTCAAAATGAATGATGCAAAACAATACAAAACTGAACACTAGAAGGGCACAATGTAATTATACTTTTATGTTGTTTCTGTAGCTCTAAACAGTTCTTACAGTACCAGAAAATAAATCATTATCCACAGATGTTGGACATTGCTCTTTTTTTCCCTCTCTCAATATAACTCACCTTATCAACACAGTGTTGAAGTTCCCCATCTCCAGGTCCAGCCCCTGATACTCAGAACGAGCCAAACCAAACCCCACTGCCAGGAACATCAGGGTCAGCGTAGACATCCGCGTAAACACGAAGCTGACCGCCCACAGATCAAACCTGGGGGAGGACACACAGCGAGGTTGGGCCCAGAGAAAGGAAAAGGAAAAAAAAAAAAAAGCTGCTGAGATGATCAGTTCAAGGTAGTGGTTATCATAAGAACACTGTAATATTATTGTGTACTGTAAAACTATCCGAGTCAAAAGGTGAACAACGCTGAAAACACATGATGCTGTTGCTTACGAACAAAAACACTGAAGTTTATTTTTAAAAGGTCGCACTGTTGGGCTTGATCTACTTCTATCTCATTCCTTTATCAAGTAAAACCTGCTGAAGCCTCTTCGCAGGTAAGATAGCTTACATTTTCTGGTGGTTCTCATCAGTGAAATATAGGAGTCTGGCGATGTGGAAGCCCAACTCTGACACGTACTGCAGGAAGAGGAGTACCAGACCCACACGACTTAAACTAGGCAGGAAAGAGGAGACACAAAGTCGAGAGATTAGGTGATAAAAGGAAATCATCTAAGCAGCCCAAGCATCTTGCAACTTGCAACTCGGGAGTCACCGTGAAGTGCAGCTGGACACTTATTTTGAGCCATTATCTAAAATAACTGAATCACCAGTACAGTTTGATCTGACTTAACCCTGAAATATCTAAAAATCTTTATGTTTTTCCCTCACAGATTTCAAATCAAGGTTCTTTGAGTGCCACGTTTCTCCCTTACATCCCTGCTGACAAAAGAAACACTAAGTTGAGCAGCAGAGTGAAAATTGCTGCTGCAAAGAATTTAAAAGACCTCGAAATGACTCAAATACCAAGCATTTAGTGAGTCTTCTCTACTCACACCTTTGGATTTTACTGGCCAACTTCAAAGGGATTCTTACTTTAACAAATAGGCTGCAGAGATGTGGAGCAAATACAGGCAGATGTACTGGAGCTGGCGAGAAATCTCCTCCTGGAAAACAAACAGCCTTTATTTGCAAATGATTTTAAAGCTTGACACCTTTCTCCACCTCTCCGTCCTTTTCCAACTTTGTCTAATGCACATGCAGAATATACATGAGCCCAAGTATAAACAGAGCTTATCTAATCACACTTTAGAACTCCTCCAGTTTCAAGGACTCTCCAACTGACCTTGCGGACTTTCTGGAAGTAGAGCTCTGGCAAGGCATGGAGCCAGTAGGCAAGCTGAGTGAGGTAGAAAAACTTCACCTGAAACCTGGACCAGACACACACAGACAGGCATGGGTAAGACAGAGGGAGAAGCACATAATCTACATCCTGCCTCACTGATTGTTTCGTCTTAGTTTTATTATATAATTAGGACTATGGTCAAAAAAACAAAACAAAAAAAACAACAAGCTTGTAGACAGCCAACTTATCGTGTTTCTGCAGCAAAATTGATGATCCCCACTTCTGAAAAAGAAACCCTAAAAGGCTCCTACTTTGCACAAATGCATAATGCTCTTTCTCTCCTGGAGCTTTTTACTAGGTGCCTTCCCATCTTTGAAAAACGTCCAGCTGTGATAACCACATAAACTCAGGGCCTTCTTGATATGTTCTTCTGTTTTCCTGGCCACTGTATCTGTGGGCATGGTGTTCACTCTGTGTTGTAGCGTCCTGATGACACCCAGTTTGTGTTCCACTGGATGTTGAGAGTCAAACCTTAAATATTGATCTGTATGCGTTGGTTTACAGTACACATTTGTATACTACCATTATCATATTTTAATAATGATTATAGCTAATAACCTCTTATTCTTATTCTCCCTGGTTATTTTGATAAATGCCACCACAAAAAGTCAGGCAGCAGAGACTCCACCAAGTAAAACTGGTTGGAGAATCAGAGTTTCAAAATAATTTGAAATATTAAGTGGGCTTAGATTAAATAGCTTTAATACACTTTATTTATTTAACAGCCAAAATTAAATATAACGTGATGCACAAACTCATTCTGTCAATTTGCCTTAACCATCTGAAGATCATTTGCACTCAGGTCCACACCCAGGCCAAAAACCAAACCCCAAAATAATCAAAATCTGGCAGCAGCATCAAGATAAGAGTATCAGAAGAGGAAAGGTTATGATAGATTGCTGTATTGGTATTGTGTCTCACTCCTAATAAACATGACATTTGTTAGCTACAGTTAGTGTTTTATGGTTAAATTAATATATATAAATATATATACCTGAGATGTACATGAGGATAGTTCTCCCAAAGGGTGCTGGGATGCAGGAGATATCCTTCCTGTGTGAAGAAATTAGAACACTTATACTATTAATACTATTATCTATTAATGTGCGCGTGTGAGCGCCTGTTTTAAGAATATGTGCGGCATTTCCTGCACTAGGAAGTTGTCGCTTGAATGCAGTCTCACTCACTGTAATGAGGATGTAGAAACTCCACACACTAGACACCAAGTGACACACGCAAAGTTGACCCGACTCATTAAACTTGGTGTTCTTGCTCTTGGAGAGGTGAAGACGTCTGTTCACTTTCTGCAACATGAACCATAACAACAGGACGCGTGAATGAGGTTAGATCCCGGCAATAACGGGTGGCATGTTGACTCTGGCGTTTGTCATGCACAAGGAAGTGTTACAGGATTACCGTAAGGAGGACAAAAAAAAAAAAAAAAAAAAATGACAGAAGCTATTTATGGCTGCTACTTTAAACACTTGCCTGAAGAAGTATTCCTTTCAAGACACGCTGGAAACCGTGGTGATGTTGCGAAAATAACACCCGATCCTTTTCGCTGGCCTATTTCTAAACAATGACCAAATACTAACCTGGCTCTCCCGCCATCCCCCCACATCAATCTGTTTAAGCTCTTTTGTTTAAAATATTCATAACTGGCATGTGTGGTTTTTTTTTTTTTTCCATGTGGTTTCTTTTAAACTGACACAATGAGAGCATTTGGATGCAAACACCATGAGATGAAACAGCACATATCCTGGTTTCAGTATATGGCACGCATCTTCCTCATTATAATATCATGTTTTTGAAACAGTAAAGAGGCTAATACTGTGCACTGAAGGGGTTTTTTAAGCTAATCAGTTCAAAGCCTGGATGACTACACTGAAAACAGTAATATTCTGATTATTTTAAAGCTTCTTTATGGTCTTGGAAAGATTTATGTAACTTGGTACAACCTGGTCATAACCTGTAGTGTTCTCCTTCATTTAACCAATGAGTAGAATGTGTATATAATGGTTAATGAATCTTTATGTGGGTTTTATTGGGGCAGTGCTTTTGTGGCAATGGGTACCTTATGGCGCTTCCTTTCCAAAAACCTTTCTACTAAATTATTAAGAATTTACATACCCAGAACAAAAACATTTTCCCTCATTTTAATTACCTACTCATTTTTTAATCTTTTTTAAATCTGTCTGCTGGAAATAATCAGCATATGTTTCAGACAAAAGAAACACACCAAAAAGCTGAGGCATTGTAAAACAGTAAAAAGATGCTTACATCCAGAAGATATTCCTGCACTACTGCGTGGAGGATGATGGCGATGAAGAAATAGAACAGGATGGTGGCACAGTCCTTCCATCCGTAATGGTACAACGTCACCTCTCCCTCTAAAAACACACACAGGAGATATGAAACACACATAGGATGTTATTTATCAGGGGTGTGTTAAACATCCTGGAAGAACATCCAGCTTCAATAATACCGTGACGCAGAGGAAAAGGTACGGAAGAAGTGAAACTCCATGAGTCAAAGGTTAATAGAGGCTGAATGAAAGTAAGCACGTAATCAAAATCTGGCTCTTCGTACCTGACGACAACGTGGTGACGTTGTACTGAGGCTGAATGAACAGTATGGCCGTCTTTGCTGTTGCCTGGAAATTAGACGAGACGTCAGCAGCAGCATAGTTCAGCGAACCTGCCTGAGTGCAACCTCAAGAATGTGGGCTTCCAAGTAGAGCAAACACAAGTCAGTCTTTCCTTCATAAAGGATTTTTGACAACCCCCACCCACATGCAGTGTTGTAACACCTTTTTTTCTTAATCGGGTTGTCATTTACTGAAGTACAATAGCCATATCAGTTTAACATATAGTCAATAAACTTGCTATATATATATATATATATATATATATATATATAGCTAGCAAGTGGGTGTGTGAGATTAAGGAAATAGCCTTATCAGTATAGCAGAGCTGTCACACAGTCACACATCTGGTGTCATAACTTCCTCATGAGAACTGATTTCTAAGATGTCCTTCTAAAAAAAAAATAATTAAAAAAATAGAATGGCAGAGGTTTTTGTTTTAACCCAGTATAAACCTTATTTCAAAACAAAGCCATACCTGCCTGCAAGCACCTGTTACAGGTTGCTGAGTGTGATCCAGGATCCGATTGTTATATTCAGATGATCCAGATTTCAACATGCATACAGCAAATACTTTTGATTATTCCTGTCACTAACCCCTAACCCTAACCCCTAACCCTAACCCTAATTCTGACCTTAACACATATGATTAAGCAAAGTGAAAAAAAATGAAACCACAGCCCCCCTCCTACCCCTCACCCCAAGAGACCTTGTTGGTCCCCTGATACCAGTTTGGGCGCCACAGTGAAACAAGTCGCCAGTTATTCCCTGTGGATGGAGGCTACTGGTGACATGTCATCAAAATTTAACATAACTGACTACATGTAGAGCACTCTCGTTCTCTTTTTTTCCAGTAATGAAAAAAAATAAAGGAAATCCCCTATTTTTTTTCCCCTCTTCGATCAGCTGTGTAATCACAGCCAGGGTTCCGTTTTGAAACTTTACTAAATGTCCAGGCGGTGGCTGCCTGGGAGTGTTTGTGCTCACGCAGAAGGAAGAACTACTACACGAATAATCTATTTAATTATTTCACTAAAGGTCAGCGGTGAAATCCCTTCAGGTCAAAGCGTGTTAAGAGCAGCTGACCCCCCCGGGTCACAGCAGCAAATATTGAGACGTGGCAGTTAACTAGTGGCGTCAAGACACTGACAAATAGTCAGACAGCTTCCGTTCACGACTTTCAAAATAAAACGGCTGGCAGCGGAAGTTTGTTGGAACTCATAGGAAGGAAAGTCGTTGCTTTTAATTTGAATACAGGAAAGGCTTTAACACCCATTTTATTTTAGAAATGTCTGGTAACTGACAATTGCAAAAACAATTGCTTGCAAAGAGTTTTTGCTGTGAAAGACACTGTCATGCGATTAAACAGTCATGTAGCTTTGCTACCCAAGTCAAGTGTTTAGGTTTTACCCAGATTCTAGAAACTTAAAGACAAGACAAAAGGAAACTTTCAACATGTAAAGCAATAATACGAAAACGCTGTAGTTTGTGCACAGCTGCTTTTTTAAACCCGTTTCCTCCTACCTTAAGAGCAACGCATAGATTGTTACTTTGACTGCGACCAGAGCAACATTTTTTTCCTTCCTCAAACTTGTAAAATTTAAAACACAAAAACAGCACGAACGACAAACCCGCGAAACTGATAACAGCTAAATTAACAGGCAATCTTATGAGCAACCGTTTCTACAAAGCGGGAATCGCTTTAAGTGGGATTTCAAGTTAGAGCTTAGAGTTTGCCGCAGGCTTTGCCATCTTAAAACAGCTGAGGGAGACGAGAGAAGGAAAAAAGGAATGTGAGTTCATCTCACCTCAAACATCAGTCCAATCAGAATGAAAATCACCAAACCGAATACGATGTCAGCATGGTTTTGAATTAAGAACTCCTGGCTGAAGAAAGGATAGCTCTTATTTCTTCGGCGAAATGCCATGTCAACACAATGGACTTTTCCCTTCTGTTTTAAAAATCAGAATTTTTCTGACTACGAAGTTCAGTGAGTTAACTTTCTCGGCGACGTACGCATGCGCGTCGTCTTAAAGGGCCAGAGCCATAAATACCTTCTTTGGGTCGATTTACACAAAGTTAGATTCAGTCTGCCTTGTCAGACTCATTATAACCACTTTTGCAGCTGCATGCAGAATTGGCATAAAATGTTGTGCAAAAGTCTTGAGCTATCCCTGTTTTCTTTGTATTTTGCTTCCAAGGAGCCATATTTTCTTGCATCATTTGGTAAATGGTAAATGGCCTGTATTTGTATAGCGCTTTACTAGTCCCTAAGTACCCCAAAGCGCTTCACACAACCAGTCATCCACCCATTCACACACTGGTGATGGCAAGCTACATTGTAGCCACAGCCACCCTGGGGCGCACTGACAGAGGCTGCCGGACACTGGCGCCACCACCAGTAGGCAACGGGTGAAGTGTCTCGCCCAAGGACACAACGACCGAGACTGTCCAAGCCGGGGCTCGAATCGGCAACCTTCCGATTACAAGGCGAACTCCCAACTCTTGAGCAATAGTTTTTCCGTGTTCTCTGAAGGTCTTTAAAGTTTTTCACTCATTTTCATTATCAAACTGTTTTCAGAGGGATGTAGATAACAGAAAACTAAGCAAAGAACCTAGTTTAAATTGTATCTTTAGGGACTTTGTTACTAGCAGCCTGCGTAATTTGCTCCTTTAGTTTCTTTAGTTTAAATCTAAAAAAAAAAAAAAAAAAAAAAAGGCAACGACAACATAGTGGACAAAATTTTATTTTTGCAGCACCAACATGATTCCCAAAGCCTTATTAGTGTTGGCTTTGGCACATCTTGATTTATGTGCAGTATGTTCTTAAATAAATCTGAGGACAAATACAGGACAAAAGAATCTCCAGCAGATGAAGTGTATCTGAATGTTATGCCCTTAAGAGGTGGGGTGGAATTCAACACAGGACTTAAGAGATTAATCAGGCCCTTCAGCGGATCCATCTACAATTCAGTTCAGTTCAGTTGCCTCAAGGCACTTTATATTGTGAAGTAAAGTGCCTGTAATTATAAGAAAGACATGCTGTGGAATGGAGCCAGAGATTAATAATAACTATTGATTACATGCAGAGTGGTGTATAAACACATAGTGAGTGAAAAAAGGGTGAGTGAAGAAGAAACACTCATCATGCATTATGTCAAGCCCCTGCAGCTGAGACCTATTGCAGCACAACAAAGGGAGGATTCAGGATCACCTGATCCAGCCCTAACTATATGCTTGATCAAAAAGGAAAGTTATAAGCCAAATCTTAAAAGTAGAGAATGTCTTTCTCCTGAATCCAAACTGGAGCTGGTCCCACAGACGAGGCGACTGGAAGCTGAAGGCAGTGCCTTTGCATTCTGCCCCCATTCTACTTTTAACCACAAGTAAACCAGGAGTCTGAGCGCAAAGTGCTGTGTGGTCTTTAAGATAAAATGGGACCTGATTATACAAGGTCTTGTATGTGATAAGAAGGATTTTGAGTTCGATTCTGGATTTTGACAGAGAGCCAATGAAAAGAAGTCAGTATGGGAGAAATATGCTCTCTCTCTCTTTCTCTCTCTCTCTCAAGTTCCTTGCATTACTATTGCTACAGCATTTTCAATCAACTGAAGGCTTTTTGATGATTTTTTAGGTCATCCTGATAATAATGAATTACAGTAGCCCAGCGTAGAAGTAATAAATGCATGAACTAGTTTTTCAGCATCAGTCTGAGACAGGATGGTTCTAGTTCTAGAGATACTGAGCAAATGGAAATTCTGGTCAACAGTGACTCCGAGTCCTCAGTGTTACTTGAGGCCAATGTTTTGGGGTTTTTTTTCTCCAGGTATTTATGTCTTTAAGACATTCCTGCAGTTTAAGTAATCTATGTGTGTTATCTGGCTTCGTGGATAGATAAAGTTGGCTATCATATGCATAGAAGTAAAAACATATGCTATGCCTTCTAGTGATACTGCCTACAGAAACATATACGTCATTGTGTAAAGATGACTCTCCATTTACATGAACAAATTGGAGACTATTAGATAGATATGATTCTAACCACTTTAATACCTAAAGCATGCTCTAATCACTGTAATAAAATATTAAGGTCAGCTGTATCGAATGCAGCACTGAGATCTACCAGGACAAGCACAAAGATGAGGTCCACTGTCGGGGACCATAAGATCTTTTGTTACCTTCACTAATGCTGTTTTTGTACTGTGAGGCATTCTGAAACCTGACTGAAACTCTTCAAATAAACCATTCCTTTCAGTTCGCTGACTCAAGAACTTTTGAGATAAAAGGAAGCTTGGTGATTGGCCTATAATTAGCTAAACAGCTGTGTCGAGGGATGGCTTTTTAAATAAAGAATTACTTACTTGAAGCCTACAGCCTACAGTGTCTACAGCCATTTGTGAAACATGGTGGAGGTTCTGTCATGATTTCGGGCTGTATTTTACTCAGTGGTGTTGGAGATCCTGTCAAAAGAATTTTGAACACAGAAAAATACCGATAATGATTTACTATGCAATCCTAGAAAGCATCTGATTGGCAAGAGCTTAATTTTTCAGCATGACAATGATCTCAAACACACTTTCAGTGCAATGAAAGCATAACTGGACAGAAAAAAACACAATAAAACACTAGCAGTGTGGGATCATCTTGACATAAAACGGATCAAAAGGCAGCCAACATCCAAAGAAGAGCTTTGAATGTCCTTCAAGAAGCCCGGAGAATTATTTCTGAAGTCTCCTTCAGGAACCTAAATTCCAAGAAAGCTTCCCTAGATAGCTGGCCAGCTCAAATGTTAACTTCAAAGGTGATTAGAACTGTAAAAAAAACGAGTTCTTTCCCCACTTTATATACTATATTTCCATGGATGTTTGCATGTTTCAATAAATACTAAGTGATGGTTGGGTCAAGACTGCACATCACCGTACTTTGCTCAAAAGAATAAAACACTCGACACATCTTCACTCCACTCACCTAAACATGTACTGTATTTATTGCTTATTCAGAGCCACCAGTGGCTTTACACTTCACAGTTCAAAATGTCATATAGGCAGTCAGCTGGGCATGAGAGAAAACCCAGCATAATTTCACTGCTTTGTTAGTGGACTTTAATCCTGTTACAGAACACAATAAGGGGCAAAGTACATTTGGCCCCTGCCAATAGTAATCAAGAGCACATACAAAAAAAAAAAAATCACCACAAATATCTCATAAGCATCTTTTCACTTTGTTGCAGAACATATGAAAGCTTTGAGACGTTAGTGCCTGAGACATTGTTTCATTTCCAACAAAACGTAAATTGCAAAAACAGTTCCGCAATTACATGGTCAACATGTAAATCAACACATCAAACAGTTTCCCTAGGCCCACACACCAGCCCTGCTCAAAGCGATGCCTGTTAACATCATACAAAAGATAACCTATCTGAGAGTCAAAGTGTCAGTTTTTTGTTTTGTTTTTTTGATAAAAAAAGAAGAAGAAGAAAAAAACAAATCACAGCATCACAGCAACAGACATATGATACAGAAGATATTTGTGCTTTTAGGAAGCCAAAAGGCTCTGGCTTATAGTGAGATGGTTATGATTCAGAGGTCAGACACATTGAAAGATACAGGATTAGTTTCTCTATTTTCATAGCTGCTGGCAACTGACATGAGTAACAGCAGTTTTAGTGCGTATTAAAGAGATCATCCCCCTTTTTAAGATCATGAAGCATCTGCGTACTTGATGATGTTTATTGATACAACTAATGCCTACTTCCTTATTACGTAGTTTCGGTCTTGACCGACCGGTGTTCATTTTGTTGCACAGTATAATTGTTATTATTCTTGAGGCTTAAGTTCACTGTGACCAAAAGAATGAAAATGCCAGCTGAACATCAGGCAGAAGGTGTGTCTGAGCTCTACACACAACCTTTGTAGTAAATGAGCTCTACTGAAGGCATTACTCTGTGTCCGGCTTTTGGGCAAAGGAATGCTTTTGTAGAAAAATCGTTTATGCTTTGAGAGGATTATTCCACAATTGTTGCATACGCCCCACAGTGTACTAAATATATGTGTATACACAAAAGGAGAAATTACTGCCAGCTTTCTAATTCTACAATGCTGGACTGCTGAAAAAGCACTCCCTTTAAAAGCTGGTGTACTCCTTTAATGTTGGATCCGTTTTTACTTCTTCCCTGATTCTGTCACATGTAAGCTAAAAGTTTTCATCCTCATCCCTTCGGGATAATATGAGCTGCTTTCTTGGACCTTTAAGATGAGGGACACTGGAAGGGGAGTCTAACACCCCTGAGTCCAATTTAGGGGTGGAAATACATCGTGGTCCAACCCGGCCCATGAGTCCACGGACATCTCTGTGAAGGGCTGGATCACTAGGGATTGAGTTGAGGCGAACGCCTTGCTCCAGAGCCCCAAGGTCCCGGTCCAAACGGGGGTTACTGGCGCTGCTTGGAGATTGGGGATCGGCGCTGAAGTATAAGGTTGAACTTGATTCTGTAGGGCAGAAATAGGGCTCTGGGCTGTCTCCAAACATTGATTTACCCTCTGGTGAGCTGCGTTTGAAATCCGATGTGGGCGACTCCATCGGGCTCTCCATCTCCAGACTGTCGTCTTCTTCCGGTTGTTCAGTCGACGTGGGTTCGCTTACGCTCTGGAACTCGTCTTTACAGTCCGAGAGGGGTGCCAGACCTTTCCCCTGAGACTCGGAGGTGGAGACACCCTCACAGCTTCCTCCAGCTGTAATTGTGATGCCCTCGTTACTTTTAAATTCTTGGTTGTACTCCTCTATGTCTAGTACGGCCGCTGCTCCCCCAGCCCCATACGCCCTGTTGATTTTACCAAGATCTCCTGTTTTCAGAGCAAGGCGGATCAAGAGCCAGTGGTGGTGGTAACACGGACAGGAGCTGTTAGGCCTGCCCCCGCAGTTCCCTGGATGCTCCAGCAGAGAACCAGCAACACCTGAGAGGGAGAAGCTGCCATGGTTTTGAATAGAATGAGCTGGCAAACTTTTGTCCCCAAGAGAGAAGGAGGACTCCCCTTGTTCTATGCATGTACTGCCCATGTGGTTGTGGTTTGTTCCCTGGGAGATCTCTGTGGACTTGGGGTGCAGGAACCGGTAGTATAGGACAAGAGAGGTAGCACCTAAGAAGCAAAGGAATAGGAAATATTGATTTTAGTGGCCCAGGTATGTTTTGGTCTTTCACAAGCAATTAGCTGACTGCACAGTCTGAATCACAGAGGGAGGCTGCAGCAGAGATCACAGCAGCCACTCTGGCTGTTACTATATTAATTCTATCGTGCATATCAACCTCACACAAAAAATTCAAGGTTACATTTATTTTTTGCCTTCTTACGGTCCCATCTCCACTCTTACGTATTCAGATAAAGAGATTTACAATATCCTGCACAGTAAAATCTCACATATAAAGAGTATTGCAAGTAGGGCAGCATATCGGTAGCTATGTTTGTTGTACAACAATACCTCTAAGAATTTGTGAATAAACACGGGGGGATTTATCACTTGGGTATGACAGAAACTAATAAACAGTGTGACATAATTCTAACTATGACTAATCTCCCAATACAAACAGCAAATTCTCTAGAAACAAATGACTCACCGAGGAGAAAGCCACACAGCACAGTGGTGGGAAGGGTCATGCTGTCCCATGATGCTTCGCTCAGGAAGTCAGAGGCGGCCAGCAGCAGAGTGGCGTTCTCTATAAGCATGAACTGAAGAAGGAGAGAAGGTCGCACCATCAGTCATCTGTAGACAGCTTTACGTCACTGTGGGCTTAGCACACAGAGGTGAGGATGACACTGCAAACTTATGTATCTATATCTGTTTGTCCCTGCTGCCCTGTGAGTAGGCAGATGAGACAAAGCTGCACAAAACAACATAATGAAAACAGAAAAAAAAAAGAAAAGTTGAAGAATAATAACTTTAACTCGTGACGTACTGCATAAAAACTGGCCATGCGGAAGCGCGAGGGTCCATCTTTGATGTTGAGGAAGAGGAAGACGTGGATGAGCCCCATGACGCCATTAAAAGCACGCCAACACCAGGGGCCGGTGCAGATGTCTGGTTGCTGTGATACCAGCCAAAAGGAGGCCGTGAGCCAGTGAAAACCTGAAGGTCAACATAAAAATAGAATAGAAGGTCTACAAGTGCAACACAGGATCCATATACAGTGTGCAACGCTGATGCAGAGGCGAAACAGAAAACTGGATCAAGAGGACATGTCACAGTGCTCTGAGGATAATTACATAACTCAGTGGTTAAATGTGAGTTAATAGAAAATGGGTTTTTTAAGCTCAAAGGAATTTCACATGGAAATCTGTGCGTGTACTAGTCATTGAGTCTCCTGTACCCTTTAATGTAATGTACTAGTTTAATATAACTGTGCACTTTCTCCGGCTTTCAAGTGTCTTAACAAAATAAAAGTCGCTTCTCAGTGCTCACCTGCTACTCCACAAACCCACCAATTAAAAACCCTGGCAAAGAATGTGAGGCAGGTCACCCTGGCACCCAGCATGCATGCCCTCCACACCAGCTGGCACAGCAGGGCTGCTGGAGGCATGGCCAGGTGGCCTGGTCTTATCAGACAGCAGGCTCGGCTGTACAGCACCAGGGCCCACGCAATAGACAGCACACACAAGCCACAGCAATACGCCACTGTAGATAAAACATGCATAAAAAAAAAATGTAATATAACAAGTTACAGACCATAAACATCACACGGATCCCGTGATTCAACTGAACATAAAATTACCTGGTGATGCGATGCCCACATCAGTAGACACCACGATGTACGCCTGCAGCAGGCTCTGAGGCAGCGTGAGGACAAGGGCTTCCAGCAGCCAAAGGGCAGCAACATCTGCCTGCTGCATAACAGCAGCTCCCAGATCAGCCACTGAGCCCTGCATGCGCAGCACAGACCTCATGCAGTCCCACAACCTGCCAGAAGATGGAGACAAAAACCAGAGGAGGCATAAAATATAACCGACTCAGTAAGGTTTCAGAGTGATGTGAATTTTTTTTTTTTTTTGCCCTGTACTTTAACAAAAACTAAAAATTATTACATTCTAACAACATAGTCTGCTTTTGTAATGTATCTACGTAAAGCACATCGAATGGAAAAAACGAGCTTACCTTTTGAAAATGCCCAAGTGCAGGATGTGTATAACAGAGAGGTAGCATCGCCTGTCATCACCATCATCATAGTACCACTTCACACTTAGCAGCTGAACTGCTGTCCCCGGTAGAAAGAGGCCAAGTGTGAGGCCTGCCCACTGTGTCTCCTCATTCCAAAGGTAAAACCCTATACAGTAGATCACTGACACACAAACACACACAGAAAAAGAACAAACACCCAGATGCACAATGATATCTTCTAATGGGATGGCGCAAGCTCACAGAAAAGACACCAGAGTCATTCCACACCACTTTAAAACAGCCATTAGCTGTTTCTTAGCTTCACTGGTACAGCTTTATCAATGTGCCACTCTACTGATAATCTAAATAGCCATTCATTTATGCACGCATTCACTTTTTAAATGTTTAATTATGGCAGAATGTCTCAAGTGTGAATCTCAGGCAGCAGCACAGTATTTTTATCTTCTGGTAATGGTATACTTGCTGAAGACAAAGTCACACTCTGTACGCATCCAGGTATCCTCCTGGTGTCCTGACCTTGCCCCATTGATCTGCACAGTCAGGAAATCATAACGCTGTGCTGCACCTTGTTTTCAATACAGATCCTAGATGTGCAAAAAATGACTTGGGAAAAACAAGTGTTTATTGTGTTCAATCATATTTTGGGGGAGGTGTAAGGTGGAGAATTATAATTTAAAAGTTGGGCATTATGCGAATATTGATCAGCGACGGCAATTTAGTAACACTTAATTAAAGTCACTAGTTAAATTCAATAACTAATAGGCTGTGTTATCCTGTTTTACGATCACAGGAGGTCTCGGGGGGCCCAGTTTGGCCAACAAAGGTGGACTAACCAACGCCGATATTGGATTGCAGTGCACACGGAATTCAGCTATGTTTTCCCGTTGAGTACTAACGGCTGTGCCATAGCATCTCCCAAATGTGCTTCTTCTAACGTGAAGTACGGCCGCAGCTGAGACGGCTCCAGCACGTAGCATCATTTTCAACCACATTACGGCAAAAGAAAAGAAAAAGAAAGCCCAACATCTATTTTCCACGAGGTTGAGTTTCAACACGGCAAGCAAGCTAGCAGCACGCTAGCGCTTGGAATCCCCACTTACGAGCGCTCCGTTCGGCCACAATAACCAGCCCCGACACGGCGAGCAGGACCGCCTGGCACCACGCTATCCAGCACTCGCTCCGCCGCGCCGCCGACGGTATCCTGCGGGCGACCGCTCCTGCGGCGTTTATCATGATGCGGATAGGTGGGAAGGAGGACACACCGATGACATTATCCTGGGCATCCTTTGGCCCCCGCTTGGTACATCCGCTCTCCTCCTCCTCCTCCTCTTCTTCTTCTTCTTCTTCTCCCGCTGCCTGCCCCCTGTCAAAATATCTGACGTCACAGCACGGTTTAAAGGTGCATCAGTTTAGCGAGCCTCTCCTCCCTCCACCGTGGAAACCTCTTCTGCATCACGGTCTATTTCTTCAAATCTTTTGTGACTCCATAGTGCTGCATCTTACTTGGTAGACTGGTGATAGACGGCAGACTGATCTGAGCGTGAATTTCCTCGCATGTGGAGGTCGCAGGTCATGGTGAGCGCTGTTTACAGCTGTGGTTCTGGTGCGTTTTTTGTCTGCCATGCCCGACTTTAGAACAATAAATAAAGTTCATCCCCCACATCACACCGGTGCACATCTCTGTGTCCTTTATAATCGGGTTTCAAGGGGCCAAAAGCAGAAAAAGCTCCCATATTATGTGTGTTAACGCTGTCTAGGCCGAATAGTGTTTTCTATTTTGGCACTTGATCGTGACTTAACCTTAAGAGTACACCAAATCCGAATGTTTAGCCCTAAGATAACCACTTCTGTGGAAGAAGACTGCAGTTGCTATTCATAAGCAGGACTTGTGTTACTTGTTGACTCTGACTTGCTTTATTTATTAATTTATTTATTTTCTACTTTATGTGCTTTCATGTTATATTTGTTTTAACAATTTTTTGTCATTTTGAAAAAAAACCCAACAGGTTTTAATCTAATGGGGCTTTCTGGTAAAATCAAGTTTTAAATAATAAACACTGAATAAAAAGGAAGATTTAATTTCAATTAATTGAAGGTCATGACAACAGCTGGAGTCTTTCTTTAATAGTTCATGCACCACTTACAGTAGTTCTACGCCCCATATTTCGAGGACTGTGTCACGATTGTGTCATTTTGAAAGCCATTAATGACACCTACTTGACCCACCACTTCTTTAATTTACTTTCTTAAATGGAGAAAAAGCTCCAGAGCAGTTTACAAGAGCCCCATTACCTCATCATCACTCGCATAAATTGGCACTTTGTTTTTAACCCTTTCCACAACTACACTATTTTAGGTTGTAGTAAAAGAACCACAGAAGGATACTGGATAGAAAATCCTGTAATAATTCTTGAGTATAGCAAGTATAGCTGTGTTAATATAGAGATATGGTTGCAGTTTTATTCACAAGCCTGCGCTGTATGAATCAGCGTTCATTGTGAATAAAAGTAGTCATCTTAAGTCTGTTTTGTTCTCTTTGTTTGAGTTTTAATTTATTTATATGTCTTACTAAAACTGTGGAGTCACACAGTGTGAGTGAAATGTCTGACAACTGCCTAATACCAAAACTCAAATATAGATATACGTGTATAAAATTATTCACAGGATATTGATCATGAAGATAATCTTGTTCAATTTTGTGTGTGTGTGTGTGTGTGTTTTGTTTTTTTTCCTTCCATGATGACGGGTTGGTATTTACTGGTTGTGAGTATCCCAAGACTCATAACAGGATGTTTATCTGCAACTCCGATTCAGAACTGTATACTCACCCAGAAGGCAAGTTGAGGTTTCTTTTTGCTGTCATTTCAGTGCTTAACCCACTTACATATGAAGTCATGCTTGTACAGTAATAGTTACGTGAATCACGGGACACAATTACGCATACATACACAAACAGAAACATTCAGTCTCATGCTAAAAAACACATTTTAAAGCAAGCATCTTTGTTATTTTTAATGCATAATCACATGTGTAGTTGTTCCATCAAGACATTCCAGAGATATAAAAATCAAAATATCAAAAAATTTGTTGTTTTTTTGTACATTTTAGATTAAAAGTAATTGAATAAATTATCAAAGATCTATACATTTAATAAAAAAAAGTCACTTTTTCCAGGCCAGGCTGGTTAAGTCTAGATTTTTCACATGCTGCGGTCTACGTAGAGTATAGGCTAGGAAATCCATGATTGAGATAAGGCTTTACTTCAAATAGGGCAGAAACAGACAGCTGCTGAGTTGACCTGTAAGGATTATATGGATGGATTAGCAGGACTGTCTTAGGGCTCTGATATGCAGCTTGACTCCAGCTTGATGCTGGCTGGATGAAGAGGTACAGGACTGCTGTGATGCAGCTGAACACCCGAGCGCTCTTTTGCTGATTTGTAGTTGGTTCTCTCAGCCTCCCTTCTGTCAGCATCCCGGTGGCCCGAGACACGGGTCTCTATCTTCTGTATTAGGTCGGTAACATTCCCCTTGTCCATATCAACCTCTGCAGCCATGGCTTCAAGCTCCTCTGCCGCCTCACTCATGTCAAACCTCTCAATCTCAGAGTTAACTCGACATAGCTCCTCTGACGAGTATCTGTGTGAGGCCAGGGGCAAGAGTGGGCAGAAGCCTTGGAGGTGCACTTGGAGGCTGCAGTAATGGAGATAGGAACAGGGGCAGTGAGGACAGCGGTGTGGTCGCTCGCCAGTGTGGAGGCGCTTGTGGAGTTTGAGGTGGATGAACTGAGTAAAGCGAGCAGGGCAGAGCTTGCAATGGTAAGGCTTCTCACCTGAGTGTAGCCGCTGGTGGGTCTTCAAGTTACTAGTGCTGCTGAATCGCTTGTGGCACACCTATGTAAAAACACAGCAGAAGGGAATCTCTGTATGAGTCTTTATTTTGTTCTTAGTCACATAACCTCTGCGATGTTTCAATGTTTTGTTTCTGACGTACAAACCTTTAGTCCACCTACGTATTTATTACGAGAGTGATATAAGGCGTCTAATGCTTTCCAGCAATTTCCGACAGCTGCAGCCTTACCTTGCATTCATGGGGCTTTTCTCCTGTGTGAACCAGGTAGTGTTTCTGCAAGTGTGCTAGCTGCGTGAAGTTCTTATTGCAGGTCTGACACCTGAAGGGACGCTCCCCGCTGTGTACTCGCAGATGAACCTGAGAAGATGTCGGAGATATGATAATTTATTTGTTATCGATCAAACTCAGGAAATCAGAGGAACTGGTTAATTCAATTATACTATACTCCAGTCACTGTATTCAACTGGTGGTTGTCATTTTCTTTCGCACTGCTTTAATGTGTTGAAGAGCAACTAACCTTAAGGTTAGACAGCTGCCCAAAGACCTTTCCACAGATGTTGCATTCATATCGGATCTTTCCATTCTGCCTCATCAGAGGGTAAGACAGGGTCTTGTAGCCAATTGTCTGCCCACTTTGCTTTGTCTTGCTTAGGTCCATTGTATCCTCAGCTTCACTTTGAGTGGCAGAGGTAAAATTGGAAGGGAGGCAGTTTGAGGAGGCTGCCATTCCCTCTTGCGGCGAGCATCCTCCAGGTGTGAGAGACGGCTGTGCTTCACGGATTTTAGTGACCATAGATGAGGCGGTGGATGTGGCAGGCACAGCGAGGTCTGTGTGAACGTTGGTGGGAGGGGAGTGTTTGAAATCTCTGAGGTCGTGTGAGGGTATGCTGAGGTAGGCTCTTCTTTTGGATATGAGGTCCTTGTTGTCTCTGTGCTCACGGATTGGTGAAAGAAAGAGGTCTGGTTTGGAATCAGAAAGTGCACGTGTCAAGTCTTTGCAACCACTGGTTAAAGGCGATTGAAAATGTGCATAGTTGTGAAAGGGCGATACATGGGGTGAGACTGCCAAGTGAGGTTTCAGTTGTTCACGATAGAATGGATATGAATGAGGTAGAAGGCCAAGTGAGTAGTGGGGCAGTAGATAGGGGCCGTGCATTAGAGTAGAATTAGCAATATCGGGCATACAGGGATCTTGGTAAGGCTTTGCTACGGGAGGGCCTTGACTGTGCTGAAAAGCAAAGTGGACATTAGTAGGGACAGGAATGCTTAGTGCTGGCCTTTTGGCAGCTGGAGGGCTACAGGATGGCAGAGGTGGTAGAAATGCATATCTATTAGCATGCATAGATTTGGAGATAGGCTGAGGTGGGTAGACAACACTGGGACATAAAGGAAAATCTGCTGAGACATTTGTCTGAGGCAAAAAACTGTCCACACGTCTGATGCAGGTAGAAGGGGATTTGGAGAGGTCATCTTGTAGGATTTCAGAGACCGTATGACCTCGTTTCCTTGTTGTCTTCTTCGCTGGACTCTGTTCTGTTAGACAGATAAGCAATAGAGAAAGATCATCAGAGACATGAAACTCATTTCTTAACATAGACTAGATGTAACATTATCATCGTTCAACTAACTGACACATGCAGCCATACAAGCACATATTCGTCTTATCAAGCACACGTGTTGTATGTTTTCTTTCTTAATCACTATGCACGTTTGCTTTCAAAAGTACCTACGCTAGCCAAACAATTTACTTTAAACTTCAGGAGATGCACTTTTTTTTTTATCAGATGCGACTGTTTGAATGTCCCTGACCTTTGCACTCTGTTAAAGTGGACACCAGAAATGAAACAATGGGGATCTGATCATGATACAGATAGCACAGAGAGCAAGAGTGAGTGGATACAGTGTGCTATTTGCATTAGAGGGCTGGGCAGTTGAAGGTGTATTTTCTGTCACAAGACAGACAGGATACACAGTGTACAGGAGACAAAAATCAACTTGTCATTTGGAAGTGACAAATAAACTACAGCTCCCAAACAGATAGAAACGATTTTATAAATTGGATTGAAAATCTGGATTGAAATTTGCATTTCATCTAGGTAAAAAGGTACTGCTTCACTGACTTTACCACAGAATAAGCAAGGGACTCAAACCGACAACAGAGAGGAAGACCAAATACATTGGTTTGCATGTACATTTCACCTACTTTTAGACACAATTAACCCACAACCCACACAAACAGCACATCTCTTATCTTTTGTTCACTCCCAGGTTACCCTGCCCCCACTCCAGGGAGGCCAGCTCTCAGCAAACAAACAGCCAACACTGAGTGAGATATCAATCTGTCAGCAGGTCACCTTGTCAGGAAGTTCAAGTAGTCAGTAGAGAAATTCCTACCTCGCTTCCTCCTTAAGAACCAAATAAATAAAGGGTGTTGTGCCAGAGTGCCATCAGCACCTCTAGCGGCCTCTTTTTGTGACTGTGTTTGAATTAGTATTTTTCTGCGTGGTCTTTCTGCTAGCATGCACATTCCTACTGTTTGTGAATGAATGCCAAATGCTGTCTGGCTGAATGAGCTGCCGGCAGCCTTCTATGTGGGAGTTTAAAAGGGAAACTGAAACATTGCTTAAAATCCTGAAATTGGTCTCATCTTACGCCAGTACTGCTGCTGCACCTGGAGACAGCTCTTCTCTGCTTTCAAGTCTCCACTATCCTCCTTTGTCTTCTGCGTCAACAAAGGAGCTATGGGTGTGACGGAGTAAGTTCTTAAACACGTACACAAAGAGTGTGTCAGTCGGCTGGCGTTTTGACTGGGGGCCTTACTTCACAATGACAGAACAAACCAGATACGTCTCGATGCGTGGGCACCGTGTTAGTTTCTGTTGACTTCAGCAGCACTCGGTCCTTGCGCATTCCTAAATTGACAACACACACAAAAACACACGCACTCACCGTTTTTGTCAATAGCCAGCTGTCCCAGTGGAGGGTAGTTACAACGCTGGGCAAACTCAGAGCAGTACCACACCAGAAGCTCCTGGCCTGGCTGAAGTCGTTTGGTGGTGTAGAAAAAGATGTCCAAGCCACTCTGGCATGCAACCAGGTTCTGCTCTTCCACAGAGCATGCTGGATTGACGTAACGCATCCAGTTGCTCCGCTCTTCATGCAGCCCATCCAGAATGTGGTGTAAGCGCCCCTCTGAGAAGACCTATAGCGTGAGCAGAACAAGAGATCAGAAATAATTCACTTGATTATTAGAAGTGAACCTGAAACCATGAAGTCACAGTTTCCTCGCGCCTTTATGGTAAATGCTGTAATTTCTTTCATGTTGGATAGGCGCAAGTCTTTGCAGCACACAATATGAGTTACAAAGGGAACACTCAAAAAGAATTTCTCTGTATGACTGGATTGTAGTATTGGGTATACTGTTTCACCCACTCCTTACTCTCACCTGTTACATTCACGGTGAAGTTATTCACCTCCTCCCTTCCTCTGCGATTGTACAAAAGTGTTCTTTCTGTGCTGTTGCTTGAGTCATGGCTGTATTATTAACAAATTGTCAGACTGTTGCAAAATTTTGGTTGGAGTTGCATGATGTCAAGGTTGCTGAGTGTATGCTATAGAATTACTCAGGAGCATGTGTGCAATGGAAGATGCCCTGATGCTGCTGAATGTGTAACATAAACAGTTCTCAGGCTTGAAGCCACTTCCTTGCTTAGTCAGTGTGAGAGTTTGTTAGTTTGGAGAAGTGCGGACATGTGTATGGTGTATTTACTGGCAGTGATACCACTACTGTGAGAAGCGAAGACACAGGAGAACCGCTGCGTCACTGAAACCAAACAGCTGTGTGTGCTTGTGCGTGTGTGTGTGAGAGAGAGAGAGACAGAGAGAGAGAGAGAAAGACCTCAGACAGAAGCGCACAGAACGGGCAAACACACTGACATATATGGTGCATGCACTTTTGAAAGCTATCAAGGCAAATGGCATTTAAAAACACCAGACCATTGACAAATTTGACTCATACATTGACAGGATGTCAGACGTTGACCACATTTGCTAACTCGTGCCACGACATAGCCAAAGCAGCATCTCCAGTCAGTCAGAGATACAGGATGTGAACAGTTCTGAAAGGCACATCGTTGAATTTAACATTTAAGTTTGCAGAGTCTCACATGAGGCTTGCTTACCCTCCAAAAGTACTTCCTGTCGGCGTCTTTCGGCAGAGTTTCGTTGGTGTAGCTCTCACCCACCAAAGGGCCAAAGCGTGTTCCCTTCGGAATGATCTCCTTAGTCATCACCCCAAGCACCTGTTAAACAAAGAGAGCACATAATCGTCAAACAGCAGGTCAGTTAATAAAACAGAAGATCTGAGCGAGCAGTTACAGGCACGTTTAGTTGTTAAAACATCCTAAGATAGATGAGATTCTTTGGAATACAGCCTCCAAAGAATCTGGTCAATTCACTGAATATTTTTGTCCCCTGGAGACACTTATGTGGAAAAAGGCAATTAAGCAGGTTGTCCTTATTTTATAATATACAGGCTGAGAGGATTTTCAGAGGCTGTGACTGAATGTTTTCTCTCCTTCACATGTTAAATATTTAATAAGCCAATCGACCAAGTTATCTTTAGTTTCTCTCCCATATTAAAATTTCACTACTAGTCTTGTTCTGCTACTACCAGGTGTGAAACTCAGTCCTCTGTCTCAGTCCTCCAGGGTGGGGGAGAGTGGATAAGGTGTCATGGTCACACCCCAGCTAGCACCTTGAGCTCCATGTTAAAAAAGCAAAAGCCCTAAAGCGATGGTAGTGTATTTCTCTTTCATCTTTACACTGTAGACTCAGGCCTACAGTTTTGTCTTTAGTTTATCCAGATATTTTTGTCCTTGCATTCAATGACTTTGTCTAAAGGCATCATTTGACTTGCCCTTGTGTCACAGATTACTGTCATGTATCCTGTTCTTTAGCGTCAACCAGACATTTCTTATAAGAAGGTCAAAGTGGTAAATGCAGGTATTTTACTGCAGATGTCAGGGATACTTCCTCTGATCTCCCTTCCCTACACTTTTTGTAGAGGAAATTTAGTGTTTCCTTTTCATGACTAGTTCTTTGCGGTTAACCTTTTATCATGCATTTACCACACTATATGATTGTCAGTTCCTTATCCACTCACTTATTTATAGATGAGAGGATGGAAATAATTCTCCATGCTAGATGACACATATTTTACCTGGAAGAACATTTAGGGTATTATGTATATTATGGGCTTTTGCCTAATGGTGTAATTTTCTGCTGGAACAAAGGGATGGGAATCTAAGATAACTACTAATCATAGAGCCCTCAGGCTGAGTGCCCAGAGGCTTGGCTATTGTGTCTGTGTTTGCTTCAACATACACATAGCAGAGAGGAAAAGCTCAAATTAGACAACAATATGTCAAGTACTTCCCACCGGAGGATAGATGAGAGGATGGAAGGATGTTGGAGTGACGCAAAGAACTGTCATTTACTAAAAACATCACATAGCTGCTTTGATATATTTGGACTGGGACTATTTGTCTTCATTAATGTCTTGCCTGTTTGTAAAAGAACAAACACGGAAGGCCTTGGTTACCTCTGCTGAGTCGTGGCAGCGTTTCAGGGCCAGGTTCCTGGGCAACGATCTCTCAGCTCGTGTCTTGCAATTGTTTTCGGACTCGCCTTCCAGAGGTTGGTCCTTCACGATGTAAGTGCAGTTCTCCTCAAAGTCTGCCTCGCTCCATGATGTCATATCAACATCGTGTTTTCCTGGCATCGCTGCAGTGGCACCCACAGTTTGAGCTGACTTCTCTGAGGTTAACATGATTGAGGTACATGAAGAGGCGGCCTATGGAAAATAAAGAAAAATGCTCTTAAATCCATATGATTCTATATCTGATTTTATTATTAAACGCTATTTTGGTTATACAGGGTGGAAGGCAAACCTTTCTTTCATAAAACAGCAGATGCAGAATCGAGTTGAGTTTTGAATGAATCTAAAAGTAGGTCCCAGATTGTGAAGTGTGATATAGAGAAGGAGGCAGTTGTGATGCTGTAGAGAAACTAACCTTCCCGTCTACTGCCAACACCGGACAAACAAACTTCAAAGTGGAACCTTCAAGTTTGCCCCCCTCTGTCCTTTACATCCTGTGACTCAGAATACAACCCCGGGGCTATAACAGAGGTTCCTGTGCACGTCAGCCCCGAAGCAGGACCACTTTCACAAGGAAACCCGCACTACCAGGGAATCAACCAGACTTCCTCCGAACTGACTGAGACTTGGCTGTCGGCCAGGTCTTAACACTCTATACTGACTATTTACCGTATTAAAAAGCCACAGAAGGGCTGCTAGAGTGAGATATGCCTGATTTCAGTCCACAAAAACCCCATAATATGAAGACACATGTAAAGAAAGAAAAACAAAAAAACCACCAATTGATCAAAAGCACAAAAGCAGTACGTCTGCTCATTGATTGCCAGCCCCGAAGTGGCTCCCTTTCCTAAACAACTGCTCTTACATGTCGAAACAAAGAAAAGAAGTGCCACTCTACTCTCTGTTTCCTTTTCTTTCTGTCCCTTATTTTCACTCTTTCCCTTCTCACGACATTGCGATTGTCAGGCAACTCAGCCGCGACAAAAGATACGGCTCCCAGACTGAAATAAAGAAGAGTGAAAAAGCGGATGGCAGGCTCGTGATTAAAAGGCAACGCTCAGATGTGTTGTCTGAGAACTTCTTCCTTTGTAGACTCATCAGTTTGCCTCTGAGATAGTGGTAGATAAGCCTGGTTCTTGCTAATATATGGTAAACACTCATGTGACTTACGTTCCTTACTGATGAGAGATAAAAAGTCAAGTCAAAACTTCACTCCTGAGGGAACGACTGCAAGGAATAGAAATTCTAAATTCTCCCCATTTATGTATAAATAAATCTACAGTCAGTAAGCTGCGATAAAAAAGCCCACCGCTCATCTTTTTGTTGTTTTCAGCACTAGTGGTAGAAACTGTACTCAGTGGCATATATGCAGCAATAACAAAAGAATGTCAACGGATTCTCAAATGCAAATAAAAGTTCAAAGAGACGAGATTTATATATGATGTTACACCTTATATTTTTTTCTCTGAAGTGTCACCACAGCTGACTCGGAATGACTGTCACAAGTGTGACAGCTCACTCCGAAACCATTGAACCAAGTGACACAGCAGAAAATATATTTTGAAAAATCAAGACATGAGTCAAGAGCACACAGCTGTGGCTCGGGGGCGACATGTAACGGGCTGTCTCTAGAAAGCACACTTTGAGATTGCACTTCGTGGGAGAGTGTCGTAATGCAGAAAAGAAAAGTCGAGCCAAAAACGTCTAACTCTTCTTAATCATGCTGAAAATATAGAACAATCGATATTATTCCTGTAAAAATTAAGAAGATGATCTGAGACAGATGTTGCAGACTTACTGTAAAGCCTTGTGAGGAGCCACACATAGGTCAGGCTGTCTGTGCCCTTCTTGAGCTTGAGTGTCTAGAAGCAACCAGTGGCTGTTCTCTGCCTCTTGTCTTCTCTTCCTCTCTCTCTCTCTCTCTCTCTGAGCAGACCTCAGTATACTGACTGCGCAACCGAGCAGTCAGTGTATGTGAGTCTTGCTCACATACACCGTGTGTGTGTGTTTGACAGTGTAAGAGAGAGAGAGAGATACACTCCCTTTCCTCTCATGCTCCCTCCCCCTCTCTCCCCTTTGCCCCATGACTCCTCCTTGGAGCGTGTTTGTGTGTGTGTGCATGTGCATGTGTGTGTGTCACACTCTTGCCCCGAGGCAAGAGGCTTTCTCCAGGGAGGCTGTCACACAGCTATGTCCGGATCAAACAAATGCATCTTCATTTTCAGTCTGTTGTGGATTGGAAGAGGGCATACCTGTGTTATGTTAGCGAGTCAAGGACGCGCAGAGGAAATTAGATCATTTATTTGTAAATTGTAGGTTTAAAGTTAGTCAGATTAGTCGTAATTCATGTAGTCGTGTAATAAGGATATCTTACATGAAGAATGTTGCAGCAACATAGAGATTTAACAACCTGTAAAACTTCATCGTCTGTAATAGTCTTTTAAACGAAGCAATTGTTCTCTAGGTTCTGTAGCTACATAAGATCATCAGTTAAAAAAACATACACAATAAATGCACCAAGATGATTTTTATTACATACCAAGAAATTAAAAATCACTAAATAAACAGCTGTAAGTAGAAATATGTCTGCTTTGCTTGGTTGACTCATTCATATTGATACTTGATGCTTCAGAGCTTTAGATACACAAACCCATGAGATTAATCACAATTCTTGTTATGGTATTATGTCACTGTAATACTAAGAATGATGAAATAGGTACTTCTAATGAGAATCCTGAAAACAAATACACAACAACAGTTTCTGGGTTATATTGTGCATGCACACCTTATTTGAAATTAAAATGCAAGCTGGTGCAACAAGAAGCAGTGTCACACCTTAGAAATCTTTATAAGCTGCGATAAAGACAAATAACTGGAAAACTCTTGAGGGTGTGTTCTGGTGCATGTACATTTATAATCAGCCACTACACACTACTTCACTGGGGGGGAGGTCCAGAATTTGTTAATGCCCAGGTAAGATTGAGTTCTACAGCCCTGTTTTCACCTCCACCTCCGCTCCCTCCTCTTCTTGACTTCTCTCCAAACACAACATTTGATTTGGCCGGCTTCCAGCCAGCTCAGGAACTGTCAGAATTTTCTTTCTCGTCACCCACGCGCTAGACACGCGCCACGCTCTGAACCGTCACGCCGTACACCTATCTGTAAACCTAATTCCACACGGCACATTAAACATCTACACTGATCACATTCACTTTCAATTTGGGGAGGTTCATAATGAACTGGCATATGTCAAGTGGATTCTGGCGCTTGTAGACTCTTCTTTGTTTTTGTGGTGTTTTGTCCTTTTCATGCTTCCTGCCCACTCACCACACCTGACCAAGCTACTAATTAGGACTGCTGACATGAGCCACCATGTAATTTAAAATCCACTTCTGTCTCTCACTCTTTCGTTCTCTTTCTTTGCCTTCAGTCATCTCATTCATCACCTTCTATTCAGCTCTCCTCTCCTCCACCTCCTCCTCTTCCTCTCTAATGCCTCTTTATCTGGACCTTCTCTACACTATGTCTATTACTCATAGGTATGTGTGAGTAATTCTCATAATGACAGCATGGACTTCTAGTCTGAGTTGTGTACAGGCCCTGGAGACAAACTTACACGTACGTGTGGAGGTTTTTGAGTATGGTTGTACATATGCCCGTGTAGCTGGTTATAACTTGGTTTAGATCATCTGATAATTAAGATGGCATTCTTAGAATGAAGTCAGTGAGCAGGAAGTGTAATGAAATGTAAGCTGCATACAAGTAGACTAACAATAACAAGATCACTGACTGACTTTAACCGGTTTAGGATGTGCTGTAGGAAGTGAAAGTAGACATGTCATGAACCCAAACCAGGGCAATGAGTATTTGGCTAAAGAACAGCCACCCTTAGATTTACATTATCACAATAAACGCTGAGCAGACTGGGATTAAAAGTGCTTTCAGGCAGAAAGTGAAGCAAATGTTTTACTTTCATCATTTGCATGAATTTGGCTTTGCCAAACAGAAGTCAGTGTGCCAACTGTACAGGCATTAGCTCTTAGCTAGCTCACAATGAGCAGCAGGTTTCAATTTGCACCCTCCTGGGAAAACTTGGATCGTTCTGCCTTTGCATTGCCCTTACATGAAATAGCACCAGCTCTAAATTTTGCTTTGCACATTAGATACGTTCAGCTTTTCTGCTGAAGGGGTTAATTAAACCAAAATAGACCACAGCATCTACCCATTTTTTCACATTTTGAGAATTTTTCTCTTTAATCATCGAATTGATTAAATCTCCTGCGGTACATGTAAAAACTATTTTATGATTATAAACCTGCTTTAACACAAGCCAAGAATACCTGTGGGGGAAGGCTCCATTAATGGCATGGGTTGCTCTATAATTTCCATCTGCAATCTGCCTTGGGTTATGTCTCGCAGGAGAACCAAAGGTGACCACTCCTTCCTTGTCACCTCCTGCAAGAATGAGGACAATGCACTTTGGCAGAGATGGCTAAGACTAAGCCCATTTTATAACCCATTACCCCTCAATTGTTCAACAGAGCCTCCCCCTCTGGCTTTTTTTCTGAAGTTTTACGGCTGACTCAAGGAGAAATATTTAGAATTTTATCACAGCTATCTTGCTGTCACTGTCCCCTACTCTGACCTATGTCACCCTGCCTTACTGTGGTGTTATCAGCGTGTCAGCCATGACAGCCTCCTCATCCATTTCATGTTACTTTAAGTGATTTCCTTTACCTCGAAATACCCTATACTCTCGACAGCTTGTGGTTGAGGAAACATTTACTCTCACGTGCATTTCATCCGGTCTTTGACAGTTGATTGAGGCAAGATAAGCTACATCTACATGGCGGTGGTAGCAATGTGAACGCAATGAATGACTTGGGTTTATTTTATTAAATTAGAAATACACTGATGCACGCCGTCTTTCTCCATCTTTTTTTCTTTCCTCTGATCCATTTCATTTGTTAATCTGAAAAAAACAAAACAAAACCTGACAGCGCTGCGCCACAGCCACCACCCACCCAGTCCAGCAATCTCCCTTCAATTGCTGGATGATCTCCTGTTGACAGGCCAAGGGTTATTATCATGGTTTCAGGGCCAGGAATGCTACTGCACTTCACAACAGATGTCTTTTCAGATCCTGACAAAGCCACCCACAGAGATGAGGGGAACAGGAAGAAAAAAGTGTATCACTGTACTCAGCTGACCCACAAAAGATGTTCTTAACAGGCTGGATAGTAGAAATTATAGGTGTCTGTATGTTCTTATCCTAACTGGCATCAGAATGTCATGCCAGTCTTGTCATGCATATAGCAATCCTTAGTTCTCTGTAAAAACAGTTTTTGGGGGTTTTAAAAAATTCGATTCACTGTTTATTTTATTGCACATGCTTCCACACAGCATCACATGAGTTTACAGTAACCTGATGGTTGATAATGGAAACTAACATGCTGCTCTGAGAACCAAAGCATTGTGGTTGACCCCTCAAAGTCCTTCCTGAGTATTTTGTCTGAAATGAGGTGTACTTTTTCTCACTCTTTAGTTGTATCATGCCTCTTTATCACCATTACTAATAATTAGGAAACGTTTTGACTCTCTTTAAGGTCCGACTATTACTCTAAAATAGCCACAGCATTTGTTTCTGATCTAAAAAAAAAAAGAAAGAAAGAAAGAAGAAGCAGTTGCTGCATTAAATTTCACTTGAAGCATTGAGTGGGAAAACAAGGGGGGTGCTTACAGACATCTTTAGACAGACAGTTGTACAAGCAAGGAAGTGTCAGACCCCCAGGAGCCACACCTGCCTGTATCAAAAGCCTTTTCACATTGTTTTGTCTTCCTCTTGATTACTAAGCCAGACTGTAATAATGACCAACAGAGGGGCCTGTCATCCGGGAAGGATGCACACAAACTATTACACATACTCACGCAAACACACACACTCTCTTTTTCAACCTATCTGCCCAACCCCAAAGAAAATGGTATGTAGTCAGAATCTCTTAAATATACACAGTAGTGTTATAAAGTCATGTGAAAAACAGTTTCCACAATCCTCTGAAAAACTTAGTGCGCACCAAGATTCTTTTAGCTAACCACCTTTAGAAGCTATAACTTGAAGTCATCATTTACTGTATGACTGTCAGTACGTCATTCTCTCACATTGCTGGGGAGGAATTTTAGCCCGCTCTTCTTTACAACATTACGTCAATTCATTGAGGTTTGCATTTGTTTATGCACAGCTTTCACCACAGCATTTCATTGAGTTTTAGGTCTGGACTTTGACCAAGCCATTGCAACACCTAGGTTATTCTCTTTTTCAGCCACTGTCTTGTAGGTTTGCCACTGTCACTGTCGGACAGATGGCCTCACATTTCACTCTAGAATTTGGCATACAGAGGGGTTCATGACAGTAAGGTTCCCATGTCCTGTGAATCCTTAATAAGCCAAATCCTCAACCCTTCATCACTGTGCTTCACATTTGATAAGAGATGTCTGCGCTGATATCCTGTCTTTGGTTTGGTTTCCACCAATGGTCAAACATATCTACTTTGGTCTGTTCTAGACATTTTTCCAGAATTGGTTTGTACATATGGAACTTAAGTCATGCTCCAACTTTAGCATTTAGCTTGCTAACTGGGGCCTAAAGAGTCTGAAATTTGACTCTTGGGTTTTTTGGGACATCCACTCCTGGGAAGATTGTAGGATTTTACACTTGAATTCTCCAAACCAACAAACTACCAAAATGTATGCTTTTATAGAGATGCTCACTCTTTTTGATCATCAAAAAACCACTTGAATTTAAATTTGCAGCAACTGCACGCTATTTACGTTTTTGATTCCTATGGAAGTAGATAGTGTGTATGAAGATTTTCACAGGACTCTAGAGAATCCCATAAAAACTCTCTTTTTGACATGTCTTTATGTGTGTTTGTGTATATATATATCTGTTTGTCTATGTCTATATCTATCATATTTTTTGTCTCTAAGGAGCAGCCTCCTCATATTTTGGATGGCTGTTGAACAAGTAGCCATCCATGAGGCCAACCTGATCCATGCAGTCATTTTTTTAGCCACTTGTAGAATTTCCCCTCACTATTTCTTTCTCATACACCCACACACATACATGCTTAACTTCCTTTTATATTTTGAACAAAGATCCACAGGAAGTCCGACTGTGACCCCTGAGCTGATGCAATGTGCTTAGCTGTATACGTATTCATGCTTACCCCTTGCTTACTTTGTAAGTGCCCTCTTCAGTGAGTGCAATCAGTTCCTTACACAGGAAATAATAATCCTTTGAATCTCACCTTGACAATTCTTTAATTATTAGCAGTGCTGACCAAAATACACTTCTTGTGTGTGATGGTTTTTAAAACAAAGTATCAAATGAAATACCTTCACCAAAGGAGCATCGCTCTATGAATCACAAAAGAAAATGAGTTTGCAGGCACTTGATGAGCACTTAAATTGTTTAAATACAGCAAATGGGTATCTTGGAGTTACTTGAAAACACTGATAACTGTCAATACAAGGAGTATTAAAATAAGACATAAATGAGTTAATCGAAACAAATCCTAAATATTAACAATATTAGTGAAAAACCAGTTTAAATACAGTGTTCTTTTGTCTTCAGCTAGCTAGCTATAGTTGTATCAGGCTAATATAAACTGTATTAATCAAGGTAATGTGCCGGATGAGGGTTAAATTGTTAGAAAAATTTAAAAATTAAATCAATACCACATGATGACAAATGCTGTAATAATATAGGAAGAAGATCAAATAAAAGAAAAAAAAATAAAACTAAAAAGACTGCTTTGTTTAAGGGGATGGGGAAATGTAAGCAGTGGAGTTTTGTCTGATGCAATAGCGTCTACAACCTGCAAACAGCTACTTTATCACTTAACAATTAGGTAACTGATGTTATTTAGGTCTAGATAAGATGGTGAAGTGAAGTTATCATCTAAGCTAGAAAACTTAGCTAGCAAACTGTATCCGTGCATAACAAATATACACATATCTGCGCATTAGTTCCAAGTAACATAGCAAAGAAAAAAATACCTACCAAGATGGAGCACATGTTCTGTGGTTTTTGGTTCCTGTTAAACCACATTTATTTTATTTATTTTCTTTTTTGCCCACTTTGCAATTGTATCTGTTTCATTTCCTGCTGTCTTGGTCAGGTTTTTCACTTCTTCTGCTCTTCTTGTAGCCAGCCCCAAGTGGCCATTTAAGGAACTGTAAAATCTATTGCTTGAGTGCTAGCTTTATTTTTTTAGCCTAACAGTTAGCTTAGATTAGCATAGAGAATGGAACAGAGGAAGTAGAGTGCAGAGACTCTACCAACTACACCAAAAACAAAGCAAAACAAAACAAAAACAATATGCTAGGTCATCTCTTGACTCAAACAAGAAACACTACATGTGCAGGCTTGTACTTTATAGTATTTTTCCCTTTGTGCTAGGACCACAGTTTTTCTCATACAAAGCTATCTGTGTAAGTTTGTACAACTTCACTTTCAATGGGCAAACAAGAGAGTAATACTGAGAAATACAAAAAACAAAAACTTTTTTTGGCACTGATGAACTCTGTGCTAATGAGAGTGCTGCTATTATTGTAACGTCCTGTTTGAGCAAGTGAGCACAAATGGTGCGACTTCATTTTTTTTTTGTCACAAAAAGAGGAAGCTTACAGTTATTCAGTGACAACACCAGTGACATCATCGGGTGCCAGCATGTCTGTCGGCACATCTGAGTATGTGCGACTACTTAGAAACCAATGCAAAGACACATGCACGCACACACGCACGCACGCGCTTCAGACCAGTCAGACAGCGCTGTCTTCCACCTGTCTCCAGCGTTGCCCGTCCCGGTCATTAAAAGGGTCCCAGAGCCCCACTCTAAGTGCACATGTCAACTGCAAAATTACAGGGCACGCACAAACACATATTTGTTGTGTATTTTGAAAGGGTAATATCTGTCTGCACGCAAGCAATACGTTCATTTTCCTCCTGATAGCTCCTCCTCTTCTCTTTGTGACAAACCCAGAAAACAAAGCAGGTAAGGTTCAAAGACAAAACAAAGGAAAGGAGATAAAGACAGGAGACAGGTCGAGCTGATGGACATATGACATAGGGAAACTTATCATTCCCCTAACGATTCTCCGGTTACTGTGGACTTCACCACAGTGATTACAAACCACTTCTTTAACTGAGGTCGAAGTATCATGATATCTCAGTTTTGTTCTACCACTTAGCTCCCCCTTTTTCTAACTAATAAAGACCACAAAGCCACTGCAGATGCGTGTGATGAAAGCATCGCTGTTTGAAAACATGAGTGCCAGACATTGGCAAGACTTGATTCAGTGTAGCGGGAAGAAGTGCACAGACAAGTTTGACCGGGAGGAAAGACGGAGCATAAAGTAAAACAAATTGCTTCAACTGAAAGATGAAGATCTATTTTCAGACAGTGACATCATCGTTTCTTTTCGCTGCCATTACTTCTGGGTGCGTGAATACGACAAGGAGCACAAACAAGCAATCAAAAACCCTTGGCACCTGAAAGTTGTGTTGTTTTAAACCTGCCCTTTTATTCTCAGCTCTTTCACCGCGTTGCCTTTGGGTAACCTGAGTGCTCTCTTTCCCTTTTCAACATGATCGGTACAAACAATGGCAAACGTCTTTTCTCCTCGGGGTGATTGACTTGGTCTTATTGCGGTTCTTATTTTATGCTTTTCTGCTGAATGAAATCTCGGCTGTATGTCTGAATAGATGCTGACAGGACCTTATTAGCTGCGTTATCCCGAAATACACAGACGTGAGATCACTAGTGGACAACATTGGGCTTGTTGTCACAGCTCAAACCCAATTTTATAATGGCTGTTTTGTCACTTGTCAACATACGGCATGAGTCACGGCATCTTGCCTTAGCCCGAGAGTCAATGAAAATGGCACAGTAGCACGTCTGAACACCATGACAAAGGCATTTAGCATTTCCTATAATTTTTGCACTGGTCACATCCTTCTTCCATGTGTGCTGTAATTTCCCTCGGCTGGATACTCAATAACATCCTGTTGTCTGAGGATATCTGAGGGGACAGATTTTACTGACCCCACCACCACCGCATCGTCACACACTGTTATCCCAGCCCTGGCTAATGACAGCCAGCCAGGAAGCTGTCCCCTGTGATCTCTGTGATTAAAAGCATCCTTATTATTGCCTGGGTATTGTTTTGTTGTGTGTGGATCCCTTTGGACTACTATTATTAAATCGAATTACTGGGACTCGACTGTGACACCAAGAATCTTCGGGAAACACTTCATAAAAGGAAAATGCACAGTGACAGCATCTGAGATGAAAAATAAAAAAATGTCACAACTAACTGCACTGACAGATTACATGAAAACTAGTCAGCCTGTCCCATGATAAAAGATTTATAGCATACATAATATTTTGCACAATGTTGATCTTACTTTTACTCTTTAACTTAAACCTATTTCTACTTTTTTAGTCACTTTTGCATATATACATTTGTACACTGTCTCACAGCATAAGGCCCTCACTTTGCGCTTTGTTGCATTTTTACTTACTTATTTTAACTATGCTGTTTATTTATTGTAGACTGTACTATTTTTATTCATTATCCTGCTGCTGTAGCATGATAATTTCCCTTATGGCATCAATACAGTATCAATCTATCTGTAGATGCTGAAGAAAAGCTTAAAGACAGAGCTGAAGAAGAGATCTACTTACTTACATAGCTCTTATAATGACTAAGCGATGTACAGATTTCACAATCCGTACAAAACTTAGATCTGTTTAGCACAGTTCATCTTGGTACATTAAACTGGTTTTTCCAGTCAGGTGCTGATATCAGTGTCATCTCTTCTCCTTAGATGGGCATCATCGGCAGCTTTCTTTATGCTTTACTGATTTGTTCGTTTTCTTTTTGGTTCGCATTTTAGTCAAACCAAAACCAAAAAGAGCTTCACACATGCAATGAAATGCAGTGCATCACAGGAGCCAGCCTGAGTGGAGGTTTTTTGAATGAGATAAATTTGTGGTAACTCTACACGGTGACACAACAGGTGGTCATCCTTCTTAAACCCCTGCGACAGAGACAGGTGCTTCCGACAATGAGGGCTAGAGTGGGGGTGGGTGGGTTGCGTGGATCTCCGGACAGGCTTTGGACAATGGTGGAAATTGGGCATGGGGGGGTAATTCATGCATGGGCAGCTCCTGGCCCATCCCAGCTCTATGTCAAATATACAAGTGCATGAACCCAACTACTCTATGAGCATAAAATAGTCCGCATTGCAAGGTAAACACAAACATGCTCATTCAAACTGTTGAGTGTTTTTTTTTTCTCCTCAGTTTGTCAGGGAAACAGAGGCGTCAGAGGACAATGGCCTGACAATCGGCAAACAGGAAGAGATCCCCTTCACACAGAAGGGTATTCCTGAGTCCAGCTTAAAAAGGGAAGAGGGCTGGAGGTGAGAGGGGCTGTGGGGGTGGGTGAGCGCAGCGACAGCACGTTGACCTCAAAACACCACCACAAACATTTCCGACCTAAAAAAAAAATCCATCTAAAGAGATCATATCTATCCGCCCAGGAACAATGCAACAACCCGAACACAGCAATGACACAACCTGAAATATATCCCGCTCGCAACTATATTTTCTCAACAGAGGAAAAGACAACACAGGTGAAACACTTCTTGCTTTTCCATCACCTGCACTTAGCTTCTCTCATTCTTTACTTTCATTGTAAATTCACCCATGAAAAGATCTCACTGATTAAGAATCTTTTACAGTTTGAACTTTTCAAAGCATTCCACCCGGTTTGACCATGTGACAGCCGGGAAATGCTTCAAGCCAAGTCTAAAAGTAAAAACACTTTCCAATCTCCCTGCAGACATCTGCACATCTGATCGCCAGCGGTATCCCAACAATGTGTTTCCTTTTTGATGCAAACGCAACTACATAATTAAAGCTGTCACAAGCCTCTTATCTGCATACCTCACGAATGACATGAAGTCAAAATGTTGCGTCACAGATAAATAAACTTATATAAAACAAGCTAGATCACTGCTGGAAATACATTTAATTCCATTTAAAAATACACATAATAAGCCAAATAAAACTAAAGCCCATCAGTTCTCTAAGAAACACACTGTATCTTATAATTAATCACTTAGTTCCGCTCATTTCCTCAAGCTATGAGCTGCCTCGGTGAGCCTTATCCTGCGCTATCAGTCATTGTGTAAGAGTAGGTGCCAGAGATAATAATGGTCAAATCAGCGCTGATTGATTAAGCAAGAAGTGGAAGGAAGGGAGGGGACGATGATGAGCAGGAAGCAAAAAGAGGGAAGAGTTGACCGTCCTCTTGTGCTGTCAGATAGATAAGGCTAGTGACGGAGATTCCCAGTGGACTCAGATAACCTTTACCAATAATGTCACTATTTAACAAAGCTGCTCTGTTTAGAGTGGACTGCTAACCTATCAAAAAAGAAAAGAAAAAATAAGATAAACACTGTTTACAGGTCTATACATATTGTGTATTCATTTCTAAATTGAAATGACTTCTACTGGAATTCCAGCTTTATCAAGCTGTATTAGTCTATTTTTGCAAGTAGACTGAATAAAAACTACAAAGGTCAATAGCAAACACAGAATTCGAAACTGTAGATGCTGATAAGCATCTGACATTGTTTTGAATTCCTTTTAAATTTACTGTAGCAGTTTTTTCAAGAAGTGTTTCAAAGCTTAGCTTAGACCTTGCCATTAAACACTTTATGCTTGCATGAATCCCTGATTTAGCTACAGTTAGGTACAGACTATTTAAACTATTGCATTTCATTTCTTTGTCAGTTATGTTGCTTCTTTAAAGAAGTGTGTAGGCCTACAGGGGAAAGTACTGAACCACGTAATCTCCATTTTATTTTTTTTATTGCACGTAATAGACTACATAAATGATTTCACATTAAAACCTTTTAATTGAGGTTATTAAATTTATCTTAAGTGGTTGGTTAAATCAGGTTCCAAGAATCGTCTTCTCGCTATTGGCCAACAGAGGGCGCTGTAAAACATTGGTTGACAGTCAGTGAATTCTCATGAAAGCGCTTGTTGGCTGTGTACAAGCAGCGGTATCTTTTCCACACAAAAGCTTCTGCGGTTTAAGTTTATGTTTTACAGGGCCGCGAGAGTCATTTCAAAAGCACCTTTCCAATCTCTGCGGCAGCTTTTTTGGTTACGAAATTCTCTAAAACTGACGTCCAAAATGTCCTTTCAGTATCCCCAGGCTTACCGCGACGAGTCAGTTGTAAGTAAATGTGGGTTGCTAACTAGCCTAGCGTGCTAATAAGCCGGGATGCTTAATCATCACGCGCTTTCATTCATTGAAAAGAGCGTTCGCTTTGTTAGCATGCTAGTTAGCTTAGCCATCACTGGTAAACCGAGATTGGCTATGTTGACAAAAATGCATGCATTTCAGAGATAGCCATAACTTAACTACAAGTCCAATTTTAGCCTTTCAAGATGCTACGTGATTAACTTTACTAAACACTCTGGGTTTATAACCCCGATTGCTCAACTCTGTTTTGCTTAGCTACTTCACCTTTTAATCATTCCTCTGTGGCTGGTCTCAGGTGGATGACTATCATGGCTGCAAAGTGCCTGACCCTTACAGCTGGCTGGAGGACCCTGACAGTGAAAAGACACAGGTAAACTCCCCGTTACCACTCAAATCACCAGCGAATTCTGTATTTTTTTACTGCCATATTTAGTTGTTGTGTCGCGTTTTGTAATTAAGAAATGTGGGCATGTGATTTGATAGTTAAGTGTTGGTATTAAAAGTCACGGGCGCATTTAAAGCGTAGCATCTTTTGATTTCTTTCTTTCTTTTTTTGCATATTTGTCATACTTACGTGTTTCAGATGAAGCACCTTTTAATATTAGTATAACCCCAGTACATATAAAATGCTTAGCCTATCAGAGGCATTATAGAACAACAATATTGGATTTTCATTTATATATTTCAGTTCTTCCATATTCATTATGGATTTCTGTGGAGAGACACTTGCTTAAAAAGCATAAACTAAGATTAAAAATTATGTACAATCATGTACGTGTACGTTTTGAGGACACGTTAGCATGCATTGTAATCTGTGCATATCAGACAATTGGTGCACCGGCGTTAAAGGTTTTGTGAGTGAGAGGGATGTTATTCAGTTATGTCCAACTCGTGAAGGTGAACTTAATAAATTGTGCATAAATAATCACTATTTATTCAGGTTTGGATGTACGTGTTTTTAAAATAGTTTTATGTGTGGTCAAATCGATTTGTATGTGGATTGGAACATGCATCTGTGAGTCCTCAAATGTTACACACAAAGTACTGTACACATTTGTAAATCATATTTTTCTCCGTAGGAGTTAGGATGCCGATCGCCTGATCCCTGCTTACCTGTGGCAGTTGTGGAATTGGGGTTAGGGTCAGTTTCGGGGGGGTTTTCGGGTCAGGCGGATATGGCAACTTGGCCTTGCAAGACTACTTTCTAATCCCTTACTCATTACTCATAGTTGTTTTGTTCTATTTTCATGCACAAAGAATCAGTAGTTGTTGGGTCTGTATGTTTTTAGTGTCTCTTGGTATATTTTAAACTTAACCTAAATTAACAGACTCCTTCAGTTCAATAGATCATGAGACATGAGAAATGAAAAATATGCAAATGCTTAACAAAATTATCTTCTCTAATTAGTATGATCTACAAAACCTAGCTTGTTTGGAGGTTTGGATAGCTTTTTTCCCTTGGGAAAAAATAAGATCTTTATTTAAAAACTGTATTTTGTATTTATTCAGGTTATCGTTGATATTAAAGTTTGATCTAAAACATTTAATCATGACAAATATGCCAAAAAAAGAACTCAGGAAGAGGTGGATACTTTTTCCACAGCAAAGATATCTGCTAAATAATTATTTGCTCTTTTGAGCAGTCTGTTGAAATGATAATGGTAAAATGTAAAGCATGGTTGTATTATGCTTTCTTCCATTAGGCCTTTGTCAGTGCCCAGAACAAGCTCACTTTGCCATTTTTAGAGCACTGTGAGGTGCGAGAGCTGTTCAAAGAGCGCATGACTGAGCTGTATGACTATCCCAAGTATAGCTGTCCCTTCAAGAGAGGAAGCAGGTAAAGCTTGCTGCAACTGATTCCATAATAATATTTTTGATGTTGGATTTCAGCTTTAGTGTTAGATGACAGAGTGATTATGTGACATTCCAGTAGCTTTTCTCTTTGTTTTTTAGGTACTTTCACTTTTACAACACGGGCCTCCAGAACCAGAGTGTGATGTATGTGCAAGAGAACCTAGATGCCGAGCCCACAGTCTTCTTAGATCCAAACACATTTTCTGAGGATGGGACAGTTGCTCTGCGAGGTATCAGTCGTGGCTATTATAAAAGCAAAGTACCCATTTTACTGATATGAAAAAATATGTTGCCTGCATTTCTGGATCGTGTGCTCTTTTTAATTTTAGTAATACATTTAGTTCAAAATTGCCTTTAAAGTAATAGTTGCTTCATGTGGTAGTTTTTACTCAGTTTTGAATAAAAATCTCTACAAATGTAGTGTCCTCTCTGATGTCTAAATTTTGTTAAGTTTCCTTGTTAACATTCTATTTATGTTTCTCTGATTTCTTCAAGGCTATGCATTCTCTGAGGATGGCGAGTACTTGGCATATGGCACTAGTGCCAGTGGGTCTGACTGGGTGGAGATCCACTTTCTGCGCGTTGAGGGCGCCGTGCCTTTAGAGGACCGCCTGGAGCGAGTCAAGTTTAGCTGCATGTCCTGGACCCACGATGGGAAGGGGCTTTTTTACAACTCGTATCCTGACCAGGAGGGCAAAAGTGATGGTAAGACTGTGTTGGACAGGATTCAAACATTCTCAAATACTAAACCTTCATTTGGCTGCAGTAAATTACCTTCAAAATATGAAATACTTGTAAGATAATTGACATTCTTGGAACTCAGTCTGCCTACCTAGCCTCATGGGACAGGGCTCTCTGCCAGGACAGAAGAAAATGGATTAATGGATATCTGCTTAAGGACTCGCTTTTCTGTGCACTGGCCAGTTACCATTTAAAAAAGCTAATGAAAAGCTAAATTGTCATTAGATAATTGCTAGCGGTTTCAAATGTATATATCTCCAAATGCAGTCTACATAGACTGTTAAACTGCATGCAGCAGCAATGTCTGCTCAAACGTGAGTGGAAAATAAAACTTGATCAAAGACAGCATTAATGTATTATTATAATTTTTAAAAAAAACAACAACCTTGAATTAAGAATAAAAAAACAGGAATTACAGACATTTTCATACACAGACCTCCGTTTTCATAGACTGAAATTGCTAACCGACTGACAAGCATTTCAATGGCCAGGTGAGGCCTGTTCCATTGTTATTTCATGACAAATGAGTCAAAGTGCTGATTTTTTTTGTAACATTTGTAACAGCTTTTCACTGTCATCATTAGACTAAAAAACTAAAAACCAAAAATAAAGAGATCCGGGAGCTTTAGACAACAAAGTTGGATGATGACAAAATTATTTTCATGGTTTAGAAAAGTTTGTTTACACTAACACGACAAGAACATGACAAATTGTCAAGGTACAGCAGGAAATGCAGCAGTTTGCACTTTGCTGTAAAGTGAAAACTGCTCATTACAGTCAAGAACAGGAAGACCAGATTAGATGTTACCAGAAATCATCTAAAAGAATCTGCATTGTTCTGGGAAGGAAATAAAAAACAAACAAATTTGAACTTTTTACCAGATGATGACAAGAGAAAAGTATGGAGAAGCGTGCCACGTTACCAGTCAGACATGACTTATAATGTCAGTGGAAATGGATCACTGGTCTTTATTAATGATGTAAGTGTTGAAAGAAATAGCAGTATGAGTTGTGAAGTGTACAGGTTTATACTCGCTCGGTTTCAGCCAAATGCTACAAAACTCATAGGACAGTGCTTAAACAGTGCAAATGAATATTATCCCAAAGCATACTGCAAAAGCAACCAAAGAGTTACTCAAGGCAAAGAAATTGGATGTTCTTCAGTGGTCAAGTCAGTAAGCTGTTGTCATTCCAATAGAGCAAAGTGCACAAATGCAGAAAGACTCACAAACAAGCACCAAATGAAGGCCTAGCAGAGCATCTCCAGGGAGGTGAACCACAGCATTTGGTGATGTTTGCCGGTTTTAGACAGTCAAAGATTGTAAATGATTTTCATCCATGTAAAGTTACGTTTGTATGTCCAATTACTTTTGAGCCACTGGACAATGTATTTAATGTCATAAGGCGAAATGTTTGTCATTTGTCAATATTTGTTATTTTCTGTTTATTGTTTTGAAACCTTTTGTTATCTAGTATTATAAAATTTGCACCTACTCGTAACACTCTTCGTCTTTTTGTATTCGATTTTGTTTTTTGCTTTCAGGCACTGAGACCTCCACTAACTTGCATCAGAAGTTATACTATCATGTTCTGGGGACTCCACAGTCTGAGGACGTCCTATGTGCAGAGTTTCCTGATCACCCCAAATGGATGAGTGGAGCAGAAGTATGTGTGAAGTTGTTTGTTTGTTTTTTTCCCCTCTAGTGTCATGTCATCAAACTTGGACAGAATGCGTGTTTTAGTTGGCATTCAGGTGCAGTTTAATGATTGCAGATGTACTGTAGGTATCAGAAGATGGGCGCTACGTGCTGCTGTCTATCAGAGAAGGTTGTGATCCTGTCAACAGACTGTGGTATTGTGACCTCAAGACCACTCCTCAGGGTATTACAGGTATTCTGTACTTGTTTCTCTTTATTTCTCAAAGTATTTTGGTACTTTAAGACAAATATTGTTCTTCTTGTAGTCTTACTCGCTTAACAGTTTGATTTTAGAACTGAAATCCTTGTTTGCTCAGGACTTTTGCCATGGGTAAAATTAATCGACAACTTTGACGCCGAGTACGAATACGTGACGAACGAGGGCACATTGTTCACCTTCAAGACCAACTTAGACGCCCCTCGTTACAGACTAATCAACATCGACTTTGCCTCTCCGGAGCAGAGCAGCTGGAAGGAGCTCCTGCCTCAACATGAGAAGGATGTCATTGGTGAGGTTCTGCAACACGTGCATGACCTTTTCCCTATAAAATATGAAGCGTTAGCAGTTTAGCCCTGTCATTAAAGGTACATTTCAATGTCATTCATTCTTTTGCCATGTCTTCCTTGCAGTGTTTGCCACCTGTACATACTCCAGCTATTTGTTCGTGTGCTTCCTCCATGATGTGAAGAATGTGTTGAAAATGTATCGTCTGAGCTCAGGAGAGGAGCTGAGGACCTTCCCTCTTGATGTTGGATCCATAGTAGGGTTCACAGGACGAAAGCGAGACTCTGAAATCTTCTATTATTTCACTTCTTTCCTATCGCCAGGTAATATAATGCAAAAGTTATTATTTTTAATCAAAAAAAGCTATTTTGTTTATCAGATGCCTTGTCTCGCAATTTCTACCTGTGCAAATATTGTTGTTTAAGTGAAATAAGTCAACCTTTATGTTAAGTTTGTATAAATAAGAAGCAAGTAATGCAATTTTGTTCTCATTTCTAAGTTCCACGTATTATTTAATTAAGTAAATTTGTACTGTCTTTAAGAATTCACTGATTGTGAAGTGATTTCAAAATAGTAAAGAAAATGAAACTTTTACTTTCTTTTCATCTAGCCATCATTTACCACTGTGACCTAACCAAGGAGCCCCTGCAGCCCCATATCTTCAGAGAGGTCACTGTCAAAGGCTTCAACCCCTCCGACTACCAGACCACACAGGTAACTAGAGCCTAGACTGGGATTACCAGTGTTTAAATAGGTGTGTTTCATTTCTCTTTAAAAATAGGCTGCGGTAAACACATTTATTAAAAGATATCTCAACAGTTAATTATGCATAAATGTCCAACTTTAACCTAGTTTTTAAAGTACTGACCCAGCATTTATCCAAAATGACAGACATAAAACGGTGGTGTACAGGCCAGTTTGTACCCTGACAAACAAAATGAAGGGTTTTATCAATTGTCTGGCTCGAAAACGGCAAACTGAGGGCAAACTATCGGCTTAGGGTTGTTGTAGAAAAGGTGGGCTAAATCAGGTATTGGTAGCATTTATTAACGTAAGCAGCACTCAAACTGAGCTTTCAAAGTAGTTTTTTTAACTAGAACTGTACCCTAATAGTCAAATCATCAGATATTTGTTTCTTAGTTTAATTTTGTGATTTTTAGATGTTGTATGTTTCTAAACATGAGGCTATAAACCAAGTCAGCATGGGTGTGTTCACAGTAGTAACTGTCACATGTCAGTTCACCTTGTTGTGGCAAATAAGCAACTTTTTCTGACTGAAGTATAACGGGAAGGATTGCTCGGCCGTCATAGGAGACATGAGCCCTTTCTCTTTAAATGTAGCCAAAGTAACAGCCATTAATTCTGATTTATTAAAAAAAAAAAGATTGATTGCCAGATGGAGTTGGAAGCTGGTCACCTGTGGAGAGAAATGAAAGAGAAAGAAATTTTGCAATTAGTCATAAGATTTGAAGCTTTTATGTTATGATAGATGTTGTCAGTGTCCCTGGGAAATGATTATGGGCCAGGAATGGATGACCTGACATAGCTGATTTTATATTTAAGTGGTTCAGATTCCTGAGAAACTTGCAGTAAATTGTCCTTTAGATAGTCTAGCCTTGGCCAGACCATGTTTCAAATTCTTTTTACTTCCTCTGTACATATAGTGTCCCAGAGTTAGATATATTTATATACTTCTGCTGAAAACAGCGGCCTCGAAAATAGCTCTGTAAGTGTAAAATGTTCACGATTCAGACAGGATTTTAAAAGAGCTCCTGTCTTCTCTTGTCTTCTGACTCAGAAACAAGGATAGACTGGTGATGTAAGCTTTACTGTTCTTTACCTTTTCGTAATTCACTTCCCATCTCCTTTTGTTTCCCTGACAATCTTTTATTTTTTTTTCTCTCTCTTGTTGTCTCAGATCTTTTTTCCCTCAAAGGATGGCACTCAGATACCCATGTTCATTGTTCACAAGAAGGGCATCAAAATGGACGGCTCCCATCCAGGTTTTTTATATGGCTACGGGGGCTTTAACATCTCCATCACGCCAAGCTACAGCGTGTCCAGACTCATCTTTGTCAGACATCTGGGAGGAGTTTTAGCTGTCGCCAACATCAGAGGAGGAGGAGAATATGGGGAGACCTGGCACAAAGGTGAGGAGCTTTTGACACGTAATTATAAACATGACTACAGAGCTCAATCGCAAGGGCATGTCCAGTTTGCCCTGTTAGAAAACGCCTGTGTTTGTGTGTGTTTGTAGCACATACAGTAGATTGTGTCTTGTCTTTCAATAATGACATCTTTAGCTAAAAGTTTGAAATGAATATATTTGCATATTGAGAGATTCTGGAGTTTTCTGTGGCTGAGGAGGCATAAATGTTGTTTTTAAGAATTTCTAACCTGACAAGCATAAAAAAACATATCAGACACATTATTATTCAAAGCAGAATAATTTTAGATCTTTTCAAACGTGCCTGGAGGGAATCTTTTAAATATTACCAGCGCAAAGTCCTCATTTACATACTTTGTATTCTTTTTTTTCCAGCTGGCATGCTGGCAAATAAACAGAACTGCTTCACAGACTTCCAGTGTGCAGCTGAATATCTAATCAAGGAGGGATACACTTCTCCCTCCAAACTGACTATAAATGGAGGCTCTAATGGTGGCCTGCTTGTAGGTATGTATGCTTCCACTAAAGAACAAGATACACTAAAACAATATAATCGCAGCAAATGGATATAGATGATGATGTTTCTGAATCCTTGGTGTCCTGTCTCAGCGGCCTGTGTAAACGAGCGGCCTGAGCTGTTTGGATGTGCAGTAGCTCAGGTGGGCGTCATGGACATGCTGAAGTTCCACAAGTTCACAATCGGGCACGCCTGGACCACGGACTTTGGCTGTTCAGAAGACAAAGAGCAGTTTGAATGGCTGATCAAGTAGGTGCTCTCTGACCACAGTGTAGATTTTAATGTGTATTATATACTGTAGGCTGCATTTACATCAGCTGCCTTTCTTTATACATTTTAATCTGAGCTTCACTGATTACATTGGCTACATGGACATAAAAAAATGTGTTTCCAGTCCCAAGTAGCTATTAGCTGAAAGCCTGGCATATTTCAGCATGGTGTGCAACATGTCCTTTAAAGAATTGAGGAAACTGGACAAGTGGAGGACAAAAGAAAAAGTTCCAGGCCTAAAACCCTGTCTGTAGCAGATAAAGTGTCTGAAGGTCATTTCCTTGAGGAATGGGGATTTAAAAAGTCCAGTTGTCAAGAAGCCATTGCTAAGGAAGAGAAACAGGGAGGAGGCTGAGTTATGCCAAATTACACAAAGACTGGATTGAAGATCAGTGGTAACAGGTCTTTATGGTGTGATGAATATATACAGAGGCTGAGATGTAGTGGTTTTGAGCTACATCTCAGCCAGTGGTGTTGGTGATCTTGTCAAATTTTAAGGAATTATGAATTTGGAAAACACTCTCAGATTTTAATCCACCAGGCAATACAGTTTGGAAAGCATGTGATTGACAGCAGCTTCATTTTTTTTTTTAGCATTACAATGATCCTCAACACACAGTTAATGCAGTAAAAGCATACACAAATAGAAAAATAAAAATACACCATGAAACACTGTCAGTCATGGATGGGTCTCCCCAGAACCCAGACTTTAGCATTACTGAAGCAGTGTGAGATCATCTTGACAGAGAACAGATCAAAGGGTACCCAACATCCAAAGAAGATCTTTGAAGAATCCCGAGGACTACCAAAACATGACAAGAAATCTTTCCTAAGAGAGTTCAGGCTGTGTTGAGGAATAAAGGTGGTCATACCAAATATCGACTTTCATGCTTATTAGAATTGTACAGTCTCAGCTTTTAGCTTGTATACTGTATCCCCTTGTGTTAGTTTGCCCATTTTAATAAATAACTTAATCTGTGTGGTAATTTTTTTGCAAAATATAAAGAAATAAGGATTGGCTCAAGACTCTGGCACAGTACTGTATTTTAATGAAATATCTAATTCCAGGAGTTATCCTTGAGTCTTGATTTGAGAACTGAAGCTCACAAAGAAATTCAGAACAAACAAAATTACCCGATTGTTTCGTTTGTGATGTAGGATAGCAGTGTGAATATTTTAAGGTTAAACAAAATACATTTTGTACTCCAACATTATCATTGCTCTGACATTTTTATAGAGGGATTCTGCTGTTTACTTAATATTTAAACGGTTGCAGTCCTAACAAAGATCCCACTGGTCCTCTCTCGCAGATACTCCCCGCTTCATAACATCCGTGTACCAGAAGGCAATGGGGTCCAGTACCCCGCTGTGCTTTTGCTGACAGGCGACCACGATGACCGGGTAGTGCCTCTGCATTCCCTCAAGTACATCGCCACTCTGCAGCACATTGTAGGTCGCAGCCCCAAGCAGACAAATCCCCTTTTCATCCTTGTGGACACAAAGTCAGGCCACGGTGCTGGAAAGCCCACCAGCAAAGTCATTCAGGAGGTGGCTGACACTTACGCCTTCATCGCTCGCTGTCTCAACATCTCTTGGGTCAAATAACCTGCATCTACCTTTTAAAGTGTGTGGGGTTTCTTTTTTTTCTTTTTTTAAATCCTTTGGTCAAACCATATTTAGAATACCGTTAATACCAGAATACCGTTAATACCAGATGTTGACACATTGTTTATAGCACTGCTACCTTCCCCCCCCCCCCCCTTTTTTTTTGTGCTGATCTGTTTTGTCCCTCCCCCTGTGTGAGCAGATTAGATCACAGAGTCATCAGGCTCTGCACAAATATAAGCCAACATGCATCTCTCACACCTAATGTGTTGTTTGTTTTGTGTAGTCACAGGGGGCTCTTTTCAAGGATGATGCAGTAATCAGCCAATCAGCCGTTAAAGTCATGAGGTGAAAATAGCAAAAAGTTCATTTCAAGATTGTTCCTGCTCCCTTTGGGTGCTGCAACGTGATGTGTGTGTATGTAATTTATTTCTGGATTGTGCGCAGAATGGAGTCTGTTTGATGTCAGATGAAATCAGTACATACAAATGTTAGTGACAGTATTACACGGATGATGGTACTGCTGGTGGATGAAATGAAAACAAATGCAAAAAAAAAATCGGTTGTTTCCATGGGAAAGTGTGTGTGTGTGTGTGTGTGTGTGTGTGTAAGTAAATGTCAGTCCTTACATTAATTTCAGACTGATGATTTCTACCTCTTGACTTGTGCTGATTGTTTTCCTTTTCAAAGGGAACAAAACACAATGCCACAAATACAATAAATAACTTTTTCAACAGTGACTCATCGGGATCTTTTATTATTTGTGTATGTTAACAGCTATGCACCTTCATGTAGTAAATAAAATTACACTAGGGTAACAGCTCAGGATAAAAATATGAAATTTGATTGTCCAAATTGAGGAATAATTCTCCGATCCAAAGTGGCAAGTTTGAGTGAAACAAATGAAGGCAGTGAATAAAAAAAATCTTTTATTTGAGATAATCTTGGACAAAGACAGAAATATTTTGCTTTCTATTAAAAAATATAATGAAATAATAAGCTGGGATATGAATCGGTCTGTTGTTCCCTTTCACAGACAAAGAGCAAGTCAGGGCGTCTAGATCTAATCTTGAGTTCATGTGTGGTCTTCCACCAGGGGGCAGTCACGCTGAAAGTGAACAACGGGTATAGCAGCAAGCACAAAATGAGGGTGGTCTCACAGAGGAAGCCATGAGGATTAATAAACGTACATGTTTCATGTTCAAAAGCCTCTCCGATGTCCCACTTTTGGTTTTCATAAGCATAATCAGTCACACCTGAAACTTTTATAATCATCTCAAACACTCCAGTCTGTGACCGCGCCTTTAATGAACAATACATTACAAAATAGCAAGAAGTTGAGCTTCATGATGACTCTTTCATCATTTATGGGTTATATTTTTATTTTTTAAATGTTTAAATGCATATGAGTTAGTATGAAAACATGCACAAATTTCCAAATTTCTTTTATCTAAATTCAAACTGGTGTGCACCATTACATTACATTTTTCACAACATTCAAATAAACTGATATCAAATTAGAAAAACGTCTATTAGAAGTGAAGTTAAAAAAAATTAAATTCAAATGCTTTGCAAAAATGTCAATTTCAGATAAACATAAATTAGATAAACATAATCTGAAGACAGAAAAAATGACAGTTTATATGTTTCATTTCTATTATTTAAAACACCCAATAAACATTAAAGATGGACATGAAAATACTCATGGTTTCAGATTCAGATCATTTTGAACGTGCTCAGTGTTCCAGCAAAACCAAATTACTCGTCATGTTATGAAACTAAAACAGTCGTGAAATCTGACGCCAAGAAGATTCAATTTTTCTTTTAAGTTTTGAGAATGTTTTCTGACACAACACTGACTCGCTTTACTTAAAACCAAATTATACTGCCTGTCTTAATACTTTAACATCTGTTCCAGCTCCCCAACAACTTTGGGTGACAAAGATCGGCTAGTGCCTCTGCATTTCTATTTAACCTATTTAACTTTAGGTTAAATAACTGGAAGAATGAACAGCTACATTGACTGAATAACAACCAGAGCCAGATATAGGCCATGCGCAATAGAATCAAACGAGCTAGTTGACCAAACTTATCAAAAATGTTAAAAATAAATAAATCCCAGTCGTTACAAATAACTTTGTCAGCACTCAATGCCTCATCTAAGGTTTGCCACCCCCGCTTTTAATCACCTCCCAGCCAATTTAGATTGAATGCGCACGCGTCCACATACACCCGCGTGGGAAATCAGAGGATACTGGACCACCAGATGGCGCATAAAACCCCGTGAAATCCTGCTGCCTGCCTACATGTAGACTGGTGTGTCAGTGAACTGATCCTAGTGGTAAACTTCACAAAAGAAAAAAACACCCTCACTGTTTCACTTGTCTGTGCTGAAGCTGGCGGGTCATCACACACAAAGAAAGTGGTTTATAGGATTAGCCCATGCATGACCTACATTATAATATTATGTTAAAACATCCTATTATAAGTTGGCTTTAGGTGGAAATAACCATCACATGTGGCAATAATCTTATCAACTTATGTCTAATGAAAGCGGTGAAAAAGATCCTCATTTCTGATTGGCTGACACATTCGAAGACATTATAACGCGCCCGATGAACACACACCTGTGGTTATAAGCATTAACGCTTATAATCACATGTAATAATTTAATAGTTGCGAATGTAGCTTTTTGTATCTATCTATCTATCTATCTATCTATCTATCTATCTATCTATCTATCTATCTATCTATCATTTTGTCTCTCTCTCAGTGTGAGGTACATTAATAACAGTGAAGTTGACTGCCTTTATCAAACCGATGGATGGCGCTATTTATTCAATCCCACCCCCCACTTCTCAGTTACCAGTCGCTGATCTGGAACCAGCCAAGCTGCGCTATTCAACAAGGATATGAAGCTGAAAGAGTCAACAGCAGACATCAGATCAGTGAGGAAAGTTTGGGGTGCCTGAAGGAGAGGATACATTATAGTAGGCTAATAAAAATTTTGGGGTTTCTTCTGTGTGATCGCTTCACGGGTGATTAGAGTGAATATTTATGGTAATCTTGTAAGGAAAATTAATTTGAGCTTACTGAGTGGTGGGTAGGTCTTTTAAACGGGCTGGGTGGGGGATGTTAAGTATGGATCTTCATCAACAAGAGAAAGAGAGGGAGAGAGGTGGGGATGGTTGCGAGCATGTTGGGGGGAGGTCATAGATGCCGCATGGTTAGAAGAGCAGTGATAAAGCTCAGAAGATCTCGCATACCAACGACGCATCTGCATCTTTTCTACTGGAAGACTTGTTTATGGGGAAACCCCACATTTGCAGCTAAAATGCTAGCACTAATTCAATTTTTAGACCTGGTTTGTGGAGGGTAGATATGAGATTGAGCCGTCAGTGCCTTTGAGCTTGAGCAACCGTTTGTGAGAAGTTGGGAAATGAAGTGAGAGAGAGAGAGAAATCACCTTTGGAGCAGTTCAGAGGATGTTTTTTTTTCGGATCTGTGCCACAGCCTCAAAGGAATCTGTTGGTTCCGTTTAAAACAAATCAGTCTGTCTCTCACGCTGCTGCAGCTTATGTTACAGAGTCACTATAAAATATTCATCCATGGAAAATCTCTTTGATTCCAGACGGTCACTTGGCTTCATGCGCCATGCAGGTTAAAGTCAGTTGAAACATGTAACTCAAACTAGAGCGTCGGGAGACCTGATGTCCAGCAGGCTGATCTCTACTTCACCCTACATTTGCTCTATCAAAGGAACACCGGGAGAAACGCTTGGTCTGCCTGTGCCATCTCATTCATTCACGGCGAGAGAGGGAGAGAAAAAAGGGAGCATGTCCACTTCCTCCTCTACCTCTTTTACAGGTGAGTGCGCTGAATTTTACCAACATTTTGCCCTATTTCCTCCAGCTTAAATCCACCCTCCTCAAGAAAAGCCTTGATTGAGACTGGCTCACCTATGTGCTGAACCCCCCCCCCCCCCCCCCCCCTCCCACTACCATTCCCTGACCTGAAATGACCGACGTTACCCACCGTGAAGACTTGATGGATTGGTTCTTTAATCAAACGTAATCAAAACCGATTTGACGCTAAAGATGCGCACAAATGCACCCAAAAGATTGCTTATCGTTTTGTTTTAAGGGAAATTACGCATTACACAGTTATTTGTATAACAACAACTGGAAGTCTTTAAAGGGAACTTTCCTCAATACACGGGGGAAACCGGAAAACAGCAATTAAGCAAACAAGATCCATCATCACAGGATCTCTGTTAACCACTTTAAGCTTTATATTATGATATTTAAGGAGTATTAGCGTTGGTTTAGCAGATCTATCGATTACATTGTGGGTGGATGCTCAGCTTCTCCATTTGTTTGACTAAAACTTCAGAAGGTTCAGTGAATCCAGGAGCAAGAAAAAACAGTCATACTGACCCGCTGAAGCCCCGCAGAACAACACGACAAAATAATCCAAAAATAAATTGGAAGAATGCGATATAGATGCGTGGCCCCATTGTGCGCAGTTTTTGGCGCATCGGCGGTACAAGCGCTTCTTCTCTAACCTCCCCCCTCTCCTCTCGCTCTCTCTGACGTCACTGATATTTCATTCAGATATTTTCACCCTGTTTACTCCCGGTGCAGGAGCCTTGGCCGGATAGTTAGACTACCACTACGTGATTTACCGCCCATAAAGTTTACTTTCGTCGCTTTTCTTTCTCTTCCTCCCTCAGAAGTAAACGGGAAATTCATCTCCTGAGACCAAAAGGTAAAAGAAAAAAAATATGGCTGTTGGAAGTGTATCAAATTGAAAGTCGCACTAAAATGCCTCCAGTGAACAAATATCCAATCCTAATTTAAATGGAACGGGGTTTTTAAAAAATCGTATTTTACGATTTGAAGCATGAAAAACGAAGGGAAAGTTTTTGAGTTGCCCCTGTGGTCAAGTATGAACCACACAATACGCGTGTGCTTTTCTGTGCTGTGTGAATGTTTTTTTTCGTTGAGTCTAAATATTTGTTAACGAAATCTGTGAAGAAAACAGAGGAAAATATTCGATGAATGGATGAGAAAAAAAAATATCAATTCTTCTTTGTCTGCAGAGAGTCACCAACATCCAGGGATGGAAATTAAAGTGAGCTGTGCTTCGAATTTGAAACTAGATGAAAAAATTAGAAAAAAAAAAGTCATTTCTTGGCGTGTTTTTTCTTCTTCTCTTAAAACACTCCATAAGCATATAGTCTTCTGGTCCTAAAAATAACCCTGAGGGGAGATGGCCCCGCTCTGCCAACACTGTTTATCCATCCTTGTAAACGATAGAGAAAAGTGAAGGATTGGTAGCTGGAATGCATGAGGTAAACGACAAAAAACAACCCCCTCCTCACATAAAAAGAAAAAGAGAAAAGAGAGAGGGACTCAATGAACCCTTTGAACTGCATTGACAGCAATGCATGGTAAAATGCAAGTTTCCTCTGGGAGCCTACTTGGTGAAGAGTGGGGGTTGGGTGAGGTTAGCTGGGGAGAGGGAGTTCAAAGTCTGCACAGAAAGTTGGTATTCAAACAACTCAGGAATCTGCATGTGCTCATAAATATATAGTTCATCTAAGACAACTGAAGATCTAAATGAGCCACTGCACTGATCTTTCCTTGCAGGCTTAAAAATAAAGAGCAATACAGATGAATTAACATTTGAACAGGTTTTAAAAGATGGCTTATAAAAGATGCATTTAAACAGAATATGTACTGGTATGTGACTTCCACTTGGTTTTCACTAAACCCCCAAAACACAATTAAATGAAAAAAAAATCTCTCTTTATTTAAAAAAGAAAACAAAATGCTCTTAAGATCCTATAGTTTGCAGCTTGGATGCACACATTTCTTTCCACTGATTAGAGCTATTAACTGAGAAAATAAAGCAACAAGAACAATAAATCAAACAAGCCTAATCCATTAAAAATATTACATTTGTTTTATTAAATATATCTATGCAAATCTTATCAATAAGCCAAATAAAACAAACCCAAGACACAGCTTCTCAATTCTACACCTGAAATTATTGCAGGCCTTACAGAGATTCATATTATGCCATTTTTTTTCTGCTCTCATGATAAATTTGTACTCGTAGTGCTGAACATCATATATAAATTGTACCATATTGAATTGGACTGTACTGAAAATAAATGAAGCCTCATTTGTATGATGTTGCATTGTCTCACAGAGACTATTGTGACATTCAAATTGGAACAAAAACCTTAGATGCACTTCTCCAAAACAGCTTATTTTTATATGAGGCAAATTTTTACATCACCCCTCTCATCGCTAGTTGTGATGAAAGAATAAAAACCATTCAGCAACTCACACATCTTAAAAATCGGGCAGTTCAACAAAGCGCTCCACAGAACAGGTGGGGATTAGATCGATATAAAGATACAGCATGTATGGAAAAAGCTATGGAAATAGAGAGAGTAAAAAGACATACAAATGGGTTAAAGTGTTGCTCCTGCTTTGCATTCAAACAAATAATAAATGGAAAAAATGCAGTCGCTTTGTCTTAAAAATGTATTTTTGTTACATAAGAATTAGCTCTTCAACCTTTTTTCCCCCGCAAACATTCACATAAAAAGTTTCTTCTTTATCAGTGTCAGCTCTCTTTTTTCACATGTAGGGAGGTACTAAAATTAGATCATATCATAAGAAATGATATTAAACTAAAAAAACCCACAAACAGTGATGTTGGTTTTAAAACAAAGGTCGTCTGCAAACAAGGAGCTGCTCGGCTCATTTCAGAAACAGATCATTTCCTAGCAATATTACAGATGTGACATGAAGATCCTTTTGTAGAACTTAATATGTGAAATATTTTCAGTGCTCATCTTCATGAATAGAAGTGGAAAAAGTACAGATCCTTATATAAATGTAAATGAGTGTGAAAAATGTATCTTATTCTGTAGCATGACAAAACTAGTGCAGAGATTGTTACAAGTTTTATGTTCGGCTTAAAAACAATCTTCAAAAAAGAAAAGAAAAACATACGTCAGTTTGTAGATGTCTTTGCAAAGTCTCAGTTGAAAAGTGTTCTTCTCTTTTTTTTATCGCCACAAATATAATGAAAAGGTTTGAAAGTAAAAGAGGCTTCAAAACAGTCTTATCTTGTTGCATAAGTGCAAACAAAAGGCGTGACTGTGGATCTGTGGCAGCTATAAAACAAACATCTAATGCAAAGAAACAAAGTTTGAAGTTGGGCCATGTCACTTTTTCAGATGTAGGAACTTTAAGGTTTTTTGTTGTTGTTGTTTGTTTTGTTTTGTCATGCTGTCAAATGAGAAGCTGCCTTCTAACTTCTCCATCAGAAGGACGTTGAGAAAAAACAAAATGTTGAAAACTTTCCTCTGCTGAAGCTTGAAGGCAACCGATCAAACTGAGAAAAATCTGAATTTTCATAAATCATAAATCTGCATAAAGAAAAGTATAAAAGAGATGGACATGGGTTTAAAACCAGTTGAAAACCAACTATATGTGAAGAATTCTAGTTTGTGTCGTTTATGAAAACAAACTACTTAGAACATCTGCAAAGCTTTACTTTCACGGGTTTTTCTGTGCCTCTGTACCATTACAATCGTTAAGGCTGTTTCACAAGCATTTCATGAATCAATTTGTTTTTCACAGGTTTAAAGCACACCATAAAATCTTCACTAACAACCATTTTGCTCTTTCAGTTCCCTCTTTTGACCGACAGGCACACCAGAGCCTCCCATATCTAAATCATTCCTTGTCATTCTTTTGCACACTTCGGTAAGCTGCACTGCGGTATTTTCCGCTGACTTGTCCTAATCAGAAAGGTCCTGCCAGGATATGAATGAGTGGATAACATCTGACAGTGGTATCCAATCCTGTGACCCACACAGTAATTCTATGGCTGCTGAGGAGGCCTCCACTACAAGCATCTTCAAAAACAGGCCTTGTGCGCGGGGGCTGGGTTGGACGGATTGGGGGTAGGGGCAAAGCTTGCGAATTCCGGAGGGTGGGCTCTTGAGCGTCGGTGGGTGGAGACAGGCTTGTTGTTGTTTCATTCCTCCAACGTGTTTTTCCTCTTTCCTCATACTCGCGAATAACCCCTCGAGAAACGTCCCACCAAGGCAGAAGTGAGATAAGATGGAAAGTTTCTCATTGGGCTTGTTCTTGTTGTTGATCTGCTCCGTGGGCTATTCTTCTCTTAAGTGATCTATGCTGTTGGACGTAAACCATGTCCAGAATAGGAAGTAAGACGTGTAGTGGAATTTAAATGTGCTCAAACTTGATTTAATCCAGCTTTTATGTTTGTTTTGTGGTTTTAAACATACTGTGTTTTAACAGTACCATTTTAAAAAAGCATATTGAATTGATACAAGCCACCTGTGTTAAAGTTCTCTTTAAGGAAGCTTAGTAATGCCACAAAAATCTCTTTAAGTTTGAATAAAAGTGGAACTTTAAGACTCAAACTAAGTTATTTTGTAAGAAGAAGAAGGAAAAACAAGACTTAACAATTTCAGCTCCAAACTTTACTGACAGCTTCATAGTATTTCTAAAAGCATTTCTAACCCCCCCCCCCCCCCCCAAAAAAAATAAACAAAAAACAAAACAAAAAGAAATGACCCTCCCCCGCTCAAAAAGAAAAAGAAACAGACAGAACTAATCTTGGTAAGGAACGTATCCTCATGACAAACGAGGCTCAAGACTTACAAATATCTGCTTTGCTTTCTGTCAGTTTTCCAGTCACATTCCAAAGCTGTGAGTTCAGCTCTCCTCTGGTGCCCACTATGATACTGGGAGGTAACTGGTTGTGAGTTAGGAGCATGAGCACAAACACATGTCCATGCATGAAAGTGGGAAATGATCATTTGCACTGTTTTGTAAAATTCACAAGTTCTAGTTTCCAGCAAAACAGGTTTAGGTTTCTTAAGCATAGCTGGATGTTATTTCTGTTAAAGCCACAGCTGCATTTCACCCTTTTGAATATACACTGGTGTGAAAGTCTGAAGTGAGCTGTGCAATGCAAACAAAGGGTGTAATAAGCTTACGTATTTTAATGGTGCTGTGTTTACTTTGTATAAAATGTAGAAAAGTTAACCCTGTCTTGAAAATCTTTTAGAGTTTGGCTTTGGTAATAGTAGGGTCTGGAGAAGAGATTCAAACAAGCAAACAGTAATAGAAATCGACAAAAAACAAGCAGTAAAATAAAATAAGAAACATTTTTTTGATGAATTTTCTTTGTTAAGTGATGCTTTATGTGTGAATTTTCACCCATTTAACACTATTTTTGTCACCCCGTGGAGGTCTAAACAAACCAACAGTAGACTAACATATTTTAAACATGTACGATTTTCTTTGAATTTACTTAATTTTTATGAGTCAAAATACTCAAAGTAAAAAAACAAACAAAAGCCACACAGGACACACTGCTGTACTTCCACGTGATGATGGGAAGATCTATGAAAACAAGCCTGCAAATCTGTAGGTTAATCAGCTACACCCATTAGGGGCCTAACTTCATCATTTGCTTTTGATTGTAATTGGTTGATTCATTATTTCCTTGTTTTTTTGTGTGTTTTTGCTGTTGTCATGGCCACCCTATTATTCCGCAGAGTTCATTAAAATGTAATTTAATCCCATCCAATCATCTAATCTAATCTCAGTGCATAATAGCCTTATGTAGCTACACCAACCCCTTTTGATACAGGACCTCAACAAAACACATTACAAGCAGTGCACTGCAGCGCATAGCATATCATATAGCACACGTTACAGCTTGCAGCTTCCCACAGTGGACGTGGGTTGTTTTATGATCTACACAACTATTGGGCGCGTGCTGTTGATGGTTCCGAGTCCAGTTTCCCCCCCACAACACACACCCATTTTCCTCTTTGAATCTTGGGACAGAAATGAGAAGCAAGAAAGCATGTAAGTGACAAAGTCACGTGTTCTCACTACGGGAACGGGCACAGCCAGCTCGAGAGCGAATGAGAGCGAAGACGAGAGCGAGAGAGGGAGTGAGAGAGGCAGCGACCGAGAGAGAGAGAGGGGTAGAGCAGTAGGCTACAGAGGTGGTGTGAGTGAGGAAGGGATTGAAGGGAAGAGAGAAAGACATGACAAAAATATCAAAAGGCAGAAAGCACGCCGTACCATGCGAGCTAAACTGGTGACCGATGGGATCGAGGATGTCGGATTAATGGTGACTACCGCAGCCCGTTTTCGCAGAGGAAGCTTCTCTATTGCAACTTGGGCGCAGAGGGTCCGCGGGGAAACATGGCCGAAGGTTATTCTGCAATTATTTTCTATTTTCTGCTCTTAGTTTTTTTGTTGTTGTTATATATATATATACATATATTTGCTCCACGTGAGCTCGCGCGAGAAGGGAGAAGGAGGCAAGGTGCAGCGTGATTATTGTTCCAAACCTAAAAAAATTAAATAAAATAAAAAATAAAGCCTGAACCGCCACACTGCCGAGCACCACATCTAACCACGTCTGGCAGCATTAAGATAGATCCACTGTTAGAGCGTATATGCTTTTCAAGCCAGTAGTAAAGCTCGAGGAACCATGTGTACACCTGCCCTTTTTTCCTTATAGCATGCAACTCCACATCAGGAGCGGGCTGTAGATGCACGAGGAAAACCCTCCACAAGTTACACCACTGAGCATGCCTGTGCACGAATCAGAGGCATTCATCTGTCATGGAGTAACAACTTTTTCCCCCCTTTTTTTGGTTGAGGGAATGTCTGGTTGACGCACATCGGTTCACAGCACCACGCGTCCCTCTTCGCTTATGTGACATGTGAAAAATAGTATAGGAAATTTCTACCGGCCCTGAACTTCGCATAGCCTGTACTTGAAGTGGAGGGGATTCCCCTCACGCTTCTTGGAGAAGTTTTCTTTATTTCTTTTCTTTTTTTTTTACGCAACAAAGCTCATTAAACTTATATAAACGTGTATGCACGCAGGGCGGTGAGTGTTGAGCGGCGTGTCTGCGAGCACAAACAAAATGTTCTAACTCGCCTCTTGTACTGCCCGCTCGTTCTACAGGAGGGTCGGGTAAAGGTGGCGGAGAAGACCCCGCCAAGTCCGCCGAGCAGGAGGAGGACCGCACTCGACCTCAGGTCCTGTCGGGATCGGGCTTCTGCAAATGGTTCAACGTCCGGATGGGATTTGGATTTATCTCAATGACCAACAGCGAAGGGAGCCCCGTTGACCCCCCTCTGGATGTTTTCGTCCACCAAGTAAGTTGATGAAAACGTACACACAAGCACCGAGGAATACGCGTTTGCGTCGTGGTGATGTGGTGGGCATGGCCTCATCCGGATTTTCCTTTCTTTAAAAAAAAAAAAAAGAAGCGTGGAAAAGCGACGAATGATTGAATACTTTTTATTTCCTCTGCCAAAAAAATGCTACTGTTACCTCAGATCCCATCTTGCTGTCCTCGGGCCCCTTTTTAATTCTTCTTCACAGCGATAGTTACACTGTATCATCCGGATGTTTCGCCTTGCCCGACACGTTACTGTGTAACAACATGCTGTCCACATGCTTAAGGGACAGGAAAAACCAAACCAAAACAAACAAACGACACACACACACACACACACACACACACACACACACACACACACACACACACACACACACACACACACACACACACACACACACACAAAGTTTTCCTCTGAGGCACACGTTTAGCTCTCCCTTTGCTTCTCCCTGTGAAGGGAAAGGAAAGAAATGTCGTGTGGATATGACACGGTTAGTTTCACACTTGGCCCTGTAATGGACAGCAGAGCTTGCTTGATATCCAGCCAGCTAACATGTCGGAGAGCGTGTTTTTTTTTTTTAACTCACTGCTGGGCTCTGTTCTGGGAAGGTGGATTTTGCTCAGTGCTGTTGTTTGCTTGATGTACTTGAACCGTATGTGCAGTTTATAGAAACATCCTTTTACTTTCATACCGAATGGTGACGTGAAGCAAGCCTGTGTGTCCCCCTCCCACTCCCTCCGCGTGTACTGCTGATTTATTGTGCATGGAGTTCATTTCAGAGGCCTTGTTTTTGACTGCTACAGAAAACAAAGAGCAGTGAAGTCCTCCCTTGTTTTAGCTCCCCTTTCCCTCCGTTAAATCGCCCTTTTTTACGGTCCTATAAAGTGCCTTTAAAATTCTCGAGGAACGACAGACGACGAAGAGAGGCATTTTTGTTGCCATTTCATTTGACACACTCTCTCACTTCATTGTAGAAAAGATGACTCCACTGATTACTATAAGGCAAATTAGTAGCACTGGGAAATATGGATTATAGTTGCATAAAGGGATTAGTTTATTTAGATAAAAAAAAAATATATATAATGTAACTCAAACACTTACAGTATGTTTTTTTCAAGCTGCATGCCAGACTAAAAATAGAAAGTGGGACCACAGTTTCACATGGTTTGCTATCCAATGTCTTTTTGAATGGCATTTGAGTGTGTTCTGCACCAGCAGGGTAGTTTCCACCTCTCTGAGCTATGCTGCATTCAGCTCAGTTTTTATGGAAAAATAAATAAATAAATACAAATAAAAAAAAAATAGATATATGTACATTTCAAATTGTCCGCAGTATTTGATTGACCAAATGTGTTCACTGCCATTGAATTCTGACAGCGGTAAAGCTGGTTGTTTAGTGCATTTAGTTTGGCTATAAACGTGATAATCGAGAGTTATAAAAATATCTGGATTAAAATCCTGGAGTAAAAACATTCAGTGACTAACAACAATATGTTGAGCTTTGCTTCATGCGCATCTTCATATGCACGTAATAATATAGCCTGACATGTATTTCTACATTTTTTGGTTAACATTTACATGTATGTGGATGTTTTCATGCGCTCTTACTGCGCCTGCATGAAACAAGCCCAAGCTCGGGAAAGTGGATGACTACAGCACTATGTTATCAGATTCTGATTGATACGTTCACATTGTGGCTTCATCAACTGAAAGCACTGCATCTGTCCATACACTCCAGACTCCTGTCTTCCCTGCTGCTCAGAGATGTTTTAGGAGTGGATCAGGCCATCAAGGGTGAATAAAGGTGTGCTCTGGGAAACAGTCTTAAGAGCTGAGCAGGAGTCTAACAAAACACTGTGTGTCTCAGTAGTTTGTAGCCTATAAGGCAGAAAAGGCTTGTGCGGTATACTGTTGCTTTACATAGGAAAAATATTTAGATCCACAATGCAAGAAAGGCTCATTAGGTACTGTGATGATGGCGGTGTATAGATGAAAATGTTTGCAGAGCTGCTCTGTTTCATTCATTCGTTTTTTCATATTTTGGGAGGATGGTGGGGACCAAATTGTTCCTAATATAGCTTTTTGTTAAATTATAGCATTCAGTGAATCATATGTTTACACTCGATCATTTGTGTCCCAGTGTTTCTGGCAGCTGTACGCGCTCACAGTGACACGACTGTCATTTAGCACAAAGGGGAAGACATCGTGCACTCATAAACACGCTGTCATAATAAATGCAAACAACCCTGTGATTTCTTTGGAAGGATTCACACTCGTGCATTCGTATTAAATCGGTCACTCATTCTCTCTGATTGTTCCACCCTCTCTGTCTCTCTGCTAGCAGCCTGGAGCTATTTGAATATATTGATGTTATTTCCAGGTTTAAAAGAAATGTTCAGATTTGGAAATATTGAATACAGATCTGGCCTGTTATATCTTAAGTAGAAAATTATTTAAAAGTCTTAAAGCCATAATAATTGTTTTAGGATGCATTTTGTCATTTTTAATCAGTGGCAAGCTCACAATCAAACCAACTTAAAACAAAGGTTATGAATTATTTTACACGTTTGTGGTAAAAGGGTCGTTGTTGAAATAAAACTATCAGAAAGGATGCCGATTTATTCTTGCACAACATTGACCCTATCCGCATGATAAAAGCTGAGGTAAGAAAGATAGGGAGGGGAAGAGGGAGCATGAGGACAGGAGGAAGGGGGGAAGAGAGGAGGAGTTTCCTTAAGAGAGGGAAAGAGGAGGGATGTGGGAAAAAAAAAAAGTGTGGGTGAGGGGTGGGGGTGCTGGGCTGGGGACGGCGGTAGTCCAAGAGGAAAACATGAGTGAGAGGTTGGAAAAAGACGAGCGAGTGGTGGAGCGGGAGGTAAAGGAGGGAGGGTGTGCGCTTGTGTGTGTGTGTGTGTGAAAGAGAGAGTTAGTGTGAGCCCCCCCACCCCCCAGAGCACGAGGCCTCTTCCTGGGAGGCCTCTTCATCATGGCTCCTATCTGATCGCTTCCTTTCGGAAGGTGTGAGAGAGTAATTAAGCATCTTCACTCTCTCCTTAGTGATTCCACTATTACATTATCTCTGTGTGTCAACCACTTCTCTACCTGGGCTGAGTGTTTTTTACTATGTGTGTGTGTGTGTCTGTGTGTGTGTTGGGGGGGGGGGGGGGTGTCTCTCCTTGGGCATTCTTTAAAAAGAGGAATTTCTTAAAGACAAAAAGGCAAGAGGGTAGGCGAGGGGTTTAGTGGGTTGGGGGTGCTGCCTGCCCTTTGTCGGTAATCAGTTTGAAATGTTGAACAGTTTGCTGTTGCTATTCTCCTGAAACCCCATGAGTTTATGAATCCCTTACGAGTGTGTGTGTGTGAGTGTGTGTGTGAGCACTTCTTACTTTCTGCTTTCAGCCACCAGGTTGTCGATGCCTACGTGTGATCCGTTGAAAAATGTTCTAGGTTTTTGATCATGCATGTGCGCACTCGAGAGAGAGAGAGAGTGTGTGTGTGTTTTGTGTAGTGAGGTTAAAGTGGGCCCCTAGTGAGATTAACCTCTGGTCCGTGTCACCGTTTGGCATGCAGGCCCCACCCATCTCTGCCTGCAGATAGCCAGTATCAGGCTTTGTGTCTCCTGCAGCCACACCACTCCACTCACCCACACCACCGCCACCCTTCCCGTCTTTACATCAAATAAAGCAAAAGAAGAAGAAAGACAAGTCATGTGACTTCCTTTTGAGGAGCTGGGCGCATATAGCGGATGTTTGATTGGTAATTGGAAGGGTGATGGAGTAGACACAGAAGGGCTACAATAAAGAAAAGAGCAGCAGTTCCGCTGGTCATGTCAGTATGAGCTGATTAAGGATTTAAGCATTTAATTAATCTATTTTTTTTTAATTACCAGGAATGAAAAATTCCAGGAGGCTCTTTCTAGTTCTTTCTTTAATATTTAATGTTCTTGGCTGCTCAGTTCTTCTATGCAATGCTTGATAGATTTTAAGGGCTACAGTCTGCAATTTGTTTTTATTTATTAGCACTTTGTTTCTCCATTGATCATTTTGTCCTAAAAAATGACAAAGAAAAGCATCAAAAAGGAAAAAAATAATAATCATCAAAGACCTAATTAATTAATAAAACAACTGTTACATTTCCGAAGGATAGAGAAAAGTTAGATTTAGACACAACATGTGTAAACAGACGTTTAAAAGCTTTTCTTTTGGAGAGATTTGCCTGAAACGGTTTTAATTTGCGATAATCTATAGTCAAATTTCTATTAAAAATTGCTAGAGAGACAGATGAAAGCAATTTATATGTAAAAACACAGTTGTTGCAAAGGCTCAAATAAAAAAATAAAGATAAAGATTAGAGCTATTATAGTAAATAAAATGTATAAAATCCCTCAATTAAACATCTGACTACATTTATCTCATGTTCATCTCTTTGTATTCATGTTAGAATTCATCAGATCCGAGCTAATAACCAGCACTCATTTTTGTGTCATGTTTGTCACGCATTACATCATCATCTGTCTACTTTGTTAGATTGGGCGAGTTCAGTGCCAAGGCATACAAAGAAAAAAAAAAGACAGCTGCTGTTTTTTGCCTCTGTAAATGGATTCAACTGTAAAACCAATTAAATAATGATTGCAACTCAAATTGTATGCACTACCAATGTACACGTGTAAGGTTTGAAAGGTTTGCATTGATCCATCATTTTTCCTAAAAGAAAACGTGAAAAATTCAAACCTTTTAAAATTGATTTCTGTCATTTTAAATTTATGATATATTCCATCATTTGTTCTTTTGTGAAAGTGACACCTCTTTAAATGGCTGGCAGTGAATCTTTGCAGTGACACTGGACTGTTTCTGTTTTGAATAGGTGCAGTTATTAGCAGGCTGTGTGCTTTATCACCAGTCACCTCAGTGAGGTTCATTTCCCCCTCTCATGCTGATAAATGTACCAGGATGATCTAGTGCTTCCTTCCCCAGATCAAATATTTGGCCCAGTCATAATCGGGGGTGTTGGATGTTGTTAATTTGAAGCAGGGGAAACATGAAGGCTTTTAACTGTTTGATGGGGGCTGGGCGAGGTTCAAAGGTCAGAGCCACTAATGACAATGTGTTGAGGAGGGCTGCGGTGTCACCGACATAAGAGCGGCTCTGTTGGTGGTTTTCACTGGCATGTTTGTGTGTGTGTGTGTGTGTTTCCTCTCCCTTTCTTCTTTGGTTTATATATATCCTGTTGGGTTATGTCCATCTGAGCTGATCTAGCCCAGCTTTATCCACTTAGCATTTCCTGTGTATTAAAAGCTACTCAGTGACACCAAGCCACATGTTGACCACCATCTCCCTCTACTCACTCACCTCTGCACATTCCCGTTCCTCTTAGAAACGAGCACAATACCCTTCTCCACCTCTGATTTAAGGCATCCCATAATTAGCCATTCCATAGCTGGTGGTCGCCTCGGAGAGAGGCTGGTGGAGGATGGTGGCTCTCCTCTCTCTTGCTTCCCATCCCCTCACATTACAGCTTCCTGTATTGATTGCTGGGTCTGGTGATGACGAGGGCCGGCTGATGAAAAGGAGGGCTATTTCTATCTAGGATGTCAGTGTCGATATTGATCTCTGGCTCTTTCCTACACACACACACACACACACACACACACACACACACACACACACACACACACACACATATATATATATGTACGGTAACATGCATGAAGACCTAAAGATATTTATTACACATAAGGAAGCTTGCAAGCATAATCAAGCCCTTTTAGAGTATCTTTCGATCTTTTTGTTGGATAGGTTTCTTCCGTTTAAGGCATGGTGCTGGCTGCTGGTGACCCTTAAGTTTAAGCACAGAGTGGTGGTGTGGTCTTCCCAGCAGGCTGGGGGTGGTGCTACGATGGTTATACCACTGACCTCAGGATTTCTCCTGCTGACCTGTGGGGTTCCTGATCAAATGGTGGTTTTGTTCCTGGCCTCCCCCAATTCCAGCCACTGATGAGGAGTTGCTCCTCCATTGGAGCTGAACAGAATGCGGTGGAGGTAGTTCCATGAACCCCCACCCCCCACCCTTGTCCTCCTCTTCCTCCAGATTCCCACCCATATCCACCTCCCTGTGCTAAGCCACTCCCCCATTTTGTGTTAGAGTCTCTCTTGCTCTCCTTCTCTCTTTTTCGTTCTGCTTGGCATTCTTTCATTCCCTCACCTTAGCCGTGCCCTCTCCTGACCTCTTTGCGTAAACTGAAACGGGTCAGGACACCCGCCAGGTCACTTGAGAGGAGGGGACTCAGGTTGCAGGTTCTGATTTGCGAAGTTTTCGCACACACACACACACACACGCTTACACATGCATAGAGCAGCTCGGAGGCACACATGTATATACAGATCCATATGCTGCAGTTTATTACGTAATTGCAAAGACTGAGCTGTTGCGATTGAACGCGTCAGAACGTATCTGACACAAACATGATGCCATAAACTATATGGAGGAGATTTTAGTGTGTGTGTGTTTATGTGTGTTTTCCTGCATTTCTACAGAACAAAAGGGGATGTGTGGTTTCCTCACTGGTGCATTGTGGGAATTGAGTGAGTTGGAGAGGGGGGGGTAGAGTGCTGAGACAAACCACTCAACTTTGACCTGGAGAGACAAGCTGCTTCTGGACTGAAGACAGGAGAGGAAGAGGAAGGGCTCGTGTGCCATAGTCTAGAGACCAGCTGATGTTTATTTATCATTATTCTGAATATATTGTGTTTCATGGGGGATGGGCACAACCTTTTGTTGTCTTTTTACTGATATCTGCTGAACAAATGCCTTTTAGCCATTCAGATGGTCTAATGATGGCAATTATAAAATCAATTGGTGTTTCCATTTGAATGACCAGGATATAGCTCGGCTGTAGCTTCTCATTTGGTTGATTATTTTGCTGGTATGAGCAGAGAACTTTGATAAAAGAATAGGTTAATGAATATGGAATCTTAACATTATTACTATTATTATTTTGTAACATAATGTTCTGAGATTGATCATGATGCTGCTTGCTTAGTTTGTGACTCTCCTCACCGTCCCTTCTGTGTTATTCCCTTTTTTGCATCTGTGGTGCATAATCTTTCCTCTTGCTCATTTCCATTCCCTGATTCTCATCTATTCCTCAAAGCCAAATCCAATAGCTGAATGCCCAAAATGGATGAGTCTTCCATCACAAATCGACTAGAAGCAGAGTGGCCTTGGCTGTAAGTCTCACTTACTGCAGTGGGGGAATCAAGCAGGACATCAGAGGAAGAATGAATGAGTGAATTTTGGACATTTTGCTTTTAATGCTAAAAAAGGCGATTTTCTCTTTCGAATAAATTGTTGAAATGTTCAAATGTGGGGAAAAAAAGAAAGAATTGTTTAAAAAAGGTTAAATATGAAGTCACAACTCTTCCGTGTATATATCTATATTTTCTGAGGACTAAACTGAAAACCTATTTATTGTTTTATTATATAAAAAAAGTAAAGAAAAAAATTGTGTATTATTACTCATTGTGAGAGAGGCCTTTGGAATCCAGATTAATAGCTATTTGGTAAAAGTTTATGTTTCATATGTACTAATTTGTGTTTAATATATATGAAAAAAATCAAAATCCAAAAATCTCTAATGAAAAAAAAAGATTAAAACGCAGGGAAATAACATAATTATATATCAGCATTGTTCAAGTTTAAGAAATTTGATGGCTTTCTAAAACTTTTTTTGTACTGAACTATAAGTTGTAAAAATACCAATTCTAAAAAAACCCTAAAAACAAAAACAAAACAACAACTAATAACCTTTATTATTTGAAACTGAAGTTATTTTTTTTTCATGATGTCAAAGTTTGTCTTTGATATCATTCTTTTAAGGAATAAAGTTCAAGTAAAGGGAGGTAAAGATAAGAAAAGGGAAAATATAAAAAAAATGCAACTTACTTAAATTGTCTAAATTATATATATATAATTTTTTAAAAATGCACAAAAATTACTTTAAAAACAGAAAGAAACGAACATAAACTGATTTATTTAATGTAGAGTGGATATTTTATTTTTTCTTATCTATTTGAAAGTTTTTCTTTAATCCTAAGAAAGTCTTGGCGTGACCCTCATTTACCGAGTGCTGTGATATGTGAGTGCCTTTAGAATACATTTTATTAAGCATTTTTAAAATGATTTTTTGAATAACTGGGTGTTGTAATAACGACAGTTTGTGTTACCTGAATTTTTAAAGGCGACCTAACAGATCCCAAGAAAATGTATTTGATTGCATATTCTTACATTGAGATATTCTTTGTGTTTGCAGTAGGTTTTGAAGTTTTTTCCGCTGTGTGAAACAAGGTTAAATGTTTTCCTTTTTTTCATACTTGTTTTCCTGAAGGAAACAGAGACATATTAAATGTATTTCGTTTCACTTCCATTTAATCCACGTGGTATCCCAGTGGTCATTTATTGTACAGTGGTTTTCACATGGACAATTATCTGAGTGCAGTGAGTTCAAACACTATTCTTAGTTTGTAATTAATTCCCACATCCTCTGTACGTCTTTCCTCTCTCTTAGGTTTTCATCTCTATCTACAAACCACCTATAGAGTGCCTTCAGCTTCCTGTAACCTCAGTCGCTGCAGAAAAATGCTGCTGTGCACAATTTCTCTCCTTCTTCTATAGTTTCACATCTATATCATCTGATCATTTGTGCCTTTCTCTTCCTTTGTCTCCTACATATCTGACTCTACAGCATGCACTGCTTTTACAGATAGCCTGTGTGTTATTTATAGGTCTTGATGTATAGTAGGTAGTAGGTTTGCTCTGCACACTGCATGCCCATGTGGGCGTGTGTTTACCTATAAGAGCCGCAGGGCTTGCTGCGATTCATGAAGGTCACGGATTCTGTGCCTATCAGCCGTCCGCGCTGTGCGATCAACAAGACATAAATCATTGTCCAGTGGTTATGTAGTAACTAAATCAATATTTCCGATCATGTAGATAAGATGGATGGTGGATGCTTTAAGAAAAAAAAAAAGATTGTATAGGTGTAACATTCTTGTCTTTTAAGCCTGCAGAAAAGGAAGTGGTGTCTCTGCGAAAAGTAGATAAAGAGAGTAAACCAAGGACATATCATGTGAGATAAGTCGCTCTGTGGAGCAACCTTCACGGCAGTTGGTACAAACCACATATAGTCAATCCACCATGTTTGAAGTAATGTATTTGCCTCTCGATGTTCATTGTCTGCTAATACTTGTTGTGTTCGCTGCATGTGGCAGTGTGTAAAAGCCCACCTCGTGGACTTGCCCGTGTTAATAAAGTAAATGTTGATTCTTGAGCTATGTGGAAATAAAAGGAGTTGATTGGGGAACTTTTTGTGTGCAGACGTAATAATATATCTGGCAACTGCTCAATGTGTAGATTTAACCTAATGGGTGTGGGCTTGCGTAACATTAATGCTTTATCTTATGCAGACAGAAAGAGGAACTAATCCATTTTCACTGAAAGATTGCATTTTCTGCCTAAGAAGGGGGCTGTCTTTATGTCTAGCTGCATACTGAAGGCTATTAAAGTGTAATAGCCTTTGTCAGTTTCCATGAATCATCTGGGGTTAAATACAATATTCAATATAACCAACAAAGGTAAAACGCACCCTGATACTGCTGTATAAAAAGCCTTTAAAGCTAACATAATAGAGATCTTTCAGTTGCCTTTAACGAGCTACCTTATTCAGTGACGTGGTTTACTATTATAAAAGAATCAGATTTACATTTTCCTGGAACAGTTTTGCTCTTACAAAATCTAACGTCCTATAAATTAACCTTTAAAGATTTATGTTTGTATAGGCTTGCAATTATAATATTTTAACCTAAGGGAAACAAATGCTTTGACATTAAATTTAAAGCAATTTCAACAAACATGAGCCCTAACGTGTCAGATACTCTCGCTTATAACACACAGGGCGTTATCCTACCTACACACTCTTGTGTCTTGCATTTGGCAATAAGCATCTGCCTCTTTTAAAGGGATAATTGCCCTTTTTTATTCTTCCAACAGAGCAAACTAGTGATGGAGGGCTTCCGCAGCTTAAAGGAGGGTGAGCAGGTGGAGTTCACCTATAAGAAGTCCTCTAAGGGCCTAGAGTCCCTGCGGGTGACCGGACCTGGTGGGGGACCCTGTGCAGGCAGTGAGAGGAGACCCAAAGGGAAGGTCCCATTGCAGAAACGCAAACCAAAGGGAGACCGGTAGGTTTTTATTCATTTTTGAAACAAAAAAAAATGTATGTGTATGTTTTGCGTCTGCATGAATGTAATCACACGTATGCATGGTTTTCCTGAAAATGTGAAATACGTGAATGCGTATAGGTGCCTGTGGTTAGCTTTGAGAAAGCAAGACTACGCTGTAGCAATAGGAAACATATTCTATACGTACAGCTACCCGCAGTGAGTGGCTTCTGAGTGGGCTGAGATTATAGATTAAATCTATTCAATCCGCCTCGGTACATGCCTGTTGCTATGGTTATTGTGCACCATAATAAGGAATTGAATAGGGCACTTCGCTTGCCATTGCCGCTATTTTAAATCAATTTGCCAGCTTTTACATTAGAGACTATATTAGCATGGGGGTAGATTGGACCTATATGCATCTCAATGCAGCGGTAGCCAAATCAATTGTTTTGTCCTCAGTTGAATCCTGAAGGGAGCTTTGCTGAAATCTGCAGTGGGAGCCATAGGGAGTGCCTTGAAAACGCTAAGCAGAGTCCTCCTGTCCTCCTACTGAAAGAAAGTGCCCTCATTTGATGTGCGGCAAATCCTGCCAGGTAGAGTCTAAGTACTGTATCTGTTGTGGGAAGGTATCACATGATTTCAAGGCTACATTTACATGAGAAAGTGTAGCGCTGGCACCCTTTATGTTGCTGCATCACTGTTGCTTCAGTGCTCCAATGCAGCACTATTGTGTTTTTTTTTTTTTTTTTTAATAGTGGTAAAGAAAAGCATTTGTTAGAAAGGAAGAAACTGTATCTGACAGAGAAGGCTCCCTGATTGGTTTACACAGCTGAATAATTCAGCTTATTTTGGATAATTGATCCAGTGTTAGGTCAAGTGTCTGTCTTCTGCTAATGTGGTAGCAAGGTGGTTTTGGATTTAGTGATGGCAGGTAGATGTGTGTTTCTGTCTTTGTGAATGCTGGTCAGGGGGAGCAGCTACTGGTGGGTTACGCTGCGGGTTATTCTGCTATGCAACGGATCATTTCTTTCTTTTCTCTAGAGCTGCTCAGATCACGTTGTGTAAAACTGTTCAGTTTAAAAATTGAGTAAACAATTCATCGGTTGTGGAAATAGTGGCTAAAAACTTTAGTGATGACAGTGCTGATTTTTTATCAAACAGAAATTAGCAGAGAAGTCGATGTTTAACAGTAATTGTTGAGAAATGTTCATCAGCTGTTGCAGAATTTTCTTTAAACTAATTAAGCACTCATCTGTAACCATTTCCCTGAAAAAAAAAATTTCCATTAGCATTTAAAGCTCATTAGTCTTAATATGTGATAAAAACATTCTTCAATATTAAACTTAAAGGACATCCAAATATTTTGAGCTGTTTTGTCTTCATCCAGGTTTTTCCCAGTTTGATATGAAATTTAGTTTTTCAATGTTTTCTCTTTGTGTTGCACGCATTTGAATCAAATTAGCTGAGATTAAACTGTGCTTTCATTACACTAAATGAGTGCATGACCTGAGACATACAAGAAATCTGAATTACATGAGTGAATATTTTAAACTTTAAAACCTAAATTCTCCAATAAATTGATGGATTTTCATGCTACCTCGGGATTTGAACTATAATTAGTATATAAATATAATTATTTAATTGCACGAATTAATTTATCAGATCACTGTACTTGTATGAATCCAGGTTTTGAGGACACTTACTAATTACCTCTTAAAACCTACCTTTAAGTCTTTCTTAATTAATGTCACAGCTTTTAGTGAGGTAGCAGTCTTATCTGTAGTCTCTATTATATTCTTTATGGTTTATTTATTGTAGAAAAATAATACTTTTTCTTTACAAAGAACAATTAAACATTGCATTAAATTTTTCTTATTTAATTCAAACAGCCAGTTGTTATTTTATTGGATGCAAAGAACAGGTTAAGTAAAGATAATTTATCTGGTTCCATAGAAAAGGCCGTCATGGTTCAATTTCTTATTTAGTGGCCACAATTTGCAGTTGGGTCTACTTGTCAATTCTTATTTTGTTAATTGGCAATCAAATCAGATGCACCTTAAAATGTGTGCAGTAAGCAGTTATTTCATAATGATAAGTGGTTGAGTTTTGCACTGCTGCAGTAGAAATTTAACACAGACTGATGAATCCAGAATCATTTGTTCTAGACATCATTGCCCAAGAGATATTAAGCTTTTTACACCAGGACATTATTAAAAACCTGAACGGTGACTTGTACGTGACATAAAGCCTTAAAAAAAAGAAAAAAGAAAATATGACAAAAAATATTTATTATTTAATGCAGTGCAAAGAGAACTGATGGCATCATGATGGGCTAACATTTTGGTCTAATTTCTCTTCATGCTTTTATTGTTGCCATTTCATTGCTGGCATTCTTTTCAGAGCTAATAATATAATGCAGTTTGGCATGCCACAGCGGCCACACCAGACCAAAATCATATACAACACTCCCATCTAGTGGGGAATTTTAGTTGGAGCCGACATTTCTACTCCGTAGTGCCGATGATGGACAAGAGTGAAATAAAATCTTTATTCTTCTTTTTTTTAAAAATTCTTCTTCTTCTTCTTATTGTTATTATTATTATAATTACCATGTTAGAAATGATAGTTATTAGTAGGGCCATATTTGTTGTAGTTTTGCCTTTTTAAATCAATCAAGTGTGCCGATTTTCAGCTTTAATTCAAAGGGTTCAAAAAAAGTTTGCATTAACTGCTTAAGAATTTCAGTATTTTAAAAATACTTCCATTTGTTATTTAAATTATTATATATAACACTGTATTAATTGTTTAAAAATAAAGCATTTTAATGTCCCGGTCAGATCTGTTGCTTCATTATTTCATGACCAATAAAGCAGACATATCTGAAGTTGGTTCCATGTGTTGAATTTGTATTTTTCACTGTGATTTTAAATGTGAGGCACAGAGAAATGTCAGTGCAAGTGAGGGACGCCAAATATTCTAAAAACAAATGAATGCACCGGGTAATTCAGCAACATCAAGAGATCGGAAAAACCAAAGGAGACAACTAATGTGCACAACGACAGAATTACTTTCATAGTGAAAGAAAACAACCTCACAACATCTAACACTCTGCCAAAGTCTACAATCAAGAGATGCCTTCATGAGGGTAATTACAGAGGCCAGATTAGACATTACAAGAAAACACCTTAACGAGCCTGCACAGCTCTAAAAAAAGATTCTTGAAAACAAGATTAGCTCGTGTCATAATGATCGAAAGAGAAACGTATGGAGAAAGGAGAGAACAGCTCATGATATGAAGCATACCATGATCCTTGCCAGACATGAAGGAAATATTATGGCATGAGCATGTACGGCTACCAACCACTAGTGTTTACTGATGATGTGACCACTGATAGAAGTAGCAGAATGAATTGTGACATGTACACAGCTATACTCTTTTGTTTAAAATTAGCCAAATGTTGGTAAACTGATTGGAGAGCGCTTCAAAGTGCAAATGGTTAACGCTCCATCGAATACTGCAAACCAAGACTTTCCCTATGCTAAGAAATGGCGTATTCTTCAGTGGCCAAGTCTCAACCTAACCTGATCTCAACCTAACTGAACATGCTTTTCACTTACTGAAAACAAAAGTGAATGCAGAAAGAGCCACGAACAAACCTAGCAGAGCATCTGAAGGGAAGACACACAGCCTTTGGTGATGTCATTGAGTTCTAGGCTTCAGGACTGCCATCTGCAAAGGATTGTCAAAAACAGTCCTTCTATTTAAAATTATTCTAGTTTCTCTAATTATCTTTGGGCCTTTGCAAATGGAAGGCTGTATCAACTGCTATAACTCCTATACAGTTGTGTCTTTGTCCAACAAATTATGGAACTAACTGTATTTTAGCCGCAAAGTGCTTGCAGATTCAAAACTACAAAGTCTGTTTTCTGTTTTAAGAAAAAGAAAAGGAAAAGCTAAAAACAAAGATCCTGTTCATGCTTTCTGTTCTTTTCTCCTCTGTCCCCTGCAGCTGTTATAACTGTGGAGGTCTGGATCACCATGCCAAGGAGTGTGGCCTGCCCCCCCAGCCAAAGAAATGCCACTACTGCCAGAGCATCACGCACATGGTGGCTCAGTGTCCCCACAAGGCGCTGGCGCCCGCCACAGGCTCTCAGGACCAACATGCGTCTACCTCGGCCTCTAGCCCAGGGACCGGGCCTTACCTCTCTCTCCCAGAGGAAGAGGAGCGCTCAGGCTCGTCTCCTCTGGAGGGCTCCTCCTCTTCCCCCGAGGAGCCCCATACACAACGTGGCTCTCGGACCCAGAGGTGGAGGAAATCCTGAAATAGTCCATAGGGGTGAATCTTTCACCGCTAGCCTCTGACACCTCATGTCTCCTCTCAATCAAGGTTACCTGAAGCTCCCCTCATCTACCTCACACCTGTGAAAAATGGGAGGTCTTTATTCCTTTACTTTTATTGTTTGTTTTTTTTGTTGTTGTTGTTGTTTTTTTTTTTTTACAATTTCTAACCAGCGCAGCTATGGCAACGATCAGTGGGGTACGTGATGGGCAAGAATGTGTGTGACTGACTTGCAGTCATTTGGTGCAGCTATGGCAACCACGGCTGGAATGGTGACTGCAGGGGATCACTCTTGTTTCAGTCTCTGCAGCACGAGAGTGAGAAAAAAAACAAAAAACACTGTATAAGTCTAGTCTTGATGATTGTTTTTGCCTTTGTACCCTTGGACCTAAGTGTTGGCCATTATGAATGCTTTTTCTCTACACGACTATCTTGCAGATTTAAAGCCACAAAATATCCTGTAGGCCTAATCATTCTGAAAAATCATGATGCATCCTTTTAGCACACACAGTAGCTCATCTTAAGAAGGATTAGAAGAAGACCTCAAGACCTCAAGACCCTCTAAGCGATAATCCAGACCCGCAGGACCGTTAGCTTGGCTTCTAAAGATCTTTAGGGAAACTTTATGGATCCCAGAGGGAATTTTTTTAAAAAGACAGCCAGCTGCTAGATCACACTCTATACTTCTTAAACACTCACATACATACATGCATACCTCTTATATGATATAGACCGGACCAACTGATTGTCAGACGTCAAACATGTGCAAGACTGAGAGAAAGCGCGTGTCCTGTGCGTGTTACGCATGCTCGAACAGAAAGCAAAACTGTCAGACTGAAGCACCTCTTCCTCAGGTGTGAGTCAACACTATTAACCCTTATGTTTCCTATTATCATAGATAGACACAGTCTATGTAAGACATCATATAATCCATCTAGATCATAGTTTAGATTCAAAGTAATGAACCGATCATTAGATTTCCATTTTGGTTGCGGCATAATTAGTTGAAAATAACATCACAGTTTATAAATTATAGTATAAGTCATTATATATATATATATATATATATATATATATATATATATATATATATATATATATATATATATATATATAAAGTCACAAGATATAATTAAAATTCTATTAACTTTAAGTAATGCATTTATAAGGAATTAGCTCTGATCTATAGGTGTATATTGCATGAGATGCTTTGTTGGTGTGTGAAAACTCTCTCTCTATTTAACCATTTTCATTCATGACAAATCAAACTGACTTTAAAAAAAACCCCAAACTCCATATTTTCCCTTATTTGCTAAATCAGATACTCAGAAATCGCCTTTGATACAGCACAAAAGCTCACCGTTTTGTTACAGGTGTAGTACCAGACCATTATACTATCTTTGTATCTTATTTATTTAATACCTCACTAACTATCCTTCTTGAAAAATGAATGTCAAGCTGTTTGCTCTCCCAGCCGTGTTACAGTAAGATCGAACCACCTGTTCCTCTTCCATCTGTGCCTACCATTTGTTAGCCAGCACCAGCCAGGTTAATGCGCAGTCCTCTTTGGGATGAGGTGACATCACTGCTGCTGCTTCAAACTCACTGAAACAAAAAAAAAGGAGAGAGAGAGAGAGAGAGAGAGAGAGAGAATAAGAGTGCTGCTTTTGGTATAACTTGAATCCCAAGCATGGCTTTAGTGGCACTTATTTGTGACCTAACAACTCTTCTCTGACCATACTGAATGTGAAAAGAGCTTATCTGAAGTCGACTCCTCACACAATTCAAGTTGAGTCGCTTTGGAGTTGTATCTTAATGTTCTGACAAATCAAATAACTTTGTACGATTATATCAAACTAGCGTGTGTGTTTTTAAAAGCTCTAAGTAGACAAGCAACATTTTTTGGTATATTTCCATACCAAAGAGTGTGGCTTTATTTTGTTTTTGAAGGCATTTAATGTTAAGACTTGCTGAAGTGCTTGCTATCCTCGCTCTTTCAAATAAGAGGAACTTATTGCTGAAAGCGCATTAGAGCAGTTGTTGTTGTTGTTGTTATTTTATTTTTTTTATTTAATGTACAGTGTATTTGAATGTGTGCGTGCGTTAAAGATCAAATCTCAACAATGCAGCATGACAGAGATAAAAAAAGAAGAAGTGAATGACCAAACCACAGAAGGAGCACAGCCCATGCTCGAAACTCTATGGAAACATCTTTTTATATGATGTATTTTTACATTTTTACACACAATTTCTCTCAGGATGATGAACTGTTCTCAGGGAATTAACCAAAAAAGTGTATTTTATTCTTTTGGGAATCATCCACTGACTTTCTCAACAAACTCTGTTAAGCAATGACGAAGAAACATATGTAACCGATTGATGTACTATTAGCAACTACCTCTTGAGTTATACATAGCTGTGCATTTCTTTTTGTTTGTATATACATAATTTTATTTTATTTCTTTTTCTTTTTCTTTTTTGATGACCTCAACTTTAGATCTCTGTTATACTGAGGTGTTGTGCAAGACGTTCCCTAATGTTGCCACAGACTTCCTGGTCTTCCTTCCCAGTTTTAATGAGTTTTTCTTTTACCGCAAAAGTTTTTTTTTTGTTTACAGCAAAAGGCTACCTCATAAACGCTGTTCCTCCACAAACTCCTTACCTCCTCCCAAGTCCTCTACCTCCTCCATGCAGTTTTTTTTTCTTAGTTAAAATGCCACTTGTCGCACTAGAGTCACACAGCATTTTCGGCAAATCAGCCCTAGCGGCACATCACTTGTGACTCCAAATATATTATCCTACAATCAAAGCCCTTTTCTTGACGCCTTTACACATGTCGTCAGATTGGGCATTTTGTCTCACGCATCCAGGGTGAAGTTTTTCTGCCAGATCTGTGTGCAAACAGCCAGAGAGTTTACCTCAGTTTGTTGGACTGGCTATAGAGGTGTTTAATAGCAAAATATATTTCACTGTCTCTGTAAAAACCCCATCAACTGTTGTTTTTTTGTTTGGTTGTATTTCGTCATAACCATTTTGGAAACCACTTGATGATTGTTTTAAGAAGGAAAAGGATTGTACTCAAAGAAAGGAGTGCCTAGTTTTCTTTTTGTGTACGTTTGACCTAAAACCAAATACCGGTAGATAACATCTTATTTTGGGGCTTCATAGCAGTGAGGTCATGGCTTTGGTTAGCCATTTTTACACCCCAATCAGAAGTTGTGTGTTATCATGTCCTTTTTGCAAATTGCTTTTGTGGTATAGAGCGGCGGGTAACAGTTAAGATAAAAATTTGTAGATTTTTTTTTTTGGTAATGGTGAAATTTCATTAATGACAAGGAAAAAATGTTTGTTTTCTATACCTAACCCTTGAGGGTTTAAGACTGATGTTTCAAATAACTGCAGTATTATAGTTCATACTCATCTGAGGGAATCACTATGTTGCAGTGGGCCTACATAGTCATTATCAAAATGCATAACCCTGGAATAATATTGTGATATTATTGTTGTTATTAGCTTTGTGTTTTCTTCCAATCAATGTAACTACTGATTATTCTCTTGTGTACTGTTCAGTATTTGACACAGCCAACAAACCCTTTTCTATGAGAGGCAAATCTTGCTGCGGTAGTAATAATCAAATGGCTGTTTGAAGGTTTGTCAAGGCTGCATCGAGAAAAACAATTTGTTAAGTGGTATAATAAACCCTCTTCCATTTTAAATCACATGAACATTTAAACAAAAGCAAGAAAGGCTTCCATGCAATCATCAAAAACACTAGACAGTTAGTACCTGGAAGGTGCTTAGTTTGAGTAACATGGTTTTATCAGATGCAGTTTTATACCACAGAGGAAAGTGAAAACCAAAATAAAGAAATTTCGTAATAAATCTGACAGATCCCATTATAATTTGAATGTAAATCCATCTCAAAGTTGCCCAAGTGTGCCCCACAGTGGCGGAAGTAAATAACACAAATGTCACATGAGCAGCATGTGTCCTTAATGGCTTGTACAGAAGGCTAATATGGTGATAACAAAGATTGACATGTTAAATAAGGATTCTGGGAGCTAAAGGAAAAATTGTTGCCTTAAATCTTTATGGTTACATTTTTTTTTTTGCCTTAAGTCAAAACAACTCTGCGGAGACTTCAGTTCGAGTAGCCTATAGTAAAAATTGGACTGCTTTACTGTGAAAACTGAATCTCAAAGTTTTGTTTATCATTCTTGAGAATCCCTAATTTGCTGAGAGCTGTCTAGCTTACTCAATGAAAGAATAACAAGATCATGTTTGTCCCTTCAATATCTAGTTGTAGCTAGCAAAAAAACCCCAATCTTCCTAGCCCAGGGTTAGAGCCAAAGGCTAACTGGGAGTGGCCATGCACAGACTAAAATGTGCCTACCCCTCTGTCCACTCTGCAAAATTCATAGTGAAACCAGTTAGGTTCCACACACTGCCCTAGGAGCTGCCCTAGAAAAGACTATTTCTTAAAATGCTTAACATCTGCTTTCAGCTTTAAGGTACTATACTTTCAAACTAACCCAAATGACTTTTACAGGGGTTTATTAGCTTTTTCCCTTCTTTATTGGAATGTGAAGTTAGAAATTACACAATTTGGAGATTTAATGGCACCTTGCTGCTAATTCAGAACAGAATAGGCCAAGCTAATTCAGTATAATCGAAGAAAAAGTAAAGAGTGATGATATGATAAAATGACTTAAAAGAGACCTCCTTTTACTCACATGGCTCTAAGATCGATCTGAAAACCAAGAAGTTTATAGCCTAAACTGCTCCATTAAATCCATACAGCCTAGGCTGCAAGGTGAATTATTATTAATAATGCATCAGAAATCACTGAAGAAATATTGGATGTATGCCATGATCCTAGGCAGGGAAACCTCAGCAGAAACCTCGGTTCTCATATGGTGATTCTCGTATGGAGGTTACTGATGACAGAATGAAGTTCACATACCTCATGCTGCCTTTGAAGGCTGCTCTGTGCTTTGCCTTGACAGGAGAAACAATGTGCTGTAGGGGAAGATATCATTAATAATGATTTTTTTTTACTGAACTGTATCATGTCATACTGACAGATTGAACCACTCAAGGACCTATGAATTCAACCAAGGCAGTTTAATGTAGTTGTACTGATAGCTAATGTAACATTACACAAATCTGTTTGTGCTTTTTCATTTTACATCGTGGCCAGGGGAGTCTTCTGTGCTCTTTTCTCTGGAGCACCTAGAGAGCCGTGCACTGATAGCTTTTGAATGGGGAAAAAAACATTTTATGCGCATATCACTCATTATTGTAGCCCCAATATACTGTAAGTGTACTGCCTTTTTTTATTTTTATTTCTGTGAATCTTGGATTGGATTTTTAAATATGTCTTAAATGTTTCACTTGATTTGAAAATAAACGTATTATATTGGCATTAAAATATGTATAATTTTTACTTGATACTGTGGTGATTTAATGTTTGAATATTCTTATATGTAAAATCCACACTTACACAGTGAATGAGCTGTGGCTTAGCAAAAAGGTAAGTTTAACAAAACAATTGACAAAAACTTCCATTACAAACTAGATAAAATTACAACCCATTATATTTCATACAGGACACTTGTGTTTGTCATACACATACTTTAAAAATATATAAAATATTTAAATATTCTAATGTAATTATGTTTTCAATTATTTTATGCAAAAAGCAGGCTTTGCCTCACAGCTCCACCACATCTTTACAAAATCCAGCTGTTTTTCACGCACAGAGAGCTCAGCACCAGGGATATACCAATTGGGTAACTGAGCTACAAACATGGAAAACACAGCCATTTCATTAAGTACACCTGTTTAACTGCTCGGTAATGCAAACATCCAATCAGCCAGTCACATGGCAGCGCCTCAGTGCTTTTAGGCATGTAGACATGGTCAAGATGACCTGCTGAAGTTCAAACTTTTGAATGGCATCACATCAGAATGGGGATGAATGTAGATTTAAGTATTTCAGAAAGTGTTGATTCTATTGAGAGTTTTCCACACAACCATCCCCAGGGCTTACAGAGAATGGTCTGACAAAGAGAAAATATCCAGTGAATGTCAGTTCTCTGGGTGAAAATGTCATGTTGATGCCCGATTATGACACAGTAGCTCAAAAATCACTCATTACAACATGTTGAACCTTGTAGCAGATGGGCTACAGCGGTAGAGGAGCACACCAGGTGCTTGTCCTGTCAGTTAGAAACAGGAAACAGACGCTCATTAAAATTAGACAATAGAAGATTAGAAAAACATTTCCTGGACTGATGGGCCTCAATTTCCACTGCGATAATTAGATGATAGGCCAAACTTTAGGTGTAGACAACATAAAAGTAGTGATACATCCTATCTTGTAAACCAGCCAGTGGTGTAATGGTGTGGGGGATACTTTTTGGGGCTCTTAGTACAACCTGAATATTGTTTAAACACCATAACCTACATACATATATAACCTAAATGTACCTAAATCTTCTGATAGCTACTACCAGTTGGATAACGTGCCATTTCAGAAAGCTCAAATGACCTCAGACTAGTTTCCTGAACATGATATAAAGAACTTAAATGGCCTCCAGAGGCACCAGTTGGTCCAGTAGAGCTGGTGATGTGGGGGATTCACAACATGAATGTTCAGCCAACAAATCTATAGCAACTGTGTGATGCTGTCATGTCAACATGGATAAAAATAAATAAATAAGGAGTGTTTTCAGCACCTTGTTGGACCTATGGTATGAAGATTTAACATTTAATACCTAATGGTGTACCTAATGAAGTGGTTGATGATAGTATATTTGGCTAGGCTGATAAGTAAACCCACGTGAAGGTAACAGCTGTGTTCAAAAGAAAAAAACAAGGACAGAACAGAATCTGCTACTTTTAAAGCCTGATCCAAATTAAGTATCGCATATCAGGATACCTCTGATTGTACTTCCCTGACTTTGATCTTTGTATGTTAAAGGAAAATTTTCAACCGGATATGTATTAAACAGCAAATGTAATATTATTAAGATCAAGTCAACCGTCAGCTAGCTTACTGAGTGAACTGGTAGCTTCTCAATCCCAACTAGTAGTTCGTGCTTCGGGAAAATCTCTGTAGACTTTAAACATTGGTTCTAAAATAATTACTAGAAAAATGTATTTAATTTTGAAAGCTTTATGACATTTTCACTGCTTGCCTTTGCCACAGTCCCTCAGTCCTCTCCACGCTGTCTCACTTTTCTCTCTCTCTCTCCACCTTAGTGTTTGTGTTTCTTCTCCGCTGTCTGTGTGTGGTTGGATTTTACCTGTGTTCAGGGGCGGGACTCATTCAGGCTTCACGCGCCCGGAAGTGATCCACGCACTTGTTCCTGATAAGCTCGTTACCACCTCTTCTTAAGGTAGTGCTTCAGTCTTCTTTGAAATGTTGAATTAACTTGGTTAGTAAAGTCTGGCTGCTTGATTTCATGTGAATTATTTACCCAGTGTTTCCATCTGCACAGTATTCCCAAGTGTATTGTTCGTTTGGTGTGTGGTGAGCTGAAACTTGAGTTTTTTCGAGAATATTTTATATCTGTGGAGTTCCCTGCCTTCTCGAACTTCCTTAACAGCGGCTTTGTGTTTGGATTCTGACTGTCTGCAAATACACCTGTTGAACTTTTTAAGTCAGAGTCCTGCATTGTTTCTACAGTCATGCAGGACCGGATGGCTGTTGTCTACATCGGCTCACTCTCATACCCGATACCGATGCGTTGCAAGTCACGTGTTTTTATGTTGTATGGTGTGACGATTCATGTGCTTTTGTGCTGAGGTGTTTTTTTTCCTCGGTTCTCAAACTGCTCTTCTGTCAGGAGCTCAGTCTGGGTAGAGTTTTTTTTTTCTCCTCCTCTCCCCTCATGTATTGTGTATTTCATTGTTTCTCTTACCATCCTACCTCTCTCTGACCTGTCTTCCAAAAGGGGGTCTTTGTGTAATGTATGTATGGTCCGAAGGGGTCCCGTTTCGCTGCAGGTAACATGTACGTGTAACGTTGCAAGTGAAAATTAAAGGCATAATCAATCAATCATTGGTTTGCGTCCATCCTGCCAATTTTAAACCAGACCAAATACATTAGTTGAACTTTAGATGAGATGGGTGAATGCTAGAGAAAATGAGTGACAACATAAAAGATATAAGCAGCCACACTGCTGAATACTATGTAGCTAAACATAATCCAGGGTAAGCTGGTCTCCAGTAAGGTTATAGAGAAATAAAAAGTGGTTATGTGGCCAAAGCATTTTAAAAGTAAACGAACTTTCTGTATCTCCATAAGTTGATTAATGAAATACAGTGAGTGTGTTATAATGTGTATGTCTCCAACAATTCTGAAAACCATTTAGGTCTTTTTAATGCAGGATGATGAAATGAATAAATGCCCACGATCTACAAATCAGAGGTTAGCTGCTTTTGGATTGTTTTGTAAATTGAAAATCTTAGGTTTGGGATTAAAAAGCTGGATGGATGACAGTATGTCATGGCTATTATGTCTTAAGTTTTCACAATAGAATAGAATAGAGACAGCAGTAATGTGTTGTGTTTAAAGGGGCCTCAAATGTATGCCACAAGAATAACAAGAAGCTTAGCCTGTATTGGCTGCTGGCAAAAATATCATAGGATGAACTGAGTCCAAAAATAAAACACAAAACCAAATTCTAATTAACACAATTGACACAGAGCACACAATGGAAGCATAATACATTTCTTGACAATGGACAATGGGAAGATGAGACCATATAAACGCTGAGAGCTGACTGAGGAATAAAAACAGAAAGGGTGTGGTACACAAAGCCACAAAACAGATGGAGACAATCACAGAGGCAGGACGTAAAAACTGAAACCAAAAACTGAATCTGAACCAAAGCTCAAATAAAAGCCAGGAATCGAAAACTTAAACACAGGAATAGTAAAGCAATCCAAACAGGCAACAAAGCTTCAATAAAAACTGAACAGTAACCAAATAATACCACAAGAACTAAGGTTTAACATTACTGGAGTGAGCATAAAATCAAAATAGGAATCCAAACTTGAGATGCAAACCAAAGATTTCAAGTGTTAGATCAATAGAAACCAAAGGGAACCCTGGGGACTGTGACCAACAATGCACAATAGATAGACTGGCTATCCATTTAGAGGAGGGGAATAGAAAATAAGATGACATGCTCAATAACTAGCTAGATATTCTACAGTTATAGCACATGATACAGTAAAGAGGAGAAATTAATAATTCACAACAAGGTTTGGGGTGGACCAGAGGTTAACACTGTTATCTCACAGCAAGAAGATCCTGGGGTTGAATCCACTGGGCTGCAACCAAGCATTTGCAGCAATGAGTCTTTTACATCGCTGTAGAGGAATTTTGGCACACTCTTCTTTGCGGAATTGTTTTAAGTCAGCCACATTACAGGGTTTCTCAACATGAATGGCCTGTTCAAGGTCTTGTGAAAGCAACAGGATTCAGAGGTCGGCTTTTGTGTTTTGGATCGTTGTCCTGCTCCATAACCTGAGTCTGCTTGAGCTTCAGGAACATTTTCTCTCAGGATTTTCTGGTAGAGGACAGAATTCATGGTTCCATCAATTACTGCAAGTCGTCCAGGGTCCCGATTGAGCAAAGCAGCTCCAGACCGTCACATTACCTCCACCATGTTTAACTGCAGTTTATAATAGTGTGATACTTTTACATGAACTCAAACCTTCCAAAAAGTTAAACTTTTGTCTCCTCAGTCCTCAGAATATTTCCCCCCAAATCTTGTGGAAATGAGCCTTTGTGTTGGTTTTGGTCAGCATGGTTTTCTCCTTAGAGATCTCCCTTCGATGCTATTTTTGCCTAGTCTTCCTTACTGTTAACTCATGAACATGGTCCTTCGCTAAGGAAAGGGAGGTCTGCAGTTCTTTAGATGTCGTTCTGAGTTCTTTTGTGACCATCTGGCTGAGTCGTTGATGTGCTCTTGGAGTGATTTTAGGTGTGACTAATGAAATTGAAATAAGCTTTTCAAAAGAATGTGTTAATCACAGTTAACTCGTGATATAACAAAAAACAAAAATTTAAATGTAAAAACTGCATTATATATTTAATTTGGTTATAATGATGTCAAATAGTCAAACAATCAAGAAATCAGGAAGAGTGCAAATGCCTTTTCACAGCACTCTAGGTTAGTCTAACTGATGGGTTTAAATGGTTGTCTTGTGTTAGCCTGGTGACCTGTCCAGTGTATACTGTGCATCTCACCTTATAATCGTTGGGATAGGCTCCAGCCCTAGAGTGATCCTGAACTGTATATATGGACAATGGATTGTCTGGAAATAATTATTAATAATAAATATAATAATGATAATAAAATTAACAGGAGTTGAGGATAATTAATTGGTAGTGAAAGAACATATTATATGCACCTCTTAAAAGTGAGTTCCTGCACTGCCTGTGTGCTCTTACAAGCTTTTTCCCCCCATCCACTTTCTTACTTCCTAAAATTTTTGACCTTGAATAAAGTCACTCGTTTATAGTTCTTCCGTTATCTGACAGGAGAAACATTTAAGAGCCATAAATCACAGATTGCACAAGGCACTGAAAGTGAGGGTCAGTGATGACAAAGTTTTATGTGAAAGAAAATGAGTTTCTTTATTCTACCAGTTCACCTAGGTCTCCACAAGGGGGCAACCCAGTGCTGCTGTATCCTTGTTCCCCCTCAGGCCTGAAGGACAGCCAAAGCAGATTAATCACCTCAACACATCTGACTCACCAAAGAGACTGGTGTTTCTTCACAGCCCTCTCTCTATTCTGCTGCTCTTCTTTAATGGTCTCGCGCCTTGCTTTTTTATAACCATCCGTCTCATTCGCTTTCTCTCTACTAAGCACATCCAGGCTTGAGGGGGTCCATTAAATGAATTGTCTTTGTTTACAGTTTCTCTTTGTTACCACCATCATTTTCCTACACAGCTCCCCTTTTTCAAACACTATCTCTTAGAGATGGCTTTGTCAAGGTCAGCTATTTTTATGGCGTGCAGTACTGGAGGTATCACGGCAAGGCGATGATAAGACGAAGAAGAAGCCAGGGGAGCAAGGATGGAGCGAACCAAAGGATAAATACTGCTGGGCCTTTGCTGCAGACACTATAGCGAATGTTTTCAGGATGTCAGATGCAGTATGCAGGTCGAAGAGAGGAGAAGAGTACATATCTTGTCTGTCTTTCTCTCTATTCCTCATTCTTAAACTGGATGTTGACCTTTGTAGTACTGCCTCCAGGCTGTATGCTTTAACCTTTCCAGTTAGATAGAGGGGGCTACTACATTGGGAATACAAGATAAATCACAACTGCTGTCTGTTAATGCAACAGACAACAATACACACTTGCACGCAGGCACTGTTGAAACCTTTGTCCCTTCTCACAAAGTCCTCCTTGTCCCTACACACACACACACACACACACACACACACACACACACACACACACACACACACACACACCACACACAGCTGGTAATTCCTCCATGAAGATGTTCACAGCATCAGTGCTCTGGACTATTACATCTACAAGCACACCCTAAATTATTCATCCTTTATTAAAATGCACTATGAGTAATGATAGCTATGAGTGTGTTTTTTGGGTATTCTTTTTACTGAGTAAAACACAGGGGTCATTAGAAGTCATTTCTGGTCAATTTTGTATGATCAACCATGCTCCAGAGAAAGACAAAAAATAGAAAAGAAAAAAAAATCCCATTTACTTTCTGTGCATTGGGAATTCATGTTGAAAGAGATCAAAGGGGACAGACAAAGAGATGAGAGAATCGACATCTTCTCGTCTCCATTTGGCTCCCTATGAGAGGAGGAAAATTACTTTAAAGCCGCTGCCTTGATGAAAGAAAAAGACGTTATGCCTGATGTATTCCTCCAGAGGTGGAATCAACAGTATGAATTACTCAAAGGCAGAGAAAAAGAGGGGGGAGTTGGGGGGACATTTGTCTGAGAGAACCTAATGGGGGATTTTGGAGAGGAATGAAAGTACTATTTGACAGCAGCGAACAAAACATGATTCCCCCGTCAGGAGATGTGACTGGTTCAACACTCGACACTGTTATTTCCGGGTGCGTGCATAAAAATGCAGCAGATGTCATCAGATAGAGAGCTCATTTGCAGTATCAATCTAGGGATTTTATCAGACCGAGCGCCATCAACGCATCCATCTCAAAGTGTGATTTGGTGGTACATTCAGCCACAGCTCCCCTCTGCCCCCACACCACATTCCCCAACCCCACCTTCCCCCCCCCTCCCCCCCGTTTTTTCCTGTAGAAGAGGTCACGAAGAGGAAGTAACCTCCAAACGTCCCATTAGTTTCTCTCACCCTTTCTCGAGCAGGCAACCAGCACTGTCATTTTTCTGACAGAGCTGTCAAAGCATCTAGCCCACCATCCCAGTTACAGATAAAGCAAATAGAAATGAAAACATTGTCAGGGAAAAGACTCATGGGGTAACAGAGATGCCAGGAGCAGGGTGAATCACTTAGCAAGCTGTGCTCCTCCATTCTGCAGCTGCCACCCACCGCAACACATCTGCCACTGGGAAAAAAACACTCAGATAGAAAACCGCATCCAAACGAATTGCTACATGACACAAAAGATCACTTCTTTAAATTGAAATTCATTTGGAGTCAAAACGGGGTTCATCCCCCCAGGGCGCACGTGTGTGACTGCAGAAACCCACACACAGGTGGCAAAAGTGGAGGCTACATACAAACACACACTTTCTCACAAAGAAAATACACTTTTTTTTTTAAGGCAAGAGCATTCTTTGTGTGAGGCTAGTGAGTCTTCCAGCTCGCTGCCCAGGTGCTGTCTCTGGGCAGACACATGCCACTGGCTGGTCTTAATGCACATCAAATATCACTTTTCTACCAACAACGCCTGCCCAACTCTAGCTGCTGCAATTCCCCTTTTATTGCATTCCCCAGGATTTCATATTGTACATGCTGAACTCCACAGAAAGGAGTCAAAGCTCATTTCTAGACCTGAAATGGAATCATTCACTGCAGACCAAATATTGCAACAAAAATTGCCACTAGCTTTGTTGATATGAGTCACATGGTAACAAATCATTAAATTACTTACACAGATGGAGAACGAGGGATGATTTGACATCGGAGGAAAGGGAAATAAAACGATGTGAAATGATTGATCTTTTGGGGGTATTTTTTCACATGAGAGCAGCATTAAACGTTGATTCATTTTTACTTTAAACATTCGCACAAAGACCCTATTGTTGGAGCTTTGTGAGGCAGACGCAGCGGCACTTGGCGCTCAGTGTAAACATGTTTAGCACTTTCACCAACATTTTATCTTCACTCATAAGCACTCAACACAAAGTACAGCCAAGACTCACGAGGATGCTTTTAGTTTTGCAGGTATTTGGTCTTTAAAGTAGGTCAGAGCTCTACCCAGTAGTGTGGAGAAATGAAAAGTAAAGTATATACAAAAGTCTGGAGTGAAGCATAAATGTGGTGCCAAATATTATGGAAATCCATGGAACATGCACTCACCAGACACTTGATCAGTTAACCCAACTAGTACCATGTTGATTCCCCTTTTGTTTTCAGAACTGCTTTAATACAGATTCTACAAGGTGCTGGAAATTTTCCTCAGATATTTTGGGCAGTATTGATGTGTTAGCATCACACAGTTGCAACAGATTTGTCGACTGCACATCAATGATGCAAATCTCCTGTTCCACCGCATCCCAAAGGTGCTTTGCTGGCTTGAGATCTGGTGACTGTCGATGGCATTTGAGTACAGCGAACTGATTGTCAAACCAGTTTAAGATTATTTGAGCTCTGGGACATGGTGCATTATCTTGCTGGAAGCAATCATGAGAAAATGGGCACACTGTGGCCATAAAGGGATGGACATGGCCAGCAACAATGCCCAAGTAGACTGTGGTGTTTAAACAATGTTCGGGATATACTAAAGGGACCAAAGTCTGTCTAGAAAATATCTCCCATTAGACCAACAGCAGCCTAAACAATTGATACAAGGCAGAATGGATCGATGCTTTAAGGTTGTTTACTCATCAGACGAGGCAACATTTTTCCAGTCTTCTATTGTCCAATTCTGGTGAATTGTAGCCTAAGTTTCCTGTTCTTAGCTGACAGGATTGGCCCCCAGTGTGGTCTTCGACATTCAGAGATGCATACCTTGATTATAATGAGTGGTTGCCTTTCTATGAAGTCTCGCCATTCCTCTCTGACCAACAAAGCATTTTACACCCACAGAAGTGCCACTCGCTATTTTCTCTTTTTCAGACTGTTCTCCGTAAAACCTAGAGATGGTTATGTGGGAAAATCCCAGTAGATCAGCAGTTTCGAAAATACTCAGCTCATCTGGCACCAACAACCATGTCACATTCAGAGTTACTAAAATCTCATTTCTTCCCTATTCTAATGGTTGATTTGAACTTTAGCAGGTCATCATGAGTATGTGCACATTCCTAAATGTATTAAACTGCTGCCATATGATGGGCTGGTTAGATAGTTGCATTAGCAAGCAGTGACCGGTGAGTGTATATCATAACCACAAATGTTAAACCTGTGGTGGCACTCGAGGAAAAGAAATCATCTGGGAGCCATGATGAGAAGTCCATATTTACAGACGAACCATGTAACAGTTGATGAGATATTTAAATCTGGACCGACTAGGCTGTCTGACAACACTACCACCCCTGGAGCCGCTCTCTAATTAGCTAATAAAACTATGAATGCATTACTACTGCATTACCCTAGTGAAAACTTCTTTAGAAAAATCTCATTTTAACATGATGCAATGCTATTTTTGGCTTGTACCATTGCACACAGTTGCCTAATGCACCCATGCTCAGTGTAAACAATCTATTTAATTATCTCTCTGACAGAGGGCATATTCCGAACATCTTGTTGCCCCACACCCACCATATCTAATAACTTTACACATACATGTGCTGCTAGTTAAAAAAAAAAAAAGATTTTTAATGATTCCTAATCTGGGATCCTGAATTATTAAAAATCACTTGGAAATGAGGTGAAGAATATTCCCTACCTTAAAAAAACCTTCCTTGGCAGGCTCTGTTAGGTCATAATATCTGCACGACAAACCAAAGTCACATTCAGAAAGCAATTTTCTGTTCACAATGCAATCTTGGCCATTAATTGGCTAATGAACAAGATGTTATTCAAGGATACCTTTCCAATGAGCACTTAGGAAAAGGAGGAAGAGGACTTAATATGATGGAATAAGTGTGACAGACTAAATGGTTCGTGCTGAACGCATTGATGCATGCTCTGACCTTCCCTGTCAATCTGGAGGGCAGACAGGGTGGCCATTTATGTTGTTATGGTAGAGCTCAGGCTGCAGAAACAGTTTTCATCATTACCCCCCCCCCCCAAAAAAAAAAAAAACCCAAAAAAACCCTTGTCTGAAATCCAGAGCGGCCTCACTGTCCACTGCTGCCTGTGGGAAGGAAATAACAATAAACAATAAAAAACCAGAGTGTGTGCAGTGGAACATTCCTGGGCTATTTTGTTAGACTGTGCAGCCTCCTCATAAGCTGGAGATATTTTAGAAACTAGTAGTCAGAGAAAATTGTAAACAGACAGGCGGATGCAGTAATAGCTGGTGAGCAAGCTGGAAAAATAATTGGTTAAGCCTCCCTACAGTCCTTGCTTTGATTTGATTTGATTACATAAATCAACCCTTTTCATATTTTATATTCAGATGTTTTATAACAATACAAGACATGGCTAGAGACACACTGGGCTAGATGGCATCTGGTTCACTTGGCATATCCTGTTGCTTCCTCATTTGGGTGGAAAAGAACTGCAAAGTCTGGAGTAAAGCTAAGAGGCAAATCTACAATTATGACCATTTTTAATGACATTATTTGTAAAACCTTGCATGGATGTCAGATTCCACGAGCACACATCAGTTTCCCACAGCAATGTTCCCAAACTATTCAACCACTTGAGCTCACACTGCTAGATTTAGCCGTGTGTAGAAAAAAAAAAAAGGAAAAAAAATGACAAGCCACACTGGTAGATAGCTGACAAGTTAAAGGAGCATGTCTTCCCTGTCATTTCTCATAAAAGCGTAGATGCGGTTGTTTTAAAGAAGTCATTAAATATAGGGGAGCCACTCGTGTACAACACAGGTGTGTGGGCGTATTTGATTTTTTTTTTTCATTTTTTTGTCTTTGAAATCATCCCTGGAATATCAGATCAGATGATTAACCGAATAGTGTAGGAAGACAGGGGCACTGGTGGAGTAACCTATCAGATATGCTTGTCATTTCACAACACGGAACAGAGTTAACAGACACAGAAGTGTTGTGGGGCCAAATGTGATGTGTCGCTTGGCGAAGAGAACACGCATCTGGAGACAATTAGTGGATAAATGATTCGCTCGGCCCACGAGTTATCCTCGAAAATTGCGCCCCAAGGTTGATCAAGTCCCTTTTAGGCACCGTGAGTGAAGCAACACCTGGCATTTGAGCAGAGGTGAGAGATTTACTATGTAGCACACGAGTGTCTCAAAGCTCTAATTACGCCAACATCAGAATTACTGCAAATGCACAGTTTTATACATTCAAAAGCTGCCCATCAGTGAGGTTCCCCTTTGACTGAGGTCATCTTTGTCTGTTAGCGAGTCCTAAAAGTAATATTTTCTGAAAGCACTGAAAAATATCCAACAGTGCCGTGAGATTACTTCGACCAGTTTCAAAATGCAAATGGCCTCATTTCAATATTTTTTTCACCTTCTGGTGCAGGAATATGCATTAATAAATCAAACTTACTGATACCAACATGAAATATTAACAAACCCTTGGAACGAATTGGAAACATGGCCATACTGAGACTGAGAATGTCATTCACGCAGTGTCAGATTATTTATACAGCAATCAATCAATCAATCAATCAATCAATCAATCAATCAATCAATCAATCAATCAATCAATCAATCAATCAATCAATCAGGCCAACTCAATCAGGTTTGTAGCAGATTTACCAGTATGGATCCATACTGATAAGCTGCAAGGATTCGCAGGGAGGGGGAAAAAAAAAGCTATAGTCAGTGTGAGGTAATTTAGGAACAGTCATTCCACATTATACTGCATGTCTACCAGACAGCAAAGAAAAGTGGAATTTTCAACTGTAAAATGCCTCGGTTAGTGTACACATCCGAGAGATCAATATCAAGCTTGTTTGTTTATGTTAAAGAAATTACTGCAGGGTATTTTTTCCTTTGGCTCTTCAAGATCAATATCTGTGTTACTTTTGGCTGTAAATATTTCCCCTAGTTTTGAAATAATACTTTTAGGACTTGATTCTGGTAAAAGGAAAAACAAAACAAACAAAAATTAAACAACTCATAATAAAAATAACAATTTTGCTGTATATTGGTGCTACACAACCACAGTTATGAACACCTTCTAGACGTAGAGCATTTGCATGTTTTACTACGTCTTTCATGGTGACTCATTATGGTGACTACCCAACTCTCACTGACAGCAGAACGGTTGCATTTTCTGGTTTTATTGTTTCTTACCTGCCAAAATCCACTACATCGTCTCCAGATAGTATATACAGCTGGCCCCGTGAGACTGGCAAGACAAAAGACTGAATCTCTGAAAGATGAGAATGATGAACCCTACACAGCAGAGTTTGAAGCCCCATAGCCACCAGTTGTCAGAGTTTGAGGGCTGAGTTGGTATCTGCTACATATTTTGTCCACAGAAGGGGCTACCATGATACAAAGTACTACAAAACTTTTTGTTCTTGTACAAAAACAAACATTTTTGTAGAAATCCTGCATTTTAAACAACAACTGATACAGAGTGAAAACTGCAGACTGTGCGCAAGGACCGACATGGATAAGGACTCTGACAGTATACATTTCTTGTAGAGGCTTTGAACATAATAATAGGCATGGCAGAAAGTTCTTTACAATGGCAGAACTTTGGCACGAGAAAGGCATTATAGAAGAAAACGATGGATATTTGACAAAGTCGGCATAGATGGTTCTCAAAACTAAATATCACTTTTATACATCAGTTCATAACAAACCATTTGGCACTGACTACTGTTCCCTTTGTTGGTGTAAGATTAGTGTTTGTTCAAATTATCTGAGAGAAACTCAAGCCACCGAGGAGAGGGGACCGATCGGGTCACACACACATGGAGGTAAGACGAAAGGGTATTGACATCAACAGAAAAACTACATCTGGTGTAAGTGTCACAATAGTTTTCCCTTCTGCACAGTTGTCAAGTGTGTCAGATGAGAGTGTGTGTGTGTCAGTGTGTGTCAGTGTGTGTGCATACATTTTTTTTCATTAGTTTTTTTTGTGTGTATGCGTATGTTTAAGTCCACTTCTACTGTGGACTAATCAAATGTTGTGTCATAAAATTGCTCGGCTCTTCTGTCATTTTACATATATCACCAACCAAACCCATAAGTAAGTCCTTCGATTACATCTCCCTTCAAAAAGTGAATGTCACAGTGAGGTGACACTGCTCAGGTATCTATATTTCCACAGGAAACATCTGTCTACATAAGCAAGTGGGTTCGAAAGGAATCCTGTTTGTTTCTTTGTATTTTTTTTTAATTTTTGTCCCCCCCCCCTGCTAAACTCAGTCTGTAACTAAGCCAGCATTAATTCAACCCTGTCTCCCCACTCGTGGTTTTTACTGAGGGGTGTAGTCCAGGTGTATTCAGTGTTCATGCCATGGTTTCCTTTCCTGGGAGTCTCCTGTCGTTAAACGTGTGCATGTTAATAACCTCCTCTGTCTTAACGATGACAGGTGGCTGAGGCTTTTGTTTGAGACGGCGTTGGCACTTTAGAGACACGCGCAGCTCGTCCATCATGGCACTGCAGAATGATCGCTGCGAGAAGGAAATAGAAAAGAAGAAGGAAAAAAAAAAGTTCAACACATTCTTGAGATATACAGTCATAGTGGATCATTTGTTCTTACTGTCTAAAAGAAAGGGGAAAGTATTTGCATTAGGAGGCGGGCAGAGTGGTTTTGGCACAATGAAACCGCTGGCTTTTAGCCAGGAGACTTGAGCGTAAGCCTGGTGTGGCAAAACGCTGATGACACCAGTGCACATTTTACATGCATTTATTTACATGGGCGACAGAGGTTAGTTAACTTTAAAGTGCAGCTGCAGGTCATTTTAACAGCTTGCACAAATGACCTACAGGGTTGTTTAATGAGGGAGGGCTTTTATTTTCCACTCATGTTTTTGTAATGGACCTGTCCATTACATTTCAGTATTCTTGGGTAATTGCCACAGTGTCCTTTTTTCACCACCAGGTGGCACCATCACTGGCATATTCTAAATTTAGTGACTTTAATTCTACCAGAATCAGTCGATGTCTACATAAATTCAATTTCACTGCTTTACCATGCGCATCCTCTCACCTTAATATGTTGTGTAACATGAAAATACTTTTTTATATGCTGTACAATATGTTTCCTTTTCTGCCTTTTTCTTACTTGTGGTTCCAAAAGTACAGCAGGAGGTCTGACCTTCAGATGTAAAACCAGCTTCCAGTTTGAGTTCAAAGTCACACAGCCTTTTTACACGATTAAAAAAAAACAGGTCCTCCTTGATAAAGCTTATAGGTGGGGTTGGGTCAGGTGACCCTCGCTTAGTTATACTGCTGCAGACCCCAGGCTGCTCTTCCATCATCTACTGAACTCCTCCTTTCACTTTAACTCCCCATGCATATAGATGACAACTGCGTGTGATCAACTGTGTGTCTTTTTGCCCTGGTAGTTTACCCGCTCTCCTCTCTGTCTCTGTATCCTTCGCCATCTGTCTCTGGCATTCAGATTTTGGATCTGGGGTTACTAAACCCACCAAGCAGCAATTGTTATTATTGGTTGTTTCTCAGTGTTCATTTTTTCTCTTTTTTTTCCTTTCCACTGTCACCACATACACTCAAAGGGTAATTGCTGAGCTTCTCTATTCTATTTTAAGCTTGAAAAAATTAGCCAAACTGAACAGTTTCTCCTCCTTCTTTTGTATTTATTGGCTTTATGTTGGTTTTACGACAAGCATATGTATGTACAGTACTGCGCAAAAGTCTCAAGCTGCCCCTCATTTCTTCAAAGTTTGCTACGAAAATGGGAAATAGGTGCGGTGATTTATTGAAAAATGTGAAAGTCAATATTTGGTATGATCACCGTTATTCTTCACACAGCCTGAACTCTCTTAGGCAAGCTGTTTTGTAATTTCTTTATGCAGTCTTCATGTATAGCCTCTTGAAGGACATTCTTTTTCACCGTGTAGACTGTTATTGTTCTCTCTCTACCTACTGATGTCTGAACCAAAAATTTCAAATTTGTATTCATCACTCTGTAAGACCCGTTGCCACTGATTTTCAGTCGCATTGTGTGTAATTTGGCAAACCTCAACCTTTTCTCCTTGTTTTTCTTCTTTAAGAATGGCTTCTTGACAGCTGCCCATTTACTGTGACCATTTCTGATGAGGATTTAGTGCCACATACATCTCTTAGGTACTGGTGTAGATTTTGTCCTGTTTCCTTTGGACCTTCCTTTGATATGCCAAGTTTTCAGCTAACAGTTCTTTGGGAATAACCTCATTGGTGCAAAAATACTATTTTATGCCTGTCAGACTGTGTTACGTTTTGTATTTTTCATAAATTCAACTATAGAAATGCCAAAGTGCCTAAAGATGCAATTTAAATTTGGTTCTTTGCTAAGTTATCTGTTATATGTAGACACAACACTGGTTAGGTGCCTCTTTTCTGCTTGTAGGATTCATAAGTCAGTGTTAAGTGAAAAAGCAACCACTGTCGAAAGAAAAACTTGAAAGACCTTCAGAAAGCCCAGAGTGCTATTGTTCAAGATTACTTGGAAGCCACATGAAAGTCTGGCTTCTTAGAAGCAAACTATATAAAATAAGGGGGGACTCATGACTTTTGCACAGTACTGTAACATAATTTGTAAGGTTATAAATAAATAATAAAAAAGGATCTCGTGGTACTATTCTGGGAAAACAAAGGTCAACGTGTTCAGTTTTATTTTATGTGTACATGCGATAAAATAAACCATTGAGTCAGTTGATATCGTGTAACTGCGCAACAGCTACAGAACATGAAGCATCTATTCATTTGCTTTTTTCGACAGAATATTTTGAGAAAACAAGCCTTCATTTAAAGGGTTTGATATGTCCTAGATTCCCCCTTTAAATCGTCACTGTCACACAAACGTCTAAATAGCGTTTCACAGCCATTTGCACCCTGCCAAGAACGGGATTCTGGGAGAAACATTAAACACTTGTAATTTGGCATGAAAGTGAAAAACCTAAAGAGACAGCATAAAGGACAAAGCATCCACTTCGGCAGATTAAATCCAAATATACTGCTACCCACTTTAAAACATCACAGTCTTATGCAACTTGTGTAATGTGAGCTTCTGTTGTCCCTGCATTATGTATGTGGTGTAAAATCCTATAAAATGTCAATATGCCCGGGCACCAACTTTGCCAAGTCAAATTCTCATACATTCCTTTTCTGATTATGCAAAATGTAATTCAAATTCAAAGAGTGTAGGAGGGGAGAAGATAAAAAGAGGAGGGGGAGCATTAAAGTATGAAGCTATTATTTTTCTGTTTGTGTATGTGTGTAGGTGTGCGAGATGGATATCTGTAGGTGGCTTAGGGTGTGTTTTTTTTTAGCAACATTTTTTTACATATATTTGTCTGCCATATGAATGAAATATTTTCTAGAGTCTGAAGGAAGACTGATTACAAAAGCAGACAGGCAAGAAGGATAACAGAAAATAAATTTTGAAAAACAATGAGAAGGAGGGTTTTAAAAAAAAGAGAGAGAGAAAAAGCTCGTGATGTTAGGGTGGAGGACTCTGGCAGGGAGTAAAAAAAGGAGAGGCTTGCTGTCAGCATGCAAATTACTAGCACCTTGTCAGCCTAGAGACTCTGGCATTTGCAAATTATCTGAATATTGTGACCCAGTCTTGCAGCTCTTGATTAATGATAGCTAAGATGTGCTGTGAAACTTTTGCAGCCCTTAAAAAAAGCAAGAAACTAATTACTGTTGCAATAAAGTAACACGCTGCTGCGCTGTGCTAATTCTATAGACGTAAATAATTAACAGACGCTATCAAAAGGACTCTCACAATTATTGGGAAACATCACTGCATGAGTTAAAGTGCACTAAAATACATACTCCACACTGTGTGATGAATCATGTGCGCTCAGTACGAAAATAGAGCACAAACAGAACAGCCTGAAAAATATTCAGAAACGTAACCAGGGGGATAAAGAAGCTGTAGATACAGTGCACTCTATGTATACATGGTGAATTAAAATAGATTTGTATTTGTTTAATACTATTATGCTGGTGTTTGTGATGAAGGAGTTGCTGTAATTGTTAATTTATTGAAATGATGATTCAATATAATATATGACTAAAAAACAACAAACAAGTAAAACATTTTTCCCCATTTAAAATCAGCAAGAAAATTATCCATGCGTAGACAGAAGTTAGTTTCGGAAAATGCTTGCTTGGTTTAGCAAATATTGACTGCTAAAAACTCACACAGGTTAAAGCACTGGGGGATTTCTGTCTCCACACCACAGGTCTATAGCCATTATGAAGAGTGAAAGCAATTTAAGTAGCCAATTGTTAAAATAAAAACAAGCTTGGTCTGTAAAAATGCACTTTAGGGCTATAAGACAAATTTTCATTTCACTTTCATTTGATGTCTCTTGGGTTTGGTGTCTTGTTTTTACAGTTTGATTTCTAAAATGGCAGAGCAAGAGAGGTAGACCGCTTTTGAGTTTTGGTTTTGTATTTTTCTTAAATTTTTCTTTATATTTAGATTCTCAGGTTTTAGTTTCCTATCTACTTCTGTTCGTGGTTATTATTTGGGTCGTATTTAATTCTGTGAGTTCCTGTGTATTCCTGCCTCCCTTGTGTTTCTGCATGTGTTACCTCCTGTTTTTAATTCGTTAATCTTTTGTCTCATGTGCTCTATTTTTCAGTTTTACTTCCTTTTAAGTGTTAGTTGTCCTCAGCTCTGTTTCCACCCGTTCCCCATTTCTATTCTTCTGGCGTATGTTGATCTTGTCTGAGCCTCCCTCTGTTCGTTTTTGCGTCACCCCTCATGCTTGTGCGTTTCCTTGGCTCTGTGTTCCATGAGATTTGGATCTTCTTCTCTTTCTTTGTAAATTACCAGCATTAAGACTGTGTTTTGAGATCACTTATGACTCCCCGAGTCCTTCATTTAGATCCCCATCCTGCCTGCCACACAGCCATACCTTGACACAAACACGCTACAGCAGAAGCCTAAAATCTCTTCTCTAATAGCGCCTGTACCTTTTCCAGCTGGGCGTTCTGCTTAGACTTGTAAAGGACCTCCCCCACAGCCACAAACACTGACAGCACAAGTCCCGCAGCCAGCACGATGAAGATCCCACCGATGTTCTGTACTCCCAGAGCGCTGGCCTCTTTGCTCTCCTCCTCGGGACACCCGTTGCCTCTCCACCACTTCTCCTTCATCATGTGCAGCTTGCCTTCCTCTTGCAGCTGCAGAATAGCTATCGTGATCTTGTCTCTGTATGGAGATCCTGCGAATACAAAAAGCGTATCGTGAAACTGGAAAACACAGATAATACTCATGTGCCTAGGATCGTCATTGTTGTGTTAGTGGGTGTAAGAAACACATTCAGGCTTGCATGTGATCATATAACCTGTCATGTTATTGTTAGCCGCTTAGAGAGAGTTTTTTTGTAAGTCCTTCTTCAAATCCCACTAATCCGCCATATTCACAGAGCTATTCCAAAATTCTCACTCCTCTCTGCAGTGTGTTTATTATAATGCACAGGGAGTTGGCAACAATAACTTGGCTTGGGGGAGCAGAGCTGCTGTCGATTCTCACAATTTAGCTGCTGTTTGCACACGCTTTCATATGACAGAAATAGTCCCTATGAACAGAGGAGCCCAGTGAGGGGTACATTATATGGATGCATATGTGTTTGGGATTATACGTGTATATTGATGATTGGGTTTCTGCATTGCTGTTTTTTGATGCATGTTGAGCAAACTCAAATCCACAGAAAGTAGGAAGGCGCCAGAATTAGCGACGAGGCATTAAGGCGCAGCGGGCGCTGGCCTGATCAAAGCGGGAATAATCGTTGCAGGGTAGCCGAGTGGGGTCATGTTCCTCTCCCATCCACAGCGTGTGCGCCACAACACACGGCTGGGTTGATCCAGGAGCAGCGCACACACACTTTGCTTCAACCGGGCCAAGAAAGATTAATTCTTACTGTGAGCCTTCATGTTTCATGTTTTCACTGCTTTAAGAGCTTGTTAGTGTATTTATGCGATTATGGGACTCATGCATAATGAAGCCTGGGTGCACATATTCATTTCAGGCATTTGCCTCGTGTGCAAATTAAGAGTGACTTAAAAGAAACAAAAGAAATGTTAAAAAAATAAAAAAAATAAAAAAATAATTCAAGGATAATAGAAATGGTTTTAAAAAGGAAGAGAACATTTTGTGCCAGAACTCCAAAGGAAATGAACGGAGTCAGGCTCCAGGTAACAAGTACCATCATGCTGTTTGTTGATCTCATACAGTTTTGCCTGTCAGCCCCGTTAGTTGAGTCTTCCTCTGTCTCATCTATCATTAATCTAATGCCATCCATCATCCTTTCATCTCCAAATCTCTGTGTTTAGACTAACAAAAGAGACATTACTAGAAAACTGAAAATTACACAATGCCACTGACTTTGGAGCAGCATCTGTTTTTTTTTTTCTTCTCTTATTTTGTAACCTTGTGTTTTTCTCCCCGTGCTGAGCTTATGAGTACACTGACATGATAAACCAGAGCAGACTTGCAACACACGGTATATTCCGTGCATTTCATACGGTCGATATGCAAAGCGTGTAAAGCACAGCCCCTTAGATGCAATTGACTATGTATGTGGGAAACATATGCCTGCTTCATTTGAAAAATCAGAGATCTCTCTAGTATCTGGGTCCCCTGATTCAGGCTCCTCTCATATTTCAAATGATTAATGATGGCTTAACAAAACAGGCCTTGGATAAATGCTAATAGGATGGGTCCTTAGAGAGGAGGATATGGAGAGCGGGGCCTGGGCGAATGGGAAAAGCGCCGTGCTTGACACACTGTGCATACACAACTACCTGACAGATGTTCAACACCAGAGATCATCCATCACTCCTACACTGTCTGGCCTCAAGTATTAATGCGATCACAGTTTAAGTCGATAGCAGTGGATGAAGCATTTGTGATTTGGGAAACCATCTAGCACTAAAAGGTTAAAATGTTATTATGTCTTGCTCTGCTTTATTGCTGTAAAAGCCCTATAGGGAATAAGCTGCTAAACATTGTTCAGGAGGCCAAAAGGTATGAGCCGGTGGCTAACGTGATAGCTGAAGAGCTCACATGGTTTTGAAAAAGGACACAAGGAGAGGGCCACCATCAAAAATAATAATAAAAAAAAAAATACTAATTTTTATATTCTGCCAAAATTACTTCTGAACTAATAAAGTCATCGAGATTCCGATCTCAAGATCTTTTTGCAGGCCATAATCGGCTTCTGAGCAAATAATATAAGGATTAGACAGAAAGAAGAAAGTGGGAAGTAATATTCTTCAGAGTGAATATTTATCTCTATATAAATGCAGAACCATTTATTGCTGAATTAAAGTGATGTGTTCCTATTTTATATATCTATCCATCTATCTATCTATCTCTCTATCTATATATATATGATATATAAAATATAAAGTATACTACTGCGTGAATAAAAAAGAAAAAAGAAGTGATCCATGCTCCAGTCTCTATGTGTCCATTTCAAGGACATCAGTCTAAGTACTTCAGCACTTAGGGAGCCACAGTGGGCCTATATTTCACAGCAGCCCCTCAGCTTTGTTATAGCCACGGCAATCACGGCATCCCTGCAGATTCATAACCGCCCCATACTCATCAGCGGCAGCCCGGTCCAGATGCGGATGGCCAAAATTAATCCTCCGTATTTTGATGGCCTTCATATCATTCATGATAGATGTGACCATTACAGCTGGTAGCAGAGTTCTCTGTGGCCTCGTCAGGACCACTCTAACCTCTGTGACACTTGAATGGGAACCATCAACGGCTTTCAGTCAGGGTCCCTGGGAACGCTAGAGCTGTGAGCTGTGCATTGATTAACCCTGACAAACAATGCTTTTAATGCACCAAACCTCTTATGATTGTACTTGTTTTTGTGATACTTTTAGCTCATCTGCCTCATTCCTGGATAATGATGGTATAAAATGTCAGTATACAAAATTTTTGATGGGAGCTGGGTCAAAGCGGCTTCTGAAAACAAGCTCCTAGAGTTTGTTTTATACTCTCTGAAGTGCTTTTTAGTTGTGGTTTAGTGCTGAAATTAATGCCGGTGTCAAGTAAGTCAAAGGGAATTGCACTGAACCGACACTCACAGTGTTGCCTTACGTGAACATAAAATAAAATGAAAACAGACCATTAAAAGTATTTGTGAAGAGAGTTTGATACACCATTCCTGCCTCTGAAACAATCTTGTGAGAAAATCACCATGAATAGAAAGATCTTGCCGAAGCAGTGAGTCATTTTAAACTCAACCTTCTAGGCATTTCACTTTTCATTAAGCTACACCTTTTACACCTCACTGTGTCTAACCATTATACCCGTGACCTCGCTGATAAAGATCAACCTTTCCCTTTTCAAAGCTTTCCATCATTCCCACAACACACCTTAATGCGTCACACAGTATCTGCAGTATCTGCAGACTTAATCCGAGTGGCTTATAACACAGGGGGATGCAGAGGTCGTTTACCCATAGGTGTTCCCACGCCGTAGGCTCTGGAATCTATGAGGCCTCCAATCTGCGTGAGGTTGCAGTTGCGCTGGGTGACAAACTCAATGGTAGTGGACTCCATGAGGAAGGCATAATCTGAGGTAAGGACACGCTGGATGCCTTCCTCCACGTTCTTTACCATCACAGATTGCCTCCTGCTGTTCATAAACTCCCACATCTTGTCATAGGTAGAGATTTTTGTCTTCTGCAAGTAACCAGAGAGTGGGATCTGAATGAGAATCTAAGAAGTATTAGGAGAAAATATCATATCATCGTTTGCACAGTGTTTGGGACCTATTATGTTCATTTTCAGCTGCACATTTTTTCTTATTCCTAGACTATAATAGCTTTGCATGACTCACAGTTCAAAAATATACCCTATTTATTTTCTTCTGAGGCTTTGAGGAGCTGCTAAGTTCTTACGGTCCTCCCCTTTTACGGCCACCTTCTGTTTAAGGTTTTTATTGGCTTCCCGTCACAAACAGAAGACTGCAAATTGATGAGGCTGCTGTGCTCGAAGCCGGGTGCCTGAAATGACCATCAAGGGTATCTCTTCTCTGAGACATTACGCATGTCCAAGATAAAAAAAAACAACCCTGTCTGTAGCAAAGCATGAACCTTGAGCTTTTTAGCTGTTTGTGTACAATTTTGGCCATGTTACAATGATCATCCAACACTGTCACAGAAACTCAGGAAAAGCATCATAGGTCCATTTTAATGTCTGAAAAACGATATGATGAAATGATGATATTAATATTTCTATGATGAAAAGAACTCAAAGTTTAAATCCTGGTGATTTAGATGAGCCATAAATACGACTTTTCTTTTGTTATAAATCAAGCTCTGTTTTTTATAGCTTGTATTTGTCATTCTCACATTATATAAGTACCTTTCAGAGTGTTTTTTTTTTAATGGTGGAGGCTCTTCATGCTAAATTGAAATTGCCTAGCTTTGCACAAATGATTCACTGGAGGCAATTCATATAATCTGGTTTATGTTTAATTTATTGTTACCAGACACTTCCTAATGCTGCTGCATCAGGCACTTTCAACCAGGGAATTACTGTATGTTTTTTTGCTGTGAAGCAGTCACATCTTTTTGATGAATGTTGCATTTATAATTTAAAACAGATATATGTACGAAATGGGCACAAGGACTGGGCCAACTACATGTTACCTACTGCAATGGCTCAGCCTTGGAAACCCATGTCAAGAAGCTACCGGCACACAGTTTTTGTACTGATGTTATTGCCACAGGAGGTATGGAGCTCTGCCATTACTGAGTCAGCAGGGTGTTGGCAACTTTTAAGCACTATGCGTCTTAGCACTCTGCGAGCTGTAACTTTATGTGGTCTAACACTTTGTGGCTGAGTTGCTGTGGTTCCAGAGTGCTTCCACTTTGCAATAATGCCACTTACAGTTGAATGCTGAATGTCTAGGAGAAAAGAAATTTCACAAAGGCTACTAAAGGTGACATCCTATTACACTACCACAGTCGAATTCAGTGAGCTCTTAGAACGGACCATTCTTTCACAAATGTTTGCAACGGCAAACTGTATGGCTAGGAAAGTAATTTTCCTGCATTTTTACCAGCAAATCAGTTATAAATGTGGCACTACTTCTTAGGAAGACAATAAACTCCACTGTTCTCTGCAGTTGCAACCCATGCATGATGTTTGCAGGTGCAATATTCAGTGGATTACTTTGACTACTTTAAAAAAAAAATGGCTGCACTTTCAACACCAGTTGCTCTTCTGCATTTTTCTGACAAATTAACTGCACATGGAGTGTTTGCTATTTGCACAGCAAACACAGGTGTTGGAAAATCAACCAGGAGAGAAATCTTAAAAGGATTATAAATTTGATGTGTGAGAAAATAACATTATTCACAGAGCCACTGCACAAACATCGTCGTAGATCCAGCTACCTTGAAGAATGTCATTGTGGCACCGTCCTCCACCACCCCATATGGGATTTTAGTTTGTTTGGCCAGGTCATCGGCTGAATCTATGGGCGATTCCATCCTCTCCACAGTGAGAAAAGCAGCCAAATTGGCTGTATAGGAGGAAATGATGATGAGGGTGAAGAACCACCAGATGCCTCCCACTATTCGAGTCGACAGGGCCTTAGGCATGAGCTCTGACCCTGGGGTGAAGGAGGCGGCAAGAATGAAAGTTAAACAGCAAGATGCATTCATTTCAACAAGTCATTATCATTCCAATCTTCTCATTACGTTTATTTTTAACATGCAAAAACCAGAGAGGACTAACGCCTTTAGAAACGGGCTTGTTTCGAGAACTCATCAAGTTCTCAGCGCAGGCAGATGTGCCACTCGCATCAAGATTAAATCACTCGAGAGAGCTCTCAAAACAAGCAGATTGTTGGATCTCAAACAAGTGAAATTATCTCGTCTCAGTCACAAGGGAGTGCTTTAAATAATGCAAGAGTTACCGGAAAGTGCCATTCAAAGAGAACAAGGTGTTTGCATAAATCTCATATATCAAATTAAACACATCAACATCGATGGTGCAGTACTGTGTGGAGAGGTAACAGGCTGGTTAGGCCAGAGAGTCATGTACCCAAGGTAACCTCACATCCTGACTCCACACCCCACTGATCTCTAGGTGCTGATAGGCCAGAGGCAAGAGAAGAGGACACTCGGATATTAGTGGCATTGCTACAGTAACAAAAATAGCTTTACTTTTAAGCGAATGTTATTTTTAAGTCTTTTTCAGCTAATGAGCTCAACAACACGTCTGTTCGCAAACAGAATCGCTTTATGCATTTTATACAAGAATCACTCTCACTCTCATTAATTTAACTCAAGTGGACTAAAGGCTGTAAAACTGTTGTTTTTAGAAACATGTTCCTAGTTTACATATTCGGGTTTAGCCCATGCTCCCATGAGCCTAAGTCTGTTACATTTATTTTAAAATATATGCACATTTATTCTAATTTCTGTGTGGTCTTTTAGAGGTCTCTCTCTATTGCCTCTGGCTTAGTTAAAAACAAACAAACCCAACCCTTAGGGACAGTGGGGTGTAGAGAGCTCCAGCTCCACAAAGCAACTGTAGCCACAGGCTGAGGCAACTACCTTGCTGCATGAGTGCCCCAACTCCAAACCAGAAACTATTGAGCAGTGTAAAATTGTTTTCCACTACATCTGAGTCAGGGTTGCATGGATGCGGGTTGTACCACTCATAAGGACTAAACCTATAAGGGAAAGAGCAGAAAGACACACATGTCAGCACAAAAGGACAGAACAGTGTTTTCAGTGGTACAGATTAAATGGCTGATAAGACATGAATCTGAAAACATTATCAGCAGGAAGAAGGAGTGTGAATGTGTAGAAAACCTGTTTTGTGGATCAGCGCTTCTGCGGAGACGAAAGCAAATCGTTTCAGCTTTTGCTGAGATTTTGCCGAGACTTATTGGCATATTCAAGTGGTATCAGTTTATTGTAAGAATGGATCAATAGACTGGAATAACACTGTCACTGGTGATAATGTCCCTGTGTGTAATGATCTTTGGAGCTCATTTCAATTCACTTAGTCAGGAGCCTTTAAGTGTTTCCCCCAGCAGCTACAATTATCGTTACTCTGCGGATACCATTTTATTTTAACACCCCAACGTGGGACTTGTGCTCTCCTTTTTTTCTTCTGGTTTCCCAACAGCAATCTCTGTTCTTCTCCTTTTCCCTTTTTCTCGCAATCCCCCACATCACATCCCCTCACATCCTCCTATACCATTCTCTTCCCAGCAACCCACGCTTCATTTTTTTTCCTCCAGATTGTTTTGCTTCCCCCATGAACCTCCTCCTGCTGAACACGCTGCCCGCCTTGGCTGATTGTCAGTGTCTTCGGGTCACTTGTGGACATTTCTCATTTATTATCCTAAGCAAAAGTGGCATGGCATTAGCACAAGGTGATTGGGTTAGTGTTAAGCATCAGGAACTGATTGAGTTTGTGCTGAAGTGGCTGATAGAGGGAACATTGCTTATGCAGAGTTGAGGGGCCTGACAGGTAATGGTGTTGAGAAGCCTTTCCCAGATATACTGCATGCTAATAAGCCTGTAGGCAGAGTCTTAAGGTTTTATACTGTGTGAACATGTGACGCCATTTGTCAGCTGTGCCTCTTAGACACAGAAAGGGAATAAATGTGTTTATATAGCATATATCGTATATGTGTCAGAACAGATTTGTATAGATTTAAAGTGACCATATGCTCTCAGGGGACCCAAACTGTGCCAAAAAAATATCCCACTGTAACAGCCAAAGACTTTGGTTTTCCTACAATTTGCTTTCCGTCTGTACATATGAGTGCCATTTGGAGCACGCTAATTACTGTTCTTATTTTACAAGCACTGGGAACATGGCAACATTTTTGTCACAATGCCCTTCCTTTACAGTTATTTTCCGTTCAGTGAAAATCATCTGTGTGGACATGGCTGTGATGGCACGCTATAATTCTTCATGTCAACACCATCAGGATGCCTGATTTATTGGAATGTCAACGAGCTCTGTCTCCTTGGTATCACAGGCAACTGAAACAACACAATGGCCTTGCAGAGCTGTTCAGAATGCAGTGAGCGCGCTCGCATGTTTTTATGTGGTCGCATGCACTTATGCCTGCGTGCATCAAGCGTCTGGCGCATAAATATGCCTTTACATCTGTGTGGGTGAGTTTTTCATGTGGTAGCAACTGGGTATTTGCATTGGCTGCACCGATTGCATCTCAAAGTCAAACGTGTTTTCTGATTATTTCGTTATGTTTTTGTACACAGACAATGCACGTAATTGCTGTAGCCCGCAGCCGATCGTAGAACACAACAGATGTATGTAGGTTGCTGGTGCAGATTTGATTGGACAGTGTTTGTTTCTCCCAGTGTCTACATGTGTATTCTGTATGTACCAGGTTTGATGGCTCCTCTGTATGACCTTTGTCTGCAGCTGGCCCGTATTCCTGCAGGCCGTGTTCTGCACACCGATCAGCAGGAGGAAGAGGATGTGGAACACGAGGACGTAAGGTCACCTCCTCACATCCAGCACAGGGGACATGTCGAATTGCACACGGAATTCTAAAAAGACGCTTTCCCTCTCTCTCCCTCTCTGTTCCCCTACTCCTGTCCCTCTTCCCCTTCGCTTGTCCCTGGCCACAATAACACAAAACGCACGCCCTCCATTAGCTGTCTGTTCAATTCAATTACTTTGCCCGGCTTTATAGATCTGTTGCCTTTCTTGTCTCAGGCCAAGTGAAGAGGTTGTGTTTGGTGTCTTAAAAAATCACAGACATCTGGAAGTTGGAATGTAAAATTACAAGAGCCTGCAATTCATGTAAACACGGTCTAATACAATTTATATAATGTATTCTTGTTTGCAAGTGGACATTTTCTACCATGAAAAAGGGTTTTGCGAGCTGAAATAATACCATTTGTTTTGTTAATAAAGGGAGAAATCAATTCAACCGCAAACAGAGCTGGGAGGATGCACTGAGTGATATGTATTTCTCTGGAGCCTGAAATCCGATAGCTTATTTAGGAAAAAGAAAAAAGTGTGTTAACGTGTGGGATGCAGTTCAACGATGTACTGTTTAGTGTTTTATTGTGCAAACTTGGACTTCATAAGCTCACAACTCCTGCTATATTTGAGAAAGAAAATAATATACTCTGCATTTGGAGGATCGGCCAATCATCCGGTGGCCGCGCAATCAATACTGTAATTATGAGGGAACCAGATCAGCAAGCTGTAGAGAACACCGTGCTTAAGATTTAAACTTTGCTGGATATTTTTGTCACATAGAGTGACGCAAAGGACTCTGTATTGCTATTGTGTGCAAAAATGGCATGATGCAGATATACGCATTATAATTTCATAGAAGCAAAATTAGAAATATCAGATCTCAAGGTCATTTTTATCGCAACCAGAATAATATCAATAGGATTGCATGCTTTTTACTTACCATGAATAAATGTGGGAGCAAATAACTATGGGTTTAATTTGCATATTCTGAACTAACTTAGGTGACAGTTGCTGCTTTCCTCTCATGTGATCATTTTGCCAGTAACATTTGATGAAATGTGTGTTAAACCAAAACCTCTCAGGATCAAAGAAGAAGAAGAAAAGCCCACACACACATCATAATGCGTTGGTCATGCATCTGGGTTTTTTTTTTCTTCGGGGGATAGGTCGATTAAAATATTGTAGGAAATGTATTTGTACAGTATCAGCAGTGTACCTTAGATTACTGCACATTTCTTACAATAAATATCAGTTTGCTGGTTTTACAGTTGCTGATGCTTGTGCAAATATGCCTGAAATATTGCTCTATACTTATCAGGACCATAGTAGGATGTGGACCATGTTTAAATCCATTATTGCAATTATATTTTGGTAAAATGTGAACTTTTCCAAAACATTCGAATGTTGGCAAAAATGCTGCCATGGTCCTTTCTTATATGTTTACTGCAGATTTCATATCCTTTTGTTTCAGCACACATCTTCATATCACAGAAGTCATCAACTGCTGCATGTTAGTCAAAGGAGGCAAGCAGGAGGGGGAGAGTGAAGTCAAGCAACGGAAGCAAACAGGGGGGTTGACATGTTACCTGGCTATGACAAACAGCACACAACTGACACCCAAGCAAGCCAGCAGAATATACATCCAGATATCAGGCGAGAGGGGGTTGAGGAAGGAGAAGACCCCAGGATTGGTGCCGTTGGGCTTGCGGTACAGGATACTTATCCCCAGCGTCATGAAGGGCTTGGAGAAGTCGATGACCTTCTCTCTGACGTAAGTGATGGCCAGAGGAGCAACTGCAAGGTCTGCTTTCTGCAATGAGAAAACAGCGGCGACGTCAAATAGGGGGATGGGTGTTTGTTCACCAGTAGAAAAAAAAAATCCCAGCCAATTCAATTAAGATCTGATTTCTGTCAGCAGCTGCTCTGCTCAATATGTACAGGAGGCAGAGACATGACATGAGGGAAAAAAACGTAGCTAGGATCATTACTTCGACTAGATTATTAGGTGGGAGGCTGAGTTGGTCTGGAAATTACAGGTTATATGTCTGATCCTTTTTTATAAGGGGCAACAATCTTAGGATTAGATTAATTTTCAACAATTCAACCTCAAGTTGCCTCAGAATAGAAAATTAGCCTTCTGCACAGTTCAGCACTTGCTCTGTAGTATTTTTGCATAATTGCTCCAAGCCGTAACTTGATGTAAAAAAAAAAAAAAAAAAAAAAAAAAAAATATATATATATATTTTTTTACAGTTTCTAGATTTTTTGAAGATTCTGTTTCAAGCAGCCAAAGTCGCTTTTGCAAACTAGCAAGCGACCAATCTCAGCAGGGGGAAAGATTTCAGGGCTTTTTGCTATAATTTTTCCTCATAAGAAGTCATCTATATATCTGAGTGTGGAAGCAGAACTGTAATAAATAATACAAACGGTCACAATAAATAAATAAACCGTAATAAACAATGAAAATCAAGCAAGTCAATTAAACCCCAACAACTGCTAAATTGCTTCTCTGTAAACACAGATATATTTGCATATGAGGACAAAGAATCTACAAGTGAGAGACACAATTTTTGGCGCTAAAAGGCTTCTGGTTTCCATTTGTAGTTCATTTGTAGTTCGATTAGCGCTGACCAATCACAGCTTTGGCTGTAGCCAGCCTGCTTTGGCTGCATGAAGGCAAACAAAAGGACTTGCCTGATAAAATGTTAAACTCACTGGTGATAATGACATAGTCTATTGCTGGATTTTAAAAATGCATTAAAATGCACATTCCCTGGTATCAGTTATCCCTTTTCCTAATTATTGCAGGCTGCAGTGGAAGCCGGCAAACATTGATCACTGGACCCAGAAGTTTATTCATCAAACAATAGCAGTTAACTTGTGAATATGACCTAAGGGTAGCCACTGTAGGCTACTGGTCATATCAGGCCAAGTAAAACTTTATCTTTTTATACTCCCACTGTCTAGCCTACACAAAGAGCAGACAGCATTGGAAGCATACTTGTGTGCTGGTGCGTCTTCGCTTCTCTGACATTTCTTTTTACTGTGCTGAGCTACTTTGTGTGCTTAAACAGCTCTAAGTATGTTTAACTTAGAGCTAATAAATATTGATAGTTACTGAAAGGCAGGAAGGAAAGAAGATATACGAACTGAGTCTATAAAAGGATTGGCAGCACTCCGAAAACGAGAAAACGGCACATAGCTACATTGGCAGGTTACTTGCTTTTACAGCCTATTACATTTTGTTTCACAGAGCCTTTATCTGATCAATATCCTGTCTTTCCACTAAGCAGACCAAGCACGGTTGTCGAGGTCTGTGTCGACGCAACACGTAGTTGCATATCTGAGGAGAAGCATTTTAAGCTGTGCTGTAGCTTTGATGCAAAAGTATAAATCAATCTTGAGGCTGTAGCACCAGCAAAACCCAGGAGTTAACCTTTTTTTTACCCTTATATTTGAAACTGAAAGACTACATAATTTGGTTTCTCAAAGTTTCAGATGCCACAAAGAAACTCAACACAGTAAGAGGTCCTTTTTTGTTAACACTGTAATCTCATATTAAAGACATATGCTTGTTCAGTAGCAATATTTCAGCCTGTTTCCATTTCAGTTCGGTATTGAAGAATTTCAAAGATTTATTCATTCAGACAAAGAAGGACAAGAAGGAATATGGCAGACTGCTCTGCCTAAGTGGAAAATAAATTTTGGCTTTTAGAAATAAAATATTCCGACTGTACCAGCAGATGAAGACACAAATGACTTAATAATGAGAAGATTTAAAAAAAAAAAAGTCCCATTTGAGCATTTAGAGATGCAATTCTTATTGTTTTGAATCAGCTTGCAATGTAGAGTAGCTTTATTAAAATACATGAAGAAAAAATAGTGGACCATTATAAAATATGATTAATAGAAAGCAGAAAGTGTTTCGCTTTAATTATTATAATAGTTTTTTATTCTAATGACTGAGTATTGTCTTCTCCCTGGTGAGTGCCGACTCACGTGGTCCATGAGCTCCCGCACCATGCCGTTCCACTGGCCTGTGCTCTCATCCAGCGCACCGTACTTCCCATCTTCAACTAATCGAACCTCATAGCGGAAACCTAGGATGGAGGAGAGTTCCCTCAGCAGGTCGATACAGTAGCCCTCAAAGCGATCGTTCCCATATAGAGGCTTGTCTGACTTCTTAAACATCACATATGGCTCCTCCTGTACAGGGAAAACAAACTGCTGTAGGAGTGCAGAAGTCTGTGATTTTTGTATTATATATTTTTCAGGTGCAATTGAGACTGTGAATGTCTGCTGTTAGTGTTTTCATTCGGCCGTGTCTACCAGTATGGTGGATACACGCAGGGATTTGTTAGCCAGAGAATCAGTGATGTTGGACGTCTTGCTTTTGTGAGTCTCTGTCATATTTAAACCGCTGGGAGGATCCCATGTTCCAATCTGTTGAAACAATTCAGAGTCAAGTTTATATCCTCTTGTCTACAGATGGGAAATGAAACACTTCAAATCACCCCCACTTACATTTGATACTTAAGGTCATACTAAAAAGAAAGTACACCCTCTTTCAGTTCTAACTTTTTAAAAAAAAAAAAATATATATATATATATATATACAGGGAGTGCAGAATTATTAGGCAAATGAGTATTTTGTCCACATCATCCTCTTCATGCATGTTGTCTTACTCCAAGCTGTATAGGCTCGAAAACCTACTACCAATTAAGCATATTAGGTGATGTGCATCTCTGTAATGAGAAGGGGTGTGGTCTAATGACATCAACACGCTATATCAGGTGTGCATAATTATTAGGCAATGTCCTTTCCTTTGGCAAAATGGGTCAAAAGAAGGACTTGACAGGCTCAGAAAAGTCAAAAATAGTGAGATATCTTGCAGAGGGATGCAGCAGTCTCAAAATTGCAAAGCTTCTGAAGCGTGATCATCGAACAATCAAGCGTTTCATTCAAAATAGTCAACAGGGTCACAAGAAGCGTGTGGAAAAACCAAGGCGCAAAATAACTGCCCATGAACTGAGAAAAGTCAAGCGTGCAGCTGCCAAGATGCCACTTGCCACCAGTTTGGCCATATTTCAGAGCTGCAACATCACTGGAGTGCCCAAGAGCACAAGGTGTGCAATACTCAGAGACATGGCCAAGGTAAGAAAGGCTGAAAGACGACCACCACTGAACAAGACGCACAAGCTGAAACGTCAAGACTGGGCCAAGAAATATCTCAAGACTGGTTTTTCTAAGGTTTTATGGACCGATGAAATGAGAGTGAGTCTTGATGGGCCAGATGGATGGGCCCGTGGCTGGATTGGTAAAGGGCAGAGAGCTCCAGTCCGACTCAGACGCCAGCAAGGTGGAGGTGGAGTACTGGTTTGGGCTGGTATCATCAAAGATGAGCTTGTGGGGCCTTTTCGGGTTGAGGATGGAGTCAAGCTCAACTCCCAGTCCTACTGCCAGTTTCTGGAAGACACCTTCTTCAAGCAGTGGTACAGGAAGAAGTCTGCATCCTTCAAGAAAAACATGATTTTCATGCAGGACAATGCTCCAAGTACTCCACAGCGTGGCTGGCAAGAAAGGGTATAAAAGAAGAAAAACTAATGACATGGCCTCCTTGTTCACCTGATCTGAACCCCATTGAGAACCTGTGGTCCATCATCAAATGTGAGATTTACAAGGAGGGAAAACAGTACACCTCTCTGAACAGTGTCTGGGAGGCTGTGGTTGCTGCTGCACGCAATGTTGATGGTGAACAGATCAAAACACTGACAGAATCCATGGATGGCAGGCTTTTGAGTGTCCTTGCAAAGAAAGGTGGCTATATTGGTCGCTGATTTGTTTTTGTTTTGTTTTTGAATGACAGAAATGTATATTTGTGAATGTGGAGATGTTATATTGGTTTCACTGGTAAAAATAAGTAATTGAAATGGGTATATATTTGTTTTTTGTTAAGTTGCCTAATAATTATGCACAGTAATAGTCACCTGCACACACAGATATCCCCCTAAAATAGCTAAAACTAAAAACAAACTAAAAACTACTTCCAAAAACATTCAGCTTTGATATTAATGAGTTTTTTGGGTTCATTGAGAACATGGTTGTTGTTCAATAATAAAATTATTCCTCAAAAATACAAGTTGCCTAATAATTCTGCACTCCCTGTATATAAAAAGGACCGAGCTATTGCAAAACCTCAGTTCTTCTCTTTTTTAGCCACTCTGGTGTAGATCTGCAGCTGTGCTTGGGATATTGGCCTGTTGGATGACCCAATTTCAACCAAGCTTTAGCTGTTGGACAGATGGCCTCACATTTGACTCTAGAATAATTTGATACACAAGGGAACTCATGGTCGACTAAGTGACTGCAAAGTGCCCAGGTCCCGTGGCTGCAAAACAAGCCCAAATCATCACCCCTCCGCTACTGGACTCGACAGCTGGTGTGAGGTGTTTGTGCTGATATGCTGTGTTTGGTTTTCAACAAACATGGAGATCTACATTATGGCCAGACATCTCCACTTTTATCTTATCTGTCCGAAGGACATCGCTCCAAAAACCTTGCAGTTTGTTCAGATGCAACTTTGTAAACCTAAGCTGTGCTGCCATGTTAATTTTAGAAAGAGGAGACTTTCCCCTGAAATCCCTTTAAACCAAGCCATTTAGTCCGTTTAGTCTTTCTCTAATTGTAACGTCACGAACTTTAGGATTTAACATGATAACTGTGGTGTGTAGAGTCTGAGATGTAGCTCTTGGGTTTTTTTATTTTCTCTGAGCATTGCATGGCGCGATCTCTCTGTGTGGATTTGTTGGAACGTTCACTCCTGGGAAGACTGGCAACTGTTTTGAATGTTTTCCACTTGCAAATAATCTCTCTCATTCAAGAATGATAGACTCCAAATCGTTTGGAAATGGCCCAGATTGATGGGCAGCACCAACTGCTTCGTTAGGATTATTCCTAATGTCTTTTCTTCACGGCGAAAGCTCCAGAACAGCAAACAGCCAAAACTTCTTCTTTTATAGAGGTGCTCACACTTACTGATGATCAATCAATCAAGTCCATTTGATTATCAGCACTTGGCTGCTCCTTACCCTTTTAATCCCTGTGGAAGCAGTAACAATGTACTTAGTTTTTCACACACCACCTTTGCATTTTGGCTTAATTTTAAAAATAAATAATGACACTGTGTAATATTTAATGTTTTGTAGATCATCTGATGTTGTATCATTTTAAGACTTTTAAGTTATTTTTTTGTAACGCGATTCCTTAGAATCGAAAGAGGGCTTACTTAATTTTTGCCATGACTGCAAGCATGAGCTACACCAACGAGTGACACACCTTTTCCAGCCCCTCCTCCTTCAGACTGATGACATCTAGGTCAAAATCAGTTCTCAGTCCATTGGTCTTGTTAAAAAGGACACGTCCTGTCAAACCATCCCAGTGTGCCTAAAGATAGAAATACACAGCACGATGAACTAAAATCCTCAGCTCTGAACGCAGTCATTCCATTAACCTTAAGACATTGCCTTTCTCAGCAATATCAATCCAACCCCTAACCATAAAAGTTTTTCTTTCCCAATTATGAATTCCATCTGGCTCTCCCCTTACTGTCTATCTCAACAACATAACAAGAAACAATGAAGCAGCGAGAACAGAAGCAGGTTTGACAGGTAAGAGTTCATTATGCATGTGGTTCATTGTGCTTGAAGTTTCACTTCAAAGCCATTGGAGGAACAGACGGGCATGGGGAGTGATAGCAGACACAGGAGGGGGAGGAAGCACCAGCTACTACAATGGCTCATTCTGAAAATTACCTGCAATGATACCATCCAGAGAATGAAAGAGCTTTGTAGAACAAAGCAAATGGCTGACCCTGACTAGAGTTAAGGAGGCATGCAGAGCCTTTGATATAAACACGGGTGGAGATATGCACTGAGAAAGTGTGGTTGAAAGACAATGGCACAAACAACAAAAAATGTAGTTACTGTGGATAATGCTGCGGATTCATTTTTTTTATAAAGATTATTTAGAATTAATGATTAGATAATAAACTTATTTAAGATGCTTATATGGTTTCTGTGATAAATGACCACAGCTTTCTGGACCAATAAAGGCTGATTGGAAAGCTGCACTGAAACTGTATCACATGTGTTAACTAAATAATTCCAGAGATGCACACATAAAATGCTTGCAAACATGACTGCGCTAATCCATATAACACAATAAGAAAGGTACAATGTTCAGTAGATCCCACAGGTCAAAGGTCAAGCTGGAGTGCACACTGAAAACAGTGACCTTATACCTCTTTGATAAGGTTGATGAAACGCCCTCCAAAGCGCCACGGCTTGTGGCGATTACACTGCAGAGAGCTCACAGTGATCTGCTGCGACTGCTGCACTGCCACCGCCACCACATGCACGGCATCATACATCAGGGCTGCATCGGTCTGCAAACAGGAGGGTAATACTATTAGACATTTTATAAGACCACTTGATACTTCTGTCCACACAACCTTTCATCTCCCCATTAATTCACCTGTGCAGGGACATAAGAAACTGTGTGAAGTCTCAGATGACTTGCTTTAGTCATAAGTCACTACAACATGAATTAGGAGTAGAGCCAGCTGTAAATGCCCCACACAAATGGCACAGTGTCTCAACTTGTTAGTAAAAATATCCAACCACTGTCTGAGGCAATCAGAAAGCTCTGCCAGGGAAAGTCTCTCAGTGGAAGGGCGCCACGTCAGTGTGAAGACTAATGGTTGCTGATGGGTGTGCCTGTTCCCCCAGAGAGGGGGAGCGCAAAACGGGCACCGGTGCAGACAGGACGACTCTCTCTCTGGCACACTCAGTGTAACATGCTAAGTACAAAGGACAAAGGGTTGCACTGAAAAACACCTAAGACAGCTATGCATATAACCCTCATAATAAGTCATCAAAGGGCGTAAACGCTGGAGCTGAAATTTCTCACACACTGACAAGCTGTGATTTATCTCCACCGCTCCAGTTGGCACACATGAATTCTTTTCATGCCGTCAGTCCACACAGTTTGACACACTCCACGCTCAGCTCATCGCAGATCCACTTTCCACGGTCCCACACAGGCTGAAATACACTATGGTGATCTTATTTGACAAGTCGTGGATGACCAAACTGCAAGGAAGTGAGAGGAGTTACTCTGAGACCGCAAAGTATTTGCAGCTATAGAATCTTTGTGAATGTGCTTGCTGCCAGAGAAAATGAGCTGGCCTTCAGTGCAGCTCGACACGTAGCAGGAGGCTGCCGAGCTGCTGGTTCCCTATATTTGCTCTATAGGCGCTGTGAAGCATCCACTTCATACATGAGGGCAAGAAGCAGGAGAAAGCGTGTGCTCTCTGTGCACTTTATACCAAGCCTTATAAATGATGAGAGGTCAGGTAAAGGAATGCATCTTACTTCTAACAGCAAAGAAAAAAAAAAGAGAGAGAGAGTTTCCTGGTAGCAGAAACGGAATGAAAAATAGACAGAGTTGATGGAGTTCATGTGTGGTTGCAGTGAAGGGAAGATTGATGATTTTTTTCTTTCCCCCCTTTTCTCCTCTTCTTTTGGAGTTGATGACTGCTGATGTCAAAGGCAGCAGTAGATCAGAGAATGGGAGACCTATCTCTGCGCTCTTTCATCCCCAATGCTTTCCTGGAAAAGGGAACAGCTAGGGCCATATCTGCTCTCCCAGTGGCAGCAGTGTGCGTGTGTGTGTGTGTGTGTGTGTGTGTGTGTGTGTGTGTGGTGTTCGTGACAAATACTCACTAGGAAAAGACTCTGTCACTGCACTACTCTATTTCTTGAATAGCGAGGAGGAGTTTTAAACACAGTCAGTACTATTTTCTTTCCTTTGAACGGAAAGTTTGTCACGTCCAATCATTCGTTTGCTGGCCGACTAAGACTTGCTGTTGGACTGAATTAAGTTATTTTAGCAATTTATGTAAAAAAAAAAAAAGAAGTTATATAAGTATTATTCACATTCAATCCCCGTCCACTGCACTGAATTTCAAAAGTATGTAACACATTCTGAATGCATTTATTCCATGGATAATATTCTTTGATTGATTTTAGTTTGGCTGTGGCATTGCAGAATTTATGAAATTCAAATTAAATCTCCGAGCCTGCTATTTCTTTTTTAAATACCTTTTCATTTAAATTTTGCCACTGACCTTTTAACTTTCCTCTAAACTACTTGATTTTTTCCCCCATTCCAAAATCAGTCAATATCACATTCCAACTCCTCCATTGACAAACTCTTTATTCTTTTGGGTCAAACTGCGGTGCGCACTGTCTTTTCAGTTAATCGTCTTGGCTACAAAGATGTTCTGTGAAATGTTTTCGAAAATCTATCAAAATTCTCTACTTGGAAGTCTATTTTTAGTTCACTTTTCATAGCTTTGCATGTGAAGTGAAATTGGAGTGCTTAAGCACAAGCTTGATGTGTGACAGGAGAGTGATGATTCATTTTTAGAAAAGCTTAACAGATGAACTTGTGCCTTTACCTTCAAGAAATGCCAGATTTTGAGCTGTTTGTTTATTCCTAAGCTATTTGTAGCATAAAGAGGAAGACTTTTCTATTAGAGCTTGGTAATAATGTGGTAATATTGAATTAAGGACACAAGAAGGTACTATATGGAAACAGAATGTTATAACACTAAATTATGAAGTAATATCTAAATAATTACCAAATGACATCTTGACTCAACAATGGTTATAGCTAAGTAACATTGGACTATATTTAACTGTGCAATAAGGGCCAGAAAGTAGGCTTAATAATGATCAATAAAATTCAATTTAATTAAATTTTATTTAAATAGCACCAAATCACAACAGCAATTACCTCAAGGTGCTTTATATTGTAAGGCAAAGATCCCACAATTATACAAAGAACATTTCAACAATTAAACTTTGCGGAAGCACTTGATGACAATAGGAAGAAAAAAAAAAGGCTCATTTAACAGGAAGAAACCTCTGGCAGAAGCAGCCATCTGCCATGACCGGTTGGGGGTGACGGAAGGAAGGAAAACAGGCCTGGAAGAGAGCCAGAGATTAATAGTAACTAATGATTAAATGCAGAGTGGTGTGTAAGCACACAGTGATTACAAAAGGTGAGTGAAGAAGAAACACTTAATGCATCATGGGAAGGCCCTCAGCAGCCTAGACCTATCGCAGCACATCAGGTTACGACCACTTGAAAGTCAGTATATTTAAAAACAAGCCAACAAACAAACAAACAAACACGCAAGAAAACCCCCAGCTAGACATATATAACCACAATAGCCACTGTCGATACAAGCTATTACAGTACTTGGTTATTAGTACTTTGTAACTAAGTGGTAATAACACATTATTTCATTATTATTACCTTCTGTCCATCTGATTACCAAGCTGTCTTAGAAAGCGCTACCCATAAAGATTTTATTCTCGTCCAAATTATTTATTTCCTTTTAAAAAAATATGGAGAGTTTCTTAAGCACAAATACATAAATATGCACTGGAGACAAGCAGGGTATCTTCCTCAGTGGCAAATATTTTCTAAGCTTTGAAATATGAAAGGTTTTAAACCTGCATAAACAGTAAAAGACTCTTTGCTGACTTACGGGGCAGCTGAAATGAGCTGTGAAATTGTGCCCCATTTCCAGTTGATATCATAAACCTTTAGTAAACAGTTGCATTTTATACCTCCTGCTGATACAGAGCAGCAGTGTCAGTCAATGCTGCGACGAGGGGGGTGAGACTGAACCAAAAGAGTACAGTTGCTCTGTTTTGCTGTTTTACTGAGCTGAAACTCTCTATAAAGCTCCGCACAGCCGAGTGGAGTTGCACATTCACATGATAATTACTATGACTGACCTCTGAATTTACATAGGGCTTTTGATTGTTATTTGTGATGTTATTATGTCTGCTTTACAAGTAAATGTGATAATAGAGTGGCAAGGAAGACATGCTACGGTGAAATCCATATAGTATGAGTACAATTGACAAACAGCAGCTAGGATAGTAGAATAAATGCCAGACTACTTTATGATGAGCTGTCTGTACACATCCATGGCAAAATTAGATTAAAAAAAAAAAACATTATCGGCAACAGGTATTTATTTGTGGTCACAGAAGACAGGTTTGTCTACATGAGGTATTGTTTAAGTAACAATGGGATATTTCATGTATTATAGTATAAACACAGTTCTGCATACTGCTGTGTTTGCACTTTTGACTTCTCCATCCACCCCTTTATTTGAACCACTTTATTAGGTAGATTTTTTCTAGTACCAGTTGGATCCCCTTTGCTTTCAGAACTCCCTTAATTCTTTGTGGCAACAGAATGCTTGAAACAGTCAGTGCCATGATAGCATCACACAGTTGCTGCAGATTTGTCCCCTGCACACCCGTGTCGTGAATCTTTTGTTCTTCTTCCCTGTTGGATTTAGGTCTGGTGACTGTGGAGGCTATTTGAGTACAGTGAAGTCATTGTCATGTTCGAGAAACCAGTTTGAGATGATTAGAGTTTTGTGCCATGGTACATTATCCTGCTGCAGGCAGCCATCAACATATAGATACACTGTGGTTATAAAGGGGTGGACACAGTAAGCAACAACACTCATGTAGGCTGTGGTGTTTAAACAGTGCTCAATTGGCCTGAGCCAAAGAAATATTCAACATACTATTACACCACCTCCAGCAGCCTGAAGTGTTGATTCAAGATGGATTGATGCTTTCATGTTGTTTAGACCAAATTCTGACGCTACTATCCGAATGCTGCAGCAGAAACTGAGACCAGGCAACATTTCTTTTCCCATGTTATCTAGTTTTGGTCCGTGTGAAGCCTTAGTTTAAAGCTCCTAAATGCCCAGAGTGACACCTAAGTGTGATCTTCTGCTGCTGTAGCCCATTAATGCTTCAGTGCTTCAACTCTTCTGCATACCTTGGTTGTAATGAGTGGTTATTTAAGTTGCTGTTGCCTTCAAGCAGTGAGAACTGCTGCTTCCAGGATATCTTCTATTTTTTAGACCATTCTCTGTTAACCCCGGAGATAGTTGTGTGGGAAAAAAATCCACTAGATCAGTAGTTCTGCAGATACTCAGATAAGCCCATCTGGCACCATCAACTATGCCATGTTCAAAGTCACTTTAATCGCCCCCTCCTCTTTTTTATTTTAGCTTGGACTTTAACAGGTCATCTTGACCATGTCTACAATCCTCAGTGTATTTAGTTGCTGCCAGATGATTGGCTAATTAGGTATTTGCACTAATGAGCAGTTGAATAGGTGTACCTAATGAATGGGTAGCATTCTTAAAATCATTTGTGGAGATATTTCCCACATCTCTTAACTTTTGATCTCTGTGATATATCAGATATTTTCTGGCTCAAATGATTTATAAGTCAAAGATCTTTTTCTGACTCTGAAACAGAACTATTCCTGAAAATCCCTTTATGATGGAAGCAAAACGAGGCTGGCATCAAGTGGAAGCAAAGATCAAGGAGGAAAAAATATGAAATGATGGCTCATAGTTCTGGCAGATTGCATTCAATTTAAAAACAATCCAAGAGCGATCTTGATATTTATTACAGAGCCAAGCACAGGTCCTGTGGGGTGTTTTAAGTGCTTTAAGTGGAACCAATCTCAAACCCCTGGGACACTCAGATACAGCAGAGAAAGGGTTTCAAAGAAGATGCCCAAAACCTTTGTTTCCTTGTCCTTCTCTTTTCTCTCCCCACTCCTCTCTCTCTCGCTCTCTTTCACTCAAACACCCACATAACCATTTGAAATCAAACACTGCTCATTACCATCACTAAATGTACCAGTCCAGAAACAATTGTCTTTCAATTTACAACTTGCATTTTACCTCTGCACAGTACATCTTCCTTTCCAGTCCTTTATATCTTAATTCATCTCTGCATATCCCCCCCTCTCAAACTTGATACGTGAGTAACATGCAAATATATTAAGATGCATGCGAGAACCAATTAGTGAGACGTGCGGACACTGAATACACGCGCATGAAGGAGATCGCTCTCAGACAGTGATCGACCTCAATGTGCAAGCTTCCTACAGGCAAGCCTGGTTTGCCGTAGTTTCATGCAGTTTCCTCATTTCAATCAGGTGGACTGCAAACTCCACCGAGCAAGCTGCTGAGTGCATGTCTGTCTCTGTGTGTGTGTTTATACAAATATATTCATTTTCGCTGCATCAGTATTCACACCGGCTCTCCACCTGTGCATAATGCCATAATTCCTCTGATAATGTAGCGCCATGAAAAACGACATCTCTCTTTCTCTTCTCACCTCAGCTATCAGCTATCCTCTTTGCAGCATTCCTATAAACAAAACACACATAAACACACATAAACACACACACACGTGCTCACAATCACCACGGCTGCTTATGGACAGTGAAACTCCACTATTTATATATATCATATACATCTGATTAGGCTTAATGAGATTTGGAATGACCTGTTATTTATCATGCATCACTGCACTGCAGATGCCAGGTACAGATCAACAACACACACGCACACAACATGTAAAAATATGCACCCCAACAAACACACATCCCCACAGCATTGCCGTCAGCATCAGAGTCCCAATGTCAGCAGGAGAGAGGGAAGCTCTTTGTTTTCTTGGAGCTGAAGTCACTCTGCCCTCGGATCACACGCGGACCCATGGGGTTTGATGATTTGATAGAAGAAGGAGGTAATTATTCATTTCTTTCATTTTTTTATATGTATTTGTGCTGCTTGACTGCACCGTCTGTGGAAGCATTAGAGTCTCAGATTCTGCTGTCAGATAAATGGCGGCATTTCTAAACTTTTAAACAATTACGTCTCCACATCGTCTCTTGATTTTTCTTTTGTTATTAAAAAAATCCCCGGAATGGTTTATAATTTAAACTTCAATCAGGGCGTGCGATCTCACTCACAGGCCCGCTCACAGAGATATTGCATTTATTTTTAATCTGCCGAGATTTAAATTCTCGTGTAAAGTATGGACACTGATGGGAAATGTCTGTACATAATTGTTCGTTGAATTCCAACCAGTGTGGAAAACAAAAGCGAGCTGCCTGCTCAGACAAATATGAGCTCACTGACAATGGCTGAGCATCTCTGTCACTTCCAGCTCCATTACTTAGAATAACAATTTAGAAAAATATACTTAATTGCTCGATGTTTAATTACTTGATGAGACTCAGAAGATCAATACCACTTTCCACCGTTTGTTGATTGAAACACTGGAGCAAGCACTTTTCCTTTTCGAAAACAAGACACAAAAGGAGACTCCTCTAGGCATGTTTACTCAGAACCACACAGTTAAACCCCGTAGCCACAATCTTTCAACATGTTCATGCTTAGTGGCTTAAACATACAAAGCGCTTTTTTAAGGTACACTTTGTACTGGATTGATCCCTCTTGTGCCTTCAGAGGAGATTAATTCTTCATGGCATAAATTCAGCAAGGTGCTACTAAGAAATCTTGTCCATATTGATATGACAGCATCACAGAGTTGTTGCAGATTTGTCAGCTGCACATCCATGAATTGAATTGTGGGTCCACCACAACCTAAAGCTGCCCTATTGGATTTAAATCTGGTGACTGTGGAGGCCATTTGAGTACAGTCAACTCACTGCCACAGTTTGAGATGATCCGAGCATTGTGACATGCCGTTTCATCCTTCTGGTAGCGGTCATCTGAAGATGGGTACACTGTGGTCGTAAAGGGATGCACGTGGTCAGCAACAACACCCAGGTAGGCTGTGGCATTTAACCACTGTTCAGTTGGTATTAAAGGGCCCAAACTCTGCCAAGAAAATACCCCCCACCAGCAGCAGCAGCAGACTGAAGCACTGAGGCAAGGCAGAATGGATCCATGCTTTCATGTTTGCCCAGAGAACTGGCACTTACTGGATTTTTTTCTTTTTCAGACTATTCTATCATTCCTAGAAATGGTTGTATGAGAAAATTCCAGTAGATCATTAGTTTCTAAAATAGTCAGACCAGCCCGTCTGGCACCAACACCTATGATGCATTCAGCTAGCAGATAGAAGAGGTAATAAAAACTGTGGTTTTGCACAAAAATAACCAACTGGTCATATTTTGACGAGCTGGTGTGAAGATAATGCTGGAGACGGGCTAACTAGATCTCCCTGTTAAAGCTAAAGTTTCATATTAGAAACTTTTTTGTTTTTACAAATTCTTTTTCTGTGTTTTTGCACAAAAGCAGAGACACATTAGCCAGATTTTGGAGTTAAAATAATGCAAATGTATTCCAACAAGTGACAAATAACAGACGATTCCAACATTTCCAAGAAGAAAACAGTTTACAGATGTTTCTGATGCCTAAGAAAATCTGTCTACATTGTCATGTTTTTGCTAGTTTTAGTACACTGACAAATAAATTGCAATATAGCATGTGCTGCAGTTCTGCTCTCATTCATCATGCGCTACCATTAGGTAGACGCCTGATATTAATTTAATATTATAACACTAAACATGCAGCCAGACTTGATGGGAGTATTTTCAGCAATAAGAATAACAAGGAATCCCAGAGCAGATGGTATGGGTCCCACAGAGCCCAGATTTCAGCATCTTTGAGTCAGCGTGAGACTGCATGAAGTGAGGAAAAAAGACACTAATGCTGCCTAAATCCACAAGAAACTGTGGTAAGTTGCTATTAACAACCTAAATGCCAAGTTCAGTGAGAAATTCTCAGCAAGTGTACTCGAGAAAGGTGATCCTGTGAAACAGTGGCCACTAAAACACTGAGTAAGTGTTTAGTGTTTTTGAATATGAAAAAATCCCAGTAGCATTTGAAACCAGCTTTCCAAAAGTTGGTGCCAAAAACTTTTGCACTGTGCTGTATTTCTTGCAGTGGCGTCTTACATGAGACCCTGGGTGATGAAAGTCACTGCACTGAGAATTGTGCAAATGTTCGGTTCTTGAAAGAAAAAGACTAGAGTGGAAAAAACACAGAAATGTGACATATGTGATTTATGGGGCATATTATGGCTTTTCTGGGTTTCCTAGCAGAGAGGGAAGAGCAGGCATTCACATCATTTTGGGAAGGAAAAAAAACCCTTGGGTGACTGCGACTCAGTGTACTGCCGTCGCTCTCTCCGTCCGTAACTTTTCCACTCCGTGTCTCTTCCTCGCTTTCTGCCTGCCTGTTCTCTGCCCCGATCCCTCCCCCCTTCAGCCTGGCTCTTCCTCCCTTTCATCCCCTTTGTCGTCCCTCTGCCTTCCCCAGTTGCTCTCTTAAGTATTTCACAGAGCCGTGTGTGAGTATTGCTCAGAGTATGAATGTATGAGGGCTTTGCCAGTGCCGTCACTGCTATTTTTTTCCCCCTTTTTCTTTTGTGCATTAGAGGTTTAATCCCTTTCTCACATTGCATTTCCACATGCTGAAGCAACAGAGCAGCAGCCGTGTGGAATTTTTTTTTTTTAAATGAGGTTTTTGTCACAGGGAAGTAAAACTCGCTTCTTCCAACAAGGACCCCTGGGTAACTGATTCATTGATGGTGGCTGGATTTATGTGAAAGCACATTCATGGTTTTATTGTAGATTTAAGCACACTTTAAAGGGGAATAAAGGACTACACTGCAGAGGTTTTTGGTTTGAAAGAGAGGGTCCACTGGGAATCATGAGAATGCGAGCAGAACTCTGTTTGATGTCTATATATATTGATTTAGTACTGATGTAAAATTATTAAGGTGCCCTTATCATACATTGACAGATGCTTTAATGTTGACAAAACCTCCATTTTGACCTTACATAGTGCTTTTATTAATGTCTAAGTGATCTTTTCGCTTCAAATACTTCTTTTATTGCTAACCTCCGCTCATGCTATTTTCTTGTTTAACCCTTTAATGCTGATGAATTGTAATCTCAAGGCAGAAGGGGAGAGAGCAAGAGGTTTATATCTCAGTCAGATTTTGTAAACAGTTGGTTTACACAGCTAAATTGGTGAAGCAGTTCAAATATGCCCAGGCAGCGCGTGCCAACTATCTAGTCCATCTTCTGTTTGCTCCAAACAAACTACTGGTGTTGCTGCCAGAATGCTAGGGTTTACCTACAAAGATTTGTTTTACTTTCCCCTCCATTTTTAAAAATTCAGCACATAACAAGACCAAGAACCTAAATTGGAAATGACTGTAGCAAAAAATGTCTGACAGTCCCATCCAAAAAAATGTTCACTCAAAACCACAACGCGACATACCAGCCAAGTGACACACTGCCCGCCAATTCTGGAGCCAAGATACGAGCATGGTTAAAAATATCACAGCTTGCGACTGCACGAAATATCAAATATGATGCCGTGCCTGACTACTTTATCAAGTCTGACAAAAAGAGACCGTGATTGCTCAGAGCAGTGGTGTCCCACCAGACCCTTCAGGCAACAGCATGCTTCTGGCAGCACGGTCCATTTCAGAGTCCGCCTTAATTAACACCATGCAGCCTAACCCTCACCTGATTAAGTGCCTGTTTAATATGATGGCCTTTTCTCGTATTTAATCAGCATCCAGCCAGGTTTTGCTAAAGAGGCTAGTAGGTGCCTGTTCTGAAGATTTTTATCTCCCTCAGTTCATGTCAAATGCCTTCCAAAATTTCCAGAGTGACAAAGCTTTTACTATTCAACCTCTCGGAAAGAAGAAAAAACATGTTTTATGATTAAATGAGGGGGTCATTTAAAGCTGTGCTTCAGCTATGACAGAATGCTAGATCTAAACGGCAGTGTGGTGAAGGAGGAGAGGAGGGTTGTTAAAGGACTGAACAGTCCTTCTTAATTCCCTACCATCTGTTGGACTCGCATGCCCAGAGAGGAGAGAAGAGTGAAAATGGAGGATGTAGGAGTCCACACTTGATCCACTGTCTAAACAACACAGGCAGTGTTAATTACATCTGGGTTAATGCTAACAGTGGCCATTTTACTGTTAGGGGGTCTTTCCCCAGATTACCAGAGTAGCAAGATGGTATCAATTAAAAAAAAACAACAACAACAAGAAACTCTGTTGTTTATGCGATGCAGTTTTTTTGTGTATGAACTGCAATAACTGGTTTGCAGAATGACATGAAATACTCCTTGGTTTTCATGGGTGCATACGAGAGACATACTTTTATCAAAAGTTTTCACACGCATTATATTTACACAAGAATTTTAATCGTCTGGACAAACATTAAAAGTTGTCCAATTATGCACATTGGAAATTAGAAACTAAATTAGTAACTGGTATTTGGAAATAAAGTAAAGTAGAAGTAAACAGCACAACATCCAAAATATGTTCATATTTAATGAAAGAAAAAACCTGAGCCTTTTTCAGGTTCTTACCCTGCACTCGGGGTTGCCAGAATGCTGTGGGTTATTTTTCTCGCGTCACTGCAAATCAATACGAAATCTGAGTGATCAGCTTTATCCTGAGGAGGTCTTTGAATGTTATGATTAGAATGAAAATGATCTGAATCATATTCTTTGTTAGTAGTCAACCAAATAAACAGCTATGTGTCAGAATCATTGCTGACGCTACAGTGACCTGTGGTCGATGTTTTTTCTTTAGTTTTTTTCTTTAATATCTCATTTGTATACATCTGTGTATGTTTGTGTGTTTATGTGTCTGAAAGCTCTTGCTTATAGAAGATTACTGGATTCCTCTCTTATTTTTTAGGATATTTATTTTTACCTTAATATAGTTATTAGTAAGAAATGGCAATTTATACATTTTTGCAAAAGAATTATGTATATATGTATATTGAGTATCCATGTGATTGTGATTGTGAGTGTAGGTGGGTGGGATGGCTTCTTGAAAGATGATAGCTTGCCAAGTGATCCCAAGGCCACCCAATATTCCTGAGCTTAAGTGCAACCATAATACACAGCTTCTTTTGCTTGCACTGGCCTCCAGGGGCTATTTGGATGATAGGGATCTGATGATGGTTGCAGTCTCTGATTGCAAATTCCCTTATTGTCCTATACATAACACCAGCGGGGGTGTGCTTACATTACTGCAGAGGAATCTCTGCCTTGCATGTGTAGTGTGGTCTGCGTTTAATCTTTACGCATGTATATAAAGGTAAAAACGTGTCTGTACTGTGCTTAATTTGATTTGCTTTATTAACACAAAGGTAAACACAACAAGCAAACAAGACAGTGAAGTAAAATGTGTTTGAGAAAGTAAAACCAAAGGAAAGCAGGATAATAAATCTGCCTTTTAATTCCCCCTGGCTGTTCTCACTCACAAAAGGCTTCTATGGACCAAGGGAGCACTGGTGCTAATAATGTTGATACTGTGCCAAGCCCAGCTGGTGGTGCCCGGCACAGGGCATCGAGTGTCTGCTCTCCACAGTCGCTGTCTTTAAAAGGCTCTCTCCTCTGCCAACCGGGATCAGAGGAAGGGGGATCACATTGCTCTAATGGACGCAACCAACCTGCGAACCTATGTGGCATTTGTTCTGCTAGCTCTGTCTGTACTATATCAAATACAATAACTAAGCGCCTTGTGATTCCGCGCAAAGAAAAGCGGTTTGTCGATATAAAGCAGACCAGGTTGTAATGACGACTGATTAGAAAATGACTGATACTGGAGGTGGTTTGAGAAAATCTATAAATGCTGTTATCAGAGATGGTAAGAAGGAGATATTTTACATTTCAAAATAATATGTATCAGCTGAATTCTGTACAAAACAGAATTCTAAAAAAAATCCCACTAAATAACAAATGATGAAACAAATATGTGAATATTTATGCTACTGCTGAACTTTCAGCTGTGGGGTAGAAGTCAGTTTGAACAAATAAAAGGATTCCCTCAACTGCTCAGTTTAATTTCAAGCAAGTTTTTTTTGTGTGTGACTCATATCAAGCAAAATTACAGTATGCATTCAATAGTATTCTCACTGGGGAGCACCACATTTGGCTCAACACCCACACCAAGGACCTTCATTTGGCTGGAATATTGTATGAATGAAGCTCACTGGGAGAGGGATTCGTGTGTCAATATTGTCTTCCTATTGTCAGTTTCCAGGCAGTCATGCTCTGTATCAAACCCAGTAGTGATGCCAAATCTGAGCCAAGTCCTCCCCTCTTGGAACAGGCAACCGAATCCTCCTGTAGGTGTTTCGAACATACATGCTGTGCGCCACAAACACACATTTAAATGTAAACATCCATGGTAAACCCATTGTTAATGGCATGTAGCAGCCACCTAGCAAGCTCCTTCATTCTGCTCTCGCTGTGTGGGTGTCTCCCACTTTACTCCCAGCAGTGCTCGTTAATGCAGCTAGGTATCTGTTCTCATCTCTCTCCCTGCTGCTCTTTACCCCCTGTGCACCATTTCTGGGCAAAACTGCTTCCTCCTCTTTCTCTTCCTAATTCATTTTCTGCTCCCATTATCCCTAATTTGAACCCAAACAGAAATGAAGTATACTTATCACAAATTATTTTAAAAGGCACAATCTGTGACACACACAAACACTGCATTTAAATCCGCTGATAGAATTTGAGTCGTTGTTGATCTGGTAGTTACTGGTGGTAATGACGAGATCATTCCAATAATACGCATGCAATTATTTCGTTTAAACGCGTTAACCACCGGAGAAAGCAAACACGTCTCGACTGGAACTGGGGCACAGAGGATTCATCGTGTCATGCGGCATTAAGAGAGAAGTCTAATGAAGAAAACGATTAAATGTTGCATTTCGCATTGTTTAAATGCATGCGTGCTCCAGATTTGCTTTTCAGAATAGCATCCAGAGGCACGTGTTACAAAAACAACTGGTGTGTGCACTTGGCAGCGCCGCGTTTCACAAGTCAATTTTACTCACTAGTACATGTGCGAGTGCTAAAGGGCTCTCACATGCTCAGGCACGACGTGCGAGCCGTTTGTTTAGCCTAATGAAATGTGTTAAAATTAGGATGCAGGAGATCATCTCATATTGCAAATCACAGCTTGCAAGTTGCAAATCTGGCAAATGGGACCCGGTATATGCATGTAACGTTTTCTGTTAGGCGTGTAATTTTTATCCCACGGGGGAACACCAGGCTGCCACTAACAATTACACATCAAAGCAGTAATGCAATGCAATTACACTGAATAGCTAAAAATGATCACCATATACACTGTTAAATATGAACAGCTTCAGGATTTCCAAAGATTTAGCACTTTCTTGTGTACTACCTACCTAAAAGGTAGCTATCCAACAACTCTGTGCATATTAATTACAAATCTAACTCTAACACCTTTATCCTTATTATTATTATTATTATAATGGTTACAGTGGCCTTTGTTGAAGAGCATTTCTGTGTAGTGTTTGTTGTTTTCAATTAATTTCACCCATGTGTCTTATTTTTGTCCCATGTGATCGAAAGGAGCAGCAACACCCATGTCATAGCCAACATATTATCCAAACAACTGCTCTCTACTAATAAGAGAGTGATAATTATGAGCTATTACACCAGAATTTTCAATTGTTTTGATGACACTGGAGAACATCCAGCTCTCTGTGGTGGTAATTATAGCTCAATGAAATGCAGACATAAATGAAATGGTGGAGATGCAGAAAATATCCAGGCCTAAAACCTCAGCGAGGCGTACAACTGGGAAGATCTTTTTTTTCCCTCTTTTCCTTCTCCTTAGTTAAATCCTGGTATATACTTAGCTCAGCGATCGGGGATTTAAAATAATTCAAATTAAAACAAAGCATTAAAAGCAAATATCTCATTAGCTGAAGGCAATAATTAGAAACAGATGGGACAAAATAATAATCAGATTAGACACGAGATATCTAATAAATCTGCTGGGTGCATTTCTCAGTACACGGGCTGCGGGTCTTTAGTTGCTGTAAATTCACCTCACGACGCAGGGTTAAAACAACTTGAGCTTCACTTTACTTGGGGGATATTGTCAAAGAGTCAACACAAACAAGCAAGATCAACAGCGCACGCACACACGCACGCAAAAATAACTGGACTAATTAGCCCTGCTACTTTGATTATGTGTCCTTCCATGTCAGAGATACCTCTGCCAAACAGGGTTAGGAGGCAGGGGCTCAGTGTGTCTGCGGCTTCGAGCTTGCCTAGTCTGAGGAAGGGCTTCTCATTATGCGTACTTTCCTCAGACACTTGGCCTCACCCAAAGCACCAAGTGTCTGTGTGATTATTCACTACCCTGCAACACCGGGCTAGTGGCGTAAGCAAACATCAGATGCACCTCTCAATATTTGTAACACCCTCTCCCCCATCTTTCCTGTCCAATCTTCTCTCGCCCCTCCTCCTCATCACCCCCCCCCCCCCCACCACCACCCCCTTTTGCCGCAACCCATTTCACCTCACCCCTCCCCTTCCCTACCTCCTCTCATCTCAGTCAATCACAAGGTGACACAGATGGCGTTGTCCTGGTAACCATCTCTACACAACTGTTGCCTGGTCACCGAGCACAAACAAGCCCAGAGCCCAGCAAGGCTTCTGTACTGCACAGAAAAGGAACACGGCACCAGAGAGGAGAAATAAAAGGCTAGAGGCAAGGTCGGGGGCGGAAGGTCACACGCTGGCCGCTGCAGCACTCTACCACTTTATTTAATGACACCCTTATAGGTGTCACCTTTAACCCGAGGCGGTATAGCTGAAGTATCAGGAAAATCTATGGAATGACTTAAAAAAAAGAAAAAAAGAATTGTATTTGCGTTACGGAAAAGCAGATTGTTATTTAAAACGCGTTCATATTCCGTCTAAGTACAGAATCATTTTATATGAGCAGCAAAACCGTTTCTCCATTATGTATTTAATATAACATCAAAATGGCAGTGTTTGTACATTCAGGCTGCACTCTCTGCATTCGCTCATTACAAAGACCTGTCTTAAGGTGAAACGAAAATACCCAAGACTAGCATGCACTCCGTCAAGCATGCTATTGGATGCATTATTTATTATTCAGCCCAGTGGTTCTAATCCAATGAGATACGTCAATACATAGGATAGAATCTGACAAAATGATTCATGCAATGCTAATTAATCACTTCAGCCATCTCCACTGAAATCAATTAATTTCCATTGATGTAAAAAAACAAAAAACAAAAAATCAAGTGCATCATGCCGATGCTTGAGGGAAATAGAATATTACATTTCTGTTTTAAAGCCGTGCATGCTGAATGTTTCTGACACAACTTAGGCTGTAATATATGTAGATACATAAAAAAACCCCACACATTTAAATTCATCACAAACTGTGTGTGTTCATATTTGATCATGTGTAAGCTTGAATTAAGGCTGTGATTGATATGAATAGACACCATGCACTGTGGCTAATTCAAAGGCTTGTCTTTAAAGTCTCTAATGAAAAGATTCTTCTTTCATTGCACAGATTTTAGAAACCATATCTTAAGTCTGCCAAGAACAAAGAGAGGCAGGCTAAAAGAAGAAAAAAAAAGGTGTTTGTCTCAAAGGAAGGTGTTGTGAGGGAGGTGGAGTAAATTGACTGTTTACAACAACAGACCCAGAAAGGGACCTTGAATGTCCATGACGAGCTCCATTCCCGTTTTCACTTTCAAATCACCTTATCCCATGCTTTTTTGGATGCCATCCTAAAAAACCAGGGCCATAATTTCCATCCAATTTGCTCCCTCTCTCTGCATGAACACTGACAGATTGTCATATTTTGGCCACGCTCCCAGAGGAGAGTTGTGAGAGGCAGGAGGGCAGATAAACGGCTATTACCATTCACACCAGCTCATTACGGAGCATTTAGACCCAGGAGCACCAACTCAAAAGCTCCACGCGGTACCCACCCCAGGAGCCCCTCACAATTGAGTTTGTGATTGACAACTGGTACTCAGTTACAGTTCTTTTCCTCCACAGCTACGCTCTATTTCAAAACACTCATTTTGTTTCATCAATCAAAAAAAACCAACAAAAAACAAAAACAAAAAACTTTATGTATGGCATCCAAATTATTTGGGCAGTTTTTATTTTTATGTGGACAGTAAGATGTACACATCTTAGATAAAAAGGTTTGGGCCTACCGTCATGAATCCATCCAGCAGGCCCGAGTCTGGCTTGGGTGGGGCTTGTAATCTCTCCATTGACCACTTCTCGATGATCGACGACACCTGAGAGTTTTCTGTGTTGAGTATGCGGAAACCGGTCATGTTGACTCCACTGTAGCGATATGGTTCCATGTCAAGGGCGAAAAGGTCCTAGAGGCACAAAGATCAAAATGTAACTGAAAAAAAAAATCATGATTTCCTCATCTTCCCTCCTCCACTGCTATACATCGCTCATTTTCATAATTACAAGTCGACGTTTGAGCGGCAGCCACTGCCAAATGAGGGAGCGCAAAAGGGTGCAGTTGAAGGGATTTCAGGAGCTATTTCATCTTACGCTGAGACAGTAGCCTTGATAAAGGCAAGCCTTTCAAGGTTACCGGCATGCTTTTGGTGGACTGCCATCTATCATGTGGACGGAAAAGGACGACTCAATTGTCCCGCATGCAGCATGTCTGGCATCTCACCAGGCAGATGTCTCTGGGATGCAACAACACAGTTGACAGAGAAACAGCGGGTGATGGACGCAGAATGGGGCTGCCGTGGTCAATGTTTGCTGTCCTATTCCGAGAGCAGCATGAATGGCTTGGTACCAGTGTGCAGCATCTCGGGCCAGCACACTGGCTTCCAATTCTGCCAAACACTGACTGATGTTAAAGTAGGCATGCTTCCATCCCGGCAAGAAACAGCATGCCACCGAAAGAGGCCTATAATCACTATTCTCTTCCCTTTCCCAATGACATACCTGCTGTCACTCACTCCCCTTTCATCTAGTCAGGTTCTTACTGTATGTGGATGCACTAGGGATAGTTACATGTCCTCTGCAATGGTAAATGTCTTTTCAGGTCAGTTTTCTCTAACCTTTTCTTCACCCTTTCCAACTGTGTTCCAAACAACACAGCGGGCTATTTGTTTGTTAGAGCTATAATGGACCAAATGGGTGACAGTCTCATCTGCTCAGGGCTATTATCTAAGCTCTCAGTCTTCTGTTCTCTGGGCTCAGTGAAGATGTGCTGCTTTTCATCTGGAGTGTGAGAAGCAATCTTTGTAGTGGCTAGATCAAAGAAATTTAGCAAACTTCAATCGCTGCTGGAGTGAGAATAAAATACCTCCAACTGCTTTTGTTTCCTAAACTCTGGGTAGTGGTCAGCCAGGTGAGGTGAGAAGGTTGTTCAGAATTTAGAAAATAAATTCAAGTTAAACTTTCTCAGCAGACGCAGTGGAATGCAAAGGGTATATTTATAATAGACTGCATAACAATGACTCAGCCTTTCAAGGGCATCGGTTTCTGTGATCGCAAAGTCAGCTTGCACTTCGGGTTCAAAACGCCTCACATAAAATGAAAATAATGGGATGTTTTTCTTTGACTAGTTCTCGGTTAGCGGTATTAAATTGTATTCTCAGAAATGAAAAAGTGACAGGTAATTTTTCATTGCAACAAGGAAAAAAAAAACAGATTAATGTTTGCACTACAATAGGCTCAGAAGACGAAATATCTCCAAACAGCATGTTATCAAGTGGACGGGGCTGTGCAAAAAGAAAAAAAGTAACAAAACACAGTCTATCATCACATCTTGTCAACAACAAAAAAGTCCCAGGGTACTCACCAGGGTTGTAAATATATAATGATAGTACTCCGTCATCATACCCATTGCCAGGGCCTACAGGGAGAAATAAAAAGCAAGCAGTAACTAAAAGTCAATTACAAATAGCTTAATGAATTGTGGTATTAGAATTACTAATTGACCTGTTATTTAATACATATTGCCACCCTGACACCTGTCAGAAAGGCACCTGAGACTGGAAAAAATGTGAAAGCGGGGGCCTGCCAAGGCATTTTTAATTGTCCTGATGACTGATGAACAGACTTATTCGGTTATTATTACACTCAGAGCCGAGACGGTATCATGACACTGACAGTAATTTTGCTTGAAAAAATCAGTCTATGCGTCCACATTGCTCACGTTTCTCCCAATACGTTGTACATTATATCCTAAGTCCATGCGGGCTCGGCACTGCATTGTGCATGCAACGATAAATAACAAACAAAATATGCGCCACAATAAAGAATCATTAGTTTTGACACACAGCTATAGAGAGAACTCCAACTGTGCAATATGCTTGTGAGAAGACTTGAGCTCAACAACAACCCCCACGGTTCTCATTAATAATGCGCCTCTGCTAAATGAATTGAACATGCCTGTGAGCAGAATTAGACTTTATAATTTAAAAGAAAAAAAATATGTACAATGGAAAGCATCCATTATGACGGGCCACGAGTAGATATCTAACACACAAGGATTAAAGATGTACAGATCTGCAGCAGTTCTTAAAGAGAGAAAGAATAAGATAGGGATCACGAATGGACTTATGTTGATTATTTTAGCACATATATATGTGTATATATATGAGTCTGGGTACTCAGTAACATGTGAAAATTTCTTTAAGGGGAAATTATGTAAATTTTATACAGTAGCTAACTTACTTTTAACTAAATTCAGGAAACAGTGTGATAAAATTACTTATGCTGTTCACAAATGCTGCAGACATCCGTGAGTCTAAGAGAGTATCAGGGCTCATTAAGGTGAGTTGATACCTGTTTCAGGATCCAGGCAGCCATCTCATGTCCACAATCAAATATGACATGGAACTCCTTTGCCTTCTTCATCTCCTTCAGAAGTGGCTTGGCGTCCTTGGTCTCTGTGGGCAGCTGTCGGATCTTCAAACGAATGTTGTATCGTGAAGGTGCCTTGATCAGCTCCTGCAGTCGAATGAGACCTGCAGACAAAGAGGATACATATATAGTGTGAAAGGACCATTTTAAAGATGCAGCAATATGGTGTGTTTGATGTGCCACCATTTTGAAGTAACTCTGATTCTAAGGAGGCCACGAAGACCAATTGGAGTCATGTATTCTCAGCAGAAAAAATATGCTCATATGCATGTCTTCCTAATCCGCAGTCTATTGATCCTCCTACTCATGCTTGGCAAGCAAACAGACAGCTACAGACTTATCAAGAGAATGTTACACCAAGCCAGCACATTGCACTCTTTCATAACAAAAACCACAATACAGAGAGCGCCTCATTTTGCAACCTCCTACAGAAAGTCCCATCCTGAAAGAAGCTTCCCAAATGGTGATTTGCTCTTGTCTTCCATGATACCATAGAATAGCGCGGAATAGGTTCAATTTTTATCCAGATGGAAAGCCGTGGTCAATCCTGCCTCTTCTGCCTCTCTCACATACACTTCAGACGTGTTCTGATGAGAGAGGCTCTGTTTGCCCAGCTTGTACTTGCCCCCAGGGAGCCCGGCGCCTTCGTCACACATTGAGCTACAATCTTCACCTTTCATTTCTCGACCACACGCTCAGGTAGAAAGCTCTCCGGGAGATACTGTGATGAGATTACAATGAGTTTCTCCCTCAGTAAAGAACTTCAGAGTCCAGGGATGAAAGAGGCTGGATTGATGGGAGAGATGATTACTTGTCATGGGTATAAAAATGGATGGAGCAGCAAGGATAGTTTGAGAGGGAACTGGAGAGAGATAGGATTTTTTTTTCAACCACTTTAAGATAGCTCAGCCTATTTTTTATTTTGAAATGAAGTGCTGTGTGAGCAGTTTAATGGTCTTACTGTGAGTGGGGCTGGGTCTCCCTGAGGCCTATAGAAAGATTGGTGTGAAATAGGAACATGCAGGTCTCGCCTTGAAAAGTACCATTGTAGGGAGGAATACTGAACCTATACAGCTTTCCTCAGGTAATCCCAATAGATCCCTACTCTAGGGCATGTCTGCGTCTCCCTGTTTTTGTTCGAACTGACACTTTGGGAGGTGTTAAGCTAGGAAAAAAAATCTGTCAAGGGAGCTCAACGTTTGGGAAACACTGTCATTGTAGATGTTTGTGGGCTCTGGCTAATTCCTTCAGACTTTCCCCCTGGATCTTCTAACGGCTGTGTGTGAATATTTTATCCCCTCTGATAGTTTTTCCTGTCAGCCGTCAGATAGGCTCCAATCAGCAGCGCGGGGCTCTGGAGCATGAAGCTGTGTGATTACAGCCTGAGACCGGGTGGAAACGGAGGGGGTAAACAACATGGCTGTGCAGCTGTCACACTTTTCAGGGCGTCAGGTGCGTTACAGCCTATACGTACCACAGAGGAGGCCCAAGCAGCTCCTATCTGATGCAGAGAGAGGTGAGAGATCACCCCGTTTGGCATCTCTCCGGGACAGTTTGCAGGAGAGTGAGGGTGTTAACATACTGAGCTCCAAGGTAGGAAGAGAGGGGAGGTCAAGGAGATGAGTCAAAATAATGTGGCAAGCGGGACGAGCCAATGGGATATCAGCTGAGGTTAATGTATGAGTGCTAGAACGCTGCAGGATTGGCTATTTACAATATATCACAGATGTGGAAGAAGAGACACTTGAAGAAGTCAAATGGCTGTAAAGGTGATGCTTTCAAAAGGAACAAAAGGGCTCTCGTATCTATTTAGAGGCGCTGCATAGGATGTCAACTACAAGACTATATAGACTGGTGGAGAGAAGAAATTGAATTCATTAGGCAACCTGAAAATTTAATCCTCCTCTCTGCTCTGTAATTTACTTACATTTACTTGTCAACCACGTCATGCCAAAAAGCTCATAACTTGTGAATACGCATTTGAATATTGTTATCTTCTCTAGAGTGATTATACTTTACCTTGTAAAACTCTCACTGTACTCCAGCTAAAATACGACTCGCCTTTTAAAAAGCACGTTACGAGGCACTCCGCAAAGTCACAGGATAGACAAAATGGCTCAGAGACTCATTTGATTGCCACCCTCAGAGATCAAGTGTCTCTGTGTGTTATTAATGGCTGTTGTCAGCGCCCACATACTACAATTCTGCATTGCATTAATCTGAAGAGACACAGGGTCATTCTGGGTAATGTGGTTCTCGTTTTTTTTCTGTGCTGCTGCTCACTCTCCTGGAAGACTGACACGGGCAGCACCTGGAGGACTAAGGCAGAACAGTAAGCTATTGATTTCTGAATTAACTTGACAGGTTACAAAGCACTCTCTGAACTCTGAGCAGCACTGCTGCTTTTTGTAGATCACCTGGTACTTCTTTCTTACTGGACATTGTTTTTTGGTTGGTTTTAAGAATTGTCACATCCATCATCACACAAAACACGCACCAGTGGAAAATGAAGACAGACACCGACTGTACCTGTACCTGTGCTGTCGTCATAGACCACGGTGACTGTTCTCCACTTGAAGAAGTGCACCAGGTCGAGAATGGCTCTGCTAAGGGAGGAGAAGTCAGGGTATAGGCTGACATAGTACGAGTCCCTGTTGTCTGACACCTGATGCTTCCACTTGGTCTGGATGTGGGGCACTCCCAAAGCATTGCAGATGGACTGGACCGCGTTAGCTGACGAGCTGTGTGAGGGGCCAAAAATGGCCGCCACACCTAAGGAAAGCTGGTCACATGCTGACGGGGTAGCAAGGAAAAATAAAACAAAAGAAAACAAAAAGACAGTTAGTTTCATGTTTCGGTTATGCTTTTAAGTTTCACTATATCTCATATTCTCTGCTCAATTTTTTTCTTTTTTTTGTCCACATGTCACCTGAAGCAACCAAAACATAAACAGAACCGGTGCTTAATAATTTCCTCAGCCCAGCGGATAATCTTAATTCCGACTGTGGAATTTTCTTTTATAGCCGCTAGCGGTTCGGAGCGTTGTTTATACAAGCTGGACCTCTGTTTGAGTAGGAAGGAGAACATCTTTCACACTGTTCCACTGTGGTTGTGATTGATGTGGGCAAACAAAGAGAGGGGGAAAAAAAAAGATGGGAACACTCGGGGAAAAAAATAGCAAATTAATAAGCCTCGCAACTGTGAGGACTTCACAAGGTATCTTTGGTCATTTTTCTCCCCTTCGTTAGCTCAACTCTCTTTAAACTCTGTCAATTAGTAGCCCATTTTAACAAATAAATGTCAAGTCGTTTGTGGATGTAAACTGCATTAGTGGTTAGATGGGGCGAATAACAGAAAATATTCTACGATGTACTCTGTGGTTTTATCTCGAATCACTGCCCGGTTTACACGTTCATAATAATAATAATGATGCAATAATCTTCTTTACTGTGAGCAGTAAATTGAGATTTCAGACACCATGAACACAAATGCTTGTCCATCATCAGCGACCAACAGGGCAGGTTTTAGGTTTCCTTTACAAAAGGTTAATGCATTACACATGGGCTTTACAGCATAAAAATACAAGCTATACATGGACATTACTTTTATCCTTTTAACTGATAAAACATGAATCGATTTGACACTCAAATAGGAAAGTAGAGTGTGCAGCGTTTGTCTGAATGGCTACCTGTAAAATACTAATTCATGTAAGAACAAAAAGCACTCACAGTGAGATTCAGCTAAACGTCCTTTCCATTCCTCTTGACTCACCTTTCCGGGAAGCCTCAAAGCTGTCAAAGATGTTTATTCTCTGGATGTCATAGGTCAGCGTGGTGTTGGGGAGCAATGTGCGGTTCCTGTTGATTGTGTTCAAGGCAAATTTAAAGGCTAGTTCCTCTGCTCCCGAGGGGCCGCTCTCAATGGATTCAAATATTCCTCCTGAGGGATAAAAAGCAGGAGAGAACAAGACGTTTGAATGGCGAGTCCAGCCTCCTATAATTGCCATAGATTCCTTAACACAAGAAACCTTCAAGTAAATGATGGATATGATGCAGGCAATTACAGCTCAAGCAGTGCATCATTTTTTAAGTATTTGTACTCATATTATTGATGCTGCTGTGTTCAATGCTTTTCACAGCTCAGTTTCATGCTGACATGAAACAGATTTACAATGCGGAGTAGGCATTTGGATCCCTGCTGATTTGCATTCTGTGGCAGTCGTCGGCGTAATTATAGGCAATTAGTTGCATTGGGAGGTGAGTTCAGGGGTGGTTGCCCTTCTTTAACTCCCTCGCTCAGCCTTGACAGAAAGGTTCACTCTACCAGTTGTCCCATTGATTTAAATGATTCTCAAATGAGATGCGAGCAAAGAAAGCCGGGCAAGAGCAGAGGGAAATTAAAGTGAAAAGGTAGACGAGAGAATAAGAGCCACGGGGGAAATCAGAAACATATTTAAAGTGGGTATAAATAGAGGCAAGTCAGAAAGACAGATAACGAGAAGGTCAATCAAATCAGAAATTAAGATGCCATTGGGGCATTTTTAACAATACTAATTAAAAACATATGAACCTAACTGTATATCTCACTGTTTACTCGGTTGGTTCTGTTGCTGTCTGGCAAATCTTGTTACCTTTTTGGTGTCTGTAACTGATGAAATAAAAACTTTTACATAACCAGACACTATAATTACTGCTGCAAAGAAAGGTGTTGTCAGTTTAAAATAGCATCCTTCAGAACTGTCAGTTATTCTGAGCACAACAGGGACAATTAATGCTCCAGCTGGTCTATTTATGCACTTCAGGATCCGAGACAAAGAATATCAATGTTTAAAGTGAGCCACTACAAATGTGTCTTGTTTTCTGATTATGTCAAGCATAATTTATCTGCATGTATTTACACTGGACTTGGTATGCTTTCTCCTATTTTCTGTCTTTGGGATCCTTTTGAAATTGTAGATGGTCCCACAGGTGATGCAAGTCATTCTTAGACTGCTATAAACACCCATCTCACACAAGTCTTGGATCTTTAGGATGTCAATTAGAGCAGCTATCCCTACAGTAGTTGCTCTGGCTTTGACCCAACCTTCTGTTTGCAAGCCATTTCGAGGAACGCTGGCTTAAAGGAAGAGGAGCTTGATTCACAAAGTGGATAAACTAAGGGAATGCACCAAAGAGGAGAATAAAAAAGGATCATTTTGAACTTTGAATCATAGGAAGTTTTAAAATGTTTTCCTGGAATTGGGTATAAAAAATTGCACCAAATTTGCATGTTCTGTTTTGTTTTGTTTTTAATGGGTTTTAGGAACATTTATGAAAATATATCAGTGTTCACATCATCTAATCCACAAGCCAGCCACTCAGCACATATGCAATTTCAGGTGTAACTGGGGTCAGAGAGAATTTTCACACATCCATCAACAGGATGAGGTAAAACCGCGTGAAAGGGGGTCTGATATGCAGCATTATGTAGCATATTACTCTGTGTTTGCATGTATAAATATGGACACTTGCTTTTAATGTGTTTTTATCCCAACTGCAAAGCACTTTGTCACTGTGTGTTGTTTTTTTAAGTGCTATACATATACAGTTATTATTCTTCTTAATATATTAAATCACACCAACAATATTTGAATGTGAAACAGCTTTGGAGTTAATCAGCCACTTTCAGCTATGAAAATAAAAACATAGGAAGACAACACATTTCAACAGCTGATACACCTTTGAAAGTGGTCTAAATCCCATGAAGGCTATACAAAAATCAAACTTAAAAGAGAATGCATGAGGGGGGAAAGATGAAAGGGTGTTGTGAAAGGAGCTCTGAGAAACACTCCAGAAGACGAGAGCAGAGTTCACGAGTCCTTCTATGGATCCCATCCTCTTGGAGGACAGAGAGTCAGTTTGACTGAATCCAAAATGAAAAACTTTAAAGCCTGTTTATTGATTCAATTATACGGAGCAAAGGGGGAAGTAAAACTGAAAGAGTGGCACATTTTTTGAAAGAGTACAGAAAGAAAGAGGGCTTTACAGTAACAGATAGCGGCTATAAATAGCATCTGGCCATGGCAGGCAGTGATAGAAAATGAGAGCAGGAGGGCAAAGAAGATGTCATTAACCCGGGGAAGGGAGCTTTGTCACTGTCACCACAGTACAGCCATATATTGGGGGTTCTTACTTTATTTTATGGAATTTTCATTTATATATAGCCCAGTCCAGCATTGCAGTTTGTGATAAGAGATATGTACAAAGTTAAGAAGGCAATGAAGCACACATTCTGAGCGTCACTGTGTCACTCAGTGAGCTGAGTTAATGATTTTTTCATGTGTAAATCCTCCTCCTATACAGCGATGTGATGCGAACATGTTGCTATTCATGGCTTTTCATTTTACTGAAATGACACATTAATCTTCAAAGGAGCGAATACCCAAAAATCACCATTAAAGATGATAGAAATCATGTCAGTCTGACCTAATAGATAATTATTACAGTATAGCCCTGAGGGAGCAGGCTGAGCTCCACTGGGCTGTTGAAAATTAGCATAAGGACTTTAGGTTATGCACATCTGATTTCCCTGGCAAGCTGTATGTCTTGGGCATGCTGGTTTGATAGAAATCATGTACCTTAAGAACTCAGAGAAGAAACATTAAATAAAAGTCTGCAGAGGATAACATAAAATATTTACAGTTAAATTTCAAAATGCTAATAAATGGAATAGCAGTGGTTATCGTTTGCGTTAGTGCTCCTTTGAATCTAATGTGCTACATGAATCCTTGGTTTTCATTTGCACTATTGATTATAGAGACTAATCCATCTCGTGCTCCTTCCCAAAGTAGATGTTATGCATCTTTCAAGAGACATAAGTGACATTAAAACCCATACGAGTTAATGTATATTTACCTTGTTTAAAGTCTAATAACACTCTACCTATTATATTTGCATTTATCTTCTCCTTTCTCTTGTTTTTGTGGTCCGTGTGACTGCAGGTGTGTGAGTTGCAGCTGAGATAATCAGCCTGTGTGTGTGCGTGTGTGTGTGCATGTAAGAATTATAGAGCTTCCATCACTGGGATTGGTTTGAATTATGGTGCAAATGAAAGCTCTGAGTGAGTTATGAGCTGGATAATCACTCTGACGAGAAAACAGGGCCCGCTGATCGGAGTGTTTCAGTGTGCCTGGATATGTGTGTGCCTGTGTGTCACTGAAAGAAAGAGAGAAAGACTGAGCGGAAAGTCAAGACCAAAGCGTAATGCGGGAGGGTGTCTGTATACTTTCCTCCCTTTTAATGTTTTATCACTGTTAATGAAGTGTATTTTGGATTACAATTCATGCAATAACTTGCTCACTGGCTTAATATCTCTCAGAAGTTAAGTTTGTTCTAAATTAACTTCTGTACACAGAAAAAGTACATCTCTGAAGGGCATACTTGAAAAACACTAGTAACAGACAACCTTGAAAATCACATTCAGTAAAGTCTATCTGCTGATCACATGCTGTTTGGAACAAAGATTAAAGCTAAGACTTTTTTTTTATTACTTTGTTGAATTGTGAGCACTTGCGAAGCATTGCAAACTGTGAATGAAAATACATTTAGCACAATTAGCTCTCTCTACTGAAGGATGCTCTTGTACAATGAGAGATGGGAGTTAGATATGTTGCCATGGCGACTCATGCAGCTATGCTATGGCTGAGAGGCACCGGCACTTTTGGCATGTGAGGAGCTGATTGGTGGAGGAAGGGCATTGTGATAGTGTGTACGACCTGTCTCTGTGACTAATGACCAGCAGTGCAGCTGCAGGATGGCAGTGGGCAGTCGGGTGGCTGCCATGGCAACATGCGAGCAACCGCGTTGCTAAGGCAAATGGCCCAGGTATGCGCATGAAAGCCTTCAGTCTGGCTGCAAGACCTCCACCCACCACACCCCAACATCTACCACACCCTAACCCGCTGGCCCGTTTCTTCCTTCCTCCATCTTTCAGCCAGAGAGGATCAGTGCAACAGGCAGGAGGCAAAAGTGATGGAAACGCTCCATAAATATCCCTGAAATTCCCAGTGGGAGCGCACCCTGACATGTTTGGCGGTGAATGGGACATGATGCATGAAGGCCTGCAGAAATTCGCCGCCCCTGGTCGTTAATCTGAAGCTCCCCTTCTTAGAGCTGATGACTGACCTTCCTATGCCACACAAGAGCCAATTCTATCTCGACCTGAAGATCCCTGAAAATCTGACCAGCACACAGGATGCTCAAACTCTGCTGGAAGCGCTCTCGTGTTATGACAGCCAATCATACAAAAAATCTTCTGCAGTCTGTACAAAAATTATAACTATTTGGATCACTGCAGGATGTTGGCTTACTTGTCAAATACTTCTTGTAAATATTCATTGCTTTTGGAGGTGTGACATTCTTCACTATTTTAGTCTGTGTGCACGATAAGACATGCATGCTGTGTTTAAACATTTTGTAGCCAAGACTATACATGCCAATGCATTGTTTGGCAACTACATCCTTTATGGTCTTATTATCTTGATGAGCATTAATACTGAAAGAGCAAGACAGAGGAAACTGTAAAACTAGCAAATAAAACAATATTGTGTTTAGAAAGATGCTCAATACATTTTTGGTTGTGTCTAGTGAGCCCAAGAGTAGCACTTTAGAGTGTGATGCAGGCAACATGTGAAATGTAGCTCAGGAACAAATGAGGAAGGAATCAGCAGCGACCTGATAATTAACGGGCTGTTAATGAGCAGCTCCTAAATATAACTCCGAATCAAGGACTGGATGATGAGGGGTTGCCAGAGATTGATAAGTCAATACGTTTAGGTGAATCAAAATAACTGCGACGTTCGTCACTGGTGGCACAAAATCAGGAATGCACATTTGCTGCAAAAGTACCAAGCATAGTTAAAACGGAATATGATATACAGCATGAAAAATAAGGGAAAAAAACAAGTACTACCAATCAATAAAAAACAAATCTATAATCAGCTAACCCGTTCGAAGCTGAAGATGAAACCCACAGGAGCTATTGTGTGTGAACAACAGTTTTTATCTAGCTTGTCTGGCTTGTTGCTGTTTTCTCCAGAATAGAATCACTCCTGTCACCTTAAAGCCTCTTGACACTGGGCTGGACTGTCACCTGCCACTGCTGGATGCTAAGACTCAGAGTGAGTCACACACTTGAACATACAAGTGCAAACAGACACAATCACGCACTTCGAAGATTGAAACTAAACAAAGCTGTCATGCAAGAATCCACTGAGTACAAGGAAAATGTGGCTGATGAGAGAATTTATAGCTCCCGCCTGCAGCATTTAAAGATGCCTAACTTGAGCTGAACTCAGAGTAATAATGAGCTTATCCATTGCAAAAAGATCAATTTCATCAATCTCTTATAATGAGCACATACTGTCTTCAATTAGAATGTGTGCCATGGCCCTCATCCCTGACCCGGCTCCAAGTGGGAAACCAGTGATCATATAACATGTATTAATTCCAGGCGCTGGCAACAGATGTGCTAATTTGCTAGGCTCTCTCTATTCATAATAATGTGCCAGCTCCCTCCTCAAAGTATGTGCTAATTTGCAAGGGCTTATTGTGGATGTGCTAAACTACCGGCTGACATTTTGTGTGCTAATTTGTCAAGCAGGGACCCCTTTTGGTACTAATTGTGCCAAACTGTGAGTACACTTCCACAGGCCTTGAATTGCTGAATTCCTAAATGACTTCTGTCTGCTAGCGGTTTCCAGCCTCTTCACTGCTCTCGAATTGTGAAAGCAACTGAAAAGAAATACCAACTACTGTGAAAATAAGATGTATAAGCACTAAGTGCTCACACTCGCCTGCACACATAGGCATATAAGGGTGCACACACACATTCTGACTATTCACAGAAAATATGTGCCTGCACTTGAGATTGCACAACCTCCCTAAAGAAACACGTTCTGTGGTTGTTTTGCTGTATGACCAAACACGCTCACATAGATACATGCTACAAAGCTTGTTAAAAAGCTCCTTATAAACCCATAAAAAGGTCACAAAGGAGTTTAATACTAATAAGGGTTACTTTATTTTTTTTAAATTGCTTTAAAATTTCAGTTAGTATCACAAATCTGTTTCCCACATTGCACACTGCACACCCCCAGTGAGAATCTCTTCCCAAACAGGCATGCAGAGAAATCATTTTTTACCCCAAAATGATTTATTAACATTACAGAACAAGTGGAGATAATTACATTTTGGGCTACATTAATATTTTATATATTATCAGAACTGTATGTATATTAGAACGTATTAAAAATGGTTTAAAACAATCTAATGACAATTCCCTATTTTCCATGGGGGTGGTTAGATGAGAGGTATTTTAGAAAATATCTGCTGACACTTCTGCTACACACAAATCATCAGAGGTACACAACAAAAGACATTATGGTTGTTGTAATATGAGATGTACACAGGTGGTAACACCTTTGAGCTCTTGCTGAGGCATCATTCAGTGGTGCCTCGGGAAGAGGAGTCATTTTCACTCTTCGCAGGCAAATAGCTTTCAGTTGTCTTTATGTTGTTTCTCTGTGGGGAACATTGAAAGGCTTTTTTTTTTCTCGCCTCTGTGACAGATACAGAGACTGGGAGTTTATTGGGTGACAGGCAACAGTGCTTTGGATTAAATTGGGCTTCTACGTTTTCTTATGTACATGATCACATCTTCCTCTTTTTCTGCCATTGGAGTCAGTTCTGTCATGGCAAAACATTGTGAAACTCACCATCCTGACTGGGAACTGTCTACTATCTTAACGTCTGTGCTTTGAGGGCCATGAACAAGCCAAAGTTGGAGGTGCACTTATGCACATAACTTTGGTTACCTATGCTAAATTGACAAAATATGGTCACTGGTCTCCTTGGATTTTTTTTAAATGGAGTATCTGGATTTAAACATTACATTACCAAAGCATTACAGCCAATCAAAATCTGTAAAGATATGTAGGGATGCACCAATGAGAAGCTTTAATTACACTGGTAATTTTCTTTTGTAACTTTTCATTGGCTTGTGTAATTTAGCATTTCACTAATGAATACCAATTCAGTAAATTTACATTCTTTGACGTACTTATTTGTCGTATTTTATTTTATTATATTTTATAAAGTTTGCAAAGGAATCTTCACGTTGAGCTCGGATGCTGCCTTACATATAAAAGATTCCCGGCCTCACAGTGAGGAGAAAAGCTTACTAATTTAACACTGGTTCCGGAGCAGTACGTGGTATCAGCAGCTACCTGAAGCCAAGGTTTCTGTATCGTATCAGAAATGGAAAAAATCGGAGCAGTGCATCCCAAGAAAGAAGATCATATCTCAGCAAGTGTGTTAACACCAAACTTGGTGTACAGACTCGGCAACCCTTACCAAGGTTGTGAAAACTATGTCTCGGTGAGGTGCTTGGCCCCCACATTGCTGCAGCATGATTTTTTAATGCATTCTTCCCACCTGCCCAACTGTTCCAGGGTATACCATGAAATATTCACGATACTATGGAAATAAGATTTATTTATTTATTTGTGGGGAAAAAAAAGTCTATGTGCATTGTTTCCACATTTTGTGGTGAGGTATGTAAATGTCTTTGGTTCATCATCATCAGAACAAATATACACTTTGCAGTTGTGATGTACTTTATATTACAGCTGCAGCATTGTATTTTTATTCTGTATTTTAGAGGGGGGTAAAACAAAAAGTCTTATTTGACTAATGCACATGCATTTGGGGAAAAATACAGTGGCTTTCACACACTGTAGGTTTTATGAGCCTTAGAGCTCTCAGACTTCCCATCTGAATTCCATGTATAAACATGAGCATTCCTAAAACTGCAGTCACAAGGTTATGCAGTTCACGTAAATAATACAAATCTCAAAAGTGCAGTCAGACACTTTTTCTGCCCACACAGAAAATATGTGATTTGTGTCTAATATACAGGCCATAGGGACTGAGCAGCGCAACTTATTTAATAGAATGTTTCCTGCTGCTTCATGCCTCACCTGTCTTTGCCATTTCTCTTCGTATGCCTCATCTTTTTCTCTACTCTATGAAACAAACCCACACAAACACACACACAGGGTCTTTCTCACTCCCTCAGACTAGAGTACATCTCATGGTGGCCTCGGCAGGTGACAGATGGCGACCTCACAGCACTGCTCACTGTAAACTGAGTTTTAATCAAGCCTAAGCACGTGTGAGAGATGCTAATTATCCACTGCAGGCTAAAGGAGTCCAGCCTGGAGAACATTGTGACCATGCATGTGCATCCTTGGTTTATATTAATTTTCCCCACTGTGATAATATCGCCATTTACGGCATCGCAACTGGGAAGCGTAATGCAGGATGGATTTGGTGTGTTGAGCATCCCTGGATACTTCAGCCCTCAAGCTGTATCACTCAACAAAATAAATATAGATAAGAACTTGACTAACAGTAATCTCACAGTCTTAAAAGTTAAGCATAGGGATTTCTAACTGTCTCCAGCATACTTGCCAAAAAGCAGGGTGTTAAGACACTCATCTCACTATCGCACCATTTCTTAACATTTCATTTCAGGCGCTAAAAACACTCCGATATAGGGAGAATATTTTAACAGGATAGCCTTAACTTACAACACATATAACATTTATCATATGTATCCAGCCCTGGTGCAGAGCCAAAAAGAAGTTCAATTTATAATGCTGCAATTAAGTCTCGGCAAATTATATGAGAGTCTATTGTCCTCCTTGCTCCTTTTGCTGCACTCATTCTAATTCGCACTGTTCTCTTGTTCATCAAAATGGCCCTGTATTACACCCTTACCAATGTAATTTTGAACAAAATGGCTAGTAAATTAGACTTTCTTTCTTGTAGAAGGGCAGATGTTATCTCCCGTTAGAGGCAAAGGTCAAGAATTAATTCAGGAGGCAGCTCTTTAATTCTAACAGTTGGGCTTTCACAGGGCGATGGAGAAGGGTAGAAAAATGAGCCCGTTCGCTGGATTTACTGAATCTAATTATAATAATTTTTAATCTTCATAAATTTAGAGATCTTTGCAAAGAAGGGCATTATTGTTTTCAGGGAGATAATGACATGGATGCCTGGAAACTTTAACAAGCCAAAAAGATATTGAGGGAAAAAAGAAAGAAAAACATATGTGCAGTGGATAAGTGGATAAGATTGCATTAACAGCACTAACAGCTAGTGGGTTGCAATGCGTTAAAACAAGAGTGTTTTTCATCTGCAGTAAATCTATATTAGTTAACCAGAGCTATTTCTGCTGTGAAAATGAAATGGAGAGTGTAGAGGTAATAATGATAGCATATGCTCTATATGTTGGGCACAATTTAAATGGTGATAAAAGCCCAAATACAATGTTCCTTTTCCAGACTGGGTGTACGAAAATGAAAATATTCGACTGAAAAGGTATTCCTTGCTTTGAAATTGAGATTTCGACTTTGTATGCCAAAGTACGGGGATTTTCATCATTGTGTGCAAGGACGCTGAGATCAGGAGACAGGGAGAAGTAAGGTTTGATCGCAGTGAGACAGAACAAAGTAGAGGAATGACAAGCAGACAAGCTGAAAGCCAAAGGGGAAACAAAGACGACATGGAGAGGAAGGGCAGTGAAGGACAAAGGCAAAGAAATGGAGAAAATAAGAGGAAAATGGACAGAAAAGTCTATTTTCTGGATATTAATTCGATGCTGAAAGTGCACCTCAGCATGATACTGTCTCCTCACAGCCCATCAGATTGGTTTAGAAAACAGCAGGCCATTATGTCTAAAGTCAGAGCTAGATGCAGGTAGATGGGTGTGCTGTCAAACAAGCAAAAAGAGGAATTTTGACTTGGGAAGAAAAGAGAGAGACAGAAGAAGAGAGAGCTGGGTGGGGCACAGAAAAAATAGATGAGGGAAGGAAACGAAGAGGGAGAAATTGAGAATAAAAGAGGTCACCGGAGGCAGATAAAAGACACTCAATTAAACGACTGAATGGATGGTGCATTAGACCCGAACGGACACCTGCACCCCTCCTCTCTCCCTCAGCCACAGGGCAGGAAAATGTCAGCTCCTAGTTTGGGTTCATCAGCCTCCCATCAGCCACTGTTGTACACAAGCTAGCTGATAATCAGAGCTACAGGTACACTTTGCTGCAAAGGTGTGTCAATTTGTCTTGCTTGTTCTGCAAACACAGGCAGCTGCGCAGTAGCAAAGAGAGAAAGAAATGAAAGAGACTCGCACACTGACTTTAGCAGGAAAATAGCCAGAGGGCAAGTGATAAAAAAAAAGCAGATTAAAAAGCAAAGCTCCTCAAATATGTGCAGTTGTGTAGTTTTTCAAACTAAATAAGAAAACATCTTTTCAGGATAAAAGCAAAAAGGCTAAAGAGGTGAAATGGGTGAAAAATGAAGGCTCCTGCTTTAATCTTTCTCCTGATCTGCTGCTTCTTATTTTTTAAGGTAATTTCACCATTTCCCACATTCAATCGAACTCTGTTGGGTAGCAAATTCAGGGTTCTTTGTCATTTTTAAAAAGCTGTGGGTATATCTCATGGGAAGCTGTGTAAGAGAAATGGAAGCAATTGGCTTCATTATGTCTCTTCAGGCTCTTAAAATAAATTGTGCAAGATGGGAATATCAAACCAAGCCTATTCCAGTCCACTGTTATGTTTGGAGAAGGGCCAGATTTAGTAGGTCATTTCAATTGGATTGTCTCTGAGCGTGGATGACAAACAGCAGAACACAATCAAAACCTACTGCAGCCAAGCCAGGTAGCATTAAAGCCTTATCTTATCTTATTAAAGCTTCAAAAAATGCTTTTGCAAACTCTGTGGTTTATTTTGCTTTATTTAATAATTCTTAGGCTTTCCTATACTGTTGCGGTTCCCCCCCCCCCCCCCCCCCCCCTCACATATGTCTAATCTCATCTTTTCATTCAAAACTGTCATCAAAACAACATCAGAAAGCTACCCAAACACTTACAAACCCTCTGAGTGAAAGCAGAGAAAAAATAAATTCAACATTGCAGGGGGAGGCATTTTGCATAGCCCTTGTGCAGCCTTGACAATGGAGCGTCATGCTGGTTCAAAGAACATGATTTTAAGTAAGCCTGCCTCAATATGTCCTCCCACAGAGCCCATTTCCCCCTGTGTCCTTGGTTCACACAGAGAAATGTTCATACATCTGACATTCTATGCTGTCAATGGGAGCCCGAATTTTGCTTTCTCTCCTTCAACCCATAGCTCTGCTCCTTCTTTTATTTCTTTATTCAGCTGGCTGGAAATGAAGGTGAATCACCACATCCTGACCTGTTTGGTGCCTTGCATCATAGCCAACACAGCCGGAGGGCTTTCTGCAATCGATTGACTTCAGAATCCCATGTAGTTTGGACATCAATGCTATCGTTTATGGCATATATGCCTTCAGAAATGTTTACCTGATCTGTGTGTTTGAAATTCACATCTGACTGCCTCAACTTAAGGCACATCTTTAAAACACTAAAACTATGAGTACATATTGGTAAACAAGCCCTTCAGCAAAAAACAAAAACAAAAAAAACAACCCACGACCAACAAAAGCAATCAGAGACTGTCTTAATGCATTAATCATACAACAAATACACTGTAAACATTTACTAACAATTAGCCCCGTTGCCATCTTACCGTAATAAACAGGTGACAAGCCAGGTTTTATTTTCTTTCTATTAAGCAATCACTTAAAAGGCAATTAGTGCACTTGAGCTAGTATAAAGTTAAAGATCTTGCACCTTTTACCTCCTGTTACAGTAAAACACAAAACATGACATGTTGTTCCTGCTCCTGAGTGGTCTCCTGTGACAACACTGGAAGTACAGTGTGGAACACTTCAAAACCATGTGGTCCTGCTCAAGCTGCTGCTGCTTGTGGCTGTTTAAGTCATTAATTCACAGCACAATGCAATATTAGCACAATCCTTCATATTCTGCTTTGAGCACACATTTGCTTTTTATTTTGTAATATTCATGTTTGTATTCTCACAGATGGTAACCTGTGATACACGAAAAGGGGACATCCGGGATTTGGCACTCCTTATTTGCTATGCTGCCAGTTTTCCTTCCTTTATCAATATTCAACGAAGCAACCCAGCATGCTGATTTTTATTGATTCACACTATTTTATAGTCTATTTGAAGTGGAGACAAACCCAACATGTCCACACGACTGGCTAATGAAAACACATTTTGGGTTTTAGTTCTTCTAAGGAACTACAAGGACATTTGTGTTACCAACCTATTTTCAGTTTTTCACTCCTATAAAAGCTATTTCATGCATATCTGCAGTCCCAGGCAAATTTTCAACTTGCTAATATGATACTGCTGACATTTATTCAGAGATGCAGTGCATGACTCCTGGCCTCCCACTACATTTCCACATACTCTACTGTCCTTTCCGTCTCTCTTCATAGAAGCCATCAAAAAACCGTAATAAAAGACCACAACTGAGAGTGGGCTGAGAGTGGACCGCTCTGAGGCAAACTAATCTATCTTTACTCTGTATACGACTCAACACTCACTGTTTTTTCATCTCACTCACACTTTACACAGACTCTCTCTTTCTCTCTCTTTTCCTCTCTAACAAACACTCTTGTTTTTCTTACACCTCTCAGTGACTTCAAATTTACTTCCAGCTCCCTTGGTGAGATAGCGAGAAGGACAGTCCCACATGTATTAAAAGATGCAAAAGAAAAAAGGAAAAGAAAAAAATTATTCCCTGTGAGTGCTTTCAGCTCCGACCTTCAGTCGGCTCCGAGCCACAGCAGCAACGCAGCAAGACGTGCTGTAGGCTCTTCTCAAGGGACAGTTTCACAGAGCAATTGCACATATAACCTCTAACCCTTCTGATACCCGGCAAAATCCCTGAGTGACAACGACAAAGAGTGACAGACTGTGAATAATGAAAGCCGATACATAAGGCAAGCCTTGCGCTGGGAAGTAAAGGAGCACAGGTCTCAGATTTATTCTGTTTGATTTTCAACAAAAAAATAAATAAATAAAAGCAGACTGTGTTAAAAGAGGCTGTTATGCAAGAAAGGATTACATTGCAAACAAGGTCAATCAGCTAAAGCCTCCTTCAATGTAAATAATCTTTTCAAAAGTTGCTGGTAAACCTCAAAAAAAAAAAAGAAAAGAAAAAAAGAAAAGAAAAAGACTTAATGCTAAGAAAAAAAAACTAATTTCATACCTCAAAGATATTTGCCATTTCAAAATGGCAAGAAATATGTACCCTGAATTAATCACCATTGAGCCTTTTGTAACTGAGGCATGACAGCTAGACCTTCAAAGACTCTGGACTGTAAACATGTTTTAGAAATCCATCTAGATAGTTCTCTGCTTCAAGCCCATGTGTGGTGCTGCATGCTAATGTAAGACAGATCTCCTCTTTGTTCTTGAAACCCACGGTGGGTATTTTTATACCATGGAAATCATTTGCGAGCAGAGATAGTTTCATATTTCTATAAGCTTTGATTGGGTCAAGTGACACGTGAATATTTTAAGCAGCTTTGTGCCCATTTTAAATATGTTTGCTGTGAACATGCTGGCAGTGGGCCAGGGCACAGGGTGTTAGCCATAATTCCTGCAATCCTAAACTAAACTCCAGCATGCTGATAATTCAGGCTGGCAGAAAGCAAAAGCAAATTAGTCAATTAACCACAAACTCCCATTGAATGTGTTCCCTCTATCCTTGCTCGTTTTCAACAACCTTCTAATTTTACCACCACGAGGGGATAAAGCGGTTTAAATATTAGACACCCAAAAGAGAGCCTATATTCTGGCACAGCATTGTGGAAGGAGTTAGATAAACTTCTCTTCTACCCGAGGGGATTGTGTCTTTTGCCAGTGGACTGAGAAAAAAAAGCTTGATTTCCTTTCCAAAATGAAAAAGAATGTTGTGTTTTAGTCATAAATATTCCCACACGTCTGTACTGGGGAAATATAAGTATAAGCAGGAAATAAACAAATGAAATGAGTATCTCTGAGTCAACAATGCTTTCAGCAGGAGTTGACAGCCCAGGGACACACTGCATCTGCCAGCGCTGCTTCCAAATGGCAGTGATAAGGTTATCACTCAACCTCACAGTCACAGACCGACTACGGACATCAGAATTAAAAGGCGGTCTCAGTTTCACTGTTGATATTTCTCCAACTGAATTTCTTTATTTTTAGAGTAACATGCGGGTCTGTAAGTCAAAGTCATCTGGGTTGGAATAGCAGATGTGATGACTCACTGCTTGTGTGACAGAACATTTGGGGGCAGCTAAATAGGATCATGCACAAAATGTTATTTGCATGGAAAAAATAAAAAAATAAAATGAGATCCTTCAGGTTATGGGACAGATTTGAAAGAAAACATTGAATTTCCACTTCACTGAATTTTAACAGGCCATCTGTGAGTGAGAAAAACTGAGCTTTAGAAGCGTCTGACACTAAGCTATTTAATTATTTCAGGAAGCTAGTTCAGATGTTTCTACACAATTGGAATTTTATGTATTTTAAGCAGTTGTGTTTCAGATTATATTCAAAACGGGCATTTTGCATATTTATGTGTGCAGCCTTCATTGTAAGGGTGGGAAAAGAAAATTAAACGACAGAAACATTTTGTTCTCTATCCCAAAGACCCTTAGCAACATCAGTAGCTAAAAAAAGTGTAATTCAGTGCTCCCAGAAGGCAAATGTGAAGTAGTAATGAAGAGAGAATCTTTTCTCAAGAGGTTTTTTATTACAACTTGTATGGGCTGGCTCTATTTTCTGCATCTAACTAAATAAATTACCTGTAAGATTTATAAATGAGGAACACTGAACATAATAACTCAACTCAGTATGGGAATGGGCTCAGCATATTTGCCTGCAGCTGGTGGCCTGAACACTGTTTTTCTTTTCCTTTCTCCTCCGACACTTGTCGCTCTACATGGTGAGACTGGAGCTATGAATGCAAAAGGTTGACTATGCCGTAGTGTTACAGTGTGTCTTTGTGTAGAGGTCTCAGCCTGACAGGAGAACAGTGGTTTTTACAATGTGAGCCGCCTGTCTGGGCAAAAGGGATCTTGGGGCAGGAAAGGAACAGACGGACCCAGGGGAGCTGACCTCCTCATTTAGCCAGCCTTCTGCAGGAGCAGCTGGGATTATCTGATGAGTAAGCACATCCTCCAGGACAAGAAATGTACTGGATGGACTCTAATGTCTTTAAAGGGATTTGTAATTCTCCCGTGTGCATGCATGACTGACATGTTGTGTTATTTTTTATATAAGCTGATACATAAATCTCTAATTTAACTATATTTCTCTTTAGGAAACTCGGCTCTTTCAGAAGCAAATACAGACACATAAACTTATTTTTCTAAGGAGAATGAATTACAGTGCAGAAAATGGAGCCATTTTACAATAGAGCGTGTGTGGCGCTTGAATGACAGATATTATAGTGCATAAAAAAACAAACAAAAAAACAAAAAACAAAGACTAAGTCGTTTATAGAAGGTGTATCAGTGTGTTGTGAAAAGGAAGAGTTGTTCAGCAACAGGCGGCCGTGCTGCCAAGTCCGTGCGACTAAACAAGCTCTTGTTCAGGACCACGGACAGAGCCCCGGCTCGTAGACGCGTGCCAGGCGCTCTGACTGTCACTTCCACCAGAAGAAGGAGAAAATATCAAGCATGGGTTCACCCAGGGCAAAAGATCTCAGTGACACGAAACACCTCTTATCTTACATGGTTCTGTCTGTCTTGCTGATACCAGATGCCTTACAGATCCAGCTTGTTAGCACAGGCGACATCTTTGGTATGGGGAGGTTCACGTCTAACCTTTGCACTGATAAAACACGCACACACGAACAATAAATATGCATAAAGCGGTAACCATGGTCAGAATGATATCTGGATTTTGTCTCTTGGGAATGTTCGATATCATTTGCCGCCTTGAAAACTTTGCTATTAGCCAGTGCAAGGACTTTACCGTCCTCCGAGGATTACTGAATAGACGCCCGGCGTCTGTCAGGGAACACGCGAGACGGGAAATCGCGCGTCTTGCTGAGGAAGAAGCAGGAAGACAAGCACATCCCGTTGCCATAGCGGCGGCTCTTGCGGACGCGGCCTGACTCTTAAACAGGACCCTCAGGAGAACTGGGGATTGTAAGGATGTGTTGTCAACACTTGATGACATCCGCTGTCGTGGCGGCTCCCCTGTCACTCCAAGATGTTCTCTGTAAATGCAACAGAGAGCGGCAGAAAGAGCCACCCTGAGACGGATCTAATTAAGCATCAGAGGAAGCCACGGGAGGCTGCGATTTAGTGACTTTCAGACAGGAACACGGGCGTTAATGGCACTGTTTTGAAGTTATGTACCGGGGAAAATTCGCCGTAGTGGCAAGTGTTGAAGAATTACTTCTTTAATCCTTTTAAAGTGTCTAATTAACTCACCAGGATATTTTTTAAAGGAGTGCCTCAACTTTTAGACTACCGAATTACACAGCTAATCTGAGACACAGTGTTGGGTAAGGGCACATCCAGTGAGCACTGGAAACAAGCAAGTATCTGTTTAAACGGCAACAACCGTGTGAATTAAGCAAAATCATGGGAATTCCCTGATGGGATTTCGGATATAAAGTAGCCCGTTGCCCGGCGCATTGATCGACACTTTTCACAGATCAATAATTGATCCACTCTCGGAAAGCAAGCTAATGGTTACATGTAAACATTCACTGCAGAGGATGTGCTGGAGAGTCAGCAGTTTAAAAGACCTACGGGATGATTCAGGATGCAGGGTGAGGAGATTTAAGCGGCGGCTCTGGTGGTGAGCTTCATAGCCGTGAACTGTTGCATAGACTACTCCTGCCTTTAAGCGTCCAGAGTTACTGTAACGGTGATTTCAAGTTCACTGGAAAGCGTCATTCGTCGCTGATCGTATGAAGCACTAAGTAAAACCCCACGAAGACACTGTTACGAAATACAGTGACATTATAAAGGCACACTATGAAATATTCGCCGGGCTAAACGCTATTTTAAAAGTGCAGACGATATTATTTGCAAACTCTTAACGGAAAACGTGACAAAAGTGGGACAAAAATATCTCCACAGCCTGCATCCCGCCAATGTGTCGTGCCGCTGTGGCCAATCTTATGAGTAGTTGTTGTGATTAGACATCGTAACGTCGATGATACATTGTTATAAACAGATTACTTACCAAATCTTAAAACGTGTGGCATCCCGCGAGAGTAACCAAGAAACAGCAGCAGAAGCGGGATCAGCCTGAGGTTGGACCTGAAAGCAAGACTGGTTATCATCAGATGATGGGAGGTAATCTTCATGTTGTTTTAAAAAAAATGCACAGTGGTTATTCCCCTCGGTGCGCGGGTTCGATTCCCTCGTAATTCTTCTACGGTTGTTGGGCAAGGCAGGGTAACGGCGGCCCTGGATGCGCAAGATCACGGCATGGTCACTTGCGCTTTCCCTAAATCCATTAGCAGTCCCGGCATGATTCCTTCCCCTTCCCGTTCTCCTCTTCCTTCTTCACTGCGCCAAGAAACAGCAATCCTCGGGGTCGCGGGACGGCGGGACATCCATGTCGAAGGGTACGGATCCAGTGGGGAGGAGGGAGCCCAAGCATGGGCTATAGGTGAGGAACTGGAGTGGGTTGGAAAGGAGCTAGACAGCGCCAAGCAGAGGATACAGCAGCGATATGCACCCCCCTATGAGGCGCTCTGGGTTCCTTGCGCTCCCATTATACTGCACTGCTGCACAGGCTCTGACGTCGAGCCAAGGTTAGTATTGTGAACGCGCAACAGAGAGCGAGAGAGAGTGAGCGCGACTGAGAGAGAAGGGGAGAAAGGGGAGATGGAGATAGACTACAGATAGAAAGACGGAGAGACATGCCGAGCAGGGAGGAGGGAAATAGAGCGAGGGATGGAATGGCGGAATAAGGGAGAAAAATAATTGAAAGCTAGCAGTGTAAAACTTTAATTCTCTCTTCGTACCACGTTTCTAGGAAGCTGTTTCCCAGTTTCCTCTCATAACTTGCCCACCAAGTTCGCAGGCATTTATAGGTGTGTCTATAAATGTGCAATCGTTAAAGTGCACACGGTAATGGTAGCTAACTTTTGCAACCAGTTCAAATCACTACCAGGTTTGAATGCACCCATGAAGGCAAAGTAAATCTGAGACAGGAGGCTCTGGACTATATAATTATCACACAAAGTTATGCCACTGATCAAATTAAATTATCTTGTAACCGAAGTGGCATGTGATAAAGGGCAAATGTTAACTCTATTTAACACTCGATTAGTACGTTTCCGCTTGATCTCTCTTCAGCACCACGGCCAGAGACAGTCTAGTCAAAGAAATAAGCAGCAATCTCACTCAGGGTTCAAACAACCAGCAGTGATTTAGCACTTCAGGTATTTTTGCTGAATTCGGCAGATAAAGAAAACACTGTAAAGCTTATACACCGCTCTAAATGGCCATGCACCGTGCACAAGCGATGTGATGTCAGCAGGATAGCTTTGCACTGATCCCCCCCCCCCCCCCCCCCCCCCTCCTCCTTTGCACCCCAGTGGGATATGTGGGCCCACTTTGTGTTTTGTCATTCGTGACTTCCCTTTCAGAAGCTCTTTTACGGGATTTCAAGCATCAACCTTCCGACAATTTTCACCATCATTCCAGAAATGTGGGAGGAGTGGAATGAAAGGAATTAAAATTGGCAGAACAGCAAATCCGTAATATCGACAGAAGCTGCTGAAAGGCACGAATATTTAACCTATGCAAATAACTCCACTTTAGACTTGAAAGCCTTCCAGCAACAGACTGTTCTCAAGTGCGAGCCATCCTCCGAAGTGAAGGTGTGTGCGTCATACACACAAAGACTCCACCGCTGGTTAAATTTCACGGGGAAAGACATCCAATATCTGCTGAGCATATCGCGTTTCTATCTGATTAACGGGTTCAAAAACAGCCTCTATCCTATGCTATGCATTGCACCGAGAAGATGGATATCTGCCGCTCTTGCGTATAGGCCTGTGCTATTGATTTAACACTACATGCACCTTATCAGCATCCGCCCTAAATGGGCAGTTCTTCATGGGCCAGTGCATCAGCTGGAGGTATAGGTAGAACGGCGCACAGCCGCCCAGAAAGGGTGGAGGTCCCATTTAATCCCCACGGAGATGTGAAAGGAGCTCTTTGATGGGCGCCACCAGAGTCCAAGCCTGGATGAACACAGTTATTGTGTGGCTCGAGTGAGTGAATGGCTGGCCTGTGCGCGCGTATGTGTATGTTTGTGCGCGAGTGTGTGGTTAAGGGGGGGGGGGGGGGGGGGGACGACGACTCTAAAATAAAATTCGCTGGAATATTTATTCATGGCCTTACAGTGTATGACCTTGGCATGCTTTTTTTTTCAACCTTCACAAATGTCACTGAAATGTTCTTGAAGTGCACTCACATCGCCGTTTATTGTTCTTTTTATTAGACTGTAAAAGTCGTAGTAAATCATGAGCAAATGTGTAGATAAATAAAGGATACTGACACCTACACCCGCCTTTTGTTGAAGTGCGACTCTATTGTACTTTACAAGAATTGCCAAATCCCCAAAACAAATACAAGCACATGCATTTAATAGTGACGAGTGGGCTTTTTTCAGCTAAAGGATCCGCGAATTAATTTACATGGGCTCAAGTAGGTGGTGTGAACACTGACTTTGAGCGTGTGTTGGTTTGCGTGGGTCTGCACACCAGCCCTCTGCAGTGTGAGAATATCAAAGAGAATGGCACTCGTGATGCTACCATCTGGACCATTAGCATAATTATGGAGAAATTCAGGGTTTCCATATAAGTCAGCAGAGCTTCACACAGCATGAAAGGAATGCTTATTGAGCTCCGAGAGAAGACATCAACTGACAGGCACGCTGTTTTCCTTTTAAAATTAAAGCGCCCTCTGGCCTAATACTAAGGCATTGCAAATGCGTTAAGTCCTCAGGTACCTCCTCACTCAATGCATGCAAATTAATGCAGCAAGAAATGATTGCGACTTAATTTTCTAATCAAGAATCTAAATAATATTTTAAGCCCGAACACAGGGAATGCATGGGCAAACATACAATTTCCACTGCACTAGATTAATGCTTTCTGTGTTGATCTTGATCTTCGTTTTCAATTAGATGTCTCAGGTTAACACCCTTTTTCACTTCCCTGAAAGCCGCTCAGGTGGAGATAACTGTGTGTGAACCAGTTATAAAAGGGGAAAGGAGATGGGAATATCAAATAATTGCCACATTATGATGTTAAATGACTCTTGCGCCTTTAGCTTGTTGTGACTAATAGGAAAATACCCTTGTGCCATTTGGGAAATGTACTTTCTTCCATCTATGATCAAACCTTGTCATTTTTGAAGAAGACCACAAATTAGATGAGTTTATACACACCCACTCGCTTGTAACCCGTGGAGGGTTCCATATGAGCTGGCTGGTGTGTTTATTCAAACGCCATTCATGCACTGAGTAATGCAAAGGGGACTTTATGCAAAGGAGAGATAACCACTGCTGAAAGCCCTCTGTCATTCTCTCTCTCTTTCTCTCTCTCTCTCTCTCCCTCGCTTTCTCTCTCCCCCTCTCGCTCTCTCCCGCGCAGGCATAGTGGTGGAAAGATAGCATTGGCGCAGAGAGGGGAAACCATGGAAACGAGAAGCTGATGCACTTTGAATGGTAAGACCTTGAAAGAGAAGACATTCATTCAGTTTAGTAGCCCAGCACTAAAGACTCATCTCTACAGCATTATTTTGAATACCCCAAGTTATTTTAACATGGTTGGCTCCAGAAAGGCAACAATGGTCTCAATTCATCAGCATATTGTTCCGTGATGACTGTAACTAACACTTTGGTGAGCCACACAAGGGCCCCTACAAGGAACACATACTCTTTCTTCATTGGAACTCACAAAGATGATTTGAACCTGTTCTTTTTTTGTCAGCGACAGTAGCACTGAGTTCGCAGTGTACTGTGTTTACATTTCCCATTTGTGGACACTTCCTTTGAGCGCGGGGAAGGCAGCCCTGGTCTATATGTCTTGAGCAGTATTGTCAATGAGGTGGGATCTCAGTGGGGAATACATTCTTCAGAGGCGACAATTAGTCAAGTGAGACAGTAATTAGGACCTCTCTGCACACTGTCACTTCCAGTTAGTGCTGATGGATGCCCACAAATCCCCCCCACGGCAACTAGACTCAGGCAGACTTACTTCTGGTACTGCGCTCTGACTTAATAATGTGACAGCCATCTGTAACTTCTATCTGCCATATTACTTTCAATAATGGCATGGTAATTTACTCAGTGCAACTATAGTTGAGAACTATGGTAAATTTGTGCCCATTGTGGTAATGTGCCATGATAGATCGTCACAAATAACTAAATGCTCTGTACCCTGTAGAATAACTAATGATACAGCAGCTCAGAATAATTTGAAAATCAAATTTGTACTCATCCGCCACTCTATTCAATACCTTTATAGAAACTAAAATTAATGCACCCTAATGAAGTTCGACTGCATGAATTTTCATGCAGTTAGACTGTGTGAGTAGTGCCTTCATGAATTATATATTGTATGCTCAATTTTTGCTCAAAATATTTTAAATAGGCAGCGTTAATTAAATTTTGATTCCATTAAACTGAACTGCACACAGAGCAGTGATCCTGACATTAGCCCGCCTGCCCTGTTGGGTGCACTTCATGAAGGTGATGCGCACCCTAAGGTGTTCAGTTTCAGTCGCAGTTTCGTTAGAATAAGAGACAAAACTGCTGCATGACTAGTTTAACTTTAGAGCATGATCATTTAAAAATGTTATTGTTCAAACTGTCTGGCAAAAACCTGGGAGGCAAGCTTCTTCTATTTGCAGGTAATTGATTGCAAAGGTAGGCGATTTCATAAGTAGCATATGCCATGCATAATATATAATAAACTATTTAATTTAATAAGCTGATAATCATGTAAGGATTATATGAAATGCAAAATCAGTTGTCAAAGGTATCACGTAACAACATAGACAACTGCCAAAGCTATTTGTATGAAGCTAGATAACATTTGTAAACAAAAGCACACAGCACTTGGGTTATAACCCAAAGGCTTGATGATATATTTGAGCCTATTTAAGACACAATTTTATTGTGCAAGTACTGAAGCTAAAACCAAGTAACATTTAATGTCCAATTATGAGTTATATTACATATTATCTGTGAGTCAACATTAAAGTTATTTCATTATTGGTTAATGAAAATAAAGTAGGCATGAGGAAGTCTCCTTATTTAGTCACAGTAGGTGCTGCAGTGTAGCAGACAGTGCCACTACCCAGTCAGGTTATTATACGCAGGCCATTTAGCGTCTTATTTTGTAACCACTGGACCCCAAAACTGTCTTGGTATAGTATGGATACTTGACTATCTTAGGTGAGAATAGTGGTTCTGTTATTAAATTGATAAAAGAAGCTAACAGCTTAACAATATTTGTAGACACGTGGCAAATTGAAGGAAAAATCAAGTGTCTAATCGATGTGTTAGGTCACCACATGCCACCACCACAGTTTAGGTAGAGCTTCACAGGAGGAATAGAATACCATTTTTCTAAGTCACTGGTGTTTCTATGAAGGTGGTGGAGAGAGGGCTGTCTAACATGTCTGTCCGAAATCACCCTTAAAGCTTTTCACTGAGCTGAGACCTGATGAGGGTGAAGACCACAGCATACGATTCACATCATTTTCCAACTCATCAAACCCTTCTGTTACTCCCCCTCTTATCCTATGAATGAGCACTGTGTCATCCTAGTACAGACCCCTCTTATCAGAATGGAAACGTTTCCTTTCAGGATGAAGGTGATCACTCAGAACAACTTTGTACTGAGTGACTAGTGGACCCCAAACATGTCAGCACGGTGCTCCCTCCAGCATAACAGAATAAGTGAATCACCTCACTGTGGGTTTTAAGCACTCAGGCTTTCCCTTGAATTTGTTACCCGTCCATAAATGCTGAATTACCAGGCACAAAATGGTAGTCTGTGTTAGAAGTTACCCTAATGATGGTGTGATCAATAATAATTATTTGGTGCTGTTCAACCTTAAAAGTAGTTTGAAGAAATGTCAAATACCCAATAAGCACTGAGTGCACCACTCTTAAAGAGTCCTGGTAGAGGTTAAGAAACACATTATCTGGGTCCTTTCGGCTGCGCCCTTATTTCCCAAGGGGTCGCCACAGTGGATGGATATGCATATTTGATTTGGCACAGATGCCTTTCCTGACACAGCTCTCCCATTTATCCAAACTTGGGATTGGCACAAGGAGTATAGTAGCTTAAATCCTCTGAATCTTGGTTTGTGTGTCATTCTGGTCTCAAACCAGAGACGAGACAAAGCGTAAGGTGAATCTGTTAACTACCACCCCAAGAAACCCATTAGAATGAAAGTCACAATATCTAAGAGCTGTTGTTGCTGAAATATAAACAATAAACAGACATTTTAAAATCAAAGCTCCATTTCTGCATTTGTTTTTCTCAGTTCTGGTGTATGATGCTATGTTTTGAATCATGCATTTTTTTCTATTTATTGATTTATTTTTACAGTGGTTCAAATGCAATGATTTAAACAGTGCTTTTGTAGTAATGCAGTCCTACCATATTAGTGCATTTATACTGCAATGTAAAATGACAGTCGTAATCAATAGAGGTTATTGCCACAGTAATTTCAGCCTCTACACCTCCATTGTGATTGTAACCTTGATTTTCACAATATGGGTCTTTTATAGAGAAGATGACTTAAGATAAGGAAAAGCGCAGGTGTAATCAGAAATATTAACAGAAACGTTTTTGTTTAGCTCAGCAGCTCCGGGGCTGTGCTCTCGTGCACACTGGTTCACAGTCACGGCCTACTGAGTCACTTAATTGTGACTGAGGCATTATAAATGTTCTTACTTTCTTTTAAAGTAACTTAAAATATAATGTACACATTCACCAGCATACATTCACTGTGGTGTATACATCTAACAGTCACTTTATTAGGTACACCATGGTACTACTGGGTTGGACCTCTTTTTGCCTTCAGATGTTTTTTTATTTTATTTGGGGCTTTGTTTTTGTTTTGTTTTTTGTAGATTATACAAAGATGCTGGAAACATTCCTCAGAGATTTTGCTCCATATTGATATTATAACATCACAAAGTTACTGCAGATGTGTCGACTACACATCCAGGATGTCAATCTTCCCATTCTACCACATCCCAAATGTGCTCTAGTGGATTGAGATCTGATGACTGCGGAGACGATCTGAGTACCAGTGTCATTTTGAGATGATCCCACTGTGGTTATAAAGGGAAAGACATCTTCAGCAGCAATAGTCAGGTAGGCTATGGTGTATAAACAATGCTCATTTTGTACTAAGTGTGCCAAGAAAATATCCCCAACTCCATTACATCAACACTAGTACCTTGAACCATTGAGAAAAGGCAGGATGGAGCCATCCTTTCACATAGTTTACATCAAATTCTGACCCTACCATCTAAATGTTGCTGTAGAAATCAAGACTCATCAGACCAAGCAATGGTTTTCCAATCTTCTGTTGGCCAGTTTTGGTGAGTCAGTGTGAATTGTAGTCTCAGTTTCCTGTTCTTAGCTGACAGGAACAGCACCCAGTGTTTACTTTCTGCTCCAAGGTTTGATGTTTTTAGCTCTTCTGAATGCCTTGGTTGTAATGAATGGTTATTTGAGTTACTGTTGCCTTCTTATTAGCTCCAAGCAGCCTGGCCATTCTCCACTGACCTTTGACATCATCAGGACATTTTCTCACAGAAAACTGCTACTCGCTGAATAGATTCTCTTTTTCACACCACTCCCTGGCTGTGTGGAACAATCCCAGTAGATGAGCAGTTTTTATAATACTTAGACCAGCCTGTCTAGCACTATCAAGCATGTCCCATTCACAGTTAATTAAATCCCAGTTCATTCTAATGCTCAGCTCCTTCCTTCAGAAGATCCTCTTGACCATGTCTACATGCCCGAATCCACTGAGCCGGTTCCACGTTTGATTAGATGTTTGGATTAATGAGCACCTGACTGTAGTCTTCCAGTGCACACCCAGTTTTGAATCATATGTGCCTGATTAGACCTTTAAAGAGGCTTAAAACATAATATGTTAAATATAACTCTGGATCCATATGCTTCACATGTTTTTTTGTTTTTTAAAAAAAACATCATAAGTGCAGAAAAGATTCATCAAGGCTATACTAATGAAACATTATAGTTCATATTGCCATAGAGATTTAATATCCATTGAAACATTACAGATTATGATTCATTGTGCCACTTAAAATGAATGCTTCATTAATAACTCAAATACAGTTTATTTAACACATTTTTGGTTTGAAATATTGGTCTGAAAGGTTTGTAGCAGTTGTAGTCAGCTTGGATTCATCCCATAATTAGTGGAAAAGATGCCCCACTTTTTCCAGAGCAAGAAAGTCCAAATGTCCACAGAAAATTCTCAGACTTCTCCTGCTGCATAATCCACCTCTATCCATCCTTGTGCTCACCATGGACTGTTTTTTAATGTATCATTGTGGTAATATTTATGGTTCTCAGCTGAAATTCCTCACACAGTAGCCTCTATCCGACCACAAACAATTGTAAATGAATAAATATTTTCCTTTTTAAAATTGATTTTGTATGAGTTGTTTATATCTTGTCAGGAAAAATAAATCCTTCTGTGCGCTGTGGTTTCAGATCTTAGGGAGAGAAAAAAAATCATGCATATTCACAGACACACGCGCGCACCCACAGCAGTGAGCCTGGCTGATTGGATGGTGGATGGCTGGAGTTGTTATTATATAGCATCCAGCAGAGTCTGGTTTGCAGGATAAGGACATCCTTACAGGGCATTTCTCAGTGTGAACGATGAGGAAACAGCCCCCTGTGTGAGCGAGTGGATGTGTGTGCATATGCATGTGTGTGAGAGAGAGAGAGATAGTGAGAGCCAGTGAGGAAAGTTTGAAAGAGAGGAACAGACAGAATGTGGACAGATGCATCTGTCTGCCTACACTTTTTGGCTTTCAAATAGAAATCTTGGCAATGCTTGCAAAAAGTGACTTTCCCTATTGGGCTAGCCAGTGCCAAGGGTTTGCCTGCAGAGAAGGAGACTGGAGAATATGAGAGGAACTCATAAGGCTTTGCATTCTGTTACAGGAAAGCCTCCAATAAACTTCCCTTTCTCCAAAGACATCTCCATCTCTGATGCCCATGAATGGGTGTAAGTGGAGGGCCTTTCAAAGCCAAATGTGATAGTGTAAACAAAGATTGGACACACATTGGTGATTTGTGTGCATCTGGGCCTTTGTTAATGGGCTCTCTTGGTGCCTAGTCGTAACTCATTGGGGAGCGGTGTAATTCTTGCCATTTTATAAGCCATTGACAAAAGAGACACGGAAACCACCCATGAACATGAATGCCACCAAGCTAACATTATGTCACCACATAATATAAATCTGTTTCAGGCCATAGGGTGTGATGCGGGGGAAAAAAACAACTTTTACAAAGACCGTTTGCTGTCTTAAAGATACTGCAGTGAAAGTTGGGTAACAATGCATCTATTTCCTCATTAGAAATCAGCTTACACACCAGAATTTTTCTTTTTTTTTTTTTCAGCGAAGGGTTATGACAGGCAAACACTTCTGGCATGTTTTGACTTCCACCTCAGTAATGCAATCCACTCTGCGTCCTTAAAGTTCCTGGGATCAGCTGTTGCCGCTGGGGATGAGAAAGCCCAGCAGTCGCCTGAGACACCCAGGATCAGAAACTCCAAACAGGGATAACACGCTCTCAGCATTCAATGTTTTTAATCAAGGGATCAGTTACTGTGACTGGAAACAAAATGTCCCAGACAGCTATCACGTCGGAGTTGCCAGCAGGCAAAAGCTGGCACGACTAATATGGCTTGTCAGAGTGAAAATAGCCTGGTATTGTTCGCACCTTACGTGGAGGTACAGGCATAACGCTTTTGTCTTGTTCATCTCTCAGGAGTCATGCTCTAATAGCTTTTCAGGCTCATATTGCTTTGGTGAGAGGGATTTAAAGTTGGGGTCTGACATCCCAAGGAGTCTAGGGATGGAGGCAGAGCTATTCATTTATACATAATTCAGGACTAATCAAATTTACACCGCCATGAATGTGATAAATTTGTGTCTTTAAATTAAATGCTATTTGACAGATGGATTTGGGAATTATCAAATTGCCTGGTTAAGGATTTATTAAAAATAACTCAACGTACATGGACTGCCTTGTACAGCTAAAGTGTTTTCATGGGTTGCCAAGACTGCAGCTATACCAAAATATATTAGACAAATAAACAGAAATTCTAAATAGTGTAACAAATTGGTCTTTAAATACAAGCTCCGGCTGTTAGGTGATTGCAAAGAGCTGTTCTAGATTTAAGGATGCTGAGATGCTTTCAGATGCATTAAATGTTGCTATTTTCAGTCCCAAACTCTTGCAGTTAGTGAGAAAAAATACATTTCTGATGAGGACAAATATGGTGACTTATTTCTGTCACATAAGCTTTGATATTCAGTATGTATGATATAAACAACTGCACTTTTTATGGTTAATTTCTAACACAGAATCCATTTTTTATTGCATTAAAAATAAATCTACTTCTGGCATAATAAGTATCATTTCAGCATATTCAAATAGTCCATTTTCACCTCCTTCTACAAATATTTTGAGTGGTTTTAATAGGCAAATGGGTGTTATTGAGGTCATCAGTATTTACAGCTCTGCACTAAGCCCACTCTTCACAAAAATGCTGTTATCCAAGCCTTTGTAAATGCAGGGAAAAATCTGGATATGGACCAGTAGCTGGAGTGTGTGGAAGCACGGAGGAGGGTTTGAGCTCATTTATGTCCTTGCTCTTCTGGAAACGATGAAACGAGGCTGGTCCTAAACTGGGTGAGGTCCTTTCCTTTCCTTTCCTTTCCTTTCCTTTCCTTTCCTTTCCTTTCCTTTCCTTTCCTTTCCTTTCCTTTCCTTTCCTTTCCTTTCCTCTCCTCTCCTCTCCTCTCCTCTCCTCTCCTCTCTTCTCCTCTCCTCTCCTCCATTAATCATGTCTGCACACATGAAAATGAGCTTAACCCTTTACCCTGTGCATTGCTCCACTTCCACTCAAGGACACCTTGCAAGCAGCTCTCTGCACAAATGTTCTTCCTCTACTTTTAACTAAAAACACTTTTCATTCTTGAGCCAGCTTGCCTTAGCAATGGAAACATATAGAACTGAGCTCCATCCTCTCTTGTTAAGCCTGTCAGTCTTTGCTGTGAAGCCTCATAACAATTAACACTGCTGTAAATCCTTTTGTCAAATGCCTAATGAAAAAAAAAAAGAAATTAAAGGACTTATCCTTACCCCTTGAGTCTAACATAATTTTAATGACAGCTAAACTAAAGTATATGAATGAAAGTTGGGTATATAATATATAAGCTCATGGAAAAGAGGAGCGCAGAGAGAAAGAGTGAGACGATAGGAAAGAAGACTCGGGCACAGAGGGATAGAAAGAGAGAGGGAGAAGTAGGAAGAGAATACACAAAGAAGCGAGAGGAAGGAAAAAGAAAATGAGCTTGGTTCCCTTTGTGGCACAGAGCTTCACCACTTAATCATCCCCTGGTCTATAAATAGGCCTTCACAGCCATGGAATATTGGTAGATTAATGGAAGAGAATGGAACGCCATAGTGCTGCAAAGCTTCGACACTTATGTTGCACTTCAATAATGCAAATTTCATTTTATTTTGCCACCAGTGTCAGAATTTTTCCTCTTTAGTTTTATCATGAGAAGTTAAGAGGAAAAATTTAACAGATTGCATCCGTCCTTCTCGGTTGTTTTTTTTTCTTTTTCGTCTTTTGATATGTTGCCTATTTCAACACAGTCTTCAGCCTTCTGGAAGACAGGCGTTCATGCTCAAAGCCAAATGGCACCAAGTACAGAACTGTTGATGCAATGCAAACATGCAAGCATTAGCAAAACCCTCCAAAGAACAGATTCGTTTCCAAGAGCAGACTGTGGAAAAGTTCCTTATTTTATATTCCGTACAGTGCCCTGCAGTTTCTTTTCAGCACCTATCACAAGTGCTCATCTCCCGAGGAATTGTTGGCGGTGTTATGGAATCACCTTGTATCTCCCTGCTCTCCTTAGTGCCTGTGTGTATGTGTGTGCATGTATATATGTATCTGTGTGCCTATATGTGTACATTCTGGGTTTGCAGGGGGTTATGTGCACGTACAGGCTTGCATCAAGAATACTTGATTTTAAAGGAAATATGGCGAAGGCCTTATGTAGGTCAGCGAGAAAGGGAAGCTGTAAATACACTAATCCTGCACTAAAAAAACAAACTGTCTTTTTTTCTATAAATAGACATTAGTTCTACCTGTGTGTTTGCTTGTTAGTGTTGCCAATTATTTTGATATAAAATTCAGATTTACTGAGTTGCGCTTTTCCACATTTTCACTTTCCTGTCAAACAACACAGCATGCGTATCACATTAGTCCCCACCATCTGCTGAAAACATATACTGTACATCTGCATAACTCACATCAAGTCATAGCTTCATGTAAGCTCAAGAGAAGAAACCGACTTGCTGTTCGTTAGTGGTTTTATTCGTTTTAGTATTTTGGTTCATTAGTCAAACAATGTCATGCTTTCATAATCACTGAAAAGAAAAGAAAGTTAAAGCAGAAAAACTTCCTCCTGTACCACTGAAAACATTTGCGTACATATTTAACACTAAATCTTCATTTTTAGCTGCTTTTGTGTCGTTCACATCACCATGGTCGTTTCAGTGAAACAAGATCATCTTTAATTTAGCAACACCTGTGCTTTTGCAACGCCGCTAAGTGAAGATGTCTGCGAAGGGGGCCCATTACAAATTCCTCCCGATATTACGCCCAGTAAAAAATGAATTATTAAACAAAAGAAATAGCAGAGGAAAATTAAAGTGATATGAAGAGGAACTTCTTTTCTCCCCACAATTCTAAGCGTGGTGGACTCAATCGGGGCTCAGTTGTTACATGGGCATCCAAAGCGAACTTTGTAGTCACTGCACTTGCCAGTAGTCTGGTCCTTATTGCGGCAAACAAATCCGTCAGTTGGATTGTACCTGAAAAAAATGAGCACAAAGTAAGCTACAAATATGCTTAATGTTCTTATTTTATTATTATGACGATAATAATCTAAAACAGGAACTTGTGTTTATTGTACAAAGACATACATATCTAGTTAGTAGGTCTAATTTGCCCACCATAAAATAATTAAAGTGCCCAGAGTAAAGCAGAGTAAACATGTATGGTTAAATCTACCTTCTATTCTCCAGCACTATACTCCACAGTCAACAAGACTGGTAAAGTAATATGTAAATGTCAGTTCATTTCCACTGTTTAATGAGGCATTTTGGTTAAACCATACTTACTTTTGTTGTTGCAGTTGTCTTTTTTTTAATGATAAAAATAGATGACCTGGTTTCGCAATAGTGCTGTTGGCAGGTCCAATAAAAATGAATTTTACTCTTCAAAATGTCTTGTGTAATTTGTTTTTTTATAAGTGTAAATGTGAAATGTCTCAAACATCCAATTTAAATAAGATAAAATAATCACATGTAAATCATTTCCTGTCATGTATTACTTTTTCTTTCTCATAACACACATATTGTTCTAGTCAAACCCAGTAATACAAGAATGAATTTTGACATTATTTTGAAATCCCTCAGGAAAAATGATCACCCTTACAAATATAACTGAATTCCCATTCGTTGTTTAAGAAATATCTTCAGGCAGAACATATCTAAAATTTGGAAACTTGAGGCAAGAGGCGTTGTTGCTGAACACTGTGTTTGATCATTGGGTTGTTTGTACTACACGTGAAGCTTTTATTGTTTTCTTAGGAGGCAGCTTACATGTAAAAGGTCTCCCCTGTGTAGATGGCTGGGGTCATTGTGTCAGTGGTAACAGCGTCCACATACAGAGGGTTGTCACAAATTTTTTTTTGTTTCTTCAGTTCACTTAAAACCTCCCAGTCTCCTGTTGTACCAGGATCATCGCGATTAAACCAGCTGGTCCAACACACTGCAGTGAGTAAATACAGACAAAGCATGCCTGTTAGAAAACTACAGAACCAAAGCAACATTTTAAATGACTGTCTATTCTTTATGCAATAAAAAAAGCAAGAAATCAGTTTGCATTAGGAGCTTAATATTCCACATGCAGAATGTAGTGATACCTCCTCTTTCACAAAACGGGGGATAGCAGCTGAAGCGAACACGATAATCGTTGCACTTCTTATTGTTGATCTGGTCTTTGTTTCTGCAGATAAATCCTGAAGTTATGTCATTTCTAAAAAAGAAAAAAGAAAAGAAGGAGACCAGCATGACACTGACTAAGAGCAGCCTAATAGCTGTAACCACTTAAGTGTATTTGCATTTTTTAGACATGTTAATGCATGGTTAAAGGCATGGCAATCAAACTCTGTCAGCCCATCTGTCTGTCTGTTGATTTGTCACCACTGTGGTACAGGCTGCAGTATCTCCAAAACACTGGATGGATTGCTGTGGCATATGGTTCATGTCACACTTTGGTGAATCCTCAAACTGTGTCCAACTTAAACAGTGAAGATGCAAATGCTGCCAATTCCATAGAATATATCACTCACACACACTTTTTCACATATTTTTTCTTGTACTGTTCTTACTTGTAAATCACGTCCCCTGCTGCAGCCACAGTGAGCCCAGATAGAGTCTTGGCTTCGATAGCTGCTGGTCTAGGGCAGATCTTTCCAGGGTTCTCTTTGCGGAGCCTGCAAAGAGTTTCCCAGTCTCCAGATGCAGAAGGGTCGTCTCTATCGAACCATTCTGTCCAGCATCCTGGAAAAGGGTCAAATTCAGATAATTTAGCAACTTTGAAAGCTTTTCTGTAAATGTTTTCATTTGACTAAGACAAATTGTGAATGTTAAAAAAGATGGCTGTGATGTACAGTGGTGTGAAAAAGTATTAGGTTTCAGATCATCAAAGAAACTTAAATATTAGACAAAGATAACATAAGTAAACACAAAATGCCGTTTCTAAATGAAGGTGTTTATGATTTAAGGGAAATAAATCCAAACCTACATGGCTCTGTGTGAAAACGTGATTGCCCCCTAAACCTAATAACTGGTTGGGCCAACCCTTAGCAGCAAAAACTGGAATCAATAGTAGAGGGATTTTGGACCAATCATCTTTGCATAATTGTTGCAATTTTGCCACATTGTAGGGTTTTCAAGCATGAAACAGCTTTTTAAGGTCATACCACAGCATCTCCTTCGTATTCAGGTCCGGACTTTGATTAGGCCGCTCCAAAGTCTTCATTTTGTTTTTCTTAAGCTGTCATCAATGTGCTCTTAGAGTAATTTTGGTCACTCTTGGGAAGCTTTACCGTTGTTCCTGGCTGCTACTTTGGTTCACTGGAGTCCCAAAGCCTTATTTTCTCCTTTAATCACTGAAATCCTCATTTAAAAACTGAATTTCATATTAACTTTGGTTATCTTTGTCTAATATTAACAATTGTTTGATGATCTGAAATATGTAAGTGTGAAAAACATGCAAAACACCAGGAAATCAGGGGGGCAAACACTTTTTCACACTGTAACTGCAAATGAGAAAATAAAATGTGATCTCCTTACGAATGTTGGTGGGATAGTAGCAGGGCTTTACTGAAATGCAGAAAATGAAAAAACAGCAGAAAGTGAGACTTTAAAAATTGCACAAACTGATCAATTAAAATGCATTGATTGTTTTTCAAATACAATGAATTCGATACTTTAGTTGGTGAGAAAATGAGAGTTAATACTGTGTGATTACCAAAAAAAAGAGGAAAGTCCTATTTTATCAGGAAACTGATAAAAAGGATAAAATAGCTACTCCTGTGTGACAAATGAAACATTAAATTTTCCACCTTAGGAACTTAGAAACTTCACTTCACTTTGGGTTATATTAAAGTGAAGGGTCCTCTTTTGTTCCTTAAAATCAGACAGACAGTCAGTAGGTTGCTTTCTGGTAAATATAAATGCTATAATGTTATTTTATTTGTGATGGTGTACAGTGCTAATGGCTTTGTGTACCTGCCAAAGTTATTTAATTAAATGTATTTAATTAAATTAAATACACCTTAAAAGATAAGATAAGATAAGATAAGATAAGACAAGATAAGATAAGATAAGATAAGAAAAAATCTGAATTTCCACTGTCACATCAACACATTTAACTCATATTCCAGTAAACAGTTTAATGTGCATTTAGCAACCAAGCTTTAGCAACCAATTAAAAAATGTAGAATATAGATGTAAATGTATAGAATAATACATCATAATTTTGGGGGCATTGTTTGACATCACAATATAAGCAAATATTTCTCTCATTTCAAAGTATGCCACTGACTACACGTTGGGTGTGACACATAGTGAAGGGTCTTACCATTTTCATCCTTTTCTTCCTTTGAACTAGATTCACTGGAGTCCTGCTGTTTCCTTTCTAGTAAACAGACGAAGAATAACAGTCCTTACAGTTTATGGAGTTCCAAGACGTTACAAAGTTCTTCCACCGTGATTAAAATACACCACACTGTATGTGATACTGATACACAGTGTTGAAGGCTCTTACCGTCCTTTTCTTCCTTTGAACTAGATTCACTGGAGTCCTGCAATTTGCTTCCTATTAAGTGGAATAATGTTGTACTTTGTTACAGTGTACAATTCTTGTCAAATTTGAATAATTTTACAAGAAGATGCAAAGCTCTTCAACAGAGACTGAAGATGTACACATTTTACATGGTGTTAATCAAGTTACAATGAAGGATCTCACCATTTTTATCTTTTTGTTTCTTAGAACTGGAGCCACTTGACTTTTCTAGTTAAAATGAATAAAAAGATCTTTTGTGATTGTGTACAGTTCTGGGAGTTTATAAAATTGTCAAAATTTAATACATTTACAAGAAGCTGAAAAGTCCTTCAGCACATTTTATGTGCATACACGTTTGTGACATAAATCAAGTTGTAATGAAGGATCTGACCTTTTTTATCCTTTTGGTCCTTAGGACTGGAGTCAGTGGAGTTTTCTAGTAAATATAGTAAGAAAATGATGTCTGTTGTGATTGTGCACAGTGATTGTGCAAAATTGTCAAAAATGAGTAACTTTTACTAAACTCTTCTGCAGTGATTGAAATGATACACACTGTACTGGCATTAATCAAATTCTCATTAAGGAACTACCTTTTTTAACCTTTTGATCCTTAGGACTGGTTTGAGGGGAGTTTTCTAGTAAATATAATCAAAAAATGATGTCTGTTGTGATTGTGCACAGTTATGATGGCACAGCTGTCAAAACTGAATAACTTTACAAAATGCTACGAAGCTCTTCTGCAGTGATTGAAATAATATGATTTTATGTGACACTAATCATATTACAATGAAGGATCTACCATTTTTAATCCTATGGAGCCTTAGGACTAGATCCACTGGGAGCCTGCTGGTGGCTTCCTAGTAAGAAGAATAATGTTGTGATGTTGTACAGTTCTACCAGTGACTGAAATAATACACACTGTATTGACATTAATGAAATTTTTATGAAGGATCTCAATATTTCTATTTTTACAGTTCTGCCAATTTAGGTAATTTTCAAAAATGAGCAACTTTACACGAAGATACAAAGCTTTTCAGCACCGCCTGAAAATATCCATATTTTATGTGACATTCATTAGGTTGTAATGAAGGATCGCACCATTTTTATCCTTTTGGTCTTTAGGACTGGAGTCCGTGGAGTTTTCTAGTAAATATAATCAAAAAATGATGTCTGTTGTGATTGTGCACAGTTATGATGGCACAGCTGTCAAAACTGAATAACTTTACAAAATGCTACAAAGCTCTTCTGCAGTGATTGAAATAATACGCATTTTATGTGACATTAATCATATTGCAATACCTTTTTTATCCTTTGGGTCCTTAGGACTGGAGCCACTGGGAGCCTGCTGGTCGCTTCCTACTAAGAAGAATAATGTTGTGATTTTGACTGAAATAATACACAATGTATTGACATTAATGAAATTGTTATGAAAGATCGAACTATTTCTATTGTTTTTTGTGACTGTATACAGTTCTGCCAGTTGACATAATTGCCAAAAAACAACTTTACAAGAAGATACAAAGCTCTTCAGAAGAAAATATAAACCTTTTATGTACACACATAAAACTAATTACAACATTATTCAAGTTGTAATGAAGGATCTCACCATTTTTATCCTTTGGGTTCTTAGAACTGGAGCCACTGGAAGCCTGATTTTCACTTCCTAGTAAGAAGAATAATGTTGTATTTTTGCAATTGCCAACACTTTTGAGATATTATAGTCTTGTCAGAAACTATTAACTTTAGAAGTAGATACAAAGTTCTTCATCTGAGACTGAAATAACATACATTGTATGTAACATTAATCAACTTGTGATGAAGGATGTTACTATTTTAAGATTGTCAAATCTGAATATACAATTAACATGTTACAATGTTTTTCTACATTAGCTAAGATACAGGACATTGGTCATGAAATGTAGCATCCTACTGGGAAGGGTCTTACCATTTTTATCTTTTTGTTTTTCAGAGCTGGGCGCACTGTCCATCTTGTATGTGTTTTCTGGTAAACACAATCATAACATTTTGTTTTGCTAATAATGCTTTAATTGCATATTTTTTGATTAAATGCACTGCTTATAAATTGCAGAATTGTTCAAATTTAATAGTTATTGAGAACAACCCACCAAAAAGTAATGCCAGTAATGGCAACAACCAACTGCAAGAAAAAATAGAAAAAATAATTATGTTGGAATCACATAAAACTGCATTCTGCTTATACATATTGTCTTGAATGTATAAAATCAATTCTGATAATGTTGGGAAATTCTGTAAAATGTAACTGAAACCGGAATACAATGATTTGCAAATTTCATAAACTGACACTTTATTCTCAGTAGAACATTAAAAACATTTAAACTGAGTCATTTTGCTATTTCATGAAATATATCAGTGTGGTGGTGGCGTGGTCCCTGGCTCAGCTGCAAGGGAGGAGTGGTGCAGTGAGCTCAAGGGGGCGGCACCGGGAGGCAGGTGAGCCACAGGCGATTGTCTGATGACGGTGTCTCTTTTCCGTGTCTCTATAGTGAAGGCAGAGTCGAGCGGGGAGGAGGAGAGAGCTAGACTGAAACGGACTGCCTTCTTTGTGTGCATAACTCTCAATAAAAAACAATAACAGTGTGCAGAACCATCGTTTCTGGCGTGTACTTCTACAGTCAGATCATTTTAAATCTCCCACATCTGGAAAAGCACCATCAGTGCTGAAAGCTGTGAACAGGTTTTAGAGCAACATGTGCTCCCATCCATATTATGTTTCTTTTGGTCAAGGCCTTACATATTTCAAATCAAATCAAATCAAATCAAATCACTTTTATTGTCACATCACATGTGCAGGCACACTGGCACAGCACATGCGAGTGAAATTCTTGTGTGCCAGCCCCACAAGCAACAGAGATGTGCAAACACAACAACACAAACGAGCAAAATACAAGAATGGCCAACCTGAAACTAATAAATATATGTACAATATATAATAGTGTATGCATTTCTGGATGTGTATACTAAATATTTTCCTACGTGTGTGTGTGTGTGTGTGTGTGTGTGTGTGTGTGTGTGTGTGTGTATACACATTTTTACAAATTAAATAGTAAAAAAATAAAATAAAATAATAATAATAATAATAATAATAATAAAATATATAAAATATACAGAGTTGAATATGTGCAAAACAAGTGGCATTTATATACAGTGTGGAGTGCATAATGTTGAAGTTCCAGTAGTGAAGCTGAGGTGTCTATGACGTGTTCAGCAGTCTGATGGCCTGATGGAAAAAGCTGTCTCTCAGTCTGCTGGTACGGGACCGGATGCTGCAGAACCTCCTTCCTGATGGAAGCAGTCTGAACAGTTTATGGCTGGGGTGACTGGAGTCCTTGATGATCCTCCCCGCTTTCCTCAGGCACCGCTTCCTGTAGATGTCTTGGAGGGAGGGAAGCTCACCTCCAATTATCCGTTCAGAGCACCGCACTACTCGCTGGAGAGCTTTGCAGTTGTAGGCGGTGCTGTTGCCATACCAGGTGGTGATGCATCCAGTGAGGATGCTCTCAATGGCACAGTGATAGAAGGTCCTGAGGATGCGGGGGCTCATGCCGAATCTTTTCAGTCTCCTGAGAAAGAAGAGGCGCTGCTGCGCCTTCTTCACTGTTTTGTTTGTGTGTACTGACCACGTAAGATCCTCAGCCAGATGTACGCCAAGGAACCGGAAGCTGCTCACTCTCTCCACAGCAGCGCCGTTGATGGTGATGGGGGTGTTGATGGTGATGACAAGACAATATTAAAGTTGAAGTGTATAGATGCTGAACTTGTTTCCCTGCAGGCCAGAACTTTTACTATTTGATACTATTTTAAATCAGCCACTAATAAGTTTAAACTTATTTCACGTATTTTATATTGTGAATAAAATGTTAGTTTGCAAAATTTGCAAATCATATCATTCTGTTTTTATTTAGATTTTATGCAGAATCCCAACATTTTCGGAATTGAGCTTGTAATGTGAAAACATGTGTATTACAGAACAGAAGGAAATTCAATTTTAATTGAACTTAAAATGTATTTAAAGTTATACATTACCAGTCGCATCATGATTGTAGAGGAACCTTAAAACAAAATGACAATGAGATCAATATTTTAGTTTTTAATACAGTGATGTGAAAAAGTGTTTGCCCCCTTCCTGATTTTCCAGTCTTTTGCATATTTTTCACACTTACATGTTTGGGACTCCAGTGAACCAAAGTGAGAGCCATTATACACCAATGGAGTAAATCTGGAACAGTGGTGAAGCTTTCCAGGCTTGACTGGCTTACCAAAGTTACTCCAAGAGCACATCAACAACTCATCCAAGAGTTCATAAAATAACCCAGAAAACATTAAAGAACCTCAGGATTCACATGTCTCAGTTAAGATCAGACTTCATGATCCAACAATAAGAAAAGGAATGAGCAAAAATGGGAGATTTCTAGGAGAAAACCTCTGCTGACCAAAAATAACTCAAAGGCTCATCTCACAATTGCCAAAAACATCTCCCCAAGACATCTGGTAAAACATTCTTTTATGCAGACGAGATAGAAGTTGAACTTTTTGGAAGGTTTGAGTCCTGTTACATCTGGCATAAAAACTAACAGCGTTGCAGACAAGGAACATCATACCAACAGTAAAATATGGTCATGGTAGTGTGTTGGCCTGGGGCTGTTTTGCTTCCTCGGGACCTGGAAGACTTGGTGCGGTAAATGGAATCAAGAATTCTGCTGTCTACCAAAACATCCCGAAGGAGAATGTCCAGTCCAGTTTTTGACCTCAAGCTGAAGCGCACTTGGTTTTTACAGCAGGGCAATGTTCCAAAACACACCAGCAAGTCCACCTCTGAATGACTTAAGAAAAACCAAATGAAGACTTACTCAGTGACCTAGTCAAGGTCCTGACCTGAATCCCATGGATATGCTGTGGCATGACCATAAAAAGGTGTTTCATGCTTGTAAACCCTCCAATGTGGCTGGATTACAAAAATTATGCAAAAATGAATGGACAGGGGACAAACAATTTTTCACACCACTGTATATCGATTGAAGTTAGCTGTATTAAAAACATAATGCCACATCAAAATGCTACTAAATTATAGTACTACGTATATTAAATGTATTTTTTGCAAGGTTTCTTAAGTATTGTTTTAAATATAAGTACCAAGAAGCATCACGCTCAAAACCAAACAAATTTAAAAGAGAAAATCCTTTACCCTGCCAAACCAGAAGAGACCCAGGACAGGGGTTCTCAGTCATCAGTTTGTTTGTATGAAGTACTGTTTGGCTAAATGAGCAACCTTTCTGACAGCTTCTCCTCTTATATACGGCCCACAATCAGGAACATATCTAGTTACCTGTAGGGGGTAAAGAAAACCACTTACTGCAATTACGTCATCCAGAACACACCCAAGGAAACTAATTCTCAAATGTAATTTGAGAATATTTGCCAATAGTTATTTCACTTATTTCCTCATTCCATAAATCCCAATAGAAGGAAATTAGAATATATTGGTTAGAGGTCGACAGCTTCACCATTCTTCTCATAGTCATGTTAAAACAAATTTTGCTGCTGTTTCATGTAGACAAATTCAAGGGGGTTTAAGCATTGTATATTGTAAAAAAACAAAGTAACGTAGGCTCAAATTCACATAACCTAAGTGCCATTGATTAATAATTAACTGTTTGCTATCCTCCATTATAGATAGAACGTTTTATTTACCTTCTTGTCCTTTAGAGAAGGTTGTGTGGCATCTTAAACTGCACAGCTGCACTGAATCCCATAATCCAGACAGAAATTTGGCTCACTCTTACAGTTAAAGGCAGCTGTCATGCTATCTTTGCAAATATAAAAGGATGATTCAGGTGCAAGTGGCTGATAGGAATTTGTGCATAGCACCTGTACCCTAAGTCAGAAGCAGTAATAGTGTTATTTTGGATACAGTTTCACTGTTGTGGGTATTTAAGGTTGGTAATCTTTCTCAGGAACTGTGTGGGAACATTAAGTTTTATTCTAAATGAGGTTAAACTAAACTGTTTTGGAAAGCTCTCCCATGTACTCCAAGTGCATTCCCCAGATTTACGTCAAACTAGCCTAGCTCTTTATGAAATTATACTGAGCAAGCCAACAAAGTTGAACAATTTGAGAGATATTAAGGACAATCTAACTTTCATTTTTTCATACAAAACTAGCTGTGGCTAAAGTTGCAGATCTAAAAGCAATTCAACAAGTTAAAAGATTTGATGCTGAAAGAATCCACATAGGCTGAAGGAAATGCGTACGAAAAGATTTTATTTAGATTTGTGGCAAGCGACACATTATGCGCTATTAATATGAAATATTGTTAATGCAGAACTCTCTTGCTTAAAAAATGAAAATAAAAGTTGCAGAAAAAGGAACACACATGATATTTTCATCATGTCACAAATCATTAAGTTCTTCTACAAGATAATTATTAAGATGGATGTTCTTCACATTTATGTGATAATCTCTAAGTTGATGAACAAAATTTAAAAGATAGTTTTTGTGTAAATAGTATTCTCTGAAATAGCTGAAAGGCAGTGCATGAAGACATAAAGCAGCAAAGAATAATATGAGTCACTTTTAAGGAAATGGGAACAATTTCTAAAAAACAACAACAACAAAAGAAAGATTTTAAATCTATTAATATGTGACACATCTATGAAGAGCAACAAACTTGTTTACCTTACCTGTTTTATTTTCTAGCCATGTTTGTTTGTTGCACTTAAGGACCAGAGTATGACTGGCCTTTTTTCAGTATTCACCCTCTGCAGTGGCTGTGTGTACGCTAATTAAATGCCCTTTGAGAAGAATATCTACCTCCCACTGTTCAATAGCAGCTGGGGATGGTTTCTGTCTATTCATACATCAGCATTACACTTTGTCATCTGAAGGGGCTGGTGCAATATTTTACACTAAATTGTGCTTTGGACTGGATGCCAAAGTACAAATGACAGCATGGTGTACACTCATTCATCATCCCCCCCACCCCCATCAAACATGCACATACCACCCTCTCTATCTCTCTACCCCCCAAACTCCTTGTCTCCATGGTGTCTCCATGCTCCTCTAATGAAGGAGGGTTTGTGTTGACCATCAGCCCCATTTGCCCATTTACATATTTGACTTTCACCACCATGTGGGAAGTAATTTGGTGATGATATGACGCACTGAGCAACACATCTCGAGGATAAATGATTGATGAGGGTATACTTCGGTAGTCTGCATTTATTTGCTTAATAAAAACATTTTATTTTGACAACTCAAGCCAGATGACGGAGGTAGCTGTGATTAAATCGGGGGGAAACCCCAATTTTGGTTTCATGTCACGTTGCCTATCAGGGTGTGTTATCTTATATTTTGCTTTCACTGGGCCATCTGACCTCTCGCAGAAAAGTTCCAGGAAACTGTGTAAAATTTCAGTTTGCAAACAACACAGACTTGATTCTTAAGCCGTCACTTGATCGCAGAGAGTCAGCTGAACACCTGTCATGTAAATGTAAAATTGAAAATAAGGTATTTATATGTATTCATTATCTAAGAACCACTTAAACCACCACTTACTCCTTAGAAGCGTATAGGCCCTGAGCACATTTGACAAATTTATTCATTGCATCCTATCTGAATGAAGCTAAAGCACAAAGGCCTCACACCTTTGTATCTATATAAATATTACTGAGAATCTCAGCTCCTTCAGTGCAAAATGCATTAGTACAGTCATCTGTAGTGGCTCGATGCTGTGATGCAATGTTCACACTGACACAGTGCATAAAGTGTAACTGCTGTATGCCTGTTTTTTAATGAAACAGATGGTCAAAGGGGGCATGAAGTGACATATAAATGTAACTATAACAAAGGAAATTAGTCCTGCTATTGGCAGGAGCTTTTGCTGCTCCCAGCTCCTCCCTAATGCTACACATCTTTGGTTGATATAGGAATATCTGTTAATTTAAAATCTTGCAATTCTGAGATACAAGCAGTAGAGAGAGGGAGAGAGAGAATGTTTTCCTGTATACACATTATATCCTTTGGGATTATCTTTGCCTTCTATATCTAGCAGTTAATATCTCCTGCAAGAGAAAGTGGCCTGAGGATAATTATGTAAAGTAGAGGTAAGAAGATGAAAATGTGCTAAGGGTTTAATTATCACTGGGAATGAACTTCACATCGCATGAAGGCAGGGAAGACACAGCACTTATGAAATGCAGATTTTGGTAATGTTCCTTTCGAATGCAGCTCCCAGTGACTGCGACACTTTCAGGTCACACGAAATGTTGGGCTACTGATATCTTGCTGGTTATTTGTTGGTGCTGCTTATTAGTGAGTGCAAGGAAGAAGCAGGAAAGAAACAGGATAATGGTGCAGACTATTACCACAAATTGCATCAATCCTTTTCCAATCTGTAGAATGTAGAATGTAGTTTTTGGAACCTTTGCACGGTATTGGTAAAATATGCTACTGTGTCTCCTGCATGTCAGTTAGTGCTGCAGTAAATATGTATTACACGTACTGCCCATACTCTGCTGGGTTATTTTACGGTTGAAGTCATTAATTCTAACAGAATTTAAGAGATAAGAAAAGACATTGTTTTCAAGGATGAGCAGTGAGTGAAAAGTTTTGGGGCTCATTTATATTTTTCTCAGGCCTTCAAAAATCCTTTCAGACCTTCCACTGACCCGCTATTTAATACATGCTGTAAAAACACTTACACACTTACACTGCCCGAACACACGCACGCACACACACACACACACACACACACACACACACACATGTGCATACACACAAACCTTGTATTGCTCTTAAGTGTGCCTCTGTGTGAAGTGTGTCTGTCAGCGGGGCTCTTACACGTCATCATTCATCTTGCTTCCTGACAACCATTCAATCAAACACTGGCCTCCAGGATTGAGCCAAAACCCTTTTCCACAGGGACGGCTGTTACTATGGTAACTGTGGAGGTGTGCGACCCACCAGCAAGCCAGAGAATGCAGTGTTGTTTTGTTTGGGTTTGTTTTTCGCTGAGAAAACACCAACTTTGTGTTTGTGTATCTGTCTCCTCCTGTTTCCTTCTCTCTTGCTTTTTCCCATGTGGGAGAAGCACATACCTCCCCGCTCTTAGTTACAGCCCTGAAGCTTGTGGGTAATTGTGATATGCCATAGGTGTCAGGATACTTGGATTTCCCCATCAGTTGTCAGCCTGGAAAATCTGAAACTAGTTTTCCTTCACAACACTGGTACAGCATCATGTCAAGATGGAGCTAGGCAGCACGGTAATGACATTTTAGAGATAATAAATTCATGCTACATTTCGTATTAAGTTTGCACCTGGCTTAATATGAGAGTGCCTGCGATTCTCAAGAAGGTAGCTTAAGGTTGAATTAGTCACTATGTTTATGACTAATTTAAACAGAAAAGGCGGCACCAGTTTCTATATCAGTTTTTGCTACCTGGCTTAAATTTTTAGTTTAATTAGGTTAGTCTATGTTGTGTTTTTCACAGGTTACAGACTTATCATTTGAGTACCATTAATGTTTATACTAAATCAATCAGCCACAATATTAAAAACACTCACAGGTGAAGTGAGAAACATTAATCATCTAATTATAAAACAGTGTTCTGGAAACACTGACTCCAGGCAAATTTGCAGAGGTTTTGACATGCACAGTTTTACCCATTTGCAAACCACGTGGTCCTCCATCCCAATGGTGTTCCCCCACTGGCAGCATCCTTCCCTGTCAGGACAATGTGCCCCACCAGACTGCTCAAGAATGGGTTGAAGAACACAAAAAAAGAGCTCAAAGCTATGACTTGGCCTCCAAACACCTTACATCCAAATCCAGCTGAGCATCTTGGTGATGTGTCACTACAAACCCCATGCACAGAGGCCCCACCCAAGTACCCTGAGGACCAAAAGTAACCAGACACCACAGAGTATGTGCATGTCCTGTTTCCAGGCTGCAACAGAGTTATTTTTGCAGCATGCCCACACATAATGAGGCAGGTGGTTTCAACAATGTGGCTAATTTCCTTGTAGGTATGCCATAGGCTGAAATATCTTGCAACATGTCAGCCTATGTGTTACCTAACTAAGATTGGTATCCAAGAATCTCATAAAATAAAATAAATAACATTAAAATAATTCATTGTTAAAGTTGCAAGCTGTTGCTTAATATACTTCTTGGGTTTTAAAGCCATTTCAACATATATATCGTTTCAGTCTGCATTTTGTGCTTTGTGATTGATTGAGTGTCTAAAGAATTTATGCCAACTCTGAATCTTTGCTACCCCACAGCAGAAATCATACAGAATGTCTTACATGGAGCCGATTTTGCTATTTTCACTTGACATCCTCTTTTGTCTCTGTGTAATTAAAGAGAGGGTTAGAGCACAAGCAGTGACAGTAAGTCTGCAGAGATGGCTACTGTTCTAATTGGAACCACATGTCTCCATTCTTTTCTTTAAAAAATCCACTAGTCCCCTATTCTTTTAAACCAGCTGGGATTTAACTAACCTGCTGCAAAATGAGTGTTTGTCGAAAGCTTTTGGTTGCATAAGTTTCACAGGTGCTGAACAGCAAATAACACTCCTGAGAATTAGGAGTTATTCACTTTAGGGATATGTCTGAAATTATGATTAATCACCTTGGAAGAAGAGACTTGTAGTACACAGGTTGCGCCTCACACCGAACTCACAAACGGTGAACAACAAATGTGGAACAGCATATGGTCATGGCTCGGATGGATGCTGGTTCATCACAATGTGGTGTTTCATGTAAAAGCTGGGCTGGTGTAGCTGATAAAATATTAACTAGGGAGAATATTTATGCATGTGTTTTCGTTTAAACCCGACAGGCTTCTGTTGTCAAGGAAGTGCTATGAGCTGATTCATTACACTGGAGTATCATGTTTACTCAGCTTGGCTCTGTATTATTTCTCATTCACAGCCCCTATGGTGCCTATGCTTGTTCATGTTGAACGCTGTTACAGTCAACTGCCAATCTGTACTCTGTTGTGCAAAGCCTGCCTGCTGACAAATGACCTGGAGTAGAGGTCCAAGGAGAGTCCTGTCAGAGCCAGTCAGCACTGTGCTGCTGCATCAATCTGAGTAAAGGCAGGCTGGGCTACTGGAGGGTAGTGTCACAAAGAAACATAACTATGGTTTGTAGTGAACTGCTTGCACAAACAACCTGTGGGATTTGTTTGTTTCTGACAGTCTCCCAACCCTCCAGGTGTCTCTGAAGGATTTGCAAAAAAACTGTCTAAAACATAAGCTGATAAACTGGGAAGAAGGGATGCGGCATCACCATGCAGCAGAAAGCCATATGTGCAATGACCGTGACAGCTCGCGAAACTCTGGCTTCATTATAAGCTATGTGTAAGGTATCTGCTTCAGGGAAAAGCAGTGTGCAATTGAAAATCCATCCACAATGCCTTGATATAGAGTTTTACTGGCTAATTATTCACTTTAAAACTGCTGAGTCTGGTTATGATTCACAGGGAGAGAAGGCGAAGAGGGAGAGCGAGCAAATGGAGACCTCATGCTAGACATAAGGCATCTGAAGAATAATACCATAACATGAATGTGAGCTGAATTCTTCACTGGTTGATTTCAGTCTGGGGAGTAATAGAAAAAGAACATAACATTATGAGCTTGGGTACAGAAACAGGAGGTTCTGCAGCCATGACAAAGCACAGCTTTCAGTGGCAGTTGTTGTTGTTTACCAAAATAGCAATAAATGAAACAGTATATTTTCCAGACCTATTCGTAGTCTGGTGCCAAATTATAGCATTTATTCATACAAAAAATGCAACAGTGGTGGATATGAAAAAAGGTGAGTAGAGCCCAAAAGCAAAGCTAAAAAAGAATGAATGTTGTGCATGTACCAGGTGAACAAACATAGAATATCCATAGCTCCATATCTGATTTAAGTTCCTACTCCATATGTGTCCTTAAGCAAGACACTGTATCCAGGTAAGGTGGAGTCTAAATCTGAAAGTCACACAGAAATGACTATCTCATCTGATAATCAAGAGCCTGTGAGTGACTAGGAAGTTGCAAGAAAACTTCGGGGACGCGTCTGAGCTCTGTGGGGAAGAAAATAGGACAGGGGGCTGGGACATCCTGCAGCAAAGATTCACATTTATATCTATGATGTTCTGGGTTCATTTTTTTTTTACCCTAATGTTACTTCTCCGCAAACAAATCATTGCAAAGATCCCAGAGTAGTGGTTCAAATTTCAGTTTTGGTGCAACAATCTTAGGTAGTCTGTGTGCTGAAAGTTCCTCCTTTGTGCAGAACTGTTGCTATACTGGTAGGGAAAAGCACATACGCCTTTAGCAATATCACCATTGGTGTTTTATAATAGGAACAAGACAGAAGAATTGCCAAATTCATAACCCCATCCCAGCTCTCCTTCAAACAAAATTACACAGGGACACATGCATATAAACACTAACGTGCACACTTGAGTGCCCCTCTTGGCTTGCGTTGCAACTCTGATAGAAAGATGTCTCACTCCAGGGGTGCAGTATTGCATTGTCAGAGGTGTGTGACAGATATTAATGTCATGGAAGAACATGATGGATGAATTTCCTTTATGATGTTGCTTTCTATCTCCGGCTCTGTCTCCCAGAGCCTGGTATGCTGCAGACAGCTATTTAATGAGCTCTGGAAGCATCCATATCCGCTGACAGTCCTTTCTTAGCGGCCTCGTTGCCTAAAAACGGTCAGACGGGTCCTGAGTCCTAGGGGATCGAGGGAAGTCTGTGACAGAACACCCGGGCGCTTTTTAGTCAATAGCTGGAAACATGGCTTAAATGAGGGAAGCTCTTTGAGATATGAATGAAAATATAATTGTGGCAGTTCAATATGTTAATGCAGTAGACGATGCAGAAGAAAAGCATTCAGAATATGTTATTTTAAGCTCAGCTTATCCCAACTTTTGTTCGATGAGAAGAGGGTGTATCCCAGACAGGTCGCTGGGGAGGATCGTCATGCTTGTCTTAATTCCTGTCATTCAATCTTGCCTTCTTTTTTTGTTAACAGTAATAGTAGTCATGCAGTATTGGTTATGTATAGTTTCTTGTAAGTTTTTCTCTGAAGGCCAAAGTTAATACACACAATTTGTTCTTTTTTGTTGCATGCCAAAAGCAGTCAATTAAATTAACTGTGAATGGGAGAGTATAAATTCAAATTAAGTCACGTAGCAATCAGTAGCTGAGCATTTCCTGTTTATTCTAATGAGTTACCATTTATCTTTCAAATGCTAAAGACTGAATAAAGACTACATGACATAACATGGAATATTATACACAGATTAACTGAGGACACAGAGAAGCAAAGAGAGAAAGATGAAAGGAGGACGTGAGGGAAAGAAGCAAATGAAAGTGAGAACTCATAAAAAGTGAAAATGTTATTTGAGCTGTATAAACAAACAACTAATGTCTGTGCATTATTGCACTGGGTGCAACTCTTTATTCACTCTGTATCTCAGAGAGCAACAATTTTATGACTCATGTTTACGCCTCTGCAGTTTTACGGTAAAACTAAACTGACACCTAGTGGAGGAAATGGCTTTCACCTACTGATAGTACTGCTTTTACCTTAAGGTTTTTTTTATTGATCCCAGTAGAGTAGTTCTGCTATTGTTTGCCATCCTCAAGGGTGATCAGTGGTCAGGATTAATCACAGAGCAGCCTCTTTGCAGCTAACAAGCTTCTAGTGGAAAGATAAATGAGCACAGCTCAGTGATGTAAACACTGAGACAATAAAACACAGGCCCAGGAATCCAGATTAAATTCAAAAATCCCTTTACACATACTATACAAATTGATACTGGAACTTATTTTTTAATTTAAAAGGTCTAAGTATGTGTTTAGAAATGATTGAAATGTGTCTTGTGAAGAATCCAAGCAGAATACAATAACTAGTTGTCTTTAGTTTTAAAAGTTCCAGAACACTAGAGTCCCCTCCCGATGACACCAAAGGGACTTCTGACGCCTCCCAGGATCAAACCCAGGGTCTTTCGCTTTGGTGATTATGTTAACCACTACATTATGGAGCCACTCTAGAATTCTGTGACCTTCCCAAATTTATGTGGGTGTCCCAAATGAATATGGGAGAGCTAGAAACAATAAAAACAGACTGACAAAAAGATAAAACAGATGTTATTTATTTATTTAGGCCAGCTCCTTTCTGTGTGGAGTTTGCATGTTCTCCCTATGTTCTATGGGTTTTTTCAGGCTACTCTGGCTTCCTGCCTCAGCCTCAAAACATGCATGGGGTAATAATTGATTCTAAATTGGCCGTAGGTGTGAATGTCAGTGTGGATGACTGCCCTGCGATGGACTGGTAGTCTGTCCAAGGTGAACACCACCTTTTACCTTTTGGCGGCTGGGGTAGGCTCCATATGTCTGGATCCTGTCTATTTAATGAGCCACTTATTGATCCATTGATTCATTTCATTTACCTTTATATAACCAACAGATAGTGAGATCTGAGTGAGATTTTAAATGTATTTTGCAGAAGTGTCCTAGCCAGGAGCAGCATTTTAAGCACCAGTGGTAACAGAACTACACACATATAATGATTTACACACAATAAGCACACATATAAATAATGACATGGTTAGCTCTGTTGCCTTGCTGGAAGAAGGCCCTGGGTTCTGGGTCTCCACTGGCCTGTGTGGGTGGAAGTACTCCAGCTTACCTCCCACAGTCCAAAATTATGCATATCAGGTTAACCGATGATTCTAAATTATCCGTAGGTGTGTTGCTTTCTGTGACATTGCTTTCTGTGTCACTGTGTTAGCCCTGTCATATACTGCAGACCTATCCATGGCATACCCTGTTTCACTATCTATGACAGCTGGGATAGGCTGCAGCACCCCCCATTGGGAATTGGAGAAAATTTATAGATATACATAAAATCACATAGAATGAAGCAAAGCAAGCTATGACAACTTCAGGAGTAAAGAAATTAAATGCCTAAAACCAAACAGAGACATTTATATTTTAACATCTTTTACAACTTGCCTATATTGTCAAAGCAACTCCTTGAGATTTAATTTGGGTTTTTTGTTTGTTTGTTTTGTTTGGTTTTTGCTCTGGACTCAAAGTGGAGGGATGAGTTCATTAAAATGTCCTTTTTCCCAATTCAGCCTGGCTTATATAGTTTCCCACCCTGCAAAAAATATGTCTTATTTTATCAGTTTTTGATAAATGTTGTTTAAGCTTTGTAGCCCTGGTAGGGTCGGTCAACTACACACAGATTTTCTTCAGTCAGTAGGCGATTCTTTACATTTCTGTCTAAATACTTTTCTTAAATCCTTCTGTCTGCCTGCATGTTTTCAATGTGCTCAATCTGCCGGCAGCTAGTAAAAAAATGATGAATAATATGTAACACAAGGGGGCACTACAGTCCTATGGATAATCTTGTTAATAGTCCACACTGTCCATGCTGCTGAACATAAACAAAGGAGTATATCTGTAAAGGTATTGCAAGGGAAGTTCTGTAAATATGCTAACTGTAATATGTATATTTATTTTCTTCTTTTTTTCAAAATTAAAGCATATGGACCGATTTCTCTAAATCTACCTACATCTAAGAATGTAGTCAGCACTTTCAATGGAGCTGGACTGAATGACCAGACATTATGAATTCTGTACCCAGCCTGAGGACAGTCCCATGCTCACTAAAGGTTAGTGAAGCTTACAACTATTTCCTTTCTACAGAATATTAACACCTGCATATCTGTCCAACACAGGCCTCTCTCTCTCTCTCTCTCTCTCTTCAGCAGGTTGAATGAGCCACTTCCTGTGGACGCCCTCTTTCTCACCTTCTGTTTTATTGTTCATCTTAGATGTGTGACAGCATGCTGACACATGATTGGGAGAGCAGTGCCTGCTGTGCTGTCTCCTCCAGGAAGTAGGTATTTCTGCTCAGTTCCTGTCTCCTTCACTGACCCCACAGTCAAACATGTACATATTTACTGGCAGAAGAGTGACAGGAGAGACATTTTAAATTCAGATAGAGGCTGGACTTAATGGGTGCATTGGAGGGACAGTGATGTCTGTTGATTTGAGTTTGATGGTACCGGGAAAGCACAAAGAGAGTGGAGATTATAAGGGGAGAGTAGGAGCAATGCACAACTGGCAAAGAGGCATCACTGAAGGAGAAGCGTTAGGCTGTGATAAACTACAGTCTGAACCTAGTGATGGGCAACAGATTTCAGATCCACGTGTGTAACAGTGGAAATGCAAGTTTGGTTTGTACGGTCGTACAATTATTACACGCTGAGTTTAGCATTAACTCTCAATTATTAATCTGAGCGACCAATGACAGCCCATAAATCAAGAGTCAAATCTTTATTTATCACTGAACCACATCTCTTTTTCTCTTCAGAACCAAAAGTGGGTCCATCCTCTTGTTTGTCATCCAAGGAGGAAAGGAAAGGGCCCAGGCGCTGGAGGCAGGAGGGTAAATATTTGTTTTGTGGTCTCTCCGTTCAGCTCCAGACCTCTGTGTGCCTCTTAAGAAAACTTTCGCCCGCACGGGAGCAACCAAAGCAAACAATCCCTCATCACGCCGTCTGGCTCGCCATGGACCCTTGTGTGTTTGTTTGTTCAGACAGCCGCCATGACAGACGGAGGAACACTGCGAAGGAAGAAAACTAAGGAATGAGCGAGAGAGAGAAACAAGAATCTGAGAGGAGGGGAAGGAGGAGGTCATGCTTTTTCATGAGCTGCAGGACGGATGGAGGTTTACATCACAGATGGTGTGCTTGTCCTGTTCCCAAAAGCTTTACTCTCCACAGAGATGGGTCAAACAGTATTTAAAAATAATTCTAAGCATATGTTGTAACCTGCCTACATTAAAAAAAAAAAAGACTACACGAAATACCTACATCACTAAGAAGTTTATAACATTATTATAAGGGTCCTTATGTGGAACATTTACCTTCAAATTGCTCAGGTTTAAAAAAAATATGTTTTGGAAATAGTAACATCTATTAAATTTCAGCGCTTAATTTAATAGGTGCTGAGTTTTAACTTAATTGACATATTTCATTCTGAAGCGTTTCAGGAGAATATTTTGGTAAAAATGAACTTAAGGCAGCTATCCATCTGTTTCTGTGTGTTTGCATCTTAAACCATTTGCGTGTGTGTGCGTGCGTGTGTGTGTGTGTGTGTGTGTGTGTGTGTGTGTGTGTGTGTGTGTGTGTGTGTGTGTGTGTGAGAGAGAGAGAGAGAGAGACACTCCCCTCCTCTCCCCTCAGCTCAAGCCCATTCTGTTGTGTGTGTGGGGAGCAAGGGGTTTGAAGGAGCAGATCAGAGGATGCTGTAGAGGCTCACTGAGCACTGGGGTGAGATTAGCTCTCTCACAGAGGAATCAAACTGACCTGGGAGGCATGCCATCAGAAGGACAGATGGATAAGAACTATTGACCTGGTGACCTGCATCAGAGTCTCACTAACTCATCCTAATTTGGATGCAAATGGGTACAAATGCCTGCTCTGACTTTTTTTTTTCTGTTTTTGTTTCGCTTGTTCCGTTGATTTCTTTCCCTTTCTCTCACTCTCTTTTCATTTTTCATGTTTTTACTACTTTCACTCAAACTCCACAGTACACACTGTGCATGAACACAGACTTATATACGTGCAAAGACTCAAACACACACACACACACACACACAAAACACATTCTCCCTTGTGGCGTGCCCTCATGGTGGTCGGTTGCACTTCTAAAGGCTTAATCTGTTGGTCCCACCTCCCTGGTTAAGAGAACAAAGGCCCCTCTCCCCTGACACAAAGGGAGCTCACACACCCCTACACATACGTCCGACTTGAGTCCCAGACGGACCACCCATCCTTGAAGACCATTGCCTCACACAGCGAAGGGACACAGCAGCAGCGGGTGTGTATCAATGACAAGAGTGTCGAGCGACTCACGTTGTTTCAGACATTAAAGTCTCTTTTTTCACTTTTCTCAGAGTGGGTAGTTCACACACTCTTTGTTGGAATTTAGTTTTTGTAGTAGAAAAGGCGATCAAGGGATACCATGTTGAGGAGTCCCTGGCATGCTTTGATCTAAAGGTTTACTGGGATACATGGTCTCAGTGGAGAAGAGATTAGATGATCTCACGACTAAAAAGAATTATTGCCTTTCTTACAAAGAAAAAGATCAGATAACCAGTTCTTTAAAGAGCAGCTACTTACAACAGCCACTTTAAAGGTTAATAGATGCTGCGCTGGAGGATGTCAGTCATACTTAAAATGACAAAGTTTGTATAAGCAGCACATCACAGACTGTTGAATTTTCCCTGTGGTATTTTTTTGTTTTTTTATGCCATTGCATTTTTAAAGCACCCTTTTCTGCAGGCTGATGTCACTGGAAAGTTTGTTCCCATTTCTGCTAAACTCTTGGCCATGACCCGTTCATAATAAATCCCATGGAGCGTTACAAGGCCCCAGCACTTAGATGACATGTCTGGGAAAACGTTATTAGGGTACAATTCTTCCAGTGTGTTGCAGAGTATATTCACCACAAAACTGCTTTGCCCACATTCCGTAGCTAAAATAGAAATGCACAAGTGCCGGTTGGGTGACGCTGCAACTTCCCTTCCAGCTGGCAAATTTGCATGTGGTATTTTGTATGCTTTGCTTCTTACACTACCCTTGACAGCAGACACAAAAGAGGCGGAATGACGAATATTAAAAATAAACTTAAGTGAGATGCAAGAAATACAATTTAGTCAAAAGAGCAAGAAATAGACCCTAAGAACACACTGGTAGCAGGTCCAACTCAGTTTTATCCTTCATCATGTTCCAAATCACTCCAGGGAACACATCTGAAGTCCTCCTGTTGGTATTATTCTTACAACATCATGATTGATATTCTCCTGCAAACATCATTACTAAATCATATTGTTGTGATGCCATAACTTTGAAACTTGATGGGAAAATTGCTGGGTACTGGGTGTCATACATTACAAAGCAACATGTTACTGCAATCACAATAATGTAACCTGTTACTATACTAAATTCAATAGTTACATTACAGTTACAGTTATATGGTTACTTGCATTACAAAGGTTCATCACTTCTCTGGATGCTGGGTGGATAGAAAGAAATCAAAATGCATTTGCTGAGGAGGATGGTTGAGAAATGGTGGAGTGGTACAGCAATACAACTGAAGAGTGATGATATGGACATTACTTTTACTTTTATTGCATGTGATAGTAAAATGGGAACTGCATCCAGGACAGAAACAACCAGATTATACTGCTAACACAAGTTCAACTCTTTGCAAGGATCTGCAAAAACAGCATGCTAATGCAAAGCTAGCCAAGAACCCAGAGTGATTTTAAAGCTAAGTGAATGGTGACCTTACCCTAGAATCCAGAAACTGAACACCAGCAGTTACAAAGGCAGTGATGAGCAGTCAGGCTTATAGCTTCAATTTCTACCTGTTCATGTTTCTAAAGTAGAGTAACTGTGGTGATCGCTCTGAAGTCTTTTTGAGCTGGTTTGAATCTTCGCTTTGTGATGTCAGCTTTGTGTTCATATGTAAACGCTAAAATAAAGATCTTAGGTATGCCCTTATTAGAATAGGGATTTGTGTTGTTGTGTGGAGCTGTGGCCTGTGATTTACATTTTTAACTGGTAAGTATGAGACAATATGTTTTTAAGGTAATTTTATGTACTAATGAGAAAGTACTGCAAGGAGTACTGTAACAAACTACTTAACGACTAATTAAGTAATGTACTGCATTACTTTTGAGAAAAGTAACAAGTAATATATAATACATCTCTTGCTACGATGGGGGACTGTATAGAGAGATGTAATACTCAACAAATAGATGGCTGATTAACAACTGGATTATGGAATCAATGGAGAAAATCTTTTAAAAAAATTAAATAAAATTAAAAAAAATAAACCTTTTTTTGAGAAATAGTAAGCAAACCTTTATAAGATTGGCTGGTGATTACATATACATGCCCTTATCATGTTCATTTAAATAAATAAATACAATAAGGAGGACTTTGACACAGAGCAGGGGAATAGAAAGAACCTTTTTCTCTTTCCCATTGTGAACTATCCATCCATTGCAACTAATGAACAAAAAAAAAAGGCGAGCTGCTCTTTATAAAACTTATTTACATGTTTTAGGATATATTGTCTTTTTTTTCCTGACATTGATATTGATATGATTGTCTGTATACTTGTTAAATAAGTTATAATTCTATAATTCTACCTGCCTGGTAACATTTTGACATCATTATAGCAATGACAGTGGCAGCTTTTAGATGAATATAATGTTTATCAGGGTATAAAGGTGTATTTGTGTCATATTAAAAAATTATATTGGAAGGATTTTTTTATTATTATTTTGGATTTTCAAGAACAATGTTTTAAAAACAAGGTTTCCTTTCTTAGTCCATCAAGTGAAGCTAGGGAAGTGATCGCTTGCTGCTACAGCAGGGACATCCTTGGAGCTTAAGATGAGTTTCTGAAATGGTCAAGCTAAATTCTTATGTTCTGGCTCTGCCATTTAAATGGAAGCTACTGAGTAGCTTGAGTAGTAGCTTTAAAGCCCTTAAACTGATTAGGATGGTGTGTTCATAAAGGCAGAGAAATACAGAAATACATTCTCCAGCCACTTTATTAGGTACACCCATTAGACTGGTTGTAATTCAAATATCTATTCATCGATCACATGGCAGTCACTCAGTGCATTTAGGCATGTTCAAGACAACCTGCTAAAGTTCAAAGTGAGAAACTGTAAATGGTTGATTTAAGTTACTCTGAATGTGGTATAGTTATTGGTGCGAGGCAGGCTGCTTTAAATATTCCAGAAATTGTTGATCTACTGGATTTCTGGATTCTAGCATGACTATCTCTAGGGTTTACAGAGAACAGTGTGAAAAGCAGGAAACATCCAGTGAGCAGCAGTTCTCAGGGTGAAAATGCTTTGTTGATGCCAGAGGTCAGAGGCCAATAGATAGAGTGCTTTGAGCTGATAGGAAAGCAACAGTAACTCAAATAACCAGTCGTTGCAACCAAGGTATGCAGAAGAGCATCTCTGAATAGAGAACACACTGAACCTAGAAACAAATGGACTACAGCGCACTGGGTGCCACTGCTGTCAGCTAAAAACAGGAAACTGAGGCATCAACTCACACAGGGTCACCAAAACTCGACAGCTGAAGGTGGAAAAGGTTGCCTGATCTGATGAGCGTTGACTTCTGATATAATGTTCTGATGCTAGGCTCAGAATTTACATAAAGAACATGAAAGCATGGATCTATCCTGCCTCCTATCACAGGTTCAGGCTGCTGGTGGTGGTATAACCATGTGGGGGATATTTTCTTGACAAACATTTGGCACCTTAGTGCAAACTATAAAACATTTAAACATCACGGCATATCTGAGTATCTGGTGTTGTCTATGTCCATCCATTTATAACCTCAGCGTACCCATTATCTGATGGCTACTTCCAGTAGAGTAACACACTATGTCCCAAAGCTCAAATCATCTCAGACTAGTTTCTTAAACATTACAATAAGTTCACTGTATTCACATCATCTCCACAGTCAGCCGGTCTGCAGCTGCAACTTATGCTATCATATCAATATGGATCAAAATCTCTGAGGAATGGTTCCGTGGGCTACAGCAGCAGAAGACCACACCAGGTGCTGCCCCCGTTAGCTAACAACAGGAACCCAAGGTTGCAACTCACATGAGTCATCAAAATTGGACAACAGAAGATTGGAAAAATGTTTTTGGTCTCATGAGTTTTGATTTATCCTCCAACATTCAGATGATGGGGTTGGAATGAAGAATTAAAGCGATTCCGAAGGTAAAAATGGCTTCATCACAGTACAAAATGACTACTCGTGTAATTTCCTTGTTAGTAAAGCCAAAAGGAAAATACATATTCATTTGTTTTTCTTTCATTCTTTTCCTAATGTAGCATTTATACTCCTTTGTGTGACTGAGACTTAAAGGTACATTTTAAGGTAGCTTTTAACCCGCTTTCTCTCTCCCCCCAAAAAAATCTGTTGCACAAAACAACAGCAATTGTTGAATATCTCCTTCATTTCATAGGCGCTGCTAGTGTCTAATAGAAACATAGCTTAATATGGAAAGTGGAAGGGTTTTTGCTGTGCTTTAAAGTTGTAACATATGTTGAAGGGACCAAACAGAATCCAGTTATTTCTAGATGTTCATGTGTGTTTTACTGATTGAACCAATCTTCCAAGCAGAAACCCTCCTGGGTCCACAGGCTGGATATTCCCATGTGGATCATGCCGGACTGACTGAGTAAGTGCATTTGTTTGAGCTGAGCTTTCTTCTCGTTTACTCACAGCCTCTGCCGAGTTGCCAGCCAGATCTCCATAATCCACAAACAATTATCATATTTGCCTCAGCAGACGACTCAGGTTTTTTGTTTACTGATTCAAAATTAACAATTTACACAGCTGGGTTTGTAGCGAACACCTTTCTTGTCTGGCAGTGGTCCATTTGTGATAGTAAAAAATAAATAAATACAAAGAAATGAAGCAGCCATACACACAAATGTTTGACAAATTAAAATAAAAAAAAAGTGGGCTTATTTATTTTAATCAAAAACAAAATGAAAATCCAAATTAATTTAGTGGCCAGTTTATGTTTAAAAAATCTATCAGCAGCATCAAAATTATAGTGCAATTAAAAAATGGATGGTGTTAATTATTCTAAAAACTGGAGCATAAATGTTTTTGAGAGTGATTAAATTGCTCGCAGTCATTTCAAAACGTTTAAATGACATTCTCCTACGTTTTAGTAAGTAGTCGGAAAACTTTTGCAAATGGGTTTGATTTTGCTTTATTTATATTCATGAGCTGGCCTTTTCTGTGTCAGCTAGTGAGCAATAATGACTTCCTTGTGTAAACGATGTTAAATGAGGCATAGTCCCTAAGGTCATAAAACTGCCAAAGCACAGAGGGGAAGTACAAAATTACTTTTTAAGTTCAAGCAAGAAAAAAAAAAGAACCCTTTGTTTACTCGCAATGTAAACACACAAATTGAAGAGGAAGATGTAGATTTAAGTCGTCAGTTGCATATTACCCTGCAGCATGTCTGCCCATTTATTTTCAGAACATAAAAGTCAAGGTTTACAAAGATGTCTAAATTAGATCAGTTGATTTCAACTGAAATGAGTCTGGTGATACCATTGCCACTGCTGAGCGAGAGAGAGGACCGAACTGTCAACACCAACCGTAAACAAGATAAAGAATGAACGTGAATCTGATTTTAAAGTAAACAGCTGTGACTGACAGTGTCACAGTCAGATACCTTAAAAATGTAGCATTTAAACATTTTTGTTCTAATAAAAAGTGCCAAATTTAGTTATATGTATTTTTTTAAGAAAACCGCTGTTTAAAACGGTCAAGAAAACAGCAAAAGACAGAATAAACAAGGATAGATTATTTCATTTAAAGCCAACATTTAGTAGTCAAAGGAGCTTGCAAAGAAAAGCGTTTACGCTTTTCTTTGCAAGCTCCTTTGACTACGATGACCTGGATGACTGAGAACCTTCACAGACCAACATTTAGTACTTGTATTTTTATACATTGTCATTGGAAAGTTCATTACTCAGTTAATTAGAGAATCTTTGAGATTTTTAGAAGATGTATAATCTTTAGTGCTTTAATAATGCCTTTTCTGTTAACATGAGTTTAATATTACTAAGATTTCCTATAATTTCCCTTTACATATTCTTCAAACGTCATCTGTACTTTTTAAAAAATTTCCGTATATGTTTTTGTTATTCCGTGGAGGTAAAACTACCAAAACAAATCACTGTCATATTTGCCAATACTATTTGGCCAACTGTGAAAGGAAAGGGAAGGATTTGGATGCTGGATGCATTGGGCAACAAGTACTAGATTGCCAGCTCTGTTAATTGTGCCAAGTCATAAATCTGGGTAGAATTGTTTGGCTTGCAGCTCCTTGTATCAACCAGGAGATCTGTTGCTTAGGCTTTGAGATTATGTAAAAACATGCACTCACTCTGGTCGACTGAGCTGCCACTATCTAAAGTTTGGGAAAGAAGGAAGGAATGATGGAAAGAGTAAAAGAAAGAGAAGACAAAAAGAGGAATTATAGAAAATGGAGCTGGAGAGAATATTAGATATAATCTATTTCTTTTGTAAAACCAAATAGCACTCAGTTTTTACACATTAACACTCCTGATTCTCTCGTGTTGCCCATTAGTGCACCAGCAAGCTAATCTCTAGTAAGTAGCACTGAGATCTGCTTGATTGCACCATAGAACCCATTCACCCTAAAGTGTTCATGACTGGTCATTTTAAATGACCACTAGCTTCTCCGACTCTCATATTTTCCCCCATTCTTTAGTTTCTCTTTTCTTTTGGGTCTTTCCAATTGAGTGTGCTGTTAAAGCTCTGTTTTGAAAAATATTGAAAATTACACTCTAGTATCTGACAGTGTGACACCACAGCCATTTGTGAACTCAAATGTTGTTCATGGTGCAGGAATGCCTTCAGAAAGCACTTGGATTACTTAAAAATATTACTGAATTTGTAGAACATCTTAAGGCGAGGGCTAGTATCTAATAAAGAAAGACTAGAAAAGAAGCTTTATTTCTTGTAGGTGTTTAGGTTGTAGGTTTATCGCTCTTACACTACATTCAGTTGATTCTGGAAAAATGTTTATGTTAATTTTGCTGCCTGAAAAAAATGGACAACTTGTAAGAGAAGGTTGTAACCTTCAGTTATTTGCCAAATAAATTGACATAAGTCCTGATCGAAATTTAGGTAAAGCAGTATTTACTTAATTACTTATTATCTGTCAGAGTGACCCAGAGTGTCTACTAAAACCTCTTGAGGATTGTTGTCATCAGTAGATTATGGTTTTATAAGCCAATTCCCCAAAAATTCCCAAATTTTTTGGAATTGAGGTTGAACAATTTTATGTTTTTGGGAGGCTGATAATTGTAATTGGGCGAGTGACAGATAAGCAATTCCATGGTTGTTTCTTTCTTATTTCATGACAAATTAAGCAGATAGAAGATGTGGATTTGATTCCACATATTAAACATCACTGGAGCTATAAATATGAGGTTCAAGAAGATGTTGATTGAAGTGAGGGAGGCCATAATTTGACTGAAAAACAAAATAAACCTATCAGAGAGATAAAGCCCCACGAGTGTCAAAATCAGCAATCTGCTACATTCCTAAAAAGAATCAATGCATTGGTCAGCTCAGCAACAGCCAAAAGGCCAGAAGGACCACATTAGGATGATAGCATGGTTAAGAAAAACCTCGTCACGTCTCGCCAAATGTAGAAAACTCTCAAGGAAGCAGACATACCAGTATCAAAGTCTACAATGAAGAAAAACCTTCATGAATTGAAATAAAGAGGCTTTACAACAAGATAAAAACCAGTTTACTGTCAAAAACAGCAAGGCCAGATAAAAATTTACCAGAAAACATCAAAAAGAGCCCGAAGAGTTCAGGACAAATAAAACCAAGACACCAAACTTTCTGCCAAACCTACTGGAAGCTGTGATATAGAATGGGTATGACTGAGTGGAACAGTGGAACTGAGTCACTAGTGTTGTTTCATAGTGCAAACAGATAAGGACCCAAAGCAAAAGCAACCCAAGAGTTTTTCATGGCAAAGAAATTAGATATTCTTCAATGGCCAACTCAGTAAACTCACCTCAGTCCAACAGAGCATGCGTCTCAGTTACTGAAGACAAAACTGAACACAGAAACACGCACAAGCAAGCAGCAACTGGAGGTGGCTCCAGAAAAAGCCTGACAGATCATCTCAAGAGGGGTTTGATGATGTGTATGGGTTCTAGACTGCAAGTGATTTTAATCCATGTGTTAAAAACAAATCTTATAATTACACACTTTTTGTTTATCCAGTTAAAATACATATATATATTTTAAAAACCTCTTAAATTAAAGCTGAAGTGACATTGCCAAATGCTTATAGTCCTAACTGTATTTGGCCTAAAGCATTGCCCTGTTCCTTCCAACAACTCCACCTGCATTATTTTACATTATGCATTATTCTTTTGCATTTATGTGTGTAAATGGTTGTGTTGTGTTTTTTTGTTTTGTTTTTTTAAAGGAAATTTTCATATTGGAACTTTCTCCTGAATCATAACAGCTGGACCCAGTGATTGCTTTAGTCCTCTGCAGAGTAATGTTGGTGTCAAATGAAAAAAAGAAATAGAACCTTCATAAATCTAACACTGAAAGAAGAAAGAAGACAAAGCCTACAAATAAAACAAATTTAACATTCTTCATAGTTGTTGCAAGTTGTCAAATTTTGGGATGGAATCTGTATTCCCATTCCAATTCTGTTTACCTCTGTGGATGCTGAGATGAGATGGAAATCTTGCCATATGACTGTGGGAAAGATGGCAAACATATCTCCCATAATACCAGCATGGGCATATTTTAATGTTTAGTATGACACTGCAGGAAAAGATTCACAGTTCTGTGGATAAATAAGGACTTGAAATAGACAGCTGGCAAAGATTCATGCTGTTTACCATGACTTCCATCCCACACACTGATTCTTGGCTGAGTCTGCACCCTGAGAGATTGCAAGATTGATTATGGAGGCCTGTGTGGGTGTCTCATGTAAATACATGCTTGTCTTCTTCCTCATCACAGCCATTCCTAAATCCAAACCAATGAGCAACTCTTTCCAGGAGCATAGTCTATTATTTTCTGGCCCAATTGCAGGGTTTCATGCCTTTTACTTTTGCATTCTGGGAAGAAACGAGGTGACACTGACATCCCGATGTTTTCTATAAGTCTGTCTTTGAAATGAAGCGTGTGAACTTGGGACCACACAACTCTGGTCTCACTTAAAAGGACTTGTCAAAGTATTGTTTTAATGTGGTTTTTAGCATTTACATTTGGCATGTTCTAAACAATTGAAGGAATGAATGCAGTCAAATGCAGAAATACTTTCCCTAAAACTATACTTGTTTAAAGTATTTTCACCCAGTTAAAAGCAAATGTTTGGAAACGATCTTTGCAAGACAAGCATTACTGTAAAGTAAAACACTGACTCTTTGTAATTCCATATTTGCACTATAGTGTGCTTCTTAAGATGTATACTAGTCAACCTAAAGTCTTCATATTCTTATGCTGATCAACCCATTATGAAAGGAAAAAGAATGAGATGCATGAGGAGGGCCAGTAAGCAGCATGAAATGTGGTAGTAAGAATCATCAGTAGTTAGTTTGTGTGTTTGTGGAGTGAACCGTATCCTTTGGGTGTGTTGAATGACACAGAGACAGACATTTAGCATTTCAGCTGGTTGATTTAGGTGAAGAAACACCAGGTCTAACACCAGCTACCCTAATGCCCTGATCCCACTCTCACTAAAGTGACAGGAAGGCAGACCATCATAAAAACACATTGGTTATTTTAAGCATGAATATGGCAGTGACAAGTTAAGTTAAAGAAGCAGCTGCTTCAAAGCCAGAGTTTTGAAATCAGATCATTCAACAATACTGTAGTTACTACCCTTATAGTAGTGTTGATATTAACCTCAAATGGACATATACAATACACGATTGGTACAATTCATTCATTTATCTCCTGCAAACAATACAAGTTTCACAGGCTTGATTTTAAGCATTTGTCCTTTCACAAAGACAAAAAAGCAGGAATTTTTTAATATCATCCTAAATATTTTTACGAAGTATGCGAGACAGAACTGGCTACTAAAGTGGATCTAATTTTAATATTGAATATATTATGTGGTGGCGTGAAATGCAGTGGTTAGATTACTATCATGGTGTTGCAGAAAATACAAGTAGCAAACAAGCAAAATGTATTTCTTTTATATTATATAAGTTTATTAACAATTTTTACACATTTTCTATGTGATTTGTTTTACTCAGAAATCTTTCTTTGGCTAAGCTCAGTTGAATACTTTGGCTGAATAATGCTGACTCTTTTGCAGGACAAACAAAATTAAGGTGTGACTAGAGGCCAATGTTAGCTTTTCCAGGCAAACTGTAAGCTGGACTGTGTGTGTTCCAGTGATTTATTCCGTTCCCCCGCTGAACGCCATGTAGTGGCTGAACACCCTGCTGCTCGCAATGACAGGCTCCATAGCAATCTGCCAGACACACAGCAGGACAAGACAAGCTCCCAGCTTCTGTTCTGCCTCTGGAGCTGCATATCCATCCTATTGCTTTTCTTTCCAACATCATCATCTTTTCTCTCTCTCTCTCTCTCTCTCTCTCTCTCTCTCTCTCTCTCTCTCTCTCTCTCTCTCTCTCTTTCTTGCTCTCTCCCCATGAGACAGTATTTGCATTTTTAGTTACAATGTTTGACTTTTTGATCAGAGATACAGTTTATCACCCTTGGCATGAGTTGCCCCATGAATGATTATAAGGTAATATAGGTGCTGACTATAATCTGAAAAAAATACACAAACACAAACATCAAATTCCAGGTAATATCCAAGTAACACAGCTGCTTTTGATGAAGTAGAAACCATAAACATATCCATCTCCAGTATTGAAGTGTTAAATGATAAGTGTTCAGGCACTTTTTCTTCACTTGCCTTGTAAATGCATTCTGGTTAGTACCTTTCCTTCATAAATAAAACTCATTTAGTATCTTTTGCTAAATAAAAACTCAGAATGTTATGAGAAATGCAGACACAATGCACCATTTCAAGGGAGAGAAACACAAATGAACTCCAAACAGGCAAAGATGAAACAAACAAAAAAAAAAAACAAGTATGAAATGAAGACCATCCATGTCGGTTTCTTTCTCTCCCACACGCAATCAATTTAAAACAGCCTGACCATTGACACATTCATCCTCTTGACTGTATGAGATTTGCCATGGAAAACATTACACTGGCACTTTGCTGTTGCTCTGTGCATATCCCTTCCCCATTCCCTCCTCTAAGCCAGCCATCGCTCTCTAACGACAGATCAATCACAGCAACCATATGTGGGGATGTCATCTTCTTTGAGAGTTGAAAGGGAGGGGTTTTGTCATGTCCATCTGCTCTGGTTTGTGGAACATTCCAGCGCTTTAACATTTGCATGGCTGTCAGACCGTCAAGAAAAGCTAATTTCGTTCCGCTGAATAGGAAAAAAAGAAGCTGTTGTGAAACAAATCTATTTTCTTAACAAATCTATTCTCTTTAATTTGCAATATGTCATGTTAATATGTCTTAATTTGCTGTTTACACACTTCAATAAGCGTCAGCCTTTTTTCCCCTATAAATGAGCTCAGAGATTTGAGGCTCATTTTGGATTATAATAAAATGGTCAAACTTTTAAAAACTATATAACAAGAGTTACTTTTACAGTGATTATTTTTAACAATGAAACAAGTATTTATTCACCTGTTCTCAATAAAAACTCAACTTTTCTGTCCACAGATTTCAAGCAGTAAAAACATCATTACTGAAGAATATTAAGACACATAAGTGCTGACAGTGAACCATATTATTACACACATGCGCAGATTTATCATGGGGCGCGTGATCACAGGAATGGGACAGCCCAAAGCGACATAATTCTTTACACCTCCTCTTCCTTTACGCATGCAATGAGTAATCACCGCAATTAAGCTGCTCGCAACCTGTTAACAGCCTTGTAAATATAAATTTTCAGCGAGGAGAGCAATTCAGCAAGCAACCTCCTTGGAAATGACTGGTGCAGAGCATCAGTCAATGCTCAGGGACGAACAAAAGGTGAGCGAGTTTATGAAATGTAAATGTTACCACATAAAAACAAAGCATGGAGGGGAGCAACTCCCCAGATTTGCATCAGATATGGAAAAGGCTGTGTGAATTGTTGTCATTGTTATGGTTTGCCACTTGCCTATAAATACAGATTTGAAAATAGCATGTTTACATGTGTGTGTGTGTGTGCGTGTGTGTGTGTGTGTGTGTGTGTGTGTGTGTGTACCCTGCGCTAGGCTCCACACTAATACAGCTAATAATGAGAAGCATTACTTTCCTCTGAGAGTAAAGTCTCATGTGGAAGCATTTACCAAACGGTGAATTAAAATGTAAATGGGAGCCATATTTGCTTTAGCACAAGCTGCATGTTTAGAGTGCCTGGTTACTGCTATATTTAAAAATGGGGAAAGGTTAGTTGTTCTTTTTTTCCGTGTTTTTTTGTTTTGTTTTGTTCTTTTTAGGATAGAAGGAAAGAAGAACTTAAGCTCTAAAGTTAAGTATGTTAAATCTCATCTGCGTGCTGCACATGAGATTTAACATAATGAGTATGTAACGTTTCCATGCTACATTTATATTTTTATATTTCTACATAATTGTAGGAATTTTGTCAATAAACATTTAAGTAACATTTTAGGTCAGGCAAAAGAATGGAAATTATTTTCTATTTATTAGTTCTCCGGGTCTTTAAAGACACTTAAAATGACTAGAATCATGAATATAAATAACTACCTAGACAATTATAAAAAAATCAAACCACTTTAAATAAGTTGCAAAACTTTTTTGATTATTTTTGTGCTTATTGCGGTGATTAAATGTTGCCTAATTACTTCACTTGAATTATTGTCCATTTGCTGAATTAAGCAATAAGTAATTTTTTCTCCTGGCACTGATTAATCAACTCTGGTGTATAAAAGTATAAATTACACACAGGTGTAATCTGTGTTTTTAGAGAAAAGGTTGTAACTGTTGACTGATATTCATTAATAAATATCCCATATCTCCTATGGTGGCATTACATTTTTGCTTTTCTGCACTTATACCTCATTCTGCTCAAAAAAAGTGTTGCACTGTTTGATAAACAACAGCGACTTTATAGTATAATGCTGCAAAATAAACACATATGAGGAGATATTATCTTGAAAAAGAAGCTTTCTGTAAGACGTTGTATAGTTTTTATACTTATCACACTCAGCTTTACAATAACATTGTATAAATAATGGATTATATCCTAAGGTAAAGGATAATGAGTGTAACTGGTATTATTTCATTCAAATTAAACAATTTTAAAAAAATATTTTCGCAAATATATAATTTAAAGTCTCATTTGGTGACATTTTGCATGGTTTTCTTTCTGAAACAACTGCATTCGCCATTCTTGTAAATCACGTTTCAATTTTTTGTGCTTGTTTGCTACAATTGTTTGGCAGCAAATGCTGGTGTTGGCAAAGATATTCATCTATTCCAGACAAAAATCTGATATTTTAATAAATAAAGAACATTTGCAAGGCTGTCTATGAACAAAATCAAAGTAAAAAGAACGATTCCCAGTTGGCATATACAAGTAGTGCTCTTTAAAAAAAAAACATTTTAACTTTGACATTGACTCCAGCAACACATTAACTGTCTGAAACCAGTTAATTATTATAATTTCTCCCTGCTGTATACCCGATTATCACAGCTTTGTGGTGTGAGGTCAAAGCACAAAAAATAATTTTGCATAATTGTTGTTTAATAGTGCTAATTAACACAAGCTTGAAAAATACCTGGATGTCACCAGTGAATAGACACATTAGGGGCTAAGAGATCCTTACAGTTCTCCCAATGCTCTGTGCAGGCTGCAACTGTATAAAAAATACATATATTCATATATAAATATCATAATAATAGTTATGTTGAAACGAAATAAAACAAAATAGCACTCCAACTCTTTTAATACCCAAACTGCATGGTTAGCAGCACGTCTTCACAAATTGTTGCTTTACTTCACTGCTTTAAATGTCTGTGTAATGTTTTGTCCTACTCCACCGTCCATGCTTTCATGGTGTAACCGTCTAGACGCGAGGACACTTAAAACGTGTGCATGTGGCTCTGAAAACTTTCACTGCCTCATGTGCAATGGCTCTAATTCAGCACCCAGCTTGATTCGCTTGGGGTTGCAAGTAATGACCCGTGACTAGGAGGTGTTTTAACTTGTGGTTTGTAAATCAATATTACATTAAAAGGACCTGCTTTTATGTCTCTCACAACTCTCCAGCTCATGTTTTATAGTCTTTGTGGTGTTTAGTGCTAAAGCTAACCTCTTAGGTAAAGCTTTCAGTTTCATAGATGAAAAAGATTGGTGTGGATGTTTCGCGGATTTGATTTCACTTTGTGCAACTGGATATTATCAGCCAGCAATGCCATAAAACAGAGAAAGACGATTTGTTATATTTGAGTATGCGCGCCATTTACATGCTTTGCTTCCTTTTCGCTCATAACATCCTGGAAGTACGTTACTTTGAGAAATGTCCTGCCCTGCTATGATCCTGAGGTCTTGCCCTAATAATTTTTTATCCTCCGTCTTTCAGGGATGAGCCCACATCTGTCTCCGGTCACTATTTACACGCTCTTTCACCATAAAGTACTCCAAGTCACACATGTACCCAAAGACAAACACACACGCACACACACACATCCTCCTTCTATCTCATGCCTAATTCAAACCTCCCTTATGAGTCCCTTGACAGATCCACACAGAGTCAGCTCAACACATGCACACAGACATTCAATCACTGGAAAGCAGCGCAGGCCACATATAAATCCATCTAGTAAAGCATCTTCCAGACCGTTCCCAATGCGAATGAGATGTCCCAAAGCCTTTTGGTGTTATCTGGCCTCTGCAAAGGCAATAATGTGATCTATACCCTCTAATTGTTGCAGGGGGAGGTTTTAAAAGCACATTCTGGATAGGCTAAAAGGACAAATAAATCCTACAGCTTGCGGTTTGCTTATAAATCCTCACATTCTATCCTGTTTCCTGGATTGCAATCTTGCTGCAGGATAGGGACAACTTTGAAGATAACTCTTTGTGGCTTCTTTATAGGACAAAAAACCTATATTTACATTTCACGAAGGAATGCACAATGAACATCAAAAAGCATAATTTTGCAGAATACAAAGCGTAAGAATTCACAAGTGCTGTTTGACCTCTGTCTGAACGGCTGGCAATTATTTATTAGTTTTCCCTCTCTCTTTCTCGCTTTCTTGATGTCAGTATAGAATATGTAGCTCCCTATCAAGTCTGACCAGTCTGGGCAGGTCTGGCGTTCGTGTCTGCTCTCTACAATAGCTGGTTAGCCATGTCTGACATCTGTGGCACCCCACGGTCAGGTTGAATGCAAGGTTGAATAATGTACCAGAGCTACTCGGCTGCAGGAGCCACTCTGCTCTGCCTCTTCTGGTTTCTGAATCTGTGACGTATTGAAATCACCAAAACACAAATTTTCTCAAAGCTCACCTATGAAAAAACTATTTGGTAATCAAAGCAGACATAATTAATGTGTAACATTAACACTGAAACAGTCACATGTGTGGTGAGAAGCTACTACTCGGATCTAGATCTTCTTTGCTATATGAGGTGCATCTTTTGAATACTTTGCTAGAATTTTAGTGTTTCGGTTCACTCTTATGGTAAACATTAGCATTGTTTTTGATAACAGGAAACAGCTGTTAAAAGAAAAAAACTCTATAAGCAGACAGCAAAAGTAAGTGTCAGAGTATATGTAAACAAAGCAGTGCAACTGTCACTCTCAGAGCTTTGTGAAGTCGGGCTTAAATTCATCAGGTGGCAAGAAACAAGATGCTAATTTTGAGCCTTACTTACTGAAGATAGGCAGCTTTTAGTTGTGGAAGTTTATGGTGTCAGAAGATCATATGCAAAAGGTGGGACTGTCTTACAATGTAAAGCATATGACACCATCCTGCTTCACTGTCAGTCTGGAAGAATCATTTCCATCTTTCCCTCCACCACAGGGTGCTGACCTCAAGCTGACCTCCGAGCCAGCGGCTGGGGTGTTAATGTTCACCCTTGCTAGGGTCACATCCAGCATGTTTATTTTATGACATGGTAGAGGGGACCTCAGAAGGGAGTGTGGCCTCAGCACATTGACCCCCAAGCGCATTACAAAGGAGGCTACTGAGCTGTAAAGGCCCTGTTCTTATGCCCAATCATGTAGTTTAACTGGTCTAGGCCAGAGCAGCAGAGGACTTCTGTCTAGTGCAGTAGCATGATAATAAAAAGCCATTAAGAATGCTCAGGTGAATCAAATAAAATCAGTGTTATGATGTAAAATGAATAAAAGTACCCACTAGGTTGTACTCAACATGACTCACCTCTTGTAAAAGAAAAAAAAATACTTACAGACTTTCTATTTTTATTTCATTTTATTTAATAGAGGGGTTGCTTAAAAACAAAATCCCTATTTTTTTATCCATAATTTTTGCTATGGCTATAACACAGACTCAAGAATTCAGTGTGTAATTTCTGTTGAAGATTCGGTTCAGCACATTTAAATGCAATTCAAATATTTATTGTCCGGTATAAAAATTTGGTTTGCAAGCAAGGTTAAAAAAAACAGAACAAACCACCATATTTTATACTATGCAAACATGCATCAAAGACAGCAGTGACTGCTGAGGTATGCACCAGTGCTGCTTTGCATTTGTTGTCATGCTGTGAGAAGAAATCAAAAGACAAGAAAGACTAGAAATGTCATCGCTGATTGCAGAAAGTTGACTGTACGCTTTCCTTTCACGCAAGCTTCAACGTCAGAATCCCACCTGTAGCAAAATGTTTCCTTAAATGTACATTTGCATTTGTTTGAACATGAATGTAAGGCTGTGTGCCTGCACGAGTGCCAGCTACGTGCACGCATCACTCAGAAGAGAATCCTTTGGCCATATTTCCAATTCTGCTCAATTTCAGCAAGAATCTCAGTAATCCCACTGAAGAGCTGCAGTTCTCCCACAGTGACATCCCATAATGGCACTAACACCAGAGTGGTGGGCACCCAGTTACGACTCCCAGGCTCCATTCGGTGCACGTTCCCAATCTCCCAACCTGTCTGTATGCAAACAGAGCCCCCTCAGAGGAGAAAACTGATCTGGCAGCCTTTCACTGAGCCCTGTGTAGACATATTTAATGCCTCAATAACCACTGCTTAAGACAGAGTGATGAACGCCAGGGGCTTTCATTACTCCGAGAGGCTTTTTTTCCCTGTGTCTGTGTATGTGCGTGTGTGTGTGAGAGTGAGAGTGAAAGAGAGACTACAGTGTGTAGCTAAATAAATGTTTTGCCTTCATTTACTGATTGAGAAATTCAAGCTGCTTTTGTTTAAGGAAAAAAATACAAATGGCACTGCCTTTGATGTACCAGAACCATATGTCTTGCTGATGAATTAGCACAACTAACCCGATAAAGCTGCTACTAATCTGTCTTTCTGCATTACAAATTTACTCTGCGCTTAACATTTTACAGGTTGCAGACAGCAGATACACGAGTGAAGGCTCAGGCCTTGTGCAAGATAATCAAGAAACAAAACCGAAGCAGATTCAAAATTTGAGATCATGTGAATTTTGATTGGGATAAAAATAGAATGTGCTTGTTAAGTGAAGTTATTCAACCACCTAAGGGCTTGTTTCCATGTGGCGTCAGTGTCAGGGAGGTGTAGAGGCAGGCAGTTAAATTCGGTGAGCTGTGTCACAGCATCAGAGCTGCAGCTTATTCATTCCTCGCATGCAGCATGTGCACACTGTGAGGCAAAGCAGGCGCGTTCCCTTAGGTACAGTTCCTGTACAAAAACAAATATAGATTCATATGAATGCAAACTACTGAAATCCAATTCAATTCAGGTTTATTTATATAGTGTCAAACCACAACAACAGTTGCCTCGTGGCACTTTATACTGTAAGGTAAAGACCCTACAGTATTTGGGAGATAACTCCAACAATCCAGTGACCCCCTATGAGCAAGCTCTTTGCGACGGTGGGAAGGAAAAACTCCCTTTTAACAGGAAAAAACCTGCAGCAGAAACAGGCTCAGGGAGGGGCAGCCATCTGCCGCAACTGGTTAGGAGATGACGACCAGGGGGAAAAGAAGAAAGAGAAGCAAAAACAAAGAGAGAGCACATAGAGAGACAGGACAAAACACAGACTAAGGGACAGAGAAGAAAATTGTAATGGCATGCCGCAGTGGTATACTGTAGAAACACATGAGGAGTGACAAGAGGTGAGTGGAGAAGAAGAAGTGGTGCTTACCTGAGCCTTTGGTCTCAATGTGCTCCATGGAGCTGAAGCATGCGATTAGGCAGCCCAGTCTCAGAGAGTCCAGGAGATGTTTGTCCTTCTTTAATCTGATGAAAGGTGGAGATCCTTTGTTGTAATTCAACATAGCCTAGCCATCAAGCTAAGAACAAAAATAAAAACAAGTTAAGTTGCTTCACAGACTGTCTCATAGTCAAATTACTAATTTCCCAGTTTTAACAGTTTAATAAAAACACAATAGTTTAATAAAAAAAGCTTAAAGAAGTGTTCAGAACCGATTAAAAAAGGTAGTAAAATTAACTTTTGCCAAAACTTAGTAAAACAATAAATCCCGAACCTGCTGCCAAGAGAACGCCAAAAGAAAGCTAGCATATGCACAGATAAGATGGAGATAGGGCAAAACGATGGGAAAGCATAGCTCCCATAAGACAGAATGGAATAATTTGTTTATTTATTCTATAAAGAAAGTTGTTTTCATTTAGATCAAATCCTAGTCACACTCCATTAGCTCCATCTGTGGGTTGTTTCTGTTTTTCTTCCACTTTGGCAATGATGACAAGAACGCCCAAGAGGAAAGTCTTTCTTTCCCCAGACACTCATCACCTAGAGAAAGAGAGTGAGAGCTCATGGAAGGATCAATGTGTCTGCACAGGAAACTGTGTAATGTTAATCACAACTTTAATTTGGGCTGAATTTGCATTTTGATGAACTTGTGGGGCTGACTCGTGTACTCTAAGCACCTTCAAATGCAACACGCACGGAGGAAATGGCAGTATGGTTAATTAACGCTCGCACACAGCAGATGGGCTCAGTGAAGGGCCTGGCAGAAAGAGACACGGAGAGGGAGAATTGATCAGAAAAAGTCACTGTTAATGGGAGAAAAAGAATCAAATATAAGATTTGCCACCATCTATCTCCAAATAAAATGGCTGCTTCAGAACCAACAGCTAGAGATGGTGGGGAGTACTAAATAACATTTCAGTCTTTTAAGGAAAACAGAACACAAAGAGTCAGTAATAGCTTACAGAAAACACAACTGGCAAATCTTGGTCAAACATGCAGCCTGTTTACATATGCCCAGCCGTTTCAATCTCTGAGCACAGAGTGTAACTCAACATGGTGCCCAAGTCTCATTGCCTTGCACTCATTCTGTGAAGTCTTTTACTAACACATTTAGAATTGACTATTTTGAGCTCTCCTTTTTCTTTTTAACGTCTCGTTGCCATGCTTCCTATTTCTTATCAGTTTCATATAATTTCCTGAATTTTCTTTGTATTTTTTTTTTTATGTCTCCCACAAATAGATGTTAGCTCTTCTATCATTTTCATTCCCTATAAATAATCCAAACTCTGGCTCTACAGTGTCAATTATATATCAATCAAACTGCTGCGGATGGGAGAAATGTGTAAGTTACAGTTGTTGTCAGCATAAAGCTGCTATTAGATTACCGTACTAGGTTCTGAATAATAATTTGTTGGAGTTTCGAATGTTTAAACGAGCATTTTTAAAAAATATTATTGTAGATTATTTTTCGAGGCAAACGTTTTAGATATTTTTGACTGGTGTAAACTTTTAGGTTCATATTTTTGAAAATATTGTCTATCTACACAATTACCATTCATTTAAAGAGAAATTACAACATTTAAAACTCAAGACTAAGCAACGTTTTGACCAAATTGAAATTAATGAATTCATTTTCTCCCGGTGGTTACTAACTGTTTGTCTTCCAGGTTTGATTTAGGTTATTTTCTCGCTTGATTTGAAAATCAATTTTCAGAAAGCTGTTAAAAGGAAGAAAAAAAAGTCCCCAGTGAAATCCATCTATTATCCAGACCAGTAAGTTTTTCTCAGAAGATATATTGATGTAAATCTGAAGACTTTTAAGGAGCATGCCAAAGTGTATTTTCAGGGGGTAGGGGGGCAGATAACCACACCTACAGCCAATTTGGAATAACCTAACCCCACAAACTGCATGTCTTTCCACTGTGGGAAGAAGTATCTGTTGATAATCCATGCAGACAACACAGAATGGCCCTGGCCAGATGGTGGATTTGAACCCAGGACCTACCTTTATATAAACTATATCACATCATACATATGAAACCTTATTAACCTAAGAAGCTCTGTATCACATAATACAAAGTCTTTCCTTCTTCGTCATAAATATTTGTGTATAAATATTGGAACTTTTTTCTCAAAGTAATGAGTTATGTTTTCATAATTTTGACTTGTAATCCAATAAAAAGCTTTAATATTATAAATAATAATAAATAAATATCATGTCAGTAATTACTATGTGAATTCATTTTTTTGTCGGTTGACAAAAACAGGCTTCTATACCAAAAGCATCTGTGCAAACTTTAATAAATTGTCTCAATAGATGTCGCTTGGGTCAGGATCGGTTGTGATAAAGTAGATTATATTGAAGAGATAGTGGAGGATCGCATGGTAAATCTATACCTGCATGGCTACAGGTATCTCAAGAGCTGAGTGGGAGAGTGCTTTGCATTGACAATAGTTTATGATGCCCTACTCAAAAACTGATCCCAATCGTGAAAGTGAAACTGTTCTCAGTGTCATTAGATTTGACTACATGAAATGAAGCACCAAAGCCCTCACTGAGAAACACTGACAGGTAGCACTTGTCTAGTCACCTTCTTCCCACCTTTTCCTGGAATCCTTTTTCCAAAACAACCTTCACTAACCTGCCCTCCCTCTCTCAGTTTTTTTTTTCCTGCAGTGGAGAACTTCAAGGCCTGGCTTCCCACAGAGAAGAATGATTTGTAAAATCACAATAAAAATGGAAAGGCGAGTGAGACTTGGGTGGCAGTGAGGAGGGGTTGGAAGGACAGCAAAGCGAGATCCCCTGTTGTGATGGCCTGTGGTGGGGCATTAACAGGATGTCCAGGCTGGGTAAATCTTCTACCAGCCGCTCAGAACTCATACACTCGGAGAAATTCCCAATCCCTGACAGGTTGTCACTGCACAGGAGCATACAGAGAGGTGCCTTGTGTTTGATTTGTAGAATATTTTTTGAATGTTTTCAGTTTGTAACAATGTGTTTAAACACCAAATTAGACAACTGTGGAATTCACATAATTTCCATGGAAGTGTGAAGAGATTACACCATGGTGATCTCTGTCCTTTGATATCCAAATAATGGGGGGAAAAAATGAAAAGCCAATGATGGGGGTATTTTGAAGGAACGCCTCATTTTTATTATTATAAGATGGACAGGATGCAGTGAAATGGTGTTTAGTTTAAAGAGATGCGCCATAATGAGAGGGAAATAGAATAGGTATGGCCTTGTAGGGATGATAATGAGATCGGGAGAAGCCAGGTAGATAGAAACACCATCCTCTGTTGTCACCCTCCAAGCACCCACTCACCCATCCCCACGCACAAAAGCAAGGAGACAGATATATCTGTTCCCAGGCAGCAGGAGAGTCTCCAATTACGGCAGGATGCAGCATCAATTTGAGGGCTAATTATGTGCGTAATGAGCTCACCGTCATGCGTCCGCGCCCCCGACACCGAGCTCGCTGCTCTAACCAACCTCCCCCCATCCACACGCTCCTTCCTTTCACACCCCCATCTCTCCTTCCTCCATGTGAGCGCCCGGTAACTAATTAAAAAACTACATGCGCCGCGGCGTCTTCATCTGATTCACACCATGGAAATTAATCCTCAGATAAACGTGTTTGACGGACACCCAACCACTGCACGAGCCCTGGACGCGTCGCACCGCTCTCTCAGCCGGGTGTAAACTGTTTTGTATCTGTCTTTTTGTCTTTTTTTTTTTAAAATAATAATAATCTTGCCTCTGAAATAACTCACGAAACAACTGGTTAACAGATCATAACTAACATCCAGTCCACTGGTTTATGTGCAAAAACTCGAACTCATGCAAAAGACTTAAAATTTAGAATCTAGAGTACACGACTGACTACACCGAGGGACATGCGGACTACTTTGTTTATTTTTTATTTTTTTGTAGCCGATGCCTGTGTTAATATTGCAAGTATACCTCTTAAAGCAGAGAACTAAAAAAAATCTGCATCCGCGGGGAAACAATCCAGCAGACAGCTAGGGGGAAATTAGTCAAAAACAAAACCTGAAGAGAGAGGGCATAATTTAGCCTGTTGATTTAAATATAACTAAGAATATATTATATATCAAGAGCATTCATATGATGCTAAAACAAAAAAAAGGTCGATGGTAAGAATGTGGGGTCTATTTATTAGACAGCGTGATGAGCACAAGCAGAACATGAAGTGATTCTGTCAAACAGCAATACCGTGATGTTTGTTTATTGCTTTCTGCCGTGGCTCCCTGTATTGCTAAAACCTAAAAGCTTTATTTATCTGCTGCACCCCCCCCCCCCCCCCCCCCCCCCCCAAAATCGAAATCCATATTGTCAAAAAATTTGACCACTGAATGAAAACAAATGCAGCCGGATTGAAAAAAATAAGAATATCTCCATTATTTTCTAAAAGAAATAATTGCAGTTCCTCTGAGTAAACTAACACCCGTATCGATTTTCATTGTCCCCCAAATTGCCCCATACATTCTGTTCTGTACCATCTAATGAAAGGTGTTTCGTGATTTGTGCAGCATAATTGCATGTTCTTCCTGGAGGATTATTTTATTTTCTGTTGTTTTCCATCACCGAGTGAGAGTCTTTAAAGCTTTTAATTACCCTCTCACCTGTTAACATTCCCCTGCTATTTATGCAGGTTTATTTATTTATTTCAGCTTGATCCATGATCTGCAGGCTAATGACAAAAACACAACAGGATCACATTTAAGCTCACTTCGGGCACGGCCAAGTGCTACGCATACCTAAATCGTCGCCCACTGTAAGTGTCCAATCGCGTAATGACTTGTAACGCTTCCACCCAATCACGAGGAAGCAAGAAAACAATGGGCGGGTTTCGAGCTGCTCCAGAGAGGGACATTGAGATAGTTGAGGAGAGGAGGTTTGCTGGGCATGAATGCCACCCGTTGCGTGTCCCTATAATTTGGAGAGGTGTATGCAGCGCACGGCCCGTTCGCCTTTCCAGGTGGAAATCCAGGAGGAGCTGAGAACAATTTTAACTGGGAGAACTGGTGAACCCGGTTCAGGACAGGTGAAATTCCCAGCAGGCTGCTTTGAGACTCAGGATCGATTCAGATGTAGGGAAATACCCAACAGCGTATCTCTGCTCGGGTAGGAACACTACAAATACATGCATCTAAGAAAATCTGAAAACTAATGATCCTTTTAATATGTTTTAAACTTTCTTTAAAGAAGTAAACGAGGAAAAAAAATCGAGCACCGAGTTGTCTCTGCCAACGCAGTTGCACACGTTTCAGGAATTGTGTTGGGTCAAATGTCATTTCCTCGATACTCCTTCAGGGATCAGCAGCATAACGGCTTGTTTTTTCACTCCCAAAATAATAACAGAAAATGCAACGTGCAAAATTAGTTTACTGCATCTTACCGTTAGATTTTTTTTTATGTTATGGTCTAGTTGCGGTCAGTACAGATATCTCTGTTGAGCAGCTGTTTACCAAAATCTTGTCATCTTTTCAGAAAATTAAACCACGTACACGTAATGTAATAGCGTCGCGTTCATATTGCATTACCTTTTTTTCTGTATTGTTTATATCATTTTTTTCAGAGGTTGTTGTTTTTGTTTGTGATACTGTGGCAAAGGCATCGTGCCCTGGCTCTAGATCTGTTAAAAACATAAATCTGACTTTGACTGATGATTGACGTATACGGGTTTTTTTTTCTGTTATTCCAGAGTCACCTCTATGTGCAATGCAAGCCTTCCTCTGAAAAACAACAGTTATTCACACTCATTCTTTGTTTTGCAGGTCATGGATGAAGGCCAGTGGCTACACCGAGGAGGTTTAACTACAACCAGTTGAATTATCGCAGACTCAGATCACTCATTTGGGAGATCACAGGGATATTCCCACCCTTTGGATTCATCTTGTCATACAAAAAAAAAAAAAAACACAACAACAACAAAACAACAACAACAACAACAACAACAAGAAAAACTTTTTTTTGCAGTTGAAAAAAGTATACAATGAAAAACGAAGCAAAGCGGGAGGAGTCGGTCATACTGCTGATTTGAACGAGCGAACCATCCGACAAGTTAAGGATATAAAGAAAAGGCGCCGACATGAAGGAGAAATCCAAAACGGCTGCAAGGACTAGACGGGAAAAGGAAAACAGTGAATTCTATGAACTGGCTAAAATGTTGCCTTTACCGTCGGCCATCACATCCCAGTTAGACAAAGCCTCCATAATAAGACTGACAACAAGTTACCTGAAGATGAGAATTGTTTTCCCCCAGGGTGAGCACCTAGCCAACGTGCACTCTCCACTGCTTATTTATTTATTTATTTATTTGTTTATTTATTTATTTATTTGTGTTGGATTTTTTTTTTCATCTACACGTTTTTGCGATCTTTTCATTAACTTTATTTCATTAACTAAAAATAATTATATCTCTTCTTTGATCAACTTATCTGCAGAATTTTACGAATGAAGGGAAACGCATGGGGAGTGACAGGAGATTTTTACTAATATAGTAATATAATAGTAATAATAGTAAACTGGAATTACTTCTACACAACCTAATATTATTATATTTTAGGAAAAAAATAAATAAACATGACTACTTTAAAAATCTGCATATTTTTAGGATTGTCACTTGGTCGGTTAGTGCAAAAAAAAAAAACATAAAAGTTAGTGTTCAGTATAATTTAGAAAGTAGGTTGTAATTAGAACACACAGGTTCTCTTCAAGTCCTACAGAAACGTTACAGGAATATTCCCACAATTCCTCGTGGGTCGTCAGGGAGTCTGTTCAGATGCTTTATGATGCTTTTTAATTCCGTATAACCAAATGAGACGATCTGCCAACGTCTCTGCAGGTCCACTAGTCTGCGTGACTGAGAGGAAGAGTCGCCAATTAGAAAAAGCACCTGCAAGGCTTATAATCACCTAAAGCACATATAATCTTACCCAGCTTCTGCGGTGTGATGACAAAATGCTGGATGCAAAATGTCTCCCAAATACCCAGCTCGCGTTTTTCTTTTTAATCTTTTCATTGTTTGATGGAAGCAGCTTAAAAAATGAAATGAAAAGAAAGAAAGAACATGTACACACACACACACACACACACACACACACACACACACACACACACACACACACACACACACACACACACACAGATAGATAGATAGATAGATAGATAGATAGATAGATAGATAGATAGATAGATAGATAGATAGATAGATATGTAAAAAAAAAATTAACGCAGCCCCTCATCTGGTAGATTGATGTTAGTCTGCATGTCACACCGACACCGTAGACCTATTTTCATTTTCATTTACACATTTACAGCAGGAGAGACGGACACCTAATTTACTTATAATAATAAAAATACGAAATTTCTGATGGAACTGAATAAATTTGATGAGTAGCACAAGATAGCATCCAGGCTATCGTGGGATATACCAGGCAAAAATCCACAAATGAACATTTTTTTGTCACATTTTAGGGAGGAAAAAAAATCATCATCATCAACAACAATAACAACAACAACAACAACAAAAATAATAATAATAATAATAATAATAATAATAATAATAATGATAACACTTCTGCACGTGTGGGTTTGTGCCTCCAGGGAGACTGTACAGCATGCAGGAAGGGACAAATTTTCAGTACTGTGGAGAGGAATAAATGCTTTAACTGTAAATTGGCCCTTTAAATAGGAGCTCCTAGCGTCTTGGTTTCTGTGTGTGTGTGTGTGTGTGTGTGTGTGTGTGTGTGTGTGTGTGTGTGTGTGTGTGTGTGTGTGTGTCCTACTTTTTCCTTTATGCTAAACGAAGAATAAGAATAAGAATAATTTAAGCTCAACTAAAAAAAATACTATATATATTTCTATTTAATTTCAAAGTCATGCAGCAGCCAAACACCGTTATTTCGCTCTCTCCCCAGGTCTGGGTGAAGCTTGGGGTCACTCAAGTCGAACGAGATCCTTGGATAACATTGGACGAGAGCTGGGATCTCATTTACTGCAGGTATTTAGGCTGTTATTAATATTATTAAAGGTACTGATCTGCAGCCAAAGAACATGATCGACCCGGGCTTGTGAATTAACACGGAGAAGTGACGGCAGCCTGTCGTTTATTATTTGCAGACGTTGGACGGATTCATCTTCGTCGTGGCCCCAGATGGGAAGATAATGTACATTTCAGAGACAGCGTCGGTCCATTTAGGACTGTCTCAGGTTCGTTTCTGTGATCATTACACACACACACACACACACACATATATATATATATATACACATACATATATATATATATATATATATATATTTCCTTTCAGACGTTTTTTTTCCTCTGTATTTGTTATTCATAAAGCATCGTCTGAAAATGAACGCGATACCCATGCGCAGATAAAAAAAAAAAATTCACCCACCAGGAAGCTTTTACCCGTTAATTACCTGAGTTATTCTCAACAGGTAGAGTTGACTGGGAACAGTATTTATGAATATGTCCATCCTGCCGACCACGATGAGATGACAGCTGTCCTCACCCCACATCAGCCCTATCACACACATTTCGTGCAAGGTACAGAACGACGCCTTCAGGCTCCACATATGCACATGTTATGTCATTTAGCATTTTCTATTTAATCATAGTGTTGCACTGTGTAGTGTCAGCATTATTAGCATATGATAAAAAAAAATGCAATGAACGCGCGTAATATACGCGGATGGAATTTACGCAATAGCTTGTGCCTGTGCCTGTGTTTTTTCCTTGCAGGATACATTTTAACGCCGTAAAACCCTATTATTTTATTTTTCAATTATTATTGTTGTTATTATTATACGAGAATTTAATAGCAAAGTGTTTGACATCTTTCAGAATATGAAATGGAACGCTCTTTCTTTTTGCGGATGAAATGTGTGCTGGCAAAAAGAAACGCGGGGCTTACCAGTGGTGGATACAAGGTAGGCAGCGCTAGTAAATTGTTTTTTATTAACAATAACGATAATGGTATTATAAAAATTATTTCACATTAATAAATATAAGAATAAGCGAATAAGAAAAAATGGTCACCAACATTAAAATTACTTTATACCTTTTTTTCTAACCACGAAAAGTTTTAGCTTATTCATGCAGTTTAATGTAATTGTGTCAGGCTATTCCAACAGTTCTATTATCATTTGATTATATTGTATTTTGATATAAATTACACTATCCGCGATATGGCAGCCTCGCTTCTGTCAGTCTGCCCCAGGGCAGCTGTGGCTACAACCGTAGCTGCCTCCACCAGTGTGTGAATGTGAGAGTGAATGAATAGTGGCATTGTAAAGCGCTTTGGGTGCCTTGAAAAGCGCTATATAAATCCAATCCATTATTATTATTATTATTATCCTGCCTGCTTCCGAAATGCATCACATAAATCATAAAGCTGACTACTGTTCTTATGAAATGGAATTTTAAGAAATTTCATTATTAAATGTAATTTGTGATTTAGCTATTATCTTGTATATGCTTTACGATAGGTGATCCACTGCAGTGGCTACCTGAAGATCCGTCAGTACAGTTTGGACATGTCACCTTTTGAAGGATGCTACCAGAATGTGGGCTTGGTGGCTGTCGGTCACTCTCTGCCTCCCAGTGCCGTGACTGAGATCAAACTGCACAGTAACATGTTCATGTTCAGAGCCAGCTTGGACATGAAGCTCATCTTCCTGGACTCCAGGTACTAATCAAGACTTTGTTCTATTTGTTGTTTTGTTTTCCCTTTAGGTGTTTTTGAGTTTGTTTCTATTTTAATTGTACTGTGTGTTTGGCAAACGTTGTGTGAAGTCTATGCATTTTTCATTAGGAAAGGGAAGCAAGTTATAAAAGAAGCTCCTGGAGCTAAAATTGCCTGTGAAAACCGAAGCACAGAAAAATGACATATACCTGAATTAGCTGCTTATTTTAACTCCTGAATTTCTCCCCAGGGTAGCTGAGCTGACAGGTTATGAGCCCCAGGACCTCATTGAGAAAACGCTGTACCATCATGTCCACAGCTGTGACATCTTCCACCTCCGCTGTGCACACCACCTCTGTGAGTTACAAGTGTGTTCATTTATGCTTTTACAACAGGCAGCTTGACCTTCTCTTGTTATGCAGCAACTGCTCAGGCAACCTGCTGCAGCCACCATGTGCAGGCAATCACACGTCTCCCACACGCACGCACACACACAAAAAAGAAAACGTGCAACTTGTTAAACATGTTAATCTCTGCTGTCTGTGTGTTTCTTTTATCTCCTGCAGTGCTGGTAAAAGGCCAAGTCACAACTAAGTACTATCGGTTCCTTGCCAAACACGGCGGCTGGGTCTGGGTCCAAAGTTATGCCACTATCGTCCACAATAGCCGATCCTCAAGGCCTCACTGTATCGTCAGCGTCAACTATGTCCTCACGTAAGTGTAAATAATGATTTCCATCCTAAAATCAGAGGGAAACTTTTGTTTTAACAGATACTTCATAATTGATTTCAAAATAATTTTAAAAGTATGCTTTTTTGAGACAGTTAAATCTATAATTTGTGCTGATGGCTGCAATTATACTGTAGCTGCGCAGTCATTGTAAAACAAGGTTGCAGCACTACTCCGGTCTAAATAATAATGCCCTTTTAATAGAGATGGCACTGTGGGAATAACACTGAATATTTTACTTGTATAATCATATCATGCACTCTTATGATCTGTACTTGAGGCTCACTCTGTGATACAATGGGTCTTTTTCTCCTGGAGAAATCCTTCTCTTTATCCCTCCGTAGTCTCTCTGTACAAATCCACCAAATACAGAGGTTGCAGGACTCAGGCAGCTGTGTGTTATGAGAGAACAAAGCACACTAAGGCCCTTTGAGACAGCAAGACAAACATCAGGGTTCAACCCCATCAAAAACCTCTACTGCCACCATCGATCTGCAGTCTAAGGAAAGCAAAATCGATCAAACGGTGAACTAGGAATCAATAGCTATCTCATAGCTGTAACACATGTTGGATTTTCCTTGTTTGGTTGATCCACATGTCGTTTTTTCCTGTGTGTGTGTGTGTGTAAGTGCATGTGATGGAGAGTTTGCGCAAGTCTGTACGTGCATGTATGCATATGGCTGCACTCCACCTATTGATTTCTTCAATGCAGTAAGGCGAAAACAAAGTAACTACATTAAAATGACAGAGAATTTCCAAGTGAATAATCAAGTCCAACACAGAAGTATCTGAAAGTCCAAGAGGCAAAAGTGGAAAAAAACAAACAACTACTTAAAAAAAAACAGCAATTCAATCGCCTTGGCATGGCAGCGTTTCCGCCCAACAAGAATCCATTAATAAATTATGTTTGGAAGTTGGCTGGTGGCATATTTCAGACGTGAGGTGCTCTGACATTGACCCCTGAGGTGGAATTCGGCTAACACAGCTGAGTTTGCACAAAGGCCCAACATTATTGGCTCAGACATAAGTCAGCCAGGGCACAGATAGGATGCACAACTGGCTACCATAACTATACCTGCAAGAGCAAATAACACTCAGACTGTGCACTGGCTATCCAAACATAGCCTTTCGCCTGCAGTGTTGTACATAAGGAATGGGTCATATTTAGAGTCATATTGAAGAGGCTGGCTGTACAGGGTCAGGGATGGGCCACAAGGTTTAAAATGCCAGACAGCTGCTATTACATACTGTTGATGTGATAAGTTAAGAATAGGCTCATGTTTGCTGAACACTTGACACAGGAGCCTTTTTCACTCCCTAGACGGTGACAATTGCATTGAGTTCAGCCGCAGTACAGTGGGTTAAAATGTCAAAGATGGCACACAAGTTGCATGTTTGAAATCTGCAACATTCAAAAGTAAATTTAAAAAAACTGGGTACATTTAGAGGAAATTGATTGCATAGATAAGACTTATAAGTATAAATATGTTTCTGGTGTGTGTTTACTCTCGGTGCATTCTTTCCACATTCTCGTAATGTTTGTGGTTAAAAAAGAAAAAAGAAAAAAGAATGATTAACGTTTTTTCTGGGTGTTTGTTAATAATCTCAGAAGCTGAGAGCTTATAATCTTAAAGTTCCCTTATATACTGTATTCACTTAAAGTTGTACTTAAATCCTTTTTTATAAAGCCTGACTCAATCTAAGTCTGACCATCTATCTATATTCAACATTAGCCAAGGAGTGTGCTTTAGACTAATTAGTAATTATGCTTCTCGTGCAATGCTAAAATCAAGATGGTCAGAAAGAGAACATGATCCAAGTATATATGATGAAAATAGCCTAAAGGTTTGGGGAATTCTGGATTAACTACAGAAACATGAGCTAGCTTGAAAAAATGAAAGTAAAACTAGGTCAAAAATGTTCTGTGTGTTTGTGTAGGTCACTGTGAAGAAGCTCCTCAGTAACCTGCAGCTCATAGTGCATAAAATAATTTGAACCCACAGCAAAGTTCAAAAGATGCATGCATGTTAAAAGAAAGCTAGCGATCCGAGGTGATCTCTGAGGGTGTACATGCTAACATCAGCATACTCGCAGTAATAGTACTAACATGATGTCAGCACTAAAAAGAAAACCTCATGGTGAGTGGTGATGAATTTGGTTTTGGTGGCGCTTGATGGTGATAAATAAGTAAAAGGATTACTTGGCAGAGTCCTGTGGAGCCCATGAATTTCATAGCAATTCGCTGTTATAGATATGTTATTCTGAGCATGATCTTGCAAGATTATAAAAGCATCACAAAATGGAAGTTTAAGTTAAACTATTTTGTTTATCTCTAACATGCATTTTATGTGTTTTAAAAGGGACACTGAGTATAAAGGAATGCAGCTGTCTTTGGATCAAATGAGCCCCAGCAAACCAGCCTTTCCCTACGCTGACAGTCACAATGAAGAAAGAAAGAGCACCAAGTCACGTCTGACCCAGTCCAAGGCCAAAGCCAGAGTGTCACCCTACCCACAGGTAATTGTTTTTTAGAGCTAAGTCAATTAGGGAAGCTTGCTGTGGATTCAAATCAAAAACTCCCAGAACTGTGATTTTCTTGTTTCTGTCCAGCAATTTTCAGCTTTCAATCCAGAGCGTTCAGAGTCTGACCAAGACAGTCAGTGGGGAGGGAGCCCACTGACAGACTCTGCCTCTCCTCAGCTGTTGGATCCCAGTGAAGCAACGGAGGCTTCTTGTGCCTACAGATTGTATCCAGAATCGGGCTCCCTGTGCTACGGCCTGGGTCTATCAGAAGAGGATCTTGCCCATGCCCAAACGCACCCTCACACCACCACCTGTGATCGTGTTCGATGCCAGAGTGGCCGCTACTTCCTGGGAACCCCCCAGTCGGGAAGAGAGATGTGGTGGGACACCACACGCTCCGTTCTCTCGTTGCCAAAATTCTCAGTGGACAACAGCGAAGGCTACGAAATAACATCCTACCATGGCGCCATTCACGGTGAGGTGTTAGGGTTGAGACCACAACCATCTGTCTCTGAAAATAGTTCTGGCCTAGCTTCTCCTGGTAGCTGTTTTCCAAATGTTATTATGGGACATGCTAAGTTGTTTACACCGTCTCTTGCCAGTGTGCCGATTGCTACCATCTGTTCAAAAAATTGCCCGCAACTGAAAGCCAAGTTATTTCACATTTCACATCCTCAAACAGCAAAAAAAAACCCACTGTGCTTCAGCCAAGACACCCAGTCAGACCATGATGCTATAATGATATATGCATTTAAGGCAGAATTTTGCCCATTAACCACATGAGCATTTTAACAATGTGATATTCATTTATTCTATTGTTATCAACTCTGACCACTGATTTGCATTTATAGGACGGGGCCACTGGGACGAAGACAGCGTAGTGAGTTCACCTGACGGAGGTGGGTCCACCAGTGATTCAGGTGAGCGTTACCACGGTGACCAATTCCAAGCGAGCCCTCGAGAGCCCAGCAAGATGGAGACCCTGATCCGTGCCACACAGCAAATGATCAAAGAGGAGGAGAGCCGTCTACAGCAACACAAGATGCCACTGGATGTCTCGGGACTCACCAAAACTCACAGTCCCTGTTTCACCTCCTCCCTACCCCATCACTCTCAGCTCACTATGCCCAGCGTGGTATGCCGTGGCCCCGGAGCCCCCAGCATCGACCTCCTTACTGAACGCCTCCATCACCGAGACAGCATTAAAGTTCTTGGCCCCAATGAAAATGATGAAAACACGACGAGTCCTGCTTCTTTGTCTCGTCTCAGCAGCCCCAGCTCTGACGGAATCCCCAGATCAGGCCTCTCCCTCACCAAAGACTACATGCAGACAGATATGTCCCCACACCCTCAACAACCCCAGGGAAGTCCGCTGATCTATCCAGCACAGGAGAGGCAGCCACTGGACAGGCAGGCGGCGTACGCCTTGACTGGGTACTCCCTCGAGCATCTGTATGATCCGGAGAGCTTGCGGAGTTACTCCACCTTGGCCTGTGGAGGAGTGCAGTATGATGTGGCATCTCATGTGAGAGTGCAGGCTGAACAAATACAGGGACATAAAACCACCTCAGTTATCATAACCAATGGAAGCTGACGATATCTGGTGAAGATTGAGCCAGCTGTCTAAAAGAGGACGTTACCATCCGTAGTGAGGTTGTAGGCATGTGCAACCAGGTGCTCCACACAAAAGCTGAGACACTGACAAAAGGATACAAGGAACCTGTGTGGGGCTGACTTGCCCTTGGTGATCCATTCAGCACAACTTGTGTTTGTCAGGCCTTTCTCTTTTCTTTGTCATTAGAGAAGTTTTTTCCCCAAGACTCTAAGAAGCTGTTCAGGAACTGACTTTTTGCATACTGCCTGACAAATGGAGAAAGTTTGCTCCATTACATAATATAACAGAGTTGTCTTAATGGCAGTAAAGTAACTTTCCCTCCCTGCAAAAGCTGGTTAAACATCAATCCAGTGTTTCTATTCCAAACCTCTCATGCACCATTGGCCATGTTTGTTAACCTGACCTGTACATGATTTCCAAAGGCAGTAAGAAAATGTGTTGTTCCATAGCCATTTCACCTGAAAACTCCAGAGCACAGACCATACTGTCTGACACGTGAAGTGCAACATGGAAAAGGCTATTGACTCCCTATTGTAAGATGTCAGTGTTTCCTGGTATTTATTTGTCAGTGAGCTGTTTTTTGTATGTGTCATTATTTTCTGTCCAAGTAGAATATTTCACTGGTGGCATTAAATTAGTTTTGGTGTTTGGATCACACCATTATTACATTATTTAAAAAAAAAGAAAAAAGAAGAAGAAGTGAAAAAACAGAAAGAGAAACATGCCTCTGATATGGAAAAGTGCAAAATATCCAGGTCAACTTGAAACTGGTTTATGGAATATGTGAAATGCCCTCATTTAGTGTGCGAAAAGATGTTTCCAAACTCACTCATTTTTTTTCATCTTCCCATGCTCTCTAAATATAGGCATTGTATATTTACTTGCAGTTTTAGCTATTAATGCTTACATATCAGAGTATGATTTCTTCTGTTTTTACATCACTTAACTTTTACCTGACCTATTAGCATATGTAAAATATGCAGTAAAAGTTTTTTAATTCTGTTCCATGCGTTGTAAAATTAACCGTGGATTAAGGCCACAGGTTGTAGCTGTTTTTTGTTTTTTTGTTTGTTTTTTAGAATTCTATGAAAACTTTTTCTGCAGACTTTTTTCTTAGAATTCTTTTTTTTTTCTCAGAACTCTAGAAAAAGAAAATCTAATATTCTGACAGAATTCCGAGGAAAAAAAATGAAATCCTGGAGAAAAAAAGTCATATTGTCATTGTTTTCCCCAGTGGCCCTAATCCTCTTCTTTAATTTTTAATTGTTTTGATTTGTTATGAGTTGTATTGAATGCTTCAAACATATCTTAAATAAGTTGAAAGTCTTTAGTTTCTTATTTAATTTATGATGTAAATATCAAACAAGGAACTTTTTGAACTGGAAACGACAAAATTATTTATTGATTGGTTTAAAAAGTCCTTAAATCCGAATACAGTTGTAAACATATATCTTTTGTCGGTGTTTTGTTGTATCTGTCAAATCTGTTTTGAATGAACTCACACACAAACTCAAACATGCAGACACAAACACAATGCTGCTGCCTCAAAAAAAAAAATAGATACAGAAATGTACTGATACATAGTAGATCATAATAGATTAATTGCTGTGTATTTTTTATGTGGCTTTCATCTTTGTTTTCTTCTAATATTTTAGAAAAAGAAAATAAGGAAAAAAATATAAAAGAATAAGTGCTGCTATTCTGTCTCCCTTTTCTTGCAATCACTGGAAGAGACCAAAAGTAGTAATGTGAAAATATAAACTTATAAATGCTGAATTTTAGATTTTAAGCTACATTTACTATAATAATCATAATACAAGGGTAGTATATTTTAAAGTAAATTACAGCATCTGTATACCCGTTAAGAATCAATGTATATACATGTAGTGCAAAGACTTGGTTCACTGATGTGTTCAGACAACAATGAAGCTCTATTGCACCCTTTGAATACCCGGTATCAGTCTTTGGCTACACTGACAATGTAGTTTTTCCATAAGATTCAATGACTGTAATGGGGAAAAAAAATTGACTGATAATTATTCCAAACAGCTAGCATAAAAAAATCCTGAACACATCATTACAATGGCAAAGTAACTGCAGTTTGGAGCAGTTAAATTTGCACATTTAGCCTCTAACCTTTTCTCAGAGGTAATTCCTCTGTGGTGTATTTTAATGAATGTATGTTGTTTAAATGTAGTTGGAGAGGTTGCCTGCCTGTCTTTCTGTCTGTCTGAGCTGACAAAGGACCTGGACACAGCCTGGGCCTGAATGGAGAACTTCCATCAGTTACCGCTGACGTGACTAACTGATGGTCTGCCAGATATCAGTGGTGCTGTCATTCCAAGAGGCAAAACCGTTATACCGCTTAGCTGCTGACATCATCAAGGCTTATGAACAGTGTGTGTGTGTGTGTGTGTGTGTGTGTGTGTGTGTGTGTGTATTTGTGTGAGTGAGCGTGTGTTTAGTGCTGAGATACGGCAATAATCAGAGGCCTTTTTTTCTCCTCCTGAATACTAGGAATTTTGCCTGATGTGCCCCGAAGGCTTTCACATGTAGAGTCGGTTACAAATGTGGCCAAACACTGGGCCTTTTGCCCAGACTTCGCACTCTTGTATACGCCTCCCCAACTACCTCATACTTCCTCATCCAAGATCCTCTCAGTCTATAGAAAGTTAGAGCGCTGTAGACAGACTAAAAGTTAAGATGAAAACGCTAAGGTTGTGTGCAAGTGGAAAAAGAGTTTAAGAAAAAGAAACCAAAAAGGTAACAAGTCGAAACAGTGGAGAGAAGAAAGGTCAAGAAAAATCAATGCCAAAATAAAACGAGGATTTCAGAACTCTGCAAAAGTTTTACACTCAGTCTTTAAGTAAAAGTTCTGTAGAAAGGCTCCAAAACGGCTACGTTTTTAATTACATTGCATTATTTAATTATTGTTGATGAAATTAAGCATGAATCAAAGCTACCTGGATTTAACTTTTTTATAATGCATTCGCTTGTACATCTGCAGTTAAGGCAAGCACCACTTTACCACAATTAATTTACATAAGCTTTTCTACAGTGAATTTAACTTCTTGTAATGTTTAATAGATATTTTATTAATGCGCTACAACTTTTAGTTTGCCCAGTCAAGCTTGTCTCTAAAATATCGGAGTGGAGCTAGGAAGTGTTTGGTTAAAAGGGAACTAGTCAAAAATGTACTCGAGTATTTTGTCACTTTGCATCATTGTAGAATGGGAAAGACAAGAAGAGTGGAATTATCACAATTACAGAAGAGCTCATCCTTAAACTCTAACAGAGGAGACATTTTTTAGAAGTGACTCAAGGAGATGCTGGAGAATAGCAGATGTTACTCCTAGAATCAAATCAATCACAAATATAACAAAGGATTGTATGACATCACTACAAAAACAGATGTCTTGCGTTAATCGCTTAGTCACTCTTAACTCATCATAATGAATCGCAGTGCTGCAAAATTAAAGTATTTGCAGTTAATTTAACTATATGCTACTGCTAATAAAACGCACAAGTGAATTAGCTTCGTTTGCACCACAAGGCATTAGCAGTTTGAGAAGATAAAGATGCCACCTATGTCATGTGGTTGCCTCAGTGTGGAGGTAAACCATAGAACCACAGGAGAAAGACCCCAAGGTTTCACAACTGCAGTGAAGGAGAAATGGATCCTAACTTCTCAAACGAACACAGAATACAAGAGTGCAGGTGGCAAGGTTCAGAATATCCACTGACTGTCTACTTGATTGATTTCAGGCCCGGGATTGAGGCACAATTGCATATTCATGCATCAATTAAATTGTTCCTTCACCAGTGCCACCATAATTCATTGTGGCGCTCCGTGAAAAGTCATCCTTATGAAACAGCTTCAGAACAGCACAAAGGAAACTGTTTCAACATGTTTTCTGTTCGTGTGTACTTTACGACCTTTCCAGTTTGAACTGACATCTTCTAATTGTTTAATTCCTGCCCTTCTCTGAAATCAGCTTGGAATTTATAACTTTTACATATCTTGCCTCAAAACACAGCTGCACAGTGTAAGAAATGCAAATGTTGTCCTGTGCATAAAAACGTTTCCCACGGAGCCAAAAAAAAAAAAAAAAGAAGAAAAACGCCCAATTCACAGATTCCAAATGAGTCATTGAAGGACAAAGTAGCACAGGACCTGGGAAAATCACTCAACCAGGACTTTTAGTGACACCTCCACAGCAGACCGCGTTGCACCAACAAGACATTTAGATGTTCTGATTGGGTGGACCGGGATATTGAGGTCATCTGGTCGATCTGATTGGCTGAGCTAGAAAAGTGGAGAGGTCATTCTGTAAAGAGGAGAGGAAATAAGTTTTTCACTGTGGAGGCACCTGGATTTGAAATGCTGCTTGGAAATCGTGCCCAATTAGAGTGTACACAATGTACTTTACATGACGACAGTGCGATCATTACATTCATTTAGATGTAAATGTCATCAAGCTGGATAGTTTAAAAGTTAGACATAAAATGATGAGAGAAAAAAGTCAACAAGTAGTTTAAAAGAATATCCATTCCTAGTTTAAATCTGAAGTTTTGCTTTTAATCGCTTTGTAATCTGTCCTTTTAGTGTGAGCACCTGGATGCTGAATGCACTACAGTGCAATATATAATATTACAACAATATAGCACTCTGTCATAAATGAGTCTAAAAATTCATGAATTAGTTTTTCCCTCTATAATTGCTTTATAAAGTATTTTACATTTTTCCTTAATAATGTCGCTAAAAACTAAGTGACAAATTAATCTGGAGACCAGTACAATAGTTAACCGTGTACTGTCAATTAGTTACAGTGTTATGTAAAAGAACTGGACCATGTGACACTGCAATATGAACAATTCGTTTATGCCTATATTGTTAGAAAACTTTAAGAACATTTAAACACAAAAAGAGGAATGTGAAAGTCATAAAAACCAAAACAAAAAAATTCACTCTTAATTTAAAACCCACTAATCTCTCGGCAATGAGGCTATTAAAAAGACTACAAGTACAATATCTTGAGCCTCCACACACACACACACACACAGCACCGAGGCTCAGACAGTGTGAATCTAATGCCCTTCAATCCTGTGAATCCCTTTGTTCCCGATTTCATGCTTGATTTGCCCACAGCTTGAGTCTGGCTGGTATCAGCGCTCTTCTCACTGCTTTCACTCCTGCCAAATCCACAGAGCCACACCGGATCCATGTCTCCTCTCTCCCTCTCTGCTTTCGTCTGCCATTGTTCGTTCCGGCATCTCTGCAAAATGCTCAGCACATGCCAAGATGTTGTGTTTGTTTATTTGCATCCCGGTCCCTCTTGTAAACACCTTACCAATCTGCCAAGATCAAATCAGAGCTATTTCTGATGGTAACAAATGATTTCACGTGATTTAAACCGTTGTTTATCCACTAGACATATATCTTTATTAAATGATCTCCTGCAGAGGTGCAAGGACAATACACCCCCCCCCCCTGCTGCATCACAGTGCATGCACGATACAAATCATTCACAGATCTTAAGATTGATTCAACACCTCTCACAAGAGGCCTTTCAGCTATTCTGTTTTGAAGTCTTCTGCTTCTAAAGCAGCACATCAGCTCGGCTCTTCTCCTACGATTCCTCCAGCACTCGTATTGAGCAGATATTGTGACAGCTGCGCGAGGGGGACAAGAGGGAGAGAGCAGAAGACGGACAAGGAGAAAGAAGGGGAAAGGAAAGAGCGAGGAGAGAGTCTCTAGAGAGAGGGTGCCAGTGCTCCACAGCTCCAAGTCACTGCTTGCATGCCAATGAGGAGATTCCCCTGCAGCAGCAGCAGCGGCGGCGGCAGTAGTAGTAGTGCAAAGCAGCAGGAAGGGCCGCTGCTGACACCGTACCGCTATAGTCCTTGATAGTCACATTACACACTCCACACAAAGGAACTGAACACCAGATGGACTTTTGGAGCAAAATACCAAAATGAATGAATACCAAATCAAAGTTAGAGTAATGATGACGATATCATGATATTATTATTGCAACTTTTGGTCCATTTTCAGTTTGAAAAACATACGTTTATGTCAAACCTTTAAAATGTTACCATTTTGGGGATATTCCTATGTTTTGTAATGCATATCGTACAAAAGCAAAAGGACTGTTTTTGTTTGTTTGTTTTTCATTTTTTGTGAAAAAGGTCAGAGTCGTGTGCTCTTAATAAAAATGCAACAGACCTCAGCTACATTGTGCTCTGCTCTACTTTATCGGATTCTGCTGGTAAAGAAATTGGTTACTCCTGCCTCCTCCCAGTTGGGTTTATCTTTTTATCTTAAACTATAAGCAACAGAGACCAAAACCTGCTGTTCTGTGGCGACTGGTGGATTAGTGGACAGGTTCACAATTTGTTTCTCTTGAATTCACAGCCATCCTTTTGTCAGAAAAGATTAAGCATTTGTGTCTGGACTGGAAATAGCACACTGTGATATAACATTGCTTAGGTTTGGCCATTTAACTGCAAGAACGAGAGTAATAAAAACTGCAAGATCCCCCTCGGAGCCGGTTGACTAAAGGTATATTTTTTTTTGGTTGAAGCAAATTTAAGAGCGTTTTTATTCAGATCTGTTCGTCACTCTTTATCATTTTTCGCCAGCAGATGAGAACACGAGTTACATCCGTAATCCTGGTGCTAACAGCAGCAGCATGAGTAAGAGCACTGGCCCCCCCTCCCAAAAGAAGAATTAATAACTAATTATGTCAGGTCACTCGTCCAGATGGTCCTATCAGATGGGCCCACTGTCTGAACCTCACCTCCAACAAGCACCTCTGACCCTGAGGACTGCATCACCCCTAGCAACATGGAGTCTGAGGCCTAAGCGGATGGAAAGATGGAATCAGGGGGTACATGAGCGTTTGGGGTACACATAAAGAGGCTTTGGGATGGGGGGGGGGGGGGGGGGGGGGGGCACAAGTTGGGCGTGTCTGATCAGTGTTGGATGGCTGCCTTTAAAGCTCAATGAATACAAGGCTCCCTGCCGGGGCCCTGATCTCCACGGTCATGATTCTGTTATTACACGCCATGTTCCTGTGATGGGCAGATGGCTCAGAGCACTGGCACATGCATTCACACGCATTCAACACACGCCGAGCCTGTCACATCAATGGACACAACCTGATACTCCCCTTTCTTGTCTCATTAGGAGGCTATAGAAACATAAGAACATAATAGGGGGGAATTAAGTGCCTGTGCGGATGTCAAAGGGGGATGTGGCAGAAGATTGGGACGATGGCTAACAAGCGCATGGTGCGCTCGTTCAGCTTTGTGGGGTGATTAGTGCCTTCGACAGGCCTGACAGGTAAAAGACAAGCCCACTGAAGAGAGGGCAGCTTTTAAACAGACACTTAAACAGCTAGGAAAAATGACAGCAGTGAGGAACATGCATCAAAGTTTCCAGTCTGACACAATAAATTTGGGCGTGCATGTCATGTTGAATAAAGATAAGTTTAATTTACAAATGTAGGATGTGGAACACGGCGTGTTATTTTGTGACAGTGTTACAACTGTCCTTCATATGGTGATCAGAAATATTTCAAATTAAAATCTGTGCTTAAGGTTACCAGTAACGAAAGAAAGATGACGACAGCTACGTTTAAAAAGGCAGTGACACAACAGTTTTGCATTTTTTCTTAATTCTTTCTCTTCATTGTCTTTGCATGCACTTTTTCATTTAAAAGATTTTGCGTCCCATTATGTCCTCTAAAAGCTCCTTTGCAATTTGTCACACAAAAGCCTCCTAAACTCTTAAGCAAACAGGAACTTTACCAAAGCTCCCCTCAGTGCAAGACTGACCAGATCTCCGTCTCGTATTTGAGCAAGAGACACGCGACAAAAGCAGCTAAGAAGAAATCAAACAAAGACACCTTAAATAGGATTTAAGGTGTTTAACCACATCTCTTTCACTCTGCCACTTTCTTTTCTGTCCTTTGGTACAAAATTGGTGGATAAAGAAGCGTGACAAAAGCGGCGCGCCTCACACAGCATCAGTGTGCAGCAGAGCACTCTGCTGATATCATCGTGGCTCAAGCTTTTAACAAGCACTCTGCAAATCAAAGAAATTATAAATGGGAGTGACAAGATTGGTGGCTATCATTCACTCAATTATATCAAATGGCCTGACACATGTTGATAAACACAGATAATTACTTGTGAAAAGGTTCGTCATTAACATTACATCATTACTTTCTGGCATTCTGGTGTTAAGTGTCTAACAAGATTAGCCTGCCAGGCACGTTTCTCCTCTCAGCTGAGTAGACAATGAACAACTTTACCAGCTGGCTGCTTTTTTTAATGTCTGTTATTTATGAACTCTCAAATTTGGCTTCATATTTAGGAATAGGAGGAGAAATTAAATGATTGCTGTCCAAACAAAATCATGTATATTTTAAGGGGTTTTTTTTCCCGTTTTCTTCTTGTGCACAAGAAAAAGATGAAAGTAATTTTGCTTTATGGGTTGTAAAAATGTATGTACTTTGCTTGCCTTTTTATTAGGTATAAATACCTAAAACCATTGAAAACTAATGCAGCACATAGATAATAAATCAGACCTGAATGATGGTTATGAGGCTTATTTTTTTGTTCAAACTGTTTTATGGAGGTCGCAGTTTGTGATGTTGCTGAACTATTCTCATTGTTTTGTTCATCAGATTTTTGTCAGCGAGGGTAACTTAAATAACAGAAATGCTTCTTTGTCTGATGCTATGTATATAGAATTTCAACAGCCCCACAAAACCACATCCTCCAAAGTAATCACAGTTGAATCCTCACCTCTGTAACACTGCAATCTTTATAAAGGTACAATTAATTACAGCCAGGATTGTAGCTGCATCACTTTAAACTGGGTGCACTTAATTAACTTGCAACTATTTTGGAAGCTTTCTGAGTTGGAGGAAAATTTAAAGTCACAAAGCTTTGATTCTTTTCTCCTTTTTTTTGTCTTAATTTAAAAAAAAATATCATGATGGAAGAAAAAATTATATACTGTGAAAATAAGAGTCATGACACATATGGAAAAAATAGCCTTGAATATAGTTTTGTTCTTTTTAGATTGCCCTCTCTTAGAAGCCTAGCAAATGGTCATGAATGCCATGAGGTGAATTGTGTGAACTATTTTGCAACATTTGCTGACAGCTTTCCTCCGCTATATTCAGAAGAAATACTTTCTCCAGTTTTCTCACGCAAAACCGTTCCCATAAAATCCATACTTTTTTTTATTAAAGTGGCAAAGAGAAAAGAAAAAACAAAAAACAAAAACAATTAAGCGATAAGATTGCAGAGGTTGTGTAGTGCCTATTTTTCACAGCTATTATTATTCTCCCATTTCCCACATATGTTGCTGTAATGAACCCAGAAGCCCTGTCACTATGTTACAGCAGGAATCTGATGATGGCCTCTTCTAAGCAGCTATCACACACCATCTGGTAGTACTATTCTTCAGCTGTTTGAAGAATCAAGAAAATCAACCCATCATCTACCCCCACGCTACCCCCTGCACTCATCCACACAAATACACACCCGTGTGTACACTTGCGACATGCACCTGCACATATACACACGCATGCATAATTTCATCCACACACACTTCACTTTGAACGCACACTTTTCTCCTGACCGCCAGCGGGAGTGTGATGTCATTACAGCTCTCTAAGGCCTCTTACTAGCCAGTGCTCTATAATCACTCTGGTTATATATTAGTACAATGCATTGATTACCCCATAATCCAATCACTCGCCTGTTATTGATCTTTTATAGAGCACCCCCCAGACAATAAAGCTGAAGCCACAGACTGTGGGTCAATAGGCACACAGGGAGAAGAGTCTCCTTGCAGCTAATTGGCTTATGAAATAATACAAACATTTTGCTTTCCCTACACCAGCAGAAATCAATGCAGAGCAGAGCTGGTGCATTCAGATTATTTTCTTTTCTTTTTCTTTTTACCAGGAATTGATGTCTCGGTTACACATTTCAGGCTTCGTGCACTTTAATCTTTTATTTTTAACTTTCATTTTTTTCTTTTGCCACTATTTTTCTATTTTACTGTCCTCCACTTTCTCTAAACCTAATGCTTCCTTTTTATTTCCCTGTAATTTGTCCTGCCAGTCCATCTTTCTTCCACTTGGTCTTCTCTCCTCTTTACCCCTACTCCCTCTATGTCCAGCCTTCAACTGATGTTGGATTGCCAGATAAGTTTCTTCTTACAGCAAGACCACATCTGACACCCAGCTGTGTGGTTCATGGGCTGCAGGAGCAGCTGCTGGTCATAAATCACCCGAGCTGGAGGAGCTTTGGCACTCCTTCTGTCAGCCGTGAAACAAAGACATAGAGGTAGCGGGGGGTCAGAGGTATCCAACCTGGGCAACAGCAAGAGACCCAACGCCACCTCTGTAGTGCTGCACAGAACAGTTCTAAATTATCAAACCACACTGTAAGACTGGGTGAAGTCATTTAGGAATATATGCAGTCAGGGTGCAAGAGGATATAAATGCAAAGTCAAAAAGTATGCTGTAATATGGTATGCAAGCAATTATGGTTAAAGAGGCAGTGCAGCCTGCGAGCTGTGAGGTCAGACAACAGACAACCCCTTGCTGAGTTACTGTAGCAGAAGAAATGCAAATAAATTCGATCAGAAAGTGAAGTTCTTTAAGGAAAGACCTGCCAAGCATAAACACAGTAAAAAGCAATAATATAATATTTTGCTCTAAATTAGGAATAAAGCACTGATTGTGCGCAAAAATTAAGTTTAGTGAGCAATTTCATTAAAAAAATATCTAACATGGATATATGCCTTTTTTAAGTAATTAAAAAAAAGTGTTTTTATACACTAATTTGCACCATTTCTGTAAAATATACAATAAAATGTATTTATCTATAATAACAAAAAACACCAAAACCAGGCAACAGGTAATATGCAATATAATGCATCAAGATGCTCGGGCATTCTGTCATACTTTCAAACTCTCAAATTCAATCAATACCATCCCTGCTGAGAGCCATTATTTGGTTTCCTGCCATGTTTTTGGTTTGACTGGATCTACAAAGGGGTCTCGAACCTGCAGCTTGTTCCCCATCTCCAGTGGCTTCCTGTGGCTTTGACATAAAAACTACATGAATATCATCACGAAACTGAACAATGTTTATATGTTTAAAAATTACATTTTTGTTTATAACGTCTATGATTCATTGGATCCAACCAATTCAAAAGCACACCAAAAGTTTTATAAAAGGAAAGAGTTTCAGCACCAGAATTACTCAGTTGGTAGGGCCTTTGAGATGACTATGCATGCACATGTAAGCAGAATTGGTCTGCATGTAGTTCAGACAATGAGTTTGTGCTACCTGAGTTTACAGAGGTCTATTTTTTTTAGGTTTTCCTGTTACTTTAATAAATATTTTAAGCCTGTATTTAAATGTAAATTAAGCCCCTATTATTGGAAAAAAAAAAAAAAAAAAAAAAACTTGTCTAAAAAATGTCAGTACTGGTAATTTTGCTGTCGTGTGAAGCCAAAACTTTGTTGGGTGCCAAAAATGTTTATATGCAGGAAAAACCCTGCACATGGGAATAGATAATAGATATTTAATTCCTTGTTTTATCATTAAAAATAGCAACAACAAAAAAAGATTTTGCTTCTATAAACTTATAAATGCAACAGAAACCTGGTATTATTGTAATAAACATGTAAAGTTAAATTGCCAAATAGTCATAAGCAGCTCACAGTGAAGGAAACTAGGTTAAAAGATTTCAATATTTTGGCTCATGGTAGGCTCATTTATATTTAACAGGCTGTGTTACCTTAACTGTTAGACTTAAATATGTTGTGCAGCTCCAGTACATAGAGACTTTTTTAAAACCTCAAAAATGGGTGTTTTGATGGAGCGTGGCCCCCAGCCCCGCTCGATAAGAGTCAGACTGTAATGAGTAACAGTTCTGTCTGCTCTTGTTTGGTGAATTAACATGCTTAGACGTGCATGTCTGTTCACATGTATGATAAAATATTTTAATTATTAAACCCCTGGTTGGGAAACGAATGCATGAGCTTATTATCATGGGTGAATATCTTATCCAGATATTAAGGGAAATTGCTAAATTAACACAAGAAGTTTTGAGTTGGGGTGGGGAGGAGGGACTGCATTTACTTTGTTTTTTTAAGCAGACATGCACACTGCAGTGGGCAGTGCATGCCCTAGCTTAACCTTTTAGCCACGGTCCCTTAATAATGTTGTTCAAAACTGAGAACGAAAAATATTTGGAAACAGAATGAACACTTATTTTGTCTGTATGTATTCTGTAGTCAGCAGAATTATGCTAGGTTTTTTTTAACCTCTTACAGTTGCTTCTCAATCAGAATATGAAAATGTCTTGTGACTTGTTTGAACCCAATGAGCAATAACCTCTGAAAAAAAATGCAAATGACAAATGCAACACATCTGTGTAAGAAAATAAATCTGTTTTCAGATCCAATCCCTGCACAGTACACTAAACTGTTGAAGTGTGGAGATTGTGCAGATTGCACAGAACTGTAATTCAAGACCCCCTTCAAAGTCACCTCTCAGTGTTTATACTTCAGCCCACACAAGGCTGCATACTTTTGCAGATTTCTGTATAATAAATTGGGTGTTATTTTACAAGACACCAAATCTCCTACAAGATAAAGAAAGGAAAAAAAAACGAGAACAACAAGCATGACGGCTTGGAGAGAGGATTGGCCATAGACACGAGACACTAGGGAGAGGAGTGGGAGGAGAGTTGTGTTTTCTTTTTAGATCTATATGTGTCTAAAATCATGTTCTTTATGTTGCTGCTCACAAACATGACATACGACACAAACACCACAAAGACAAAGCCTCTAAGAAAAACACGGAAAGTGTCAGTTTCCAGCTTTTTCATCTCCTTGAGCAGAAATATAATTGCCAATGAGGAAATAGCAGTAGGTAGGATGTCAGCGGAGAGGAAAGGGCACAGGGAAAAGAGAGCAGATTATAAAAAGGTATAGAGGGGAAAGGATGACAAAAGGGAGAAGGAAAGGAGAGGACTTCTTTGCCCTTTGGTGTGCAGCAAAGGCAGATCGATAACACCGTAATGAGCGTGGTATTAGCTGGGGTGCAGAGGGACTGAAGCAGAATGGAGGGAAGGTGGAGGGGGAAGGGGGAAGCCAGGATCTGATTCCCAACAGCAAACAACACCAGTGCTGTAGACACCAGAACCAACACCTGAGAACACCTATTAAAGCCAGATGACCCTCTGCTCAGCTAATGATGAATCCACCCTCGTACAAAGTCCTCACACACACATACCCACGCTCACATGTACACACTCACATGGGTTTAGTACCCGTCACAGAGTTGTTCCGACTCTGCCAAGCTGCTACTAAAGCCAAACACATCACCCAAAGAGGGCTAACAGAGAAAAACCAAGCCTAATCCTTACTAAGAAAAGGACTACACTCAACATCACCTCTCCTTTTTGGTACAGATTACCCAACAATGGCTTCTGCCACTCTCTTAAATCCACTACACATTGGCAATTTGTATTAGAAAGCAGGGAGACACAGGGATTGTCTTTGGTTGGTTGAAAAAGAGAGAGGAGGACCAGCAGAGAGAAGTGGGGGATAACCATCAGGTATACTCAAAGCCAATCTGTTGCCTCATCAATAGGCTCCTTATGCTACGAGTGCCATGTGCAGGGCACACAGCTCTGCTAGCCCCCAGATTCGGCTGTCCGACTAGCCATCGAGGCAGGCAGAAGCCATGGGATGCAGATAGATGGCCACGGCTGGGTCCTCTCAATGGAAGGATCAAAGCGGGAATCAAAGAATGGGCCCCCTTCTTTGTGCTCGTGTGGATCCCAAAACAAACGCATCCTCCTTTCTGTTGGAAGCTGCATAGAACAGACTGTCTGCAGGAACAGATGGTAACAGAGGACTACTACTGGGAGACACCTCTGCAAGTGCTTAATTCAACACATCTCTATGTCTCATTTATAGACAACAATCATGTGAAATCACTTCTAATCCAACATATACTAGACCATAATAATACACTATATGGTATCTAGTTATCCAGCAATTAATTTATCAACAAATTGTTTTTAAAAAAAGCCTAATATAACTTATTTTGCCACAAATTAGTTTTTTGTCCAAAACCATGGAATACGATGCAGTGAGTGATCTTGCATACACAGTATCTGCAAATTCATGATTGAAAACAGCTTTCAGCAAAGCCTATATACACATACACACCTCCACATTTTATTTATAGGCACCTTTTAAGGCACTGAAAAAATCAAAATCAGTCTGACTAGACTAGAGAACTAAATTTGTATTGATCACCAAGTGAAAACAGTCTAACAAATCCACTTATCTTGTTTGAGGAAATAAAACTAATTTTTAAACTTTAATATCATTAGTAGGGAGGAAACTGAGATAGTGTCACACACAGAGTGACACTGTGTGCTACAGTGAGATAGTCCTCACTGTAACAAAAAGTAAAATCCTACTGCCAGACTCAAAATTTTGAACGTCAGTTTACTTATAAAACAGAACTTTCTTTATATTCAAAAGAAGTTTGGGTTTTAAATAGCCTAGGTTACTAAACAGCCTTCACTGGAACTTCTGCCAGCACCATAAAAGATTCCAGTGGCTGACATTGTGCTGGTGTGAAGGAAGAACTCAGATAGGTATATCATCAGATGTATAACCCTTTTTTAATATAATCCAACTGTCTGAACAATCTGTCACTGAAAGCACTTGGGCTGTTACACTCATTCTAAAAAAGAAAATTGCCTTGCTAGAATTTAGATGTTTTTGTTTAGTGTAAAACAATCAAAATTGTCAATTTTGTTTTATTATTATTATTTCCTCTTGTCGTGAAGAGTCACAGTCTCATTCACAGCCAGTGAGTAGAGAGATTTTCTCAAGCCCATCAGAAGCAGGGCTTCCAGTAGATATAACCCATGCTATGGTAATCACATGCTAATCACAGTTAACACCAGCACAGGGTCCTATACTCTAGATTAATGCATCCGTGGCATATTCACGTTTCCATTAGCATAAATCAGGTTCACCCTGCCTTTGTAATTAGTGTTTTCGTGTGAATGATAATAGGATATGGTGATTAGGTCAGGGTACTAGAATGGAAATGACTTGTCAGCTAAGTCGGCCTCAAACAGTTCCGCACATGATGGACTATCAATATGTGCTTCCTCAAGAAGCAATTAATGATCTAGAAAGATAATTGAAGTTTGACAGTAAGATGTGGAAAGCAAAAGGAGACCATTAATCAAATTTCGGCAATAGTTGTCATCGCAGAGTTTTGATTGACACTTTTTTCTGACACCTTGCATTAAAGGACAACTTCAGTCCTACAAACCGGATCCCTTCAGAAAATGTTTTCCAGGCTGCAGGACACCTTTTAGGATCAAAACATGGGAATGGTTTGTGGACCCCCATTCTTCTCCCCAATTATGTGCATGAAAATTCAAAAGGCCTGACCTACTAAAGCATAAGTATAAACTACAACCAGTTTCACCTCTGTTCCTCTGCAATCAACATGCAGTAAAAACCTTTTTTGTACAGCCTGGAATCACCATTTCATCTTTTTCATAGGAAGCAGTGTGGGCGGGGTGGGGGGGGGGGGGGGTGTATGTATGAGCAAATACATGCGCTTGGGAACATGCGGACTCAAGATAGGATCAGTGTGTTACCCATGTGTGTAAATTTAAGAGACAGACATGAGGACAGATATATGTGCGTGTGTGTCAGTGCAATGCACACCTGTGCGCTTTGATGAAATTCACAATACAAGCAGGACAAGCACCAATGACTGGCCAGAAGTGCAGTACACTTTGTTGGGTATTGTATCCCTCGGGAAACCCCTTCCTCTCCTGACATCCATGACATGGAGCATTCCTCTCAGGCTGGTGACCCCACATGACGGACGAGAACCTCCATGCCTATAACCAACTGATGAGATCTGCTGCAGCCCTAAGAGAGTGAAAGGTAGAGGTTGTGATCAGGAATGTGGAAAAAAAAAATCAATCTGTTAGGTTTACAGTAGATCACGGCAGCAAGGAGAAAGGAATACATGGCATGTAATCAAAAAATGAAAATCACTCTGATTTTAAATCTTGATTTAACAGGACTGGTCACTCTTTGTGTAGCTACCTGACACCCCTGTTTTCATAGTAATTTATGAGCCTTGACCTGTGAATCTGAACACCCAGCTCTGGCCTCCAAAAACCCATCTTCTTTATGGGTATCATAACCCCTCTTTGAACTGTTTGCTCGGAATCACAGCTTTCACAAAGTCTTAAATGTGAAAACCGATAGTCATGACGAAACTTTTGGTTTCCCTCTCTTTTTTTTCTGGTGAGGGTTACGGTTAGGATAAAGGTAAAGGTGGGGTTACTTTTCAGCCTTTTCTGGGAACATTACAGCTTGCCCATACAGTTTTAGCCACAGTGCAAACACCACTAACACAAGGGTATACAGAACGTCTGTGCAGCATAGCCTTTTATACATCCAGTTAGCCCACATTTACCTGGAGGACTCTGTATCACAGTGCAGCTCTTGTCATGGTAGAGGAATAGCTGAATGAGAGATTCTCAAACAGGGGCAGTAATTTGCAGAGTGTGTTTCTAAGTTATTCTAGCTCCCTGCAGCTCAGCAGTGGCTGACCCCTCTCCCCTTCTGTCTGCTAAGAGGCCTACAGGGAGGAATCAGCCCAAATTACCTTTATTGATCCAGAGAGACAGGTGAATACCAAGCAGGTCTCTTTTCCCTTCACTTGTCTTATCTCTCATCCAGCATTTTCATCTCCCCATCCCCCCTCCCTGCCTGCAAGAAGACAAAATTTTTAAAAAAAAAGAGAGAGAGAGAGAGAGAAACAGGGAGCGTTTATGTGAGAGGGAGTGTTCTAACCAGCACATGCTACTGTATCAGCCACAGCAGTGATTTACTGGTCACATTCGTGTTGCTGTGATTAAACCTGCCTTCTCTCTCCTCGTTCATCTTTCACAAGCTACCGAGTGAACGGGAACGGCAAGTGCCTGTTTTTCTGTCTCCAATCTGCCGTTGTCCTTTCGCCCCAGCATACAAATCACTGTAGCGGTGGAAAAGATACTCCATTAGGTCCAACTCTGAGTTAAATCAATGCGTGACTTATCAAATGAAATAGGGGATTATGAGGTAATCACCTGACAAACGTTACTGAAATTGTAATTATCTCCACTGCACACATCTCAGAGACGGAAGACCAAACTAACTATTTAAGAGGAGGGTGGGATAACAGGGTACAGAAAAGCACAACTGCCTTTTCTCTTAGATAGCAGTGTGAGCCAGCATGTTCGTGGAGCGAGAAGAACCAGAGCAACTCTTTGGTTTATTTCACTCAGCAGAGATATATGTAGCTACTATGGGGTTCACTTCATTGACAGATCTATGCTTTAGCTTGTGGAAAACTGCTGCCCAGTCTGTTTGTTTCTCCTGCTTCATGACACGCGTGTCCTCTTTACATCATTTTTTTAAGGAAAACTGCTGTTATTAGTTTATTGTTGCTTTACTTTGAAAATTGGAGTTATAGAAATGTCTTTTTTTATTCCACTGTGAGTAGAAATCAGTTATTTACCTTTGCCGGCTAAAGCAGAAACCCCTGACAATGTATCCATATATTTTATCTCAGCAGCAGGAAATAGAAGATATTCAGTATTTCCAGAAATTAAACTTCCAGAATGATATAATGATCTATTCCAGTGTATAAACAATTTATATCATTACATTTCTTAATAGGTGCAGATTCTGCATCATAAATGACATGTTAAGTATTTTCCTATGCATTCATCTGTACAGTGATGTACAAAGAAACATCACAGGAGGGACGTTCTGTAAAACTCTGTTTTTATATACATATAGAGTTTGAATTTTACTCCATCATATAACTGAAATTCACTGATTACTTCTCAAGTACAACACAGCCCCCTAGTGGATGTACTGAACTATTACACTGCAGTGCTGCAAACCAGGGGAAGACTCACTTTTGGCTCTCTTGCCCCATCTTTTGGTCAAAAACCCACATTGAGCTTTGTAGCTTTCTAAATGCATTGCATTTATATAGCGCTTTTCGAGATCCTCAAAGCGCTTTATAGTTCCACTCTTCATTCACTCTCACATTCACACACTGGTGGAGGCAAGCTACAGTTGTAGCTACAGCTGCCCTGGGGCAGACTGACAGAAGCGAGGCTGCCATATCGCGCCATCGGCCCCACTGGCCATCACCAGTAGGCGGTAGGTGAAGTGTCTCGCCCAAGGACACAACGACCGAGACTGTCCGAGCTGGGGCTTTCAATTACAAGACGAACTGCCAACTCTTGAGCCATGATCGCCCCAACTAGATTGAAAACTCCATTAGGATATGTGCAGCCTATCTACATTATTAAGGGTTGCATTGCATTCAGTCCCCTAAAAATGAAATGAAATGTTCATTAGAGTTTTTACCAATTTTATGCACACAAATAATGAAACACAATTCTCTAAAGGTTCTGTGTAATCTGCAAAAGTTTCTCTATAGTGTAGTGGTTTACAATTTGCCTAGCACAGGAAAGCTCCCTGGTTTGATCCCAGGAAGTGACACAAACCAAGACATTCACAGCTACCTGCTAAGGTGACACATTAAGAATCAGCAAGCAGGTAAAAGTAGCTTCTTCATGTATCATCTGAGTGATGATATTGAAAATCCCATCAAATAAACACGACTTCAAGCACAGTTCCATTGGTCTGCATTGGTTGCATTATTTCACACACTTTGTTCACCTCGAAACACTGGCCTTCAAAATGCAATAACATGACTACCAATTAGTCTCAGTCATGTTGCACCTGTTCAAACATATTTGGAAGAACAATTTAATCATGTGTCAGAGCATAAAAGAGGCCTCAAGTGACTTATACAAGTGTTAGACAAGAAGATGTAGCAGCAACAACACAGAGGAAGAGGAAGGCAATTAGCATTTGTGTGTGTGTGGGGGGGGGGTTGATTACTGTAAGCATACTACTACACATCATATGACAGTATTAAATATTTATTTTGTTGTAGTTCTGTATATATGCACTTACTGTACTGTTTCCTAATGTGTTTATATTACACAGATATAATTATTGACTTTTGCTACATTTTTTACTATGTAAAACAAGTAAAACTTTGGATGGATGGATGGATGGATAGATAGAACAGCAATTTGGCAATTTAATCAAAACATTTTCTGCTTTTTTTGTAAAACGGTAAAGCTGAAATTTAAGCATAACGATAATAATTATAATTTTCATTAAAGAGCATGTCCATACTTGTGGATTAACCATTACAGAAACATAAAAAATGTTAAACATAAAAAAGAAACATAAAAATGACAGAGATGTGTGAAGGTTTGAGCATTCAACACTTTCAGATTGTGCTTTAAATTTTTTGAGAAACTGAGCCAGAGTTTTTGGAAATGTGTTTGAACAATTTCTTTATCTAAAACATATACATCATCCCTACCTAACATTCTCCAACTTAAACATTGAGAAGAAAAACTGTGCTAGAATTTACCATGTGAAATTCATACCTTAATTCATATACATCACATTTTCTATTCCACACCAGTGGTGCTTCTTGTCTACAAATCTGCCAAAGACAATCTTGTGCATATTCAGGAGCACACAGCTCCCTTTTTGTATAACTGGCTTAACTGTCTTCGAGCAACAGAACAAACAAGAGAACTATCGAAACAACAGATACGAACCAAAATGACCAAAATGCATCTCTAACTGCAACCCCTCTGTTCTCACAGCCCAACAAAGGTGTGCCTGTGGGAAGCTGGTTGATTAAGATCAGTCCCAACTTGGCCGAGTCACACTTCATCACCTCATTAGGTGTCTACAATCACACCACCAGTGCAGTCAGAGTTCACAGGGGCATGCCTCCACTTAAGCTCACCAGATGAACTAAAACAAACAACAATATTCCATTAGAAACTCCCAAAATTATTATCCATTGATATTTATACATTGATATTTGAACAGTAATGAATACTGAAGATTGATTAACACCAACTTGTGACTTCATATAAGACAAACATGAACTGATTTGAATATAACCATAATCTCCACTGCACTGGGGGTAAAAGTGATATCCATCGCTCCATATTTATGTGTTTCATTGTCACTGGTTGCATCTGTTTGTAACCAAGGTGCATGACAGTTGTGACATGTGGCTACTTGAGACTGAATATTACTGTCTTAGGTTTGTATTCTTTACACTCAAGTTCACACCAGCACATGCAAAAGCAGCATGTGTCTGATAAAACAAACTTTACAAAGCTGAGTTAGGTTTTGGGCAATGTTCAGCATTCAAAGTCTCAATGGTAAATAACAGTTTACTTTTTATTATCATATTTGCAGCTGCATTATCCAAGCATTCAGCTGGCTATCATTTCACGAGGACACACATCTTTCCCTTGTTTTATGTTTATTCCTGGACGTGAGCAGATTTCACACCAAAGTAAGTGACACTCCAGTAGCTTTAACACCCACGCATGCCTGGGAAAGTCCCAAAGCTCCTACAGTTGCAGACAATTACTTCAGTAATTCATCAAAATCTATGATCTCAGTTGAATATTTAGACATTAAAATGAATTTTGATGCTCAGGACTCAGATTGTGATCACTTGCTCTAGAAAGTCATTGTTTTACCTTTTGTGATGGTTTATTGAACCAACAACACCATAGTTTTTTTCTTTATTAATCAGAGGCCTGTACTACTATTAAAGTATCAGCGAACAAGTATTTTGCAAATTATTAAACATTCCTACGTTGAAGTCTGTCTATGATATGTCACATGTGCTGGGGTGATGCATCGCCCCCAGTGCAGTTAAGAGCCCAAAATTTGTCTCACCACAAAGGCGTGCAAACTTTGCACTCTTCAGAACACCTACAGATGATCTAAAAAGTTCCCATGGCACGGTTTAAAAGGTCAACACTGGTGTGACTTGAAAAGTTCAACAGTTCAAATGTGCAGATATGTTGTTGAGGCTTTAGCAACCCATACTAGACTACTCATAGTACTTGCATCATATCCAAAGTAGAGCAAGCTCATGAAACAGAACTTTAACATGACAAGTGTCACTTTAATTGCTATATCGCATGATTGCTGGCTGATGTAACTATTTGGACATGTCATATGTTTTGTGGTCCAAAACCCAAGACTCTGTTGGGATTTACTACAATTACAAGCAGTAGAACTTATCTTATTCATAGCCTTTTCCTTTTTTGTTTTCTTTAGGTCACGAGCAGTTGTCCAAGCATTTCACTACATATCGTACTGTGTATGACTGTGTACGTGACAAATAAAATTTGAATTTGATTTAAATTTGAGTAGTCACAACCTGATACCATAACTTTAAAATAATAAACTCATTCACTTCTGCATTCCAGTAAGGACACATTGTTATTATAAACATCATCAGAGGAATTTTAGAAGAAAGGTTGAGATGTCACTCTCTAAACAGGCAACTGATATGGCTCTAAGTTCACAGGCTTTTATCCTTAGATCGCTATTAATTCATGTTGGTTTACTGGGTGATATATGTTATATAACCAGAAAAAAACACAAGATACTATACATATGTATAGAATGATGGTGCATTATATGGGCACCAATAATGCACCAATAGCAGGCGGAATAATGGACCAGTAAAGGTTTGCAATGAGTTAATCTAGCTCTTGTTAACACACTCTACATCAGTGTTGTTTCTGTGCCTACACTTGCTATGATTTTAAAGCAAGCGTAGGCACAAGCATAAGAACTGGAACATACATTCAGTCAAACCAATTCAGTCACTAGTTGGTTTTCAACAGTTTAAACAATCAAGATCATGGGGGTTAGCTCTAGCTAAGAAAATACAACTAGTCCATGAATGCTTTTGTTGTAAAGTAGGGGTCCATAAGGATAGAGGTTGGGAAACATTGAGCAGATGAAACACAGTGGTTCTCTATTGCAAGGTTTGTTATCACATGAGCCTGTTAGCACCTCCCCCTTTCACCCCAAATCCTGCTTGACTGAGTCAAACTAAGAGCCTAATTTTAAAAAAAATGCAAACCTAATGTTAACAGTTTTTTGTTTCCTCGCCTCGTGCCTGTCAGATTCGACCTCCTGCTTCATGCTTGCTCCCCAAATATGCGGTGTCATCCCAAGGAGGACGTGTGACTTTATGGGTTAGGTCTGATGCACTTCAGCGCACAAGTTGGTAGAAGTCCTTTGATGGCCCACATAAAATACAGATTCTCTGCTAATGTTATCAGTACATTTTCTTCTTCTAAAATGTTTCACCTCCGTTTGTCTCAGCCAAACTTTATGGTCTCTGGTGACAGGGGTTTGCGCCCTCCACCTGTCCCACAGTTTCCGCGCTTCACGCGACACTGCACAGGAAATGGTGCGTTTAACACCCTGCACTTATCCGTGGGAAAAGGGATGTTCAGTGGAAAGAAAGCGGTTATAGCCAGTAAAGTGAATGCAAATATGGAAAGAAAAAGCTCTGCTACAACGTCTAATTAAGGGATCTGCATACATTTAGAGTGACTTGTAGGATATATTCATGTGAGGTTTTAGATGTTTCAGTGCCATAAATAAATACAGTAAGTAAGAAAGGCCCAAACAAGTTCTGCACTTGCATAAAATCAACCTGATATCTTTCGAATGGAAAATGTCACAGTCTACTGGAGAAGTTCTCATTTTCCCTTGAACACTTCAGTCAATCAATGCAGCGCTGAATGCTTAATTTGTGTGTGAGCGTGCAGTTATTATTTAAAAAGCAAATAAACTCCAGATAACGAAATTTATTTCCTGCATTTTATTATAAAATACAAAGGAGGTAGAAATGTGAAAGGAATAACTTAAGCTTGGTAACTGGTATTTGAACTATTTACATATAATTACAGGAATAAATTAAAAGATATATATATATAAATATTGTCCAATATGACAGCATGCAACATTCTTCAAAGTTCACGAAGACATTTAGTTCCGCTCCTTTTCAACCTCCTCCTCGTCATCATCGTTGTCTTCGTCGCTGCTGGAGTCTTCGTAGGTGCAGATTGCTGCTTGGACTGGATAGTTGCGAAGGAGTATTTCTGCGTCCCGGTACAGATAATCAAAGCATCTCGATTTTGGCCAGTACAACCTTAGAACAAAAAGCAATTGATGTTTTTATATTTGTAGACTTTACTCTTTTATTCAACGATGCCTTAATTAATAAAGCTCCACTTACTTGACTGGATGGATCACTTGAGGTGTTTTCGGATCTTTTGCGCCACTGAGGTCTCCATGGTTTGAAAGATTCTAAAAACAAAGAGATTTCTTTAGTCTTTCTGTCAAGTAAGCAGTGCGTGTTTGGATTTCAAAAATACAAACTTGAACGTGCAAAACTTACCTTGTGTCGGACATTGTTATCCTCATTTCGAAACCATGGCCTCCACAACTCGGACTGCTGGCTCGAATTGCCTCCGTTAGAAACAGACGATAGCCCACTCTTGTTAGCGCAGGTCTCCATGGCTCCTTGTGGTGGTCAGCTCTTCATAAAGTGTTGTGAGGATGTGGGGAAGCTGACAGGAACCGTCTTTTTATCAGGCCCTGGAAACCCGTGCCAAATTGCGTTTTGACGCGTCCCCAAGTGTTTCCATGCGCCACGGTGATAAGGTGCGAAGTCACACTTCAACAAACTACGGTCATTTGGTCACCTTCTGGTTTAATTTTGCATTAAGATTTTTTTAAACTGCCTGATAGTAATCTATTTAAAACTGTATCAGTAATGGTCAATTTCTAGCTATTTATTAATACAACTGCTTGCACAGTTGTATTATGTATGCAGATTGCAAAGTCTGCATGTGTTTTGTACTGTCAATATTGTGACAGGTTTTGTGTGTGTGTTGCTTTTTTTAATGATTATCCGTAAACGTAATTTTAAATTCAAGCACCTATTTTAATCAGCTTAACTTTTGTGAGAGAGAAAAGGCTGAACTCTTGATCCCTTTCTTTATCTCTGTCTGTCTGTGTAGCCATTTGGGTGTAAGGTGTGAAGAAACACGTGCCCTAATGTCTTTGTGTGCTCAGTGAGAAATGGAAGGAGGCTCGTGTGCGTCTGTGGGAGGGGCGGTGAGGCAGTTACACGCGCCAGCCTTTGTTGAAAACAACGCTGCAGCAGATGCAGAGCTGGAAGGCATCCACTCTTAAATGGAAACCCTTATAATAAAGTGTTGTGCAACTTTTGGAAAAGCCTTTATTTTTCAACTTCTTGTTGCCTAATTATAGATTTTCAAAGTTGCTAAGGCACATTCTTATGCATAATCTCCATCTTTTTGTCAGACCTGAAAGCCCAGTTTTACTATTGTGAAACCTCTGATTTTTTCTGGACAAAATCCAAAATAATAACACTCTATACACTATTTTAAAAAAGCAAAAACAAAAAAAAAAACACCTGAAAACACAGTGTTCGGGACATCATAACACAACAGCAGTAAACACAAGAAGTTTCAAGATTCACATTCAAGACTATGATGGTCTAATCTGCTGAGTCCGGGTTGTCAGCTGTGTCCAGCTCCCATCTTTCACATAACAAAAAGAAACAGAAGAAAGCATACAGTCGAGATCCATTAATGCTTTATATGCAGACATATAATTACACATACAGTAATTTACAGTCCTTTGGTCAGATTCACATATAAAATGAGAAAGGCAGGCACCTTAATGAGTAAATCACAGTATGACATATACAGATAGGCTCTGTATATGTTGCAGAAAGACAGTTTTTGGAGTTTTGGCTCATACACCCCCACAGAGGATTTTAAATGAGACAATCAGCATATGGTTAAAGTGCAAGCTTTCAGCATTAATTTAATTGAAGAGAGCCCTGTGCACATCATATTTCATCCTGTAACTTCTATTAGTGCTCACATTATAAATAAACACTAGTGTTATTTATACCTGTTATACTGGCAGTCTTACATGTCATAACATTACATCCACCATGTTTTAAAAATAGTGTGGAATGTTTCAGATCATGAGCTATTTTTTTATGAATTGTTTTAGATAAGGACTTATCTTGTTTTTGAGTGTAACCAGTGGCTTGCACCTTGGTCTAAACTGACTGTATTTCCATTCATTTCTTATTTATAAACCTTAACACTGATACACCTACCTCTATCACCGAAAATATGTATGTATTTAAACAAAATAAGACTTTGAAATCCATGATAATCTCTTTTAATTGATTGATCGACTGGAAGTCCCGTCCATCGCTTTAATGATTCTGAAGGTGCTGGAGGGGCCAGCAGATTTTGGGGGTTGTCACCCCTGCAGTGGTCTTTCAGGTCCTTCGGTGTTCCTGAACTAGCCAATGCAGACATTTTGACTGTTGATTTGGCCACTCCTGAAGTTTTTGCTATCTATCTAATAGATTTTCTTGTTTTTACAGCCTAATGATGCTCTGCACTTGTACTAAAACCAGTGCAGTGCACTACCACTGACATCTCCTTAGGCCTCATATGTCAAATTACAGTGAAAAGCTCTAAAATACAAATTCAGCTCTGTGAATCATTGTCAGCTACTCTTGTTGTTCCTCATCTTTCTTGTCTTCCTCCACTGTTGGTCTTAACCTTCGGCTAACCCTTGTTGGCTGTGCACTCTGAACAGGCATGCAGTGTGTTTGTTAAATTAGATCATTAGTAACAATTGCAAACAATTCTGAATTGCTGTCCTTAAGGAATGACATCTGTGCTGTAGCTGATTAACTTCTGCTTAGCTTTATGTATCACAAGTAAATTGCTGTGAAAAATGTGTTTTAGTAAGAGCGAATATAATTAGAGCCTTGCAAATGAGATTTGCTAATTGTGTCTAACCATGTAAGCTGTTTGAGTTTTTGTGGGGGGGGGGGAAATGAGATGAAATTGCCTTAGGATGGTGAGAATTTGTTTCAGAGATAGGGAGTTAGTGCTTTAGAAAAGACTGCCTCATCTGGAGAGTGCCTCCCCGCAGTGAACCAGCAGGGGGAAGTGTGGGGCTAGATGCTAAAATCATAATGAGAACACTCTAAAAGATGATGAATCTGAAAAAACTTACAATGCTCTATTGTGTGAATGAGAACAGACTGGACTCCACGCAGGCACTAAGTGTGCTTATTGATATCAATCAATCATGCCTGCCAAAGGGTGCTGCTCTTTTTCTAAGCATCACTTGGTGAGACATGTACTGTGAGGATGTCTATGCTTACAGGTGAGCCATGTATGACCAGCATAACATTTCTTTGCCTACTAGCCGCATAGACATCACAACACAACCCTGCAGTCAGAGCTTGGTGCTAATAAGGTCCGCACAGACCCCCCCCCCCCTCTCTCTCTCTCTCTCTTCCCCTCTCTCTCTCTCAGTCTGTTTTTCAGCTCTGAAGCTAATTGGACACTATGCTCTGCGCTGTTAGGCCCTTTTGTGTTTTGACGTCACTCTTTTGCTATGCTTTCAGGATAACAGAAAACTACCTTAGATGGATACATTTTATGTTCTTGCTATACAAACAGATTAATGCAATGTGTAAAAGAAAAAAATCAGCAAACAACTCAGCAAAACTGGGTCATATGTGTGTGCACACATTCTTTTCCTTATTTGTCATCATAAAGATACTCCTTGCATTTTGTGCAAGTTTTGTACCAGCAGGACTTCAAAATACAGATGGTAGTTTCTGACAAACAGTGTAAATAACATCAAAAGAGTGATTCAAGAAAGAATACGAAAGAGCAGCAATAGAAATGTGAGATCTTAGTAAAAAATTCCCTCCAAAAGATCACAGAGAATTTCTTTCAGACCTGTTACTTTTTTATACCTTTCTCTTTCAACATACTTTGTTCTCAGTCTCTTTTTCTCAGTCTTTTTCACACTCATTCACCCACCCTGCATAATGGCAACCACTGGAGGCAGGCGTTAAAACACAACTACAGTATGGATGCCATTTCTTAAACACAGCCACTCAAAACTGCTCATACGTATTTCTGCTAATCTTATTAAAATGTTACATGCCAGGGGAGAATGAGCTGAATGACAATACCAGCAAGTGATTGAGTTTTGTGGCTGTAATTTGAAAACTGGATATTGTGTTTTGATTTTTGAGAAAAGGATGGAATGTTTCGAGAAATGATTCCATTATGTGCTTCTCCAAGTTAAAGCTAAGACAGCAGGTAACCCCTGCAGGAACTGATTCTGTTATCTGATGCATTTAGTAGTCATTACTCACTTTAAAAGGCTGATTACCGCCACATAGGCTCCTAGCTGTCACTCTTCCAGCTGTGAATGACGAAGAGGTGGCTGGATTTGTGGTGACAGTTCAGATTCTGCAGCTGTGGTCCACTCTGTGCTGATACAGATAAGTTGTTATTGGCGTACAGTAGCTTCAATACATCCCCTTGCCATAATCACAATTGAACACACAGTAGCTGCATGTATTCCATTTACACCAATTACAAACCAGCATGTCGCAGTCATAATCATAAAGCGCCAACCATGAGCACAGCTGCAGTCATGGACAGCTCCATGAGCCCACATCTACAGTCATAGCCACAAAGACGGTGTCAGAGCTGCAGTCAGCGAGAGTGCTTTAGCCACAAAGACGGTGTCAGAGCTGCAGTCAGCGAGAGTGCTTTTTTTCTAAGTCTTTGCCTGAGCATGCAGCCACAGCTAAGGGTGCACTTAGACGCACTATCGCAACCAGCAGACATCTAGTGTACAACATAATACCTTATAAGAAAGAGAGATCTGTCTTTCTTCATGGGTCAGATTAAATGCAAATGCCTTGTTGTCAGCTTTGAATGAAGCAAAACTGAAATTCCCTTTCCCAGAGGACAGAAAAAAGAATCACACCATGCACACAAACACACGCAACAAAGCACAGAATATTAAGCACACTCATACACTCATTGATAGTCCAGCATAAAGCCATTATCTTTTACTGCTTCGAGCCATTAGGTGTTACTTAGTATTAAAGGATGAGCTGAAGATAAATTTAGGCAGATGAAATGCTCACACAGCTGCACAGAGACTGATTTTACAGAAAATATGGTAGCGCTCAGCTCAGCAGCAGGGAGATCTGCAGTATTTTAAAAAATATGTCAGAAATTGATCAGTGTCTGAATGTCTCCATATGCCATTCAAGATTTTTCTTATTTATAATTTTTACCTAAATAAATAATCAAATAAATGGAATAAAAATATTAGAAAAAATAATACAATAACGGTTTCTTCCTTTTTTTACTTTCTTTCTTTGCTCCCTCATTTAGTAGTGAAAGGGTCAGATGATCTCTTTTTTCTCCAAGTCATTTATCCCTCTTTTCTACAAAGACTTCTCTCCAAAATATTCTTCTCCATGGCAACAGCAAACCACAAACAACACTTTTGAAAGAAGTCATCATTCAGATTTTTATATTATTTGCACTGTAAATTATATATAAATGTATTCACAAATTATGTGTGAATACTTCAGTAAGGTGCACAGCGTATAGCTGTCATTCATGCAATTAGGTTATGTATTTATAGTTCCCATGGTTACGCTTCCTGTGTATCTGTGTTTTAATCATGTTCTTGCATTTTGGGTGAAAATCAGTGTCGCATTCTGTACAACTGGATTAAAAACATGATCTAATGTCACACTCCACTGGTAACTGTACTTTCAAGGAATGCCTGGTTTCTTCTTTTCACTTTCTCGGAACTGAGAAAATATCAGTGTGTATCAGATGACTGCCAAAACCTTCCTTTAAGCCTTCAAAGCGGCGGGAAGCAATGTGGTGGTGTAACATGGTAGCGCTGTCACCTCACAGCAAGAGAGCAGGTTTGGGTTCAAATCTGCATGTCGGCTGTAGTCTGCTGTGCATCATCGGTTTTCTCAGGGTGCTCTCACAGTGCAAAGATATTTATTTAAAACTATTTGGTGATTGTAAAGTGGCAGCAGTGGATCAGGCTGAGATAGGCTGCTGCTCTACTATGACGCTGGTCAAATAAATGATTAAAAAAATACTTTTCTCAGCCTTTTCTTATCTGAAAGAATTATTTTAAAAGTATAGTGAGTAGAGATGCTGAATCAAACCAGAGCATCCCCCATAGTTTCAGAATACATTCCTTGTTTGTTTTTGCACTGTTTGAATAATATACATACGCTTAAAATAAAATAGAATGGTAAAAAAGAAATGTGCGCAGTCGGAACATCAATTCTAGAAACCATAGAGTACTTTCATGTCATGACTTTTAAGTCAACATTCCAGCTGTTAATACAGATTTCTTCAAAGCTTGCAAGCTTTAATTTCTAAACTCAAAATCCAGCTTTCAAACTAAATTTGAAATATTTCTCACTCTGTTGGCAAAACCTCACCAACAGATCAACAGTTTAATCAGTTTGTGCCTGGAACCACAATTATTATCTGATCATTCACACAACCTGTCAGAATAATGTAGCTACTGAGAAGTTGTTAGATGGTGAATTCAGAATTTTTCTGAATTGCTGAAACACTAAAACTCATTGTCTGAACCAAGTGCTCAGTGGCCATAAACACAATTTACAGATCTCAGTGACTAATTTTTGCAAAACTCTAAAAACATTATCATTACAAATATTTAACACTGTGATGCACAAATGGCAAAAGGTACATAAAGCACAGATGTCCTAAATTAAAATCGATCACATTTGTTCCCAATGATGTGACACAGCCAATATAAGCCAGTTCAGAGAGCACACAGGTTGTTGAAGTTATTGGTTTCATATCTAAAATATACTGAAATTATCAGAGAGGCAGAATACATGTCATAGACAGGGTACAACAGGAAATTCAAGGAGCCTAGGAGGATGAAGAGCAAGACAAAGAGTAATGATTTCTCATGTAATTCAAGCTACTATAACAGACAATGGTCTTGTTCATGGAATGACTATAGGGAACAGGACAAAGAGTGCAACCCAACATGAGCAGATTCTTTGTGTCCACCAAAATTCATAGATCAAGACAAGAGAACAGGTACAGCACCACTGTGTTTAGTCACTGTCTTTATATCAGCACTGTATAATTTATGCAGTTTTAGTTTTAGTAACCAAGGTCATCAGAGTTAATACTGTACTGCATTAATATTTTTGTAACTGCACATCTATCTTTATGGACTTGCAAGATTGCCACACAAGGGTGGAAATTCACTCAGCAGCAAAAGGCCATTATACCTGACAAGCTGTTTCAAAACAGCTCCATAAAACTGCAGGAAATATAGCAACAAGTTACTGAAGGCAGTCCAGACTTTGTAGGATTCAACACCGTCAGCCTTTCCACCAGCGACTCTGTCTCCAGGGACAACAGGGTGCACATGAAGAAAATGCACTTTGAGTGCAACTCAGAAAGGGTCAAAGAGCTGCATTTTTAGCATGTGCAAGTAAGTGCACATTCAGACAAAGTATAGATATGGCAGGCTCAAGCTCAGTGAAATCACATCAGTATGTCCGGTGTAAGTCGATATTGCACATATTATACTCTACAGCACAATGCCGTCTTTCTGTAGCACTTAGAAAATTATATCTATTTCAACATATAGAACATGTTTGATGTAGGATACCTGTTCAGTCATGGTAATTTGACACTGTGCTGCCATAAGCAAATCATATGGTTCCCCACTATTATGTGACTCAAAGGCCAAATAATACAGAGCATCTTCTTGGGTCTTGCATTGCTGTTCAGAATGGTTACAATTATGGGCAATTATTGCCAAGCACCATCCACCTCCCTTTCCTCAACCTAATATGGGAGTTTTTCTTGTATGGTAGTGGAAGAGATATGTGTGTCAAGGCTGGATACACCAGACAGTTCTGTCCCCATTGGCTGGTGTGGGGGAGTATGCAGCGTTGATGAAGTGCTGCGGCCTGACCCAGCCCAAAGACACGATAAAGCCAAATGACAGTCCAATTTACGGTGCATTGTAGGCTTTTCACTGCAAGGAACTTGCCATTTCTATTTTCCACTATGTTTTTTAATGTACATACAGTAAATTTAAAACCCACTATCATTTTTTTTTCTATAATGCAATGCAAAATGCACTTGCTGGACTGTAAACAGCAAACATTTCTCCTGCAGCTATATACCTTGAACATTCTTCTTTTCATCTACTCATCTTTTCTTTATATAGTTTGAAATGGCTGCTCAGTTGTGCTTTTATTGTGACTGTCCTGTTTATGATCTGTTGCCATTGTTGCCTTTGAACAAGGTTTTAAGGCGAGTGTTTGATTTTGCGAGAAATGCCGGAGCTTTTTTATAACGCCGTTTGAAAACGTTGTTTTGTATTAGTAGTGGAAGGTTTCAAGAAAAGTGTTTTAGCAGTTCAGAAAAAAATGTAACTGTAACAGAATAAAACATATAGCAAATGTTTATGTTTTATATGTATTGTATATTTTGTAGGATTTATATATCTCACACTATAACTCATGAAAGAGACCAATTTCACTTCTTTTTTTTTCATATAACATAATTTTAAAAAGTAAACATAATACCCTGTGGGAAAATATGAGATAGTTTCAGCAATAATGAGTCATTTCTTTTCGGATAGTTTATCATTTGTAGAAGAAAATCTCTACAAAAAACACCTTTCTTTATCTTACTCTTCCTCCGCTGCCTCTTCATTTTTTTCCCCATCCATCACTGGTAACAAGCTTCAACTTGCCCTTGCGTGCAACTCTGAACTTACCTTAAATTGCATCTGTAGCAACCAGTCTGACCAATTTTGAGTTATGCTCTAGAAATGAGTCTGCACTGTAGTTCAGTTTAACTTCTGTCTCCTGTGGTTAGCATTTATCAACACAAGTGTATCACTGTGAAAAAGTATTTAAGAGATAAGAATGTGTTCAGAGCTCTGACCAAAAAAAGCTTGTTGTACTGAGTGAAATTGTTTATTGTTTATTGTTTATTTATTTATTTATTTATTTATTTATTTATTTATTTTGTCAAAACTGTGATGGAGAATTGGATGATATGAGAATAGCTGTAATTTATTATTCTAGAGTCAATAAAAAGGGGCAAAGCAAGCTTACATGGTTTGTTGACTATTTAAAGTTCTTTGATCCTTTAAGCCAAATAGAGGAATCGGCCCCCACATAGAGTATACATTGTGTAATACATGTTATGTAGGGTTGGTTCCAGCTACATACCAGTCCTTGAGTAAATACACCATTCAGAGAAAACTAATAAAGAATTTACAAGGAGGAGTTTTATATGCTAAGCCATGCTGCATACAACTCTGATCAGTGTCAGTTTAATCAAAGCTATCCGGTAGCTTCACGTGTAGCTTCCTGCACCTGCAAGCCAATAATCTAATGCTAGAAAATCATTTAAGATTCTCACGCTAATGTTATGTGTATTCTGTGAGCTCTAGGCTATGTTCTGAGAATGGCTATGTAGAAGGTCGAACTGATCCACTTCCCCACTTAATTGAAGTCCAGAGTGTTCCCTTGGAAACCATCTGATGGGGTAAAATGTACTGTAAAAAGACATGATTCAGAGAAAAATATGAGGGAAAACATAAAAATAAAATCAATCACAAGCAATAAATTTGTGCATCAGAACCTCAGATGTTATAAGGAAAAAAAGTGAGATTGTTCCTGTGTGGCTGTACTTATGTGGCTTTATATTAAAGTACTAGGGATAATAGGGGATAACACAGGGGTAATAAGTGTTTGCAAATGAAATTGTCTGTTTATCTACAGTTTGCGGTGTTTTAAATGCGCTAAAAGATTTAGAATCATCTTAACCTTTTTCGTGGTCTATCTGTTTTGCTAGTGTTACCCTTTTCTCTCTTTTCTGTCATCATTATTTCAGTTACTGACCCTCAATCACAGATGGAAAAATAAAAAACAAGGATAAATCACTGGGCAAGTGTGAAGATGAAGGTGCTCTGCTTGTCTTTCTGCTCTTCGCTGTGGTAAACTCTTGCAATACAACTCTTACAATAACGATTTAGAAAGACTCACCCATCGGAGCTGATGCACTCAAAAATACCCCTCATCAGAGACAATTTGGATGACAAAGGAGAAACTGAGAATTTTTGAGGATGATTTTGGAGTCCCTAACCAACCTTAATGAGAAGTGTGAGTTTGAAAACGGGTTTGTGTTTGTACAACAAGCATGCCCCTATATCTCCAGTTGGTACCCCAGCCTTAGTCAATGCCACAAGTCTTGCAGAGCTTGAAACTGAGAATCAACCCAGACAGTGTGATGCAATAAAAAAAAATTGTGACTAAAGATAAGAGAGAAAGAGCTGAACTCGAAGAGCCTGGATAAGAACTCACTGCTGGTGAGTGAAAGGCATGAATTCATCTTAGCAACAGTAGCAGAGTTATGCATTGCACGTAGCGGCAATGCTGATACAAAGCCATGAATATTTCACAGTATCTGTTTAGGAGTCTTCAGTGTTCCTATTTCTGTGGATGGACAGCTGCAGAGCAGTCAAAGCAGTGGGTGGTAGTAGCTTTAAAGCTTCAGCAGAGTGTGACTAAAATGTTATTAGGCAAACTGAAGGAAATTGAAGTGATTAGAAGTGATAAATGCAGCAGTAGTTTTGTTCTGCCTACTGATGCTGTCTGCTGTGTACTTTTACATTATGCATTGTTGGCTGTCAATTTCACGTAATGATGTGTAAATGCAATGTAGCTGTGAAAAAGTCCAGAGGAACAAAAGCATCAAACTAAATATATCCACTCACAACAGCACTGGACACACAAATGCATTTCATTTCAGTGTTTACACTGTATTTCTTTAACCCTCTCAAGGCAGGCGTTGCCGATTTGCAACAGTTAAAAACTAACAACCTGATTACCCCACATACATATTGTATGAGTTTTTTTTACTCAGAAGTACCACTGCAGGACTTGGTTGTGCATTAGCAACAAAAAGTTTAATTTGAGCCTGAGAGGGTTAAATAGATTTTATTTTTAATCATGGATTAGAATATTTTAGCTTTACTAGTTTATTTTATGTTTAAAATGCTGAACCTTAAACCATACAGCACTCCTACCTACAGCATCTTCTGTCATGAGTCACATACCTAGTGAACAGGGTCATTTACATGTCTCAGAGGACTGCAGGCGTTTTAGGGGAGATCAAGTGTAACGTTCAAAGCAAGACCTTTTACCTTTAAACACTATCTTTAACTACAGGTTAATTGTAGTCATTACTGAATAGCTCATCATTAAACCAATCAATATACAAATCTGACCTCAGGATACCAATCTGATTGGTCTCTGAATACCAGCTGTTATTATATTAATATTATATTAATAGGCTATAGTTTTGGTAAAAATCCAACCACATCAGTAAAACTGTCACTGCAATTATAGCGAGGACTGCTATAATTGCTCTGGCTTTCTCCCACAGTCCGAAGACCTACATTTAGTGGGGTTAGGTTAACTGGTGATTCTAAATTGCCCTTATGTTGAATGTGAAGGTGAATAGTTGTCTGTCTCTCTGTGTTATTAATCCTGGCAACCTATAATGGTGTTCCCTGCATCTCACTCTAATGGCAGCTGGTATAGGCTCCATACGCTCCTCAGTCAGTCAGTTAGTCAGACAGACAGACAGACGGACAGTGGTACAATGAGTGTTCACACTATCAAACTAACTGACAGGTCCTTAAACGATTGCACTGCAAGCAACCACTGGACACACTTCCTTTGATCAAAGCCCTTCAGATGTTCCATGTGAAAACACCACAGCATAATATCTTCCATTGTTGCTGAAGGAGAACAAAGCAAGCTTTGAGAAACTGTCTGAAATATGTATTATTGATCCACAGATGAATACAAGACGAAAAGAAAAGAACGGTGGACATTAAGCTTTGATGTGTCTTTTTCACTGAACACGGCTTTTAAAAACCTTGGTACTGATTTATGTTATGGTTTAAGGTTCATCACAAATGACGACCCGATTGCAAACACAATAGAGGCAGACAAGCAGCTATAGCAAAAACAAAGGTGAGTTTTAATAGAAAGCTGTTTAAAACTCTCGAGTTACCATGAAAACATTCAACTCTGCGGTTATGAAGAGTAAAGTCTAAAAAAATAACACAGTGGTGAAGAACTCGGGCAGCCAAACAGGCAGATGAAGGACTGAGGAAAGAGGTAAAAAAAAATTAGACTGAAACAGACAATCAGAGGGGTGGGAGGAATAATTGAAACAACACAACCAAAAACAGACATCAAGATTTTGTTTCTTTTTTGTAGTTTTTCAGTTCAGAGCATTTCCCTCATTCAGTGTAAAACAAATCTATAAATATGCAAATTACTCCTTAACACCTCCACCATTTGCCTGCAGACTCAGGGCCCACCCTCTGTAACTGGAGGCATCAGTCACTCTGTAGGATCTCTTGGTATGTGCTGGGGGAAAACAATGGCACGTTAATACTTGGGAAGTGTGTCTTTGTTAATCAGGACACTAAAACCCAGTGTACAGTCTGTAAATGAGCAAACTATGCACTCAGTTTTGAACCAAACAAAACTGAATGTTTCTTCTTTACTTACCTGTTTTGCACCTGTTTTGTCCCTATTACATTAAATCATTAGTAAATGAATTAAACTCTGGTCCTCTCCCATGTGTGTCTTGTCTTATCTGCTCTGCTCCCTTAAGTTTCCCCTCACTGTCTCTCATGGCAGATGGCTGCCCCTCCCTGAGCCTGGTTCTGCAAGATGTTTCTTCCCATTAAAAGGGATTTTTTTCCCTTCCCACTGTCGCCAAGTACATGCTCATAGTGTGTCCTCTGATTGTTGGGGTTTCTCTCTAATATTATAGGGTCTTAACCCTACAATATAAAGTGGTTTGAGGTGACTGTTGTTGTTATTTAGTGCTATATAAATAGAAGTGAATTTAACTTTGGAATGAATTGAAAGTGCTGGGTTGTTGGAAATGAGAAAATACTTCAAACCCTGGGCCTGCACTGGCATAAAATTTTCAACAGAGTAAAGCAGACTGAGAACACTAATGGCACCAAGGTTTTAATATATATGCATTTGTGATCATTCTGGTGATTGTAATTTTCATAATGTGAACAATTCATTTTGGTGGACCACGAGGGCACGAAAGCTTACATAAACTGGTTGAAGTGCATCTGCTTAAGAGGTACTTCATAAATTAAAGTAATGTGGGACTAATGAAGAAGGTTGCCTGATTTATTTAAAGATGAAAAGAAGGATTTACATGAGGTTGCGTTTCGGGGTTTTAATAAACATTTTTTAACTCACTAAGTAACATCCTAACATTTTGAAATTTTCTTTGGTACAATTAGGTTCTGAATCATTAATCACGGTGGCTCTGTTCACAGTCTTTCAGCAGTTCAACAACCCTTAATTAAACTAAAATGGATGCAAGTCGGATCGTGTATCCCATCAGTAGTCCCAGTGGGTGGGAGATTAATAAACTTGGCTAACATTTTTCATAAAACTTATCTTGGACTTTATCAATAATGGGTCAAAACAGATGAGAGCCATTTCTGAGTACTAAGACATGATGTTGAAGTACAGCAAAGATACTGGCTGATCAAATTACACTGGTGCATATATATATATATATATATATATATATATATATATATATATATATAAAAAAACACCCAGCACGCCCCTGCGGGCGGTTTATCCTTCAAACTCGGGTCCTCTACCAGAGGCCTGGGAGCTTGAGGGTCCTGCGCAGTATCTTAGCTGTTCCCAGGACTGCGCTCTTCTGGACAGAGATCTCCGATGTTGTTCCCGGGATCTGCTGGAGCCACTCGCCTAGCTTGGGAGTCACCGCACCTAGTGCTCCGATTACCACGGGGACCACCGTTACCTTCACCCTCCACATCCTCTTGAGCTCTTCTCTGAGCCCTTGGTATTTCTCCAGCTTCTCGTGTTCCTTCTTCCTGATATTGCTGTCATTCGGAACCGCTACATCGATCACTACGGCCATCTTCTTCTGTTTGTCTACCACCACTATGTCCGGTTGGTTAGCCACCACCATTTTGTCCGTCTGTATCTGGAAGTCCCACAGGATCTTAGCTCGGTCATTCTCCACCACCCTTGGGGGCATCTCCCATTTTGACCTCGGGACTTCCAGGTTATACTCGGCACAGATGTTCCTGTACACTATGCCGGCCACTTGGTTATGGCGTTCCATGTATGCCTTGCCTGCTAGCATCTTGCACCCTGCTGTTATGTGCTGGATTGTCTCTGGGGCATCTTTACACAGCCTGCACCTGGGGTCTTGCCTGGTGTGATAGACCCCAGCCTCTATGGATCTTGTGCTCAGAGCTTGTTCTTGTGCTGCCATGATTAGTGCCTCTGTGCTGTCTTTCAGTCCAGCTTTGTCCAGCCACTGGTAGGATTTCTGGATATCAGCCACCTCCTCTATCTGCCGGTGGTACATACCGTGCAGGGGCCTGTCCTTCCATGATGGTTCCTCGTCTCCCTCCTCTTTCTTGGGTTTCTGCTGCCTGAGGTATTCACTGAGCACTCGGTCAGTTGGGGCCATCTTCCCAATATTCCCAATATTCCCTTCCCCAAGAAGGGAAGGGAATATATATATATATATATATATATATATATATATATATATATATATATATATATATATAATCGGAGCGTGGTAATCGGAGCACTAGGTGCGGTGACTCCCAAGCTAGGCGAGTGGCTCCAGCAGATCCCAGGAACAACATCGGAGATCTCAGTCCAGAAGAGCGCAGTCCTGGGAACAGCTAAGATACTGCGCAGGACCCTCAAGCTCCCAGGCCTCTGGTAGAGGACCCGAGCTTGAAGGATAAACCGCCCGCAGGGGCGTGCTGGGTGTTTTTTTTTTTTTTTATATATATTCCCTTCTTGGGGAAGGGAATATTGGGAAGATGGCCCCAACTGACCGAGTGCTCAGTGAATACCTCAGGCAGCAGAAACCCATGAAAGAGGAGGGAGACGAGGAACCATCATGAAAGGACAGGCCCCTGCACGGTATGTACCACCGGTACATACCGTGCATATATATATATATATATATATATATATATAGATATAGATAGATATAGATGCAGCATATTTTATCTGTTCTGCCTGTTTTAAACTTTGAAATTGGCATCACAGTTTGATTTGGACTATTTCCAATGAACGCCTTTAATGATTTTCTTTTGAGAAAAATCAATCAATTCAATTCTTGAATAACTTTTAAAACACTGTACTGCAATGTGGGCATGCCAAAGTACATAATTGTGAAGCATATTGAAAATTGGCACTTTGGTATAATTACTGAGCGAAAAGACAAGAACAAATCAGGGAACTGAATAAAATTAATATCTAGCCAGCATAATTAAATTCTACATTGTAATAACAGCTTATTTTAGTTCCTCGTGTTTGTGAGCCCACACACTGACCCCTAATGAATCATTCCAGATGAGCATTAACATGTAATTACCTTTTGTCTCATTAGACAAATTTTGTCCTATTCCAAAATGTTATGATGGATCATTATAGTATTACCAGGCTATTTAGCTGCGTTGGGCTTACATTGTAAATCTACTTCGTACTTTATTCAATTCATAACACCGTAAATTATTATTCTCCTCCAAACCATCAATTATACTTTATATAATGACTCTGGTTTGTCACGTTTAGGCTAAGGGAAATGTGCACCCGTTTTGCAGTATCTATCTAAATACACAACTTTGGTTTAAAATAAATACATAAATTAATTTATCCAAACGGTCAATCCTACTGGATCGACGTACACAGAAGAATTTCAGTCGGCAGTGTTGTACGTGTCTTCAGTACATTTAGTCAACCTACTGCAAATGCCTTGGCATGGGTTCGAGGACACGAGCATCTTGCAGCGTAGTCTCTTTATCTCCGGGAGTAAGTGAGACACTAGTACAGAGACTGTTGGGTAAGGGTGATGCGCACTGAGAAGCTCCCCAAAAGGCTGTTGCTTCGCTTACTGGACTCACACGAGGATGGATAGAGTTTTTGCGTAACGGTAACGCGGTGAATTTTTGTACTCTTTTTCCAAATTTTGGTCGCTTTGTAATTACGTTATTAACGGAAATAACGTTCAAGGAGTTGTTCGGGGGATTCCCCAAATGTCCAGCCTTTGAATTTATTTTCAACAACAGTAGAAAGATCTAACATTCCTGGAGATTGCCTGTTTGCAAACGTTTTGGATACTATAGCGTCTCACTCATATGGCGTTCTGACTGGATTGATTTGATTTGTCTTCTACTGTTATATCACGAAAAAAAAAATTAGGTTGAAATGTCCGACTTCCACAACCGGAGCCAAACAAGCGCACGTCGCAGTGACTACGTGTGGCAGTATGAATATTATGAGGACGAAGAGCCCGTGTCGTTCGAGGGACTCAAAGCGCACAGATGTAAGCCAAACACATTACTAAGACGTTTCCCATTGTTTCTGATCTCCTTCTAAATTGTGCAGTGTTTATGTCTATGGCTGTGTTATGTGTAGCCTATGTGTATGCCTTCCAGCGCACTTTTAATTAAATGATTCATCACCCTTTGGTCCCCCTTACTCCTTGCATTATTGCTTTAGCTGAACGCTGTCTGTTTCTCAGCAACATTGTGTAGCAGATTTAGTTCGTGGAGCACCTGTAGTGCCGTTTTATACTCCAGTGGAAGCCTAATAGTCAAGCCAATTAATGAGACCAAATTGTAATGCCAAACAATTCGGTTACTTTAATCAAATGTTAGACGAACGAAATTTCACTCTTTACAACACAATTAAGAATTCTGTCCTCAGAGTGAGGCTTCCAGTTGAGAATAAAAGTCACACACAGAAAATGAGAAGAGCAGAGATTAATGTAGTCATTAATTGTACTAATAAGATTCTTCCTTCTCTGACCTTTCAGACTCCATCGTCATCGGCTTTTGGGTTGGACTTGCTGTGTTCGTGATTTTCATGTTCTTTGTTCTCACTCTGCTCACAAAGACAGGAGCGCCACATCAAGAGTGGGTATAATAGCAGGCTGGAGCCCATGTTTATTTCCACTTTCACATTTCCCCCTACAAGGACATTTAAAGCACCGTGGAGAGCTCAAGGAAATAAGCACTTAGCACTTCTCATCTAGGTGGCTGTTTAAGAGTGAGCTGATGAGTTTCAGGGATGCTGTTCTGACAGTAGACTGTGCAAAAGTCTTGAGCTACCCCCACATTATTTATTAGTTTTCTAGAAAAACTGGAAATAGTGTAAACATTTTTGAAACATGTGCGAAATAAATACAGTTTGTAATGCAGAAACAGTGTCTGTACAATTCTAATGAGCTTGAAAGTCATTTTGTTGGTATGTCCACCTTAATTCTTCACCACAGCCTGAACTCTCCTAAGCAAGCTTTGTGGTCATTTATTTAAGCAGTCTGCAGGAATAGCTCTCTGGGCTCCTTGAAGGGCATCCCAAAGCCTTTCTTTGGATGCTTGGTGCCTTTTGCACCATTCTTTCTCAAGATGATCCTACACTGTTTTAATAACATTGAAGTCCAGCAGTCCATAAGACTTGTTGCCATTTATTTTCAGCCCAGTTCATGTGTAATTTGGAATACTTTAGCATTTCCTCCTTGTTTCCCAATGAAAGGGTGGCTTCTCGACAGCCACCCTTCCACAGAGACCATGTCAAATGAGGCTTCAATTAATAGTAAATGGATCAGGTTAGATGTATCACTCGGCCCCTGTCTCAGTTCTTTGCCAGATTTCTTTCCTATTTTTTAAGACTATGACCATCAGATAGTGTTCATCTGCTGTAAATTGTTTTTTAGGCTTCCCACTTCTTCTTTTGTCCTCCACTTGTCCAGTTTCTTCTCCATGTTTTAGGGTCACACTGCAAACCATGCTAAGACATGCCTAGTTTTCTGCTAACAGCTCATTTGGATTTACCTTATTGGTGAAAAAGCCTTTATCTTTGGCATTTTTGAAAATGTAACTAAAGAAATGGGAACACATGTTGTGTGTTTGTGACAGGCTGCTAATAACAATTTGCCTAAAGGTACAATTTAAAATAGATTCTTTGCTAAACTGTATGTCAACACTGGCACATGTCTTGATTTAGGTCCTTCTAATGCTTCAATGAATCATAGGTCAGTTTTAAGTAGCTGAACAAAAAAACAGAAATCCTCAGGTACAAGGACCGGCCTGAAAATGACTGGAAAAACAGCTAATATCCAAAGAAATTAAAAAGTGCTCTTGAGCTATAGCGCTCCAGGCTTTCTGAATCAAAGACCTTCAGAAAGCCCAGAGAGCTATAGCTCAAGAGCACTTTAGAAAAATTACAAGAAGGTCTGTCTCTTTCAAAGCAAAATATAAAGAAATGAGAGATTACTGGGCATTTTGCACATTACTGTATGTTGTAAGACATTGTAATATAATTATGTCATGTTGAATACATATATAGATGAGTGACAAATAAAAAAAGGCCAATGTAAATTAACTTAAAGCGATTGGTCACCATCAATTCATCGCTCATTGACAATGATTCCTCTAGTTTTGAGAATGCTGCTGCAGGGATGGCCCACAACGGATCATCCATCCGTGATGGTGGTGGAGTGTTTTGTTATACACTTTGTTCCAAAATCTCCAAAACGTGTTTAACTACTTCACAATGTGATGACTGGAAAAACCGTAGCATATTATTCACATCACTTTCATACTCATCCGTCACCTCTTGTGTCGTTTGGATGGGAACAGTTAGCCTTAAGAAAAATACAGAATGAATACAAACCATTATGTGAATAAGTCTAGGGTTCATGTTTTGCCTGTAATTTTTCAACTGCCTCTTTACTGATTTTATATTGTGCTTTTTACAAAAGATATTTGAACTGGCGCTGAGCTTCGTATTGTCAAAGGCACATTTTCCATTTCAAAATAATAACCAGAACTGGAAATTGGTGAGAAGTCACTTATATAATGTCAGACTGAATACAGCTCTGTGCACAGCAAATTCAAAAGTGTTAACTTTTTTGGTGTTAATAGTCTCCTTGCAAAAGTAGAGTTAATTTTACTCTAAGCAGAGTCACATTCTTTTAATGTAACTCTGAGGTGTAAAATGATAGTAGTTAAAATCGAGTGTTAAAAATGAGTGTTTCTCTGTCAAATCTGGAGGTGTTACAATGGAAACATTAACTCTTGACCTCTTAACTCTGAACTCCTACAGGGGCTATGACACCAACAGAGTAAATTCACAGACTCCGCCCCCAGCACGGCTCCAATCGAAGCTGAAGTGAAGCCGTTTCAGAACATTTTGCTCTACATATTTGAGTTGTTTGCCATGCTTGGTAAGTCACTTTTTCAAAGATTGTTTCAATTGTTATTAGCTTTTACTTCTGTGGCTCTTTGGAGTTGAGACAAAGCTGTGTGAAAGGCATTAGCCATGTTGCTCGGTGATAGCATAATATTCTGTTTTAGCTAGCTGAAAGGTATTGTTTGCGGGCAAATACCGCAGCCTTGAAAAAAAGCTTGCATGTGAATTTTCAGTCAAACCTTTGGTCAAATACACCTAAAACAATGTCTAGAATGTGAAATGTTGGTATAATGGTGCTACTTGAAGCCTGAAAACGATCGCCCATAAAAAAAAATAAAAAACCGAGCAAACAGCAGTAGCAGACGTCCTGACTGGATTCTACGTTAGCATAGATCCCTCCAGAGTTTTGTGCACACGGTTTAGGTAAAAATGAAAAAGGTTGAGGTTTTACATTTAGTTCAGTATTACCTGTTGCCTGCGTCCTTGTCTTTTGGGAAAATACTTTACACAAGTAATGGCTCAAAGAGGATTCCTTTTTTTTTTTTTTTTTTTTACTGTGCTGCAATTGTTTACTGGATTATTTGTGCCATTAATTAGTGTCAACTAATTTTTATTCGATCTCCGCACAGGATATGCTTGTGAAGATGGAATATGGGGGAGAGCAGAAGTGCGCTGAAGTTCCACAAAGGGATGAATGAAGGACATGCATATTGTATTGAAGAAATAAGTGATGAGAATGCTGTTATTTGCATTTACCATGTCAGACCTTTTGATAAACAAAATTCTAATGAAAGTGAGAACATGTACACTGTTACATCTTTCAGAAAATGTTTTGAAATTGTGGTGCACAGTTCAGAATAAATGTTTTTCAAAAACCATTGCATCTTTTTAGTAAATGTTTATTTCCAAAAGAAATTTCTAGAAGTTCAGAACAGTAAAATTCCCGCTTTTTAGAATGAATTAGAAGATAACTCTTACGTAGTTAAACTAAAATACTCTTTGAGAGTTAATATATAAACTCTTAACACCAAGTGTTAAATTATCAACTCCAGACAGATTTGGTGTTTAACACTAAATCAGAGTTAACGTACCAACTCTCCAAAAAGAGTTAAATTAACACTCTCTGGTGTGGACCCATATAGACACTTTAATAGTGTTGAAATCAAATCCGACAGTGTTAATTTGGACATGATGGATTTGCTGTGTGGTTAAACCAAGGCGGAGTAAGTAGTTACCCCTGCTCAACCCTGTTCCTTTTTCAGCATGGGTGATTTTAAGAATCCATTTCCAGACACAGAAGCAAAAAAGCAATGGAGAACAAAAAAATCCTTAATTTTTTCTATTGAACTAATGTTACATTCAGGACAAAAATGACCAAAAAAAGCGCCTCATATTGTTAAAGCCTTCTCCTGCTGTAATCTCACTCTCATCTTTCTTTGTTTCATAACAGTAACCCAGACTCGGCTGAAAAGCGTCATCGACCGGGAAGCTGTCTGGTAGACATTGATGGTCACCAGGATGAAAACGACAAAGCCTTCTCACGTCCGTTGCTAGCAGGATCCCGTTCATATTTTAATTTCTACATCAATGAGGAAGACAAGGGTCACGGGAAGCAAAAAGTAGAAGAAAAGAGAGCTGGAAAGCACACCGGGGCCCGAGCCGAGCAGGGAACCTTCAACCGGAACAGAGGTGTCAGCTCCTCTGGGATGGACGAGATGGAAGAAGACATTGAGGAGGCTGGGGTCCACCAACAGCTTACTGGACTAATAGAACAGAGCAAGACAGACAGAGAGTGCACCTTTCTTTCTCACTTCAACATCCCTAACTTTGTCAACTTGGATCACAGTTCAACTCTTGGAGAGGATGATCTGCTATATGAGCCCTCAGTCATACTAGAGCGTCAGTCTAAATGTCACGATGCTCACTTTGACATCCACTAAGGCTCGTCCTGCAGATAAGCATGGTTATAGTGATACCGTAACACCATTTGCTTTTTCAAAGGGTCATTTATGAACTGACAATGAGAAATATACTCATCACTAAGCTTCTGTGTATGAAGTTTTGTTGTGTTTTTTTTACAGCCAACAACCAAGAGGGCACAAAACCTAGCTGACAGATCAATATTCAGTGCAACTCAAAGTTATAAGATGATAATTCTTCCTGAAGTTGAAATTGCCTCAGGCGAGATACCTGTTATTTTGAGTATAGGCTCTGGAAATGGACGCAGCTGTGCTGTACCTGGATGAGATGACATTTTCACACAGGAACAGATAAAAATGGAAGAGTGCCAGGTTCACAAGGGAGATTTTTTTTTTTTGTAGTTCTGTAGAATTCATCATGTTGTTATTGCTGTGTCGTTTTCCTTGTAGAATTTTGAACGCTGGGCATTATCTTTTAAAAACGAAATAAATGCCAGCTGGTCTACCAACAAATTTAAAAACTGTGAATTAATCAAGTTTTGTCCTAAGATTAAGTGTTTAGAAAAGGTGAAGTGTAATTCTGTGTAGCAAAAGGTATAATTAGTAGTACAAAATCAAATATATCAGAATAGGGACTCGCAGGAGAAAATACACTGCGCTTTTGTAGTCGGAAAATCTATTAAACTTACTGAAGGTGAATGTTAACTGTTCTAATAAAACTTAAATGTTTTTGAAATTAACTCGCGTTTGGAGTGGTGCAGTATTTTTCTGAATGTTGTGTTTGGACTGACTCTCGCCTTCATATCTTTCAGGGACTCAAATGTCTACGAGTACAAGAGATGTGACTGCTTTCACCTGCGGTGACAAAGCAAAAGAGGATTATGGCTCTGCGGTTCATCGCATTAACATTTACGTAACGAATACAGAGGATAACTACAGAGCAGTTGGCAGAAACCAGAATCGCCCTAAAAAGTAACGTTTGATCCGGATCACAGCTGTGAAAAGAAAATCTATACCGTCATTATCCTTGTGTTTGGGGACATTTTAACAGAAGAGCTCATGCATAAAAGCCTAAATGCTGCACCCCTCCTTGTCTTTATTCATGTAGAAATATCTCCCCCAGCTAAATCAAATTAAAATTGTTTTGAACAATATCAGGTGATAATTATGCAAAGGAACATTGCTAGTTATCATTATTACTTAACGGGGACTGCATGAGTTACATACATTTGTCTGATGGAAGGATGTGCTGAGAATGCTCGAGAGTTCATCAGCATTAATGGGACACTGACTTCACTGAAGCAGCCTCTTAGGTTTTGACAAACAGCCCATTAATTCTTACCAGTGAAAATTAATGTAAAAATAAAGACCTCTGACCTCGACTGACATTTCTCATATTTCTTGAAAGGCAGGCGGTCGAGACCAGGCTCACAAAATGTGGTTTGTTTGCCCGGAGCTTGTTGCAAGTAAGGCGTGTAACATTTATCCAATATTATTTTTCTCTGGGCTAAAATCACCAGAGGGAACACTATATTATTTATTTAATTTAAGTGCATTATCACTCTATTTCATAAGAAATCATTAATTATTTTTCCAAATAATAAAACATCAGGGTAGCTTTTATGGGCAATGAATAGTGTTAGTAAGTTAGAAACGTCACGTGGCTTCAAGCAAGCTTTGACAGATTTTTTTTCATATTCCTCTTTTTTTAAAATTACTAAGTGCAAAATATCACATGTACCAAAAATATTCCTGCATCTTTTCCCCTTTCATTGCACTGACAGCAGTGCATGCCAGGTTTGTTAAGCATTAAAATCAGTAAGCCAAAGTGCTGTTCTGTAGATATTAAGAACTCTTTTAGGGAGTTTGTAGCTCAATCAGGAGGCAGTAAACTCTGTAATTAGGAGCAGCTGAGGTCAGACAGTCAAGAACTGTGTAGGTAGAAAGCATGTTCATATTGGTTATGTAATGCAAACTTCAAACTAAGTTAACCTTAACAGGACCTTTTCCTTGCTTTTCCTTAATTTATTTCATCCCTATACAATGGTGGACATTCTTATCCAGCAGAGTTGCACGTATTCTCTGTGAACCAGAAGCTCAGGCTTCACACTGGTTTTGCAACACCCTTTTTTATTTCTAGTGGCTTTTCCTACTCATGAATCCTCATCACAGAAAGCAAATATCCCTGACACTGCGATCTCAGGCACACAGTTCCGTTGGAGTGCAGGGACAGCAAATCAGAAGAAACTTGGCTCCAAGGACGTGGGAACGAGGGGGTTAATATTTCAGAGAGTGAAGAATGAACTCAATATATGCTTTATAAAAACACTATATTGTATTGTGAAAACATCTGTGGCACTTCAGAAATTATATATTCATTGTTTTCATCTCAGTAAACATTTTTGAATGGCAAGACTTCAAGCTTAAAATCACATAGATATCATTGCTGATACGAGAGAATGGCTTGGCAGTAACAGACAGAGCAGCAGTGAATCAGCGTGTTTTTTATCTTATAACTGAGGGGGTGTTCAGTCAGCTGAGCATCCACTAGGCACTCTCAAACACAAGAAGGCCAGCAAACTATCTGCCAGCAAAATCAATCAGATAGAAAAGCAATATGTTCATTTTAACTAATTGCATATATACTTAAAGAGTATGCATGTGAAACCCCTCTAGCTAATTAGTAATTTCATATGATCTGCTACAACCTAAATTATCAAACTTATGTGACTTTAGAATAATGCGTGCAGGATCCACAAGCCTCAGCAGTTAGCCTAGGGCGTGTGTGCAAACTGTATAGACTGTATATCTTTCCTGCAGTCTCTGGGGCTCACCCTGCATGGGTGCAGCTCGCATCAACAACCAGTGGATGGAGCAATGGAGTTACATCAAGTCTGAAATCTGTTATTTTTCCTAAGTACCCCCAAGGCGGTCTCTGTAGGCATGCTGGTTGAAAGTTGGCGGTTTGCAATGTCTGCCCAGCAATGAGTAGCAACGGAGGAATGGCAGGGAGGGACAGGCATGGCTGAAGAAAAGCAAACATTGCTGTGTTTTATTGACACAGAAATTTCTCTGGATTTGGTGGGTGTTGAAAAGAAGTGCCAGTCAAATGCTAATTATACATTTGCGTACACAAAAACAAGACGTGCAACATATCTCGTGTTTCAATGAGCCAATGAGTAAGGGCAAAGTTTTACAGTCTCTCTTTCACTCTCTGCAATGCAAGGAATGGTTGAGCAGCATTTAGAAAATTCTGGTTAAACCCCATAATTACTATTCCTAAGAAGACCCATCAGAATTAATCGTGTTTCTTTAGCCTACTGTGTGCTTTTAAATAAGCCTCTTATTGTTTGCCAAACATACATTAGAGTTGAGGTGTGTGTCATCTTGACCCCTGAAGTCACTCTAAACAGTTATTCTACATTTAGAGGCCACAAAAAGAAACCAACAAATTGAGACATAAGACATGGGAATGAGTGTAAGAACTGAGTCTTCCATGGTTACATTGAATCTAATACTGTCTTTTTCCTAAACGAAGACTGTCAGCTTGGCTCCAGAAGCTTGACAATTCAAATTCTTTTCCAAAGGAAATGTGGGTGGATACAAAGAATGAGTAACTCTTTCTTTTCCCTCAACAAAGCAGCTTTATGCACGTGCCTACAGTGGAGCTGCTCACTCCAACAAAAGGAGGCTGTTTGTAGCAAGCGGCTGCTAGGTAAACATGTCTGCAACTGTATGACACAAAGGGCAGGACTGAAATAATTCTTGGCGCACACTGTAAATCTGCTCATTGCTGTTCCTCTGTCTGAAAATGCATAGAATGTCTTGTTAGACCACATAACACTTCTAGCCAAATTGCCAAGTAAAACAGAATGTGTGACTCACCAGGAAAATTCAATCATCCCACCAAGCATTTGTATTGTCACTTTATAACAAGCTCTTAAACTAATCCTCGCAATATGGGTCAATTAGAGGAGTCAGCACTACTAAAGAGACATGGAACGGTGGTTTTCTTTTTCTCTTTTTTATGTCATGGCTTCTAAAAGGTTTTCTATTTTTTCCATGTGTTATTTGTTTAATCAGCTCCAGACTGGAAAAACTGGACCTGCACTCCCTTTAGCGTGAATTTTGCTGAGTGGACTTTTTTTCATATTTTGATGCTGAATTGCATAGACAAATGTAGTTTAGTTACCCATCGTCATCCCAATCCTAGTTTGATAAGAAGAGATCACTTGTAAGAATTTGAACACGATTTATTGAGACAGAGAAATTGATGTATTTGTTGATTAGACCCACCATGGCAGAAAGAAATCCCAGCGGTGATGGGAATTAGGATAGGACCCCCTGGAGTCTAGATACTGGTGTTGGTAAAGGTGAAGACTAAGGCTCGAGTGAAGGTCTGACTAAGGTGTCCGTGAGGTGGAGATGGGGAGGAGGTGGGTTGCACATATGAGAGAGAATGACAGATGGCACAGATTTAAACTACACAAAGTGGAGGATGATTGGCCCAAAGGAGGCGAGCAAGAAAATGATTGGATGAGAATAATAATGACAGTATTGAGATCGACAGGGTGGGAAAGCAGTAGTGATGTAGAGAACAGAAAGGCAGACTAGCACCCGGGAAAGCAGGCAGATGAGTGATTCCTCATTGAATTTATGCTTAAGCTTCATATAAAGTACAATTTATATTTAAAGATTCAAAGAGTATACACATATTTCAAATAATCTTAGAATTTTGCACAAATGATAATCAGAAAATACTGATTTAAACATTTTTTAGAACATATAGAATGTTAAAACTTATGCTAATGTTTAATTAGATACAAGTTCAAACTTGCAAAAACATTGGAACAGGGGCAGCAACTGACTGGAAAGGATCCATAATTTTAAAGACACACATACACACAGAGAAACTGCAAATTTCTTCATCTACCGTAATTTCAAAATATTTAATAGGCCACAGAATTCCTGGGACTCTGCCAAAAACCTTATTTGGATGGTCATCTGCCAGTCCTCAAGCAGCACTCCCAGCACTGTTAATCACTGCATGGATTCAGGATCACTGCATTGAGAAATGTGACTTTAAACATTTAAAATGGAAAGAACAAAACAAACATAAACAAGATTCAGATATGCTGCCACATTTATTGGTTCCAAGCTTATTTGAGGGGGACTGAGGCAAAGTGGGAAACAGGTTTCTAGTCTAACAAATCAAAATTTTAAATTCTCTGTAGAACAGATGGATGTCTTCTAGGCTAAAAAGGAGAGAGACTATCCAGCTTGTTATCAGAGGAGTGAGTACAAAAAAACAGCATCTGTAGAGAGTACGGGGGTTCATTAGTACACTGCACACTGTTCACTGACTTGCACATCTGTGAAGGAGTAGCATAAAGCTGCCAGCCACACAGCATTTTCTCAGGGTAGGCCTTCATTATTTGTGCAAGGCAATGCCAAACCACATTCTGCATGTATTACAACATGCAGAATGTCGCTCCATAGTAAGAGGGTTCAGAGACTACGGTGATGTGCCCAGACCTGCTACACATCGAGAGCTTTTTTGTATATTAACAAACTGGAATTTGCAAATTCCAAAACTGTTAAGCAGGTTTCAGCTAAGCATGTGAAAGACCACAGTTTGTCTCACTGCATTCTATTACATTTAAAGTTTCAACTTTTTATTCTTTCTTTTTTCTCTAGATATTGAATTATAATGCACTGGTAAATCATTTACATTGGGCAAGTTCCCCTATTTGTTTTGTTATTGGTAAAAGGAACAAGTAACAAGGTGAGGCTAGGTGTAAATTTTTTATAGGCTGTAGAATGAGGCAGGTTTCAGTTTCTGTGGCCCATGAATAAGTCATGGGAAACAGACAACCCAAGAGGAGGAATGCATTTGCATGTATTTATTAATGCCATGCATGCCTTTTGATGTGTCGTGTGTACACAGAGCTTGTTATGTGTAGATAAAAGGGTCCGGCATGCAAGGACTAGCACTGGTTTTAAAGCTAGGGTCTACAGTAACACAAAGGTTCTGCAAAAGAAAGGGAAAGAATAAGGTAGTGCAAACCACCTAGTGGATGTGAACATGCTGGTATTTCCTAAAGCAGATAAAACCCCACAGACGGGTCTTTTAGGGGAGCCTATCTCACAGCATGCAGCCTAATACACAGCCGTTACACAACGCAGTGACATAGCTGTTGTGGCATGGTGCTCAAAGCCTCGGGGTGTTACCTAGCTGGGGCAGATTCCAGCTGCGTCCTTCCCCTTCTTACCATGGGAAAAAAATAACACTTCAAAAGTTGCAGACTCAATTGCATCTGGCGTACTGCAAAAGTTAGCCTTGAAATTCTTTTCTGTTAAGCTTGCACTGAATATTTATTAGTTAGTCCGCTGCAGAGTGGCATGTCTGAGGAGGTTAGAGTTACCTGAGAGAAGCGGCACAGCACGCTGAAAGACTTCATTTATGAGGGCTATTCCAGGGGGCTACCTTTGACCGGTTTGTTCCCCATAGAGCCACGAGAAGCACTGTAATCATGGTAAGATCTCGCTCTGTCTGTGGCGGCGTGCTTGTAAAGAAATTAAGTTGCGGTTTGTGGGCTTTTCAGTAGAGACGGTTTGAAAGTTTAAGTAACACTCTAAAGCCTCTAGGCCACATTTGCTTTAATCTTATGAACTGTAGTTCTGGTAGACTTCGTTATGGTAATTAAAAGTAGTGAAAACAACGTTTAAGGTGGTTTAATGATAGCGTGGTGACGGTTGATGCTTTACTTTTCGTGTTTGTCTGACCACCATTGTAAGGGGTATACCCGTTATGATAATACTATAGTAAGTAAAAACAAAATGGGACATTAAATGTGAACGCATAAATTAATCCCATGTGCAGTGTTTAAACCAGTGATTCGCGGCCAGTCCCCCCGGGCAGGGTGGATTATGTATGAGCATTAGAAGTAGAGAAAATCGAGCTTTCTTTAAAATTCATCATGCTACAACGTGGCTTCTAGTTGCTCTGCTTCATTATTATTATTTTTAAAAAATCAAAACAATCCTGAGTTACCCAGACAGGAGTGGTTTAATGGTTAAGTTCCCCGACTGAGCAGCATGGAAAGAATGACTTGAACTTCTCGCCAAATAAAAGAAGAGAAATTTGGGAAAAAAAAGAAAAAACGACTTTCAGCAGACTCTGAAACCCACATGAGCGGTGCGTCATTTCCGCTGAAAAACTTTGTTTGGGCAAGGCCTCGTGCTGCATTCAGTTGTTAAGAAAAATGTCGGAATGTTGAACTGCACACACATCAGCTAATTAATGATTACAGAACAGCTGTCACTTCCTCAAAACAGAATCTAATTTCAGTCTGAAATGCTCATATCTGTCAAATATAACCTATTTGAAATATAACAGATCTAATTTTGGTCTAGGTGTAAGAGTTTGGAAAGGAAACACTCATCCAGATTATCAATTTACTGCTTTTGCTCTTTGAAATATGACATTTTAACCTCACTAAAATTTTGTAAATTTTGTAAAATCACAAAGCAATCTACACTCATTTATCAACAAGCCTTTCTTATATTACATAATGAGATTTCTTTCTTTCTTGTGCATTGTCACCATTTAGGTATCCTATACATACTTGCTACTTAGTGCTTATATGTTATGGTGTTTTGTAATTTTATTTCAGTGTTCTTCATGTTGAGTTCTTTCAGTGGAAATAAGCTCATTCAGTGAATGGAATGAGTGCGTATACTTATTTTTCATTCTCCTGCGGCAGTGCAGCAAACTTGTGGATGTACTGCATTGTTTCTTTAGAACAGCAACAAATAGCCCACAGTAAAATGTATACTGAGACACTGATACACTGCATCAATAGATGAGACAATTGCTCTTTTTTTTCTTCTGCTTCTTTAGATCAGTACATGTTAAACAATGAGACACGTGGCTACTGCGTATTTCCAATCCTATCCTGAACTTGGACAGCAAAGGAGTGCCTGAATAAACAAATGAGTGAATGGGTTTTTTTTATCAGCTGATGAGTTGTTACAGTGTAACAACTGTTCCTGAAAGTGCAAAAAGTCAAGAAGAAATTAGAAAAATATAAACTTATGATCATCACAGGACAAAAAAAAGCATAAAAAAACAGAGAGTAGTCAACTAGGAAATGATTTTAAAAAAGTATTTTCAAAAACTCCAAGTATTATAAGTAATGTCATTTTATTCCTGTGCAACAATATACATAATGGAATTAAAAGCAACATTCATTGAATAACTACTTAAAATATTGCTTTTTAAGTTTTACCCTTAGAAATATTCAGCACATTTATGCCACAAGTTCCAAAATTTGTTTTGCTTAACGTTTGGGTGAAAGTATGTCGAGTTCAAGGATGAGATAAGTCAAGTTAAGAGATGGCTCTGGGATAAAAACTGTTCACTATGCTGCGATTTTTTCCTAAGCATTTACGGTGATATTACAAATATGTGAAATATGAGTCATGACATGGTCGATAACAGGCAAACAGTCAAACTTATGCGAAGGCCGTCAACAGAAGACGTGACTGCTTTATATATACACTGGGGAAATCATGTAAATAATACATAATTTTTTGTTCCAGTGATCATTATGAAATAAAAAAGATAGGCTAATTAAATCTGGCAGCACAGTGGCACAGTGGTTAGCACTATTACCTCACAGCAATAAGGTCCTGAGTTCAATTTCGCCAGCAGGTCAGGGTCTTTCTGTGTGGAGTTTGCATTCCTCCCACAGTCCAAAGACATGCAGTAAGTGGGCATAGGTTATTTGGAAACTCTGTGAATGTGAGTGCGAATGGTTGTCTGTATCTATGTGTAAGCCCTACGACAGACTGGCGACCTGTCCAGGGTATACCCTGCCTCTTGCCCTAAGACAGCTGGGATAGGCTCCAGTCCCCTGCGACCCTAAAAAAGGATAAGGGGAAGTGAATGGCTAATTATATCTATCTTTAGCATTTCTTGCCCCCACAAACCGCTTCTCTTAACTTAACAAGTTGAAAAAATAACACGTTTAATTTAAAACAAACAAACTGATTTTGTTTGACTTGGAGGGAGTTACTAAGCCTATTATAACTAATAATAGGCTTAGTAAGTAAGTGTTAGTTAAAGCTTTAAACTGCTAATAGCAGCCAGTCATATAGCCAATCATTTCAACGTATATCTGATGCTATAAGTTGGCCTTAAGCCAAACTAAATACCAGCAAAATGAAACTGTGGTTGAGCTGCTGACGTGGGAAAAAAACAGCTGTTGACAAACCGGCTTCATCGGGCCGCTCATGTTTGCATGTTGGAAGATGTGTACGAGCAGCACTTGAAAGCATCGCTTTTAGCTCTGGGCTGCGCGCGTTCTGATGGAGGGGCTGGAACTTCAAAATATCACGCACATCTCCAAAGCCACACTCTGCCGCGCTCTTATTACAGTTGTGGATGCTTTACTGCAAGCAACGGGGACTAAACGCAGCTTCTCCATCAGCTAGACAAACATCTTAGAGAAGATTTTTAAGCAGCGGTTTACATTTTGAAGTCGAGATCAAAGTTTTTCTTCCATGTGAAGTTCAGGGTAAGTCGATTTTGAAATGACGGCCAAGAGTGTCTGGTTCAAATTAGAGAGTTATGTATGGATCTGTCAAAGTGATTGATCCATGTGATGTTTTTTCTGCTCTTTCACACTGCTATTGTTTGTCCTGGTGGAATGATTTTGTTTGTGTTTTATGCTCTGTAGGAGTTTTTGTTCTAAACCAAAATCATGTTCACAGCCTACATAAAGGGTCTGAATGATATGGTATTTTCTACGGTAAGCTTACAGGTTATAAGCACCCTTGCATGTCTTTGCTATGCTGAGAGATGCATGGCTGTACTAAAAAATAAATAAATCTCAATGAACAGGAAACCCTCACTTATATTTTCTTCGGATCTCCAGCTTGCACTCCTTTGCTTTGTCCATTTAGACAGTTTGTATTACTGTCATGTTATCTAAATTCTGCGCATATTCACCGGAAATATGCATGTTTGCAAATTGCAGCTACGTTTTGAAGCTGACATTTATTTGAGTTATTTCTGTGCTTTGCTTTAGTCTGAGAGCCCCGAAGACCAGCCAAGTACTGGAGTCTTGGGTCGTATTGGCACTTGGCTCTCTCCGTGGAGGGGAAAGGCTCCGAAGACTCCTACTGAAAATGCCCCCTCAACTGGCGATCACACTCTTAAGTCAGAGGGAGAAGTGGAAAGTGAGGAGACTGTGAGACCCTGGGCTGGAGAACAGCAGCAAGAGGAGGAGAATCCCCATCTTCAGGATTTCTTCAGAGGCGTTTTCCCTTGTGACGAGGAGAACGCCACGCAGTCTGCCCACAGAGACGGCCCTGTTGTGTGCAGCACTGAGACGGGAGTAGGAGGTCCAAAAAAGGAGGAGCTTTGGGAGTGCAGTAGGCAGACAACAGGACAGGACAGGGAGGAGAGCAACAAACGTACTTCAGCAAGTGGGAATCCTGAAAGGAATGACAGCCATCTGACACATCTCTATTCATCTACTAAACAGGGAGTGGCTTGGTACTCTGACCAGGCCCACACCCAGCCTCAGGCCCAGAGAAAAGCACAGGCCCAGACAGGCAAGAAGCTCCATGTGTACCTGGAGGAAACGAGTGTGATTCAGTGTGGTGAGAACAGTTGTGCTGGGCAGGAAGTTGTCCGCACCAAACTCACAAAAAGCCTTCAAGTCCTCCCTAAGGCAAAGTCATCACCAAGTTTTCATTTAGCAATTAGCTCAAGTGCAGAGAACAAAGAAACACATTCGAGGCCTGCTGCTGGGGCACAGGATTATTACGGCACACTAGTAGGAGTGCCACTAAAATCCCACAAAGACTCACAGTTAGAGCCTGAACCAGATCAAGAACAAATAGAAGAAGACATCATGGGGCGTAAAAACTCAGCCAGAAGAAGAAGGAAAAACTCTCAGAGCGATGGAGGGAAAGCTCCTGCGGAAACAATCCCTCCAACTGCACAACCTGCCTCAGAGGGATTCCCTAAGTCAGATAACTTAGTGAGTAGTCTAAAGAGCAAAAGTGAGGCACCTAAAGACTCCTCCTCCGAGCAAAACCCCACCTCACAGGCCTCACCTGAAGGAGGGGAAAGAAAGACTTCCTGCCCCGCCACGGTCAAGCAGTTGGACAACCTCCAAGACTTGAACTGTGTGGCGGATGAAGGTGCAGACATGGAGGGCGATGACGATTTTTATAGAGTAGAAAGGAAGACAGAGACACCAGAGTCCAAACGCAGGAGCATTAAGGTTTCTCAGAGTGAGGTGAAGCTTTTTACAAAACATGTTCGTCTGAATCCAAAGAAAAGTCCAGCTGAAGATAACAAGGATTGGAATGCAGCATTAAAGAATACCAAAGGTGACGAAAAGGATACACCCAAAACAGAGAATGACGGCAGGTAAGTTGAATTTAGGAGTGAAAGTGTTTGATTTACATAGATAGAACACTGGCTAATCACCACATGCATCTATCAGTCTTTCAGTAACGCTCACTAAAATAAGTAAAGTAAGTGTAACTAAATAAGTAAACCTCACTTAAAATGCTATCTTTTGTTTGTTTGTTTTTGAGGGTCAAGGCTGAATATTTAACTCATCGATATCCCCTTATTAGCAGATACTTATGCTAGCTCCAGCTTTGGTAAAAGAGCAGGCTACAGCTTTAGATGAAAAGCAGCATTGCTTCACTGTATCCACAGTGAAACAACGCCATGATTCATAATGCAAAGATCAGTGCTGTGCTCTAAGGACTGATTTCATAACATATAGAGGACGTGAAAAATGGATCAGGTTATTCTTATCTCTTAAGTGATTAACAAATAGAAATCTCTATGGCAGGTGTGGTGGGTCATAAATGGATTATGACTTTAAATTCAGAAGTTCTTTGATATATTTACCTCTTGTTTGCACAGAGTACACACCTCAAAGAAGGCTGATGAAGAGCGTAAGCCAACGACTGCCAGGATTGCGGATAAAATCAGCCTTTTTGAGAAGCAGCAGCAACAACCTACGGGTGGCCACAAGCAGCCCTTCAGAATCCCGAGGAGTGCTGATGTGTCTCCAAATAGACAACCCACCGAGCGGTTGAAAGTGGATTTTCTTGCGTCTGATCAGAGGTCAAGATCAGCTGAACGCTACAGCACGGAACAGCCACCTGTCATGGAAAAGCTGATGACCATCAGGGAGCGAGTGCAGAAATTAACAGACGCGTCTGTGTCGGAGGATAAACCTGTGCAGCCTCAAACACCAGCCGTGAAAGGAATGTCTCACAAATCCACCTCGTCTGTGGCAGACATTACGTCAAAGTCTCCAGAACTGGACAGTCAAGGTAAACTGGATACAAAAGAGCTGATACAGACAAAAGCAGTGTCAAAGATAGCACTAAAACCAGAAGGACGAGATACGACTCCTTTAGGGGAGCACACGTCCATTCCCACAGTACAACAAACAGACTGGAAAACAAAGGAAACGGTGGTCTCAGAAGCAATAGATCAAGGTACGAAACCCAACAGCGCTGAAACAGATCCTCCAGCTGAAGAACTAGGCGATTCCAAAGAAGTGACCAATAACAGTAGCCCATCTCCCAAAGGCCCTAGCAGAACAGGCTCCCGCTCTAAAAGATGGAAAAATAGAGACCCAACCAGTCCCATCAGTCCAAGCATTCAAAACAAACCAGAGTGCTCTGCAAGTAAGTCAAAGGTCACCGCTACAAAGCCAGATAAGAGTGATGAAATAAATGAGACTGCCTCTTCTCCCAAAAAGCTTTCAGGAAAAGAGCCATCTCAAGTTCAAAGAAGAAAATCTGACGAACAGCCACTGAGCGATAGCCAGCAGAAGGAATTTAAAAAGGAAGTGGAGGTATCCGATAAACAGGAGAAGCAGTTAGATGCTTCATTTAAAAAGGTGAATATTCACCAGTCAGTAAACACACCAGCAGGATTACCTCAACCATCTGTCAGCAAAGATGAACCTGATACTGCTGCTTGTAGCAGCACAACAAAGGTGCCCGCTAACAAGGACTCCATTGATTTACCCCAAAAAGAGGAAGAAGCAGAGAGACAAAGTCTGACATTTAAAATGGAAAGAAAAAAGGCTTCTGTGGAAGTCACAGAACCTTTAGTTTCCCCCCAATCACCTTTGGTTGAACCAACTATTGAGAAGCCTTCTGCAGCGGAGGAGGAGTCACCTGTTAAACTTCCCAAATTAGATAAAGAATTTTCAGTGCAACTTGAGTCAAAAGATAAAGAAAAAAGGAAGAAGCCTAGTAAAAAAGAAACACAGCAACCTCAAAACAAGGACACAGAACTAATAACTCAAGCTGAACCTGCAGATGTGGTGAGATTAGAGAAGGTGGTGAGTGAGAAAACAAATCAGACTGAGGAGAAAGTTAAAGAAAAACCACAGCAGCGCCTGCCTCTAGATGAAAGTGCCGCAAAGCCCAAGGTTTCACACAGTGTGCAGGCGATCACAGGGAAAGAGGAAAGTGTTGCAAGGGATGATGAAAGAAAAAATCCTGAAAAAAATGAGGAGACACAACTGGTTAAAGACATAATAAGACCAGAAACTAAAGAACCAGAACCAGCTTTTCAGTCAGAAAAGAGCAGCGGCTCATCAGATCTCCCTGCTCAAACACAACATCTCAGTCAGTCGGTGACTGCACCTTCAGAAAAAGCTGCTGTTTGTACCATCACCCAGGCTAATGAGGCTGTGAGTGGCGCCAAGAGTGATAAAGAGCTTGGGAAGGTAGAGACGCTTATAAATGGGCCTTCTGAGTTGCAGACTCATTCTGCAGAAAGCCCCAGAACAGAAGGAGAGCCAGTGGTGATTGCACAGCCTAATTCTGCATCTGTGGAAAAAGCAGAGAATTCACGGGATGACTCATGTACACATGGAGCTAATGATTCAGAGTTCTCCAGCACAAATCCTATTACCAAAGCAGCTACGGCCAGTGAGGAAGTGAAGGCAAAAGTCTCTAATGACACTCTATTTTCACTCACTGACATGACACATGGGCAAAACAAAGAATCATATGTGGAAGAGCCTTCTTCTACTTCTGTTTGCAAATCTGCAAACACAGAGAGAGGTGGGCAGGAAGATCAGGAAAAAAGCTCAACTGTCAAATCAGTGACCTCAGAAGTCAGTACCTCTGGAGATATGACAAAACCAGCCTCCAGCCACACACTGTCTGATGAATCAAAAAATATAGAGAATGGCAGCGATATTACACCACTCAGGGATGCTGAATACATAACAAAGAGCCGCCCTGATAGCACTGCTGCAAGCCACGCAGTGAATGTGACTGAGAATTCAGCTGTGATGGGATTGCATTTGCCAGTGAATGAAGTTTCATCTCATATCAATCGTGACATTTCCACACATTTAGAAGTCAAGCCAGTTAAAAAGGAGCCTGTTGATAACAATCTGAGACGGTCTTCAAAAGCACCCACTTCCCCAGAGTCTAACAGGCTGATCCCAGGCTCAATACAGCATTCATCCATGAAGAAGTTCCAATTGCCACAGGGTCTAGGCACAGATGACTCCTCGAAACAGCAAGATGCCCCCTCTAGCTGGCTGGATGTGGACTTCCCCAAATGGAAACATAAAGTCCAGGAGCAAAAGCTGACTTCTTCTGGAAGTGAGAGCAATCTTCTGGACACTCCTGGCGAGCTAGATGATCATGATTTTGTTGAGAAAATCAAGAAACTTTGTGCCCCATTTTCCCTCCCACCACGGAAGCACAACAACCTCCGACCACCTCAGCCCCCATTTGCAATGCCAGCCATTAAGGAGGACCGCTTTGAGAAGACTTTTGACCCAGAGGAGTTTACATTTGGCTTGAGAAAAAAGCCTGAGTTTTCCATAAACACATCACTGACCCTTTTTTCCAAGAACTCAAACACAAATACAAAATCTGTCCTGAAGCCTGCCAGGGTTAGCTTTGCAGACAAGAGCATGCTGCTTAATAGCCTAGACACACACTCTCGCCTCAGGGACAAAACCCCTGTCAAGGAAGAGGAGGACGTGAAGGAACAGAAAGATGATCAAATCAAGGTGAAGTCTCGCTTGGCGGGGAGCTGCGTTCTGAGTAGTCTCACCTCCCTTTACAGAGGAAAGAGAAATGGAGTTCAAGCCGAGTCAGAGGGCACTGGCTCAGGAAACGTATCGCCTACTGCAGCCTCCGAGCTGAGCCCTCCACCTTCGTCCCAGCCACCCACACCAAGCCCGTCAGCCACAGCTTCAATCAAAGACACTCTAGCCAAGCAGAGTGAAGAGGAAACCCGTGCTGCAGAGGCTGTGGTTAGTGACTCAGGTCCTCCACTTCCTTCTTTTAACGACATCAAACTGCCTGACTATTTAGAGAAGTACCTCCCAAGAGATCAAGTAAAGCCAGTACAGAGCATACAAGGACAGGATCAAGTCAAACCAGAGGTTAGTTTTTCTGCATGTAACTAAAAGTTGTGAGTGTCAGTGTAGTTGTCCTTTTAGCACAGAGACACAATGTAACTAGCAAGCTCAGCAGAGTTGAAGCATAGCAAAGCTATTTAGCTAAAGCACAGAACTCTGCTTTCCTGTCGACTGACAGGAGAGACATGGAAATGGCACTTTAGTAAATAAACCACAGTAGACGTTGCCACGGCATATTTCATAAGCAAACACATTAAAAACATTTATCCTTACTCCATCGTTTTCTTTTTACACACCAGTTAATTAAGAAAATGGCCACTCCTGTTGCTGGAGATGAAGCAGACAGCGTTGCAAAGCCAGGTCCGGTGCTTCCTGACACTGCTGCTCCATGCTTTCCTGTTGTTCCTCCAACAAAACAACCAACCCTCCCCGAACGAAAGCAGCCTCCGGCTCAGCCGCAGGGAGTACTTAGAAGTAATGTAAGTGTTCTGCATTCATTACAAACATTTTATTGAAGGATGAATAAAAGGTTTATTGTCATAAATTAAAGTTGTGGATTGCTTTGAAGTACATAAGTATCAGCTCTTACTTTCTGACAAGCCAGATACAAGAAAGCTTGCTGTGCTGGTAAGAGAGTTGGATGCTATTTCTATTTTCGGAGCTACACCACATATGGTTTTCATGGAAAAAATTACATTTTCTTTTCTTTTTTTTTGGTCATCACAAGTAGGGAAGCTTTCTTATTCTCAGTAACACTGTGTCTGGAATTTGCTCCAGTGGAGTCCATGTAAAAGTTAATCTGCTCAGAAGTAACCGGCCACTTTATTAGGTACACATTGTTAGTACCTGGTTAAACACCATGTTGCCTTCAGAATTGATGTAAATCTCACATTTAGGAAGGTGCTAGAAACATTCTGAGATTTCGGTCCATGTTGACATGATAGCATCACACAGTTGCTGCAGATTTGTCAACTGTACATGTACTCTACTGGATGTACACTTTGGTCATAAAGGGATAGACATGGTCAGCAGCAATACACAGCAATACATTGGCATTTAAATGAAGCTCGTTTGGTGCTGATGGGGCCAAAGTGTGTCAAGAAAATATCTCCCTCACCATTACAGCACCAGCAGCCTGAAGTGTTGATATAAGGCAGGATGGATCAGTGCTTTCATTTTGTTTACACTGAATTCAAACCCTTCCATCTGAATGTTGCAGCAGAAATTGAGACTCATCAGACCTGGTGTCGTCTTTCCATGCCACATTTATAGTCACCTAAATCATCTTTCTTCTCCATTCTAATGCTCGGTTTGAACTTTATTGGTTTGTCTTCACCATGTCTACATGTATACATGCAATTAGTTGCTGTCATGTGACTGACTATATATTTCCAGTTGAATAGGTGTATCTAACAAAGTGGCCAATGGCTGCATAAATAAAGCTGAATTGAGCTGAAGGGAATTTGTATGACGATTTCTGTTCTCTGTAAATGGTAAAAGCTTGTTTTTACAAAGCCCAAGCTGGTATATTACAGTATTTAAAGTGTTTATTAGATTCAATTGACAGTTCTCAATACTGAGTATTTAATGATACATAGATATAACACGTTTCCGAGCATGAACCTCGAGAGGGAGTGCGACAAAACAGCGTGAAATATGTAAATTATAAATCAGTTATAATCAAAAGTCTGGACTTGATGTTTCTAGTTGCTGTTGATTTTTTGTTTTTTAGTTTAATTTTACTGCCGTTTTGTGCAATCAACATCACGAGCTTACGCTGATTGCACTCTGGTTTTGGCTGGTCTCTGGTTTTGGGTGCTTAGATATGAAATGAGAGGAATGTCTTCTCCACATGCCCACTATGTCCCTGGGAGTAAAACTGAAAGGTCATAGGCACAGCTTCTTCACAAACTAATTCATATCAATTTCTTTTGTATTGTCGAGATGTTTACTTTGATCTTAACTATGTGTTTCTGCATTCCAGATAAGAACTGTGAAGGGATTTCACAAACGCCCTGGAAAGGTACAGTAGGCACAACTTTACCATCATGAAATAGAAACAAGATGGGAGAGAGGAATCTGAACAGACAAGTCTCTGTTCTGTGAAAACATCTGCTTTTCATATGGTGTTCTCGTGGGTAAACAGAGTAAAAAAAAAAGTCTTGTGCAATTGCTCAGCTGGGTGCAATCACAGAATTCAGTTCTGCCAACGTAGTGCAGATCCTGTGGTTTTTCATTACTGCAGAACTTCATTAGTAGTTGTTACAAGGAACGAGGAATTCCCGGGGCACTCAACATTTGTAGTTGCTTTCCTACATATTAGGTGTTCATTAATTCGGTTTACCTCCTGTGTTGCCTTTGGAGGGGCTTGAACTATGACGACTGGGATTAACCAAAACAAACAGAAGAGAATATATGTAAAGATTTAGAATTTTAAGCAGGCTTATTAACAAACAAAACATAACAAAGAGGTTTCTAGAGAAGCTGCTTTTTCCACAACTGTGGTTTACTCCTTCATTATTCATAACTATCAAGCTTCTGTTTGGCTTTAAAAACAAAAACGTTCAAATTCATGTTTTTTATTAAAATTATGGTGTCCTGGTAGTTGAAGTAATTATATACCTGTAAGTTTTTTTGCTTCTACTGTAGCATGAAAAGGAGAGAGTAAAATGGGATGTCCTTGCACTCACTGAATCCTGCTTAATGTAATAGATTTAGCAAGTAATGCATTATAATATTAAGCCATTATTTCTCTTCATGGTTGATGTGTTGATGTTTTTTACTTTTTTATTTTTTTGACACTGTCCTTCTTTTCTCTATGCAGGTGGTGCTGTTTGAAAAACCTCAGTTCAGTGGCCAGGCATATGAGATTTACAGGGATATGCCAGATGCTACATCTCTGCAGCTCTCGCCTTTCATATCTGTGAAGGTTGTTAGAGGGTGGTAAGTAACAAATATTCAGCCAAAATGTCAGATGATGGAAAGAAAATGCCCCGTATAGCTTTAATTGGTGTCATGTGGTCTTGAGATGCCAAAATCTCTTGTTGAGGCTCTACACCAAGCTAATTTAATGAAGCATGAGCACTGAGAGAGTCTTACTTGATAATCGAACTTATTTATTATTTATTTAGAACCCTGCATGCTTTACATTCATATTTTCTTTGCTATCAGTCCCTTTTTTACCCTTACCATTCCTGCTTTTCTTGACGTGGTCCAGGCACCTGTGGATTACTGGAAGTGTGTAATACCATTTGCAGGAATGTGCCAAACACCAGCCATGTGCTTGTGTGTGTGCAGGTGCATCCTCTGGCTTGCACTTCTTAGCTTTGTAGTTCTTTATACTTCTTTGCAGTGGTCAGATACTGTTTTTGATATTCAAGGTAGATGTTTGGAATGATGCTGTCTAAAAAAAAAGAATGACATTTAAATGCACTTTCTGAAAATGCTGACACTTACATACGTTGAAAAAAAAAATCAAATTTTTTGTGCTGGGGAAGAAAAGCACAGCTTGATTCTGGTGCTAAAATGATAAAGGAAAAATTCAAATTAGAAATGTGTTCAGATCTGACCTTCAGCGGCTACATCAAGATACACTAAATTAGCATTTTATCATATTCAACAAATAGCAAGACTTAAAAAGTACAGCGCCCTCTGTTCCAGCAGCAAGGACTACTGTAACAAGCTCTTGCCTTGTCCTTTTAAAAACACAGATTTCATCTCATTCACAGCGTGGCTGCCAGACTTTCTGCAAAGATGTGTTGTTCTTCCACTTTGCAATGAAATCGGGGAAGAAGCAATGTGTTAATTAGTGAGCTAAAGAGGAGCTGTTAGAGCCAGCTGTGCTAACCAACTGCCAGGTGTATTCTTAAAATAGCAGGAGAACGATATTGATTCACTCATGTAGCTTTCAACGAGCAACCAAATAGGTGTATTTCCAAAATTGTCGAATTAGTGATGTAATCCACAGTTGTTAACCTTGATCATTAGCTATCTGATTGTGATTATGATGATTATGTTTTCATAACTAGCTGGATGCTGTATGAGAAGCCTGACTTTCAGGGCCGCACCATCGCCTTGGAGGAGGCGAACATGGAATTGGCAAACGATTGGGCAGAACCTCAAGTGGGGACAGAACCGCACAACAGCCCGCCAATGGTGATCGGCTCTATTCGACTTGCTGTCAGGGTGCGTACACTAACTCCGCCTTGCATGGTCTTCAGTACCGACATTATCTTCACCTCACATTGGATCTGAAATGTAGCTAACAGACTGCATTGTTTTATTGATATTCAATCCAGACTCCAGAGCAGAAAAGAATAAAAGTCAGCTAGTTAAGATCTTCCTTGGATTTATTGGGAGGAATTATTGATGATCTTGTGTGGACCACTGCTGATAATGGCTTTTCTTCCTCCCCACCCCCTCTGTAGGATTACAGCATCCCCCATATTGATCTGTTTACTGAACCCGAAGGCCACGGCAGAGTAACACCATACCACGACGACACAATAGAAACTGGCTCATTCGGCATCCCACTGAGTACAGCTTCCATTCAAGTGCACTCTGGGGTGTAAGTATTGTTGTTTTATGCATGTAGTCCATAAAGATACAAGAAATGCACCTTTTAGAAAATGAGACAATCTCAGTCCTTCTCAGTGATGTTGTTTTTTTTCCTTTTGATGAGCTCTTACCTGCTGCGCTCAAATCAGAGCTGTCTCTTTAATAAGATCTTCTCTGTGTTTTGCTCTGAGAAATAACTGTGATAATAATCATTACTACATTCATTTGCCCGCCGAGGAATGTCTGTCCTGCTGTTGCATGTTAGAAATGAGGGAGAGCGGGAGTTGGGACACATGGGAAGCAGAGGAGTAGAGGAGGAGCAATTGACAGAAAGTGAGAAACAGACAAAAGTGTGGAGAGAATTCGGCAAATGGCACAAGAATGTTTTTCTTGGTTATAGGTGTAGCTATTCAGTACATTTTGTGCCCTACAGCAGAAGGGAATGAATGCTGTTAGTTAGAGCTTTTCCTGTAAAGCGAGTATTGTTGACTTACCTACAATACTTAATGCACAGGATTTTTTTCAGCATTTGTCAGCAGCAAAAACAAAACTAATTGCTGTCAGATGCCAGCTCATCTCGACACAATTGCAAATTCTGCCACTGTAGCTTCTCCTGTCTGTCTGTGACAAGTGAAGGCAGCTGATCAGCAGATGTAGCGTTGTGTTTTGCGTGCAGTAATCCCGGTTGACTTCACTGAACAGATAGACTCTGTGGATTTAGCAAGTTAAGGTTGACATAAATTCTTGGTAATCACTTTTTTTTTAGTCCTGACTGAATGAGCTGGGTGTATTTTTCCTGACAGAGACTCACATCTGGTTGTTGGTATGAGGCATTGTGCTGTGCCACACCATGGTTTAAAATACCAAAGTTGGGGGCATTGTTCTCACAAAGGCTGCCCGGGCTATAAATATGAATAGTGAAGAAAAGTGATTTGAATTGAAGCATGCCATTCCCCAGATATTTTGCTCTTAAACAAATAGCCTTTGTTCCTAGCTCTAGTTCTTTGGCTCATAGCAGAGGTAGATATAGAATTAAACCCAAATAAAGCGCCGCCTTGAACTGACAATGCTTAATGTACTGAGGAAAAAGCATAAGTCACTTCTGCCGATACCACAGCTGAAAAAGCTGCTGCTTATTTATGTGTTGAGGAAAAAAAAGGAACAGAAAGTTTGTTATTTTTATGACAATGATTTTTTTACAGCTCTTTTATGGAAGTATTTAAGGTCCTCACTTACATTAGTTTTAAAACAACCAACAGTTTTGTTGTTATGCATAATATGAATAAAGGTTTTTGATGATGAAATAACATGAATTCCTCCTTTCTTCAGGTGGCTGCTTTTCAGTGATCCAGGGTTTGAGGGCATGGTGTCTGTCCTGGAAACAGGAGTGTACCCTTTTCCTGAGACCTGGGGTTTCCCGTCACCCTTCGTGGGATCTCTTAGACCACTTAAAATGGTTTGTATTACTGTAATGTATAACATCTAATGCATTTTAAAATGACAAATGATCTCTTTTGATCATTCCCTCAATGTGTCCCAGGCATAAAATAACTACTGGATACACAACCAAAAGCTTTGGAACAGTCATTTGTGATCCCTAAAGGATGAAGCATACAGATTTTGTTTTTTAGTAAAATCTCTGCATCCATGAGGCCAATTGCTATAAAATTTGTTACACATATTTAAGGATCCTAGAGTCTATATGGTCTTTATGGTGTCCTTCCTGCAGATAAAATTTACATCAGAGCTTTTGTAAATGGACTTAAAATGTGATATAGACTGGCTCTGTGGTGCACGCATTAACACATTTGACCCTTGACGATTCTGGGAGGAGACACAAAGGCAATCTTAAGGAGGTCACGTGCTGGTCCCAGTGCAGATAAATGGGATTGTGTCAGGAAGGACAGCTCACATAAAACCTGTCTCAAATCAAAATACATATCCTTCTACTGTGGAAAGTACCTGCTGAGAACATGGCATAGACATTTATAGTTCCTAGAGGATGAGTCATGAGTGTAGCATATGTTTTTGCAGATACGCTACAGTCAGGATGTTAAGTTTTGCCCATGTAAGAATAGTGAAGCTAATTAATTATCTAGAGAATTGACAGCGAGCTACTGTGTGTGACGTGTCCTGCCTCCTGCAAGTTCTATTATGCAGCACCCTCACCTGCACAACACCAAACAGCATTTCCAATAGTGGCAAAGCTTCTAAAGAAGACTCTCTCTTTCTATTTCTGTTCTGTTCGGGTTTTTTTCTAAGACTATGTGAGACAGGGTGACTGCCAGCAATGTTCTGACTTGATTCTCCTGACACTGTTCCTCTGGTAATTCACTGAGAATTCACTGAGATTTATGCTTTATGGGAGATACAGACACATATTGGACTGATGTGCCATTTGTTACAAACATCCCACCCCTCAGATAAATTAATGAGCCCGATTTTTCACCAAGTGCAATCATAAGGTCAAATTCTTAAGTAGTTCAGAAGTTTTACTTTAAATTAAATGTAACTGAAATTATGCAAAATTGCTGACATCCCCTTAAGCCACAGCTTCATGTTGTGTTCAGTAATAATTTCCAAAAGCTGGCATTCCGATTTCTGCCTTTTCCGCATTGTGAAGGGTCACTCTATGTCCAAAGGCAGTGTTTACTGTTATTACCCACAGAGACAATAGCTCAGCTCAACCTTCCATCTTGGGACCCCTTCTGTTTAACATCTACATGCTCCCACTGGCACAGATTATAAACAACAACAAAATAAACTATCACAGCTATGCAGATGACACACAAATATATATCACAATGTCACCAGGAGACCGAGGCCCTGTACAGGCTCTTGGTAAATGCATTGAGGAAATCAATGACTGGTTGTGCCACAATTTTCTCCAGCTAAACAAAAACAAAACTGAGGTAATAGTCTTTGGCGCCAAAGAAAAACGATTACAGGTCACCAGAGAACTTCAATCTATACATCTAAAAACCACAAACCAGGCGAGAAATTTGGGTGTAGTGATGGATGCAGACCTAAACTTAGAAAAACACATTAAGACAATAACAAAGTCAGCTTACTATCACCTCAAGAATATATCAAGGATAAAAGATCTGATGTCTCAACAGGACCTGGAAAAACTAGTCCATGCATTCATCTTTAGTAGGCTTGATTACTGTAACAGCATCTTTACAGGTCTACCTAAAAAATCAGTCAGACAACTACAGCTCATTCAGAACTCTGCTGCTCGAGTCCTCACTAAGACCAAAAAAGTGGACCACATCAGTCCAGCTCTGAGGTCCTTACACTGGCTGCCTGTCCGTCAGAGGATAGACTTTAAAGTTCTGATGCTGGCCTATAAAGCTCTGAATGGTTTAGGACCAAAATACATCAGTGACCTCCTGACCCAGTATGAACCATCCAGATCCCTCAGGTCATCTGGATCCGGTCTTTTATCAGTTCCCAGAGTCAGAACCAGACACGGAGAAGCTGCATTCAGCTTTTATGCTCCTTATATCTGGAACAAACTCCCAGAAAGCCTCAGATCAGCTGAAACACTCAGTTTATTTAAATCCAGGTTGAAGACTCACCTGTTCTCAGCTGCATTTGAATAAAGCACCAAATCCACACTTTAAGCTTAAATTTCAAAACTTACATTTAACTACTGATTTTATCTACTGTTCTGATTTTATCTGTTTTGATTTTATATACTGTTGTTTGTTTGTTTGTTAATTAGTTAGTTAGTTTATTTGCTTGTTTTATTCAATTTTAAATCATGCTTTTTATTTGTTCTTGTTTCTAATGTCTCTGTAAAGCACTTTGAATCACCTTGTTGTTGAATTGTGCTATACAAATAAACTTGCCTTGCCTTGCCTTGCCTTACCAGGCCAAGGGAATTATGAACATTTTTGAGAAAATTAGTTGAACTATGAATGTGTGTAATTGCTGGCAGGTGTTCTATTGTGTGCATATAATTAGAGAAGAGCATTGTTAATGATGATGACTTCTCTGTTCCAGGGTGGTTTCAAAGTGGAGAATTCCAGTGAAGTCAAGGTATGCGCAGTTCTGTTTTGTTTGATCTCAAAAAGAAGAAAAAGAAAGGAAAAAGCTATTTAATGTTAAATTCTGGAAATTATAAAATAATCTAACCGCAAACTGTAATATCTGTGTTGAGTATATAGGAAAAGCATGTTTATGAAAGGCCTTCAGGCATTGCCCAAGTACCCAAATGTTTTTGACTTGTAGGCTTATTTCATTTAAGACCACAAAAAGTAACGGAAGTTCCAGTACACTAACCACAGTTTATTTTAAGAGCGAGAATTTCCACAGCTAACAATGTGAGAATCAGATAAACAGATTATTTTTAGGGTGAACGCGTCATTCATCAATTGGACAACGTAAAAACCACTGAGATGCACACAGTCTTAATACTGTGCCATTCAAATAGGACTTTTAATATGTAGTTTGTAGTTCCTTGGAAATACAATGAAGTGAAATAAAATATAACCTGTGTGTTCATGTAAGCTGTCTGTTCTTTGATGCAGGCTGTTCTATATGAGAAGCCCGGCTTTGAAGGCTCCTGTATGGAAGTTGACGGTGAAATTTTCAGCTTTTGCGAGAGTGAAGGAGATGTTCCTGCAGACCTGGACACAATGAAACTGAAGTCCGTGGGCTCTTTGAAGATCATTGGAGGATTGTGAGTCTTCTTCTGCATGTCCCTTTGCTTGTACAGGATGGAGTTAAATGGCACTCTTACTCTGGAGCAAAGTTTATTCTAGACTAAGATAGTGATTTTGATGTAATATGATTATAATATAATAATTTGATCAGGAGCTACCAGTTTAGCTCTAATCAGTGACTTTGCTGCATTTTGGTTCTTGCATCAGCTGGGTGGGCTACAGTGAGTCTGGGTTCGAGGGTCAGCAGCACATCCTGGAGGAAGGAGAGTACCTGGAGTGCAGTGACTGGGGCGGCTCAGAACTTCTGTCATTGCGACCGATACTGTCTGTGAGTACTGCAAACACTAAAAAACTAGCAAGGAGTTTAGCATATACCAGTGTGTGATTAATAGCAACCGCCAACTGATGCTTGAATTTTGCATAACCACTCTGAGTTGATGAAGGTTACAATTCAGATTGCAGCTGATTGTCGAAAAATAAAAATAGCACGCTTTTGTAGGCTTTAAGACCATTCAAGGTGCTTCACACTATAACCTGCATTCACCCATTCTGACAAAGCTTAGCTCTGTCATGCACACATCAGTGGATTCGTCGGGGTCGATTCAGGGCTCAGTACCTTGTTCTTCTTCTTTAGACTGCAAGCTAATGTAAAAATATAATATAATAAAAACTATTGAGACCAAAAACTTCCACATAAACACTGACTATGAAGAGTCTGGAGCATTAGCAAGCAGGGAGACATATTTATTAAATGGTAGACAAAATGCCAATTTTCCAAGTCTTTGTTGGGGAATTGTTTTAAACAGAAAGAAAGCAAAAACAACTTTTTGTTTTAAGAAGCTGTTGCAAAGAAATACATTCCACTGTATCCCCAGTGGGCATGGCTGACTTTTGGATGTACAAGAAAACAGTATAAAGTCTGCAGAAAATTGTTATATACAAATTGTTAATAGCAACTCGAAGGCATAAACAGTTTTTGGAAGCCCCAGATTCTATAAACAAATCAACATCTTGCATATAATATATTAATCTTACCCCAAAGCAGTTTTTGCTCAAGGGCGCTTTCATTATGGTGCTTTTTGTCTAGAAACAGCTTTTCAGTCAGGACCACTTTAATCGAAGGATAATTGTGTTTTCTGTCTTCAGTAATGTATTTTTTTGGTCTTTCTCTGTTCTGAGACCTCCCCTCCCTGTATATAAGTGGGAAGATAGAGGCAGTGAGACCTCCCATAAAGAACAGAGCAGACATCAGTCATAACATTTAAATCAGATAGAAGCATGAAAAAGGAGTGGTAGAGGCGGGTTGCAAAGCAGCTGTGCAATTGTGCATGCAAGTTAAATAGAGAACCCTATATGAGATTTACTATTTGGATGTATATCAGGATATCACCTGAGACGTCAGCTGATGTAAGATGGTATGCTGATATGCCAGGATTGCAGCTGAGCTACATTTCGTGTCGTGCCTAAGCTGATACTGTCTTCATTTTTTGGACAGGGTGTGCAAGTACATCAGAAACCTATAAGCTGTTGTGTAATCATATTCTTTGCAATTGGTGTGACTGGAAAAATGTATAACAGTTTAAAAATAACTCCCTAGAGTAAATTGACTTTATTCCTAACATACATATTTATTGTTTTGATCTTCAACCCAAGATTTTGTGTTTGTCTGCAGCTTTTCCTAAAATGATTTTATTCTTGTCACAGGATTTCATGTCTCCACACCTCAAGATGTTCAGCGACAGAGATTTTGGCGAGCTGGGGATGAACATTGACCTCTCAGTGCCTGTTATTAACATGGATGAGACGGGCTATGGCATGAAGACGCAGTCTATTGATGTCGGCGGTGGTGTGTAAGTAGCATGCTTATTATGGTTTATTGTTTTGTGATCGTTATGGGTTTGGGGTATTTTAGAAAAAACGTATTTTCGGCTGTTAGAAATGGGTTAAACACTTTCCTTTGCAAGTCATCTTCAATCTGCAAGACTTGTGGTGAAATGCTTGGGTATGGTTCTAACAAATATTGCTTGATTACCTACCTTGATGGAGAACGACTTAGACTACTCTACATGTTTTTAGATGCTTTTCTTCCCGCCAGCTTGATGATTAGTTGAGGCTACAGTTCCTGTGAAGTCTTGTGTGGTTTATTACCCTTCGTTGCTTCTCAGGAGCGTGGCTGCATGACTGCCACACCTTTGCTGACAGGTCGAGACAGATTACCTCGTTCACTAATGGTTAGTCTGCCGTGCATATGTTCCAGACCTTAGGACTATCTCAGACTTTTTGCAGTGGGAAACAACTCTGTGACTTCTTGGAGAGTGTGGAGGAGGCAGACTCAGATCTTTAAACTTAGTTAACAAGGAATTCTGTTTATATTTGGAAATTCTTTATTCCCTTGAGGTATTTTTTATCACCATCTTTTTTTTTTTTTTAACCACATGCTGTAGGAATGAGCAGTGGCAGTGTTCCATCACTGCTTGCCTTTCAACCTCTCTTTATGGTATGATCAGCTAGAAAAAAAATGCAGAAGTAAACAAACAGGAAGCAAACGAGAATAATGAAGCGCAGAGCATGCTTTCCTGATTGCTTCTACCCAAGGGAGAGGAAGAAAATGGTTAATAATGTGGAGTGGAACATAACGTCCTTCTTTATGAGAAAAGACTCTCATGACATTGAAAGGTTATTCTTGCTGCGCTGCTAGTCTGTTATTAGACTGCGCGGCCTCGCCCATGTTCTTCTGCTGTTTGATTGGCTCATTTGCGTTCCGTTTGTTTTGCTGGGAGACAACTGTCAGTTTTTCAGTCTTGCACGTTAGGACACACACAGTTCTGCAAATGCAACACCCACTCCCACAGCCACTCGTGACATGCCACATTTTTCAACAGAGTAGCTGCTGAGATGCTATCATGCGGGACGGTATTGGATTTTGACCGCAAGTTGTTGCTGAACGAGCACAACTGTGCCTGAATTCTTGTGGGTTTCAGCCATGGCCCATCAAACACTCTGTTTCTTTACCAATTAAAATGAAATGAAAATGAAAAAAGAATGTCATGTCAAAAGTAAAGGGTGCTCCTCTTTTGTTTTTGTTCTCAGCTGGGTTGTGTTTGAAGAGCCAGGCTTTTGTGGCGAGCCTTATGTCCTGGAAAAAGGCCTGTATGGAAGCCCAGAGGACTGGGGGGCACTGCAGCACAGAGTTGGCTCAACAATGCCTGTCATGCTGGTAAGAGTTGTGACTCACAAGGTGGAAACATTGTCTGGTTATTAGACAGATGGTCTGGCGACTGTGATATTTTACATTTAATCAATGCAGCAGCCAGTGTGTTTGCTTGACCTGCACGATTAGCTCCATCAGCTTTGCACGATGAATAGTTGCACAACTGCTGGTGAATTTTCACTTCCTCTTGAGGTACTAGTGTGACTCACCATGTGGTTTCGCTGCTTGTAACCAGCAACTTTTACAATCAAAATTTAAGGTGGAATCCTTAAAATAGGAAAATGAATGTCAGGGATAACACGCGACAGATACCAGGCTTTACAGTGGATTAGCTCTGGGAGCATGAAGCAGAGCAGAAATGTGAATAAAATTACTTATCCAGCATGAGAGAGGAAAATTCTTGTCATTAGATTGAAAGCAAAAATATCTTAGATCACAAAAGTGACTCATCGTGAAGTTGCTTTGGTTACAAACTGGATGATGACAAAGAGGCATATACAAGACAAGACTCGGTAAAATGCTGTAATGATCGGTCCCAATTAGAGTAGGCGAGTCATTAAAAATTAATTATTTGGCTTTAAAGTTAAGATGGTCTGTCTCAGATATTTGTGTAAACAATTTCTGTGGAGTTTAAATGTAAAAAGGATGGAGTCTTTGATGTGAGTATCAATCCTTCAAAGGCTTTTGAGATGACAGAGGTTAGATCAACTGACTAGTGGTTGTACAAACGAGTTACAGTAAATTTTTCTGGGAATAGGCCCGATGGTGGTTTTAAGGGAGGTTCAAAATGTGTGTCAATACCTCTGACAGGACAGCCCTGCACATCATTGGACCCAGCTTTTTTTTTTAATGCAGAAGAGTTGAAGAGTGTCTGCTGCACCTTGTGAATGCCTTTCAGTCTGCTATCGGTTTGTGACCGGCTGGAGTTTGATTTGATTATTATTTGTCAAACTGTGCAAAGAATCGGTCGAGTTTCTCTGTTAGATGGATTTGTTGGCTGCTGCGTGCTGCCTGTTATGAGAGCAGGACAAGCAAGCCAGGCTGCTGGAGGCAATGTGAGCAAGAGCCAGGCTGGCTGATGAGGATGCACACGGAAACAAAGAGTTGCTTCAAAGGGTCACATAACATGAGTAACAAACTAAATCAGAAGTGGGAGTAGTGTTAGACTCACATAAGGGAATGAACGATCCAAAGCGAGCCACAGAATGCTACAGGAGCTTGATTAGTGGATGAGGTGAGTTGATTAAAGGGGCAGGAATGGAGTGCAATGCCCAGGCAGACACACACACAGACTACACAGAGATTAAAGAAAAACAAAAAACACAGACAATGAGACATGAGGAAAGGTAAAACCAGGAAAACGGAGTGGAGGGAGGGCATATCACACACACACACACACAAGTTAAAGCAATACCACCCACAATGTTGCATCTCTCCTTTCCTATCAGCGCCACTCTCTTTTGTGGTTCAGTGTGAATCAGTCTCAATAATCTTTTTTTTTTTTTTCATTTTCATTTCAGGATGATTTTGAGAACGCATCCAAATTTAAGGTAGGCATTTAAAAAGGAAGAAAGAAAGCACATCTAATCTTGAAGCGTTATTGCAATTATTATGTGACGAGGAGGTGAGGAGCTCAGAGTGGATGACTCAGTCTTGTTTTCTTGCTGTGTGTGCCTCAGGTGCAGCTTTTCTCTGATCCAGGTTTTAAGGGCTCTGTCCTCACTCTGGAGGACAATGTGACCTCCCTGCAGGATGGTTTCTCTGTGGCCTCCTGCAAGGTTCTAGCTGGCAGGTGAGTAATACTGTACATTGTGAAGAAACTGTCACACTGCGGGGCTGTAAGGTGAATCTCTGGCACTAAAAACAACAGCCTTTCAATAGCAGATTTTAGAGATAGATGTGCCAAGGTGATCTGCTACAATTGTAACTGCATATTGGTCACATTAAAAAGCAATTTCTGTGATTTAGAGTCTGCTTCAGGCTGTCACTGTTACACTTTCTAAACAGAAAAAAATCCCATATGGCAGTAGCTAGTGATACACTGCCTGCATTACATATTATAAAATGCATCATTAATATTAATATACTATTTTGCTTTGGCCCATTAATAAGTAAGAATTCAGTAGCTCAGTAAAAAGCTCTTGTTCACCTTCAAGCTTGAATAGTATTAAAATTGAAAATCTTTTTAGTGCAGGTAGGTTTACACAATGATCATCTATCGTATTCAGTGCAGAACACGGGCACATTTTTTGTGCTTTTGTTCTTCTTCTGTGTGTGTCAGTATATTTGTGTAATTGCATTTATGTATTCTTGCAGCTGGATGGCTTTTGAGGGCCAAGACTTCACTTGCAGGATGTATGTGTTAGAAGTGGGAAACTACCCAGACCTGAGATCAATGGGCTGTGTCAGTACAAGCTCCTCCATCCTGTCACTACAGACTATTGGCTTTGTAAGTCTATAATTTAATTCTTCTAACAAATTAACACTCACTCCCCTTTTACAGATTGCCAGCCTAAAACTGAAACATGTTATTTTTGGTCATTAAACCCTGGGAGTAGACATTAAGTTTTCTAGAATTAAATATATTTTTGAACTGAAACACTCTTTAAGGAGGAGATTAAGCATTAAATTAGCTCTCATCAGTATTTAGGTCTTGCAAAGCTACAAAAACTAATTTGTAATTGACAGCTGAAGGCATCACAGACAAATATCCATTGCTATTGTAGTTTTTCAAGCTAGTTGAGAGTCTGTCTGAAGGGTGCATGAATAGTGCCTGTAATCTGCACAGTTGCACTAAAGTTGGACACCACTTGGACATCCTTTTGGAGTTTTGGCTTCACCCTTTAATGATAAATGACTCGGACCTGAGCAGATGTGGGAAGTACACATGTCTGTCATGTGGCATATGGTTTGTTTGTTTTTTTATCCCAAATGCTGTTCAATTCTTTGATTTTTTCCAAATTTATAAAACGAATACTTTTTTGACATCTTGTCAAAAAACAATGGATGAATCATCCCAAAACTGTTAAGTGTTAAAATAAAAAAAAATATAACTGTCAATAATGGTGATTTTGTATCAGAAGGTAAAAATTCACACATTTCTGCTTATTTCTTTCCTTATCATCTACATCATCACCATCCAGTATTAAATGCGTTGACCCATGACATTAGTGTCCATTTAGAAGGCAGTCTGTCTTTTACAGTAAACAGGGAGTGAAAATGCCAGGGAGCACAAAGGTGTGAGTGTGGCCTGTTTCCAGGGTAACTTCAAAATAACCTTAATGTCAACCTGTATGACCTGGAGCTTTCAGCGCTTGTTAATGCACTTGTCCTTTCTCTCACTCTTGGCAGGAATTCTCACTTCCATCCATCACTCTTTTTGAGCGATGTGGTCTGCATGGGAAGAGGGTGGTCCTAAAGGACGGATCAGTCAACCTCCAGCTGGCCGGAGGATGTGGCAGAGTCCAGTCTGTGCTGGTGGAAGGAGGCGTGTGAGTGCTTTTCAGACCTGTTTGGTTATCCAGCCGTTACTAAGGATACCCTGTGGTTTGTGTTTAACAGGTTCATTCTGCTCTACTCCCAAATGTTTCTTTAACGCTAAGCGACACGTGACACTAAATAAAATTCTTTACTTTTCACTCACACAACAGTGGCCTGTTGTTACTCAGCAGTGCCACCTCTTAATCCATTTTGGTTTCATTTCAAATTCAGTTGCTATTATCTCTTTAGTCAACATGTCAAAACATTTCCAGAACTTTCTGGTGCCATTTCCATAGTTATTTGTGCAACCTGTACTTATTTGATGTCTGTTGGTATAACTAAGATGATTTTTTAAAGATTCCTCTGTAGTTAAAGAATTCGTTTGGGCGTACCATATAGACTATAACATGGCATTTTGCAGATTCAGAAATATTGAATGCAGTGCAGGGTCAGCACATCTAATATTGCAGAATGGCAGTACTGACAGATGGATCGATGGTGGAAACCTGCTGCTGATGTGCAAGATTTAGACTGTAGGTGTGAGCCAACACTGAGGAAATAAAGGGCTCGCAGTAAGGCAGAGCTGCCTCTGGACTGGCACATTCTTGCTGCAGGAGAGATGAGCCATAAAGCAACGAGTGAAAAGCAACATCTAACCTCAAAGCAAAATTGGACTGTTATAAAACTCAGCAGGGTTATTATCTTTTGCTAGGCATTGAATGGAAGCCAGGATTCAGAATTCAGCTATTTCTTAAGATAAAACAATGACCTACCAGCATCGAAGGCTTGGTTTCTAGTTTGTGCTATTAAAAGAAAAGAAAAAGAAAACAGGTATAGAAAAATCATGTTTGTTTATGTCTGCCTGTCTCTGTGCTCTCTTGAGCATCCTGTAATATCCTATCACACGAGGAAGGAGGATATTGAAATATATTAAAACAAGGACTGGCATTTTCAAGCCAAATTTTCACTCATGGTGACTGACTGTCAGTCCCCAGACAGCGATAAAAGCTGATAAGGAAGTGTTGTTTTCATTTCTGCTGTTGAATATCTGAGACTTGATTATGTTTTTGTCTCGTCTTAAAAAATCAGGTGGGTGCTATACGAGGGAATCAACTATCGGGGTGCTCAGATTTTGCTAAAGCCTGGAGAGGTGCTCGACTGGCGGAAACACAGCAACTGGCAGAAAATTGGATCGCTCCGCCCTCTTTTACAGGTATACAATGAAGCTATGCAAAGTATTAGATTACTGCACCACAATGGTGGTAATGCTCATAGCTGCACTTTTAGATACCACACATGTGCATTGATTGATTGACTGTTAGTTGTGATAGTTAAGAGCATGGTCGAGTTGATTTGAAATTCCCTTGCTGTGAATCCTGTTTTGAGAAGAAGCGCCAACTATTTGTATGTGTTTTCCGAGCAGAAGCAAGTGCACTTCCGTTTAAGGAACAGACAGACGGGGCTAATGATGTCAGTGACCGGGGATTTAGATGATGTCAAACTGCTACGGATACAAGAAACAGAAGAAGCGGATGGTTTGGAGCAGATTTGGTTCTACCAGAATGGACGCCTACACTGCAAGGTAACAGTACCTTCATTACGCAACGAAACGATAAAGAAAGGTCAGGGAAAGCTTGATGAATAGCAGCCCTTAGACCAAGATCAAGATCTTAGATCCTAAGGTCAAATCTCAGATGAGAATCAAAACAATGTTAAAGAGTTAAAGAAAAGTGACCACAGGTCAAACAGAGGTGTTTTCTGCACTATATCTGATCATATATTATATGATCTATGAATCTTTCACCATTCTACCTGTTAGCAGCTGGTAATTTGAATATCTCTAACTGACTCCTCTCTCTGTTTCCAGCTCTTGGAGGAGTGCTGCCTAAGTCCCAGTGGTAGTGTGACAATTGCAGGAAGCCGTGTGGGTCTCACTCCAGACCCAGATGACCAAATCCACCTCTGGAGCATCACTCCTGAGGGCTTCATTCGCTATGTTCTCAACCCTGATCTAGTCCTGGAAGTCAAAGGTAAGCCTCACCAGTGTTACAACACCAACAGTAAAATTGTTCCGATAGATGATTTGTATATAAAGACTTGTTTGTACTACAAGCACCATCTGTGACAAGCTTCCCACAGAGAATTCAAATGTCAGAGTTACATAATACTTAAGTTTCAGTTTGATTTCTATGCATTAAATATTCAGGTTTCATGGCTAGTCTTATGAAAGTTGTCAAATCCAACAAGCTGCCTGTATATGGACTACGGAGCAAATGCTACAATTATTATTAAATGGCAAATGAACTTACATTGTGCCTTCCTACTTAATTTGAGCACTTAAAGCTCTTAAACTGAGTATTCTATGTTCCCATACACATTTAAGAGATAGTAAAGATGCAACTTCTGTGCATAAGGCAATAAAAAGGATCTTGAAACCTGTGGTTAGATATTCCCAGTATAAAACTGGGGATTTATGTCTAGTCACTTTGTTTGCATCATTGTCAATTAGTGACCCCTTGTGGACTGAATTTTTCCCTGCAATAGGCGTACTGAACACTATTGTAGGAGTTATCATCATTGTATGTGAAATTAAATATATGCAAAACATTTTTAATTCTACTTTTAATCCATCTTAAATAAACAATATTATGCAACACAATCTCTTTCCAGGCACCAGAATGATGCTAAAATATGTATACAAAATCCACTTAATAAAAACATCTGTTTCTTTCAGGTGGTCATCTTTATGACAAAAACCAAGTGATTCTGAACACACCTGATGCAAGTAAACTACAACAAAGGTGGGATGTGGAGATTATATGAAAACAAAGTCTGCTGAACTGGATCCCTGACACACTAATGCAGTGACACACAGTGCTCACAAACGAGGTACGCCGCTGGAGGTTCTCAACATTTTGCTGCAGGGGAACCATGAGAAGGCAGATGAAGAGGTCAACTTGGAGAGAAATTAAGGATTTTGGTAGAATGTATTGCTACGTAACAAACGTACAAACAGTTCATTCAGGAATTGAAATATTTAACATGTTATTCTTACATCGTTTGTCAGTTTGGGGTCAATTTGAAAAGTCCTGCTTTTGAAAGAAAAAAATATTTAAATGATTGCAAATGTTTTAAGATGCAATTAAGGATTCCTTTCTGCTGAAAGAAAAGGAAAGTTTGACTTGTTTAGTGTACGGTGATTTTTGGCCATCTTGAGACAAAAACTGGCCTTTTAGCCTGACTGTACATTAGCCTACACATATGCAGATATTCCATAAAAAATCCTTTGTTTGATTTATGATTCCACGTTCCATTGTTATTTACAAGGTATCTGATCAAGTAAATGTTTTACCAGAACAAAACAAATTAATATTGTTGTACATTCAAAAACAAGACATTTTCTAGGTGACCCCAAACTTTTTGAGCTGTATCTCCATTGAACAAATCTGTTTTTGCCTTATTTTTATTAACTTAAAACAGTGTTAAAACTTTTTTTTGGATTTTTTTTAATGAAATGTGCTGTTATTTAGTACATATTGCTTTTTTCCAGCTGCATGCAACACAAGGAAACAAATATCATGTCTTTTATTTTTGTTTAATCAAAACTATTCAACATAGAACTTTTTTCTTTTCAATATAATAAAACTATTTTTGTCAATGAACTTCTCAAACAGTGCACAGTTGAGTGGAATGGACATGCAAAAAACAAAACATTTCAGATGTTTGTTGTTCCCCGAAAGTTACACTGATATATTCCTTTCAGATTATGTAGCTTTACAGGATGTCCACATAATTTCACATACAAGGTAGTGATGGGTAACTAAACCAAAAAAAGAAAAAACAAATAGTTTCTTCCACATTTGTAACAGAAAAGCTTTTTTATACAATGTTGTACCAGCCAGCTAATTACCAAAAGTCTGGTAACCATAACCAGCTGCATGGTTGACATGAGGAGCATTTAGCTGGTAACATTAGTAATTTCAACATGATGAACACAGCACGACTTGAGAACTTTGAAAACTTTGAGTACATCGCAGAAGGCTCGTTAACAAGAGATACAACTTCTGGTATCTTCTAATTACAAGCGCAGGTCACGACTGCAGTCTGCTACAAAACAGACTACCTCTCACTCTGCTGATGGTGAAGGGGAGGTGAGAAGGATCATAACAGAAACTCTCTAGGCACCTGCTTTCCTCTACTTAGCTTTGCTTGGCTGTTTCTTGCACTGACTCTACAGTCTCCGTGCTGCTGTCCTGCACCAGCTCTTCAGTCTGTCTATCGTCCTCTTCAGCCACCCTGACTACCGTCTTCCCTCTGGCATGGCCCTTCTCGAGCTTCTGAAAAGCCTGAGGCACCTGAGTAAATGAGAACTGGGCCTCCACAACAGGCAGGATCTGTGACAGAGCAGCAGAAATGGGAAATAATTAAAAGATCAGATTTACACATTTAGGCAGGAGTTCAATTGATTATGAAAATTAGTTTTGGCTTTTGTTTTAATGGCGCTTAAAAAAAAAAACCCCATCAGAATAAGTATTGACAGTCTGTCATGAATGTGGCAGCTTGTGCAAATCCGACTCGTGAGGTAAGCACCATGCATTAAGAGCAGCAAACCAGACAAAATGAGTAACTGTCCAAACTTAACAGCACTGGAACCATTTCCACTTTCACATCTTAGTGAAGAGGCTTTTTTGCAAGTCACAAAGCACTGCAAATTACAGTGATCCCATAATCAAACCCATTATCAAAAAAGTTTAGTCTAGCAAATAACCACAAACTCCTAATGCTACAACATCGCTGCTTTCATAGTTGCAAGAGTGAAAACGTGAGGGAGGGGTTTAGAATGTGATGAGGCTGGACAATCCTGTGCTAGTCCCAGAACACAAGCAGCCAGGCTTGTTATTGTGGTCACCATCTTTTGTCTTTAACAATGAATGGGGAGGGCAGTCGCGTCACTGGAAACCATCCACACTTCTGACTGCAAATAGGACAGAGAGAGCAGAGAGATCGTGCGTGTATGTTTTGTGAGGAGGGGTGGTGGGGCACCGGAGGTCATAGATTCCCGCCACTGGCCTGAGTTTGCTGCTTGCTGTAAGCCCCAGCACAAAAGGACAGAGGTCCCACACGCTTTTGCGAATGGCTGCTCAGCACTGTTTAAAAATCCATTCACCGTCTGATGGCGCCTGACTCAATCGCCCAGCAGCCAACCGTGCACAACACCAACCAACCAGCCAACCAGAATAGCAGGAATGTGATTCTGACTCCCTCACAAAGCCACATGGGAGCCTCGGATACAAACTCATAGGGAATCCATGGTATGTTCAGTATTCAGTGAGTTGCATGATCTCCATCTCTGCATAAATTCAACTCTCTGCCTGTGACGGATTTGCAAATTAGACATCACTCTAATTCTGTCAGTACAAATGGTCCTAAAAGGCAGGTGTGCATGATATGAATAATAAAGCCATATAGTACCTTCCCTGCATCTACCAGCTTGCTGACTTCATCCAGGGCAGGTCCATCTGGTGCATAAAATCCCCACCTATAGAAGACTCCGCTTGATAATAAATTCTAAGAAGAAAGCAAACGGGAGGCAGTAATTAGAAGTCAGGCTTGTCTGCATCTCATACACATGAGTAACCACACAGAGTTATCGGTTAGGAAAAAAGAGAAGGAAAATGTAGAAAAATGTACTTTAAAAAATTAAGACCTGGATCAGAACACCAAAAAAGACAACTAAGCTGACTAAAACACACATGGCAGTTACCCTGACTTACAGTAATTAGCACCATAAGGATTTAGGAGGAAGAAACCGCATTTTGTATGAGAGGACTAATTAGCACTAATTTCCTGATAAGTTTTCAATAAACTACTGAAGGTTACTAAAAATGTTAAAGCACCTAATTTAAACATTTATGTTTAGATTAATGATTTGGTTTTGTGAATTTTCAGACGCACTGTCATGAATAACTGATGATGAGATGAGCAGAAACAGGAATGTTGGATTATATTAGCAGTGTTATTGTTCACATCTAGTAATACAATTATCATTTATTAAATTGTTGTTCTTAAAAAATAATACATAACTTGAAAGCTAGTATTTAGTTTTACACACACGGACACAAACTGGACCTCTGACCATCACATATCGCATGAATCTGAGCTACGTTTCTTTGAGTGATGCAGGATTCTGAGCACAAATACTTTGGTTGATGGCATACTAGTTTATTAGGGCATCTAAATTAAACAGAGAAACCACTAATGGTTTGTTTCACTAAGATTTTTCCTGCTATATGTGAAAAAGACCAGGACTGCCAGCTATGAAAAAAGGTCTGTAAAAGGTGCTCCAAATGTCTAAATAAAATTAGTGGTGTAATAATTCATTTAAAACAACAAAACCAAACATAACCTTGCTTTATACTTGATAATATTGTGTTATTATGTAAAACTGCTCTGGTAAAACCACCCTGATTTGCTTGTTAAAAACCAGACAGTTCATGATTGTTCAGTGCAGCTCTAGTTTGACACTAGAGGGCTCAGTTGCACAGATAAAAATGGCAGGCTGTCCAGCGTTGGGCACCGAGGGTGTGACTGATGCAGCGGAGCCTCGCCAAAGTGACCAGCTGGCTGCTCCCATGGACAAAAGGCCTCGGAGGCTTGGCAAGAAACACACAAACAGTGGTATTTGCCGGGAGGGGGGGGAAATGGTTGGCCACAATCTGAACAAACACCAAATACTGCTGGTTCAGCAGCAAACACATGCACGCACGCACACACACACTGTCTCATCCATTCTAACGCTGCCAGCTGTGCTGTCACCAGTGCCTACCCTGCCCAGGACAAGTTCACTCAGTCCCTAGAGCACCCTGTCCACCCTGTCCTCGTCTGTTCGGTCATGATCTTCATGACATGAACACCAGCTATTAGGGAAACGCAACACCACAAACCTAACACGCATGCAGGGACTCAAAGTGTTAATGCTATTCCATCTTCACCTGCACACAGCACATACAAACAGAAGAAAAAATACAGGCAGTGCAAAAATTTACTGTGACGCTCAGTCAAGTCATCACTTGACTTTTCCCCCCTCCCTGTGTCACCTCAGCTCCAATCCATATAATCAACTGAATGGAAAAGAAATATCCATGTCTTCTTTCCATGCCACTGAGGATCAAGTATGACATTTCAATTTGGAAGCACTGGCAGGCCACACCCAGAATAATGCCTTAGTGAGAAAAACAAACCTCAGTCCGTGTTACAAAAATAAACAACCTCAGTGGAAGCTTTTTTTTTGTGTACATCCACTTTTGTTTGAATCAAAAGTCAGTTTTACTGGTGTTTACCTGAATGGCCTTGCTCTGCAGAGAGAAACCAGCATTCAATGTACCATCCAATAGGCCCATAGAGTCGGTGTTGAGAAGTAAAGGTGTTACCAGTGTGACGTATTTTGCACCAGACCAGGGCTTTAGCAGGCCCATCGCCCACTCCTCTGTGTCCCCACCCACGCCGTCAAAAACAACGTCAAACCTTGAGGTGGAAAAAAGAGGCAGACAATCTTGTAAACATCTTGCTGGAAATGTGGTAAAAAAACAAAACAAAATTTACTTTTTCAAAACAAATTATCCTATGTCAGTACACTATGCACTGTGCTGGTTTAGCCCCTTGCTGGAATTCTAAGAAACCAAACCAAGCACTACCAATTTTGTTTTAGGGGCAGGAAAATAAATGAACCATCATCCACTCAGACCTTAAACCGTGGTTTCCATGGAAACTAGAAAGCGAGTCAGGGAACAGGTGTGCCAAGCTGATAGGAATATGTTTACCACATTTGGGTGTTTAAAGGGCGAAACACACCAAATTTAGCAAATCTAGATGAGTCCTTTTTAATTAACACGTTCACTGGATTGGCACAGACTCTAATGATACTTCAGTAGACACCAGCATTGGGACCAGTGAGCAACATTTTGCTCCAGCGTTTCTTTAAACACAGTACAATCTAACCACACAAGTTTCAATGTATACACTGCAGCTCTTACTTCTCCATCATTTCTAGTTGTTCAACCACATCTCCTGCTGTGTAGTCCAGCACTTCATCAGCTCCCAGCCCTCTAACAAGACCCACAGCGTTCTGAGAGCAGGTGACCGTTACGTGGGCGCCCCAAGCCTTCAACAGCTGGTGAAACATAAAGGATAAAAAACAGGGAGTATGCACACAGCAAGAGATCTTACTTTGTCAGGGTTTAAAAGGCATAAATATAGATACAGGCATAGCCAAACGAAGACACTCTGTCTTACCTGAATAGCAAATGTTCCAACACCTCCTGATCCTCCAGTGATTAAAACTCTAGGAGGAGAAACCCCAGCAACAAGAGGGTCATTCAATTACTGTGTGACTCATTTATGCAAAGCTACGAAAAGAAGTGGAAGCCTCAGGGGGTACAAAGGGATTTGCAGGATTGGAAGCTATTACGTTAGCGGGTTAGGTTAAATGTTTTGACGTTTGCAGGTTAAATGCGTTATTTTAAAACTCTTGTTGCCAATTAAAATGAAATGAAAGTGTTGAAACGGGTTTCGTTACATTCTGAGTCGACATGACTGGACTGATTTCTCAACAAGGAAAGAGCATATTCAATTCTCCAAGTCACAAACGAAAGACATTATTAAATCTTTTATAGCATTCAGGGGCTTAACACTTTTTTAATGTTTTTTTTTTAATAAGTATACATGGCAACAGGGTGAAATGAGCTCAACATAAAATTATTTTGGATCAGGCTGATTCTTGCCTTTTATTTGAAGAACTGTCTCTGCAAAGACCACCTCCATTGACAAGTGCAGACAGAGAAGTGTTGGCTACATAAGGAATGGATGCCGCCTCTATGTGGCTCAGTACTTTTGGCTTATGGGAAACCTGCAAAAATCAGCCACACAGAGAGTGTTAACAATGTTAGAATTGCATTCACTTGTAAACAATATTTTACATTTATAAACTTTGAGGCTGTGTCTAATCAGCACAGCTACTGTGAGGGCAGACAGCCAGAGTCGGAGAATAAATGAAGTTCAATGCAGCAAGAAAACACAGGGCAATTTGTATGTCCCTTTAATTGGTGCCACCGCAGCTACAGCTAACAAACAAACTTAATCCTAATTACATTTTACAGTGAAGGATTACTAAACAGGGTTCGCTTCTTCCGAACTTTTGTTTAATGTATTTTACAGTTTAAATAAGGGTTCTCAATGAACTTTTTCCATTAGTTTAAAAACAAACTGACAATAAAATTACTTTAATCTCAGTCTTTGTGTAGACACTCGTTAAATTATTCACAGTTAATTCTGAAAATGCACCGCCATCCAACTGCTGCACAGACTCTGCTCACCTCGTACTCTGTTAGAGTCACATATTCAGCCAGGCTGCCTTGTTTCCAAGGGGGAACAGCAGCCCACACCTGAAGACAAATATGACATTTAACATGCAGAACACAACTTAAATTAACCACCTACTCTCACTCTCTGAATCTGGTTAATCAGCTATTAGGGTCTCACACAACTGCTCCTGTCCTTTCTCATCATTAGACGTTTCCAAAGATATTTTTATACTGGTGAAATACAATTACTAGAATAGTGCATGTGGAAAATTTTACTGCTGTATTGTTCAGTGATTTAATTACATTCACTTTAAGCCAGATTTGCATAATTGCATTTCTCTCTGCAGGAAGACAGTAATGTAGATATGTGGGAGACAGCAGGGTCTCAAATTATGAGTCACACTGACTGGGAGACCAAGCAGAAAGCACTTGATCTTTTCAACAAGAAAATGTCTCTGAATGACTTAACTATGGAGGTGCATGTAAGTGGGCTAAGCAATATAACCATATTTAACTTTAGAAAAATTGTGTAACATCAGCAAATTTGCCTTCGCATTTTTAATATGGTATTTATCACTTCACATAAAATCAAGGGTGCCCAGTCTTTATGACTTTGACCCTCAGTCCATATGTCTATGAATATCGTGACTATATTATTATGCAAATAATATATTATAAATGTACAAGAACAAACAAAGCATTTTGCTTGCTTTGTGCACTTTCTTTTACAGTCATCTACTCAATTTCAAATTGCATTTGAATCTGACAAAATATTAAAAAGATCATCCTGTCTAGTTATTTTTCAGGTTGTCAGTTGATCACTAATAGACACTTATTGGCTACTTTGCATGGTACACCAGATCAATTGCTTGTTAAAGCATATAGCTAATCAGGCAGACATATGGTCCATGGGAGCAGCATATCAGTGCATTTATGCATGTAGACATGGTCAAGACAACCTGATGAAGTTCCCCATCAGAACGAGGAGGAAAGGATAATTTAATGGACTTTGGATATGACCTGGTTGTTGATGCCAGATGAACTGGTCTAAGCATTTCAGACACAAATTATCTATTGGGATTTTCCCCACTCAACCATCTCTTGGGTATACAAAGAATTGACTGAAAAAGAGACATTTTTCAGTGAGCATCAGTTCTCTGGTCAAAACGTCCCTATTGATGTCAAAGAATGGCCAGACTGGTTAAAACTGATAGGAAGGCAAAAGTAACTCAAATCACCACTTGTTACAACCAAGGAATCCAGAGGAGCATCTCTGAATGTGCAATATAATGAACCTTGATGCAAGTCAGCTACAGCAGCAGTGGAAGACCACACCAGTTGCCATTAGATTAGAAAAAGGTTGCCTGGTCAGACAAGTCTAGATTTCTACTGTGGCATTCAGATTGTAGGGTCAGAATTTGGTGAAAAGAAGATAAATGCATGTATGCATCATGCCTTGTATCAAATGTTCAGGCTGGTGGTGGTGGTATAATGGTGTGGGGGATATTTTCTTGGCACACTTGGACCCCTTAGTACCAACCGAGCATCATTTAAATGTCACAGCCTGTCTGAGTATTGTTGCTGACCATGCTGATCCCTCCCAGCAGGATAACACCATGTCAGAAAGCTCACATCAAACTGGTTTCTTGAAAAGGACAAGTGTTCTTAAATGCCCTACAATCCAATAGTGAACTTTTGGGACGTGGTGGAACGGGAGATTCACATCATGAATGTGCAGTTGACAAATCTGCAACAACTGTCCAAGTCAATATGGACCAAAATCTTCAAGAAATGTTTCCATCACCTTTTTGAATTTATGCCACAAAGAATGAAGGTAGTGAAGGTAGAATGAAGCAACAAAATAGCAACTAATAAAGTATCTGATATTACGAAGTCACTTTTTAAGTGCACATGTACAACTTAATGCATTCCAAATGAATAGAAGAGGCACTAGAGTACAATATGAGAATATGGTAAATTTTCACTAACAATCTGAGAAAGCTTGTAGCTGCTGCTGATGTTGTAATAGAATGTGTTTAGATGTGTTTCTAATATTCCTTAAGAGGATGTCAATAAAGAGCACTAAACACTAACTTTAACATCAATGCAATGAATGCAGCTATAATATTATTGTCACTAATTTCCAGTACATCTTTTAAAAGACGATTGTGCAATGCAGAACCTACCTCATCTCCCAGGGCAAAATGGGTAACCCCAGATCCACAGTCCACTACTACACCAGACAAATCACGACCAAGAATGAGAGGAAACTCAGTGTCATTGTCCATCACAGATAATGGATCTCTTCTTAACTTCAGCAGTTTAGCCCCATAGCCACCTGAAATTGAGAATTTTCTTGGCTTATTGATGTAAGTTATTCGTTTCTTTGTTAATTATTAATTTGAGTTAGCAGCACTTACCCCTCATAGCTACATCAAGGGGGTTGAGACTAACTGCATGGACCTTAATCATCACCTCAGTGGCAGAACTAATCGTGGGAACGGTGGTCTCTTCTGTGTACTTCAGAACACCATTACTGCCATACTGATCAATGATCCATGCTGACATGCAGCCCTGCAGCCTTGGAGATGAACTGCTCATATTTCTTGTGAGACACACTCTGCACCCTGTCCTGGCTAATGTTTTAATGGATCCTGCTGCTGTCGCATTGAATAAACACAGAAGCCTGGTTGATGTCATAGCTCTGGCAGAAGCCATTCTAGTCGCCTTCCAGCTCACTGCTACTACAAGGTCAGGTTTCGATACAACATGACATTTAGGAGACTTCTCACCAAGCTACGTAGCTACACAGCTAGCATTAGCATGTCGAAGTTATCGCCGATCAAAACAAATGTGTAAAAGTGCAAAACGAATCAAATAATCAAGCGATAGCACATTCGTGCACTATTTTTATGTAACAGAAGTCTCAAAGAGCAACAGCTGTTACAATAATGAACAGATAACACACATCTCAGCAGCTGGGTACATAACAACATTACCAAATAAGCTAACCTCTGAACTCACAACGGCAGCCAATCAGTTTCCAGAACATCATGGCCACGTGACTGTCGCGCATTGCATGCCGGAAACTCGTGGCAAAACAATCCAAGTACTGCATCAAATGCAAGCATTTGCAGCACCGCAAAACGTTCTTTCTCCGGTTCCAATACCTTCTTGCTTTTTCTTTGCCCCCCAAAAAAGGTATGAAAGCACTGAATAGACGCTGACGTAATTTTTAACTTATTCAGTTAAATGTTTTCATAAACGTTTTCTTACTAATATAAAACAAGCATTTTATTAATTAATTAATTAATTAATTGAATACTAATTAATTAATTAGTATTCATTAAAGTTTGAACTGCAGCTTGATATTAGTACCATTTGTTTATCTCTTCATCATAGTTCCTAGAAAAAACAGCAGTAAACTAAAGGCTACTGGGCTTTTCAGTGTACTAGACTCCTATTATGTAATTTAACAATTCGTCTTTTTATGATGTATCGGGCACATTTAATTGTCTTTTGATTGTTTCTAAGCTACCTCTTGGCATGTTTTGGGTAGATTGATAGATTACCAGTTATCTATGTACGAAAAACACCCTTGTGCACAATGCACAATAATTATGTAATACTTATTTTGCTAATTTGAACAGGTAAACGGGGAAACTAATAAAATGCTCAAGACATAAACCACAAAGATCAGAGCCACCAATATATAAGTGGGTTACACTTTTGTCTAAAAAGCAAAAGGAAGAGGCACAAATCCCTCTTAGTTTGCATCTGTGAGTTTGGCGTAAACATTCCACCATGCGGAGCTACCTACTGTGGACACCTCTGGTAAATAAAGGAACAACTGAATGTGGCTTTATTAGTCAAAAGATCAGAACTTGAACTAAAAACGTTCCAGCACCTGTGACAGAACTAAACACTGAACCAGAGTATAGTCACTTTGCAAGAAATTATTTAAATATCAAATTAACTGCTACAGCACTGTTGCTGTTGTTTAGAAAAGTAGGCTGTAAGGTCCTTACCAGTTATATCCCTTTCTCTGTAATAAGAGTTGTCAACAAAGAATGAAGTCACAGTTTTGTGCTTTGCTTAATTGTGTGCAACAGTTGATGCTACACTGTGCATTATGATAATAATAATAAACTCAGAAAAAAGACTACAAACACCCTTACTTGTTTTCTCAAGCTTGGATTACATTTCTTCCTGATGAGTCTCATTAATAGCTCATTAATAACAGGCAGGAGGTTAGTGCAAACCACAGCGAGATGGGAGAGTGGGAATTACCTATTATTTTAAGCAGTTATGGATGTATTGACTACAATAGTCTAATGATGACATGGCCTGGTTGTTAAATCATATTAAATATATATATATATATACTGGCTACGGATACCGACTACGGAACGGAGCAGTTGTCAGCCACCTCCTGTACATGGATGACATCAAGCTGTATGCCAAGAGTGAACGAGACATCGATTCACTGATCCACACTACCAGGCTATACAGCAATGACATTGGAATGTCGTTCGGACTGGAGAAGTGTAGTCGGATGGTAACAAAGAGAGGGAAGGTAGTCAGAACTGAGGGGATTGAACTACCAGAAGGCAACATTGCAGACATAGAGGACAGTTACAAGTACTTGGGGATCCCGCAGGCGAATGGGAACCATGAAGAGGCCGCTAGAAAAGCTGCAACCACCAAGTACCTGCAGAGGGTCAGGCAAGTCCTGAGGAGTCAGCTGAATGGTAAGAACAAGATCCGGGCCATCAACACGTACGCCCTGCCCGTGATCAGGTACCCTGCTGGGGTAATAGGCTGGCCAAAGGAGGAGATAGAAGCCACTGACATAAAGACAAGAAAGCTCCTTACCATGCATGGAGGGTTTCACCCCAAGTCCAGCACCCTGAGGCTGTACGCTAAGCGGAAGGAAGGGGGCCGGGGACTGGTGAGTGTCAGCACCACAGTCCAGGATGAGACAGCGAACATCCAAGAATACATTGGGAAGATGGCCCCAACTGACCGAGTGCTCAGTGAATACCTCAGGCAGCAGAAACCCAAGAAAGAGGAGGGAGACGAGGAACCATCATGGAAGGACAGGCCCCTGCACGGTATGTACCACCGGCAGATAGAGGAGGTGGCTGATATCCAGAAATCCTACCAGTGGCTGGACAAAGCTGGACTGAAAGACAGCACAGAGGCACTAATCATGGCAGCACAAGAACAAGCTCTCAGCACAAGATCCATAGAGGCTGGGGTCTATCACACCAGGCAAGACCCCAGGTGCAGGCTGTGTAAAGATGCCCCAGAGACAATCCAGCACATAACAGCAGGGTGCAAGATGCTAGCAGGCAAGGCATACATGGAACGCCATAACCAAGTGGCCGGCATAGTGTACAGGAACATCTGTGCCGAGTATAACCTGGAAGTCCCGAGGTCAAAATGGGAGATGCCCCCAAGGGTGGTGGAGAATGACCGAGCTAAGATCCTGTGGGACTTCCAGATACAGACGGACAAAATGGTGGTGGCTAACCAACCGGACATAGTGGTGGTAGACAAACAGAAGAAGACGGCCGTAGTGATGGATGTAGCGGTTCCGAATGACAGCAATATCAGGAAGAAGGAACACGAGAAGCTGGAGAAATACCAAGGGCTCAGAGAAGAGCTCGAGAGGATGTGGAGGGTGAAGGTAACGGTGGTCCCCGTGGTAATCGGAGCACTAGGTGCGGTGACTCCCAAGCTAGGCGAGTGGCTCCAGCAGATCCCGGGAACAACATCGGAGATCTCTGTCCAGAAGAGCGCAGTCCTGGGAACAGCTAAGATACTGCGCAGGACCCTCAAGCTCCCAGGCCTCTGGTAGAGGACCCGAGCTTGAAGGATAAACCGCCCGCAGGGGCGTGCTGGGTGTTATATATATATATATATATATATATATATATATATATATATATATATATATATACACATTATTAAGTATTATCAACCAGTTTTGATGGCACTTACAGCATTTATTGTCCTATACACAGCAGAAATGGCAGCAAAAATGGGAAGAAAGAGCTAAAATGCATTAGCTACAAAACCAAAAACCCATCAAATAGCAATAATAGCCTCTTATCATAAAAATGCAAGTGTACATGAAAAAATTATAACCTAATATACTTGAGAGGCCCACTCGACACTGAAGTGATTGTTGAGTGCTCCATCAGCTTGAGCCAAATGGGTGGAATACATGCCAGTGTAGAGGCCTAATGGAGAGCACACGCATCGATGTTGGAAACATAAAGCAAATGGGTAGAAGAGATTATCTGTTTATTCTTCAACGGCACACATGGGGGTATACTCTGGTTTGTTATGATGTTCAACAATCAGTTAGATTGATTACTTTCTTGTTCTGTAATTGCCTCTTTGGAGACCAACTATTATTTTTTCCGTTACATATTCTGATAGCACACTGGTTAGGTTTAGGGTTAGGGTCTAACAGGGTTACAGCAAATAGGCTGCCTTGCTTTTTACCATCAAGCTTCACTGTTTCTGCATCTGGGTTTCAAACTAAGTCCCCTCATAAGGCACTGAAAAATAAAACAACAAAGTAGCTTCGTCAACTCGTGCTGTCTTCGTAACAGGCTGATGAAATGAATAGATAAAACAGATCACACTGCTCATGCAAGTGACACAAGCTGCAAAAATAATCAATGTTCCAGAAAGCGATGGGAGAGAGGTGAGAAAAGAAAGAACGAGGGCCTGTGGCTGTGCGATCATGATTCAGCATGAAACCAGGCAACAAACAGCACTGTCATTATGATCACAGCTCCCAGGGGAAAGAGGACACAGTGGAAATTGGGTGCTTTGTCTATGTTGGCTCATTATAGAGGGTCTGTCTAATGAATTATACTTTTGGCTGCTGCTCAAAAAAAAACTTCAAATCTGTGTTAGCGCAAGTAGAGGGTGCAATCTTTCATCTTCACAGAAACAATCACTGCTTAATTTTTGTTTCTTATGGGATGAACTACCTAAGACAAGTGTTTGCTCAGGCTTTGAGAAGGATCTGCTTTAAATTTGCATTTTCAGGAGGGTCATTCTTTCACAGAACCTCTGAGTGTAGCTTTTCTAGGCCTCCTTTCTATATTGGGACATGTGGCCTAAATCACATGGTTGCTCTAAAAATTATTGCTTTGCTCTAATTTAATATAGTGATAGTTTAATTTTTAAACTAACAACACATCAACCCTATCTTTAGGTCATCTGTCTACCCGAGAAGTAGCTGTATAAGGTATGTATCTGTTTTTCTCTTTTTAAACTGCATCCCAGAGTCAGATAAATTAGCCTGCAGACAGACTTCCCGATACTTGGCAAAACACAACTAAACAGTGAGCCCGTGGTTAGTTTGGGCATTAACGGCCCCTCGTTACTTGGATAGCGATCACACAAGCCTTATTCATTACCTGACAAACCAGCTCCGTCTGAGACACAACAGAGAAGGAAAAGAGGCCTGTGCACTTGCTGAGGTCTGAGATTATTTATAGAATGAACGACTGGATTCTCTCCTTGGTATCTGCTGCTTTTTTTTCTCAATAGGCCAGACATTAACGTTGTTGTAGAGGAAGCTAAATGTTATGCATACATTAAGCTTCTTTATCGTCCGTCCTAAATCTAGATCTAAGATCATCTTAATTGTACCAAATTAAATGAATTTTTATTTTCTGCCAGGTATAGAGTAACTTTTGTTGCAATGTTTACAGAAGTATTTGTGCTGTGTTTGATGAGCTTGACCACATGTTCACTCAAGGGATCTCCCTTTTTTATGACCACTCTAGAGACCAAATTATGTGCAAGTTGACTGGGTTTTCCAGTTCATGTATCCATCTGAGTCACATCAGTGATGTGATGTATTCACCAAGGGGCCTGGACAACACACAGGGCAAACACACCTAAAGCCTGAAAGCTTGTTATCCTGTTTTAGGAATCCTGTACTCACATGAGTCTCACTGAAAGAAATGGAGTTAAGTGTAATCAGGAGACATGCTTTGAAAAAAAAAACAAAAAAACAGAATGAAAATCTCATGCAAGGCTCCAAAATCAACCCTCTAATGCTAAGTGTATCAAATTCATTACATGAGGTTTTGAGACCATTTAAACCTAACCCATGCAAATGTTTTTGTTTAAGCTAAACTGGCTGTGAGCAATAAATTGCACAAAAATGCAGAATGTTGCAAGAATTATACAAATTGTTGTTTATATATGCAAATGATATTTGCCTTCTTTATTTTAATCGGTTATAAGGTTCAATAAACACACATAAATTCTAGTTTCAAGAAATCGGAATTTTCTGACAATTATTTCATGGTTCCAGCGTTTCAGCCTAAGATTTGCACACTGTATTTTCACACATACAAATTAAGCATATATACATATACATATTGCACACAGTAATCCAAGGGTTTATGTTTTTACTACTATTAATTAACGAAAAATGACAATGAGGGCTCTAATGTCTATCTCACAGTAATCATGACACAGAGGATATGAGATGCATATCAACATATGCATATTCAAGTGCTGTTCACTGATATAGAACCCCTAAAGTACTTTTATTCTGACCTTGGATGATAACTCCGTATCAAAGTGAAGAGATGGTATTAACAAGCTCCTGTTAGCTGTAACAACCAAAGATGAAGGCTGTCTCCCTCTTGACAGAGTTATGTGTCGGGGGCTAATCATATCTGTATATAACTACATAACTACATCTGCCAACTTGACAGTTTTTTGTTTCCTTTTTTGAAACATCTAGCATTCTCTGTGCCTGCAAAGTAACAGTGTAACTGTTAAAGGCACAAAGGTTTTAGAGGTTTGTATCAACTGCAGTATTTGGTGTCAGTTTGACAGTTTGCTTGTAGACATATTTTGTTTATGAATAATTTACAGAGGAGAGTGGATGCTCTAAAATCATAGCTCACAGCCTATTTTTCCCCAGGCAGATAGCATGTGGAGTGTTATTGATTTACAATTACTGCTATTGTTGTTTCCTATATAACTAACAGTATTTAAATGCAATAGTTTATCCTCGAGCAATTAACATTGAAAGATTGATTCCAGAGAGCCAAAGAAGATTGGTTGATATGCATCAGAGCATAAACATTTACTAATATATATTTTCTGTTGTTGCTTTTTAGGCTCTTACACATGAACCAAATCAGTGGCATAGGAAACGTAATGTGCTCTGTTGTCCATCTTATAGATAACATCTTATCTTCAGTCTTCCTCTATGCTCCAAGGACAGTGTTGAGAAAGTAATACAATGTTTATTCTGTTTATCCGGTGCATTAGGAAGAACTATGCCATATGTTGATGTCAGAGTAAATTGCTGTTAATTTAAATCACCAGTGGATACAGCAAAACAACAAAGCAAATACACTTTTAGATACCTGCATGTGGACACGCACACACAGTGTTAGACATCCAGCTTAAACCCACATGATGTCCTGCCCATTTCACTAAAGCTAAACCCAAATTTCATTCTGATTATTAGATCTAAAACCACATTTAACCAGTTTACTTCATTTCAGAACTAATGGCCATCCAACCAACTTAATTCAGACTGTGCACAGTCTGAAATGGAGAGGTCATAAAAGTGAGCAGAGCACACACACTTTTTTTTGTACTTTTATTTATATTTGCATAATTAATAACCACTAGAACATAAACAACCACTTATACAACATTCTACTGTAAGCTGTGTGATCTGTTATATTTCTGCTTTTGTTCTCTCTAAGGATACAAAAAGAAGCCCATCCAATAAATTTAGTAAATGCCAATGGCTTCTTCTTGGCAGAGACTTTCTTATTACATCCATGTCATCTCTACACCCTCAGCCTCTATTTAAGGACATTACCCAGACTCTAAAGGTAAACACAAGTCTTTCTCCATTCACAAGCACGAACAGCATTTCTTTGGTTTATAACTAACTGGAAGGCTCCCTTCTCAGAATACTCAATAGCATAACCAAGTTCACTTATGTGACTGGAAAAAACATTCACACATAACACACACAATATAAAAATATGAAGCCACACTTAATGAATTCATATAGTTTAACACATACACCTGAATCGGGGTGGGGCGATCGTGGCTCAAGAGTTGGCAGCTCCGACAGTCTCGGTCGTTGTGTCCTTGGGCAAAACACTTCACCTGTTGCCTACTGGTGGTGGTCAGAGGGCCCGGTGGCGCCAGTGTCCGGCAGCCTCGCCTCTGTCAGTGCGCCCCAGGGCAGCTGTGGCTACAATGTAGCTTGGCATCACCAGTGTATGAATGGGTAGATGACTGAATGTAGTGTAAAGCACTTTGGGGTCCATAGGGACTAAGTAAAGTGCAACAAAATACAGGCCATTTTACCAAAGATGCTAACTAAGAGCACCCCGAAGAAATTATATCTTGGTTATTTAAAACTTACAACAATGAAAATGTAAAAACAACATTTTGCTAAGTTACATGTTATCTTGAGAAAACTAACATCACAGTTACCAGTTAATGGTGCTAAGCAAAGCTAACATAAAAGTGGCTTCATTTTTATATTCATATTTATTTATATCTTGTCATCGCTCTCTGAGAAATTAAAAGTAGGAGTAAGATGTTTCTAAAAAGACTTTTTCGAAAGAGATCCTATGTTTGTTTGTTTTTTTGTTTGTTTATTCTTTATTTTTTGTTCTAATTTGCAGTAAATATGTAAGTCAATGAAAAAAAAATACACAATGTTATTTTTTGGTATGAATTTGTAGATAGAATGTCTATGATGTCTATGCATTACAAATATGTCTATTGTGTATTAATATATGCTAATAAACACATCTTCTCCAGTATTAATAACAGTCAAAACTGTAGTAATATAAAATGTAACAATTTAATTTTAATAATATGTACTCGCTAAAAATGTACGATTTTCAAAAACTTGCTATTTAGACAAAAGACTGAAATATACATGTCACACCTGGCCATAAGTAAAAAGCACACTGCTAATATAATTACATAATTTATTTATCTTTGATTTACGCTCATGTTTTTTTTCCACACCATATGTTATACAAAATCACGAGACTCATCATTTTTGTCATCACTGTATTGAATTGTTGTTCTCCACTGTACATGTCACACTTAATACAATGTTCCAGGTTTTAAAACGGCTCTGAAATTATTATATTATATTATCTAAATTTGCGTTTTGCAACCCTGAATTCTGTAACAGATTTGTTAGATCCATACATCACTGGTGACCAATCAGTTCAGTGTATTATAGCTGGATATTTTGATGTTAGTATCAATAACTATTCTTCACATGATGGTAATTTTCAATCCAAGCATCAATCCGGCAGGTCTCACTAAACTTCCCACTAAACTACTGAACTGTCGTTATGTTACAGCTCCAGACCCAAACATCAGCACTTGCTGCTTCAGGCTTCTAACACTTTTCTATCTTATATTACTAAACAGCTTTCTTTCTCACTTTTCTACTTGTGTTTCATTTCAACAAAAGTAATTTTTTTAGTTTATGTCACATCTGTAGACCTTTGTGATGGCCATTCAGTATATTGAAGTGCTTCTATAATCCCAGTTCTAAACAAATTAATCTTTAGAATAGATGGACATTATTTTTTTTGTTTCCTAAGTTAATTTCAGCCCTATTAGGTGTTTGTTATTTTTCTTGCAGGTAGTGTGAGCTATTAGGAAATAACCTCAGTTTACAAATTGTTTATGTTTTTATGTTTTCTTGTAGGGATTAAGCGTAATCTGGACAGTTCTATTAGAATGGAACACTGCACTTACACAAATAAAACTAAACTTTTGGCTCAGCCCACAGTGTCTCGCACCTAATTGGGAAGCCATCTGAAAATGAACCACATTCATTATACAAATGTCAGTGCCTGCTGGTGGAGTGTAGGAAGAAGAGAGAGCTGGGAGGAGGTGTGGAGGGGCTGCGAATCAAGCTGACAGTCTGCTAATGAGATATCATCAAGAAAAAAGGTTCCTCGGTCCACTTAAGAGGCACAGTTTTACATAGCAATTGGGTGTATAATACAACACACAAGAAATTAGTGTGTTATCGTGCAGATTTTTGGAATTATAAAACATTTCCATCCCCACATGTTCCCTCACCATGCGTTCCTGTCAAAGATGTTCAGCTTCCTGCCTTTGTTAAAAGAAGTCCACACGAGCACTTGAACAAAATGCTCTTTTGCCATTAAAATCACAAATGTTTAAGGTTTACATGCTGTGGATGAGATATAGTTGTGTTAGCAGAAGGTGAGGGCATTTCTAATGTTTATTTAAGTTTTGAAAAAAAAGAATACATCTATCAGGAAAAATATTTTACTCATTATAGAAACAACAAATTGTGGTATGGCAGGATTGGTTCTTGGCAGATGACTTTCTTAGTCCTGCAAGTCACAGTTAATTAAGCTTTGGAGTGCTGTGGGTAGATTTTGTGACATTTGGTTCTCTCCACTTATTTTTTTTTTTTTAATTTTTTTCTTTTCTAGACTATGCTTAGCTAACCAACATGATATTTAATATGCAAGCCTGTGATGTCATATGAAATGAACAAGGCAAAACAACACAATGAAAAAGCATTATTAAAAGCCTTAACCCCTCCACCCCCTTTTGTATTAGTTTGCTGCTAAAAGTAGGAAATTTTTAAAAAAAAACAAAAAAAACAAGACCTTATTTATCTAAGAAATAAGATCCTGGAAAATTAACGCCATCACTTTCGCCAACAGCAGCATGGTCAGCAGATCTACTGTCAAAATTTCCAGTTGGCCTCACAAATTGTGGCTGTGGAATTGATTTCCTTTGCTTCCTGTGCCAGGGAGGTGACTCACTCCAAATATGACACAGTGTAGACACACAACAATGAAGCTAAACAGAGATCAATACAAAAAAAAAGATGGACAGTATTTGGAACTATTTCTGTCTGTGTGAAACACACTAATCTAAATTTGTGACTGGATCTAAGGATTATCACAAATAGCATGATATTTGTCATGGAATCCTGTGAGCTATTTTGTCAAAAAATAATAACTGATGGTTTTGGTGGCGTTGAAAATTCTGGAAATTTTCATTAAATTTAATTACACGAAAGCTATTACCACTCCTTCAAAATATCCTGTTTGTCAAAGTCTTCTCCAAATCACCAACATCATAATTCTCACTGCCTGAAAAAAAATGAGTGCAGACACAACATATGTGGTTTGTGAACTATGCGCAACTGAAAACAAATAGCCAAATAATTGAAACATGCTTTGATTTTCAGTTTCTATGAAACAGATTCCTTTAGGGTATGCTTGCCATGAAAACCAAAATTATAATGGTGCATTATATTTGTGCTCTGCTTTCAGTTTGTCAGATGTCTCAGACAAGTGAGTGCAGTCTGAATAAAAAGCACGCTGCCTCAAAGAGCAGATGGTACTGAGACACAGTCTCTCTCTCTCATTCTCTCTGTGAGCCATCAGTGTATTTAGCAGTCATTGTATACATGATTAGTTCATGTACATCACAGCTTTCTGGCTGGGGCTTCTTGTGTATCTTTCTTCGACACACGCAGTGGGTCGAAGCTATTCTCAGCAAACAGGTGCCATCATGTGGCATCAGGTGTCCTTCCAAGAGGTTACACGGGGAGGAGAGGGTGGTTTGTCCTAGATATGCAGTTAGTTAGATCAGAGGCGCTCTCGGAGGGCACTCTGAGTTTGGTAGCCAGCAGGGACACCACCACTGTCCCTGACAGCCGGGACAGTGGTGGTGTAAATCTGGGATAACCTGATTTGCTCATGGAATCAGGTTAGTTATGTGGGCTCTCACTCCTATGTTATGTTAAACAGGTCATTCATGGCTCACACATGAATAGGATTTTTGTTGCTTTTGCATTCAGGCTTAGTAAATAAAAGCCATGTCTGTCTAATCACTCGGTGTGACCACCATTGATAAAGCAAGGAGAAATCAACTACAAATTAACACGGGCACATTTACCGTACTGGACTGGTGTCAAAAATCTTTCCATTGTTTGGTTTCTATAGCAACCAAAGCCACTGGACATGAATCACTGAAACTGGAGACAGGAACAGGGGATCACTTTATCTACCTAATTGATGAGCTACATGTGATTACTGAAAATAAGAGAAACCAAGCAGCTTGAAAAGATCTGACTCCCATCTATGCTAACTGATTCACTTCTGCTGTGTTTCACAGCAAGGCAACGCTTCATTGTGTCTAAGAAGAAAAAGCTTCCTTGTAAAAGAAAAACGAGTACAGCTGACCATCTGGCAGGAAGGACCTTTCAGCTGATGCACAGCTTTTTGTCTGCTTTTTCCTTTTACCTTCCTCTATTTTAACCTAATAGGGGCATAATGTTACTAAATTGTTCATGTGGCTCTTTGAAATTAGTTTACAATTGATTATATTTAGATAGATCAACAATGTTTTGTACATTTTAGATGCTATTTTTAATTGAGGTGCTGAATAAAGAAAATGATATTTGTGCTCTCCCTACTAGGAAAAACATGAGACTATCCAAGATCCACCATAGATGCATAAGTGCATACACACTTATGCCAACACACAGAAGCAGTGTCTAAAAAACGTAGTAAATCCTTGCTGCTTCCAAGTAGCAGCCAGGTGCTGCTAATCAAATGCATTTGATTAACTGATCATCAGCAAGTGTGAGCTCCTCTGTAAAAGTAGACGTTTTGGCAGTTTGCTTGTCTGGAGCGTTCAGCTGCATGTTAGCTCAATGCCAAGCAGGAAAGATGTCAGCACTGATCTGAGAGATGCAGTCAATCTGAGATGGGTTATAAGATTATTTCCACCAAATTTGAAGTAGTGAGTAAAATTATTCATAAGTGGAAAACATTCAAGAGCAAATTTACCCCAAAGTCAGTTTGTATACTGCTCATAGAAACTGTAAAGCACCCAAGACCACAAAACCTCTGGAGTTTGTGGAGATGTTTGGCCATAATCCACATTACCACATTTGGAGAAAAGAAAGAGGTGTATGTTTGGACAAGTAATGAAAACATGTGCAAGTTTTGCATAGTATTGTTGCTCTTTACCACATTTTTAGACCTGGTAAGAACTAGATATTTTTTTTGGTACATCCTGAAATGCAAAACCTTAGAACTGACTGAGGGTGTACTTTCTTTTGGCCCTGACTGTATCTGTCATTGTATTCTTAGTCTTACTTGAAATTGGAATACATTTGAATGCTCAAACAAATAGATCACAGTGCAGCAAGAAAATGTCACAGGGTACGTTTCGTCAAATTAATAGCCGTTTGTAGCCCAGTCTAATGATATGAATATGATTGATTCAATTGACAAATGATAACCAGGAAAAATTAGAAAGCAGTTTTTCTCGTTTTCTTTAATTGTCAAGGACAGGAAATTAGGGTGTATAAATGTCTGTGGTATCATGAGTGTAAATAGTGTTTGTTGGTCTAGTCACACAAGAGAGATGTACCCAGAGACAAGAATGACAACAGCTTGTTCTGGTCATGAATGTCAAATTGTGACAGGAACAGATAAATTTGCATAAACAGGGTACAAATGAGAAAGGATGAAAATAATCTGATCACTGCATAATATAAAATCCAGAGAGCATTTAGATTGCAAGCATTTAACTTTAATGTAACAGATGGGTGTGAAGTTGTATATCTAGCAAATATAAGTTTTTTTAAATGCACATATCAGTGTGTTGTTTTACTTCCATTACCACTGATATCACTAGCACTGATAATCATCCTATTTTAAATACTGTTAATCTGAGAGTAAGAATGACATGTAAAATTAACGTGTCGCGATTTAGTTTCACTTCCCCTGTGGCATCACTGTGTTCATTCTAATCAGCTGTTTTCCCATGTGTTTCCACTTCCCCCTGATCATCATGCCTCCGTGTTTCAAGGTTTTTCCATGTTAAAGGATTTGTTTCATTTATTTTTTCCCAGTTTAGTTCTAGTTAGTTTTGCCTCAGTGTGCATGTGCCTTGTGTCTTGTACCTTTTTCCCAGCCAGAAATAAATGTCTCACCTTTTGTTAAATTATAATTTTGTTCTAAGTGTCTGTGTTTGGGTCCTCTTCCTCCCTCCACACGGTCTGCCAGTGCAAACTGTGACACAGTGATAACAGACCTTGACCTCAAAGTTCATTGCAAATAGGTAAGAAATGGAAAATATACAAATCAGAAAGAGTAGGTTTGCAAAAATGTAAATTTGTGTAAATCATCTTGTCCCAGTACTAAGCACACAAAACCTCAGAGGTCCTTGTTGTGTGATTAATTGATTGGACTCTTTGTTCATGTAAAATTTGGTTCTCTGGCATTGGGATTTAATCTGATTTGTATAAATAGGTGTGGTTATGAGGTTATTTCCTCAGAATATGAAGTCCATCATTCTGTATTGAGTAAAAATATTCACTGGTGGAAAACATTTAAGAGCAAATTAACCAGATTGTTTAATGCTAATAGAAACTGTAAAGCACCCAAGAACTACATTGCAGAGTCTACGGGCCTCAGTTAGCATATTAAATGTTCAGGACAGTAAAATTAGAAAAAGACTAAACAAGCATGACTTGTTTACAACAGTTATGGAGAAAGCCTCTTTTCTCTAAAAAAAGAAAATGGCAGCACAGCTGAGGTTTGTAAGATTACACCTGAACAAACCAAAAACTTCTGGAAAAAGTCCTCTGGACAAGTGAGACGAAGTGGAGATGTTTGTCCAAAATGCATATCGCCACATTTGGCAAAAACAAAATGCATCATATGGTGAGTGTTATGGAGCCACAGCCAAGGCTACATACAGCCTTGCAGTCACTCAGCTGACCATGAACTCCTCAGGATACCAAAGTATTCTAAAGTCAAATGTCAGGTCATCTGTCCAACAGAAAAAGTTTAGCCCAAATTGAACCATGCAAGAGGATAATGATCCAAACCACAGGGTTAAAACTACAATACAATGGTTGGGGGGAAAAATCAAAGCATCGACATTCATGACCATCAAATGCTGACAGGAACAGGTGATTTGCATAAATTTACATTTGCAAAAAATGTAAATTTGTGTAAATCGTCTTTTCCCAGAAATAAGCATCTGAAACCTCAGAGGTGCTTGTTGTGTGTTTGGTTGGACTCTTTGTTCTTGATAAATTTGGTTCTCTGGCTTTGGGATTTAATCTGATTTGTATAAGTGGGTGTGGGCTGTGGAGTGTCTTCCACATCTTTTATTTCTTTGTACTGGGTGTAGGATTTAAGATGGAACCATTCTTCAACAGATTTAAGTTATTTGACATTCCTAAACCATCTACACACATGAAATAAGACTAGCATTATTACTATATTATTATTATTATTGCTTCATTTTCAACCAGGTTTTAATTTCAATGAGATTTGGAAATCATGCTGTAAGATGCCTTGTGGGAAAGAATGTCCTAATTAAGAGAGACAGACAAAGACAAACACACAAGTGCACAAAGGCAATAAGTTTTATCTCAATGAAACTGTGATAAACATATTAGCTGAATTAAAAACAAAACAAAACAAGAAATACATACACACTGCCAAAGAACATTTGTGTAATATACAGGTTTTTTGCACATTTACATGTATACCTATTTTGTAATAGTGTCATATGCTGTAATTGGTTAAATAATGGTTAAATAATTAAATGACTTTTCAGTGGTAAATCATTCACCAGTGATTTATCCGCTCCAGAGAGTGGAACTGAGTGTCAGGTACATTATATGCATAAAAAAGTGTTAGTACTGTGTATATCAACATGTATTATTGGGAGTATGAAAGTGTATGAAACTATAGTGAAAGTGTTTTATTTATCATATTTTTATCTATAATATATTATTAACATTATTATCCCAAAAACCCAAAAAAAACTGCTAATAGTATTTTTAACCTGGAAGGTCAAAATTAAATGGCTAATACACTGGTAAGTGTTTATTAACTGTTTCATTTATATACCATAATGTACTATTATGCAGTTTCTTTATGTGTGTTGCCTACATCCTGTACCAGTGCTACAGGTACAGGACAAACCAGGCTTTCACTTCAACACTGTTCTCACTTTTTATCATGCCCAAAAGCTTGTTTTGAAGCTTACTGAATCTGCTACCTGATGGTTTTCTTCTTCATGGTTAAGCCAACTAAAGGCCAGTTAGCCAACCAGGTGTTAGGTGTAACACCTATCTACATGTTAGTCTCAGATTAACAACATCAGGGGTTCAAAACCATTTTCTGATAAGAGCAGAGCCAAAATTTTCACTTAGAAAAAAATACTAAAGTCATATGAATGTTTAATAACTGAAGTTTTATCTGACATAAATACTGAACCTCTGAAAAGATGCTCTTTTGCTCCCTTTGTTACGAGATCTGTTTGAAACCTGACACAAGGCAGCCAGGCTGAGACCATAATAAAAGAAAGGGGATCTAATATCAATCATTACCTCGTGAAAACACAAAAATGCACACCTTTATCTGTGTTCAGAAGCAGTCGTGACTATTCATTCATAAACTCTTGGATCCAGTGTGGCAGCATAGTGCATAGTGAAAAATGTTCCATGTGATATCAACAGTTGCTTTTACACAACAAAGAAACACATGAAAGAGAAGAGCATGTGTGTGGGTAAGAAGTGGGGCAGAGTGTGGGACATTGTCCCTGCAACAATGGTGAATGTCTGAATAATTCATCACCCTAATCAATGATTAAATGTCTGCTGGGTGTTACGCCTTACACTATGACACAGGTGACTGTATGCTAAAGGAATAAACAGTGAGTCAAACACTTAGAAAATACGGAGTAAAGCTGGGAGGGAATGGATGCTACTGAAGCATCTGGTCTGATCCATAATAGTCTTTCCCTGTGCCTTGTTTGTTTTGAAGATTTGCTCCATTTCTCAACTTTTTATTTTACTAATCACTGCTGTGTAGACAAAATTTAATTGTATTTTTATGGTAAAAGCTTACATGATGTTGGTAATACCTTGCGTCTAAAGAGTCTTTTCGAATAACATCAAAGTGATGATCTTGATGTTATCAGAAGCAGCAATCCTGGTTTATTCAGAATAATAAGGAAGGACTAAAAACAATAAAGCAAAACAAATTTGCTTTTTCACCAATGGGAAGGGCTTTATATGAGTGGCTTAGTCACCGCTGATAGGTTGAAAATGAAAAAACAATAAAAAGCCTTTTGTGGGATAAGGCTGGCATATCTTTTTCTAGATGTTTGGTTTTTAGCTTAGGGAATTGGTTAATTCCCTGAGGCAAATATGCATACAAATATATATGAGGCTGTAATGACTCAGCCAATCTATTCACACTGGAATGACTCAGTCATCTATAAAACATGTAAAATAAGGCACTGTCATGGTTTGTGGTTTGCATTTTAGCAAGTGGTTTTTGAGATCTTGTTAAAATTGATAGAATTACAAATGCAGAAAAGTACCATCAGATTATGATCCACCATGTAATACCACCTGAAAAGTATCATGACATTGATCCCAAACACATTGTTAAAGATCCCAGGTGGTCCAAAATACTGATTTTCAAGCTCATTAGAATCCTACAGACTTTATTTTTGCACCATGTGCTATATTTTCATGTATGTTTGCACATTTTTCAATAAATTACTGCACTAAATCCCCCTCTTCCTGGCAAAATATAAAGAAATGTGGCTGAGTTTTGGACAGTACTATATATGAAGTCAGCAGTCTGCAAAACGTTTTCAAGTACTGAAGGTGCGAAAAAAGTATAACTGTTGGAAATGTATCATTGAAAGTCTTAGCGTCACTGTAAAATCATGACTTCAGCTGCATTATGGGAAGAAAAAGCCTCATTCGTTTTTGAGAACTTGCATTTGCAGACTAGTCTGTTGGGGGATATTAAACAGATAGATCCGGAACAGGGATGTTAAAAGAGAGGCGAGACCGAGCGTGAGGAGAGGTTAACAGTGCAGAGAGGATTGAGAAACAATAGACTGGGCTAATGAGTCATGCGGCTGGCTTTACTGGTGCTGAGGCATTTCCGAGCCACACGCTACTCTCTGTCATCGTAGGGGCACGCTCGTATGTGATGTGTTGATTTTTTTGCCTTTGTTGGTAGCTTTTTTTTTGTTTGCCAGACTAGCAGTGAATAACAGAAAGCTACAAAAACCTCAAAAAGGAAATGGATAAATGGAATAATAAGGTATAAATCTGAAGCTTCGTGTACAAATAATGACGCCCCTAAACGCACAATTTCAAATGGGATAATAGAAGAGCTGACTTTAGGTTTAATTAAGTTTAATTAAATCTGTTGTTCATGTATTCCCCAAGAGAGCATATTTAGAAAAGAAACATTTCTTGTATTGAAAACATTAAATATTCAGAAAATATTTCAGTTAGAATCATATGAACTTCAATTGATATTGTGCCTCCACAGTTATTATTCTATACTCTGCAGCTGTTGGTGAATTAAGCCACAGACAAGACTAGACAGTGTTAAGTAACAGCCAAAGGCCAAACCTGTTTATGTACATAATCAAATTTGACATTGTGTTCCCTGGAGAGGTCTTTGACATCATCTTTTTTCTTTCAGATATTGACGGATAAAAATAATGGTATTCAAACTTCAGACTGAAATAACCCATTTGTGCATGTTATCAGCTGTTGCACGGCCTCCCTCCCTCTTATAAACTCAAAATTGAAGACTCATCATCCATCTGTCTAAATGTTGTTCGTCACTAGAGCACCATAGGGGCTGATATTGTTTTGTATCCAGTAGGTAAGTACTGCTCTGGCACAAATCCAGAGTAGATCTTTAGGGGCACAAGGGAGTGCTGAGTCCATCTCTCTGGCCTGCAGCTCAGCAACTGCCTGTCTCGACTGCCTGGCAGCTTAGTAATGATGAATAAAATAGCACCACACCCTTTAATTCTATACACTGCACAAGGATGATAAATGGCCTGCACGTTTGGAGGCGGGAAAACCAAAGGATTAGATAGAGTTGGTTAAATGTTTCCTCAGGAAAGTTAGCCATGTTACAACAAAATGAGAATCAAAGAAGCGATTACAGTTGTAGTTTTTCATAATTTATTGTACATTTTTGTTTCTTCATTGATCTTTACGCAAACTAATAAACAGTACAACATTTCCATTTATACAAAATATAAACTATAAGGGGGAATTGTAACATCAACCCTTCCCATATGGTTTCACATACACTCATTTCCTGCACCTAACCGTTGGATGAAGGGAGCAAAGGTGTCAATCAAACCCTCATTGTAAAAGACCACAGCTCTTTAAAAATCACAAGGCAAAACTGACACATCGTGTGGCAACTTTTTTGCTACATACATCTCAATGACATTTCTAATAAAAAGACTGAAGAGCCATTTTTTTTTTGTTTTGTTTTGTTTTGTTTGTAAAACCAACTAAAGAGGTCATCTGGCTCATACTTTTTTCTCAAACCTCCTACTGCCAAACTTTAACAAACAAAACACATTGTGATATTGATTGCCAGGTCGATTAGAAGCCACAAAAAGAACCTCTGTACACTCAAGTGGTCCGCATTTCAATCGAGACACGTGACATGAAAACCCGCAGCCCTGAGCATCTCCAAAATGTGATGGCATGACTAAGGAAATGCAAGCCAAAAAGGGAAGCTGGATGCACCACTGTTCCTTTTGAATCCTGAAGGAAGTTGGATTGGTGATGATCTCCTGCTATAGGCTAAACCCCCCTTTTGTTAAAAGAAATGTCTTGACTTACATACTTTTTAGCATTACTTAAGGAGGACGTAGAAAGGTTGCAGAGCCCATCCATGTTAGTCTTGTGGTCTCTGAGAGAGGCTGGACTGCATGGGATAATGGGGTGGGAGGTGAGGAGGAGTGTTGAGGCAGAGAAGATGGGGGCTGTGGGCTCCGGGCTTCAACAGTAGCTTTGGAGGAGAAAGGCTGCCATGATGAAGGGGATCAAGAAAGTGAAGGTGCATGTGTGCAGTGAGACGCCCGCTCCAGTAGTGGAGGTGGAGTTGGTTGGACCGCCAAAGGTGTCTGTGGCCGTAGTAGTGGTAGCGTTGTAGGTGGAGTTCCCCCCTGCTGTCATAGCTGTGCTGTTGTTGCTGGCTGCCATTGCAGTCCAGGAGACCATCTGTTGGAGGAAGGAGAAGTAGAAAAAAAGAGGATGCAGAGTGAGAAATTTATTTTTCCAACAAATGTAAACTTCCCTCAGGCTTTTTGACGAACATTGAAATAAGGAAGTTAGATTCAAAAGGAAAAAAAACTTTATGGCAAAATCAATTCATTAAAATGTAAGTCTGTGTTTACAAAAAGTTTTCTTTTGCAACACTTTACTCTTCTTTACAACATAGCAGGATTGGTTAGTGACCAAGAAGAAAAGAGAGACCAAGGTTCTGTGCTTGAGTGTCATGTTCCCTATGGCAGACTGCATCTAAAAGAAACTTTAGATTCTTCCTCCACCTTTGCATAATGTAGACAGCAAGCAGCACCTGAATCATTAATCCACCCAAGCACACGCTCATTAAGAAGTAAAAAGTGAAAAAGGGGAAAACATACAAATAAAAAAGGACAATAGTTTAATGAGCCAAAGATACGCCACAAATTTGGAAGATGACTGACTCATGTTAATTTCCCAAGAGATCTCCATGTCTAGCCGGCTGTAATCCAGACTATCAGCCGCTTTATATAATGTCTTAAAACACGACTAAAGTTAAACAAACTACACAACTATTTTTCACCCCCATCAATGAATAAAAACACAATCCCCCAAGCCCTTAAAAAACACACTCCCACTACTCCCTGCTGACTAAAATCAATCCCACAGCTAAAATGCTGTTTAAATGTAACATAAAGATCATTTTACCTGTGTTGATAAACATATGGCGAGCAAAACCACTCCTAGCTGAACATTCGTCATTTTGCACATTTGTTTTTTCTTTGTAACCTGGCCAGATGGTTTACGATGCTCTCAGACGCTGCTTCTCTCTAATGTGGAGGCTGGATCAGACAGAGCTTTTTATACCAGCTGCAGGTCTGTGACGTTAAGGTCCCTAGCGGTGTGCTAGGGACAACGCTAGGGATAGTGTTTTAAAATTTAATATAATAACCTAAGGTAATTTGGCCAGAATAACGCAATAATGGCTCGTTTTAAGCTTATTATAAATACAGTATTTTTCGGAGAGGTGGGATTGGCGCGCATGCTCCGTCCCGATCCCGAGTTTGCCTACTTTGTGTGCCTGTGTAAAAACCTTGCTCAGCGGCTTGTTGAACATACTTCGCTTTTACCACCGCAGGGAACAAACTCTCTGAACACTTGAATAAACCTCCACACTTTTCCTGCATGTTGCCATGGTGACGGGCTGCTGATGGGGTCGGGCTGCTGATTTGGGCTTTCCCTGATTTTTGATTATTGAGATGTCTGTTGTGAGCTGAAGAATGTGGTGCTTTGTTCAGAATTTTACTGTTCCCGGAGAAAAAAGCGAAAAAAATTCAAACTGATAAATGAATAGTGTCCAACCTGTTGAGCAGTCGCTGCACGTTTGATAAAATAATTGTGGCAACAGCGACGCCTAGTGTTCAGGGTAAAAGCTTTCCCTCATAGAGGCCGTGTCAAAGCTTTCAGAAAAACTATTAAATATCTGGACTTCTCGAAATTTTGTTCTAATAGATAAAAAAAAAAATCATCTATCTATTTATTGCATTTTTGTATTCATTTTGTATTAAGTTATAGACTATAAAATCAAATCCTTAACCCAGACCTATCCTCCTGTTGCTTCACAGTATATCTATCTATCTATCTATCTATCTATCTATCTATCTATCTATCTATCTATATATATATATATATATATATATATATATAGTCAGTTTTTGTTGTTATGGCTGTTGTTTTGCTTCTCCATGCAGAGTAAAAGTAATGCTGGAATATCTATATAATTACCCTAACTGCTTAGGCAAATGTGAATATAATGACAAATTAAGTCATTTTCCATGGTACACGTCGGTGTATTTAGCCAGGCTTGTAACACAGATGCCCCTATCATGATGACTATATTTGCATGTAATTTGATGCAGGGAAAACACCGGGCTATATTCACTTGCACAATTATTCAAGACTAATGGGTAGACGTCGCCCTCTGTCGGCGAGGACACACCACTAAACCACAAGGGGGATCAAACTTTTATGTCCCTCCATTAACGCTGAACACAGACACCAAAATTGTCGTTTTCTAAATTGCAGGGTATACGTTCGCTTTAATCATGTGACCGTGTACGGTAATGCAAGTAACGGTACACAAAGTGGACAACTTTTTATGATTCGCTCCAGATGTTGAGGATTGTAACTTTAGACCTAAAGACTTTCTCTAGTCCTCTGTCATTTGTGCAAGTGGATTCTTGAGGGAATAGTGAGGCGCTCTTATTCCAGCTTTCACCCCCACCAGAGGAACCTAAAGGGACAACGCTCCCTGCAGAGGCACCAGATGTGCGCTGTTATGGGGAGCAAGGAGGGGGGTGAGGCATCAGATAAGCCCTGTTCCCAAAGCCGGGACGGATCGAGTATCATCATCGGGGGCGAAACCCAAACCCTGCGCAGTGGGTCGGATTTCTGTTTACACGAGCGTGGTCCCTGGATTCCTCAAACCAGAGCAGACCAGAGGTAAACTCGAGACAAGGAGGGGGGAAAAAATTCTGAATTATCCCTCTTGTCACGGCTGTGTCTGTACCTGACTGTCTCTCTGCACAGAGCTCGGCGACACTGTGAGGTCTGCGAGACAGAGGCTTTCAATGATGCAGAAGAGCAATGGAAACCAACTGTCCTAATGTAGGCCATACTGCACTGTTAACGTGTTAATGGACAAAATGAGGAAAATTGTAGTAAAGTTATAAAATAAAAGTTGTTACAGCTAACGAATTGAATTTGTTTATGTGCGTAATGCAATCAGATAACCTCAATGCTTTCATTACCAGCAGAGAAACTTGATACGGAAATAAGTTCTTTGGCCTTCGCATTAGCGATAAACATGTGGGAAATGTTTACATTCATCTGTGCGCAGACATACACGAACAAACGACTCTTTTTTTGTGCAAATCCTGTCCTCGGGCATTTGGCACTTTTCCTCAAGCCCAGATTGCTCAGAGGCCAAATGTGGACGTTTTAGGTGTTGCGCGCACACGCTCGTACACAGACTGGCGCGGATCAGACGGATGCCATTTGAGAAAGCTCCAAACATTCTGGTATCTTTTTTAACTCGCAGCGCTCTTTTCATCTCTTTATTTTAAGACAAGAGTCTAGAGACAGTGTTTGTTCTGTGCCCCCTCAGATAAAACACAGTCTTTGCATTCCTTATGAAATGTATCTGTTGAGATTTGGGAGGGGTGGGTGCCAGGTGTTGGGTTACATCAAATCAAAGCCCTCCCCTCACAGAGAGCGCACGAATGAGACCGGTAACCAGGCGATGCACCTTTCATAATAAAAGCTGAAGGGGAAACATTAAGTAACTGATAACATATAATTTTGGCCAATTAATCTTTACAAAACAAATGACATAATAAACCTTAGTAGGTTTTGAACAGAGTTAATGAGCTTTGAGAGAGCACCGTGCTATGATGTAATTAGTTTTTTATATTATACCAACACTGCAACATTCAAATATTGCAAAAACCACCAAATGCAATTAAATTGATGAGAAACTTTTTGCTGGTTCATGTTTCAGTCAAGTTAAAATACTTCTCGCAAGAGTGTTTAAAATTTGGAAACCAAATTTTTCGCGGGGACGCAAATCATTGGCGTAATTGTGTTTTTGTTTTTAATTGCGGATTCGTTTCTAATATGCTTTCAAGAAACAGTTGACAGTTGTCATATTTTGAAAATCCAAAGCGGAAGACCTATGTTGGTTTTCCGTAGAAACTTGACAGAAGTGGGAAAGAGGGAGTTGAGATTGTTCAGCGGCGGACACTCCAGCGCACAGTGCACGCATGTTCAGTGGACTTCAGTGGTGTGAAGCCTCAAATGAGGGACTCGGACGTCCGGGAATGACAGCCGCTGTCACCAGGAGTGACAGCTTTCATTCTGAGATACTCCACTGAAACTACTCCAGCCGACACTCAACACTGATCCGCAACGGATCCAGCCAGACCGGGACTATGCCAGAGATGGAGAAAGGGAGACCACCGGAAAATAAACGCAGCAGGAAACCCGCGCACCCCGTAAAGAGGGAAATCAACCAGGAGATGAAGGTGAGAGTGGGTTTGTGTGCCACTGAAAAATTATTATTATTATTATTATTGTTATTATTGTAATCAGATGAGACGGGGCGATAACTTCTTTGCGCACACGTCTTCCAGCACACAGCAGCGAGTGAGTCAGCTACGCACAAATCAGTGCGGGGAATACTATCAAAAAATATATATGCTTTTAATGAATGCTCGCTTTCTGTCTTTTATGTAAGCAATTATATCCTACTGCGTGAAGCTGTATTGCAAAATAAGAAAAACCTCGAAAGTTTTCATCTTTAGGAAGACAACTGGAAAATATCAATAAACGTGTTTATAAATACAAGTTGAAACAGACGCAAAGACAGACACGGGATTTTCTGATTATATAAATGTTAGTGCTGAAGAGTAGTCTGACCTCTGCCTTCTTGTGACGCCATGTCAGGCCAGCTGTGGCCGGACGCGCAGTCTTGTCCAGCGGAGATCCAGATGTGCGTCAATTCTTCCCCGCTCCTGCGGTGCGCTCACTTGCTGTACCACAGAGGCTTGCCCCCATGAAAAAGAGACAGGGCATCTATATTCTTTAAATAGCCCCGCTCCTTGGGAAAGCTCTAAAATCACTGTCACAGACTGTTAAAGAATGCAAACATCACATTAAACGAAAGCTCCCGCTTGAAGTGCTCACTGATGACATGTCATTTAAGAATCTCCCCACTGTTCTTTGAGTAGAAGGAGAGCCACTGCATAGGCAGTAATAAGTTAAATCACAGTAACAGGCACGATTCCCTCCCACTATTATGAGCCTGTTACTGCATGGAAACTAATCCATGGGTTGTCTGCTTTGTTTGGGTTTGGACACTGGATATTTGAGACTGTTGACTGTGGTGGGGTAAGGAATACTCGAGGCTTCTTCAAGCTGAAGCTGAGAAATAAAATTTGAAAAAGTCATTTTCTTAGGGGGGGGGGGGGGTCGTATTCTGGCCTTCGTGAGAGAGGAAATGTGCTCTTTTTGTGTAAGTGGTTTGGATTGTAGCGTTTGATATCCAGGGGAGGTGTAGAGTTACATCTTAACTAATTTTAATCAAAACATGTGAAACGCTATCCCCGCTTGATGTAAGCCTGCCTGGGCTGAATCTCAGGGTCGGCCCCAGTTTGTTGCCTTTGGCTGCAACTCTCTTTGTGGTTTGGGATATGGCTTGTCACTCTCGCAAAGCAGATGTTTGTCTAAACTGCCAAAAAGAAACAAAAACAACATTGTGGGAAGTGGAGGGGTGGGTGAAGAAAAAATATTGCCCGTCTTTTCGTTCACAAGAAGAAGAAAAAAAGAAAGAAGTGGCACTGGGTTGTTTGTGTAGATACGGTAGGAGAGTTGCCATCAGTGTCGAACTTCTGGAGAACATCAAGATATCAAAATTAGGCATGATGGGAAGCATATAAGATTCAAATTATCGGGTAAAATCCCATAAGATGTGCAACTTAAAAACTGGTCAAATGATGAAAAAGCAGGGGGTTGGGGGGGGGGGGGGGGGGGGGGGACTGTGGAGGAAATACAGGCAGGAAGGCTGGCAAGCTGAGTTCTAGCTCAGCTGAGGTCCGTCCCAGTGTTGTCTTTGTAATACATCTGTTTCAACACCACATTCGGACCTACTCCCTCCACGTCAGACCCCGAGCACGGCACCAGACACCCGATACTTGACTTTAATCATCGTTAGGCATATTTAGCTGGATATGATACCTCTGCTTGCACTCACCCACACACTCTCCTAGACACACACACAGCAGAAAGTGAGCAAGCGAGGGAGAGATCCATTTCTTTGAGGCCCTAGTGCAGAACAGAGGTCGGAGTGAGGAAAGCAGGGGAAAGAATGTGCAGTCAGTACTACAGCACTACAACACCACCACCACAGCAGACTGGCTGTGCTGGAAAAGGGTGAAACCTGAGAGGCCGTGCTGTGTCGGGTGTCAGGGCTGGAAGGTGCTGGGATGGAGGGGAGGATGGTGAAGATGGAAGGTGGCGGGGGGGGGGCAGAAAAAGAGGCAAAGGGAGGGACAGGGAAAGCTGGAGAAAGAGAGAGGGAGAGAGTGGTGGACATTGGAAAGAGAAGAAGAGAGCAGAGTGGGGCATTTCCGAGAACCGTGGGACCTGGCTGTGGTGTAGGGTGTCCCGCTCTGATTTCTGCCCATTCTGGATCAGGTTTCTCCTCCAATCCAGTTCTTCCAAAGCCACAGAGAGAGGTGGGTGGATAAAGAGAGAGACCTTTGTATTTTTTTTTCATCTGGTCGTAATAAAAAAAAAAAACTGAGACCACACATCCCATCTGTGGAGAAAAGTTTTCTTTCTCCCTCTTTTTTCCAATTAAAAGAGATAAACAAAGGATGATTCATAGATTTCACACTGGTGTTAGGTTTTAAACCTTTCCGTCTCAGATTTAGCAAGAGTAAACAACTTGAATACATCATGGAAAAAGTGTCATACTGTACTCCTCTGTGCCCCTATTCATTTCTCCAACCAGGCTGTGGCTGAGAAAGAATCGCTCACATTGATTCAGAGAAGGAAGGTCTGATTATGTTTAACATAGGATAAAAATGTCCATTAATAACCTGTAGATGCATGCTGACAATTTCCTATTTGTAGGCAGGCATAGCTCAGTTATCCATATGCGTAGATTATCACTAATCACTGATTTCTTTTCTCATGCAGACTTTTGCAGAAAGCACCATGAATGAACTCCTTGGATGGTACGGTTACGACAAGGTAGATCTCAGAGATTCAGAGGCCAACGAGATCAGAAACTACAGAGAACGGCGTCAGCATGTGTCTGTGCTGAAAGGTGAGGGCGGCCGTCGAGGATTCACTATTGGTGCAGTGTTCTTAAATTTACGCTAACAGGTTCTGCAGGTTGTAATGCAGACATTGAGTCACTGCACAAATCTGCTAAACATAACTTCCTGTAGTCAGAACTTCTCGAGTTTCATTCATTCAGATACATCTGTTGTTTGTGAAAAAGTTATTATAGTATCATGTAGGCCGTATTGCAGATTTGCTGCACGGTGTAACGTTACTCGACGAATTCAAGTTAACACTGGAATCTGTTTGTGTCTTGCAGAAAACTCTTTGCCAAAACCCAAAAGCCTGGACACCAAAGTCAGCCACTTGGTCCTGCCGAACAAGAGCGGAGAGAGAGAGTGCTCCGGCATCCCGTCTTCGTCACCCTCCTCTTCCTCAACAAGCTCATCCTTGACGACCCCAAAGGAGCACAAGAGTGCCCCTGTCATCGTCCCCCTTATAAAGCCATCAGCAGGTAGCAGGCTGTAGGGGCAAACATGAGGAGATTAAATGTTGATTGTTGTGCGTTCCTTATACATATGCTTTTAGTATTACTACCCTGATGATTAGTTTGATATTCATGTGCTAGCACGTCAGAGTGTAGTGTCAAGCTCCAGAAGACGGTGCAGGTTCAGTTTTTACCTACTAGACTCCTGAGCAATGATAAAGAGACATCCCTGCTAGGTGCAGTAGTTTGAGCTTGCTTTGGTGCCTCTTTCGGTAATTATATTATATATAAAATTATTATAGGTAAATATATAATAATTATGTATATTAAAAATTAGATTCTTTTACAAAATAAAGAGAAATTCTGTGTGCTACAAGCTCTGAAAAAGAGAGATAACCTGTAAAGTGTCCCGTGATATAAGCCACGTTTGCCGCAAAGGTAATAACTGTGTAATAACAGTCTGAGATAACTCAGCATGCAATTATGGTGCAATGCAGTAAACATTTGTAGCCTATTAAGAGTAAAGTAAGTTAAACAGAAGAACTAATGCTGCTGCACCTTTTTATACTGTGTAGACTGAGTAATTCTTCTGTTGTTTGGACTTTGTTTTTTTGAAAAACAAACACTACATATGGTAATAAATTGCGGCTTTTGCTTTTAGTTTGAAGGTTTTTGGCATCCCTGATTAACAATGCTTGAATTGTAAGTCTGTCGGTATTCTGCTGTACGATTAAAATGTACAGGAATATAAGCATAAAATGGGTTCACCCGTTACAGATGGATAAATAAATAACAGCGCTGTCATAGTGAAGGTTATAAGAGGGATGCAGCAAGATCTCTGTGTTCCCTGGAAGAATATTAATCTGAGATTTATTCAGTGTGAGGTACATCCATACAGGAAGTTTAGATCACAGCTGGATGCGCGCTGTTTAGTGCGCTCTCCTTTGTGAGACTAAAAAGCACCCAGTTGTAGCTGTTTCACACTATTCTTGTGCTTTTAAGATTATCTAACATAGCTTTTCTTCTGATTTCCCTCCTGCAGTGGAAGATGTACAAAATGTGCAGATAGTATGTGTGTGGTGCCAGAAGGAAGGTGTAAAACGCTACTCTCTGTGTATGGGATCAGAGCTCAAGAGCTTCTGCAGTGAGAAGTGTTTTGCTGCCTGCAGACGGGCCTACTTCAAACGCAATAAGGTTAGTATATATAATGTACTGCACATTATCATTACATTTGAGGGTCAAAAACAATTCATGTTGGCCTCTTCTTGGTGAGGTGTTGTAAATCCTGGTATCTGTATGATAATGAGTAATCTGTAAATTCAGTAGTCAGTCTGACACAACCATATACATTTAAGCAAACACAGGTACTCTATATCCAGTTTGCCTCAGCCCTGGCACATCCCATCACACAAAGGGAAATGGGCATCAAGTGGTTTCTGGCAGGTATACAAACTAGCAGAAACAGATACTCCTGATCTCGTGAGGTCATTACTGATGGATTCGTTTACAGAAATTTAAAAAGGGTGGATCTCTAAGAACACAATTCCTAGTGCGTATGGTCGATCCAGTTTAGGAATGGTGGGAGGGAGGTCAAAGTTTGTGTGGGACACTTAGTATCAGTTTCGCGTTAATGGAGAAGGGACCAGCCATTAAGTGGCTTTGGTCTGGAGGACAGGAGTGCTGCAACGACAGAGAAACGCTCTGATGCGCTTGCTGTGATTTTTCAGCCTCCATTGCGACATGGATATACCTTCTGTAGAGGTACAGGGTGACAAGTAGCTATATCAGCTTTCACCCTCAGTGTTGTTTAGAGCGTGGTGGGTGAATTCACACAACAACGGAGACACAAGGGCGGGGGGGCTGAACAGACTGCGCGCAACAAGCCCTCTAGTTTTTCGGAGGCAGGGAGGAAAGCATTTCTGTTGGCTTGTTGCTGCTTGTCTGAGAGGAAGGCCAGGAGGCCTGGGGCGAGGTGTCCACTTTCAGTGCATACCTTACCTTCAGCTGCCTCATATTTCGTAACTCAACACGACTCAATGGGTCACAGAGATGGGGGAGCACTCAGATCCACATGAGATCAGCTTACATGAATCAAGAAGAATTTCCTATATTAATACTGGCAGAACCATTAATAATACGACAATACATCACCTGCATTATTTCCCCACTTGGCTGTAGAATTGTATCAGTTTCGCAACACAGCTTTTCTTTTGTTGCACTGACCTTTAGGGCTTGGTTGTTGCATGAAGCTCAGACTAATGCTATGCTTCATGACAAGGCGATTTATTTAAAACTATATTTTGTACTTGTTACGTAAGAAGCTCACATTTGGAGACCAGACACCGCAGAGTGATTCCAGTGTAGTATTTGTAGATGAACTGTTGTCTGAAACCTGACTGACGGTAGTTCATGTGATGTTTGTCACACTGTGGTTTTCCCCTGTCAGGCCAGAGATGAAGATCTCCATAGTGAGAGATCCCCTCAGCACCCCCATACAGAGGACTCGCCCAGACTGGTGCTGAAGATAAACACCAATGTCAGAGTAAGAGGACACTATCAATGCATCTTTTGTTTTCCACTGTGAGATATTAATATAAATATGCGATGAAAATGACAAGGTTTAACAAGCAGGAATAGTGGGGAAATCTTCTGTTTCTACACAAAGATCTGTTTTCACATACAATCTTTCACTCCAGTGACCCCCCACAGTCTCTCTCCCCTGTGCCACAGGTATGCGATTGGTGCAAGCATGTTCGTCACACTAAAGAGTACCTGGACTTTGGATCTGGTGAGGAGCGACTCCAGTTCTGCAGCACCAAGTGTCTGAACCAGTACAAGATGGATGTTTTCTACCGGGAAGCCCGCGCAGCTCTCACCAGCACCAGTTCCAGCCCAAACAGAACCAATCAGGAGGGGAGGATAGACAGCATTGTAGCTGGGCAAAAGCTACTCACTCCAGAATCTTGGAACAACAACAACAGTACTGGGGAAGCCCGTAATAGAAACCTCTCCCCTAAAGGGCCTGCACTAATCCGTGGATTAGGAGAATCCTCCATGTCTCCCTCAGAAGCATCCTCTTCTACTTCAAAAGTCCCTGTCTCTGGTCTAAGGACCCTAGAGAGATCCATCCAGCCTCCCCCACCTCCTTCAACTGTGGATGTGTCACCCCATCCTGCTTCCCTTCCTCCTCCACCTCTTCCTCGCCCCCCTCTGGAGCAAAAGCCAGTACCTCAAATCCCCATGCCCTTTATAAGGCCTCCCCTTCATGCTCAGGGCTTAAAAAGCCCCCTTGCCACTCCTCCCAGACATCCAGGCCCTCCTTCCAGCCCTATCCACAGAGCTCCGCACTCTCCTCACCTTCAGCCCCCTACTTCTTCATCCATGAATCCCCCTGGACTGATACACCCCTTCCCAGGAGCCTACTTTCCTGGCTTACACTCCCCTCCGCTGAATATGATGCCAAGAGGTCCTGTCCCAATGCCTCCCATGATGAACTTTGGTATTCCTTCTTTTAGCCCTCTTCTGCCCCAGCCCACTGTCCTGGTGCCTTATCCCATCATTGTACCCCTACCTGTCCCGATACCCATTCCTATCCCTATTCCAGTCCCCCCTAAAACATCCCTAGAAACTCCAAGTCACAGCGGAGTTATTCAGCCTGTGCCAGATTTGCTGGACAGGGCTCAATCCAGGTCTACCAGGCAATCTTCTCCAGAGACTTCTGAGGCAGACAGCAGACTGGTAGTCAGCAAAATGGGTGGAACTTTGCCTCAAGGGCTATCCTCACCAAGTGACCTGAACACAAGGGACACAGATTGGGTTAAATCAGAGAGGCCATTTCTGTCCCCAGCATCCACACCCCAAAGTGGAGCATCCTCCCCCAGAGCCCAGTGCAACGAATCCCCCTGCTCAGCCCCGGGGTCGGACGGGATAAATGAATATAAGCATCAGCAGACAGAGCGACAAGTCATCCAAAGGGTTCTGCAAAGGACTCAAGTGAAGTTAGAGCCCAGCACCAATGGAGTGGTGGACCTATCAGGGCTGGGCGAGTTGGGAGCTGGGCAGGTTAACAGGTCAGGGGTTCACAATATCATCAGACCCACACCTCCTCTGTCACCATCACTTTCACACGACACTGTCTTCCAGCACCAGGACTCCCATACTCCACCTTCTTGCACCCCAGCCAGCCCCAAGGAGTTCAACCATCCACATGGTGCCACATCCTCTGCCCAAAAATCTCAGGACCATGGTCAAAATGGGATGTCTTCTTCACCAACAACTACCACTCCGGACTCCCGACCCCAGAGATTACCAGCACCGCCCCCTGACCCGTCACTTAGTGAGCTGGAGGCTATCAAAGAGAACAAGTGTTCTGTTGTTAGCCCAGTGCGGGTTGAGGGGCAAGTTAATCTGTCAGAAGAGCCCTTAACAGTAGTCCGGGACATAGGAGAGGACTCTCATGTTTCTGATGAGGACCATGCCTACGCTCTGCCCACAGCGCCAAAGATAGGTGGGACCACTGGCCCATTGCTCTTGCCCAAACTCAGGGACAAGGGTAGTCTGCGGAGCCCTGCCAATGTGCCCAGTGCAATAGACATGGAGCCAGCTCTGAAGAGGAGATGCCTAAGAATCAGAGATCAGAATAAGTAGAGGATGGAGGTAAGAGATTCTGATGTAAAGTGAGGCAAAATTCAGATAGCACAGTTTTTAATGGCTTTTTTAATTTATATCTTGTAAAGACCAGAAGTCAGACTTACTGATACATCGGCAAGATAAATGTCACAGTAAACCAAGTTGACACCAACTTTTTTTGCATTAAACGCTCTGTGGTATTCCACATTGGTTTAAATAAAAACCAGCAATTATTTTTAAACACCATTTAACCAGGGACTGGAAAATGTGTGGACACACACATTCGCACATACAGAGGGCAAGCTTAATCACAGGTCTAACAGCATGCGCATGGTCACTAAACAGCATGGCGCCAAAGAGAGAGAATCCCAGTAACCTGGCACTCCCCAGTGCTCTAAGGTTACACCAGGGAAGGAGGTGGAGGGCACAGGCAGTGAGAGTCACTTTGAAAGGCGATCACTTCACCACAGTCTGACTGACAGTCACAATTCTTTGTTTGCATCGCAGCCTCTTCTTTAGGCTCCCATTTGCCAAGGTATGTGAGTATACGTCTGTTCTCAGATGGATGGAGAAAATGACTGTGGGAGAAAGTAGAAGGTTCATTGTATTGGACAAAGATAAATGGCTGCTGCTGAATCAAATATGTGACCTTGAGGTTATGAGTTAGCTTGTCCAGAATGACATTCACACAGAGAGATAGGTCAATTCTCCGTGTGACCATAAAGTCAAACTGTTGCTCCTTGCGGCCGTAACTACAAGGCAGTGCAGACATCTTTCTGGGTTGCTGTAGAGACAGAGGTGATTGTCAGGCAGACTACAAGGCAATTTGAGAGTGAACCCTCAGCTGTGATAGAGCTCTGGGGCTTCATTAGGAAAACACAGGGGCAGAACCAGAGCGATCCGTTTACACATGTCATAATGACACCCTGTTCTGGCTTTGGCTCGTACCTCTCATATGTAGAAGTTTCGAGTCCCCCCCCCCCATCCCTTTTCAGTCATTTTCCTTTTCTTCACTTAGCACTGCTATCCTCTGCCAACCAGATGTTGTTGTTCGAATGCAGCAGGAAAGCCTCCTTACTTTGGACCAATCAAAGGCCCTCTTGATTTCACTTGTCACTAGTCCAAAGGGCTGTAACACCAGCCGTCATCCTCACCAGCTGGTATCTCATCATAACAAGATCATGTTACCATTTTACTGTATGTCCCGAGATTAATCCGCTGATATTACAGAGGTGGTTTAAATTTCACCTGGCCTGCTTTTCTCTCCATATTGCACTCCAAGCCTCAAAAGGTCAGGGGTCACCTTCGTAATTATGTTAAAAACGGATAGCTGTTGGTCGCGGATGCACGACATAAACCTTTATCTCATACTCCCAGATGTTTTGTGTTGAAGCACAACAAGATTTCCTTTCACTAAATGAGTTCCCACTTTACTCTGTGTCATTTGTTGTGGCTCCATGCATTGCCTTAGTAACCAATACATATGAAATCACAGTGTGCCGCTTGTGCTGTGCAGAAGGATTTATGGCCTTGTGTTGTGTGTAATGGGAGCTGGCTGTCGTATGTGAGTGACTTTAGCTCGCCACCTCTGTGCTCTGACCTAAACATTGCTGTCCTGTTCTATTGTCTGAACTGCTAAAAGTCTTTTAAAAAAAGAAGAAAAGTCTCCCACACTGACAGAGTCAGGAGCCAACTGGAGGATTTCACCTCAGGAAACAGCCAGTTTTTTTGTCTCAGTTTTCCTTGCCTTTATTTGGGATATTTTATAGCCCGTGTAATCCGATCCCACCACATGGGTATTCGCTGAGCGTTTGAAACTAAAACGCAATGGGACAGAGGGAGTACAGAACCCTGGTTTGGCCCTTACGTGTGTGCGTGTGCATGTGTGTGTGTGTCTGTTTGTGTTTAATGTGTGTGTTTGAATGAAAGCCTGTGTAAGTGTGTGTAAGAGAGGAAAAAAAGGCCAGATGTTCTTAGTTTGATTGTGCCCCGTGCAACAGTTATCTGAGTGTTGACATGACTAAAAGGTTCATTCTCAGTGTTTATATAGAAAGGGCAGATTAAGGAATGAGTGTCCAGGGTTGCAGAGGTTGATATAACATATGGTGTAAATGGAAATTGCACAGAATAAAATATATGATATCTCACAACTTACTTTGTCTCTCTTTCTCCCTTTCCTTCTTTCTGTTTCTTGTTTTTTTGTACTCCTACCCTGTCTATCTAATAAACAGACTCCCTGTTTAGCACTGTACGGCAGTGCTAGATTCAGTGCCATGCCCTCTTGTGGACAACACCAGTGCTAACACCCTCTAGCCTGTCCCTCAGCCTGTTGGCCCACCAGAGTGTTGCTCTGCCTGCAGACCAGCAGGGTGCCAACCCAGGAAGAAGTCCAGATGGCCAAGTCATCACAAGCCAACATGGGGGAAGAACACAACACAGTCACACATTTTGTCTTGGACCAAAAGGCTGTCGCTGGCTCGTGTGTGTTACATTGTGTTCAGCAAGCGCTTTAAAAGGAGCATCTCAGATCTTCTTCCTGTCTGACATTGCCCTAAAGTGTGTATGCGCGCATGAGTCAGTGTGGCAGCCCAGATGAGCTGCTCCTCCTCCTCCTCCTCCCCTCCCTGCTCCGCACAGCAGACAGGGCTCCGATCAGCCTTGTGTGGTCTTCTCAGATGGAGCCTGAACATGATCTCTTTCCAGGGGAAACGGTTTGTTTTCTCTGCCCGGCTTGCACAAAGAGCTGCATTGTTCCTCTCCCCATATCCCACGCTGACTCCCCACTCCAGGTTTTGGGTTACCTGGCCGACGGGGGCTCAGACTTCATCAGTTTTTTTATTTTTTTGACCGACAGCCAGGAATATAGTATACCCTTCTCTCCTCCACCTTTCCGCCCAATCTAAATACGGTACGCACCAGTTCTGAGGTTTTATCCCTCACAAGTGATTGCCTGTGATTCCCTACTCAGCTCACTTCCTCCAAGGGAAGAAAGACAGTCTGCTGACATTAAGACTTCATCCAGTTTACTCACTGACGAGAGTCCGGCCGGGCTGTTGAGACAGATGATGGAGCAGCCTAACAACCCAGGGGAGAGTCTCCTCCCCCTCCTCTTAAACAATGTAAACTTAAACTGAATATATGAGGGTACACCTACTGATACATAGTAGCTGAGATGGTCTGTGAACACTTTAGACGTCTTGATGACGCTGGTACATGAATGTGTAACGTACAGATCCTCATTCAATATTCACCTAATCTACCAAGTCTCTCATAGCAAATCAGAGTTTGAATCACTTTCAGCACCGAATGCCATGCATGTTTCGTCCCTGCCATTCATGAATGAATGATCCTAATTCTGATTTTCTTGTGGATGATGCTGGTTTTGATCAGCCGTTTCTGAAAAGGAAAGCAACCTTGTAATATTACCAAATGTGGTATTATACCCAAAGGCATCAAATGCTGTAGTATGCAGCGATCAGTATTACAGTTCCCGCTATCAGGGATACCTATTGAGATTTGATCCAGCTAGATCACTTAGCAGCTTGTCAACACTTGTTCCTTTGCAAGATTTCAGTTTTGTAGTCGACACAGATACTATTTGATGTTATATTAACTTATGGATGAAGCATCTGTAGATTTTCACAAAAATGCTTTATTTCTTCTTTTTTTGTTTGTTTGTTTTGTTCTTTTTCTTTGATGGTTTTCATTTTATGAGTGCCTGAACTCTCAAACGCCTCTTGTCCATATGTTAATATGCTGTAGCCCCACTAGAGGGCATTGTTTGCCTTTGTAACTTTGCACCTGAGCAGAAAGAACCAGGAGGCCATAAGACAGTCTGCTGAAACCCAATGCAATCTCCGCAAATCACTCAGTGCCATCAGACTGATGTGACTGATAAGCCAAGCAGACGGCTTTTCCTTTACATCTCGCCATTATTTTATCTTTAAATTCAAATATTGCCATTTGCCACACTCACAGCAGTGTCAAACCAAGGGTGCAGTCAGCTGCATTTCAACGCCTTTTAGTGAACAGCTCAGCACTCCCCTGAGTTAAACTAAGCAGTCCCTTTGACCTGCTTGATGCTAGAATACCGCCAGATGTGGCCCACCCCAGCCATCATTCCAAAATCACTTACCTATCCGTTTGTGGGCATGCGTGTGTGCATGCACGGATATGTGGCAACACATTTCACCGTCTCCTCACTCATTCCAGCCCACTTCCCCCACCACAGATCATGCCTTTAAGTCAGTGTCATTCTTGGCTGGTAAAGGGGACTTTCTCGCTTGTATGGCGCAGTGATGACATCACTTCATACAAATAGCTGCAGTGTCAACAGGAGATCTCCGACTCTGACGGCAGAGGCCAAAAAGTAAACAATTCAAACTGCCATCATTAGTTTCACCATGTTTAATCAATGCCTTTCCTCACCTCACCCAGTATCTGTGTCACCTCAGAGTTTTGACAGAAAACCCGTTTTACCAGAAGTTTGGTTGCTTCTTGCTTCACCCAGAGGTACTTTCTGACCTTCCCTGTCAAAGTCACTATCTGACAAAATGTTTGTATTCAAATAAAGATTAAATAAGAGCATTGGTGAAGACCTCTTTGTAAAGTGAAATAAATAAAAGTTATTCTAAGATCAAAGAAACTTCTGCTGTTTGTTTTTTTAATTTATTTAAGTTTTTATTTTAAAAAATGTTGGGGGGGGGGGGGGTTCTTCTTTTTTGTGAGGCATGTTGGTTTTGTAATTATTAAACTTGTCATACAGCTTTATAAACCGTGTGCTAACAGGTTCTGGTCAGTAAATGCCTATTTTTAGTGGAAGCCTTTCTGAAAGGCAACGCATCAACATTCCAGAAATAGTGGAAGTCGACCATCTTTGCAGTGACGGTAAATCAGATGAATGAGATAAGAGAGCAGGAATTCCGGCTTTGTGTGGACCTACTGGGAGCCGTGACTGGACGATTCTGGGAGGGCAGCGTTGGGGGGGGGGGTGTTAACTTCCAGGTTTTCAAGTTAGGGGTTGAAACTGCAGGACGGAAGTTTTCCACAATAATAACAGGGCAGGGGATATGTGCGGGACTTGCTTGCAGGAAGTCACCCACAATTAGGCAGCACAAACCGGATGTAAAAACTATCCTATAAAATAAAGGCATTAAACAACCGAAAAAAACCCGCTATAAAATAATAATGATCATCATTATCACCATCATCATTATTTTTATTATTATTATTAGTGATATTAGTAGTAGTAGTATTAACTTTATTCAATCAAGTTAAAATGATATTAATAGAAATGTTATAGAAACGTTTCTAAATGACCTTGAGAGGTTATTTAGGTTATTTATGAAAGATGATTTATCATTCACTTGTTTTACTGTCCATATGTATGGACAAAAAAGATTTGCAAGGTTTGGAAAAAGACAATTTCATAATGATTGATATCTTCCCAGATTTTTATAATTTATTTAGTCTTATTTAAGTCTTCGCCTTAAGATTTACGCAGTTTCTCACGACTTTTATGTTGATAGTTGCAACCGGAAGTCAAACTTGTGTTCTCCTTGCTTGACTAATCTTTGTTACAGGTTGAGCATGTTGGGTCGACTGATTTAGTTTTACCTGCCTGCCTGATAGCAAGACGACACTTATCTGAAAGTGAAGTTTACCTCGACACACCCGCTTGGTTTTCACTTGCGTGTGTGTGTGTGTGACCACTAATGAAAACTGGGCGAGACGGTTTGTTTGGGCCTTGGATAAATAATTAACCAGACAACTCAAGCCGTAGTTTCAAGAGCTGACATGAGGAGTTGACGCAAAGCAAGAGCGAAGTGCGCCTCTATCGCCAGCCTGTTACCTGAGCGAAAACAACAGGCTCGCAGGTGTTTTTGTTTGTTTTAAAATTTTCTTTATATTTTTAATGCCATTTGAACTGGATACACTTCATTGTAATAATGCTGGGAGCGGAGAGCAGATTGGAAAGCCGGCTGAAGAAGCTGGAGTCCCTGATAAGGAATCCACAGTCGGCACTAAACTTGGCAACCCTGCTGGTGAGTTTACATTCACCCTGAAGCTCTAATACAAGTATGGTCTTCAGACTGAGAGATAGGGAGTGAGTTAGACACATATTTGTGAGTAATTAGTCTGTCAGTCATCTGAGAAAAAAGTTTTTAGAGGAAGGTCTTACAGTAAAAACAATTAAAAAAACAAAACAAAACACAACCGAAAGCTGAAAAAGTGAAATTGTTGACCTGTAGCCTTAATCACGCAGAAAATGATAAGAACTAAGGTTAAGCTAATCATACTCCTTTGGCCTTTGTAGCAGAGGGAAGCCCCACCTTTCCTGTATGGAATGCCATACACTCCTCCCTAAACAGAATTATTCAATGGAAAATGCTGCATAGTAATAATTAGATGTGATAGTTTTCCAACTCACTGAAGCTGGAAGTCATTCAAATGAGTGAAGGAAGTTCCAATGAAACTTACAATCTGATCAGCTATGAACTACATTCACTCCTCCCTTTCCCTCACTCAGTCAATGCCTGTCTGGGATTACCTGTTCAGGGGTCTGGTGTGGTGGCCTGCACTGAGAACATATTCAGCTCAGCTGCTCACACTCCTCAAGCCTCAATCTTTGAGAATAAATTCAGGATCTCACAGCAGGCTGTCTGTAGTTTTCCATTTCTATGTAGTGCTGATCTGCAGATTTAAAATAGGCTTAATATTTTCATCTTGACAACCCAGAGTTAGCTTTGAGAACATGTCTAGCCTGGATCAACTTTTGTAAGCTGTTTGCAGTAACACTTTGACTCAGCAAAAAGCCAGTAGAGTCTGTTTACTGTTTAAGTTATTCATTTGCTTCACACACATTTGATATTGACAGAACACCATAATCCACGGCTTATATTCATAGTCTTTTAGTGACATTTGAAGCATTAAAACATATAAATCATGCTGAGGGATTTATATATATTTTTTTAAATCTGTCCAAACAAATGTGACAGTTTACCAGATTTCATGCCGTATGCACCTGCTGCCTAAACAAAGCAGCCGTTTGGTCCATGTCTATTCCCAGTGCTGAATCATGATCCAAAAGTACAATCTCCCTCAGATGTACAACAACAGACCCAGGTTACATCATTCTGTGACATAATCAGGCCAAAAAAATGATGAGAATTAATTTTAGCCCATGTCAGTCATCACTCCAAAGTTCACTAGTAGTCATGTTTGATTTTTATCACTGTGCTCCATGGCCATCATGCTGCTTAAAATGCAGGGAGCTACCACAGGAAGCTGAAGTCACTTCCTGGAATTAACCTGCTGTGCCCTCATGTCACCATTTCCTGTTTGTCCACTGTTATTTTTCGTATATATACGTTGTTGTTGTTTTTTCTTTTCTTTAGTACAATACAAATTTAGACTTCTAATAGAATAACCTGTTGTCTTTTATTTTTGTGTTAATGCTTTTGCTGGGTTATTGATGGCCAGTAAAGGAAAAACTAAACCCCAGAGAAAAGGTTTGAATGTTTGAGGTCTATGGAATGCTTTGAAATCCTAATGAGTTCACAGTAACTGAACAAAATAATGTGGTTGAGTCGCAGATCATTATAATCGAGAACGATGCACTTCAGTCGGTAAATTAATGTTAGCTGTTGCGCAGTGTCATGGCATTCTGTGTCAATTTTAACTGAGCAATTAATTGTGCAAGGATAAGGATTTAAGACATGAGAATATATTTTTGACAAACGAGTATAAATGGATAAATAAATCATGTATAATTAGTCCAGTCAGCTACACCTGGGCACCATATTTATCACAGAAGTATCACAAACAATAAAACTTAAAACTCGTTACTGTTTTTGTTTTTTTTCTGTCAATATATCAATAGTGGATGGTCATATTAAATATAAGCAATGTTTCAGACTGCTCTACACACTCCGTTCTAGACTGTTTATTTCCATTTATTAGATCTATTGGTTCCTGTCAGAGAGGGCTGATATCCCTAGTATGGTCATCTCAGATACATTATGCTCCCTCTGGCTGGTAGTGCATGAACCCTTCCCATGTGCTGCTAAAGCCTTCTGTTTGTGAGGCTGCAGCCAATCAGAAAAAAGTCATCTCGAAGGAAAAGGAGCTAAACAGGTCGATTTAGACAGGATGAACTGATGGGCTATAACAAGATTCAGTATAGAGTGAATAAGGGTTATTTTTAACCATGAATCATGCAGAGTGAATTGTAGTGCTGTTCAAAGCTAAAAGTTTGGTCCCCTTTAAAGAGCCCATCGGGGACTGCAAAAAATAATAATTGCAAATCAGCTACTAAATATACAAAGCATAAACAGGATTGTCTTGTATGTTTTGGAAACGTCTATTGAAACGAGTGCCACAAAGTTCCTGCCAGACTGTTTTTGTGCTGATGTTCAAACCAGAGGAGTTTCTGAACCCTGCAGTTATTGACCTTTATGTAGTTTTGCTTTATGCGCTCGACCGCCCTGTTCAACTCTGTTTACTTCCTCGCCGAGTTGCTGTGGTCCTCGATACCATACTTCCGCTTTGCGATAATACCACTTACAGCTAAACACAAACAGATCTAGTAGGACAATGGCATCCCATTACAGTACCATGCTCAAATTCACTGGGCTGTTTAGAACGATCCATTCTTTCACAAATGTTTGTAAAGGTAGCCTGCATGGCTAGGTGCTCGATTTTATACACCTGTGGTAATGGGACGGAAACACCTGAATTCAAATGTGAAGAGGCGTGGCCCTACACTTTTGCCCATATAATGCATCATTGGTCCATTTATGGCACAATTGTGGAAGCCATAAACACAATTTTTAGTTTCTCATCGGCATATTTACATATCACATACTTATTTTTATAACATATTCACTGAATATTCCAGTAAATGTGCTTTTTTTGTTTACTCTCTTAACCATGAAATGACTGATAGTGTTTGTAGTGATGGAATCAGATCTACGTGACAGCTCCCTAGTAAAGATTTAAAAACGTGTATGGATCAGACACCCCGTATATAAGAACAAAAAACCCTTAAATCTGGGATCAGTAGAACAGTTGAAGGCATGTCTGTTTTGTGTCTGGTGGAGGCTGGATCTGGATGGGCCGAGTACATTTTGATGCATCCTGAGCAACTTGATTAAGCCATTGTTGACGCTTGACTATGTTGACAGTATCAGCTCACACTGAAGTGGGTGGAAGGTGCTCTCTCAGGAGGCGAGAACAAGCCATGAAGACTAAACTAGAGAATCATGTTCAGATTTGTCGAGATTCCAGTGAAAGACAAACATGCTGGGTCTAATCATTTTCGCCTTTCACTGATCTGAGACTAAAATAAGAGGGGAAGCATTTAAATCTTAACCCCTTTACTTCACTTTACATCACACAGAGTGATTTTCTAGAATTAAACAGCGTCTGATAACAAAAACACTCAGTGATCAAATGTCTAATTTGATGTTATCTAAATTGATGTCTAACAGGATAACACAATGACGTGATGGCTTTTTATATCCAAACGAATTTGGTCTGATACCTAAATGGGTTACACCAGTCTTTGGCGTCCATTGTTTGAAACTGCTAACATTAGACTGTATTTGCATATTACCATCACTGAAACTCTTTAAAACAAAGTTCCCATAGTGCTGCGATAACGACGACCATTACACCAGTTGATCTTTTGTAAAATGATCACCTATCCTCGAGCTCTCAGCCTGAATCCAGGTCCATAAGCTGTTCGTCCCACAATAGCTTCTGAGCCTTTAGGTCTATTTCCACCCATGTGTGGTGGGGGAGATCGCTCCTCACCGCTGCTATTTAAAGGTGCAGAATTGTTCCACATGCCCCTTTCCACTCACTCATATGTCCTAGAACAAACAGACAACCAGATACAGCCCCTACACTCGCTGACATGCTGGATGACTCAACACGACCCCTGTTTTATTAGGGAACAGAGATCATAGCACACTCTGACCTACCCCGCCTCACCGCCCCACGCACACACCCACACCCTACCCCCACCCAGCTCTGCCCTGCCATCCTGATGCATGTGGATCACAGGCACATTTTGGTTCAACTTGAAACACAACACCCCCGATTTAAGCACTGATGACACTGCTGAGGCTCCAGCTTTAACTCTGACAGTGCCACAGCTTTACTGGAGCTGGTGTCGGTGGGCCTGATGGCGGGTCTGTGTGTTTATGGAAGCGACCGAAACATGAACACGCGTCTAATTTTATTTGTTGTTGCACGACATGTTTTGTCTCCTTGTCCAGCCTCCATTGTTCTTTTGTGTTTGTTTTGGTTTAGCGGTCTGATTTTGTTTCCCCACTTGTTTACATTTTGGAGTGTTCTTACCGCCATCTTTACTTCATTAAAGATGTTTGCTTTTATTAGCCAGCACAATGTCGGAGCTTCCCGACTTTCATGAATTGTCTTGACAATATAATGATAAAGAAATTATTTAAATTTCATTAATTTTCTGTGAATATTCAGCTCAACTTAAGGAATATTCCCATTTTTGAATGATACTGGTGTTTCCACTGTACACTGACATAGATTTTTTTTTTTTTTGGTTGTTGTTAATTAACCACTATTTCTAAATGTTAATTTTCGTTTCTAATAAAAACTTCTTCTCTTTCTTGTCCTTCAGGATTCCATGAATGCACTGGTCAATGACTTGAATTACCCCCCCTTACGGAAAAACAAAAACATAGAGTCCTTTCTGAACAGATGTAAGTTCTCGTGTGCGTTTTGCATTTGTGTGTCTTAGTGATGAAAACCATGACTTTTTAGATTGTGCAAGACTTCCCCTGTTGTCCAGCATCAGATTTGCAATATAACATGTGCACTGTTTCTTTAAGAAGGTAAAAAGAGAGGTATATGAAAGATTTCCCTGGTGTTGCTATTCAAATTAACATTTTTGGGGAGATTAACAGATTTTTCCTGCCAAAACCTTAGTAATTGATATGTGGTCTTGTTGCATAGCCTTGTCCCCCCCCCCAATAATTTTTTTATTTAAGGTGGTGCAGTCACATTCAACCTAGAAAACCTGGCAGAATGTAGTGACTATAGCTAAATGTGACGTGACATTTCATTTCTTAAAAATCTACTTTTATGTTAATTTGTTCAACATGTATAACATGTTTTCTCCAAAACTACTGCAGTAGATTTCATTAGACTGGGAAAGTGTTAGATAAAATCAGCTTTATCTTTGTCTAATCTCGTGTATGTGTCTCATCTGCAGATAAAGACTTAGTGAGTGAGCTGCGAGAACTTCAGATGAAGCTTGATGACTTTGAGAAAGTCAAGCTGATCGGAAAAGGAGCTTATGGACAAGTGCAGCTGGTGAGTTCAAGGGATCAATAAAAGGTTGTCTGTTGACTTGCGCTATTTAATTTTAAACTGCGTTCTGTGGAAGAGCAAAGCAGTGTGATATAAAGGTAGAATTTCTCCAGTTGTTCCTAAATCCAGCAGCTACCAGAAATATTTGAACCACTAGAGGGAGCAACAGTCTTTAAAAATACCAAATGTGTGATTTTTTTTTTTTATATATAACTTGATTTTTTGTTTTTGATTTTATTTTAAATTGCCAACGTGCCTGACTCCAAGTTTAAGCCAATCAGTACATTTCTTACTCTCCCTAACTTTCAGTTTCCCATATATCTGCATCTTATGCTGGTAGAATCTGGTATCTGCTGAGTCTCTTGGGTGGAAACAAGCCTGGACAGGCTCAGTGTGTGAGAGATGTCTGGTGTGGGGGTGTGGATGGGGGACATGGTATGTTTGTGTTTGAAATCTTGTGTAAACATGTCTTTCTATGGGTGTGTCCTACAATTATGGCTTCCTATCTCTGTGTCTGTTTCTCTTCATCTCCTGCGTTATCTTAGTCACTGTGACCTTCTTACCATCTTGTCCATATTGTCCTTGTTGACATATCACTATTTACATTCTCACATCTCTCCTTTTTTGTCACGTCCTCCCCTGCAGGTCCGTCACAAGGCCTCTAAGAAGGTTTATGCCATGAAGCAGCTCAGCAAGTTTGAGATGATCAAAAGGTCAGATTCGGCCTTCTTCTGGGAGGAGAGACACATCATGGCCTTCTCCAACAGCCCCTGGGTCGTCCAGGTGTGTTTTTTGTTTTTTTTCTACAAATATTCATAAGATGTAGCACTGGAGAACATATAGAACAGAAGTTTTAACTCCTTTCAGCCACAGAGGTTTTCATAGATATATTTTGTTCACAGTAGAAGACAGAAAACACACCAAATGTTTAAACTGAAAAGTTTTAGCGTTTCATGAAAAACAGTAGCCCATTTTGAATGGCAGTAACACATCTCAAAAAAAGTTGTGAGAGGGCAGCAAAAGGCTGGGAAATTAAGTGATGCTGAAAAGAAACAGTGTGCAGCTAATTAGTTTAATTAACAACGGCTCAATAACATGATAAAAAGAACCGAGTTTCTCTGAAAGATGGACAAAAGTTCACCAATCTACAAAAACATACTGCATCTACCAACTGTGCAACAATTTTAGGATAACGTTTCTCAATGAAAAAATTGTGAATACTTTAAATATGTTATCAGGATTTATATTTATAGCGTATCTGGAGAAATCTCTGTGCACGAGAGAGAAAGCTACATTGCATTAAAAACTGGCCTCATTCGGTCATGGAAATAAGTACATGGACGCAGGAACACCTTCAGAAATCACTGACTGTGAACACAGGTCACTGTGCCATTCATAAATGCCGGTTAAAGCTCTAGCTCTAGCTTTAACCGGCATTTATTGAAGCATTCTGTATGGTAAATACACTACAATAATAAACATAAAGCCATTTAAAATGGTCCGTTACAGGCCCATAGCCCGTTTTTGGCTTATTCTCAACCGATCCCTGGCTTGATGTCAGGATAATGAGCTCCTCCATGTGACGTAGTCAATACAGCGCTGACTGGTAACACCCCTACGCAGCATGTGGGAAAACCGGTCATACTGTTTTGTGTCTCTACTTAGTGATGCTGCAATAAAGGAAGTTCACACATTTACAGCGTGCTATATTTATGCATTTTAAAACTGGTATCATAGAATCATAATGCTGAAACTTTCTGTAGAACATTGTTATAGGTTGATATTGATATATTTTTTTGTGTGTGTCAAATATAAACTAGGTTGTTACTGGTTGTTTCTGTAGATGGTAATCAAATAATTACATTCGCGCACCACCAAGCTCTAAAACATTTAATAATTTATTTGGAATTATTGTTATTGCATGCACTAGGTACTGATAGTAGGTACAGATGGCAAGCACTTTGTCAAAACAAGCGGTGTAATCAGATGGTCCGAGTGTTTAGAAATGGCATATGGAGATTATATTAAAATAAATGAACAGTAAAACAGTTGGGTAGGGATGCAAGAATATTTTTATGATAAGAAAATGAAACAAATGATTTGTGGAATAGACCAATAGAACCAATATATAGTAAGAGTCTTGTTATATCGGATGAGGTAAAAGCAGACAGCGTGCTTGTTAAATGAGATCCAATTTAATGCTGCCTTAAAGACCCGGAGATAAAACATTCATCATGAGTAATCAAATAATATATTAAGACAGCACAGATGATATTTATGTTTACATCGCAAAGCAGTACCTTCTGTTTATACACCTCAGTAATAACCTGGCACCATATCAGCATTAAGTTTGAGATAAAAAAGTAATCAATGATATTGTAATTACTCGTTACTGTTTTGTAGCTATGCTGTGCTTTCCAAGATGATCGGCACCTTTATATGGTGATGGAATTCATGCCCGGAGGAGACCTGGTCACACTCACCATGAACTACGACATCCCTGAGAAATGGGCTCGCTTCTACACGGCAGAAGTAGTGCTGGGGCTAGACGCCATCCACTCGATGGGCTTCATCCACCGCGACATTAAGCCTGACAACATGCTGCTGGACCAACACGGACACCTCAAACTGGCTGATTTTGGCACATGCATGAAGATGGACTCGGTATGTCGAGTTTCTAGTTGTGTCACAAACCTTCTGAGTTAGTTGAAAGAAGAGAAAAGTGACATTTTGATTATTCAGAGCTTCAGTGCACCACCAGGTGTTCAGATGGTGAAGTGAAGCTCTTACATCATGTTGTTTTGAAAGGCCACAGAAGTTATGTGCTAAACAACTAGTCTCGAGTGAGGCGGCAGTCCCGCCTCTGCTGCTGTGGGACAGGAAGTGTTTTTCATCCTTTTGTTTTCACCACAGCAATTTCAAAATAGCTCATTTCACTCATTTGAGCTCTCTGAATATCTGCCAGTAGACAGAGCATGTCATGCAATTCCTTCCCTAGTCTCAGTCTGGTAAAGAAACTTGAAATGGTCTTAAAACACATTTCGTTTGTGGTCCACATGGTAAAGATTTTTTAAAGAATTTTTTGCATAGTTGTTGTCCCAACATCTAAAGATTTTGAAAGAAAATATAGTAAAACAATTTTAAGCTAGTTTCACAAGCTCATTGATCCACACTATGATTTTGCTTTTGCTTTTTTTTTTAAAACTTTTTTTCTGCTTTCTGTCCAAAGTCCTTTCCAATCTTTTATTATTGCTTTCCTGTGTGTTATGTTGTAAATTCATCTTTCTGCAGACAGGTATGGTGAAATGTGACACAGCTGTAGGCACACCAGACTACATCTCCCCCGAGGTTCTCCAGTCTCAGGGGGGTGATGACTACTATGGCCGGGAGTGTGACTGGTGGTCTGTAGGAGTATTTCTCTTTGAATTGCTAGTTGGTAAGTTATGTACTGTTCATTCAGTTAAGCTTTTATTAAGAAAGCAAACATGATTTAATTCCCATTACATGTATAATTCAGCCCAGGCTGTTCTGACTGTTACCAGATAATGAGAGGTCAACTCAACATTACGTTATGTTTTCTTGCTGTTTGGATATTATGTAACTTCCTTTATGTTAGTAATTATAAAAATGTAAGTTTTTGCTCAAGCTCTCGGATCTGTGTTTTGAGAATTTGACCTCTCATTCTTCTTCTAGGTGAAACTCCTTTCTATGCCGAGTCCCTTATCGGAACGTACGGAAAGATTATGAACCACCAGAACTCGCTTGTATTCCCAGATGATGTAGAGATGTCTCAAAATGCCAAAGATCTCATCTGTGCCTTCCTTACTGACAGGTTTGTATATGAAACCATAGATTATACTGTAAGCCCTTGTTTTTGTAATGTAACAAGAATTTGTTAGTAAAAAGGGAAAAGACTATATTAAGGACTATTTCAAGCTTTTATATACAAATAATACTCGATAATTTGGGGCTTTTTTGGATATCTGTCCTTTAAAAAAAATAAATCCTGTCATTAATTAGCAGGCTGAAATGTTAGTAAAGCATAGAACTGATCAAATAGTGCATAGTACATATAACCTTGTTAACAAGGTTTATGAATTTACATTAGAGATAAATACAACACTGTAATAAAAAGCCTTTAAGCAATGAGGTGAACCATATGTCAGCAACACTAGCAAAAGCACAGGCGATTCTGAATGTAATGCAACGACCACCAAGAAGTCTGATTAGCACACAGTGTTTAGAGAAATAACCCCAACAATCGGGCAATCCCCTATGAGGAAGCACTCGACGACAGTAGGAAGGAAGAACACAATTTGTCAGAAAGAATCCTCACAGAACCAAGTTCAGGGAGAAGCAGCTGTTTGCCGTGGCTGCCTGTGGGGTGAGCGGAAGACAAAGGAAAGCACTAAGTGATAAAAAACATAGACGTATATTTGCCTGCAAATACACATCATCGTGGTATTGTTCTTTGTTTCCTTGGATTGATCCTGCACTTTAGATTTCCTGCCGGACATATATTGTTAACCACAGGGATGTCTGCCCATGACTCACAAAGTAACTGAGAGGCATGTCTAAGGAGCTTGGAAAGAAAAGCGTCTGGACTTCTTTAAGTTGCTTGAAGACTGATTAAGATACCTTACAAATTAGTTGTAAAGGTAAAAGTTGGATGAATGTTTCCGAATAGTGTCCCCTCCCCTTGAAGAAACCACTTCCTGTTTACATTAGTAACTCTGCCCACGACAGGGCTCGAACACAAGCCCTTTCTGCTTCAGTACAGAGCAGCCTTTCATTTTTCCTCACTCAGTTTATTTACCTTCTCACTCACTGCTCTCTCACCACAGACAGAATCTCGCATGTGTGTACGACTGACACACACACATCTTGAACACTGACTACTGACTGCATTCACCACTTAACCTACATGCTCCATCACTGTCTCCTCATTATGCTGAATCACATGAGTAAGCACAACCACCCTGCTCGTTTTGGAATTTTTCATCTCTCTTTTCTCACCATGTGTTTTTCATCGCTTCATTCGTAAATGTCTTCCTCCACCTTTTCTCTGTCTCACTTTCCATTTCTTGGTTCTCCCTTTTCGTCTGTAACTTTCTCCTTTGCAGTTTTCTGGGCATCGAGACATGGCTTGTAACCCTGATTTGGCTGCATGTCACTTTTTCATGCAGAGGTTTTAAAGTCGCTCCTTTTTTTTTTTTTTTTTCCTTTTTTTTTTTTTCCTCCCCACCTCTGCCCTCTCTTCCCCTTGGCTGGATCTGGAATGTCCCACACGTGGCAAGCCCAAACTGCCCCACCCCTCCAACCCTGTACCCAGAGGTGGAGGAGGGAGGCGAGGGGATGAGGCAAGAGGGAAAATGAGTGTGTGTATAGATTCAGTGAGAGAGAGAGAAGAGAAGGAGGGAAGATCTAGGAGTTCTTGAGTCAGAATTGTTGATGTTCCTGCCTGGTATCCAGTCGTCCTGTCTTTACTGCTTGGAACTTGGACTGAAGAGGTTTTCAGGCGTATCCATTGTCCAACAGCGGTCTGGTGGCTCTCCATGCTGGTCAGTGTGGTCAGTGCAGAGTGGTCACGCCGCTAAGTTCCATGTGTTTGGGATGACATGTTTGTGATGGTGGGTGGAGAGGAGGAAAGGGGTGTGCTGTACTGCGTTGCACTGTGTCACACTTAGGCAAACCTGCTCACCGTTTGACTGCTTGTTCCTGTCGCTGTGTGCAGGAAGGTTCGTCTGGGCCGCACCGGAGTGGACGAGATAAAATGTCACCCCTTCTTTAAGAACAACCAGTGGACCTTTGACAACATCCGTGACAGTAAGTGTATCCATATACTTGTCTTTAAAACTTCTCTCTATATTATGCCACAATGCAGGAGCATCATACATTTCCATTTCTGGTAATGTGCAAATGTTTTTCTTTTTCACGGTTTGTTGCCGTTCCCATTGTTTTGCTTCTCTTATCATCTCCAGCCCATTCCTCTGCAGTTCTGTTTTGCTTCAGTCTGAGTTCGAATTTTATTTCCAGCTCCTGAGTCATTAAGCCTACTTGTATGGTACACATGCTCTCCATATGCTCGCCATTCATATCTGACAGTATATGACAGGGTGCTTTGCAGAGCAGGAGAGAAAATTATGCAGAATAATCAGCTACGTATGGGTACCAGTCTAAAATCATAAATTGGTGAGTGTACTGAACATATTGAAGTCCTGCACCACATGTGACTGGATAAAAGGAACACTATGTTGTAGCTTAAGGTGATAGATAGATAGATGGATAGATGGATGGATAGATAGATAGATAATATAACAGAATTATTTACTCACAGGTGTATTAGGAAAAGAATAAAGAGAAAAAATCTTAGCTATTTAATACTATAATTGTTAAATCAGTACCAATGTTTGTACTTTAGTATATTTTTTCTTTTCTTTTTTTTAAATTTAGGTTTAGACTGTTTGTATCAGGAAGGACAAAAGAAACAAGAAGGAGAAAAAAATAAGAAAGGGATATATTAGAAGTATGAGCTGGACCTCTGTGTCTGTACGTAAGTACATTCAGAGTCTTTTTCGTTGCCTCGCCCTGTCTCAGCCTCACCTGGCTCCGATTAAGGCAGAACTTCTGATCACAGCCTGGCAATCTGGAACACGAAACCATTGCTCTGCTGCTCGCCTCTCTTCATGTTTGCATGTGCACGCTCATGCAACCACTCCAAACACGACCTTGCTTCCATTGTGAAGTCCCGCTGAGCTGCACATCCCTCTCGGCCCTTTGTGTCTAAGGGTGATATTACTTCCCGCAGCGTCTGGGCCCTGATTTCGGCGCTTTATCATTTGAGTTGTCTTCATGTTTATTAAGCACAGGGTTGAAGGCAACGAAACCAGCACCACGGGTCGTTGGATGGATGCTTGGCAGGATGAATGAATGAATGGATGGATGGATGCGACTGGAGGCAGCACCCCCCTTAGCGGCGGGTGGGGCAGGCTGTGCGGCCTGTGTGGACCGGTCTAATGAGAGGGGCGTCCCAGTTTGGAGGGTTGCTCCCGCTCTCTCACTCTCTCTGTGGCCGTGGCTGCCTGTCATTAGTCACCCGCTATCAGAGAGCATTCTGGGAAGTTATGCCACAAGGGCCTCCATTGAGCGCCCTGAGTCTCTTTCTGTCTCACCACATTTTGGCTTTTTTTTTTTCTATCTCTTCTTTTTATTTCCCCCTCATTTGTTTCATCCCTGCGCTTGATTTCTCTCTGTGTTTTCTGCACCATCTTTGAGTCACATTTGTCACACTGGGGGCTGTCTTGACCCGCAGTAATAAGCTCTTTACTCAGAGCCAGAACTGCGCTGGTCTGAAGAACTTCATCCAAAATCGCTGCTTTTTTTTTTTTTTTCTAATTAGGATCTATTTTTAGGCTCGAGGGCTTGCTTAGTTTTATCTGATTGGCCCTTTAACACATTTTTGTCTGCAGACTTTTAGAGTCAGTCTTGTGAAAAGAGAGCGCAAAGGGAACCTTCTCTCTTGGCATGGCTTGTGAAAGGTGCTGTGTATGGGGCACAAAGCAAGCACTGTACGGGAAAAGGAGTGGTGTCAGGCTCACGCCAACCTGCAGACTCCTAAAGTAACCAAAGCCAAAATGGACATGCATTTATTCAAATTGCTGAAAAAAAAAATTGTACTCAAATGTCTTTGATGTATTTTAATTTTAAATCCCCAAGCACAGGATTGTTTTCAGTCTGATTTTATGTAAAACAGCAGTTTTCTCTTTGCTTTAACCCTCCTGGTTTGCACCTCCTTCGTTCCCCTTTTTCGCTTCATGACTCTTTCCCTCTCTTCCTGTCTTCCAGCTGTGGCCCCAGTTGTGCCAGAGCTGAAAGGTGACATAGACACCAGTAACTTCGATGACATAGAGGTTGAGAAAGGAGATGTTGAGACCTTTCCTCCACCCAAAGCCTTTGTTGGCAACCAGCTACCATTTATTGGTTTCACCTACTTCAAGGAGGATCAGTAAGTGTTTGAATCTCATATTTTTATTTTACTTTAACTCTGCTTTTGTTCTTAAGTATTTGATATGTTCATGTTTGCGTTCCTTTTAGTTTTCCTTTCTTTTCTTTTTTATAAATTGAGATTTTTGTGCTACAAAGCTCAACGTGTGTAGATATTTTGCAACGGGCTTTTAGAACAACACTGTGCTTAAAATATGAGAGAAAAAGACAGCTTCACGCCCATGCCTCACCAGTCAGACACTGCAGGCCTGTTAAAACTCCACACTGCTGCCTTGTTCTGACAGCCTCTTTAACTGCCCTTGTCGCCTGTGATGAATCCTGCTTTGTAAACCCTGTTTTTGTTCAGCAAAAAATAGAATGAAACAACACTTGCAGGTTCAACCGCCGTTAAGGCAGCAATCACCCAAACAAAGCTATTGTGTTAAAAATGGAAGCGTTTATTGTCCAAGACATATTATCTGGATAAAATTCACTTTATAAATGGCTAAGGCAAGTTGGTTGTGAAGATCAAAAACGCCCACAGTTTTCTAATCGTCATACATGAAACGCTGTGCTCACAATCCGTTTCAATAGATTAATTTATACCCTTTAAAGATCTGCCATAATCACACAAAGTCAAGTCTCAATAAGCAAAGAATCAAAAACAAAATAGAAACTTCACAAAATAACTCAACTTCAAAAGATAAAGAAACAAACCTGTCTTTATCACAGCTGCTCATCCACGCTTCTGGACCTAGTCAGTTAGATGAGCTTCAGGTTACCTTTTCTGTACCCGTAGGTACATTTGGTCTTCTGTACATGAGTCATCTATGCTCACATGCACATTTTCAAAATAAACCCAGACAGCAGGTATGCTGAACGCGTTCTCCACCAGAATAAGATATCATTCTCTCTCTTTGCAACATCATTAGTGATCATTTTTCGTAGCGTTAACAACAGCTGAGCCAGTCATGTGCGTGGGAGACTGAGCCTTGAAATTTGTTCTGTGGTTAACCAGCCGGTGCCCCTTATCACCAGTCATTTTCTTGACCAACGTCGCTTCCATCTGGCTACACAACAGTGCAGCTATTCCCAAATACCACAGGAGCTGCTTCTGCAGTAAAACAGCTCAATTAAATGGCTCATGTGTTACAATCAGTGTTGGTCAAGTTACTTGAAAATAGTAGTTATTAATTACTGATTACTTTTCCAAGAAAGTAATCCTATTACTTTACTGATTACGTGTTTTTAAAAGTAATTAGTTACTTTATTACTTAGCATGATACACAACCTGAAAACATTATAAAGCAGACCTTTCAGCCCAATTTTATTTTTTCTGCATAATCCATCATATAAATTGAATCAAATGAAAAAGTCCCTTATTAAAAATTGTTTTATTAGTTTAAATCTTTTAACTTTATGCACATTGCATCAAGAAAAAATTAAATCTGAAGAAATTTGTTGAACATTTAAACCTATTTTCTACATATTCCTGCATATGTGTTCACACTCGCTCTTTCAAATAGTAAAACACGGCAAAAGACAAATAAAGTCAAAGATTTAATCTATTGTCACCTGTTTAGCAGGAGTGGGGCCGGTGGAGGTTTGTCCGGTGTCGCAGCGGTCATGTCAGTGGGGGGATCCGGGGGTTTCCCTGTGAATTTCACATTCCCGTGGCGGCTTGCTAGGTGCCTGCTCAGATTTAAAGTTTAATTTTTCTCTGTGGAAAAAAGTTTTCTTCCCACGCAGAGTGTACAGCGTACTCTAATGTTTTTGTCACTTTGTACAGATTAAAACTCAAAGTAATGTCAGTACTTCCAAGCTTTCGTACTCTCTCCCGCACTCCATATTATCCATTGTTTATCTACACACGTCTGTTGCTGCCACAGACGTCGCACGTTCATACGTCATGAGACACTCTCACAAACAAAATCACGGTTTAGTAACGCAGTAACGCAGCGTGCTTACGGGAAAGTAGCAGTAATCGAATTACTTTTTTGCAATAACAATCCCTTACTTTAATCTTTACTTGAAAAAAGGAATTGGATAGCACATTACTGCCCATCTCTGGTTACATTTAACCGAGGGGAGCTGAAAAGGTTTGAGCAGTAATGCTGTAGACTTAATTGAAAGCTATTTGTAAGCAGTATAAAATGATCAGGCTAATTATAATTCTTACATATTTCCAGAAAGGTTACAACAGCGGATGAATCTGCTTGTTTAATTTAGCAAAGATTTTATGCTGGATGCCCTTTCTGACAAAACCAGTTATCCAACCTCACGGCCGACACTAAGAGTACTCTAGCATGTGTCTCCTTCCGATCTTGATTTTTTTTTTTCTCATGTAAAAGGTGAATGCGTTGTATGTGAGTGCGTACTCGTACCTTCAGTCTAATTGCGTATTAGTGTGTACCTTTTCTAAAATCACCCTTAATTTGTCTGTGTTGTTAAGCACAGGTATTTTTATTTTAAAAATTCACTCTGCAAAAACTGGTGTCATAAAAAGGCTTTACATAGTTAAGTTGTTATTCAGCCCCTGTGGCCGAGTCACTCAATAATTCCCACCACTACAAGCCCACCGAGATGGTTAACAGTTGGCAAAAAGTGCGTGGGTTGGAAGATTTCTGCCAAGACACCAAAAAGATCTCAACACTTTATTGCTTTTTCCACTGTGTATGGTTTCAGGATTAGGCTTATAGGTATCACTGTAAGTGCTTTCTAAGCTCTCTAATGTCACGTAACACTGGACAAAAAATGTCTTTTAATGGATCTGGTTGGGACAAAATGTATCTCGTGCTTGTAGAAATGTGGACCTGATGATGGTGTGTGATGCTGTCAGAGTTGGAAATCCACCTGACGTTGACTCAGTTACAAGCATTCATGGTTATTGACCGTCCATCTCTCGTTCTCAGGCTGCTAAAGGGAAGTAAAAGCAGTTCTGCAAAAGATTCAGAGGACTGTGAGGAAATCTCAGAGGACAAGGAGAATTGTTCAGACAATAAGAAAGAGGTAGTTTTCTGTTTTGTTTGTTTGGGGGGGAGAGGTGAAAATGAAAATCAAATAATGCTATTTTTGTATTTACTCATCTGTCAATTTGAGCAGCTGCAGAAAAAGGTTTCCCAACTGGAAGAGAAGCTCGACAATGAGATGCAGGCCAAAGATGAGCTGGAGCAAAAGTGCAGGTAAGATAAAACATATGATCCTGTTTGATAAGATAAGATAACCTTTATTAGTCCCACACGTTGGCAGTTTGTTTTGTTACAGCAAAAAGTGGACAGTGCAAAGTTATATAGCAAAAATTAGCTATATGTTAATCAGCGTTCAGTCAGCTTATTAAATGTCTTGGTTAAAAGGTTTTTAAATTAGACATCACCAAAGGATAACTGGTTTCCCTGAAGAGTTTTTTTATATGGTGTGTCACTTCCTTCCAGATATATAGAAGTGTTTTGTAAAACAGGAAGTGACATCCCATCCTCAAAGCTGCTTTTAGAAATCCCAATATTAGGAGACGTTAAAGGAAATCCAAAAGCGGCAGAGAAAAAAAAAAAAAAAGCAAGAAGAATTTCAATGTATAAATACATTTTTGAAAAGACAATTTTTAACTAATTGTGAAAAATTTTAATCTTTTTTTCCACCACCCAGAAATGCTACCAACCGTTTAGACAAACTCGCCAAAGAATTAGACAAGGAGGTAAGAGCGGGTGCATTTCAACCATGTACCTGATGGGATAAAGAAGGTCAGAGTTTGTTTCCACTCGTACTGTGTGCGAATTCCTCTCTCATCAGATGAACAGCAGGCAGAAAGTCGAGGCCTCACTGAGGCAGCTGGAGAGAGAGAGAGCTCTGCTGCAGCACCAGAGTGCTGAGAATCTGCGCAAGGTGGAGATCGAAACTGACAGGAAACGCAGCCTGGAGAACGAGTGTGAGCACCTATGAACAAATGTAGAGTGCTGTGCAAAAGTCTTCAGCTGTCCTTCATTTCTTTACATTTTGCTTAAAAGGAGCTTCAAAGGAGGACTTCTTATTTTATTTAAAGTGATTTTGAGCAGTACTACAGAAGTTTTGAAGTTTGTTTTTTTTTTTGTCGTTTCTTCTTCTTTTTTTGTTCTTTTTTTTTGCTCGTCTTCAGTCCAGTCCTTGTACCCGACCATTTGTTCATTTTGCTTTGTTTTTTCGTTTAAGCTACGTAACACTGGTTCTTTAAGCCTGATGATTCACAATCTTAAGTTGCCACTTTGTTACGAGCAGCCACAAAATCCAAAACGCATATGTTTTTCGTTTCTTTAGTTAAATCTATGAAAAATTCCAAATATAAAATGAATAAAATAATATTTCTGCACAAACAAAGTGCAAAGCAAAGAGCTTTTAACCAAAAACGTGATGCATCACAGCAACGAAAGGCAGCCAACATCCACAGAAGAATTTCTAACATCCTTCATAAGTCTTGAGAAATATTCCTGAAGACTACTTAAACTATAAGAAAGTTTGTCTAAGGGAGTTCAGGCTGCTTTGAAGAATAAAAGTCGTCACGCCGAGCACTGACTTTCAAGCTTGTTAGAAGTGTACAAACTGTACATGTTGCACCCATTTTCCTACTAAAATCTAAGGAGTTGCTCAAGATTATTGCACAGCACCAAATCTAAACATCAGATGTATAACTTGTGAAATATCTTTCCATAATTTTGGTTGTCATTTGATTTTATATTCGACTCAGGCAAGTCAAATTGTGTATTTATATGTCAGGCTCAGAAATATTCATAGTTGTGGATTGACAGTATTATAATATCGTATGGATGGATGAAATTTTTTATACTACACTAACTAAAAATGACTTTGTTTTTACTCATCAGTGAACAACCTGAGGGACCAGCTAGAGGATCTGAGGAAGAAGAACCAGAATTCACACATCTCAAATGAGAAGAACATCCAGCTGCAAAAGCAAGTGAGGGAAGCTTTTTAAAGTCACCTAACATGGTGTTGTCTTTCTCTTATTTTCAATTTTCCGTATCACTGCACTTTTTTTTTTCTGTGTTTAATATGTGTTTTTATTCATGTTAATAAAAACATACCAAATTGGTAATCCCTAATTCTGAATGCCTTCAGCATAAAAACAATTTCATCTTCTCGTTATTTATTTTCCTTCCCTTAATATCCGTAGCTTGAGGACGTCAATGCTGTGCTTCAGGCTGAGCAAGAGGCTGTAGCGCGGTTAAAGAAGAGTCAGGCGGAGGTGCAGAAACAAGCCCAGAGCCTGGAGGTTAACCTCGGGGAGATGCAGGAAAAGTGCAGCCAGCTTGAAAACAGCAAGATGGAGCTGGAGAAGCAGCTGAGGGGGCTGCAGGCCGAACTGGAGGAGGAGAGGAGAGGCCGCAACATGGGGACAGAAACTATTAATGACCTACAGGGTGAGACGTGGCTCTCTATTACACTCTGACAGCAAGAGGTATTAACATAGTCGTAAACAGATTTAAAGGTTATGTGAGTTCTGTTTGGACTCTCTTGTTGGTAGCCAGTTGTAGGTAAACTACAGCCTTCATTAGCAATGTTCAGAAGTAAAATTATGTTAAGCTATAGTTAATCTTTTTTTCAGCAGTTACCTCATCATCAAGCTTTGATTTGTTTTGTCAGATAGTTAAAGGTCATCGAATGAATACCTCTGCAGTGAAATACTGATTTACTCACCCTAACCACAGGTAATCAGTGTGATCTTTATACTCCCTAAAAGTGGCTGCAGTAAACAGCAGGAAAAAAAGATGTTATGCAAGTTGGAGTTGAAGGCTCAACATTAGATGTGAATCACTTTTCTGGATCGGGCACTGGGAAATGTCTGATCATAGGTGGAAACATCTGCTCAAAAGCCTGAGAGTGAAGCAAGTGGCCGTAAAAGCCAAAGGAAAACCCAAGCCAGAACCTTTTGTGGAAACTTAAGCATGCTCACTCCTGGCAGAGAGGCCACTGGCTGAGGTCAGAGGGGATGTACGTAGACCACAGTGTTACCTGTTTGTTGTGATGCCTGATGATCCCCCCCACCCCATGTCAGAATCTCTGTGTGGGTGGAGTCAGGGAAAAGAAACACTGAGTGCAATGTTTTCTGCATATTTAAAGATGTATGTGGGCTGGGATATTATGTAATGTCTGAAGCTGAACAGTTCAGGCACAGTTTTTAATTTACGACACGTTTGGCTCAACACTGTCACATCGTATAGAGCCTCATTATGGTAGCATCTTGACAAATAAAAAGAATACATGTAATAAATGTTATTCATTCTTTTTTAAACAATTCCCATTGCTCCATTACAGGACGCATCTCAGGGCTGGAAGAAGAGGTGAAAGAAGTGAAGTCATCTCTTTCCAAGGTCCAGACTGAAAAAAAGGAGCTACAGGAGAAGCTCAGTGAGCTTGAGAAGGTTGTTTTTGATTACTCATTACAAATTTCCAAATTGAAGGGAGAAGTATTCCTCCTTTTGTTCATTAAATAAGACACTACGACTCCAATATCCATTTTTGACCCTTTAGAAAAAGAGCAACCAAGAGATCGACCTTACGTTCAAGCTGAAGTCCCTGCAGCAGAGTCTGGAGCAGGAGGAGGTAGAGCACAAGGCCACCAAAGCCAAGCTTGCTGATAAAAAGAAGACCGACCAATCCATAGAGGAGGCAAAGTCCGAGGCCTTAAAAGGTGAGGAAGTGGGAGGGAGGAAGAGGGAATGTTGATTGGAGAGTACTCTCAAATGTAAAAGTGATGGTTTACACCGTATTTAACTCACCTAACCAAAGTAAGGGATTGCCTTAAGCAAAAGCCAGTCATGAAAGGGAAAAGGTGACTTCTGCTGCTTTTAAAAGCTGTTGAAGAAACAAATGAAGGGTCGATTGATGTTAAACATTACTGACAAATAATTCTAGTTCATTCCCAGCAGGTTGACAGAAAACTCGGAACAGACTGATGTTTAGATTTGTTGCTGATTGTCCCTCTCATGCTAGTCCATTTAATTCATGCCACAAGCAAGTTTACTGAAAGACAGCAATGATCTGGCAATACTCCAGTGTCGAGTGCAGTGTAGATTGTCCTGCTGATGTCTTTCCTTGCGATTTCCTTCGGTTCAGAGATGGAGTGCACCCTGCAGGAGGAGCGCAGCTTGAAGGTGCAGGTGGAGGGAAAGCTGCTGCAGCTAAAAAAGGACTACTCCATGCTGGACTGTGATTACAAGCAGGCGGAGAACAAGCTGGATGAATTTCAGGCACAGAAGGAGAAACTTTCTGAAGAGGTTTGTCCCAAATGAAACATGAACGACAAAGTAGTAACTTTAGACATTGTTTTGAAGAAATGATCCTACATCAAATATTAAGAGTTTCAATGTTACCCATTTTAGCAATCTCTAAAACAACAACCTCACAACAGCTCTCATTTACTAACGGCGTGTACGCACAAATCTGTTCATGAATCGAGCTCACAAATCTTTCATACACAAATCAGTTTTAATATTTTTAGATCTGAAGGTTTTTTTTGTTTTTTTTGTAGCATGAACAAATTTACATGTATTTCTGATCATGCATACAAACAAATGGCCTGGCTGTTCTAGGAGTTTTAATCATAAGTCTTTAAAATGAATACTGCTGCTACTACTACTACTTATCATTGTAACCCTTATTGTTATTAATAATATTATTGTTTGGTTTCTATTACTACCACACCACTTTTGGGTCATTATTTACAGTTTTCCAAGTCCATAAGCCATAAAATCCTCAAAAAATAAAATAAAATACTAAATGGAAACGACTTCCATCATTTCTGGATATCATCACTTACACTGTCATTTCCTGGCACTAACCCAGATGCTATTTATTTATTTCTTCTTATTATTATCATTATCATTTAATATTTCAGGATTTAAACATTTTTTTCTAACTTGTGTCACAGCGAGCATCTCAAAACCTTTTACTAAACCTGAAGTTTTCTTTCCCACTTTTCATAAATCCAACAGTACTTTTTCGCACACTTGTTAAAATTAAAGTAAATTAGGGTGTTTACCTAATCCACTCAGCAATGGATTAGGTAAACTAATCCATTGCTGTGGAAAAACAAAGCAAACCTGAACAGAATAGATAAAAGTCAACAAAGTAGCAAATGAAGGAGAAAATCTGGTTCCATTGTGTGCAGTGATCATGACTACAACAAGGAAGGTGTGCCATGGAAAGAAATCGTGCCTTGCAATGCATTCAGTTGGTATTATCATCGTTACAGTATGTGTACTATGTATATAATAATCATCACACTGCTTGACGTAAACTTTCTAGACTGTTGAAATTTCACATTGTGATTTTACTCACTGAAGAAAAATTCATTTGGGGGTAAAATCATATTCTGCACCTGGTCATGGCTTTGACTGAACAAAAAAAAACATTATCACAGACTTAATATCTACATTCTGTGGTGATGAATGAGGAAAGCTAGGTGGGTGACCAACGGCCTCTTATAATGAGCATTTGATTTTATTTTCAAGCATTTTGTACAAAGTGGTGCTCACTTGTTCTGAAGCTATACCCTCTGTGTCTAACCAGCTACTAGTAGGATTAACCACTGCTTTGCATCCCTGCTTGTGTCTTTACAGGTGTTGCACCTGACCTCACGTCTGGAGGAGGAGATGCACAAGCGGAGTATGAGCCAGAGTGAACTGAAGATGCAAAACCAGCAGGTGTCTGTGCTCCAGTCTTCTGAGAAACAGCTCAAACAGGAACTCAACCAACTGTTAGACATGAAGCAGATGCTGGAGAAACAGAACCAGGAACTACGGAGGTCAGACACATGTCCATATCCTGCATACTTGTTCATTTTAATTTCAGTATATACTGCAGCTGCCCTTAGGAAGTATTTAATAGCACATACAGTCTTCATACTACTTTTGACACGTCTACATTGCAGAGGATTGTGCATCAAAATGCCCTGAAAAGCATGATGGCTCGCTTTATGCAGAATGCAACCACATGCAATTGCACAACTTGGTACTTTTAAAATACAGTGTACTCGAACATACTAAATCTTTTTCTGGCTAACTAAGTAGGTAGTATGAGTATTGGACTGCACCCATGATATCTAATGAGCATAATATGCATATACAAATATAGCAAGAGTATTAGTGACTTTTTAATGTTGTTGGCAAGTCTCATTCATTTCCTCTGATTTAAAGGCATTGCTTTGGCTCTGGTGTTCAGTTGGCCTGCAGCAATGACTGACAGATTTCTGGTCCTGTTTCAGGGAAAAGCAGGAGGCTGATGGCCAGCTGAAGGAACTGAAGGACCAACTGGAGGCACAGCACTGTTTCACAGTAACTCTTTCTTTTCTTTTCCTTTTTGTGCATGCTATCTGCAAACAGCAGTGACAGCCAAATCACTTCAGTTGTACATTTAAGTGAATTGGCTTTCCCTAGCTCCTCACACGTTTACTCTGTAAGTGTAATCTAAAAACTGATTGGGTCTACATGATTTCTTTATCAAAGACCCTTTACAAGACGCAGATCCGTGAGCTGACGGATGAGCGTGATGAGAAGAATAAGCTGTACGAAGAGGTGCAGCAGCAACTGGCAGAATACCAGGAAGAAAGGTAACTGTGGCTGTTGTGCTTTGATAAGCCGACTCTGCATTCAGTATAAAAACACTGTAAACACTTAATCACCAGATTAGTATGGAAATTGACATAAGCAGCAAAAAACGAACCATTCAAACTTGCAGTTTTTAAAGTGGCAGTTAAATATGTGTATCTCAACTCTACAAAATTCATTTTATCTGTACTTGAAGAATATAGCAGTCTTCTCACATTAGTGTCATTTCCCTTGTTCAAATTAATCTCAGCCAAACAGAAGGACACGACCTTTCACAGACTGAATGAAGCTGAACCAGATTAGCAGCTGTCCCAGATGCACTCGAGCCAAACATTATTGTGGACATATAATGCTTTCAAATTCAGCAGAGACAAAAAAGTCCCAGAAATATCAGTGCATGGTAGCACTACAGGCTGTTGATTTTTAGGTAATAACAGCAGGGATCTTCCTGTCTTTCTAGGATTTATACAGCTCTGGTAATTAATAAGATAATGGTAATTCATGCTCTCTTTCCCTCTGCAGGAAGTCACTGACAACCCGGCTGGAAGAAAGCTTGACCAAAGCAGACGCTGAGAAGTTGGCTCGTTCTGTCGTTGAGGACCAGTTCTCCAATCTGGAGAAAGAAAAGATCATGAAGGAGCTAGAGATCAGCGACATGATGATGAGGCACCAGCAGGAGCTCAGCGATAAGGAGGCCACCATCAGCTCGGTAAGATCGGCTCAAGTTTTGTTTGTTCGAGCCAAAAAATGTTTGTTAGCTGTTTGGATGAAGTCCCTGCCTGCTGTTGCTACATTTTTTTGTAACTTATCACCTTCTCAGAAAATCTTGACACTTCTGTATACCACTGGTTGTAGCTAGAAACTCTGCAAGGTATCTTTAATGCCCTGGGAAATATTTAGTTATGTCAGTAGCAATTTACCCTCAAGACCATCATTTTTGCAACCACATAAACTATTAAGAACAATAAGAGTCACTAATGTTTGGCTTGGCTTTGTTCCCTTTTATTCATTCTGGAAAGCTCAAAGTACATTTTGTTTTGAAATGAGTTAAAGTATTCTTGTCACCTGACTGTTATGCAGAGTATCCACTGATAACATCGCCTCACCTCTGCTCTATCCACCTTCACAGCTGGAAGAGTCCAATCGTACGCTGACGGTGGATGTAGCCAACCTGGCCAGTGAGAAGGAAGAACTCAACAACCAGCTGAAAGAAATGCAACAAAGTGAGCGTCACTCTTCTGTAATGAGCAACCGATAAAACAAATTTCTATCAAGAAGTCATTTCCTCCAAGTTATAGAATGTGTGTTAAAAGTTGGCATTATTTACGCAGATAAAGATGTAAAATTGTCAGAAAAGTAGCCACTGTTGTGTTTATCGGAAAACAGAGTATTTGTCCTGTAAATTGTTAACCAAATTTCTGAAACATTGTGTTAAGAAACATGTATGAGTTTTGATTTGCTATTTTTATAGAACTCCAGAAAGCAAAAGATGAAGAGAACTATTTCAAAGAGTCCTTTGATAAGCAGCTGTGCAACGAAAGAACGCTAAAAATTCAGGTGTGTGTCTGGGTGCCTGCACAGGTCTGGAAAGTCTGCTACACTTTATTTTTTGCATGCTACTCTTGGTTGTGTTGAACTCTGGGTAAAAGTTACTGAAACATATAACATATTGCTGCAGGCTTTCCTGTTGAATTTACCAGGCTTGTATTTATCATAAATAGATCTCTGTAAAAGTATATATTACATGATAAATTTTTTTTTCTCTCAGGCTGTGAACAAACTGGCTGAGGTGATGAACAGGAGGGAGAAGGTGCGGGGAGGCCACCAAGGCACTGACACCGAGGTGCACAAGAAGGAGAAGGAGAACAGGAAACTGCAGCTGGAGCTGAAAGCAGAGAAGGAGAAATTCAGCATCGCCATCGTAAAATACCAGAACGAGCTGGCTGAAATGGAGGCGGTCAGTACGCCCACACTCCCAGAAAATAAATGCACGGCGTATAAGCAGATACATTTGCCAGAAAGAATCAGTGAGATACTGAGAGAGGCTGAATGTTGATTACCAATTAAAATTCTTACTGTAGAGAAGGAGACGGACAGACAGAGATACTGGGGGGGAAAAGACTTGGGATTTTCTAGAATTTCTCAATATTTAGTGTCAGCTAGAGATTTGGAGTGCTTTCTACAGGACCTGAGCTGAGAGTGCATAGAAGATGGATGAAGCTTTATTACTATCTATTGGTTTGTTTACTTTTGTTTAAAAGCCTCAATTTTTCTATTATTTCCCTCAGCATCTTGGTTTTTTGAAGCCAGAAATGGCCATATTTGAATGAAAAGTGTTTGAGGGTTGGTAGGGATGGCCAATTCATAGTGGTAAATTCCCAAATAATACTCGGTGGATCACAGACTTCTTGGACAGTTTTGTTTTTGTTTTTTTGTTCAGTTAACCACACACACGGAGACCAAAATATTTGGCTGATTAATTGCATTTAAAATGCTTCCAAGGCTACCGACAGCCCCAAACACAGACAAGAGCTCCATTTAGCGACTTTGTGAGCAGTACTGTCAATCAGTGTTGATGGGTATTGTCGGCGGCGGCATGGACACCCAACTTTGTGAATACAGTAAGTCAAGAACGAGGTGATGTAGGACTTTCAAATTGATATCTTAAGTGCATCCACTAGGAGGCTGAGGAGTAGCACTGGTGTCCATTAGTGTATTTATTTTAAAACTGTGGAAGTTTAACTACTAATCTCTAATCATCTTTATTTCTGCTGGAAAGTTGGGCACTTTCATTCTGCAGATGGGCTCTTTTCAAGTCAGCTTCAGGTGGCCATTCAAGGAATTGCAGCTTGATATGTTTTGGGGTTTTTTTTTAACTTCATTTAAGATGCTATGAAATTGTATAGGGGAAAACATTTCTCCATGTAGATCAAACTGAAAAAATATGCACTTTATATTCTTGGAAGAAAATATCCATCGTTTCTGTGTTTCTAATTATTTCCCCAATATTCTGCATTAGAAGTGAGAAAGTGAGTTCAGCTAACAAGCTGTTTGTTTATTTAGCTGATGGCAGAAGAGAACCAGATGCGTCTAGATCTTCAGATGACGCTGGACAGTAAAGAGAGCGACATTGAGCAGCTGCGATCCCAGATCACATCCCTCAGCATTCACTCTCTGGACTCCACCAGCATCAGCAGTGGCAACGACTTGGATTTAGAAGGATACCCAGGTAGACCCTTCATCCTGCTGTCATCATCGCAAAGATTTTCTTTAACATTTATATTCAGGGCCCGAAAGCACTTCTTTATACCTTTCTTCCAGTCCTTTCTTTTTCCTCATTATGCCTCTTCCTTTTCATCCCTTTTATTTCACCTTAACTTCTCTCTTCATGGTCCGGTGCAGTGCGCATTACTCACTCTCACACCTCAGAATCAATGTCCTTCACCTACCAGCGCACACACAAATCCGTCTGCATCGACACTCGGCCAAACCTTCGCTCGGCTCACGCTCTCTTTGGCTCTGACTCTGAGGACGAAGAAGAGCATGATGGGCGTCAGGAGCGGGGCCAAACTCCCCTGGCCCTTACCTATGAACCGTCCTCTGAGCCTGAAACCGAACCTGAACCTAGAGGTGACCCTGCATGGCAGTTCAAAGCCAGGATGTGGATTGAAACTAAAGCAAAGCAAATTTTTTTCAAAGAGCTTTTTACAATATTTATCCATAAAATTATGGATGGGGGGTTCATTTTCTTCTCTAATTTGAGTGAGTTTGGAATAAAATAACTCCAAACCCTTGCCTAACACCGCGAACCTGTAGCTAATCCCTGTGTGTAGCTGTGCAAACACACACAGCTTGATGCAGCACGTCTTTGCTGAAATTTATTCCACTACAAAAGATTTGGAGAGTGAAGTTGTGTGTGGATTTCTACTAATAATTAAGTTACTTTCGTTCTTTTTATATCTCTACTATGCACTTGTTATGTTTTGGAATTGCAGTTTCTTAGAAATCTTGTAGTTCTCGCGTAATAGTCTCAAACCAGAGAATAGGACATCCTGTGCCTTGCCCTTTTGTATTACTGAGGAAGAATTTCCTTTCTTCTTAAAGAAAGTGCCACCAAAGCATGAGACTGTCAATATTTGCTTTTAAGTGACTCGCACAATTAAAGGTTTTTGTGTTTTTGTATGTTAACACCTTCCTGTTTTTCCTCCACTCATTAGACTCCAGGCTGGAGGGCTGGATCTCACTTCCTTCCAAGAACACCAAGCGATTTGGTTGGGACAAAAAAGTAATGAATCCACCAATATTTCTTGCATTTAAAAAAAATAATAATAATTTCCCCATATATTTTTATATTGTTTATTGTTTTCCATTTCCTTTACAGTATGTGGTCGTGAGCAGTAAGAAGATCCTGTTCTATAACAGTGAGGGGGATCGAGAGCAAGCTAACCCTTTCATGACCCTGGACCTTGAGTGAGTCATTAAAAGCACCTTTTAAACATGGAACACATTAGTAAATACAGTGGTCCCTCGTTTATCGCGGGATTAACGTTCTAAAAATAACCCGCGATTATTATAGATGTTTTAAGGCTGTAAAACCTTTTTCAAGCCAGGTCTAGAGTTCTAGATCATCATAACTGTAACCTTTGTCAAATCTCACACTTTGGGAGAGCAGCACCAATCATTGTTAGCCAATAGTGCTTTGCAATATCATACTAAAATAAATATCTGAATCCCAAATAACTGAGATCATCTAAAATATAACACTGAATTTGACTCAGAACATGTTTTTTTTCTTTTGTTTGTCCAAATTTAAAAAAATAAAAAATCATTTTACATTTTAAGTCACCATCTTTTCCATCAAATGCTCCACAGAGAGCATGGTGACTCACCGCAAAGTCAAAGCTATGCAGATTTTTGGTGGAAAATAATAGAAATGACCATAGAAAAAATCAGCTCAAATAAAGACCACAAAACTACACAGAGCAGGTGGAAGTCAACTGAAACTCAAAGGTTTGTGCTATCAGAGGGTTAAATGCCACAGTTACAACACATCTCTCAATACTGTCCTACTTTACAGTGGGGCAAAAAAGTATTTAGTCAGCCACCGATTGTGCAAGTTCCCCCACCTAAAATGATGACAGAGGTCAGTAATTTGCACCAGAGGTACACTTCAACTGTGAGAGACAGAATGTGAAAAAAAAAATCCATGAATCCACATGGTAGGATTTGTAAAGAATTTATTCGTAAATCAGGGTGGAAAATAAGTATTTGGTCAATAACAAAAATACAACTCAATACTTTGTAACATAACCTTTGTTGGCAATAACAGAGGTCAAACGTTTACTATAGGTCTTTACCAGGTTTGCACACACAGTAGCTGGTATTTTGGCCCATTCCTCCATGCAGATCTTCTCGAGAGCAGTGATGTTTTGGGGCTGTCGCCGAGCAACACGGACTTTCAACTCCCGCCACAGATTTTCTATGGGGTTGAGGTCTGGAGACTGGCTAGGCCACTCCAGGACTTTCAAATGCTTCTTACGGAGCCACTCCTTTGTTGCCCGGGCGGTGTGTTTTGGATCATTGTCATGTTGGAAGACCCAGCCTCGTTTCATCTTCAAAGTTCTCACTGATGGAAGGAGGTTCTGGCTCAGAATCTCACGATACATGGCCCCATTCATTCTGTCCTTAACACGGATCAGTCGTCCTGTCCCCTTGGCAGAAAAACAGCTCCATAGCATGATGTTTCCACCCCCATGCTTCACAGTAGGTATGGTGTTCTTGGGATGCAACTCAGTATTCTTCTTCCTCCAAACACAACGAGTTGAGTTTAGACCAAAAAGTTCTACTTTGGTTTCATCTGACCACATGACATTCTCCCAATCCTCTGCTGTATCATCCATGTGCTCTCTGGCAAACTTCAGACGGGCCTGGACATGCACTGGCTTCAGCAGCGGAACACGTCTGGCACTGCGGGATTTGATTCCCTGCCGTTGTAGTGTGTTACTGATGGTGACCTTTGTTACTTTGGTCCCAGCTCTCTGCAGGTCATTCACCAGGTCCCCCCGTGTGGTTCTGGGATCTTTGCTCACCGTTCTCATGATCATTTTGACCCCACGGGATGAGATCTTGCGTGGAGCCCCAGATCGAGGGAGATTATCAGTGGCCTTGTATGTCTTCCATTTTCTGATGATTGCTCCCACAGTTGATTTTTTCACACCAAGCTGCTTGCCTATTGTAGATTCACTCTTCCCAGTCTGGTGCAGGTCTACAATACTTTTCCTGGTGTCCTTCGAAAGCTCTTTGGTCTTGGCCATGGCGGAGTTTGGAGTCTGACTGTTTGAGGCTGTGGACAGGTGTCTTTTATACAGATGATGAGTTCAAACAGGTGCCATTCATACAGGTAACGAGTGGGGGACAGAAAAGCTTCTTACAGAAGACGTTACAGGTCTGTGAGAGCCAGAGATTTTCCTTGTTTGAGGTGACCAAATACTTATTTTCCACCCTAATTTACAAATAAATTCTTTACAAATCCTACCATGTGAATTCATGGATTTTTTTTTTCACATTCTGTCTCTCACAGTTGAAGTGTACCTCTGGTGCAAATTACTGACCTCTGTCATCATTTTAGGTGGGGGAACTTGCACAATCGGTGGCTGACTAAATACTTTTTTGCCCCACTGTATGCCTTGTCTGGAAGTTAAGGTAAAACTAAAAATGATGAATGTTGCCGGGTGTTGGATTCATCCTCTGGGAATAATCAATCTTTGCAATGGCAAACAGCAACATGGGAATAAGCTAAAGCCGTTGTAAACAATGGGATTTGATAATAATGCAAGACAATAAAAACAACCAAAACTGATCTGTTGTTGCATTTCAAGTCTTCTTTTCTTTAATAAATTTGAATCACTCTATATAAAGTAGGTTTCTCATACTGGGTGGGCATTAGACTTAATTTCTGCATCTCTCTCACTCTTTCAGTAAGCTGTTTCATGTCCGGCCTGTAACTCAGACTGATGTGTACCGTGCAGATGTCAGAGAAATTCCAAGGATTTTCCAGGTAATGAGTTGAGGCCGTCCCTGTTTCCTTCTCTTTATTTTCTTGCTTTCACGGACCTTCAAGACAAAACTTCCTCTGTAACTTTAAGTTTTAACTGCATTTGCCGCCTTCTGTCTCTCCAGATCCTATATGACAATGAAGGTGAGAGCAAGCGTGAGCAGGATGCTGGAGCTGAACCCACAAACTCTGGTGATCGCGCCTCATACATCAGCCACAAGGGCCACGAGTTCATCGTCACCCTCTACCATTTCCCATCCAACTGTGAGGTCTGCACCCGGCCTTTGTGGAACGTCTTCAAGCCTCCACCAGCGCTCGAGTGTCGTCGCTGCCACACCAAGTTCCATAAAGACCACCTGGATAAAAAAGAAGTTATCATACCCTGCAAAGGTCAGCATGCTCACTCAGGATTTAACAGGAAACTTGATTTTTACGGTTGCACTAAAATTACCCAAGAATCTGTACATAGTACATGCATCTGGGTTCAAACACCTGGTTAACAAACAGCCACAAAATATTAAAATGAATTGCTGTCACGATTCAAAATAAAGAAAACGCACAAAAACACAAGATTAGAATGGCACCATCATGTAATAGATTTATGTATACATCATAGACTTGATATTGGGGTGGGGGAGGTGGGTGGGTCCAAAGCTGTTCTTTCTTGTTCTCACACACATCAGGATATAATCCACCTCACACAGGCTGCCTGGGTGGAGTGCACAACACGCAGAAGACACTAGAGTGCAATCAGATATCACACAAAACTTAAATGGTTAAACCCATTTAATGTCCCATCTACTGCATCCAATATTCATTCTCACATGTCTACATGTCTAAAAAAGATCAAAGCTAAAGTGGATGTATGAAAAGCTGCAAAATCTAATCTTGGTCATAAAAAGGAAATATCTCTCTCTTAATCTTTTTTTTTAAATCTTATTAACAGTGAATTATGACATCTCCACGGCCAAAGAACTACTCCTCCTGACCAGCTCTCAGACGGAGCAGAAGCACTGGGTCAGTCACCTCCTTAAGCGCATCCCGAAACACCCGACACTGAGTCCTCCCCCTGTGGCACGCAATTCCCCTGAAAAAATACCCCATTCCTCTCCACAAGTATCCCCACGACCTTCGCCCAAGTCCTCTCCTCGCATGTCCCATCGAGGCGCTGTAAAGATCCAATCCACCCGGCAGCAACCGTCATCGGGGAAGCCAAGGTGAGAAACCCACAAAAACAAGTTTGGAAATGTTACTTTATTCTTAACTATAAGCTTTAATTTTACATACTGTATGGGGGTATCCCCTTCACAGTCATCTAGGAAAAATGTTTTCAGTTTTTATTATTATAATAATAAAACTGAGCATGTTTAAGAAACTTCACCAACATTGATGGTTTAAGAAACTTCACCAACATTGATGGTTTAAGAAACTTCACCAACATTGATGTTTTAAGAAACTAACAACAGAAGTATAAAAATGCAATTTGTTCAAATATTTATGCAATAAAAATAATAAGAGCATTTGTAATTTAAATGAAATAAATATGCAGCAGATGCTGCTTGTTATTTTACTTGACTAATCTAGTGCTCATCAGGAGATCTTTTGTGTTTTGATTTGTGCTTTCTTGGCCTTATTCTCTTCTCACTTTCAATTGTCTGAACCTTTTCTGAGCTTTTGTTAGCATGAAAAATACCTTATTTTTTTCATGCAGGTAAATGCAGGTAAAGGTCTTAAACGCTGTTTCTTAACTACATTGTCTAGCTTCTGCATAGTTGAAACAAACCCAAAGCTCTGGCTGATGTACAATATTTTGCTTTAAACTGACTTCTGAACCTTCCCATCTGCATTAATGATGCAGCATTAATGCTCGCACACAGCACCTCACCGAGCATCAGCAGTGACTTAACTGAGTAGAAAATGGCATCAAACCTTTTGTGGGACTAATTAACTGTATCTGTCTTGTTTTATGAGAACATTAATGCAGTTAGTAGTTTCAACTTTCAGCCACACCCTAACTTGCTTTTGTCCTTCAGCACTGGCCCCATGCTCCGTATCATCCTCCACTGACCCCCGATCTCTTCACCTCTGACCCCACCATTTCTAACGTCTCTCATGCTGGGAGACTGTAAGTAGCATAGCTTGGTGACCCTCTCCACCTGCATCGCTGCCGTGCCTATTAACCCACTCTTCATAGAAAGCAGCGTAAAGTACCTGGTGAACCACTAACCATCCCACTGGTGCCCCCTTCTGACAGTGGCATGTGTTGTCTAGCATATTAACGCATCACTAAAGGCTGTCTGTTAAGGTACACAGCCATCTAGGTCATCATAGTCTAAGGAGCTTGGAAAGAAAAGCGTTTGGACTTCTTTAAGTTTCTTGAAGGCGTTTCGCCTCTCCCAATAGGACTCTCCCTTTTGAGAGTGTCCCTAAGGAAGGTCCTGATAGACACTTCCAATCGGGCTTAAAAATCTGGGCCTCACCACCAATTGCTCTTAAAACTGAAGAAGCTTCTCGGATGAGAGGCGAAATGTCTTCAAGAAACTAAAGAAGTCCGGACACTTTTCTTTCCAAACTCCATAGATCACTAAAGGCTCTTTGACCACTAAAGGCTCCTTGAACCCCTCATACTTGATGTTTCAGACTGTTTGAGTTTGACCTCAAAGACTGGAGTTGGGCATTGGATGATGACGATAATCATGATGATGATGATGATATGTTCTTCTGAAGAAAGTTAAAGAGGAGGGACAGAGGGTAACTGGACCTCTGCATGAGATGTGTGGCTTTAACGTATTGAGGCATGCTTTTGTGTGCTTTCCAAGTTTACAGCTAAATGCAACTCACCTCGCTGTTTAATCCCGAAGTTACAAAATGCTTCAGTTAATATCACCAAAAAATCAGAAATATTAGGGAAAATTCTGGTTCGACATGTTTGGAAGGAGTAAATCCATGAAATAATATAAAGTTTTTCTTTTAAGTCTTGCTTTTAAGATGACAAAAAGTGGCTAGTTAGCTTAGCTTAACATGAACCTCAGATTATTTCTTTTGAATGTCAGTTAATGTGCAAATCAGCAATTCTCATAATTTGTGGGATCAATATTTATTAGTAGGTTATATTCAAGTGAGACGGGTTCTAGTTGTTTGTCCCTGTTTCTTTCCTTTATACTAATTGCTATAGTTAGCCTAACCCCTTTCACAGCAGCCATTTTGACATGAAATAGCAAGTAAACACAACTGTTGCTAATCACACTAATTGAGGCCCCATTAGCTTAAAAAGAATAGAAGTAAAGTGAGTAGCAACACGTGTTTTCCGGCTGTTATATGTCTACGAATGGGCGTCTTCCCTGTAATATTAAACCATTTCTTCTACTTCTATTTTTCTTTGGGCAAACATGCACACTAATAAATATAACTGTGTCTGCCTGCTTTTTTCCCTGCATCTACACTTTCATTGTGTGGTTACTGGGTAGCTTCCTTGTTTATTAGTCTATGTGTGGATTTTGTGTGGGCGTGCCTTTGAAGTCCTGCCATACTGTTGGTAGCATACCAGGTTTTTCTCATCTTCTTTTTTGTATTTTCCTCTATCTTCACAGTTAACCCTGGCTAATATTTTCATCCGTGTGGAGTAATGGTGGTCTGGAAGCGGTGCCTACGTGTGTTATGTTTTTTCAGAGAAGACTGTCAAAAAAAAACAAAACACAAAAAGCCCTAAAAAAACACTAATACAGACAGAAAACTGGCTGACGTCATGAGAAAAAGGATTTATTTTTTTGGTCATTTTAACAAAAGGAGAATCAGGACAGTCTTCCCATTACAGTGACTCATCCAGTGAAAAGATGCGACAATCTTCACGATTAAACTGCCCTTTTTTCTTTTTAATAATCATAATTATGACAAGACTTTATTTTCTTTTTCTCTTTGCGTTTGTAAAAAGATTACGCATGTGTTTGAACATTTGTATATACGATAAATATCTATATCTGTGTATCGTAGCACATAACGTGAAGCTAATAGTATATATGATTGTTTTGTTTCTATGACCACATCACACACTATATATGGTTGTCCTGTAAATGTATTAAAACGGTTTTATGGCTTCTTTTTGAGTTAAAAATGAGCCTTTATAAGTACATCTGTTATAACATGCGAGAGATCAATGTGAACTCAACTGAAACAATGTTGTTGTTTTTCTTGCGCTTCATGACAATTACTGATTGTTCATATATGTTTAAAATCCCATGTGTAGAATTTTTGGGGTGATACATTAAAAAAAATGTAAAAAATCAAGACTTAAGCATTTCAATTAGTGCCTCTGGTGATCGTATTTGTTTGTTGTGCATGCCTATTATTTACGTTTTTGAAATTTGTAGAGAGTGCATCTAAAGCATTGGCGATATACAGCCTCTGCCTGATCGGGTCTAAAAGGAAATGATTTATATCAATTAACGTGGTGTATGAAACAAAACATGGAAACAAGGGCTAGTACATGGTCTCTCAACCCATATCTAACATGTGACTGTTTTTGAGTTGTTAGTGTTAATATTAATGAAAAAGCAGTTTATTCTGTATCATATTGGTAAACAACAAAACAGTACCAAATAATTATGTTATGCTACAGCTATGAGTGTATTTAAAGTGACCATTTGTATTACACCAGTATAGGTGTCTCACTACAGTATGTGGTGGTGAGCAGTAAAAAGCTCCTGTTCTATAACACTGAGCTGGATCGAGAGAAAGCAAACCTTTTCATGACCCCGGACAATGAGTGAGTCATTAAAAGCAACGTTCAAAAATGTTGACTAAATGAGAAGTACTTTGTGTACCTCATGATGCAAAATACTGAACAAATGAAAATTAGCAAGGCTCAACGGGAAAAGCTTTGGAATCTGCAAATGGGTTTTAATTTCCATAGGTTTTACACAAAAACATTCACAATCCATCCAGTACAGTTTTACCAAATGCAACTTTGTCTAAAATGTAGAGCATTATCCCAAATTTTAATTGTTTCTACTTTTCAGACCTCAGCATTGCAGGAAATACCCTTTTTGTTTTTTTAAGGGTCCGCTTCTATCAACCAAAGCAGGTGAACCTGTCATCATCTTTTCCATCTTATGTATGGAGCATGAAGAGTTATAGCAAAGTCAAAGCTGCAGGTTTTGGTGGAATATAATAGAAACGGCTGTAGATAAAATCTGCTGCAATAAAGGCCATGAAACTGCTTATAACTGCACAAAGTCGTTGGAAGATGAGTAATTTTTCACTTTCCCACAGGATAGAATATGATGTGTCCGTCTATGTATATGCACATTTTCCTCCTGTAACCCAAGAGTTACGCAACAGTTACTTGAATAGAAATATGATATGAACGCATGAATGTAAGTTGCTCTTATATTTGTTGTAAAAGGAATCTGGGAAAATTACATCCATATAAAATGTTTTGTCCTTCAATTCATTCAAAATGTTAACCTTTCTCTAACATTTACTTCTGATTACTCTCATCTAGGAACTGTTTGGAAATTTTTGGTTTTAGTTAATCATGTTGAAAAGATTTATGATTCAGTTGGTAATGAAATAAATAATCTCAACTGGCTTGATTTGCCAATTAATGGTATTTTCTTTACAATATTTTTAAATCATTCTATACCTAAAGTAAATATCTTGCTAGGCTAGCACTAGACTTAACTTCTCCATCTCTCTCCCTGTTTCAGTAAGCTGGTTCGTGTCAGATCTATAAGTCAAAGTGATGTGTACCGTGCAGATGCCAGAGAAATTCCAAAGATAAAGGTAATGAGTTGGGACCATCAATGCTTTCCTTTCTGTCATAGACTTTCAAGACTCATCAGCTATCCAATCTTCAGTTTACCCATCTGCTTCAAGTAAATCGTAAGTGTTGCATTTGCCTTCTTGTCTCCCCTGATCCAGTATAACAGTGAAGACGACATCAGGCGTGAACAGGACACTCCATTGGAACCTGTGCCGCATGGCGATCGCGGCTCCTACATCAACCACAGGGGCCATGAGTTTATCCTCGCACTCTATCATTTTCCATCCAGCTGTGAGGTCTGCAGCCGGCCTTTGTGGGACTTATTTAAGCCTCCGCCAGCGCTCGAATGCCGCTGCTGCCGCACCAAGTTCCACAAGGACCACCTGGATAAAAAAGAGAACGTTATTGTACCCTGCAAAGGTCAGCGTGCTCACTCAGGACTACAGGGAGAGCTTAACTTAAACAAATAAAGATTCCTCTGGGGTTTTTGAGTGATTTTTATGTACAACCTGAATTCCAAAAAAGTTGGGATGCTGAGTAAAATGTCAATAAAGACAGGATGCAATGATCTGCAAATCTCATGAGCCGATATTTTATTTACAATATAACAGAGAAAGTATATCAGATGTTTAAAATGAGGAATGTACTTTTTTTTAAGTTCATTTGATGGCAGAAATGGGTCTAAAAAAATCTTTGGATTGGAACATCTTTACAACTGTGTACCATCTCTTCTTTTAACAATAGTCTATAAATGTGGGAACTGAGATGCTGGACTTTTGGGAGAGGAATGTTGTCCCATTCTTGTCTCATTTAAAATTCTAGCTGCTCAAAAGTCCTATGTCTTCTTTTTTTATGTTTCATGATGTGCCAAATTTCCATTTGTTGGCTTGAACTGTAGTGTCTCGCTGAAATATGTGAGGCATCCTGAAAACGACGCCTTCTGGATGGGTATACAGCGGGGAAAATAAGTATTTGACACATCAGCATTTTTATCAGTAAGGGGATTTCCAAGTGGACCATTGACACAACATTTCCACCAGATGTTGCCATCAAGCCAAATATTGACGTCATACAAACAAATCAGAACATATAAGTATACAAGTTAAACCACAATAAATAAAGTGAAATGACACAGGGAATAAGTATTGAATACATGGAGATAACAAGGGGCAAAATGACATAGAAAGCCAGGAGATCACCTGAAATCTGTCAGTATTGATAGAGAAATCCTGTCCCCTATCAGTACTAATTGATATCAGCTGCTTTAGTCCTAATTGATGGCCTATAAAGGCTCCTCATTACCCAGAAGGCACACAGGAAAGACTTCATGATGGGTAAAAGCAAAGAACTCTCTCAAGATCTTCGTAATCTTATCGTTGAAAAGCATTTTGATGGGAATGGTTATAGGTGCATTTCCAGAATGCTGAATGTTCCTGTGAGCACTGTGGGGGCCATTATCCGGAAATGGAAAGTGCATCAGTTCACCATAAACCTGCCACGATCAGGTGCTCCACACAAGATCCCTGTCCGAGGAGTCCAAAGAATAATCAGGAGGGTTCTCCAAGAGCCAAGAACCACTCGGACAGAACTTCAGGAAGACCTTGCATCAGCAGGTACTGTTGTTTCAAAGAAAACTATAAGCAATGCACTGAACCGCCATGGCATCCATGCACGCTCACCACGCAAGACTCCATTGCTGAACAAAAAGCATGTCAAGGCTCGGTTAAAATTTGCGCAACAGCATTTGGAGAAGCCTGTGGATTATTGGACGACTATAGTATGGTCAGATGAAAGCAAAATTGAACTTTTTGGCAGTCATTCTACACACCATGTTTGGAGAAGAAATGGCACTGCTCACCACCCCAAGAACACCATACCAACAGTCAAGTTTGGGGGTGGAAGCATCATGGTTTGGGGCTGCTTTTCAGCAAGGGGTACTGGCAGACTTCATATTATTGAAGGCAGGATGAATGGAGAGATGTACCGGGACATTCTGGATAGAAATCTGCTGCCATCTACCAGGAAGCTAAAAATGAAAAGAGGGTGGACATTTCAGCAAGACAATGATCCCAAACACAAGGCCAAGGAAACAATGAAGTGGTTTCAAAGAAAGAAAATCAAGTTGCTTGAATGGCCCAGTCAATCACCTGACCTAAATCCCATAGAAAATCTATGGAGAGAACTGAAGATTAAAGTTCATAAAAGAGGCCCAAGGAACCTTCAAGATTTAAAGACCGTTTGTGTGGAAGAATGGGCCAGAATCACTCCTGAGCAATGCAGACGACTGGTCTATCCATACAAGAGGCGTCTAGAAGCTGTAATCACCAACAAAGGCTTTTCTACAAAGTATTGAATAAAGTGTGTTCAATACTTATTCCCTGTGTCATTTCACTTTATTTATTATGGTTTAACTTGTATACTTATATGTTCTGATTTGATTGTATGACTTCAATATTTGGCTTGATGGCAACATCTGGTGGAAATGTTGTGTCAATAGTCCACTTGGAAATCCCCTTACTGATAAAAATGCTGATGTGTCAAATACTTATTTTCCCCGCTGTATATGCCTTTCGAGATCATGGCTGCACAATATTGATTTTTAGCTTTGTCCCTTGTGCACAGACTTTTCTCTGGATTTTCAGAATCCTTTGATAATATTATGTAATACAGAAGATGACATATTCAAAGTCTTACGCCATTGTCCTGAAATTATTCCATATTTTGTGAGTGGATTATTTTGCATCTCTGCCCATTTTTACTTCTGAGAAATGCCTGTCTAAGGTGCTCATTTTATGTTAATTGTTACCAGCTAATCTAATTAGTTGTAAAATGTTCCTTTCTTTTACTTTTCCAGCCCTTTGTTGCAATGTTACATCAAAGTGAACTAATATTTTTTCATGTTAAGCATTTGATATCTTTTCTCTGTCCTTTTGGGAATAAAATAGGACTTTATGAGATTTGCCAATCCTTCCATTCTGTTTTTATTTAGATCATACAGAATCCCAACTTTTGAGGAATTGGTCTTCACACATTTAGCTAGCAAATGTAGGTGTGGATTTTGTGTAAGCAACCTGGGATTTCTCATTTCCTTTCTTGTGTTTTTCTCTTCACAGTGAACCCTGGATAATATTTCCATTCACATGTAGACACTGCTTCCATTACTGCGTGTGTTGTTGTGAGTGACAAAATCCAAATACTAATGTGGACAGGAAACTGGTGTCATGACAACTGGGATTTCATTCGAGGAAAGTGCATGCTGTATCCTTCGTGATTAATTCTAATTTGCTTCTTGATCATTGTCATAGGCGTGTGTGTAAACATTTGTGTACACATTAAAAGATCTCTCTTTGTATCATACCACACAAAGTGTTGCTGTATATTGCTGTATAAATCAGCACCACATCATCCAGTATATATGGTTGTTCTGTAGATTTATAAATACAGTTTTAAGTGGAAGGCTTTACGTTTTCATGAGCCTTTAATTACAACTGTTATAACACATGCCAGAATAATCTGAACGATACAGAAACAATGGTTTTATTCCCATTTGTGATAATTATTGATTGTCCATATACAGTATGTTTAAAATCTCAAGGTGATGCATTAAAAGAAACCCTTTAATAACAATAATATAATACATTAACAGCATTTCAATGAGTAGCTCTGTTGATTTATGTTGTTCATTGATGTCCGTCATTAAAAACTATTCAGACTTACTTTGATATAGAAAGTGCGTCAGAAACAGTAGTGATGTACAGATGCTATCTTGACCAGGTCTTTAAAAGTAAATCAATCAATTTGAAAGAAAAAGGATTAAAAACAATAAGGTTTAGTATTTGGTAGTATTAGTACTTTTTTTCTTAAACTGCCGAACAGCACTAAAAAAATAGTTGTTATAGTTGCACTGAAGCCATCTTTCCGTCAGCAGTATCACATCTGACTACAGCGTATTTTAAGAGACCATTTGAACTATACCAGAATAGGTCCGTCTTTATCTCACAAGTGCATGTGGAGTGAGTGGGCTCCACTGGAATAAATCTTTTAGAACAGCCTAAAGCCAACTGGCACTCATCATACATAATGTAATAGTTCATCATGTTGCCCAGATGCTAAAATCATTTTTCGTACTTGCAGGTCTAATCCATTCTGTCTATCAGCTGTGTGACTGTTCCGGTTAAATTGCAAATGAATGAACCCTGCTGTACAGGCCACTGATGTCTCAGGTGACATGTAGCCTCCTCCTGGTGTTTTTCTTCTTTTTCTCGTCAGTGCGCAGTTAGTCTTTTAATTTTATTTCCAAATGAATTCTTTTTGCCTAAAGCATTATGTAAAGTACTTGAGTTATTTATCCTACTTCACATTTCTCCTCCACTTTTTGAGATAGAATTTCTTTTTTGTATTTTTTATGTTTTAACAGCTTTTTTAGAGACTCTAATTACCTTATGAATTAAGGGGTTTTTCTAATTGATTCATTTACTTTTGTGATTTTTGTGTGTTTTTGAATTATGGGTGTAAAAAACACAAGTAAGCTTGCAATAGTCAATCAACTGCCAGGAGCACAGCATTCCTGGCTTTGACCTGACTTTGCTTTTTACTGCCTCTGCTCTTCCCTGTATATCTGCTTTATGAGGCTGGATTGTCAAGTGGACTGTTTTTCACACTCTAGCATTTATATAGATTTTTACACAAAACAACATTATTTCAAAATGTGACACTCCGAATTTGGCAACCTTACAAACTCTGGTAAACTCCAACCAAGTTATGCAGTACAGCGTCTGTGAATGCACAAGCAGGTGGGCTACAGCAGCAGCCTACATCAGGCGCCACACCTACAAACAGAAAACTGAGGTTGCAAATTAAACAAAACGTTGGAAAAATGTTCCCTGGTCTGATGAGTCTTTCTTTTCTAACATTTGGACAGAAGGGTCATAATTTGGAAGAATAGATTCATCCTGCTTTGTAGCAACACTTCAGACTGGTGATGGCGGTGTAATGGTGTGGAGGATATTTCTTTAGCGCCAACTGAGCTGTTAGAATGTAGCGGCTGGGTTCAAATAGGAGACTTGAGGCAGAGATGAGGTGCAGACCAACTACAGGTTTATTCACCAACATTAAAATACCAAACCATAACATGGCATAAAACAATGTAGCCCAGTGGTGAGACACGGTGCCAGCAACAGCCTCTGATGTAACTGACAGACCTTTACAGACTGCTGCTAATTGGCCCTCAAGCCATACCATTATCTGGTGTTACGTAGTAAACATCTTATCGAATAACCCTTATTAATGCCAACCAATACTATAGATATAATTACAATACGTAATTAACTAATATGGCTATTCAACACCCTCTTATATCACATGGTGCCACTGGGAATTATTAAAAAGGCACTCGGGATGCCTGGGGACTCTTTTGGCTTTTGGCAATATCAAGAGAAAATGGACGTAAGACTATCCTGTCATCGCAATATTAACTTGGGGTATACGTTGTCTCTCCTACTAAATAGGTTACACATCAGGTAAGTGTTAAAGTAATGTTTTCCACCAACTTAACCACAACTTAACTTTCCATACTAATTGAAATATATCACTTCTACTTTCCAACACCATTAAACTCATTGCCGACCTCATTGGTTTAGTCCAATCATCTTTCTTCCTGCCTTCTTCAGGACAGTCAACCTCAACTTCGCATACTTTATATCTCACTGCTCCTTTGTCGTTCTCCCTGCATACACTTCTGCAACCCACCTCCTCCCAATGTCCGCCTCTCCCATGTTACTCGAGCTCCATCCAAGCCTCCATCTTTATTTCCACCACCAGCGTCTCGAGGGTTCCTGCCCTCAGTCCTATCACAGCTGGCATTCTATTCAGCTAATCGCTAAATAGCTTAATTGAATTCTGTTGATCAATTAATCATGTTCAATATACTGAAATGGTCATTAGATCTCACCTCTGGGAAAACATTAATTGCTCCACTGTTGCTCCTGGCATCTGTATGTTTCCATGTTTTAACATAATAATTAATAGCAGGCTGTTAAATGAAAAGAGGCTGTGCAATTTAAACAGTGACGTATGCAAAATAATTTAATTTCAATGTTAGGTGTGATGTGCCCCTTAACTGGACAAACTATTTGAACTGTTAGGCCTGAGTCGGCTGACTTTATACTGTTTGCATGACATATTTTTTCCCTCCTGCTGATCAAACATTCTGTGTTGCTGATAAATATTGTTCCAAGAAAAATAAATCAACCAAATTTGGGAATGCTTATTTTTACCCTTTCACAAGCTCCCTCTTTCCTTCCTTCCTTGCCTACCCCATCCCCTTTCCACTGTTTAAAAGAAAATCTAAAGTACAAATATCTTTTGTAGTTTCATTTTTTACCCAATAGTAACCAATTAGCCAACAATGTATTTTTATTTTCTGACATTAACTAATAGACTTCAGCAATCTATTTCAGGAGTTTTTAGTAGAACTATAGTATTTTATTCTTGTACTTTCCCGTGAGGTATGAGCTGCTCACTCTGTTGTAACTGCCTGTCCTTGACAAATGACTGTGCAGTGACTGGTCCGTGTTTACACAATAAGTAATGATTAGGTTGGGAGATTCGTCTCCACAAATGAGTAATTTGGAAGTGAGCAGTGATAAATCTGATATAAGCAGCAGTCTGCAGATGGACACACATTCAATTGCAGCAGGTATTTTTTGTTGTTTTTTTCACTGTGTCTGATTGCCATGTGCATAAACTGATTTGAAGATTTGTTACTTGTAGCATTGTTTTGTAGCAAATGCAGATGTAATAATTTCCTTGTATTTAACTCTCACTTCTACTCGTCTTCTTTTCTAGATATGAAGTCCTGGTATGTTCTTGCTTTTCTGTGGTTGTCATGTTTCTGCCACAGAGCTCTTTCCTGCCCAGCTCTCTGCACCTGTTATCCCAGAAGAAATGAGGTGGTCTGTAATGAGCTTCCCCTGACAGAGTTCCCCTCTGACGGTCTCCCGGAGAACACCACCTTGCTGACTATCCAATTCACAAACATCACCTCCATATCTGAGGCCCATCTAAATGCCATACCCAAGTTGCAAGGGCTCCATCTGTACAACAATCACCTTCACAGCCTTCCCTCTCATCTCCTCAGGGGCGTTCCTCACCTCAACACTTTGGATCTCACCGGAAACAGGCTAAACAATCTGCCTGCAGATGTCTTCAGCCACGCCCCACTACAGAGCTTGGTGCTGAAGAATAACCTTATTAGAAAAGCTGATGCAGAGTGGCTTTCTTATAACAGTAGCCTGACCTGGTTGGATTTATCTGGAAATGAATTAACAGAGATCCCAACTAATCTGCTTCTGAAGCTGCCCCACCTGGAGAACCTTGACTTCTCAAACAACCGTCTGGATAAGATACCAGCAAATTCTCTGAGTCAACTGAGCAAACTTGAGAGGCTAAGCCTGCAGAACAACAAGCTCGACACGCTGAATGGATCTGCATTTCAGAGCCTGCATAGCCTCACACATCTCTTCCTCACTCAGAATAAACTCAACAAGCTGCCCAAAAACCTGTTCCAGGGACTCACTCAGCTCAGACACCTGAGTCTGGATGAAAACCAGCTGAGCCATATTCCTCCAGGTTTGCTGGATGAACTTCACTTGCTGGAAGAGGATGGCCTCGACTTGACAGTCAACCCTTGGCTCTGTGATGGGAAGGCAGAGTATCTATGGAGGTGGCTTCACGAGAACAAGAAGAAGGCTTTCTTGCCAGACTCCATCACATGCGCTGGACCTCAGCCTCTAGCAGGTCGTTCAATAATATCACTAACAGCAAATGAACTAAACCTTCAGTCTTAATATTACTCCTGCTGGTCTTTATCTAACATGAAAAGAAATCCAGTTCGGCCTGTCGGATTTGAATCACTAAAACATGATAACTATGTGACTATAAATAAATCTGATATAAATAAGACTACTGTCTTGTTTTTTATTTCATTAAATTTAAGTGTGTTCATGTTACATTGTTTTCTTGTTTAGATTTAAATGAGAAAGTCTGCAGTATTATCATGGATTTTATGTTGGCATTTCGCTTAGCTTCACACAAAGGAAAATAATCCACCCACCAGAACATCTAGAGATCTCTAAAACCTCCTGTTTTGTTTGTTTGTTTGTTATTTTTATTCAAACAATGAATGACATTTGTAGGCAGCTTTTTGGCCAAAACCAGGCCAACCATTTCACCCGTTTTCAACCTTTCTGCTAAACTATAGTATTATAACCTGCTATTCTCGGGAATAGTATCCCTCTATTCATTAAACTGCTAACATTAACAGGCTGAGTTCTGAATCTCAAGCACCAACATATGGTTGTGAACTTGAGGGATAAAAATTAAGCCTAATGCCTATTTTTGTTATTTGTTTTCTTTTTGCACAAGTTAATTAATAATGTATCACACATGTACCCTTGCACATTGTGTTCTTGAAAAACTGAAAAAAAAAATATTGATTTATGTGTGGTAACATCAACTTACTTTTAGAAAGTACAGAAAACAGTAACCACTCACTTTGTTTGCTTGGTTTTGTTTGCCTATTGCAACATTTTATCCTGACTCATTGCTGGAATCAAATATCCTCAGAGTTGTGTAAAATCAAGTCAGCGATCAAAACCTGAAGGAATTTCAGCTGTGCTTTTCAGGTAACAACACATTTATAATCACATTGTCACCGTTTTATTACCTGTTGATCTTTTACGCTATTGTTTTCTTCTCAGTGTATTTTTTCTTAAAGATGAACCTGTGGCTGCTTCTTACTCTCACTGCTCTGGCTGAATATGCTTACCAAACGAGAGGCACCCACTCGTGCCCAGATCTGTGCACTTGCTCCTTTCTACCTTCGAGTGCAGAGGTGGTGTGCCGCCAAAGCTCCCTCACATATTTTCCTGCAGATGGTTTATATCCCAACATCACACGATTGTCCATCCAGTCCAGAAACCTCAGCTTCATTACAGCCAGACATCTGAGTTTTGTGCCTCTTTTAAACCACCTCCAGCTGTATCACACTAATCTTTCAAGCCTTCCTTCAGACCTACTGGGTGCCATTCCTCACCTGAGTACGTTGGATCTCACAGGTAATCAGCTGATTCATCTGCCCCCCAAAGTCTTCGTCCATTCCTTGCTCCGTAGTCTGGTGCTGAAGAATAATTTAATTGAAAAAGCTCATGGAGAGTGGTTTTCCGACAACAGCAGTCTCACCTGGCTGGATTTGTCTGGGAACCGTTTAACAAGCATTACAGCTGCTCTGCTTCAGAAGCTGCCTCATCTGGAAAATCTCGACCTAAGTCATAACCATCTGCAAGAGCTACAGCCCGACACACTAGCAAACCTACATCACCTCGAGACACTAAACCTCGCTGGGAACAAATTAATTTCCCTGAAGCCTTCAACGTTTAGTCACAACGTGAAACTCTCACAGCTGTTTCTGCAGGAGAATCAGCTCCGAGAGCTGCCAGTGACGCTCCTCCAGGGTCTGCAACACCTTGAACTTCTGCTGCTTAATCAGAATCGGCTACGGTATCTCCCCTCAGGTCTGCTGGATGACAGAAAATCCTCTTTTCAGATGACCGTAACAGGGAACCCCTGGCAGTGTGATGCCAACCTGGAGTATCTGTGGAAGTGGCTCACTAACCATCCTCAAAATGTCTTCTTTCTAGATGAGGTGGTCTGTGACGGCCCTGAAGCTCTGAAACATAAACAAGTTGTTTCTTTAACTGACAGTCAGCTTGATCCTAAATGACAGAGACTCACAATTAATGATGTGACTGTGAAACAGATGTTTTGCATTATTACTGCACATATAACCAGCCTGTTTCTTGTGAGCTGTCATTTATTCCCCCTTTGTTTAGATATTGTCCAGCCCACCGGGTGGCGTAAGATACTCAATAAATTTTCAGCCCAGAGGGCTGAATAGGCAGTATGGCTCATTTACTCAGTATATCCCAGCCAAAAACATGTTAAACCAAATGCATTCACTAATACATTCTCACTGAATTGATTTTCTTTCAGGCTTGTTTTCTGTAAGATTTATAATCGCAGATTGAGATTAAGTAACCCAGGTTTAAAAATGCTCTCACTTCCATAAGGGATCAAACATATTTTCATGAATAATCAATTTATAGTCCAGAGATTAGGACCAGAAATGGACGTCCTTGGTAGAAGAGAAGAGAAGAGCTCTTGTGAGATTCTCATGGTGCACGCTTGCACCAACAGCTCTGTCTCGCTTGTTTGTTGTGTTGCAGATTGCAGCATTGTTTCAGTTGTGCCCTTTTGTGTTTAATGATGTTGAGCATGTGGGAGTGAGTGGGCAGTGCAATGGCTCAGTCTTGCAGCTGACCTCTTCTGGATGTGTTTAAATATCTCCCTTTTTCTTTCTTTAGGTTTCTTTTTTCTCTCTCTTTCTTTCATATTGTGTATGGGTATATATCTTCTGCATGCCCACACACCCCCATACTCACGCCTTGATCACAGTGAGTGCACTGGACTATAATTTATTACTTTTATAGCATATAAAACATTGGAGCCTCTTGAGGCTGTTACTTATGAAAATTAAACCTTGTTCATAAAAGTTCCCCAGAGAGTTGAAGAAGAACTCAAATGGATTCATGTATGTCTTCCATTCCACCTCTTTGAATTGTACCCTGAAGGTTAAAGGTTGGGGAAGTGGGCTCAATTCCCTCTAATGAAAATTCTCTCAGGTTGTGAGCAGATGCATTCAACTCGACCTTAACAACGTCCCTTTCTGTTTGTCTTTAATCTGCTTGTGCTTCTACAACCCACAGGCTCTGAGGTTTGGAAGTGTGTGGTAGTGGTGGGCATTACTTTGCAAGGAAAAATGAGGATGAAACTTTTCTAAGTGCTGATGAGCACAGAGGAATGGAGTCTGTCTAACTGTCTGCTAATGAAGAACACTAAAGTCTAATAGATCATATGTGAGGCTTGGAGACAAGAAAATTACTGTAGCCTTTCTGACTTTGTTCTGCAATAATGGAGATGTGATTTTCTTTGATTGCTGCTAATTAGCACATGTTAGAACTCATTACTTGGGATGAAATGTGCCAAATTTAAAATAACATATTTTTTTTATTTTTCACTATATTAGAGTTGGGGTCATTTCAGTGTGTTTTTTTTTTTTAATCGGCAACAATAGTCTTGATTTCTTTTCTTCAGGATGTATCAATGAACTAGAACAGCTTGTTGAGACTCACATTTTATTCTGAATTGAGCAAAGAAGAAATACCTTGATTTTCAAAGGAAGTTGTTTTTTGACTATGTACAACTGATTTTTCGCATTAAATTGACAGAATAATCTGCTGATCTTTTGTCCTCATTTCCATTTTCTTACTTTTTGTCCCTCTACAAGGACTCGAGGAAACCCACCTATGATTAGTTAAGTAGCCTAACATGCATGTGTTAGGACTGTGGATGGGATTCAGAGCACTCTGAGAAACCCCATCATTTATATTAAATGGCTTCAGCTCTACCTCTGTAATACATATCCAGTAAAAATGCCATAATATTGTACGCTGATATATAGATACAAATGCTGTCAAAGTACATTTTGCTGATAAAAGTACACTAAAAAGATTTAAGTGTACAAAGTTGTATTACTACTAAGCAAATTTGACTTGTAAATGATATGTTGATGTATTTCTGGCATGTTAACCAAAAAGGTTACATCACACATGCAGCAGTCATTCATTTAGAAATGTGTTTTTAAATGCAAATGTAAACTCTTTTTGCTGTGGTTTTGATCCCCACCATTCAGCCTACTCAGTATCTTCTACTGTCTGCTCTTTGGTCATGAGCAGGAAATGAATAATTGATTTTCAGAGCCTTTTCTCAAAAGGGAGACAATGCTGTTGGACTGATATTGAATCTTCGACTGGAAAACCACGACAATGAGCCGAGTGACACTTCAAAATTTGAGCCGAAGTAAAACAGAAGGTTAATAGTCTGCAGTGAGTTAGCATATTCTACTGTTCTAGTGATGGATGGATATTCTTCAGACTTTAGAGAAACCAAAGTCATTATTAGTTCTGCATGTGAGTCAGATTGGGGAGGTTTTCAGCATCAGAGAAAGAGTTTTATGATCTCTGAGTTTGAAAAGTGTCGAAACAGATTAGAAAAAGGCTTGCATGTGACTCAGATGTGCCAAAGCTGCACTGCCATGACTTTGACGTCATTGTTTTGCAACTGTCAGTAAAACATGCCAGCACTGATAAAATGAACTGATATGTTTGTACGAGTGTGATTCAGATGGGTTGGTAAGCTTTGAACCAGTTCTTGATTCTGATCCTCGTTCACAACAGAAAAAAAGTTCTCCCTTAGTCTCACGCTTTTTCTTTTTTTAGTAACTGCTGCTCAAAACATTGAGGTATAATCAAGCGTACCATTATTTTATGCAGGGCACAAACTTAAGCTCAACCACAATCCCAGCAGATCATCTCAGGCCACATCAGCTAATGACCTAACTGAAACCCTTTTATGCATCCTATTGGACAATCTCAGTTTATGACTACAATTCAGGCAGCTTTGGCCTGCCTACATTTAGACCACCAATCCACTTTGCAACCCACCTTCTCTGATCTGTCCGACTCGATCAGTGTTTGTTCTTATCGCCTGATCTTCGCTGTGCTTGGAGCTCGCTGCTACTCCTCCTGCCTCTGGCTCTGGGGTTGTTTTTGTTTTTTACCTGTACTGATGTTGTTCACCTTTATTCCTCGGCTTTGATATTTCGTAGGTCTTACTCACCTTTTTATGCCGAGTGCGTTTGAGCTCGGGCTGTAATAAGAGAAAAGGTTGTTAGACTCATTAAAAGCTTTCCTCAAGGTGGGTGAGAGAAGTCACGCTGTGGCTGCCTTCAGGAGCTCGAGGCCATTACCGTGCAAGCACTTAACAAAAGTAACACACTCCCACTAAACTCTTTATCAACCTTCCCACGTTTTTGCCAGTGATTGAGGGCACTTTTGTTTATCCGTCAAACCCATGCATGTTTAGGATCAGCATGTATTCCTTCAGCACATTTGATCAATAATCCCAGAAGCAGTTAAAGGTGATGGATTTGGGGGAAAATAATTAAAAATGCTTTGTTTATCATAATCAAATATGTGGATTTTATTCTTGTTATTTTCCTGCTCATATATCACCTCACTACTTGACAACATAAACATGGCGAAAGAAATGTGATGTAGTATTTGTGCATTATCCCATTATTGGCAAAGAGAACTGAGGTTGCTTCGCCTACTGTATGATTGGTTGTTGTAAATGGCCTCCCATGCTCTCTGGGGAATTTCGCTGTTAAGAGGCTCTGCCTAGATGGATGCCACGTTTAACACTGTGCCACAAATCACCGCTGTTTTACTGCAGGAACAAAGATTGTGTGAGGTTACCTCAATATCCCCAGACATAGGAAAACAACGAAAAACAGCATCCATCAAAATCTCAGTAAAAATGCAGACATAGGTGGAGGAAATCTGTGATTGTGGCACCAAAATATGAAGAGAATTTCACCACAATCGATGAAGAACATAAAGCTGCACTCATGATGGCTGTTTAAGAGGGAAGACATCCTTTTAGTATCTAGATATGGCCAAGTAAGGCCATTAAAACATCTGTGGGTAAAGATTTGGTATGCTTTATACTTGTCAATTTAACTTGGGGAAGAGGAAGTCAGGTTTATGTTATTCCAAAGCTACCGTGCCAAAAAAAAAAAAGTGTGTAATCTTTCCTTGACAAGCTCATTCACACCATTAAAACAGACAGATTAATTCCTCCTTTCCCTTCAGGCTGTACAAACTGCAGGATCAGAAGCTGATTTAACATCTTTCATCTCAATATCTTGTCACAGCTACTCCTGCCATGTCTCGTTCTATAATTTTTTTGTCTTTCCAAATTGATTTCTTGATTACAGTTCATGTGTAATCACCCACCGTGACACATGCAGAGGACAAACAGAGAGTCCTCAGAGAGTTTAATTACCTCCGAGCGCAAAGCCAAGGACTCGGCATTTCATCACGGTCTGACATCTAAATCTCCTTGAGGACCCCTCGCATCCTCTGCCATAAGTTTTCATGTCTGCTCGCTGATGTTCTTTCACTGAGCTCACATGGATTATCATCTGGCACCATCTGTCCTGGGGGGCTTTATGCAGTGCTTATAACAGACCTTTCACCTGTTGTTGGGGCGCTTGCAGTGGAGTCACACAGAGCTGCCAGCAGCCACTGAAACTTGTTCAGAGCAGTTAGAAACGAGGTTAAGACCACTGAGGAATCATGTGTCATTGACAGGCTCTGAGATTAGCTTAAGTCAACTGTTTCTAAGTTTAAAAAATAAAACTAATAAGGAAAGAGATCATTTGTCACATATAAGAGAGCTTCTGAATAGATCTCTGTTTTTTAATCTTTTTTTCTTTAAGGAAACTGACTGTGCATGATTGCGGAGGATTAGCCAGGAGCTGAAATCGCTCTATTAAGGCTCGCTTTCTCCTGGCTCAACACATAAATCTTCAACTTTTGGGAAATGTGCTCCTTAGTTTTTCTCAAAGTTAATGTAGATGAGAAGATCCCACTCCCCCACAAAAACTGACTAAATCAGACAGCCAAAGTTTAAAAACAGGGATTTGACGTTTTATGGAGGCTTATATGTTCCTGTGCAGTTTACAGTTTATCTATATTTAAAGTAAGATGGGCTCAATGTTCTAATCTATAAAACTTTGGGTTTGTCATGGACGATTTTTATGTAGGAATAATAAAATTTTTCATAAAATGGATTTTGCCTCCAATGCTGTGAATGTTCTTTATTCAAACCACATTTCTTTTTATTTTCTAAAATAGGAAAATGGTACAGGGATTTATTGAAACATATTTGCTATGGTCGCCTTTGTGCTTCAACACTCTTTGAACTCTCCTAGGGAAGCTTTCTTGTCATTTCTTTAAGTAGTCTTCAGGAAAAGATCTCCAGGTTTCTTGAAGGACATTGAAAGCTCTTCTTTGGATGCTGGCTGCCTTTTTTTTCTCCATCAAGATGATCCAACACTGCTTCGATAATGTTGAAGCCTGGGCTCTAAGGAGGCCAATCCATTGTGTGTATTTCTATCCAGGTATGCTTTTACTGCATACCTGGTATTGCATCCTGGATCAAAATCTGACCATACTGCTCTGTGTTTATAATTCAGTCAATTTTGTAAAGCTCTCCAACACCACTGGCTGAAATGCAATGCAAACCATGACAGAGCCTCAAAGAGCCTTTACAGATGGCTGTAGACACTCACTGTTGTACCTCTCTCCTGACCTACCAAATGCTGGCAATGATTTGAATCAAATATTTACCATTTGGACTGATCCCTACATAAGATCTGCTGCCCCTGTTTCTCAGGTTTTTCTCCCTGTTCCCCTTTCTTAAAAAATGTCTTCTTGACAGCAACCCTTCCACTGAGACCATTTCTGATGATGCTTCACTGAACAGTAGATTTAATCGGCTGAGTGACCAGATGTATCTCTCAGGTTCCTGTTTCTTAAGGACATATAACTTTAGACACTGATCATCATCTCCTGCAGAAAGTCTTTTTAGTCCCGCCACTTCTTATTTTGTCCTCTACTTGCTTCTTAAAAAAGTTTCTTTAAAAAAGTTTTAAGTACACACTATACACCACGCTGAGATATGCCAAGTTTTCAGCTAAGAGCTCATCTCTCTTGGAGCAAAAATATTCTATGCCTGTCAAGTTTTGTTATTTTTGACATTTTTCATAGATTCAACGAAAGAAATTGGAAGAAATTATAAGTGATGAGTGAAAAAACAGCCAAAGAAAAACTTTTAACAACCTCCAGAGACCCTGGAGAACTGTTGCTCAAGACCGCTTTGAAAAAATTACATAAAAGTCTGAATCCACAGAAGCAAAATCTAAGAAATATAAGTAAAGAAATTAAGCACAACTCAACACTTTTGCAAAGTATTGTATTTGTATAAAACTTTAGCTAATTTCCTCTTGTTAGCCTCCAGGGATAGAAAGCCCAGGCTAGATATTACAATACTGCAAAGCTGTCACACTGAGAAATGGAAACTGCATGACTGAAATCTTTTATGACAGAGACAAATTTCACAACCCAGAGGAGGTATACATCTGATAATGCCCCCACTAAATATTGTTTTTATGACCTGCCACCCTAAATTGATTGTAATTATTGTTGGAACCCACTACAGGACAAGGATGTTCCACTCCATAAAGCTTCATTGTCTCTGGATAAGATAATCAGCACCTGCAACTGTGTCAGTGGCTCAGATCTATCACTACAGCGCTGGTCTCTTGAGGGCAGTTTCCTTAATGGGATGTCCATACATTTATCAGTAGAGGTGACACAGGACCGCTACAAGATGCCCTTTGTAATCCATTTTTGAAGCGAGAACCATCAGTGAAGGGCATCAGTGAATTGACTAGGTGAGCAAAGAAAGAACAACATGTGCCAGAAGGAAGCAGACAGTCATACCTCTTTGTTATACTGACTGTGGTACAAAAGGGAGCCTTTTTTTTTCTTTTATCTGCTGCTTTTTATAACGTTTTAATTGAATTAATTTGCTTTTTAAAAAAAATCAAGCAGTGGATGGGTTGATTTTTAAACAAACGGGGGCAGCTTTACGAGCTTCGGCTTTGAAAAAGTATTTTGAAGCTGTCCGAGGCCCTGATCAAAGCACTCAGCACAAAAGTAAAGTGTAAAGCTGTGACACAGAACACAGTGCACAGCCACAAAATGACAAAGACTGTGACACAATGCATAACAAGTCGGTAACAACAAGAATAAATACACCATGATTCTGACTTTAATTTACATATTCATATTTGCTGAATGAATGTTCATTTTACTCTGGGGGACACAGCAGTGTCAGCATGAAAACAGTGGAATATAAAGAGGAGATTATTTTCCTGCCCTCACTGAGGCTGGTTTAAACAAAGCCTTCAGTGGCTGAATGTATGCATTGTTTGTATTGATGTTCTGTATTAAATTTTCAAAGAAATGGCTCAAAGGTTTTCTAGGAGTTAAGATAAGCAAAAAGGCAACTCAGAGGTCTTTACTGAATATTAAACACTGTTCTCAAGCAAGGAGGCAATTAGCCTAGTTTAGTATAAAGGCTAAAACGAGGGGGGTAACTGGCTTTTCACTGGTCACACTTATTAAGCTGGTTAAGTAAATGTTTTAAACTGATGACCTTATATGAAGTCATGTCGATAAATGCCGCAGTCCTGTTTGGCAACCCGCTCTGTGAGTACTAATCCCACCATGTTCTCAAACGTTTACTAAAGTTTACTACTACAAGTTTTCGTTTTTACCCTTTTATTGATGATGAAAGATCTGAGTTTATTTGGGGCTAAAAGAAGAAAGTAGTTTTTCTAGTACGCTAGTCTCATTTAGGGGCCATAGCATAGTCTGTTTATTGGCGCTATACACTTGGAGTTTCAAATTGAAAAGGCAACTAGATTCCTGTTTGACCACAAATGTTTGGTTTACTGTTTATATTATTGTGTTATAATCAAATTTAATATAATGGGATCATTTTTTACTGATCAGCAGTCCTAGGAACAGCAAAGCAAAGAACCTTTTGTCTTTTCATATATATATATTTGCCTTTCATATATATACAGTGGGGCAAAAAAGTATTTAGTCAGCCACCGATTGTGCAAGTTCCCCCACTTAAAATGATGACAGAGGTCAGTAATTTGCACCAGAGGTACACTTCAACTGTGAGAGACAGAATGTGAAAAAAAAATCCATGAATCCACATGGTAGGATTTGTAAAGAATTTATTCGTAAATCAGGGTGGAAAATAAGTATTTGGTCAATAACAAAAATACAACTCAATACTTTGTAACATAACCTTTGTTGGCAATAACAGAGGTCAAACGTTTACTATAGGTCTTTACCAGGTTTGCACACACAGTAGCTGGTATTTTGGCCCATTCCTCCATGCAGATCTTCTCGAGAGCAGTGATGTTTTGGGGCTGTCGCCGAGCAACACGGACTTTCAACTCCCGCCACAGATTTTCTATGGGGTTGAGGTCTGGAGACTGGCTAGGCCACTCCAGGACTTTCAAATGCTTCTTACGGAGCCACTCCTTTGTTGCCCGGGCGGTGTGTTTTGGATCATTGTCATGTTGGAAGACCCAGCCTCGTTTCATCTTCAAAGTTCTCACTGATGGAAGGAGGTTTTGGCTCAAAATCTCACGATACATGGCCCCATTCATTCTGTCCTTAACACGGATCAGTCGTCCTGTCCCCTTGGCAGAAAAACAGCTCCATAGCATGATGTTTCCACCCCCATGCTTCACAGTAGGTATGGTGTTCTTGGGATGCAACTCAGTATTCTTCTTCCTCCAAACACGACGAGTTGAGTTTATACCAAAAAGTTCTACTTTGGTTTCATCTGACCACATGACATTCTCCCAATCCTCTGCTGTATCATCCATGTGCTCTCTGGCAAACTTCAGACGGGCCTGGACATGCACTGGCTTCAGCAGCGGAACACGTCTGGCACTGCGGGATTTGATTCCCTGCCGTTGTAGTGTGTTACTGATGGTGACCTTTGTTACTTTGGTCCCAGCTCTCTGCAGGTCATTCACCAGGTCCCCCCGTGTGGTTCTGGGATCTTTGCTCACCGTTCTCATGATCATTTTGACCCCACGGGATGAGATCTTGCGTGGAGCCCCAGATCGAGGGAGATTATCAGTGGTCTTGTATGTCTTCCATTTTCTGATGATTGCTCCCACAGTTGATTTTTTCACACCAAGCTGCTTGCCTATTGTAGATTCACTCTTCCCAGTCTGGTGCAGGTCTACAATACTTTTCCTGGTGTCCTTCGAAAGCTCTTTGGTCTTGGCCATGGCGGAGTTTGGAGTCTGACTGTTTGAGGCTGTGGACAGGTGTCTTTTATACAGATGATGAGTTCAAACAGGTGCCATTCATACAGGTAACGAGTGGGGGACAGAAAAGCTTCTTACAGAAGACGTTACAGGTCTGTGAGAGCCAGAGATTTTCCTTGTTTGAGGTGACCAAATACTTATTTTCCACCCTGATTTACGAATAAATTCTTTACAAATCCTACCATGTGAATTCATTGATTTTTTTTTCACATTCTGTCTCTCACAGTTGAAGTGTACCTCTGGTGCAAATTACTGACCTCTGTCATCATTTTAAGTGGGGGAACTTGCACAATCGGTGGCTGACTAAATACTTTTTTGCCCCACTGTATATGTGTGTATATGTATATATATGTGTGTATATGTATATGTATATATATGTGTGTATATATGTATGTATATGTATATATATGTGTGTATACATGTATGTATGTATATATATATATGCATATATATGTATAACTAAGCTTTGAGATTGCATCCTGCACCAAGACCAAACTCATCTTTACTTTAATATCAAAACATTAAATTCGTTTAATTGCATTTAAGTTTTCTGAAACAGTAACACAGGAAACTAAATGGAGCAATTAACAGCACAGAGTAAACATATTCATCAGCGAGACAAAGTGAGCATCGCAATTGATTTTTAGATTAAGGCTCTGTGCACAGGTTTATCATAAAGCCATTCTTGAATATTAGTATTCCAACACAATAGCTAAAAAAACCAATGAGAGACTATTAAGTTGATATATTGGTTTCATAAATATTTTGTTGTACCCTTTGGTTGAACATACGCTATATAAATCCATTCACCCAGTTTTATGTAGATGCTTATCCAATGGGATCACAGAGGGCTGATCCCAGCTGTTGCATGGTGAAAGGCAGGGTACACGCTGGGCAACAGGCAAGTCCATAACAGGGCTAGCAGAGAGAATTAGTAAACCACACACTCTCATATCCAAACCTCAATGTAAACAGCTAATTTGCAATCAGCTCTTGCCACTGAATGAATCAAATAAGATGTTTTCCTGAAAAGAAACTGATGCAACTTTCCTGAGCCTACATTTTGAAGCAGCAGGGACCACCATAGATGTTTTCAGTGAGTTAAGGTCACAGCAAATTGCCTCCTGGAAATTCAGTGTATTACACTGTGATAGCCTGGAACCACCCACTCTATATTTCACATTAACGGGCACTCCAAAACACCCTCAGTTAACAACCCTGAAAAAAAGCAGGTCATAACTTGCTCACCCGATCTCAAGATACTGAGCTTACACTGAAACTAAGTTAAACTCTTGACATGTGTTCTTTTTTCCCAGCAGCTCTTCCCAGCTGAATGGTTGTGTGAAGATTGGTAGACAGACATGTGTGGGAACATGTATCATAGTTTATCTTTCCACTCTCTGAGCATGAATCTTCACTTTCACCGAAAGAAAAGATAAAATGGTAATCAGGTATCACTGCAATCTATGGGGATAGTTATTGCTAATTTCTTTTAAATGAAGGTATTTACATGCCCTATGTATTAGTGCACCCATAGTTATCACTCAGTATTCTCTTGCAGGTGTCTTCAAACAGATTCATAGCATTTGCAAAACCCTCATTCATATCTTTGCAGGAGCTTTGCATCAGACAGCATGTCTCTTAGTCCCTAAGACAAAAAGTAAAAAAACATCAATGAGAACTAGTCTACAGGTGAGTCATTTTTCTCATAATGCTTTTTCTTTTCTTTTTTTTTTTGTAGTTCTCTGTAATATACCACCAGCAAAGAGCGGAATTGTTTTCACTGTTTACCACTTTGCACTTTGAAAGGTTTTGGCACATTCAGCTGTGAGGCTACATTTTAAATGATGCAGTGACTGTGCACGGGTTATTTGGCATTCCAAACGAAGGTCTGTTATTCAGAATACTGTACATTTCTTAGCGTTGTTCTTATAAACCCACAGGAACAGATGTTTTGCAAAAGAACATTTTGCAAAAATAAAAGTGGAAAAAAGTGATAAAGGTGCACAAGAGGGAAGGAAAAAAAAGCTATGGAAATAATTTTAGCAGACAGGTTGAGTGGGATCAGTGCATCATCCCATTCTGCTATTTTGTTGAAGGTCAGATTTAATCTATGTAATTATTGTCATGCAATTTTATGCAGCTCTGCCTGAATTAAAGTGCTCCAGGGTACGCCTACGCAGTGTTTTAAACATTCCTGCTGAAAAAAGATGAAAAGGGCACACAATCTTGTGAAATATGTTTTTCCCTCTTTTTCTCAATCTAACATCAGGGAGATTACCTTTTCCCTTTCCTGCAGCTGAAAATATCTTTCAAGCAGCGATAGTGCTCGCAGGGGTGGGCTGTTAAGCCTTAGCACTCCCATTCTTATTCAAATGAAGGCATTTGACCATCTTCTGCAGGATATGAATCTATTCAAATGTATCCCATTTGTACGGTTTCAGGGCCGACATTATCTGCTTTTAGTGTGATCTTGGGTACTATTGCATCAGCAATATGCCTGAAAGTTTAAATGGCATTTGTTTTGTTTATCTTCGTCTATTTTTCTTTTCTCTTATTTTCAGACACACTCCAGGAGTGACGTTAGCTTGTCCTCTGAAGCATACATTTGATGATTTAAGTAAATTGCTTCACCCCAACACCAGTGCAAATGGCAGCCAACATCCAAAGAAGAGCTTTGAATGTCCTTTAAGAAACCTGAAAAACAGACTTTTGCACAGTACTATATGACCCTGACCCTCCTGGCTTTTCCAAACATGAGGTTTATCTCTGCAGTGGGTGCTTTAGCATCAGAGTTCCACAGCTTCGGCTTCGGATTAACCCGCCTGGAGACGGAGAAGTGTCAGAGACTCAGTGAATTCATTAAAAAAAACTTTCTCTTATAGCTACACTGTCTTTAAAATGTCATTTTTTGTTGCCACCATTCATTTTTAGTCATGTTTATTCGTTTTATTTACATTTTGTGTTTGCATTTTTTCTAGTAATTTTAACTTCACCTTAATTTTCTGTTGTTTTTTGGACAGTGCTGCCTTGTTTTCTGTTTTATTTTACCTTGTGGAAATCTACACAGGATACCCAGACGGTGAATAAAAGCTTTTCATATTAAAATCACATTTTACAACAACAGCAGAGCAAACAGCTGCTTTGGGACATGTAAAACATAATTTGCTTTAGTTTGTGTTTTATTTGTCTGCACCATTTGTATACAGGATACCTACAGAGACTTCCCTATTTTTAGATGGGGAACGTGTGCATGATCCTTGTTCTAAAGGTCAAAGGAGGGGAGAAATGGGAGAGGCATCAGTGTGTCCATGCTGTCATCAAAATTTTTTGGTGTAACCCAGTACTAGCGTGCCGGTATGCCACAAGTTAACAATCGGGAATCGGGAGTGAGTTTTAAGAAGCGCTTTGATTTCCTGAAACACATGCAGATATGGCAGGTGGCAGTCAAGCAGTTAATTTGTTAATTTGCTAAATGTTTATTTATAACAAGCAACATGTGATACTAGATATAATAAAATAGTCGGTGATATAAATATTGTATGATATCAAACAAACATAGCGTGCTGCATAGCCTCACTGTGTGCTGCCATAGATGATCCTTTCAAGTCTTTTTTAAGTATGTAGATAAACTGGTTGACCATTTTCCACCAAATGTTGAAAGTTTTTTAAACAAAATTGGTTTTCCGTCATACCATCATGTCTCACAAGTTTAAAGGATATAAATATATATTGATTCAATAGTAACAAGCATTATCTGGCTGGATTATAATTGGTACTATGTTGGACAATGGGATAATGAGTACAATGTTGTGCAAATGTTTATCTTTAAAACCCACTGAATGTAGTGGATGACCACCGTGTGGGTGTAACAATTGGCAACTGGCAATCAGATCACAGCAAGCCACTGCAGAGTAGATCACACATGACTGTGGGCATACGGGTGAACAACTATGTTCATGTGTGAGGGCAATTATGTGTGAGCACTTGTAGAACGGGTAGGCGTTATAGAGAGGGGTGGGGTGGGGTGGGGGGGGGGGTGTTTATATATGCCAAAGTCTGTGCTTATACATCTAAATTTGAACATGAGCGTGCGTGTGTGTTTGCGTGTGTGCCGTAATAACATTGTTCCATTACACAATGCATGCCTTTGACATTCCAGTCCCACCTGTCAGCGTGAACAAAGGCCTTTCTCGCAGGCTTTGACATGCGTGAGTCTGCTGCTGGACGGGAGAGATAGCGGCCCTGTGTAGGATGTGTGTGGGAGGACAGCCTGGAGAGTCCTTCCTGACCTTCTCCACGGGCTTCCTTTCAGGTTGACTCGAGCTAAGTGGAAAACACTAGTGAAGATGTAGCCATGCAGAAGGAGTGCCCCCTTTCTCTTCAAACTGACATTTTGTAAGATATATCAGGTGATTTAGTAATGCAGCAATCACAGCGCTTGAGATTAACATGTTGCTCTTTACTTTTAGCTTCCCAACTTTTAACTTAAACCAAGAGAAATTCTACATTGGAGATGAATGTGAAAACTGGGATTCTTTTATAATAACTACATTATGTGACTTATTTGTACTTAATATTTTAACCTTTTAAGTCGCTGACCGTGGCTCAAGAGTTGGGAGTTCGCCTTGTAATCGGAAGGTTGCCGGTTTGAGCCCCGGCTTGGACAGTCTCGGTCGTTGTATCCTTGGGCAAGACACTTCACCCGTTGCCTACTGGTGGTGGTCAGAGGGCCCGGTGGCGCCAGTGTCCGGCAGCCTCGCCTCTGTCAGTGCGCCCCAGGGTGGCTGTGGCTACAATGTAGTTTGCCATCACCAGTGTGTGAATGGGTGGATGACTGGATGTGTAAAGCGCTTTGGGGTCCTTTGGGACTAGTAAAGCGCTATACAAATACAGACCATTTACCATAATACATTTTTTGAGGCTGAAAAGTTAAGTTAAGGCTACAGGAACTATCCAGTGATTCCTAATTAGGGGTGCTCCTACAGTAGCTCCTAAAACTGTAGGCACAATTAATTATGTTGTTAATGTATAAATAGGCATGATTCATTAATTACTGAAGATGCACACAGTCACCTTATAATGCCTAAAACTAAGCTGTTCAAGTTTTATTTTTCCTGCCGTATGATTTACTATAAATCCCTATCAGGTGCAAACAGCTGCTATATATTGAAAAGGATTCTGCTGTGAATTTTAGTTTAGTTACCTTGGAAGGTCATAGACTGACATTCTTGCTCTTACCCATAGACATGGGATTATCTTTCACATCCACTATGCAGACTATGAGCTTTAGTCCTTCATACAGTCTTTTAGTATGGATTAATGATCGCTGTCTGTAAAAGCAGCACAAATTTTGTGTTATGACAATCCAGAGAGACACTAACACATAACCAGCTGAGTTCTCTGCAATCAGGGGTTACTCTATGTATCTAAAGTTGTTCAGGACAGATATAATCAAATATCAAGACAAAATGTATCATAAATTATTCAGATAATAACCCACCTCACAAGAAAATTGCAATAAAAAAAAGTTACCTTATAGAACTTTAGGGGCTTTCAACTGAGAGCAATGACTTAAAAGTTTAAAAGCCACATTAGACATGACATCTGAATGAAACGTGCCAGATTTTAATTATAGCTCCCCTACTGTGCCGCCTAATTTTTCTAAGGACTGGTTTATTTGTGCAGCAAATTTCATGTCACTCAGACTAATGGCGTAGGAGCTGACACCTTTCAAACCGTGAAAATGTAACCTTTACAAATAGCCCCCATTAGGGCAATTTAAGAGTTCACTCTGGAACATATGAGGCAGTGCGAAAATACACGGTGGTTTCAAGTTTCTTTAAAAATCCATTACCTGCTTTCCAGACAGTTCTATTATTTATTTATTTATTTATTCTTTTTATGTATTTTTCTTCATTGTATTTCCCCGAACGCTGAAAAACGAATGTATAGAGTTATACACGAGCGTTTTTGTTTTGCCTGTTGCTTCTTTCCCTCATCTACAACTCGCTGGTCAAGTTTATTCCTCGGAACCTCTGCAGAGATGGTGACGACTGCTGTAAAAATTTTAACCCATTTACAGGAACATGTCTTGCAGGCAAGGAAGCCTCTGAAGTTCCGATGTCGGCAACACGAGCTTAACGAGAAATTCAGTCCAATGACACAGACGCTGCATTAAAAATTCCTGCACAGTAGACGGGCTTTATGTTTGATGCATTACCTCACAATCATATAGTGTCAGTTACAAAAAAAATTACAATGATGCCATGACGATTACAGGCAGCAGCAAAAATAAACCCACCCCTAGCCTTATGTTGCTTTGTGTCCCCATCATACACCTTTGGTTGCAACACGTTGCAGTGATACAGTCACCTACCTCATTTGAATGTATGGCATGTGGTCTGTATCCAAACACCTTCAGCTTTTCTTCAGCTCTGTTTTGATGTCTATACACTCTCACAAATCAATCCTGGGGTCATTACATTTATCTGTGCTCTTGACTAAAGCTGCTTGTCTGCGTTACTAAAAGCATTTACTGTGATGTATATATTTCTGTACAGAGGACTACGCTACAATGCGGTCTACAGTATAAGTGTGAGGACTATGGGCGTGTTACATAAGATGTCTACATGGGGGAATCGGTGTATTGGCTGTTTGAACAGAACCCCTCAGCCTACAGCGAGTCACTGCGCAAAGGCACAGCTCATCAATTCAATATCTCACACATATGTCTGTTTAACAGGCGCAAATCCTCAATGCATTTAAAGGTCCCTGGAAAGCATTAAAGCCTTCTTCTGTCCACGAGACTATTTACATTCTGCAGTCACGGCGGTGTCATTAAACCAAATTTGTCAAGTTACGTTTGAATAATTCAAAACTGAATAATTAATTTCATGATGTTTCTTCTTTTGCTGACTTTTTAATGTAAGGGGGGTTTCCCTTTCATGAGATAAAATGTTCAGTGGCCTCGGCTGTGCTTTCAAAGCTTGTGTCCATGCTAGGGGTCTGGATGCCCGCCCCTCCCCTGGGATCCTTCAGTAAGGGAATGAACGTATCGCTGTGACCGGAACGCATGTCGTTGTCCCAGGCCCCTGCACCGCAAATATGTTTATGGGAGCCAGATGCAGCCTTGAGCTCGCCGCCGGTGCGCAGTGCCATCAGTTCAATCTCATGTTTGGCCGCAGTCTCCAGCACCTGTTGCTTGTTGTAGAACAAGACAAAATTGTTGATGATGGGATGTATAGGCAGGGCTATGGCGATGACCCCACAGAGAAAGCTGATAGCCGCGTTACACCGACCTAAAGTGGTCTTAGGGTAGACATCTCCATACCCCACTGTGGTCATGGTGATCACAGCCCACCAAAAAGACTGTGGGATGCTGGTGAACAAGGTGTCCGGGTGATTCTGCTCCATAGTGTAGCCCAAAGCCGAGAAAAGGAATACCCCCACGCCCATGTACATGAGGAGCAGTCCGAGCTCCTTCAGGCTGCTCTTTAGGGCAGATGTCAGAGTCTGGAGTCCCGAGGAATGGCGAGCCAGCTTGAAAATGCGCGCAATGCGCATTATGCGTAAAGCCTGCACTGCTTGCTGCACATTAGCCAGCTCCATCACTCCCGCGCCGAAGGAGGTCAGAATCAGCACCACATAAAAGGGCATGATCGCCATGAAGTCGATTATATTCATGAAGGACAGTACGAATTTTATTTTATTTGGGGAAGAGATCAGACGCAGGAGGTATTCAATAGTAAACCAGCCAATGCACACGGTCTCGATGACCTCCAGGACCGGATGCTCCGTGAGTTTACCCTCCGAGTCCTCCACCTGCAGGTCGGGGATGGTGCCGACGCACATCACCACGGAGGAGATGAGGATGAAGATGAAAGAAACTATAGCGATTATGTGGGCAGGCAGGGACGATTCTGGCTTTTCCATCAACCGCCAGAGGCATATCTGGAAGCGCTGCCAGCCCCCTGCAGACGGATCGCCTTCTCTGTCGACAAGGATAGTTCTCACTTTCTCGGCTATCTCTGCAAGTTCATCCTCTACCTCTTTCAGGTGGCTTTTGCAACATTCATCCAGAAAATCCGAGTCAATTTTCCAGAACTCCATCTCCTTCATGAAGCAAATTGGACATATGCCTCGTTTCATGTGTATCTCCCCATAATAATACAACTCAATTATGCACTTAAAAGCTTCGGGGTCTCTGTCAAAGTAAAATTCTCCCGTGTCCGGGTCGTAATCGTCACATATTAATGAGATTTCTTCAGAAGATTTGAGTGAACTGTCCACCAGCTCTGCCAGTCGAGTCTCCGGGAAGCGAGTCAACACGTCTCCATACAACACCTGTTTCACTCCGCCGATATTCACCACAATCTCAGTCTCTTCACTGGCCTCAGAACCGTTGCAGTCTGCATACCGCGTCCTCTGGAAGCCCCACATTATTCTGAAAAGTCCGCCAGAAAACAGCCAAACTCTTTGAGATTATAACTGAATCCGTTTTCTGACAAAGTTAACGCAAGTCACTAGAAGCTCTGGCGCTGTGCGTAACAACCGACAAACCTTCTAATTTCTGTTCTTTTAGGTTAGAAAAAAGTGTATGCTCAGACACTGAATGCAGCGTGAAGTCTCCTCACTTCCACTCAGCTGTGTTTGGCAGTGATCATTGCGCCTGTGCGCTCTGAGAAAGTTGGCATTGAAGTGCGCCTACAATCAAGCGTGCCATAACCAAAGCAAACCGAGATTTCCAGGCTTAAATTTCACAATAAAACACGTATAGCAGTATGAGACAGGTAAAAGTGGAGCAGGCTGTTTATTTAATGTATAATTTAAAGACACACTCTTTGTTCCCAAAATTGTACGCCAAGTTATGTTCATTATGGGATGCCAATAGTAGCACATGCAAAATTCAATGTATAATTTGTTCAATAATAAATTAGCGCATTATACTAAAAGTTATGGTTTGTTCTAATATTCACTCAGCTTGCTATAGCCCCACCCGACCTATTATCTTGGCATGTTATGCTTTTATTTTTTAAAGTTCGCTGGATGTCTTCCGCTCGCGCAGTGCAGCCAGGCGCAGATCATAAATCTCCAAGGCATGTGATGATTTGTGAAACGGTAGGGTCATAGTCGTACCCCTGGGTTGGGTTGGAGGAGAACAACAACTGGTTAAAGTGGCAGTTAATCAAATCATCCATTTTTCCATCAACAGCGGATGAAATCTTAACCCATCATCCATTTTGAATTCATTATCACGCAGCGCAACAGCTCAGCAAACAGCTAATTATCAAGTACTTAATATGAGGAGTAATCGAGGCTTTTTAAGGAAAAGCAACTGAAAAAAACGTAACTGGCTCCTATAACTGGCTGGAAATTACAATCAGTGGCAGCTTTACTGTAATGCGTTTTTCTTACACTTTTGGCCTATACACATTTTTAATATATTTTCCAGAATATTTATTTTCTGTGTGTTTATTTTATGTATTTCTTGTCTTTTTATAAGTTGAACACCGAGTTCACCTGATCAGACCTCCAGCTCACTGAAGTAACAGCTTGAATGGCTTTCAGCAGCCATTCTGCATGTCTTGTTCTTTGTCTCCACCTACAGACAATATCTTTGAACGACTGCATCTTAAGCTATCTTCGAAACACTTCCCATGTTTGCACTTATCAGTCATTCACACCTATGGTCAATCTAGAATGACCATGCGTAATTTGTGGACTGTGGGAGGAAGAAAAGCCACATAGGAACGAGGAGAACTCAATTTTGACCACATTTCCTCTAAATTCTAAAAAAAAAAAAAAAAAAAAATCAAAGAAAGAAAGAAAAAAGAAAAGATGACAAAATATATTGCATTTAAATTTTGACTGCTATAGTTAGGATGTAAATGTCATTTACGTGCAGTCATTACTTCATTTTTTAACTCATGGAAATTTATTGTGATATGAAATGTAGAAATTAAAAATCTTCACATAGGAGTTAAAACTCAGTCTTTAAGGCTGATTAATAGGTCTCAAACACAGACCAGCCACTTCATTAGGTGCATCTTGCAAGTGCCAGGTTGGACTCCTTTTATTCTTCATGGCATGGATTCAACAAGGTGCTGCAAATATTCCTCTGAGATGTTGGACCATATTGATATGATAGCATCGCACAGCTGCTCTAGTTTTATCAGCCGAGTTTCCATTGGATATCCAATTCCACCACATCCCAAACGCGCTCTTTTAAATTGAGATCTGGTGACTGTGGAGGCCATGTGAGTGCAGTGAACTCATTGTCCTGTTCAAGAAACCAGTTTTAGATTATCTGAGTTTTGTGACATGGTGTGTTATCCTGCTGATCAGAAGATGAATACATAGTAGTTTTAATGGACTGGACAGGGTTAACAACAATACTGAGGTATGATGTGATGTGTAAGAGGCTCACTTAGTAGTAAGGGGGTCAAACTGTAAAAAGTATGCACTCCACCTACAGCCTGAACCATTGACACAAAGCAGGATGGATCCATGCTCTCATGTTATTTATGCCAAATTCTGACTCTGCCATCTGAATGTTGCAGCAGAAATCGAAGCTCATCAGGCTCATTTTTCTAATCTTCTGTTGTCCAATTCTGGTGAGCCTGTGCAAACCATAGGCTCAGTTTCCTGTTCTTAGCTGGCAAGAATGGCACCTAGTGTAGCCTTCTGCTGCTATAATACATCTGCTTAATGGTTTAGTGTGAGTTTACAGAGTGGTTGTTTGAGTTACAGTTGCCTTCCTTTCAACTCAAAGTAGTCTGGTCATTCTCATCTGACCTTAACAAGGCATTTTGGCCTAGAGTACTGCTGTTCAGTGGATATTTTCTCCTTTTTGATCAATTCTAAAAATGGGAGGATTGCATTAGGAAGTGCATTTGGTGTAAAATCCATGCCAAATGAAAGCACGTGAATTCATTCCATGTGGGAACCTCTTAGGAAGTAAGGGAGCAGCCAAAGGTACTTTTTTTCATCCTAGAGATGATTGAGCAGGAAAATGCCAATAGACCAGCAATATTGAAATACTCAGACCAGCCTGTCTGGTACCAACAATCATGCCACATTCAAAGTTATTTAAATCACCTTTCTTACAATTTCTGATGCTCAGTTTGAAGGTTATCTCATGTACATGCCTAAATTCATTGAGTTGTTATCATGTAATTGAACGAGGTGTACTTAATGAAGTTGTCAGGGAGTGTATGGATCCGTTTTATGTCTCTTTACACTTTATGATGAGGAAAAGTTACAAAAAAAATGTAGTTTAGATTGTTGGCGTTTCACATTAATGCAAAGCATAATAATTACAATTCAATAAACAATGATAGTAATATAGTAACAAATAGATACCATTTATTTTTATTTTAGTATTATTTTATCTGTGTAACTGTCTAAAACTTATTGAGAAGTAAAGTTTATGTATTATTTACACTGAAAAGCATTACTTAGCTTTTAAGTTTGGCTTATCTTTGCATGCCTTTGCATAAGCAAAATCTGTACGATACTGTGTTTAATATGTACAGTCGCATTCCATCTGTTTGTAATGAGTCAGCCTTCTCACGGATCACATCCTCTTGCTGCTGTTACATGTGTTGCTTCCTTTCTCCTCCGGCCGCTCTCTCCCGTCTTCAGTGTACCGGTTCCATTAAAACTACACGGCGCGCGCTGATTGGCTGAGCTCAAGCGTCGGCATCAGCGGACCAATCAGGGTGGGCCACGGTGAGATTTTTCTGTGTACTTTTGTGAGCGACGCAGCGGCAGCGGACTGTGTTGTTCTAAGTGAGGAGACGAGCATAGAGAGGCTGAAATCATGAAGCCACTTTTACTCGGTGAGTGACAACAGTAGAAGCTTTTCTGCTTATACTAAAGTTAAGGTTTGTGGGTTTGTTAACTAAATGTGAATTTGGCGGCGTTTTAGTTTGTTTTTTTTGCTCGTCTTGTTAGCTTAAATAGCTAAGTTAAGATTCAGAGAACAGAGCCAGGCCTTTGTTATCGTCTACTGAATTAAATAATCAAAGTCATTTCCTTTATTTGTTAAATAAATGTAGATTATAAACTGCACACAAGTAGATGTAAAACATTTTTTCGCTGTTTTCTTAAACCAAGTGGCTGTTTCGGTGAATGAGCATGCATTGTTAGGCGTCATCCTTTTCCTCTTGTCCTCATGTTTTGTTTCAGGAGTACTGGGCTGCTCTCTGGTTCTGGCTGTCCAAGCTTTGTACTCGGCTAGTGATGATGTGATCGAGCTCACCCAATCCAACTTTAACAGAGAGGTGATCCAGACTGACAGTCTGTGGCTGGTCGAGTTTTATGCTCCCTGGTGAGTTTGTATAACTGTGATGGACTCTTCTTGTCTTGTAGTGGTAACAAGTGTTCTAAGAACAGCCAGTGACTAGTTTAAATACCAGTTTCTCATCTTTGTATTTTATTATCCAGTCATCTGTTTTACATCTGTACTTGTGATAGAAATAGACTTGTCTGGTAAGCTGGTAGCTCCTCCTTAGGTTGAGCACCATCTCGTGCAAAAGTGCTCAACAGAGACACAAAGTGCGTAGATGCACACAGTCTACATGCTTGCGTGCACACAGGGTTGGTATAGCAAAACTCAATTCTGCAACAAGAGGCAGTCGGCGGAGATGTGACTGCACAAAATCTATGCAAATCAAGTGTTAAATATTCACTCCCTATTAATACCAGAGCATTTGGTTCAGTGACTAATAAGGGTGCCACATAGCTGTTTGTGCGTTGTATTTAGCAGGTCATTACTGAAGGACTGTAGAATAAATCTCACACTGGCAAAATGATGTTGTTTTTTTAACATTAAAATGAGTTTGTGTATAAAAACATGGATTTAGATTTCACTTTCTCTGTTGCTTTCTGCCAGGTGTGGCCACTGTCGAAATCTAGCTCCTGATTGGAAGAAGGCAGCTACTGCCCTCAAGGTAAATACAAATTGCCGTGATCATCTATCTGATGCCCTGTAGACTTTCTGATTGACAGCCTGTTTTCTCAGCTGAATGCCTCCTCTGCATTAAAAACGCCTACATCTGTTGTGGAGAAATATTCAGCGGTGGGCTTTGACTTTAAATTTCACAGTAATTTCAGTGACAGCGCATTCAGTGGATGGTTATGTGTGTGTGCCTTTTATTTGATATTTAACAATAAAAAATGGTTACTTAATAAGGGATATTTTCCTGTAAGAAAGAGGTGCTATCTACCTAACTTTTCTGTTGTTGAAAACTAGGAAGAAATGAGACGTTATCCAACCTGGGATGACAGGATCCAGATTAAAAATGACTTGTTTATTTTGTGAAATGTCTTCTCCTTTTTCCACACAGTATTGTTGATATGGGCAACTCCTGTAATGAAATCCCAGTTTAACGGCAATTGCTCATTGGCATGCAAACTAAAGTTTTGTTTTAAGCCAAATAAAAATAAGTTGACCTGAATATAAACTCAGAAGCTGCATAATCCAAATTGTGTGTTGTGACTTTTCCTCAGGGTATTGTCAAAGTTGGTGCTGTGGATGCTGACCAGCACAAGTCACTGGGTGGCCAGTATGGTGTCAGAGGGTTCCCCACCATCAAGATCTTTGGCGCTAATAAGAACAAACCAGAGGAGTACCAAGGTACAGAACTCTGCTGCTACAACTTTCCTATGTGTAAATTGAAAGTATTTTTCATAGTAAAATCTTCCAAGTCCTACTGAATAAGTTGAGTAAACTGATAAGCTGAACATAATAATTAATAGAAAAGGGGATGCTGGTTTGTTTCTTAATAATCTAACATCTTATCTTGATAAAGAAAGTTCAGGCAACCCCCCCCCCAACAATTTAAGCAGAAGCATCTATTAGATGAGAATAGAGATGAGCAATAGCAAGAAAAGTCATCCTGTGTAATAGCATCCAATTTGAATTTCACTTTCCTGCTACGTGTACTTATATCTACACAAGGTCACCTTCCCGAAGTCTATGGCAGAAATGTTTTATCTCTCCAGCAGGCTCAGTCCATCATATCATTATGACTTTGTTTGCTGATCCTTGCTACGTCTGTGAACAGGGTCATCTTGAGTCTTATCAAGCATAGTTGTGACTTCACAGAGTATTTTATTGCTTTCAGGGCTTATAAGAGACCTGTACAAAACACTGTATTTAATAAGGTATTATTTTCATAGCTTTCAAGGCCTTTCTTCCTGTGATTGTGTTTGAGGCTGCGTTAACTGAAATCTGCATTTCTGACAACCACGCAGGTGGACGCAGCAGCCAGGCCATCGTGGATGGAGCCATGAACGCTCTTCGTAACCTGGTGAAAGAGAGGCTGAGCGGCAGATCTGGTGGCTCTGACTACAAACAGGTAATGAACCTTTTTTTTTTTTTTTTTTTTTGCACTTGCATGAAATCACAAAGCTTTAAGAAAACACACATGAGCTGATTTATGTAACTGATAACTGGCTTGTAGCAGGGTGGTGGTGGTGGTGGCGGCAGCAGTGGTGGGAACAAGAAAGATGTGGTCGAGCTCACTGATGACAACTTTGACAAGTTGGTGTTGGACAGTGATGATGTGTGGCTGGTGGAGTTTTTCGCCCCCTGGTGTGGACACTGCAAGAAGTGAGTTTGGTACTCGAAACGGTTAATTCCAAGCAGTAGGAAACTGAAATCCTCTCACTGTAACAATCTAGTGCAGTTGAAAAAGTGAAATAATAGCCCAGTAGGCCTGGATAAGTCTCACTGAAAATCCTCCACTAGAATTTAATCCCACTCAAAACTGTTCAGTGAGGTCTTAGGGATTTTATTCCAATACCTTTAATACCATTTGATATTTCTGAAGAAAATAAAGTTTCTTGCTTGATTTAAATGTCAGTATCTCAGAAGCTAAATGATAAAGTTTTTCTAAGCACCTCTCCTCCTTTGTCAACAGCCTGGAGCCTGAATGGGCAGCTGCAGCCACAGCTGTCAAGGAGCAGACCAAGGGCAAAGTTCGCCTCGGAGCTGTGGATGCTACTGTACACCAGGGCGTGTCCAGTCGCTATGGGGTGAGTAACAGCTGACTTTCAAGTCTTGAAAAGGTGCACTCTTTAGATGTGAAAAAAAACATTTGCATGTTTTCTTGGCTAATTTTAAATGCACAACTTGATTATTGTGCACAATAATCCAGTGGCCACTTTGCCTTGGATACTTCCTTACTCTCGAGTCATTTGTAATGGTCTGTGTTACACTTACATGTTTTTACTGGCGTTTGATACTGAATAATAGCCTCTGCTGCTTTTTAGCAGAATGTTAAGTTTCAAAGCTCTAAAAATGCATTTGTAGTGTGGATTTAGTCGTGTCACACTAATTAAATCAGAATGTTTTTGCCTGAGTAAAACCCAGCTTCATAGTCAAAACTGCAGACCTTGATTTCTTGTTTGATAATCATTCCTCTGTAGATCCGTGGGTTTCCCACCATCAAGATTTTCCGCAAAGGTGAGGAGCCAGAAGACTACCAAGGAGGTCGCACCCGCGGTGACATTATTGAGAAGGCTTTGGATCTGTTTTCTGACAATGCTCCTCCTCCAGAACTGCTGGAGGTCAGTATTCTCATATTTGTATGATAAAGTCATATATAATTGTTTTTAATTACAGTTTAAAATGCAAATTGAAGATAATGTTGTCATAGTCTACAAGAAAATTGCCTGATTTAATGTGTATTTTAATGTATAGTTTGTAAAAAATATATATTAATTCTAACTAGAAAGTTAGAATAAAAACCTTTTATTGTCATGATATGAAATACGAAAATTGAAGAGTAGGCACATAGAAGCGAAGAACAAACATTCAGCCTGTTATAGAGTAAATATAAATTACTATTTATTAAACTACTAATACTACTGATATATAGGGTGTATACACGGTATGGTGATGAAAGCACTTTGCAATAAAAAGTAATGCAAATTCATGTCAGAATATTAAATTTGTGTTTACTTTAAATTCTTTGTCTCTCAGATTCTCAGTGAAGACGTCTTAAAGAAGACCTGTGAGGACAGTCAGCTGTGTATAATTGCTGTCCTGCCGCACATCCTAGACACAGGTGGGATCACACACATGAACTCAGATCTGTCTTTCTCTTCTTAGATTCTTTGACATTTTTGCCCTTAATGAAAATAAATCATTTTAACTTTTATCTACTTATTTTATGTCAATAATCATGACTCGAGCATGGCTTTAGTGGGCTCCCAATATTTATTAAAAACATATTTTTAATGCATGAAAAAAGGTTCCGCCTTGAGCTGTAAGGCTATACCTCACAACAGGTTGCAGGAGAGTTACCAGAAGCAGTAACAGTTCATTCCTGAATAGCTGATCATCACTGGTCATTATGTCTTAACAGGCGCGGCAGGTAGGAACAGCTACCTGGATGTGATGATGAAAATGGCTGAGAAGTACAAGAAGAAGATGTGGGGGTAAGCACCCAAGGCCAGACATACAGTAGTGTACAAATCACTAAATTCGAGTAGGAAGAGTTTCATATTCATTCCTTGTTTAGTGGTGACTTGAACAAAAGGACAAATTCTGGTGAACATTGAGTTTCGTACGGGTTATGTAAGGAAGAGCGTAACATAGAGTTCGCAGTGGGATGATGAATATACAAATCATAAGAATTGGGATGTATAATGACTCTTTCTTTAAAAACATATAGAAGTTAATAATTGCAATATGTGTGACGATGTTCATGCAAAGTTTTGTTCAGATTGCCACACCCTTTAAAGAAAGAGGAGATTAGGTACATACGCTACAATCACCGATATAGTAAGGGAAATGATGACGGTGATTAACGGCCGACTCTTTCTTCTCAGCTGGCTGTGGACCGAGGCAGGGGCTCAGATGGAGCTGGAATCCTCTCTTGGTATTGGTGGTTTCGGCTACCCTGCCATGGCTGCCATCAACACACGCAAGATGAAATTTGCTCTGCTCAGGGGTTCCTTCAGTGAGACTGGTATTCATGAGTTCCTCAGGTAAGGAGGTGTAATTAACAAATACATTACACAACTTGGAGTAGGCTGAGCAGCGTCACTCACATGTGCTGATCTTTTCAGGGAGCTTTCTGTGGGCCGTGGCTCAACTGCCACATTGGGAGGTGGCGTCATGCCCAAGCTTCACACTGTTGAACCATGGGACGGCAAAGATGGACAGGTGAGTGGGAATCACATTGACATAATGGTTGGAATGTGTATCACTGCATGTAGACTAGCATAGGGTAGTCAAACAACCTTAACTGGTAGGTGAATCAGAAAACGGGTACTGAAGCTGAACACAGACAAGGGCCAGAATGACAGGATTGGATTATCCCCTGAACCCAAGGTTTATGGGCTGTCCCAGTGGGACAAACTATTAGTCCAGGGCAAGCAATTTGTAGTTAAACTGAATCTGTACGTCTGCTTAGTGTAACAGACTAAATGCCTACCAGCTTTGTACCGCCTCTGCACTGAAACTTTGTACTCCATCTGCATTATTATGCAATATTGCAGTGTTCTTAAATCCAGATAACCTTCTTGTCTCTTTAAATAATCTTTGAAGAGGTTCAGTCCATCTCAGTCTTTGCTGACAGCTCGTCTTTATTTTACGCTCTGTCATCCTCAAGCTTCCCGTGGAGGAGGACTACGACCTCAGTGATGTAGAACTCGATGACTTCAAGGACGAGTTATGAGTCCAAATGGGGCAGGACTGATCCAGACTATCTGCGTTTGGTCTGGTCTGGTCTGGTCCTGTGCGCTCCACCTCCCCTCTCCTGTGGACGAATGGGAGGCCCGGTCGCCCAGTTACTGAAATACTCCTGAAAAGACACATGAGAGACACCTGCGGTTTCTCACATCATCTTGTTAGTCACAAGGAGGACAGGAAGGAGGGGAGAGTGTGTCGTGTCCTCTGAGTGAACTCTTTCTCACATACCTGCTGAACGCTAGATGCCGCATATTTAAAACAGCTGCCGCCCACTGAGGAGAGGAGGGTGGAGCTTCCGAATGTCACATTTTTGTCATTGTTTCACTTTTTAAAACATTGCCTTTCCTGCCCTCGTCAAGCACCTACTTTGAGATGTGGACTTGTCAAATTAACACTTAAACGTCCCACCTGATGTGACTAAATTTGTCTCTTTTTAAACCAGTGACTGAGGATGTTGGTGAGTTTGCATCATGTGTGTCCAGGACAAATGGGGATACCAAGGGGGGACTTCTTGTGTAGATTTTTCTTACACAACTTTATTTCAATTGTGTGAAAACAAAAGGACATTTTTGTTACAAAAATAAAAAGAAATTAAAAATAATCACTGCCTCATTATTATCATGAACTGTAAACTCATTTCACTGAGCACATGCAATACCAAAGGCATAGAGAGAGCTTGTTAAATACAGCAGCTTGTGCCAGTTCAAGCTACTGTTATCTTGAATCAGAATACTTTATTAATCCCAAAGGAAATTAATAAAGAACAACAATAAGCCACATTTTAACAATTAAATTGAATAGAATTAAGTGATTTAATTAGTTTCCTCTTAGTATAACATGAGAGTATAACATGAAAGTCATAATACTTGAAAGCATATAATCCTGTAAGCATAAATAAAAGATATGGCACTTACAGCAAACGGGTATTCAAAACGAGACGTTTTGAAATGCACAAAAAAAAATGCCCTGACTGAAAATCCACTTCATTGTCCACAGAGGGAAAAAAGCCACATTGACCAGAGAAGTGTACATTAATGTAAACATTAAGACATGGAGTGTTAAATTGAAAGGAGGAGGGGCTGTGATGAAGATTGATCCTCTGTCAGAACAAGCGGCACAAAGCTGGAGGGATGTAGGTGTGCATGAGCTGCAGGGTGTGATCACTTTCACTGTGTCCTCAGAACTGACGAGAGGCTCCCTGATCCGACTGCAGCAGTCTGACAATGGACGGGTCGCTCTTGGCACCTTTAATGAACTCCTCCAAAGACAATCTGCCTGTGGGGGGGAAAAGAAAATGTCAGTTATGAGCAGTAAAACATGAAAATGTTTTACATGCAGCAACTACCCACAAAAATCAGCTACTGATGTTTCTTTTGAGATGGTGACAAATAACACTGCATTAAGTAGTTTAAAATAACCTAAAGGACCTGAGCCAGAATCATGGTATTCATAGCCGTCATGTTTCTTGTCCAGCAGGTGACGCTGCTGTATGTATATAACTCTATGCGAGTGCAGTTCTGCATGAGAGATGTGAAACCTTAACCATGTTTTACCCGAACATTCATCACTCTCATAGTATACATATGACAGAAATTAGGTAAAAACATATCAGGTGTACTTTAATTTTGTTTAAAAGATTTTTTATTATTCTAAGATGAAACAGCAGAAAATTACACTTTTTTGAGTCTAACACCTACTTTTTCTTACATAATAGCATTAGATAAGAGGTTCACTCGCTCTGTAACTTACTGGGTCTGGTTTGACCAATCACACCAGTGCTACTACTGCCAGTATTCTGACTAACAGGAAGGCAGTGGGTGCCCCAACCTAAGCAAAGATCAGGTAAGGTTTCCCCAAGCTCCTTAGTGGTCTTGATTTCTGATTAGCCGGTTAGCTTAATAGGGCTTAAAGATTCATTTTAAATGTGTTAGGTTACCTTCAGGTGGCACTGACACCACCCAAAAAAAATGTAAAATTTGGACTTTACAAGTGGCCTGTGTTTGAGAGATTGTGTGATGCCGGGAACATCCGTTCTTTTTAGAGCTCCAGATGTGTTATGCTTTCAGCAGAATTTTATTACGTTGTTTTGGTCCTTGGAAAACTGAGTAAAGTAGTTCAATACAGTTTCCAGCTTTCATGGGTATGTGGAAAAAACATCCTTGAGCATCGCGGATGCAGCCTACAATTTACCCTCTACCCTCCTCTGCAGCTGTGGTTTCAGGCGTGGCATATGGCATCACATGATGTCTTAAAACGTCTGTCTGAGACACAGCTTGACCTTCACAATGTCAAAACAAAACACTCCTGCCCAGCACCATAGCTCCAGATATCTTGAGCTGTGACGTGTCAGATTCAGTAAGGAAAGTGCATTTTTTGATGTATCATTCAAGTCACTCTAAGTGTCAATCCATTTATGGTAAGCCTGTGGATCACCAGGCTGGGAGCCAATCATAGCTACTTCGTGTGATATGACATGAATCAAAGTGCCAAAAGTGTTCTGCAAGTCATGGTTTTCATGTAAACAGCTGTTACATAAGTAATCTTTCACAACAGACAACTGTACAGAAGTCTTGCGTCACATGCGGCCTAATTTCTTTATATTTTGCTAGGAAAATACTACACTAATACTGAAGCATGCAAACATAAAGGTAAATATATACATATGGTGCGTGCAATATATATAAATATTAATATCAATATAAAGAGCAAAAACCCTTTATATTATACCCTAAAAAAAGTTTGAAGAGTCAGAAAGTCAGTATTTGGTTTGACCACCCACACTGAACTCTATTCAAACCACATTTCTTTTTATTTATTCCTAAAATAGGAAAATGGTACAGGGATTTATTGAAACATATTTGGTATGGTCGCCTTTGTGCTTCAACACTCTTTGAACTCTCCTAGGGAAGCTTTCTTGTCATTTCTTTAAGTAGACTTCAGGAAAAGTTCTGCATCCTCCAAAAGGTCATTCAAAACTCTTCTTTGGATGCTCACTCCATTTTGTTCCATTTTCTATCAAGATAATCCGATACTGCTTCAATAATGTTGAGGTCTGGGGAATGCCGGTCCCAAGCCCAGATAAATGGGGGAGGGTTGTGTTAGGATGGGGAGGTGTAAAGTTTTTCAAATCAAACATGCTTGTGGAAATATCGAAAAATTGACATATTGTATGGAAATCTCATTCTCATCAAGAATGAGATTTTCATATCAGATTGGTTGGTGCTCAGGTTAACTACTACAGATGCTGTTAGCCAAAAGGGTGACGGTGGAAACTATGTTACTGTTGGCCAAAGACAAAAGAAGAGAGGAGGCCAATACTACGCTAGGTTAGTAGTGTGGAGGTAAGAGTAGACTTTCAATGTAATGAATACGCATGCTGGCTTAGATGATTTGTCCTATTTCCTCACATTTTTTTAAGTACACACTGCACACCATGTAGAGATATGCCTGGATTTCTCTTTAGGAGCTCTTTAGGAGTAAATGTTATTTGTTCAAAAATACTACTGCATGCCTGTCAAACTTTGTTATGTTTGTCATTTTAACTGGATTCTAAGAAATCAAATGATATTGTATGTTTTTGCACCAGGCTGTTAAGTGCCTAAAAATCCAGTTCAAAATAGACCCTTGGCTAAGTTGTATTTTATGTGTAAACACAAGACTAGTCCATCGTCTTAGGTGGGTGCCCTTTTTAATACTTGATTCATATGTCAGTGCTTAGTGGCTTAACAAGATAACAAAACCCCCGAAAAGGTGTCGGGTTCAAGGACAGGACTGAAAACGAGTGAAAAAGCAGTTACTGTCCAAATAAAAAGTCTAGAAAACTTTAAAGTGCTTAAGACTACTAATAATTACAAAACAAAAAGTCTGACTCCTTGGAGACAAAACATAAAGAAATGAGGGGTGGTTCAAGACTTTTGCACAGTACTATATGTTTTTCTTTTTCTTTGTGGCCATATCCAACCAAGCCGATAGTGAAAACAAAAGTAAAGCACGAGTTAAAACAGAACTAATGACTAAAACTAAAACCAGAAGTCCACAATCGTGGTTTCACTAAAGCCACCTAACCTGCTTACGCATGCACTCTTGAAAAGTTAATATAAACATCAGATTTAGTTTTATAGTAGCTATCAGTGTAATGTTTATCGATACTCTTCACAGCATCTCTTCGCCATTAATAAAGTTTCAACAACACTTGTCACAACTTTACAATAACTATCCAAACAGTATTTATCAGGTGGTTTACGCACCAAATATACAATCACTGGCCACTTTGTTAGCTACAACTCTTCAGCTGCTTGTTAATGCAAATATCTAATCAGCGAGTCACATGGCAGCAATTCAAGATGATCTGCTGAAGTAGAAGATGAGAATCAGAAGGGGAAAGAAAGGTGATTTAACTGACTTTGAATGTGGCATGGCATGTTGGTGCCAGACAGGCTGGTCTGAGTATTTCAGAAACTGCTGATCTACTGGGATTTTCCCACAGAACCATCTCTAGGGTTTGCAGAGAATGGTCCAAAAAAGAGAAAATATCCAGTGAGCGGCAGTTCTCTGGGCCAAAATGCCTTGTTGATTTTAGAGTTCAGAGGAGACTGGCCAGAGTGCTTTACACTGATATGAAGGCAACAGTAACTTGGTTTATAATAATAGTTATAATAAATCCAGGTATGCAGAAGAGTATCTGAATGCACAACATGTCGAATTAGATGCAGATGCACTAGAGCAGCAGAGGATCGCTGCTGTCAGCTAAAAACAGCAAAGCGAGGCTTCAATTTGCACACAGCCTCATCAATATTAGACTAAAGAAAAATGTTGCCTGGTCTGATTAGTTGATTTTGATTTCGAAATTCAGGTTTTTACCGTCAGCATTTGGCATGCACAACATTAAAGCATTGATCCATCCTGCCTTGTATCAACAGTTCAGGCTGCTGGTGGTGTAATGGTGTGGGGGTTATTTCCTTTTGGGTCTCGTAATACCAACATTTAAATGCCACCGCCTACCAGAGTATTATTGCTGACTATGTCTGTCCCTTAATGAGCACAGTGTGCACCATTCCTCAAAGCTCAAATCATCTTAAACTGGTTTCATGAGCATGACAATGAGTTCACTGTACTCAAATAGCCTCCAGAGATGCGGTGGAACAGGAGACTCGGATCATGGATGTGCAGCCAATACATCTGCAGCATCTGTGTGATGCTGTCACGTCGATATGGAGCAATATTCCTCTCTGAGGAATGTTTCGGCACCTTGTTGAATCTGCACAACAAAGAATTAGGGGTAGCTCTGAAAGCAAAAGCGGGCCAAACTCAGTGGCTGTGAATTTTACTAACAAGCAATTTAAAGTGTTGACTTTATTCTTCCCAATGTCAAACTGTCCATCTATAACAGGACCAGTTTTAGTTGGACCAGATGCATGACTAGCATACTGATTAAGCATTAATAAAAAGTCGATTTATTTATTTACTGTGAAAAGAACAATTTGGTTCACAATGATGTATGCAGCACATGGAAATAAGACACCAGCCTTACCATCATTGTCAATATCCATCTGTCGAAAGATCTTATCTGTCCTTTTCTCTGGTGTTGATTCATCCTCGGGCATCTTCATCACTGATGACACCATCTTGTAAATTGCCTATAAAAAAAGACAATAATGACTCCTGTGATGTGTGTATTGATTTTGCTGGCTACGTGCGTGAAGCTTTTAGGGCGCACTGATGAAAAATAACCGTTGCCACTGACATCATTTTGCTTATATTGTCTGAAAGCTCTGACCTGTTTTCTGTTAGCTAGCAGATAATGATGTTGGTCTGACAACAAAAGATCCTGCCGTTTCACCCGCAGTAGGTCTTTCTGAACTCACTTATCTGCTTGTATAATATTAAAATTTGATTAAGTAAAGGAGAGAAATATGTCATTCTGGAAAACAGAATGCTTTCTGCCAGCTGCAACAGCATGGCTTCTGTTATTTTTCCACATCATTCTTTTTTCATTTGTATTTATTACTCCCTGTATGCGATACCTTTATTTAGTGTACAAACAGTATTTCTTAAATTTAAATAATTATTTTAATGGGTGTGGTCCTAGCGCTCATTAGTACCCAGTGCATGGTCTCTATTTTATTTATTTTTTTCACATTTATTTGTTTCCACAAGCACGAAGGACTAAGCCAATATCCAGACTGCTCAGCCCACCTTATTGGAAGAGTAAATATAACCACAGTGATAAGGAAAACAGAAAGGGCAGCCTGCAGATGACTGTTGAACCTAAAAACAGCCATTACCAGGAGGCTAAAGTGCATATAACAGCAAAAATTAGAGCTAAACTTATTTATTAACAGTCATAAAAAGAATGATTGAATAATATAAATATTTTTAGTTATTACTGATATAAGAAAAAACAGCATGTTCCAGATGCTTTTATTTGGCTTATACAATGTATTTTATATCTTTTTTTAAATTGTTTGACAGAAGGAAATGATATCGTTTCATTGTCTTATATACAGTAAAAGTGTTAAAAATGTAAAAAGTGATCGTTTATTGTAAACTAATTTACTCTCTTGACTTATTTTCCAATTCTCGTTGTTATTTGTCTAGATTTTGTTTATTAAAATGTGATAAGCTCACACACACACACACACACACACACACACACACACACACACACACACACACATATAAAACCTCTGCTCTGTAGTATCAATCACACAGCACATAGTATGTCCTCACCTGAACTATCTCCAGCATCTCTGCCCGGCTGATATAGCCATTCCCATCCAGGTCATACATGCTAAAGGCCCAGCGTAGCTTCTGCTCCAGCCCGCCACGAGACGTCACACTCAGTGCTATGATGAACTCCCTGAAGTCGATTGTGGCATCGCCGTTGGTGTCAAAAGTGCGGAAGACGTGCTCGGCAAACTTTGAGGCGTCTCCGTAGGGAAAGAAGTTGGCGTAGATCTTCTTGAACTCGTCCACAGTCAGGTGGCCGGTGGGACAGTCCTTCAGGAAGCCGCGATACCACTCCTGCAGCTCATGGTCGGTGAATTCTGTGTTTTCTCTCAGGTCGTTCAGGACCTCAGGCCGCAGCTTGCTGTTCTGTTTCCCCATGACAAAGCACCTTTGCAGGCAGGGCGATAGCAGGGCTGGTGTTTCCTATCCTCCACTCCCTGTGCTTTTACTTTCCAGCTTCCTCTGCTCCTACAGGGGACCAATAACCCTCATTAATATCCCTGTGTGAATATCATAAATGATTCATGGGGTCAATAATTCCACTCAGTTTGCAGCAGCGTTTCATCAGAAAACATGTTCTGAGGATGTTTTTCAGGCAAACAAGCTGAGGGGGAAAAAGTCTGGATAATTCAAACAGGGTCCATACACAAGAAAAAAAAGAGATAAGATTACAACGCAGATGTTAACAAAACACTATGTGTGTGCACACATGTGTATGGAGCAAGGGGGTGGTCTGGTCTCCGTGGATACAGTATTAATTGTCAGGCATGGTGATAATTTATCGACCTTTCACTGCATGGTAGAGGGACAAGTGTCCTGGGGCATTGTAATTCTCAATAAAGCCACTTTCTAAAAGGTCAGGCTGATACTGACTGTTGTCACTGAGAAGGCCAAACATTCATTTTGACAATAATCCTCACCTTCATGGGAAAATTAATCTCCTAACTGATTTTAAGAAGGTGGAATTGACACAATGATTAAAGAGCAAATTCAGAGAGCAAGTAAATGAGCATCCAAGTCAGTCCATCGACAAGTCCACTGGTTTTAAACTACAACAGCAAAGATGCCACTGCAGAACGAGCGATCATTGAAACCACATTAAGACACACCCTGTTTCAAGACATTAATCATCCAGTGTTAAGGTAAAAAAACTTTAAAGTTAAACTTTTCTCTTTGTCTTTTCTTGACTTTGCTGTTCTTAACTGTTGTCTATGTTCTTGCAGTGATTTTATTTTAATGTCCTGTATTTACTGCTTTCATTTTCCTTAAATCTGTCAGTGTTTAAATGCAGCGTACCTGTTAACCTAACACATAAACACGAGCGCTTGCTATAAATACGTACAGAAAAGACAAAGCCAGCGAAGCATTTGACCACCTGGTTCTATTCACGTTTGCTTTCTGTGGTTTGCTTCTGTTTCCATGGTTCTACTCTGCAAAATCTGTTTATTCATGTATACAGGGATATTCATGATTGGTGATATGAGGATGCATAAACACATCACATCCAAAATAAAACCTCCTGCATAAAACTCATTATGAAGCAGACGCTGACACGTGTTTGCCGGTGAGCAAAAAGGTTTTGACATTTTCAGAGAAAATGTGTGATGTAAGTGTCATCATGTATATGTCTGCATCTTTATTTTAGGTGAGGAAGGTGTTAAGAATGTGCCACACTTTTCCCCCAAAAAATAACAAGAGGAAACAGCTGTTTTGTTTTGGGGGTTTTTTTGTAGAAGGAAAATGTTCTTACTTACAAATTGTCTGTTTGATTCTATGAAATTACCTCAAGTTTTCTTTTAGCATGGTTGGTTTGTGGCTCCGTGGGATAGAACGAGAAAGCAACTTTCACATTTGTTATAACGTTTTCTGGAAAACTGAGGAAAAACTGGCCAAAACCTGAGCTAATCTTTCACATGCATCTGGTAAAGTGTGAGTGGGAGGGACAGAAAGAGAGATGTGCGGGGGTAGGGAGGAAGAAAGAATGGAAAAAGTATGACACATAGAAGAGAAACTATTTCCAGCTATACTATATGAGTTGCTTTGCTAATACCCACAGTGCAATTATATAATAATCTTTCTGAATAACACCTCCACTCCTCTGTGCTGATATAATGAATTTATGGGAGAGAAGCTTTGTACCCATGTTCTCTCTCTTTCAATTACTGGGACCCCAGCGCTCCTGTCTTTCTGGCAACAGAACGATCCATCTGGCGAAGAACAAATGAGAGCGGCTTGAATTTGGATGAGATCCTTTTGAAACAGACGCCATATTTGTTATAATTGCCAGACAGGTGTAATTTCCTGTAGGTTTATGAATCAAAGTCACAGAATGACACAGAGGTCTGTAAGTCAAACAAGGAACTATGTCACTCAGGTTTCTGGACAGATAAAAATAAATCAAAGTACAACACAATAATACATTTAATTTCTCAATCCAGCTTTCTTTTCTCATGCAAACTGCATTCCAAAATTAGGAATTTGGAAAACTTTGAATTGTCTAACGGTGAGTTCACGAGTGCATATCTGTTGACTGAAGGATACTACTGCTACTGCTACAGTTAATTTAGAACTGCAAACTTGTCTTTGGCAAAAGCCAGAGTATCTGGTGAGAACCCACTCAGCCACAGGTAGAAAGTGCAAATCCCACACAGAAAGTCCCCGGCTGGCTGGTGGACCTTCTCTCTGTGAGGCAACGGTGCTAACCACCCTGCCGCAGTGTCGGCCTGAATCAGGCAATCGTTAAAGTCACAAAGATTCATCCTTTGTGAAGGATGTCGATAAAAAATTGAATGGAAACACATCCATCCATCAGTGACCAGGCTGATCGACTAACTGTCCTGAAAGCCAAGGTGTTATTATTGCTTATACGGATTAAAGAGAGTGAAAGGCTTCTACGTCCTGTTGCAAAGAAAAATACTAACACATGACCACAAAGTAGCATTTTGTGGTGTCTCAGACACTTCAACATTTCACAGCAGCACTGAGCAACTAGAGAAAAGGTGATTATTATTTTGAGAATATATTATCATGTCTGCTGCCTCTGTTTTAACTGGACCACAGCATGAATCACACACTGCCCTACAGGCCTGACTATAGTCCTTCCGTTTTAACATACAACAGGATGCACGTCCTCAGATCTGTGTCACATGGACTTTTCCAGGACAGTTCAGTGCGCAGGCTGAGCCCGAGTAGACATAAATATGGGCGTTGCTATTTATTCCCTCAAACAAACACAAAGCCACATGAAACACAACAGCTTGTCAGATGGAAAAAGTGCTACCCTCATGCTTCAAGATCCTCTGAGGCTAAGAGAAAATACTCATAATATGCAACAGCATGTGCTCTAGCCTAGTTATTTTAGTAAGTAATAGCAACATACTTACATAAGGCTGCGGGTTGCAAAACAGTCTTACAGAGTGCAGTGACCTCTGAAATATGTTCATTAAAAACCTAAACAAACCCTTTCCACTGTAATTAGGCATTTTTAAAACATTCTTTATCAGATAACATATTTTTCTTTTCATTAAAACTGTTAACTGAATTAAAAGTATTCCTGCAAAAAGCTTCTTTTTTTTTTTTACCTGCTGCAAGTTCTGGTAATTTCCTTTAATAAAGTGATTAAATAGATTTGCAGTACTGCTTATAACATTTAAAACATTCCTACTTATGCATGCAAGCTTTGGTCTGGGATTTCAAAGGCTGTTTTAATAAAGTTTTTTTCTTTGTTGTGACATAGAATTACTCAGGAAATGATGTGGTTCAGGGAAAATAAAGTCCTCTCTGCCTTGACTGGTGGGGTTGCAGAGCTGGTGAGCTGAACACAGTCTTGTGACCGTTGCTTGATACACTACAGCCCCTCGAGATTGCCAGTTCACATTCAGTGTTTGCGGTTCCCTTAGATTACACAGCAACAGATCCTGTCCCTGTCCCCAACCCCCATAGCCTTCCTTGTTCCGTATGGTCCACTTTTTTCCAGTGGGTTCTCCGCCTAATGAGACTGTTTCACACAAGCTCCAGTGCAGCATGCATCCCCCCTCCCCAAGGCTACAGCGGGGGTTCCTGTAAACCCGTTTCACTGCTGTTTGCCATTCTTAGACCCACTTTATTTCCTGAGTAGGGCTATGTCACAACAAAGAAAAAAAAACATTCTTTCCAACATGCTCATTATTTCACGAAGAACAGGAAGGAAACTACAATGACAGTCAGATACAGAGATGCAGCATGCATATGTTTAAATATATCTGTCCTTAGGTGTTTACAGAGAAAATAGTTCATGCTTATGTTTCCACCAGTTGTTAGTGAGCGTGGGAATCAAAAGACAACTTCTGCTTAAAGTCATATCTAAATGTACATAAGTAATTACTTTTTCTTAAAAAGGATACAATCGAGTATTTGTTTTAATTTATTTTCAGACAAAGCCTCTAAACTGTGAACATCCACTAGTATTCTTAGTGGATATTGTTAGGTTTTCCATTTGTCAATTAGTACAAATACAACAGACATCCCCACTCCTCCTGTTTTTATATTGCAAGCGGGCTCACACTGAACCTTTTCCCTTCATTAACTCTTGATAAACACGACTGACAGAATGTTTTTAATGCTCTCTGCATCGTGCCTCTTTTAAAGGGAATGTAATCCAAACAACCTGATATGGCTCAGTGCACAGAGAGAAAGCGTGCCCGTTTTAGCCTGCTCTGCAGTGGATGAGCAGAGCAGCGCTGTAGCCTCGAGTACGCGAACCACTGGTAACTGGGACTCCATCAGGTGGTTGAGGAGTTGGTGTGAGGTATTTATAAGCTAAGGAGAAAATGAGCTCTCCCATTATTCTCGCATTCAGCGGTGCTTCGTGGCAGTCTCTCTGAACTCATGTCAGAGAAAATCATTGCAGTGGATCAGGATGAGGTCCCCTGACACACCAGTAGTCAAGGCAACAGTATAGTAGTGCTACAGCTTATGAGGGAAAGGCAGTGTAACAGTCAATCTGGGGCACACGCAGGGCAGAAGATATATTGAGACTCGAGTGTGTGTGTGTGTGTGTGTGTGTGTGTGTGTGTGTGTGTGTGTGTGTGCGCGTGCATTTAATATTTCCTTACTTTAAATCTGAAACATTAGTATCATATTCATCACTTGACATTACCATGCACTGGACCTAATCTAGATATTCTGCACGCTCAAGCTTACAACAGCAAAATTATTATGTGTATTTTTATTACTTTAACACTTGGTGAGTGGGTGTATTTAATTTTGGATGCGTACTCTTCACGTGATAGCTATGGTCTTTTTATCTGAAAAAAAAAATGTGTGAAATTAACTAGAAAAACAGCAACAATAGTGTGAAATAGTAGATGAAAGGAGTAGGCTTTTAATATTTAGCAAGACAGTGTTTTAGATGGCAATCCCATAGCAAGAAAAGGAGCTGGCAGATCTTTATTTTTTTCTAAGATGTCACACAGTGAGTATTTGAACTTATAATATTAACATTTTACCAGTTTCTGTAGCATTTTTAGGCAAGCTGTGATTTAAAAACTTGATTTGATACTTAGTTCATGTCACTTATACATGAAACCTTAAAAAAAACAAGATCAAACCAAGATGAATTAAATCCCCTCCCACACATTCAGCCACACTCTTTAGTTATAATATCTGCTGATCCTAATCACAAATATTTTTTGGACAAGCACATCTTTTTATGAAGCACAAAACATTGTCTGTTAGGTTTGATTTAGTTTATGTGCTTTCGCATACATTTAATACATGTGCTTCAATATTACTCAATGTGCCTTGTCTAAGGCTATTTTTCTTTAGCTAGATGCATATAGTCGATCACTTTAATGATCTGTTACTGTATATTTTTTACATGTTTGTATTGTATATGTTTTTGTAATGTAGTTATGTGGTGCATGTGTTTTTGACTTTTGCTGCCATGATTCCAGGTCTCTCTTGGAAATTAGATTTTTAATCTCAATGATATTTTTCACCTGGATAAATAAAGGACTAATAAATTAAATAAAACAGTGCATTACATTTGATCAGGTTTTGTTTTGCAGCATGTAGTCTGCATTAAGACTTGTGAGCCACTAAGCTGCATTTTTGATAATATTTTTACTACTGGAATACTTTCCAGGGCAGATGAGATGTGTTTTAACTGGGTGTAGTCCTGTCTTGGGGAAATTGCCACAGCAGTCCAGGGTAGAGTAGCCACTGAAGCACAGTGGACTTCACAGTAACAAGAAATGTTTCTAAAAAATTAATATAAACTTACCTTTTTCCTGAAGGTATCTATGGGTCCTCCGGCTGAAAGAGTAAATGTTTGAAGCCCACGTTTCCCACTGTAAGGCGTCACCAGCAGCCGAACTTAACCGTTAACTTGCAGTAGTTTAACTTCACACCTCCTCCCACCGACTCCAACGCGAGAGAAAATATTCGAGTCACCCAAACACTTTTCAGACAAAAGAAAAGATATGAAAAAGCGTGTAATTATTCTTCCAAGATAGTTTTATCATTATTATTATTTCTATTCAGTATGTCCTGCTTCCAGCTCCCGGTGTAGCGGCTTTATCATTTAGTGGAAGATGTGGCACCCAGCTTGGTTTTTATCCGAATGTTCCATATTGCTCCTTGGGGGGGGGTTCCTTCGTCCGGGAGAGGGATTGAACCTTCTCCATCAATTGAAGAATTACTAACAATAGCAGTTTAATCGATGGGACACTGAGTAAAAGCCAGAATGACCGTGACATGTATTTTAAAAAACATTTTAATGGCATTTCCTGTTTTGTAGTGTTTAAGTAATACTTTAAATCCCTCCCCCCGATACACTGAATGGATCCCTCCACACTCGCAGCTTCACTGTAAGGAATTGTCGCAGCAGAGTTCAGTGGAAAATTATCAACGGAGACTATTATTAGCTCAATATCTAAAATAAACGCTTCACATCTGGGGGGAAATGTGGAGACTTGGACAGAAATAGACTAAATAAACACTTCTACGATAACAAACGTGATTTAAAAGTTATTCTGGAATAGGCTAGGGCATCCTGTAGGCGACAGTTTTCCAGGCTTACTTGTAAATACTGTGGGCAATGTATTTTAAGTTACATTATACAACAGTATACAACATGTTATTCCTTGTAATTGAAACAGCATCATTATATCAAGTGTATATATATACAAGTCCCTGTAATATTGCTGTACAAATTGCTTTGTAGAATTAAGTATTAATGACGTAGACATAAGCTCCTTTCAATGCTTTCCCGTATAAGTCTTCTCTTTCAGCCTCGGCACAGATGCACACTGGTCCATCGGCATCAATAGCAGTAACTTCTCTTGCCCTGGTTAAAGTGACACTGAAGGCGGGATGGTGTATATGTCAGCAATTCAGTGAGAAGATAAATAATTAACTGAGTGCGTTTGCCTCTGTGTGTGTGTCTTCCTGAAGCCTGACACCTGTTTCTATAAGCACATGGAGTGTTTATCTTGACCTTAGAGTGGGTACAATACAGGAGGGGGGGATTGGAGGCAGTGATATAGCAGTCTGAGGTTGCTTTTGTTGCTGCTGCCAATGTGCAACTCAATACTGAAACAAAGCTGTGGATGGTGGACTGTGCGGATGGAAAGGAAAACAGTATTCTTTAAATAACATACCATATTACTTCAGGCTTCTGCAGGTCAAACAATTTCAGAAGTAAAACATAATTTTTATTTAATTACGGGGTGACCATGCTTATATTACCTGACTATTACATAAATATAGACCTCAAGTAATGTGTAGTAGGAAGTAGTAGGAAGAAGAAAGCATACAAGTGTCTGGTTAAAACAAACAAGTGGACCCTGATAGTCTCATAATCGAATAACCTTTTTCACTGGGATTTATTCTTGGTGTAACAAGGTTTTAAAACTGAATATTTTCAGTAATGACAGTTCAAATAGATAGATGAGGAAATAGCATAAGCTGTGTGTGTCAGATAAGACACAGAGTTGTGTGCATTTTGCTGTCAGTTTTAAATATAGTACATATTTTTTTAAGGTGACTACAGAAGAGCTGGGTGTAGTCATGCAGAGAGGGAAGCGTTCTCCTTTTCTGCAGAAATGTAATGATCCACTAGAGGTCACCAACAGTTTTGGAATCTGCCACTACTCCAGCTTGGGTAAGTATTCCTGCCTTGAAGCTGAAATTAGGCTGATGGGCATCTTTTAAAGGAGGAGACCGGGCTGTTTATTTGCTGTAGGAGTGTTTCTATGCACAGTCCTCTTTGCTGTTTATTTATTTATTATTATTGTTTGTTTGTTTGTTTCATTTGTCTTGTTCATGCATTGCTTCAGCTGTCTTATTTCCTTTGTGTTTGTCTGCATTGCTTCACTAATGCCTCATTAGGTTTACCTATAGCTGATTGCTTTCATCTGTTTTTAGCTACACCTTTAATTACTTGTCAACACAAATGTTAAATCAAACAATCATATGGCTGTAACCTAATGAATTTAGCCATGCAGACATGGTGAAGACGATCTGCTAAAGTCCAAACTGAGCTTCAGAATAGGAAGAAATTGATTTAAGTGACTCTGAATGTTGGATGGTTTCTGGTGCCTGATGGATGACTATTTCAGAAACTGTTGATCTACTGGGATTTTTCCACACAACCATCTCTAGGATTTACAGAGAATGGTCCAAAAGAGAAAAATATCCAGTGATCAACAGTTCTCTTGATGAAAATTTCTTATTGATGTCAGAGATGGGAGGAGAATGGCCAGACTGCTTCAAGTTGACAGGAAGGCAACTGTGACTCAAACAACTGCTCGTCACATCCAAGGTATGCAGAAGAGCATCTATGAATGCACAACACACTGAATCTTGAAGCAGATTGGTTACAGCAGTAGAGGCCAACACAAGGCATCTCTCCTGTCTACTAAGAACAGGAAAGTGAGGAGATAATTTGCACTTGGGTTCACCAAAACTGGTCTAATGAGCTTCTATTAGGGCAACTTTGAGATGTGGTGGAAAAGGTGATTTGCATCATGGTTGTGCAGCAACTCTGTGATGGTATTATGTTAATATAGACGAAAATCTCAGAGGAATGTTTGGTTTCTTCACTAATGCAAATATTAGCTCATCTTTCAGAGGCTATCCAGGTTGCCTTAGTCTCCAGAGTGATTAGCAGGTTTATATGCAAAAACACAAAATAGAGACAGAGCAATAGAAATGAAATATACTACTATTACTTCATCTTACTGGGTCATCATTAATCTGTGAGTGAACCATCAGAGTTTCATGCTATTATGAAAGTTTTGGGTTATTTGAAGTTCAAGTCCTCACTTGTTCCCAAAATGAACACATTGCTTCATGAATCTTTTGACCCTCTGTTCTTCCTCTTTCTCTGGAAATTTTACGTTCTGGATGAATTGTCACAAGCGTCAGCCCACTGCTAAAATATCGATCTGTCTGTCCTTACATTAACTAGAGTGAGGGACATTGCTCCACTCTATAGACCTCTGTCAATATTTAAGGAACACGAGCCACTGATATCAAGGTTTATAATATGGGGTTATTCCATGAAAAACCAGTGAGGGGTCCCCTCGCAGAATCAGCTGATTTTATTTTTTTTATTTTTTTTACAAACAACTCTGTCATATCTGGAATTTTTAAAGAAACTACGAGCCTCAGACTGCAGCTCTTCAATTAATGGGTGTGATCACATGCTTTTATTTTTAACTGAAGCCAAAATCTGACATAAATTCTGTTTATACTTTGAGCATTTTAATTATTGCATATCATCACCTTGGTTTGCAGGAAAATACAGCAAATAAAGTTCAGCTTTTCATCTTTTGAGTTTGATTGTATTCTTCCCTTTTTGTGGAGAACCTGTGCCATTTTCCCTTTTTATGGCAAGTCTCAGAGTATGTGGATGAAATGCAGAAAATGTTTTTAGTAATGACATTTAAAACATTTTAAAAGATACTGATTTGATTGAAAAAAAAAAAAGAGAAACATATGCAGGCTTATTGGACATTTTGCAAGTGGAAAAACGATTCTGCACAAAGTACGTGATACACTGATAAGCTGCTTGTGTTCTTTGCACTACCTCACTTTCATTTGTACTGATAATGGCAGTGCTGAGTAGGCCTTTCTAGAAATGTCTGGGTGCAATAAATGTGTGCGAGCTGACTAAAATACCCCGTTAATGCAGTGTTAAATGTGTTTTTAACTTGAATATGTAATATTACAGATTTTGCAATTGAACTCAAACAAGCAAACCACTTTCAGAAGAGAAGTACATGACATTTGTAGAAAAGAACACACGGGAGATCGTGAGATTTCCTGACAGATTTTTTTTTCTTTCTTTCTTTTTTAAAGATTCAATATAAACAACGCATTAATGATTTCTCAGTGGCAAATCCAAAAACTTAAAATGCATTACCTTTTGTGCTGGTTCTTGTGCCCCATTGTTGCCCCAGTTTCAGACTGGTTATGAAACATTGTTACCTTTGCTGTTGAACATATCACAGCTATTCATCTCTACAGTAAAGGTTTTTTTTTACAGAAACTTCTACAATTGTACAACATTCTGCAGTTCCACTAGTTCACATTTTAATATTGTAGTGTACATCCCCACAGACACAGCTGCCGTGGAAGCAGAAGAGCATCGTATCAAGAAGTCTTGATGCATGCTCAATCATTCAAGTAAGTAAATCCCAAAAAGGGGAACATTTGCCCAAACACCCTGGAGAGGATAAAGGAAAGAAGGGCAAAGAAAAGCCACTTCTTTGCACCACCTTTATTTCTAGATTTTTTTCACACACATTTGCCCCAGCTCTCCTCAATAGTTAACCTTATTTGCTCTCAGTAACAACCTTTCCTCTTCACAGACAACCACCACCCTTCTTAATGAGGAGCAGCTGTGAAGGACCTGAAACCTAAAGGCTACCTACAGATTTTTAAAAACACAATAAATATTCAGTAAATAATTAAACTCTTCTGTGCAAACGTTTTTCATATGCAAATCTATGCTCAAGGTGCAATGCTGAATAAAGTGCTAGATGAGTATCGGAACAGCTAAGACGCATTTTCTCTAAACACAGCCATGGCTTTCAAACTCTAAAACATGCTGTGGCAAAAATTGGTCGACTCCCAAGGATCGGTTATGCTGTTAAGTGCCAGGAGGATTGCCATGATTTATACATCGGTGAAACCAAACAACCTCTGGCTAAGCGAATGCCACAACACAGAAGAGCCAACTCTTCAGGCCAGGACTATGCAGTCTATTTACACCTACAGGCCAGTGGCTACTCTTTCAGTGGTGCTGAAAGGTACTGTTTCTAAGTTTGGGAAAACCTGCAGTCAGCTGAGACTGAAAAAGTCACTTAGATGAGTGACAAAACGCTATGTCAACATGATTGAGCATGCATCAAGATATCCTATACATAATCTTTCTTCAGAAAACTCCTATACAAAGCATTGTGCATTACCTGTACTTTAATTCACACCTATGACACTGATATACCAATAGAATAATCTATGGTTTGTGTTTGCTCCTTTGAAAGGGGCCAAAATGAAAAGCTAGTAGTAAGGTTATACTTGGAGCTATAAACTGTTCTGTCAGAAACAGCATTAACCTGACAGCAACTGGTATCAACTCTCTTCAGTAATACTGTTAAATATCAACCATTTATATGCTAGTTAAATAACATAATTTTTATAAACATAACTCAGACAGTCAAAAAGCTTCATGGTGCAACTGAACAATGTAACATAGAGCGGAGCAAATATATCACTAGGGCCAAAACTGGACGATATTTATTTAGCCAGTGTTTGTTTATTTGCTCATGTATCGGTGTTGGTATTAATAATAGTTGATAAATGAAAATTTTGGTCTTCATGCAAATAATGCAAAAATTCTTGCACATGGGAATCTTTTATATCTTTTATCTTTTTGTATATGTGATACATTTTGTCCTACTGGAATGGTTCTATCAGTGGGGTTAGGTTGATCTAAACTGCTATCTGCTACTGACAAAGCTGACGAGCAATATAACTTTAACTGATTATGCTGGTTTATGACACAGCAATATTCTGAGCATGACTTCATTGTCTGGACTTTTAACCAATGTTTAAACCATAAGATTGACAAATAGGTCAGTAAACAGCAGAAGAGTTCAGCGCAAACTGTATTACACAATTGACAGTGTTGCAGGGTATTTTTTTTTCAATACAATATTTTTTTATTCATAAGTAATATTAACATTAATGGTACTAATAATAATAACAATGACATGTAATGACATATAAAGGACTGCATGTTAGACACAGGCGATGGTTAGCTCAGTCTGCTCACAGAAAAAGCTCCTGGTTGGGGTCTTTCTCTGTGAGTGTGCATGTTCTCCCTATGCCTGCATGGATTTCCTCTTGGTACTCTGGTACCCACAAACAAGAGATATGCTTGTTTAGTTAACTGATGACTGAAGAACAAAGAGACCTTCTGCCATTTTGGGCTATTTTGCTGAAAATGACAGGAAACTGCAGCATCACATAAGAGTACGCTCTAAAAAAAAAAAAAAAGCCCAAAAAATATTTTGTGATTTTTTTCCTTTTCTACTGAAAGTGTGTGTTTTTTTTCATATATGTTGATATAAAAAAAAATAGAAAACTGAATAATTAAATAGCACAATACAAAAAACACAGTTTTACAATAATGTAAAACACAGCCTTACAGATAAAGGAACACCAGGAGATTTCTATATAAGTAGACTGAGCAGGAGAATAAAGCTATAATCAAAGTCTAGGCTGATTTAAACCCTAAAAAAAAGTTCCATGATTAAAAATCTACCAGTAATTTAAAAAAATATTTTTCCAGTAACTGTTATTTTTTTCAATGGATTTGCACTTTTTGCATCTGGATTTCTTTTCAAATAAAACAGCACAAAGCGCAGGCAGCTTATAGGTACTTATAGACAGATAAACATGGCAAACTAGGAAACAGGGCAGGACTACAAAGAATCCAGAAGAATCCATAACTGCACAGATTACATGATGATACCAAGTGTGGCCACATCGTTTCCTCTTAACTATTACACCCCCACAAAGATACTGATAGATGAATTTTCCCCCAAAATGTATTACTGTGGAAGAAGACCTGATATTTTCTGAATACACTGATGGAGTGATCATTACAACATTCAAAGCTTATGTTGAAAACTACTAAGTACCTCAATCCATACTGTTTATTGGGAAAATTGATTCACTAACAGGATCCTAGACTACATTGTAACATCTTAAAAGAAAGAAAGAAAGGTGTTTTCCTTCTCTGAATTCTTTGTCTCGTTCTTGACCTGATTATATCTTCCATATAGTATGCAGACTCCAGAAGCTGATTAAAAAACAAAGAAATGAATGGAATGGTTAATTATAAAGTCCCTGTTACCTGCAGAACATTAAACTAAGACAAAGACACACTGGATTAAAGAAAATGGGGAATTTATAATAATGTAAACATAAGAGTATTTTGCATTAAAAACAGTGACATTAGTAAGAATGAATTTTTCTATTTGTCATATTACTGTTGTGTGCGTTGCTGGTTTTGTGCAAAAACACCAGAAACAGCTACCACTAAATATTTGAAGTATTTCAAATATTAGCCAATATGTTTTATAAGGTTATATAGTTTGAGTACTGTTACTTATATATACATTGGTAACCTTTTTAAAGTACACAGACTTACATTAAGAATCGTTTTGGTGATTCATGTTGTTTAACTGCTGAACAGCTAGAAAAAGTCCAGTCTCAAGTACTTAACAGGACTTTACACAGAAAACTTGCAACTTAGAAGATCATATAGTTTAATTCAGTTAGAATATTGTTATTACAAAAGAAAAAATAAATAAGCTTTAAATTTAAAATGGAAAAGGACAAAAGTGTTCGCTTTAAGCTCCCTTTGGACTCTGTGTTAGTTCAAACATTATCAGCATCCAACAAAAAGTACTGATCAGGATATATATTGCAACAGACCATTACACAATGTTTAGATGTAACTCTGAGATCAGTGCACAAATAAAAAAAAAAGACAATTTCATGTTTTCAAGTATTTGTATAGTAATGGGAAATGTTTAATATAGTGCAATATAAATGATTGAAGTAAACACCATTTACAAAAAATAATAATAATGCTTAAGACAGCTCAAGGTTATTGCTGTTTATTTATTGCATGTGCCTTTCATGCCACAAACAGAATAGCAGACCCTATTCAAACAACTAATCAAATTTTGCAGGAACCTTTGAAACTTTGTAGCTCAAAGTTCAGTGTCCCAACCCAAATCAAGGTCTGCAAATGTTTTTGCTGTTGTCATTTTTGGGCTGTGGAGCAGAAAAACAAGCATCTAACTTCATTACGCTGTAAGTATTATTATTTTTGTTGGTTGGTTGGTTGGTTTTTGACTGTAAAAAGTAAATGTAAAGCAACATTGCCATTTTAAACAATGTGTATAGTGCAAATATGTACAGGAGTGCATTTATTATGTTATATAATCTAAGATTTTTTGCTAACTTAAGTGTTTTTACGGCAGTTTTTACCAATCACTGCAGCCTAAAATGAAGCAAGTAACACTAGACAATTAATGCTACCTTTTTAATCTTGAATTTTTTCAATTTTAATGTGTGCAATCTCTCTGTCTATGAATCAACTGGAGTATTTTAGAGTGTAGAATTGCTCATTAAATCTATGCCTTTATACGCATTCACAATCACTAACTGGAAAGTGTAAGAAATAATATGAATTGTTGGTGGTGGGTTATTAGCACACTATTAAGAATGTAACAGCGTGAAAAATAAAAACAACGCGAAAACTAATTAGTAGCTATTAGATGATCTCTTAAGACTAACCCTTAATATCCAATCAGTGAATGACAAACCACATTAATAAAAGAAGATTTTTTTTAACACAATACATCCGTTTTCCATGTCTCGTCTTTTAGCTCTAAGTGTGTTTTAAACCCTTTTGCCTTTGTCCCTCCACACACAAGAGGGTCGGGTGGACTTTGAGCATTCAAAGAATTGTCTGTGCCTCCCAGTCTCCCAACAGGGCCCACCTGAGAGTATAAAAGTCTCAAGCTGAAGTACAAAAAAATCAGTCTCATTTCGGAGTGCTCGTTGACCCAAAAGGAGGGGGCTTCAACGAACCAATCATGGGGGACTCAAAGCTCTGCCTTTTGCTGCTCCTCAGTACATCTGCCTTGACTTGTGAGTAGTTCCTAAATTCTTTCAGTTTAAAAAAGTATTTTTTACAGCGTTAAAAAGGTTGCAATAGATATCAGTGTACTGTAGTCTTTGCAGAATTGTTGAATGAAGGTTAAAAAAAACATGCAACAAGTACAAAAATTGGGAAAACACAAAACATCTGATGGTACTCACCTATGTGTAAATCCTTGCTAGGTTATTATTAGGCTTGGTAGATGGGTTTAAGTTGTAGTGCACTGCGTTTTAGTTGTATTACAGGTGCTAAAGCAAATGATTAATCTTTGTTTTCCAGTTGCACAAGATCGGGATCAACCAACCTGTCTCTGTAAGTTCATTTTGATGTTGACATCAAGTTTGCACAGTAGCAGTAGTTTCCAAAAGATAACTAATAAATGATTTCTCATTACTCTAATCTCATCTCTCCTAGTGGCTCAAAGGTACAAGAGCCTACACAAGTATGAATACCAATATGAAGCTGAATCTCTGAATGCTATCAACGGAGCCTCACATCTCAAGAATGGACACAAGGCTTCCTGCAAGGTATGAGAAACACCTCACGATGATGCTAAATCATCAGTTTTCCCCTTTCCAATCCATGTATTTCAGAAAAAGAAATTTCCCTCCTCTCACAGGTTGAAATTGAAGTGCCTCAGACTTGTAGTTTCATTGTGCGCACTACTGGCTGCAGGCTGAGTGAAGTCGTTGACACGGACACACAGGGTAACCCTGTGTTTGCCAACAGCCCCAGCTCTGATGCCTTTGCTGCTGAAATGGAAAAGTATGTAATTTCTCCATGATAATTTAAACCATTGAAAAAAAAAAAAGTGGTATATTTGGAGACTGTGCACTGTTTTTTAAAGGTATCCCCTGAGGGTCGTGATTGAGGGTTTGTATGATGTGAAACTGTACCCTGAGGATGGTGAAACAACAACTGTCCTGAACTTTAAGAGGGGTATCATCTCTGCACTGGCTGTTCCTGTGCTGGAAGAAGACAAGAACAAGAATATGGTACAACACTTTAACAACATTAAACCACATTTTATATTTATTAAAAATGGTTTCGTAATCATATATTATACATCTTTATTTAGTTCCTCTAATCTTTACCATATTCGCTGCAGCCTACAATTCACGGCAACTGCAAGACCCACTACACAGTCAATGCTAGAGAAGACATTGCAACTGATGTCAGCCTAAACAGGGATCTGTCCAGATGTGACAAATTTGTCCCAATGAGAGATCACACCAGCCCCTTGGCTCTTATCACCGGCATGGTAAGGCACCCAAAGACAAGCTGTGAGCTGAAAACTTTAAACACTATGACAAATCAAAAGAGAAACTCTACCTTTGTTCGTTGTACTGTGGTATTAATGTGTCTTAACACACTGGTGGTTAAATTTGAGCTATAATGGAAAGAAAAGCCGAATTGAGTATCTTTTAAAAAAAAAAAATTGTAATGCCTTTACTTTTGCAAAAGATTACACAAAAATGTGCCAACACAAATATCCACAATGCTAACATCCTCATCTATAACTTTTAAGCACTACCCTCTTGCTCAGCTGATCAGAAGCTCCCAAACCTGCAATTACAGGTTTGACAATGAGAAAAAACACATGACCTTTGGGTCCTGCACCGAGAACCACATCCTCATTCCCTTCTCATATAAGTAAGTCAAACCTTGTACTAGACTCTATTGAATGCTCTGCTATGTAAGTACACACAGGGATATGCATTTGTTTTGTTTTTATCCCTGTTTTCTATATTTAAGGAGAGAATATGGAGTTGCCAATGTCGGAAAGCAAGAGCTCACCGTGGTTAAAGTTTCTCCTCACAATGACAGAATCTTTGCTCACGGTAAGCCTTTTCTGTTTAATTTGCTTTGTTTTGATTTGTTATAACCACAATGTAGTGCAGACTCATGATAATCTTTTTGTTTGTCTGCTAAGGTGTCATTGTCAAGGATCTCCACATGGAGGCTGTTGAGGACAAGAGTTTTGTACAGGATAAAGATGCAGTTCTGAATCTCCTGAGAGAACTGGACACTCTGTCTGAGAACGAGGGTGAGAAGAGAGCTCCCCTGTTCCACAAGCTTGTCTCAACGGTCCGTGGAATGAAAACAGAAACCTTGAGCGCGGCACTCCCTGAGGCTCTTGCGGTATCCCGAGTCCTCACCTACCAGGTACTGGCTCAATGTGGAACGCCTGAATGCAGCAGTGCCATCATGAAGATCCTCAGGACCTTTGACACCAACACTCTTGAGGTTGATGCGACTGTCTTTGCTTTGGGACTCGTGTCCAATCCTTCTGCACTCTTGATCCACGATATGCTCGAGATGGCCAAATACAAACCCAGCAAGCCTGTCATGTATGCTCTGAGCAATGTTGTAAAGAGGTACGCAAATTAAATCAGACTTTATTCAAGGGAAGATTTATCAATAATATTTTACTAGATCTTTCTTTGTGAAATACATTTTAGAGGCTAAATGTTGTGTTTTTTCTTTTAACAGGTTTTACAAGTCTGAAGGAAGGCAAATTCCTGAGATTCACTCTGTTGCGGAGTTCATGGCTTCCCAGTTGGGTGATTGCTCTGGAGACAAAGACAAAACTTTTATGACACTCAGGGTAAGTATTCTGCCCATAACTTCAAATTAAAATACTGTTACTGTAGAAATAAAGTTAGAGAATTACTTTTATGATAATTATGATTGTTTGAAGCAAAAATATATCAATACATATTGAATCTTGATGATACAATGTTTTTATTAGCTAGGTGGTTGCTAGGCAACAATGATTACAATGTAACATCTGATATTGAACCTTTAGGGTTCTCAGCTGTACCTGTCTGCCTATTTGTTTTCTCAACTCCTGATTGTGTTGGAGTAGTTCGCGACTACAGAAGCAAGCAAACACACACAGACACAGATTTCATGTATTATAGCAAAATAAACAGAAATCAATGATATACATTTAAAGGGTAGATCCTTTGGAGCAACACGCTAAAATTGCCCATTACAAAACAAGATATCATAATCTCACCTGTAGAGCATGTTGAAGCATGCATGAATTTTTATTCTTCTTCATGTGTTGATTATTTGCTTTACTTTTTATCTTAGGTTATTGGAAACATGGCTCCAGCTGTGGTACCTGCTAGTCCAGCACTCAGGACTGCTGTGATCAACTGTGTGAACAAACCTACAGCTTCTCTGGCCGTGCAACAAGCTGCAATTCAAGTGTACAGGCTGACCCCTCTCCCTGAGGAGGTAACCTATTTTTAAAAAAGTTTATTTTAGAAATTCTTGAAAAAGTAGTTCTCAAATAGTTACCTAATCACTTGCAGAAATTGTTTATTTGAAGAATTTCAGTCAAGATTTACCGTGCAACAAAGCACAGATAGAGCACTAGTGAAGAGTTGCAACTCAGTGTAGCATCTGATATCACTGATAACAAAAATGTATTATAAAAATTATCACATAGCAGGAGTATTAAATGAAATTTTTATGAAATTCGACAAAGTTCTGTGCGAACTTACAACATACATGTTTCCCTTGGATAACATTATTAGACAACACTACATACAATTTCATTGCTATGCAGATGACACCCAGCTTTATTTATGGATAAAGCCAGATGACACATGACTTGTAATGTTTTCTCCTGAATTTACCTTTTGACCAGGATATGTCCTTCAGTGTGAATATTAGACAAATATCTCAGACCTCTTTCTGCTTTCATCTGTGCAATATCTCTGTAATTAAAAATATCCTTACTCAGAATGAGTTGGGATACATACACTGTGAGCACTTCTTCACAATTCTACTCATCTCTTTTGTCTTTCTACATCATGGGCATGAATGTCATGTTAATTTTATGAGTTTAATGATTCCTTTAAATGCCAATAAACTACCAAAAGTATATTTGAGGTGCATCTTTCTAAGGGACATTTAATCAAATATTTATTGGGGTGTATTTATACTTGTATGCATATGTTTGATCCTGTGTAGATAATAGAAAATCTGAAATAAATTCAAATTTGTGTCCCCAAATCTTGTTTTTTAAAGACTTGAAAGATGTATGTTGTACATTCATTCCACCCTGGAAAAAGAACATTTCAAAGAAAGCATTACAAGTCCCAAATTACTGTGACATTCATGCCAATAACGAGTACATGTAAACTTTTAACCAACACTCTACCAATGCAGCATGTCATTAAATTTGGTGTCCTTTCAAGTCAGACCCATATAATTTATTTATTTATTTATTTTTTTACACTAATTTTTTTTTATGTACTTTGGGCACAGGGCAGAGAGGAGTTTATGCAGGTTCTTCTGGACAGCACTAGTCCCATGCAAAAACGTATTGCTGCATATCTGGTACTTATGAAAAATCCTCAGCTAAGTGAACTTGCCCGGGTGCAGAATGCCTTGCCCAATATACAGGACCAACAAGTCAAGAGCTTTGTCATCTCCCACATTACCAACATTTTGTCCTCATCTGGGTCAGAGACTCAAGCGTAAGTGAGAATTATTGGTAATTAGAAAGTTGTTATTCTAATTCGGTGACAATAACTCGACTATTTTTTTCTACAGGCTGAGACATAAGCTTCAGGATGCCATTCAGGGTAATGAGATTGGGCCCATTATGGACCCCACAAAGTTCTCTCGCAACTATAAGTTTGGATCTTTGGAGGGCAATATGATCTTTGAGGGTACAAGCTACCTGCCTAAGGAGGTCATGCTTGAAATGACTCTCAAGGCATTTGGCTATGACATTGACATGGTGGAGGTAATGATTTTGGGCCATTTACTGCAAATTGAGACACTGCTTTGAAATGTTCGGTTTAACAGAATAAATCTGTCACCTTTGAAGATCGGTATGGAGGGGACAGGATTTGAGCCAACTGTTGAAGCTTTGTTTGGAGAAAATGGATTCTTCCCTGACACTGCCATGCAGACTATGTATTTTGTGTCTGACAACATGCCACAAAGGATCCGCGAGGTCATGCAGAACGTGATCCCTGCTTTCAAGGCGGACCGGATAAATAGACAGGTATTTCAGTTGGACACCTTTCACCACAACCTAGAAAACCCTGTAGCTAGCCTGGCCCCAGCAGTCAGTGCAGGTGAGGGTAGCTTAGCCACCATTCGCCCTCCCCCAGCCGACTGTCCCGAGCAGCCATAGAAAACAGGCTGGCTAGGGGACCACGAGGAGGAAACTTGATCCTAAACAGAAACCTACACACACGTTGAGGAACAAACTGTGGATATTGGTGAATCTGTTTTGAGAAGTGTGATGTTAGAGACACCTGCAGCAATAGTCAGTTATCTTCCTGGGGCCAGAGCAGGCGACATTGAAGGAACCCTGAAACTGCTCTCTAAAGACAAACGTAGACTCAGTAAAATTATAATTTATTGACTCCCAGTTCCATAAATTTGACATCTGGTGTGTAACGTTGCTAACACATGTTGGACTCTAGCTTTCTCTGTTTCCCTCCCCAATCAGATTAGGAGTGACATGTTTAGCTACATGTTGTCCTTAAATTGCCCTCTATCTGAGTGGTGTCCATAAAACAACGTGCGTTTTATAGACAATTAAGAAACTTTCTGGTGAATACCTGGTCTTGTTAGAAGGGATAGCATCCATCCCGCTTCAGACAAAGCAACTCTGATTTCTAGAAATCTGGCTAAATGTATTAAATCCCCAAAAACATGACTATGCAGAATTTAGACCAGGAAGTAGAATTGCAGTGTACACCAGTCTTGGTCAAGTTACTTGAAAAAAGTAATCAGTAACAAATTACTCATTACTTCCCCCAAAAAGTAATCCCGTTACTTTACTGGTTAATTATTTTCAAAAGTAATTAATTACTTAGTTACTTTTTAAAAACACGATTTACAACCTGAATAGGTGATAAAGCGATAGATCTTTCAGCCCAATTCTACTTTTTCTGCATAATCCATCATATAAAATGTAATCAAATGGAAAAGTCTCTTTTTAAAACTTGTTTTATTAGTTTTAATCTTTTAAAAATTGTAATTATATGCAACATTCTCTGACTGGAAGAAATTTGTTTAACATTTAAACCTATTTTCTGCACATTCCAGCACATAAAATAAAATAAAATATTTTTTTGTGTTTACACTCACTCTTTCAAATAGATGCAAGTAAAACACAACAGAAAATAAATAAAATCAAAGACTCAGCGGTCCTGTTGCTCTATTTTCACCTGTAAAGCAGGAGTAGGGTAGGCGGAGGTTTACCCTGGTGCAGGTGTGCCGCTGCAGGCAGTTGAAGAATCCGCGAGTTTCTCTGTGAATTTCCCATTACGTCGTAGCGCACTCAGTGCTTGCTTGGAAGTTTAGGGGGTTTTTTCGCAGTAAAAAGAAGTTTTCTTCCCAGGCACAACAGACACTAATGTTTTTGTCACTTTTTGTGGAATCAAACTCAAAATAAGGTCAGTACTTCCACGCTTTAAACGCTGCATGCTCATACTCTCTCCCACACTCGATATATTATCCATTGTTGATCTGCACACAGCTGTTATCACGAACGTCGCACTCGCTTATATCACTGTAATGAGATATTCTCGCAAAAAAAAAAAATCACGGTTTTAGTAACGCTGTAACGCAGTAACGCAGTGTGCTTATGGGAAAGTAACAGTAATCTAATTACTTTTTGCAATAGTAATCCCTTACTTTACTCGTTACTTGAAAAAAGTAATCGGATTACAGTAACGCGTTAACGCCCATCTCTGGTCTACACACATATCTGCATCTTCTCTCCTCCTGTTCTCTCCACCCCATCCCTATACCCCTTGATACTGTTGAGCACAGTGTTGTATTAAAAAGATTACAGCATTCTGTAGGAATTAAAGGTACTGTGCCACAGTGGTTTGAATCATATCTATTAGATTCCAATTTGTTTATGTAAATGGGGAGTCTTCTCACACGCTGAGGTAAATTACGGAATTCTACAGGGTTCCATGCTAGGACCAATTCTGTTTACATTACATTGCTCCTCTTAGGTGTAGCATACATTTTCATTACTATGCAGATGATACCCAGCTCTTTCTATCCATTCCCTACTTCTAAACTGATGTAAAACTTAAAAACCTTAGAAAAATGGTCTCTAATAAGATAACTGCATGAATGGCATTGACCTCCAGTGACACTGAGGACTCTTATGGTAATTTCTAACAAGGATATGTCCTTCAGTCTGTATATTAAATAAATATGTAGGACTTCTTTCTTACATTAGTGCAAGATCATTAAAAAAAATAGGAAAATCCTGCCCCAGAGTGATGCTGAAACACTAGTTTATACACTTATTTCTTCTTTCCTGGGCCTGGTTTCTTCCGGTTACAAGGGAAGATTTCCTTCCCACTTTAGCCAAGTGCATGCTCAAAGGGGTTGTTCGATTACTGGAGTTTCTCTATATTAGGGTCTCCACCTTATAATACCTTACAATACACCTTGAGACCACTGCTGCTGTGATTAGGCATTATATAAAAATTGAACTGAATTGAATTGAAGAGCAATCTGTTTTACGTTAGTCAGACTTTAAATTAATTATGAACTCTTTCAGTGGGTAACTTTTTAAATTGTTTGCCTATATTTTGGCCTCCTAGAACCTGATGAAGGAGATCGGACAAAATCTCAACAAACTGGTGAGAGAGCTGAAGACCATGCAGTCTCCAGAGGCAATGGTTTATCTGAGACTTTTGGGAAATGAGCTGGGATATCTGAAGACCAATGAAATGGAGGAGATAGCCTACTCTGCTGCTACGATGGTCAACAACATGTTAAAGATGTTCCCAACTGATGTAAGATAAAGTTAAAGGACATTCACAGTGAGCAATCAATTGCTAATGATTTAAAGATTCTATTATACGTGTGTTTTTATTTTCCACAGTTAATTAGAGCACTAATGGTGAACTCTGACAACACAATCTTTGCCCACTACATCTTCATGGACAATGAGTTCTTCCTGCCTACTGTCACCGGTGTGCCTCTGAGGATTGCACTCTCTGGTACTTTTACACCCGGTATCAAGGGTGGACTGAGGATTGCTCGTGACATGGTAATCCTCCATAAATATATTTAAATGCCACCTGTCATTTTTTTTCACCACATCATCACAGGTGTTAACCTTTCTCCTGTTTCCACACAGAGTGAAGTGACCTTCATGCCCTCTGCTGGTATTGAGTTTGCAACTCAGATTGGCTCTCACATCCCTGAATATGTCAACTCTGGATTAGAAATGCACACCAACATTTTCCATGAGAGTGGCCTGAATGCCAAGATCACCTTTGGTCGTGATAATATTAAGCTGACCATCCCTGCTCCAACAAGTCCAACAAAGCTCATCAAAATTACGTAAGCGAGAGCTAGACCTTTTATATATTATGTAACTTTTCTCCAATATGAATGCAGAGAAAACAGCTGATTAAATCTTATCTTGAATTATAAACTGGCCAATGTTTGTCAAAGTAAAATAAACAAAGCTTTGTTTATATGTATCTTTGATTAAATTCATTTAGGACAGAATTATATTTTTCCTTTGCTACAATTCCTACTTAGAAACAACCTTGTGGCTGTGACGGGATCAGAGGTGAAGACCATCCCTCCTATGGTGAGGGACAAGGTTGATGTTAGTGAGTGTAGTCCTGCCTTTGTGGGAATGAAATACTGCACTGCTCTGCAATACATTGACGCTTCCTCTCAGGAGACAGTGCCCTACTTCCCCCTCACTGGAGACAGCAAGTTTGTAAAATATTCTTAACCAACAGAAAATAACTGTGTCTTAAATGTAATTATTTCATAAATAAATACTGTCCATTTAACCTAACAGATATGTTGTGGAGCTGCACCCAACTGGTGAAGTTTCCGAGTACACAGCCACTATTGCCTATGAACTCCTCAGCGAGGCAGACAATGACCGGCGGAAAGTTGATTCCTTGAAGTTTATTCTAAAAGCTGACGGTAATGTACAATATTTGATTTTTTTTTTTCCTTTTGATTTGTTTACAGTTAAATCATAATTTTTTGGACAAAGACAACATTTTTATAAATTTGTCTTCTTACACCACCACAGTGGATTTTAAATTTGAATGCTTTAATTCAAAGGGTTTTAACAAGTTTTGCATTAACTGCTTAGAAATTGCAGAGGTTGTCATACATAATCCTCCATTTTCAACAGCTCAAAGTTGATTGGACAAACTACCATAACTGTAATCATCCACTTGCACTGTGAAGACCTGTACAATCAGTGGCAACCCTGCAAACCTGTCCCATAACATTGCCTCCAATAGGTTTTACATATTATGTGGCATGCTTTGGAGCTTTTTCTTTCCTTCCCATACTTTTCTCTTTCCATCATTCTGTTGTCCAACAAATTATGGATGTAACTGTAACTTTAGTCATTCAATTGGTCAACAACAGGTGCAGAGCCTACAGAAGCCACAGCAGTCATGATTTATAACAGAAGGAGGCATGTCATCAGTGCCGACATCCAGATCCCCGACTACGATGTGGAGGCTGGAGTTAGGCTGGGTGTTGTGGATGGAAACACAAAGGGCAGAGGAACTCACGCCATCTTTCTCAATTTTTTAAACAAAAATGTTCTTCAGCTCTCCCTGGTTGGTCGTGCCAAGTAAGAAAGCAACTACAGATCACACACACATATTTTTTTTTAATCTCACTGCTATCATTAACAGCAAGATGTATATGTTCTTTCAGTCTGAAGGCTATGAAGGAAGGTATGCTCCAAGTCCAACTTGTGGTCCCATCAATCAGTGCTGATGCTACTGTCACAGCTACAATGAAACGTGATGAAGAAGTGGAACTGGAGCTTGAGAGTGAAATCAAGGTCATGGATGCCAACTCTCAACAGAAAATCAATATCAAATATGGTAAATTGCTTTTTCAGTTACAGTGTTCTAAATGTCCCATCACAAGTTATTTAACAGTTGCATATTGTTGCTTTTTTGTATCAAGGTATGAAAAATGACATCCTCCTATCTGTAGAAATATCTGTCACTTCATCATAGTTAATAATTGCAGCCTAAAAAATTGTTTTACTGACCATTTAAAGGCAACTATGATCAAGACAGAGTGACCCATTTCTAATAGCTATATGCAGGTTATGATATGATCTTTAAAATAAACAATCTGAATTTGATTTTTCTCATAAAGTTGTTCTGGATTTTATTCAGTGCTCTCTTCTTTATCATTTTAGATGCCACAAAAATTGAGGTTGAGGTCAAGTCGGATGTGAACGCCAAGACCACCATGTTGCCTAAAGGCGACTTGATTAAAAATTATGGCAATGATCTTCTTGACATGCAAGTGGCACAAACTGACATGAAAGTTCGTCATATCTTCAAGAAGTTTGTGGAGGTACATACATATTTGCTCAATTATACAAGTGTTTTTCTTAAAAAAAACATGAACTCAAAAACATAGTACTTTATTAATCCTAGAGGAAATTTTGTAACAGTATAATAATGGTTATCTGTTTTTAGGCAGCAAACAATTACATGGAAAAGTATGGTGCTGATTTCCCTTACATTCAGAACTTCAGATTGCCTGAAATGCCAGAGATTTCCCTACCAGAGACACTATTCCTGAATACGTAAGTGTGTTAAACCTCATGGTAAATATTAAAACTGTCTAATTTTTCTCCCTAAACAACCAGATATTTACTTTTATCTTTTTAATAGTGAGGCAACAGCCATCTATTACATAAACAATAATCGCTTCACAATTGCTATCCCTGTGCCACTTGGAGGAAAGTCAACAGAAGAGCTTAACTTCCCACCAGCTTTGACCACACCAGGCCTGTCTCTACAGCAGTATGGACTGGAAATCCCCTCTATGGAGATTTCCATCCCAGAGTTTGTTGTTCCTGAGAGCATCACGCTATCTATTCCCTTGTTTGGTAGAGCTGAGGTTTCAACAGTGATGAAAAGCAACTTATATGACACAGAGGCCTCTGTGGCTTTCGGCGTAGACCAAGATGAATCACAAAGCTACTCAGCCAAGTTTGTCATCAAAGGAACCTCCCCAATTGACATTCTTTCAATAAAGCTTGAAGGTACTTCACACTGAAGATCACTGATAAATTTAAAGTTGCTAATGTGTAGTTCAAATGAAGTGCTGTTTTTTGTGTTGGAATAGTTTTCAAGAGATTCTTGATGTATATATGGATATTGTATACAAGCAAATGGATCTTTTCTGGTAAAGTAGTCACCATAGGGATTCTGAAGTTATTAGTCAGCAATTAAGCATTTTTTTTGTTTTTTGTCCTTGTGTGTGTTTTTTTAATCTAGGCTCTGGAAAAGTCGCCACTACCGATTCCATCAAAGCCCAATTTGAAAGTTCTTTGGCCCACAAATTCGTTGAAGCCAGGATTAGCATTGTTGAAGATGCAATCATCTCTGATGCAATTAATTTGAAAACAAACACCAAGATAGAAGCCAGAAGTCCACTTGGTTTCAGTGTTGTCACAGAGCACACTGGTATGGCTGGAATAAACCATGAGGAAATGTCTGTTGACAACAAATTTCAGGTGGCATTTGAAGCTGGACCCATTTATGGCAAGACTCTCTCAATCCAGTCCTTAACCATCTTCCCATTCAGGCCAGAAGTAAAGTTTGATTCTAATTTTCAGGTAGATTCCACACTTGTTAAGGCCCTGAATGTAATTACAGGAACCTATATCAATGGGGAAGTCTCAGTTGCGTCTAAAACCAGTGCCTTTGATGTCATCACTCACAATGCTGAGCTTTCTATCAGAGATAGCAGAGTGAAACTGATATGTGCTGCAAATGCCCTTGCTCTTGGCATGAAGATGCAAAATCAGATAGAAGCCTTTGCTGGTGCTGGTGAAGTCATCTTGAGGATGGAAACAAACACAGACTACTCTGAAAATCATGTTTACTCTTTGCTGACCGCCTCTCTTGATGTCAATGGTCTGGCTATAAATAGTGATGCCAATGTGAAGCTTCTTGAAAATGAGGCTACTCATAAGGTCATTCTGAGAATGAATAAAGATGGTTTCACCACAAAAGGAACAACTACTCTCCATAGCCCGCTGTCCATGGAAAACACCTTTGATGCCGAGGTTGATGCTACAAGAGCTACTCTAGCCATTACCAACAGGGCTGCGATGTATGAAATCAAGGTTGACAACACCAACAATTTTACCTTAACTCTCTCCGGCCTTAACTTCAACTCAAAGGCTGAAGCCTCTGCAAGGGATTATGCCTCTTACACTCATGATATCACCTTCGACCTGAACCCCCACAGTGTTTCTTCAAATGTTAACAACAATCTAAATCTCCTGAGTGCTAACTTTATTAATCAGGCACAGCTGCAGGTAGGGCTTGGCAAGATGGATCTGAGTGGAGTTTTGAAAGCCAACAATGGTGAAGAAGAGCTCAAGCACACCTATCAGATCAGTTATGGTGACATGAGTGCTAATGCAAAGTGCAGCACGACTGGAAAATTCCTTGGAACTCACATGAACCACAACACTGAAGTTGAAGTTGTCGGCCTTGTTGCCATGATTACCAATGATGTCCGCTTTCACTCACAACCGGTGCGCTTAAGCCACACTGTGCGTTGCAATATTGCTCCTTTTGATTTCAACTTGGATGCCATATTGAATGCTGAAGGAGATATGGCCATTTATGGAAGAGAGAGTGCCCAGATCTACAATAAGTTTCTCTTTAGAGCTCAGCCCATGGCTCTTGCCAGCTCAAATGAAGGCAGGGCATCCGTAACCCATCAACTGAATAATGGGTTTTCCCTTGAGACCACATTTGACAACAAGATGATTACTACTTTGTCACTCCAAGAGCAAAGGACTAGTTTTAAATTCAAGTCTAAAATGAATGAGCACACCTTTGATCAGAACATAGATGTTTATAACACTGCTGAGACAACTGGAATTGAGGTTTCTAGTACAATCCTTACAAACATTATTAACACAGCTTCCACAGACAACCAGGAGTTCACTGTCTCTGGCTTACTCAAATATGACAAGAACACAGATAGTCACATAATTCAGATTCCAAATCTGTTTGCCCTCCTGGAACACATCAAGGGATTTCTTTTGAATGTTGTAGATGAACTGCAGCACTACATCAACAATGATAATATAAGGGCTAAAGTTGAGGCTCTCCCGCAACATATAAGTGACCTACTTACTGAATTGAATATAGAAGGCAAGATAATTCAACTGAAAGAGCTTTTCAGTCATTTAATTCAGAAATATACTATCTCCATGAATGATGTGGAAACATTTTTGAGGAACCTAAATGTTACTATTAAGAAACTACTAGCTAATCTCTCTGTTTACATCCAGAACTTTGTTGATGCGGTGAATGAAACTATTTTTAGTGGCAATTTCCCTGAAACCACCATTCAAGCAATCCAGGAATGGCTGAATAACCTTAATGAGGAATATGATATCGAGCCCATTATTGAATATGCAACTGAAACCATAGGAGAAATCATTCAAGTCTTTGACTTGGAAAGACTAAAGGGCAGCAGCTTTGCATTCCTACATGATATTGCTGGCAAGGATGAAATCAAAGCCAAACTACAGTCAATCCTCAGAGGTATAAAAGAAACATTGGAGATTTTTGTTGCTGAGCTAAAGAGCTTCACGTCATCCTTAAAAGCTCATATCGAGTTATTAACGAGCTACATTCCCACGGAAATTGTCAGCCACATAACAGATTTTATTCAGAAAATTATTCAGGACTTTGATATTGTAAATAAGCTTAACACAATAACTTCCAAATTAAGTGAACTGATTGCAAAGCTTGAAGCTGAAAAAAATTTTCAAGCAATCTTAGATAAAGCTGTGGAGGTCGTGAAAAACATCAAGATTGACGAAACCATCACTAATCTCGCTACTGTCATAACAAACTTTTATCGTTTTTTAATGGATTGCCATGAGTTTACTATCCACTACTGGAAAAGAAATGAAGTAAAAGAAATAATTCAGGAAATTAACATGTTTATTGAAAGGATTGTGGAAGAGCTTCAATCGTTTGATTATAAAAACTTCCAGGACTTTGTTAATCTGTCTGTACAGATCATGAATGAGATTATTAGAAAACATGAAATTCTTCTTGGGGCAATAAGAGATTTTGTCAATACGGTGTTATTGTCTGTTCGAGACCTTTCAGAACACTTAAGAGAAATCAAAGTAGCTGAAGTTTTTAAAACTCTAATGGATATCTTCGATGAAGTTGTGTTTAATACTCTTAAGAGAGTTGCCCAACTTGTCAAAGACAAAATTACAAGCCTTGATATTCCAACTCAGCTTGACATCCCCGAGTTCACTATCTTTGGGTTACACATTGTTAAAGCCACCACAATCTCCACTGATGACATCAAGCAGAGAATTATTGAACTTATTGATTTAATTGTAAATTTTAAGATTAGCATGTTTGACATGGATGCTTTCTTTGGAGATTTGACGATGAACTACTTTCCTTCCATCCCTGAGGTAACCCTCCCAGAGATCACTCTTTCTCAGATCTCATTCCCCAAAATTCCACAAGTCCCTACAGAAAAACTTGCCAAGTTTCTTCAAGTCCCTGAAATAAGCTTTCCAACCATTCCAACTGAAATTGTAGTCCCATCTTTTGGTAAACTCTTTGGTGAACTCAAACTCCAGACTCCCATCTACACAATGGAGACATCTGCTGAGTTTAAGAACGCAACTGAGAATGCAATGACGCCTCAATTCAAGGGATTTTTCACTTCCATTGGAAACTCTCCAAATTTTGAAATTCTCAATTACAAACTAGATTCCACTGCTCGCATTGCAATCCCAAAAATGAGACGCGTTGTCTTTGGAGAGACAGTAAAGTTCAGGCACAATTTTCTTGGAGTTGAACATCAGGCATCTGTGACTCTCTATGGCCTATCAGCTCAGGCCCAAGCAAAGACTGGAATTAAGGTCACTACTAGACCTTACACTTCTACCTTTGTAAACACAGCCTTTATTGCTAGGGAAGGGGGAATGACTGCTTCTCTTGATACAACATACACACATTTAGTGGACATTCAATATGACAAGAATGTCATTCTCAGTAATGAGGTAGCTCTAAAACAGAAATCACTTGTTCGCCAAGATGGCTACACACTTACTCTAACAGCTGACAATACAGGAACGTTTAATGGTGATGACAGCCACAACAGCAAGTTAGAGTTGTCATTTTCTCCCAGCATTGTCACCATATCTTTCAGTGGTGACACAGACTGTTCCATGTTAAAGATGAAACAACATATTAGTGCTGAAGTTAGCACATTTTCCTACTTCAAGTTTAATGTTCGCAATGAAGCAGAAGCACCAATTATTAAGAACAGTCTTCTTGTTGCATCTGGATATGCAAACCTTCATGACATGAAGGTTGAGTTGAAAGCAAACAAAGACACAGAACTCTATGGTGCAGTCACTGGTAGACTTTCCAATGCAATAAGCGTTATAGCTCACCCTGGTGAGTTTTTCTTTGACTTTCAAAACAAAGGAAATGTTAAGGTCAACAGTTTTGAATTTTCGACTGCTAAAATAGAACTACAGAATGATTACTTGGCCCACATCAGTCCTGACAGTCAAAAGATGAATACAGTCATTCTGACTCGTTTTAACCAGTACAAAATCTTGTACAACTTCACTCTTGAAAATAATGTAAATGAAGTTGGAATCTTCGCTGCCATGGAAAGTGAGGCCAGTCTTGACTTTCTGAAATACCCCATCAGTATTCCTGAGATTGATCTGCCTTTTGTTGACTTTCATACTCCTGCCATCAATGATCTGAACTTGTATGATCAGGCTGGATTGGACAACATTTTGCCTACCACTGACCAGTCTCTGGATGTGAATACTAAGATTGTTTACCAGAAAAGCAAGGCAGCCCCGCTTGCTGATATGATGGGCTTGATCCAAATTCCCTATGTGGGCAATCTAATAACAGAACTCTCTGTCAAGTCTGCCATTATTAATCTGATTGCTAATGCCAGAATGTATACAGAAGATGATCTTGTGTTCCGTCTTGAAGCTACCACAACCTCTATGTTTGAGGACCTTCAAGTCAAACTTGCTGGCACTACTAGTCTTACCACCAAGAGGGGATTCAAGATGGCTAACTCCCTGTCCCTAGAAAACACTCGTATTGCAGGAACTCATGACAGCACCATCACTCTGAGCGCTGATACTTATGATACTGAAGTCTCTGTGGCAACAGTTGCAAATATTGCCCTGCCAATACTAGACATGCAAGCAAACCAAAAACTGGATGCAGACACAAAAACCAAAGCAAATGCTATTTCCACCTTGAGGATAAGTGGTAATTTGAATATTCCTGTGATCAAAACTGTTGGAAAGGCTGAGGCAGACCACAGTCTGAAGCTTGAAGGAACCTCTGATTATATTTCCATGGAGTCCTCTACTAGAGCAAACATGGATGGCACAGTCTATGAAGACTACTTTCTTTATGGAATGCTAGATAACAAAGCTAATGTGTTCCTGAATAAAGACGCCCTGCGCTCAACTTCTAAAGTTATTAGTGATACCAAGTTTAACCATGGTACAACCAAAGTCATTGATATGGATGTAAATGGGGATCTTTCCATTGAAGCCTCCATGAGCCATTTGTATGCAGTGCTGACGTATACTGGCAACAATGAGGCAAACCTGTTCAACTTCAATACCAAAGGGATTCATATTGCCCAAGCCAAAATGGATTTTGCACCAGCCTCCTTGACTGTTGATATTAACATTGACGTGTCTCAGCCAACCAACATGGGTGACTTTGCTCTCTCTGAGAAGACTGTTGTTGAAGTAACAGCTACCAAGCAGCACATCTTTACTAATTCTACGCTTGTCAGCCCACTGTACACTACAAGCATGGCAGCTGAAGTAGAAAGCCGTGCTCCTGTCATCAGAGCAGTTGCCAAGTCCTCTGCAACCTCTGCTTTTGTGATCTTGGAATACAACATGGATGGTGAGTTGATTAAAATTCCCTAAAAACTTCTGTCTTTATCTTTTTTTAAGCACTGTTGAGCACTAAATTTGATGCAATTTCTTTATATAGCTTCTTCTACTGTAAACTTTGAGAATGAAGCTTTCAACATGATTAGCCAAATCACACTGACACATGCTGACCTGACTGTGAATGCCAACCATGCCATTATGCAAGCTATGAGGTAATAATCAATATGTTTGTTTTAAAATGTGTTATTTTAGGAAAATGCACAAAGCTATAATTCATGCTTTACTATATATTTTCATATGTAAATTGCATATTTTTATATCTTTTGCATGTAACAACAGATGAGGAGCAATTGTGATTTCAATATTTCCTTTTGTTCCAGTGTTCAACAACATGCACTGAACGTGAACTTCACCAGTCATACTTTCACTGATGTGAACCTTCAATATGCTACACACAGCAATGGTATCAGTGCCTCAGTATCTTCTCCAGCCACTGGCCTTCTGGGCCTTCAGTTCAGTCGTGCGGTCCCATCCCAGATGAGTGCAAAAGTCTATGGCCGTTACCCTGTAAGTATTGTTAGCAAGATCATTTTAATACAATGGACACTAAGGAAGAAAGGCACTAGATCAAATGGCTAGACAGAGAGATGTGCGCAGATCACATGTGTGTGAATGAGAAGGAGACAAGTGGAAGGGTTAAGAAAAACAAGGTGTAGATGGGTAATAGATAGACCGTAGATGTCAAGATTTTTAGGGGCAACGCAGGTTGTGTGGTTTACATACAAAGTTAGAGACAGGATTGAGATGGTACAGAGGAGGGATAGTCGATATATTGAACAAAAGTTGTTAAAGATGCAGTTGCCAGAGACTAGGCCCTCAGAAGAGGTTTATAAATGTATTAAAGGAAGACATGGAGAGGGCTGGTGACACAGAAGAGGATCCCAAGGATAGTATGGTATGAAGGCAGATGAGCCACTGTGGCGAACCCTAAAAGGAGCAGCTGAAGAAGGAGAAGAAAAAGAAGAATGTCAGTACAACGATAAATTAAGATTTTGGTTACTAAATGTTACTTTCTTTTGTTTTGTTTTGTTTTTTCTTTTTTCTAGTCTGCCCCAGAGGTTGATGTTGACATCTTGGTCATCAGATCTACTCCCAAGGATAACGACAAGATGAATCTACAGATTGTTTACAACATGGAGACACCCACAGCAATACTCTCTCAGATCAAGATGAGACTTCCTTCCATAATTTCAACATTCAAAGACTTTACTGACAAGTATCAGTTCACAGGGTACATGGAGATGTTAAAGGACTCTGTCATTAACCACATCAATGAAGTCTATAATGCTGCAACCAATTATGATGTTCAAATGAGCCAGCTGTCAATTTTCTTCAGGAACATAATTGTACAATACCAGAAAACTGTCCAGGTCTTCCTAAATGCTGTCATTAAGGTTTTAAGGGAGACCAGGTTCAAAGTGCCTGGGTCAGATGAGACGACCACTCTCCCTGAGGTCTTAAAGAAGCTATCTAGCAGCATTGCTGCTATGCTAGAAGTAACCATTCAGATTATCTATGAAAAAATGGAGGCCACCTATAACTTTTTTGTTGAAAGGTTGAGCAATGTGAAAATGCAGATGCCGGTTGGTGATGCAGTCACTGGAGGGCAGATCATAGATCAAGTCAAAAAAGTTTCCAAGAAAATCTTTGAGGAAATGGTGAATTTTGTAAAAAACATGGAGAGTCTTGACACAATGCTAGTGAAAATAGGTGAGACCCTGGAGGCTATTGTTGAGAAATTGCAGGAATTTGTAGACTCTCTCAAGTCAGATTATTTAGATGAAATGTTTGGCAATATCAATCATCTCTATCGTAACTTTGTCACGGTCCTAAAGAACATAGTTGACCAGATCTCTGCTATGGAGTTCAACATGGTGTGCGAGTACATTATAAATGTGTTCATGTATGTAGTATATGAGTTCAATAATATGGTTCAGGGGGTTCTGCAGCAAGCTTCTGAGGAAGTTCAAGCCCACGTGACAGTCAGAGATGGAAAGCTTGAGATTGACCTTCCATTTCACTTTCAACAGTAAAGCATCAAAGAGTGAAGCCTAAGTACATAGGAAACACTACCATCCATTCAGAGCACATTCTTGGAAAGAATACGGATAAATAGCTTTTCAATATTTATAACAATAAGTTCAGCAGATACACCGGCTACACCATTAATGAAGATGGATTATTTTGTAGAAACACATGTAGAACATGTAAAATGTTGTTCAAACTCACCTTCCAGCATAGACTGAGAAGCATTAATAAAATCCATTAATGCAGTCTGTAAATGTCGGATTTATTGCTTTGTGATTTTTTTTATTTACATCCAAACTTAATTAATTAGGAAAACTGTCAAACTACACAAAAATAATTGTCTATGTTAAACTGTATCTTACAAGAGTGATCATCAGAACTGTCCGATAATGTCACTGTAGTTTGAATAAATATTCATATCTTTTAATTTCTTCAGATGCAACATTAGCTTCAGATATGGAGATCAGGACAAAGCTTTACATGAATTTCTAAAGCTGAGGTGTTAATTCATTTAAAAAATGGGCACATTGGAAACTGGGACTGTTGTAGAGGGCTGCAGGAAAAAGATTAACTCAGTTCTGCTCAATATTAATTTTATCTCTTCATAAACTGGTAAGAGTAGATTGACAGTTAAGCAATGAGAATATGAAATGAAAGGTAAGAATAAGAACATTTTATCAGTGTTTAATCAGCATTTCCAATAACAACTAGGAACAAAATGTGCAAGCTATAGCAAAATTTCAAAGACTTTAATTTTATCTATTGCTATTTTACTTGTAGTTTAACTACTTCATCTTCAGTTTTTCCAGAAAGTTTTTCTTTCTCCATGTTCTCAATGTTCTGGACTTGAATAATCCAGTGGAAATTTTATTTATATAGCACTAGTTCACAACCACAGTCACCTCAGTGCACTTTTTAGTGTAAAGTAAGGACCCTACAACAGGGGTCCCCAATCCCAGTCCACGAGGGCCAGTGTCCCTGCAGGTTTTAGATGTGTCCTTGATCCATCGCAGCTGATTTAAATGGATAAATTACCATCTCAACATGTCTTGTTCTCCAGAGGCCTGGTAATGAACTAATCATGTGATTCAGGTGTGTTGACCCAGGGTGAGATCTAAAACCTGCAGGGACACCGGCCCTCGTGGACTGGGATTGGGGACCCCTGCCCTACAATATTAGAAAGAAACCCCAAATAATTACATAACCCCCTTTGAGCAAGTACAGTGGCGAAAGTGTGGATGAATACTCCCTTTTAACACAAGAACCCTTCAGCAGAAACCGGCCAGGGTTATAACATCTGGAGTAAGTCTCTGGTTAGATACGATGTTCCTGAGATTTGTTTGGCGAATAACCTCAGTTTTATCTTTTATCTGAAGGGCGACCGTGGCTCAGGGGGTTGGGAAGCGTATCTGTAACCGGAAGGTCGCCGGTTCGATCCCTGGGCTCTCTGTCCTGGTCGTTGTGTCCTTGGGCAAGACACTTTACCCTACTTGCCTACTGGTGCTGGCCAGAGGGGCCGATGGCGCGAAATGGCAGCCTCGCTTCTGTCAGTCTGCCCCAGGGCAGCTGTGGCTACAACCGTAGCTTGCCTCCACCAGTGTATGAATGTGAGAGTGAATGAATAGTGGCATTGTAAAGCGCTTTGGGTGCCTTGAAAAGCGCTATATAAATCCAATCCATTATTATTATTATTATTATCTTAAATTAGAAGCAGGAGGTGAGACGTAATCCAGGTCTTTATGTGATTAGACTTTAAACTCTGAGGATGCAACAACTAAAACAGTTGTTTTTTTACTTTTCCAATCATGGTGGAGAAGACAAAGAATAAGGTTTTCAAATGAATTCAAACTATTTCTAGGTCTTTAATTACCTGATAGCCTCTAGTGAAGAATTTCTGCCACTCCTCTTCATCGTGCGCTTTGAGTATTCTCAGATTTGGAAATGTAAAAAAAAACACAGTGGAAAGTTGATTATCACTGAGAGGGGGTCTGTTTCTGGATTTGTTAAACTTCATTATTTCATGCATTTATTACTTCTGGGCTCAACACCTCTAATCCGGGTTTTTCTAAATGTTTTTTTAAAAGCCCTCAATTGATCAAGAATACTGTAGTGAGAGTAAAAAGAGACTAGAAAGGGACTAGACGGAGAGACCATATTTATCCCATATCAGCTTCTTGTCACTGGCTACCTGTTAAATCCAGAATTTGATTTAAACTTCTTGGCGATAGTCAGAAATAAAAGCTCCCTTTTAACAGGAAGAAACATGCAGCAGAGCCAACTTCAGGGAGTGTTCAATGCAGCCACTATATGTGATTTCTTGTCTGAAAATACCGGCTAACTGTTTGCTAAGCAGTAGTGAAAATGTGAAAATGGAATGTAAAGTGCAAACAGAGAACTCTCTGGATGTAAAGTTGCACATTGAGACATGTTGATAACTCTAATGGCAACCAATTTCACCTCGCAATGCCCTGCAACCATTGAGGCAATACAGGAAACCTAGAAACTTGTAGTTGCTAACAGGTTTCTAGATGCACCCTTATTATTTATGCACCCTTCAACTATGTTATAAGTTTCAATGTTGCAGACTATGTCCACCAAAGAGCCGCAACTTCCCAGTTGGCAGCAGATGTTTAAAACACCTCAAAGACAATTACCAGCTGATCCAAGCAGGTCCAGGAGAGAGTGTCAGTATATCAGTCAATATACCAATTTTTAAATTGCTAAATATCTGTGTTTGGTATCAGTTTTCAAAATCCTATATGAAGCATATATAACACATGGCCCTATAATTATCTTAATATTTCAGCTTTTTGGTTTTCATGCTAATAATGCAGAAATGCTTGCACATGGGAATATTTTATATCTTTTTTTCTATATTCCGTAGTATGTGATAGATTTTGTCCTACCGCAGGGGTGGGCACCTCCAGACCTCAAGGGCCGGTGTTCTGCAGGTTTTAGATCTCACCCTGGGTCAACACACCTGTATCACATGATTAGTTCATTACCAAGCCTCTGGAGAACTTCAGGACACATTGAGGAGGTAATTTAACCATTTGAATCAGCTGTGATGGATCAAGGACACATCTAAAACCTGCAGGACACCGGCCCTCGAGGCCTGGAGTTGCCGATTATATATACTGCAATATTCCATTACTCAAAGTTTAGATTCAGCTACAGATGACGACAGAATTATCCACCCCTCCCCCCATTCTTTTTGCTGGATAACAATCTGCAGTCAATTGTTCTAGTTTTTAACAAATCTCGCACACGTCTCCAGAGCAGTCCGAGCCCTTTCTTCTTTGGCGAATATCTAAGCTACTCCAGATTTGATGGTATTCTGACATGAACTTTGATCTTCTGTTCACCCCACAGATTCTTATTAAATGTGCCTTCTGCACCACAAACAGGACTGTAGACCCTATTCGAACATCACATTTTGGAACCTTTAAATCCCTGCTTTAAAGATGGACATACAGTGGCCCAGGGAGGCCAAACGGACTGCAACTTAAGAAAACACCAGCAATAAGAAAAACGCTGCAAAAGCACACAAAACAAAAACAGAAATAGGAAAAACGACAACGGAATTAGGAAAAAAAGAAAACAGAAACAGGACAAAACTGATTTCTAAAAGCACAAGGGAAGTGTTTCTGGGGAGACAATAACCCGACGGACCAGTTGCAGGAACCAAAATATGCTAAGAATTGCGCTGGGAGACACTTAAAAGAAGTGGAGGATCTATCGGTTTTGTGAGGAAAGAAAAGATGAGAGGTAAGTGTGTTAGCCTAACTATTAGCCTAAAAATACGTCATCAGTAATATATGAATCATAATAAAACACACCTACCATATTTTGGGTTCCTGCAACTGGTCCGTCGGGTTATTGTCTCCCCAGAAACACTTCCCTTGTGTTTTTTTTCCTATTTCTGCTTTCGTTTTTCCTATTTCTGTTTTATTTTTTCCTCTCTGGTACTTTTACACCCGGTATGAAGGTTGGACTGAAGATTACTTGTGACATGGTAATGCTCCATAAATATGTTTATATGTCACCTGTCATTTTTTTCACCACATCATCACAGGTGTTAAATTCTGTTCCTGTTTCCATATAGATTAAAGAGACTTTCATGCCCTCTGCTGGTATTGAGTTTGTAACTCAGATGGGTTCTCACATCCCTGAATATGTCAACCCTGGATTAGAAATGCAAACGAATGTTTTCCATGACAGTGGCCTCCATGCCAAGATCACCAGAGCAGTCATGAAATTTAACAGAAGGAGGCATGTTATCACTGCTGACATCCAGATCCCTGACTACAACGTGAAGGCTGGAGTTAGGCTGGGTGTTGTGGATGGAAACACACTCTTGATTTTATAAACAAAAATGTTTGTCAGTGCGCTCTGGTTGGTCGTGCCAAGTAAGAAAGCAGATTTTCCTACCAGAGACACTATTCCTGAATACTTAAGTGCATGGTAAATATTTAAACAATCTAATTTTTATACCTCAACAACATAAACAATGCTTATTTCCCTATGCCTTTTGGAGGAAAGCCAACTTAAGAACTTAGCTCCCCACCAGCTTTGACCACTCCAGACCTGTCTTTAAACCAGTATGGACTGGAAATCTCCTCGATGAAGATTCCCATCCCAGAGATTGTTATTCCTGAGAGCTTCACTGTGTCTATTCCTCTGTTTGGTAGAGCTGAGGTTTCAACAGATGAAAAACAACTTAATGACAAAGAGGCCTCTGTGGCTTTTGGCTAAGTTGGACATTAAAATAACCTCCCCAAATAAAATCCCAAAGCTTGAAGCTACACACTGAAGATCACTGATACAGTTAAAATTAACTTGTAGTTAAAATGAGGAGCTGTTTTTATTTGAAGGATTTATTTGCGGTTTGTGACTTTGTTTCTTTTATAATGTTTTGGTACTTTAAATATCTACAGAATAAGATTGACGAACTGTGCGCTCTGAACAACCACAGACTATACCGTGAGTGCAGCTTGTTTATCTTCACGGAGACGTGGCTAACCGAGCTAACGCCGCAGGCTAACGTAGACCTATGCGGTTTCACATCTGTGAGAGCCGATAGGGACACGCAGGCCAGCGGAAAAAGCAGAGGTGGGGGACTCATTGTCTACGTTAACAACAGATACTGTAACCCTGGACACGTCTCCGTTAAAGTTTCGGTATGCCGTCCGGACCTGGAGCTGCTAGCTGTTAGCTTGCGGCCATATTATCTACCTCGGGAGTTCAGTCATGTGATCTGTGTGTGTGTTTACATCCCTCCGAGGGCCGACGCAACAGCTGCCTGTGAGAAAATACACACAGTCACAGCAAGACTTCAGACACAAAACCCCGAGGCTTTCATTATTATATCTGGAGACTTTAACCATGCCACACTGGATTCTACTCTGGCTGCTTTTCACCAGTTTGTGAATTGTCCCACAAGGAGCAACAGGACAATTGACCTACTGTATGCTAATGTGAGAGATGCATACAGAGCCACCCCCCTCCCCCCACTAGGGAAGTCAGACCACAACCTGGTTTACCTACAGCCACAATACACACCCCTCGTCCAAAGGCAGCCTGTCACAACGCGCTCCATCCGGAGATGGACCCCAGAAAAGGAGGATGCTCTGAGAGACTGCTATGACACCACAGACTGGGATGTGCTCCTGAGCCCACATGGTGAGGACATAGAGGGGGCGACACACTGTCTTACAGACTACCTCAACTTTTGTGTGGACACAGTCGCCCCTGCTAAGACGGTACGGTGTTATCCTAATAACAAACCGTGGGTAACACAGGAAGTCAAAGCTGTCCTCAACATGAAGAAGAAGGCTTTCAGGAGCAAAGTGAAGGAGGAGATGAAAGCAGCACAGCGGGAGGTGAAACGCTGCCTGAGGGAAGCAAAGGACACCTACAGGAGGAAGGTGGAGCAGAAGTTGGAGAGGAACAATATGAGGGAGGTCTGGAATGGTGTGAAAACCATCACAGGCCACAACACCAAGAAAAGCACAGTGGGGGGGACTGTGGAGAAGGCAAACGAACTTAACAACTTCTTCAACAGGTTTGACCAGCCCACAACCCCCCCACCCTCACCTTCACTACAGAGTCCTCTCCCCACTCTCCTGCCTCCCTCGCTTCCCCCCCTTCCTGACACCATGACACCCCCCTCCTCCAATCCCTCTCTCAGCAGCAAGACATCTCCCCCCCTCCCCTCCTCCCAAACATCTCCCAGTGTCACAGTGGATCAGGTCAGGAGGCAACTGAGGAAGCTTCGCCCCAGAAAGGCAGCAGGCCCAGACAAGGTGTGTCCTAGGATGCTTAAGGTGTGTGCTGCTGAACTTGGGGAGCCGCTACAACGAGTCTTCAACCTCAGTCTGCGACTGGGGAGAGTGCCCGCCCTATGGAAGACATCCTGCATCGTCCCGGTCCCCAAAAAGAACCGGCCCAATGAGCTGAATGACTTCCGACCGGTGGCACTGACGTCACATCTTATGAAGACTCTAGAGCGGCTCTTCCTCAACCTCCTCCGACCACAGGTACAACATGCCCAGGACCCACTACAGTTTGCATACAAGGCGGGTGTCGGAGTGGAGGATGCCATCCTGTACCTCCTACACAGAGCCCACTCACACCTGGATGGGGGAAAAGGCACGGTCAGGATCCTGTTTCTTGACTTTTCCAGTGCCTTTAATACCATCCGGCCCTGTATGCTTCAGGAAAAACTGAACAGGATGGAGGTGGACCCCTGCCTGGTGGCTTGGATCTCCGACTACCTCACCGACAGACCACAGTACGTCAGGCTGAAGGACATCACGTCTGACACAGTGGTCAGCAGCACAGGAGCACCACAGGGAACTGTGCTGTCCCCTCTTCTCTTCACCCTGTACACCTCTGACTTCTGCTACAACTCTGAATTATGCCATATTCAGAAGTTTGCAGACGACACAGCCATCATGGGGTGTATCTGGGATGATCAGGAAGAGGAGTACAGAAGTCTGGTGAGGAACTTTGTCGCATGGAGTCACACAAACCACCTGCAACTCAACACCTCAAAGACTAAGGAACTGGTTGTGGACTTCGGGAGGTCCAGAGAAGGTCCACTGCCAGTTCAGATAGAGGGGGAGGAGGTGGAGGTGGTCAACAAGTACAAGTACCTCGGGCTGTGGGTGGACAATAAACTGGACTGGTCATGCAACACAGAGCACCTGTATAAAAAAGCCCAAAGCCGACTGTACTTCCTCAGGAGGCTGAGGTCTTTTAACATCTGCAGGAAGCTCCTGAGGATGTTTTACCAGTCAGTGGTTGCTGGAGTACTTTTCTATGCTGTGGTGTGCTGGGGGAGCAGCACAGCAAAGAGGGACTCATCCAGGCTGGAGAAACTGATCAGGAGGGCTAGCTCTGTGGTCGGCATGAAGCTGGACACTCTGGTGACAGTGGCAGAGAAAAGGACATTAAAGAAACTGATGGACATTATGAACAATGCTGGGCATCCTCTGCACACGGCCATAAACAACCAGAAGAGTCTGTTCAGTGACAGGTTGCTTCTCCCCAAGACAAGAACTAACAGACTTAAAAACTCCTTTGTCCCACACGCCATCAGACTGTTTAACTCCTCTCTGGAGGGGAGAGGGAGGGGAAACAGGAGGACAAAGGAGGGAACAACTAAGCTGTAGTGCCTCTGCACCTCACTGTACAATACCTTGTGCAATACTTTTTGTAAATAGTCAACAGTGCAATAGACCTCAATACTTGAAATGTGAAATTCACTTGTATTTTTATTTTTTATTCCTATTTATTCTATTTATCCCCTTTGTATATTTTATTTATATTTGTCTCTGTATTTATATATGTGTGTGTGTGTGTGTGTATATATATATATATATATATATATATATATATATATATATATATATATATATATATATATATATATATATATATATATATATATATGTAACTGTAACTTCGGTCGTTGCTGTGCTTTTTTTGGAAGTCGAATTTCCCAGAGGAACCCACCCGAGGGATTAATAAAGTTCTATCTTATCTTATCTTAATAGATTTTGGTTATATAAACTGCAACACTAGTAACTCGAAAACACTTGCTGCTAAGCTAAAGAGGCTCTTTTCATCCGTTGACTTAAAAGCTTATATTGAGGAACTAGTGAACTACGTTCTTAGAGAGATTCACACTGACACTGATTTCATTCGGAAAGTAATTCAGGGTCTTCACATCGTGAGTAAGATCAACATAAATTCCAAAATGAGAAAATGCTCAAGCAGTCTAAAAAATTAAATATAGACAGAATTATCAATTATGTAGTTTTATGAATGCCTTTAAGGATATCAACATGTGGAAACCACTAAGTATTGTTTTCATGTTCAAACTTGAGGCCAATTTTATTGCATTGTGTGTGCATTAATTTGAAAATCAGGGCCCCTCTGTTGGTCCTCTGTGGGCTCTTGCTCTCTGGGGGGCTTCTAGGTTTCTGGGGCCTGGGTCTCCTCCATGCTTGCTTCATGTCCTGGGGGCCAGGGCTATGGCTCCCAATACCCACTAGTGTGTGTTCACAGACACAGACTATATCTTTCTTTGCTGCTGCCTCAAAGCATACATTGCATTTTCAGCCTTGTGCTTAGTAGCTGCTTAGTAGCATTCAGTATTTATTATCTATTGTTTCTTATACTTATCTAGGTTGTTGCTGTGATCTCCCTACTGTGTTGTTCTCTTTTTGCTTGTTCTTTTTTTTCTTCCGGCGCATGAAGTATTTTTACTTGGTTATTTCTCACCTCTGCATATGAAGGTAGATCCAAGGAGAACCAACATCTTCTAAGCATATCTCCTTATGTCTGGAAAGTTCTTATCTGTGAAGGAAGGATAAAAATGCAACAGTGATACTGACTTGAAAGATATTCTGGAACTCAAAGAAACCTACAGATGCACAAATGTAATGTCTATTTGCAACCAGAGGGGGTCACTGGAACCTTTTCTTCACAAAATATGTAAAAACAGTGCTACAAGGCTGTGATAGCTCATATGTTGTTGAATTAATGAGAACCAAAAATAGACTGGGCATTTGTCTTTTCATGTGTATGAGGTAGCATGCCGCGATACTTATTGTAAAAAACATAGTTAACTTATATATTAGTCACTCACAACATTTTTTTTAATTCTTAACATATTTTGGTAATGGAATTTTGTGTTAGAGTGAAAAAAAAACATTTTAGATATAAATAGGTAACATGAAAAGCTTGAAGCTCACAGGGTTGTTGATTTTTCTCAAATATATTTCACTCGTGTGAAAAAGAAAGTATACCTTCTTGTTCTTCAGTGTTCAGGTTGTACATATCAGGAAATAATAAAAAAAATTATCTGGTCAGGTCAGGTTATCAGGTTCTAAAATAATTGAAACACAATCACAAAAGAACAACAACAGAGAATTATTAAACTGTTTCATTATTTATTTAACAAAAATTAAGTCAAAATTAAAAAAAAAAAAAACACGAAAAACTAAGTATACCCTTACTGCTCCCATAGAAGGGTAGGTATCAGCCCAGTGCTGCTAATCAAATACATTTAATTAACTGATCGTCAGCAAGTGTGAGCACCTCTATAAAAGCAGATGTTTGGGCAGTTTGCCTTCTGGTGTGTTAACACAGTGCCTAGTAGGAAAGACGTGGTCAGTAATCTTAAAGAAGCAATTGCTGCTGCCGATTAATCTGGCTAGGCTTATAATGTTATTTCTAAACAATCTAAAGTGCATCATTCTGCAGTGAGAAAGATTATTCACGTTCAAAACTGCTGTGTGGACATCCCAACAAATTGCAATGCAATGCTCAGAGAAACTGCAAGAAAACAACCAGGGGCTCTATTTTAATCTCTACAGGCCACAGTTAGCATCTTAAATGTTCAAGTTTACAACAGCAAAATTAAAAAAGACTGTGGCTTTTTTTTTAGAAGACTTCCCAGGAGAAATATTCTTCATACCAGAAAAGAACATTCAAGAACCAAGATGGCAACACAGCTCAGGTGTAAAAGGTTGTACCTGAACAAATCACAAGATTTCTGGAATAATATATTTTGGGCAAACAAGACCAAGATGAAGATGTTTGGTCATAAAGCACCACGTTTAGTAAAAATCAAACAGCAGATTTGTACCAGCAGATCAAACCCACTGTCAAACATGGGGGTGGATGAGGGATGATTTGAGTCCTTTATATACCCAAGTATTCTAGAGTCGGATGTGAGGCTATCCAGCCTACAGCTAAAGCTTGGTTGAAACTAGATCAAACAGGTCAATGATCCCCAGCACAACAGCAAATCTCCAACAGAATGACTAAAAAAGAAAAGAACAAGGTGTCTCAATGCTCCAGTCAAAGTCCAGACCTCAACCTGACTAAAATGCTGTGGTGAGACCTTAAGAGAGCTGTACATAAATCAATGCCCACAAACCTCAATGAACTGAAGCAACATTATAAGTAGGTGAAAATTCCTCCGCAATGATGTAAGAGACTTATAATGTCATCCACAAAATGATTACTTCAGTTTATTGCTGCTAAAGGTTGCTCGAAAGCTACTGAATTATGGGGTGTACTTAGATTTTCGCACTTTTTGGCTTAATTTTTGTTAAATTCCCAATTACACTGTGTAACATGTCTTGAGGTTTTTGTTCATCTGAGATTGGATTTAGATAACTGCTGAGGACCGTATGATTTTTGTTTTGTCCTCTTATACAAACTTTACAATTAAAAGAGGGTATACCTTCTTTTTTCATATGTTTGTAATTAACAAAAACATAGTCTCTGTATTTATTTCATCACCAGTGTACAAGACATTTTTTATATAAAATTAGCGTAAACAAGTCGTGGCAAACCAAGCACAGCACCTCTGATAAAACTTTGAGTACCATTGCCAGAAACTGAAACCTTTGATCCATGACTGCCCTTCCATAGCAGTACAGGAACATGTTATCAAGTTCCTGAAGATAGTAGAAGTTACTCGTCAGTGAGACGTAGGACAGTGTTTTCCCAGTGCTCTCCTTAAACAGGACAGTAAGTTTCCAGATGCTAAACAAATCAAGCCTCTTCTTGACCATAAACACGTGAACAAACATTGTGAAATTTACACAAGCATTACATTATGCAACATTTTGCAATAAATTAGACATCTAGTAAACAATAGCTGCAATTATTCATCATCTGGTGGGTTTAACATGTCTGTTGCACATCCCTATTTGGTTTTGTAAGACACATCCAAAGCCACCTTCCACAAGTTCAGTCTTGACCAATGCAGAGAAACCTCAGATGCTCTCCTAAAGCTGCAACATCTGTAATATTCTTGTCTCTCAAGCTAAAGCAAGCTATAAAAACAAATATTGGGTAACTGCTATTACCATGACTCAAATCCCTTTTGTTCAAACATACACGCAGTAGCTGTTCAGTCGCAGTGTGTGTGTGTGTTTGTTTCTTCTATTTTAGTTTGCTGCTTTCACTGTCTTACAGTGTTGTACACAGGTTTTTACATTTTTATTTTCCGTGTTAAACACATCAAGTTCACGTATAACTAAACGTAATATTTAAATAAAAATGCCTGGTTGGTGTTTGATACCCAACTACACTGTATATAAAATGCTTGCCAAAGAAACACACAGGCATTACTTAATAGTGACCAGCACTGTGTTGTTCATCAGCTGACAGGAATCAACATGTCTGCATTGCTTTACTTTGATTCACCTGTTGCACATCTTGATCCAGTGTTGCAAAGGCCACCCAGAGCTATTGTCTTTTGCTGCAGCTGCTCCAAAGTTGTGGAATGATCTGCCCTTGCACGTTAGGCAGGCCTCTTCTCTTTCCGAGTTTAAGACTCTTCTTAAAACGTATTTATTCGATGAAGCCTTTGGCACTGTTCAAGGGGGTTGACTCAGTTTGTTTTAACATGTTTTATTTTATTTCATTTATTTAGTTATTTATTTTGCTTTATCTTATTTTTTTTTATTTTTTTTATTTTACTTTGCTTATGCTATTTGTATATGTACAGCACTTTGTGAACCCTGGTTTTTTTATAAATAAAGCTGGTATGGTATGGTATGGTATGGTATGGTATGGTATGGTATGGTATGGTAGTTCAGACCTAGTCAAAGAAACTGTAAAGATTTCTTCCTAAAGCTGGTTTATCTGCTACTCTGTTGATTTTAAACTCTGACATAAGTGTGGTAAGCTACTTTATAGGCCCAGTACTAATGATGTCCAGTACTAAGAGATGCATTGGTCGTTTCAGCTTCATTGCTAGAGTCATGATTAGATTTATTTAAACGTACTTAAAATAACTTTTAAAACATTTCAAAGCAAGGATCATGCCAAAAATCATTCCATTCTCAGACAGTACGCTTTAAACCTGAGTAATTAGGTTGATTTATTGTGCCTTTGAGGCAGTGATACATGAGCCAGTGTGATGAAACTTTCATCTGTTTTAAATCCTATAAAATGCATTCAGTGTACAAGGCATAAAGCTTCGAAAGGAAGTTAAGAATTAAAGAAACCTGAGATCTGAGTCTTATTTGGTCTCTGCATTAGTTTTTAATCCAAGGATTTTGAAACGTAGTTCTTTTCTTGTTGCTTCAGAGAATTGTCTGACTTTTCCAGTTCACAATGATGAGTACAATATTCATCTTGTTATGCAAAAAAACCCAAAAACATTTGTAAGTTATTTTAAGGCAGAATGACTAGCATGAAAATAAAGCACAGGGACGAGGTTAATTTGAGTGTAAAACTGCAACATGTTGTTTTACTGTCATTCTAAAAGGTTAATGAGTAGGCACATTTGAGGGTGGTATACTCTTACCTGACAATTTGTGATTACACTTTGCTAGGACCCCTGTTTACCTTTAGAACTACCCTAATTCTTTCTGGCATAGATGCAACAAACTGCTGAAAACCTTCCTCTAAAGTCTTGCTCCATGTTGACATGATAACATTACACAGTTGCCGCAGAATTGTTAGTTGCACAACCATGTTGGACCATTCCACCATCCCACGATGCTCTACTGGATTGAGATTGAATGCAAACTCATTGTCAATACTCTAGTAGCCTGTGGTAGGCAAACAATCCTCAGCTGGTGTGAAGGGGCCCACCACCTGAACACTTCATACAAAGCAGGATGATTTTTCCAATCTTTCCAATTTTGGTTAGCGCACGTGAGCTGTAGCCTCGGTTTCCTGCTCTTAGTTGTGTATTGGCTCATAATCTTTTATACTAAGTTATGTTCCTGATGTGTTGTCCATCAAATTCAAACTGAGCTCATATTTTTCTTAAATGGTACTATTTCTAAGTCAAACATTTCATATGTCGTCTGTGTTCAATTGTGGATAAAATGTGTGGTTTATGGTATTTTAATATCACTGAATTCTGTTTTTATGTACACAACAACCCAACTTGTGGAGAAATTATAGTATATTTTATTAATTTTAATATTTATCATGAAAATATATCAGGATTAAGGTTAAAGACAGTAAATCTTTAGTTATTGTGTTACATTTGACAGAAAATGCAAGATATTTCTATCTGCTTTGACTCTTCTCTGTATTTCAGTTATGTCATTATGACTCATGCCGGATCAACAACATACTATCACTACAGTATCAGAGGGGATTTTTCTGAGTGGCTCTAAAGCAATGAAATGTCTCCTTCCAACTAAAAACTGTAAGAGTACAGATATCATTCACGCCATGATCTCATTCTTAAATCATATGTGTTAATTTTTAATGACTTATATACATATATCTCCCATGTTTGTTTACTGCTTTGTGGTTTTTAGTATTATTACTTTATACCTATTAACTAAATGTCCAGCACTGCCATTTCCCTCTTTCATCCACTAAACATCTGGTTCAAACGTATTAATCAGAGGTAATATGTTCACACTGGTTTTGATGAACTAAGGCGAGCACTTAAACCTGTTGAACCTTATTGATTTGGTAAGTTCTCCTTGTTTTCGGAGCTCAGCAGAAGATCAGTATCTCAGACTGAACTTTGACTTGAGCCCAAATGAAACAGGAGACAAACATCTTTTTTTTTATATTTATTTAGGAAACTTGCTTTATTTTTAAAGTGATCATTTCATATTTCTTCCATCCATCCATCCATCGTCATCCGCTTTATCCGGGGCCGGGTCGCGGGGGCAGCAGCCTAAGCAAAGAGGCCCAGACCTCCCTCTCCCCAGCCACCTCCTCCAGCTTATCCGGGGGAATACCAAGGCGTTCCCAGGCCAGCCGAGAGATATAATCTCTCCACCGTGTCCTGGGTCTGCCCCGGGGCCTCCTCCCGGTGGGACATGCCTGGAACACCTCACCCAGGAGGCGCCCAGGGGCATCCTTGTCAGATGCCCGAACCACCTCAGCTGGCTCCTTTCGATGTGGAGGAGCAGCGGCTCTGAGCCCCTCCCGGATGGCCGAACTTCTCACCCTATCTCTAAGGGAGAGGCCAGCCACCCTTCGGAGGAAGCTCATTTCCGCCGCTTGTATCCGCGATCTCGTTCTTTCGGTCACTACCCACAGCTCGTGGCCGTAGGTGAGGGTAGGGACGTAGATCGACCGGTAAATTGAGAGCTTCGCTTTTACACTCAGCTCCCTCTTCACCACGACGGACCGGTGCAGCGTCTGCATATACTGCAGCCGCAGCCCCAATCCGTCTGTCGATCTCCGGCTCCCTTCTCCCATCACTCGCGAACAAGACCCCGAGATACTTGAACTCCTCCACTTGGGGCAGGAACTCATCCCCGACCCGGAGTGGGCACTCCACCCTTTTCCGGCTGAGAACCATGGCCTCAGATTTGGAGGTGCTGATCCTCATTCCCGCTGCTTCACACTCGGCTGCGAACCGTTCCAGTGCGAGCTGGAGGCCCTCACCCGATGAAGCCAACAGAACCACATCATGCGCAAAAATCAGAGATGAGATTCTGAGGCCACCAAAGCGAAAGCCCTCCGCCACTTGGCTGCGCCTAGAAATCCTGTCCATAAAAATTATGAACAGAACCGGAGACAAAGGGCAGCCCTGGCGGAGCCCATCACCCACCGGGAACGAGTCCGACTTCATATTTCTTTTCCTGATCAAATATTTAACCATAATACTGCGAGTGATTAAAGTACATAAAAAAGCCAAGTAAAAAGGTTCAATGCATATTTCATATTACTCTTTTAAATAGCCCACATTTTTTCCATTAAACTAACTAATGATTGGTCACCTCATATCATCTTGTTCACTGCAACTGGCCTGTTGCTAAATTAGATGATCTGCTGTGTGGTAACTTGACTTTAGTCCAAAGATAGACTGGTAAAAAAAAGATTTTACAATTTTTGTTATTATAAAGGTTTCTCCTTTTCCTCTGACATTAAAATGGAATCATTAATAGCAGCGGCAAAAGAAACAGACATGTTAACAGGAGGTGTTGGTGAAAGGGCTTAAATAGCGTTTTTAGTATTAGTCCCAAAAATTCACCATTTTCTCCTATATTCCCATAAGTCCACATAGTCCATATAGTCTACATACTGTACTGTAACCCCTTTGCACAGTGCTGATGTTACTCTTGTGCAACATCAGCTAGTCTTCTTGTGTCTGATCGACTTATCTTGAGTTCATTTCTCCTGTGAGCCTTATCTAGAAGATTTCACAGGCTTTTCTTAGGAGGTGAAAGGTTAGCCATAAATACTGAGACACCACTGCTGAGATTTATTTGCATCCAGTCTGGTTCCCACTGGGAGTGACTAAAGCTCCAGGGGGCTCTGGCCTACAGGAAGCTATGAAACCTTGCCATAGTTACATCTTTCACCCTGTTATTCTGAATGCACCACAGCAAATGAGAAATCAAAGGGCAGGTTTATGGATTACTGGACCTTTAGCGATCTGAGAGGCACTGGTTATCATTCATTTAGCAGCTTCTGCACTTTACTACTTCAGGCCATTTGTCATATTATAATAATTATATTGCATAGTGCACATTGCAGTATAAGTCATTTCAGTCAAATTAGAATTAGCTAAAACTAAACTCTTCTTATTTTGTGAATAAACAGTTTAAAAAGCCACGGTTGAGGTTTAAGGCTATTACAAGACTACAAGAGTCTAGGGTGGATCCTAAAATGATGTTACACCCAAATGCAAGACATAACTATTGGAGTTGGGCTGAATATTTCCTGTTCAGGAAGATATGGTTTGAGTTTTCCATTCAGGTATTTCAAGGTTTCATTTTAATTTTATTCTATAAGTGAAATTACTCATTATAATCACTTTCACTATGTATTTTTTCCCTGGATGTCCAAGTGCCACCCTAGAGATCCCTGCAGATGCACTGCACTTCTGATGACTGGTTAGGCCCATTAGAGTCCTATCTACCATGTGCATGTCATAAAGCACCTAATGCTTTGAGACGTGCTTTAATATATGCTGATAACAAACTTTAAGCAGGAGCACACTAGCAGCAGGCGATATAGGTTCACATGCTTGAGTCATCTATGAGGCAAAGGTGAGCGTATGTGAAGGCGTTCGCATACTTGCAGTACATCATAGTGCCACAATTGTGTTATAAGCTATATTTTGAATCGTATGAACGTTCATGCAGTCATAAGTTTGAAACAAAGAAATAATACTCAGAAAAACTTTATTAATCCCAAAGGAAATTCTGTAAAATCAAAACTGAAACCTTTCTCGGTTTGAACTGATTGCCTCTTAGAATAATGGCACACAGCGTTGAAATGAAAGTCAATAAAATCCTGATACTACCAAATGTTTTTGTGACCTGAGCTTTGAATGCAACATACAAACAAAGTTATTGATCCATGAGGATTAGTACTTACACAACACTGATGATGGTTATTAAAAATGTTAGCTAGCAAGAGTATATTAATGTTGTAATAAAATAGAATGATATATGATAACACATAAACATTAGTATTATCCTAGTACCACAAAATCTATGTTGTACTGCACTATATTACTTACTAACACATAAAGTAGTACAGCACTAAATAATAAATTATCTGCTAGATACAAATTGTCAGGGGGAGGGGGGGGGGTGTTTTTTGTTTTTTTAACAATAAGCATTAGCATTAGCATTCTATATTAATGACCTCAGGATGATCTCAAACCAGAAATAATAAAACAACAGTCATTTAGAATAATCACTGGCCACCCCCACCCAGTGCTGACAGACAGTCTTTTTACCTTTGACCTGCCACAAGGACTGCTCAGACTTTGGAACCAGGGCAACACATTTGCAAGTCCCTGCAATCACATACAGTATGTCTTGAAAGCTATAAAAGCCAAAAGGCGAAAGCACAAGAATTAGTCTTCAGAGAAAGAGGGGGACTCTTCTTACCTTAAGGCTTCCAGGAGCTCAACCCATGATGTTGGGTTACAAGCTCTGCCTTGTGCTGTTTCTGGGCACATGCACACTAGCCCGTGAGTACAATATTTTTTTCCATTTAAAGGCAGTGGATTTTTAAAACTTAGACCTGTATGTGAATTAAATCTGTTTGTTTAAAAATATGTAACGAATGCTTTTTTTTAGCTTTGTGAAAAGTTGGCAACTTGCTCTGAAATGGAACACATATTTTACAAATTTGAGACGATGATATTTGATACTGTTTATGTCTCTTACGTTTTTAAAATAGAGCAAAACAAATGTGTAGCTATTTAATTAGACTTCGACATGTAAAAATTTACAGTAAATATTGTTAGTTTGTGTTAAGTGTTAAGCAAGGCACTGACAAATAAAATTACTATGTTTTTTTTATTAGTAGTATTTATTACTGTATTTAACATGTAGCTTAAACATTCACCAAACAAAAATCCCCGGTTTCCCCTCGGGTTGGAGACTCAAATTCCTTAGGGCTTGCATAAGACAGCGTATTTGGCATAAAATCTGCCAAATCAAATGCGCAGAGACTCACGCTTGGAATAAGAGAGCGGCCAAATGTGGCATAATTATTGTATTCAATCATTTGCAATTGTGTTGTTGCACTGTAATGGCAGCTTGTGCGTTTGTTTGGGGTTTTTTTGTTTTTCAGAGCAAGATGTTGGAAGTGTTGAGGAACCATCTCCAGCCTGCTTTTGTGAGTGTCTTTGTTGTCATTGTTTAAAAGTAAATATTTTACAATGTGTAATTTAATATTATAAAACGGGAAAATCAAAATGGGAAGCTTGAAATATTTAATTTCCATTATACCTAGAACGTATATAGAGAACTACGCATTAAATATTTGGCTTCAGTTCCATAAGTCCTGGATGTAAAACTTTGGTTTGAGTGGAGCTAGCCTTGAAGTTTTTATTTTAGTTTAGCATTTGATAAACTGGCTGTTGTTGTTCTAACTATTGCTGTAAATGCTTTAAATACTTTTCAGTGGCCAAAAGATACAGGCACTTCAGAAGATTTGTGTATGACTACGAAGCTGAGACCTTTAACACTGTGAATGGAGCTACAGACAATAAAAGCGGCCCCAAAGTCTCCTGCACAGTAAGTCTTCGAGCTTAGATCATTGCTGAGGAAAAATAACAGCAATCTCATGACCCTGAATGTAAAACAAGAAGTCCAAACAAACTGTTTATTCTGCTGCACAGGTTGAGGTTGATGTGCCCCAGACCTGTAGCTTCATCCTCCGCACAACAGACTGCTCTCTGAGCGAGGTTGTTGGCGTTGACGATGAGGGGAATCCACTGTATCGTCCTGCTGCTGGAGCTGAGGCTTTCAAAGCTGCCATGGAGAAGTGAGTCATCTTGTTTGTAGGAAAGATTTATGTATTTTGTTAATTGCTCTCAGAAATTAGGATCCAGGGTAACTGAGGAAATCAAAGAGTGACCTGAATGGCAGGCTGTAAATGATGATCTGTCCACGTCAACAGAAACACTCTAAAGATCACAGTTGAAGGACAGACAGATGTCAGGCTGTACCCTGAGGACAATGAGCCCGTCAACATCCTCAACATCAAGAGAGGAATTGTCTCAGCTCTCATGGTGCCTGTGATGGAAGAGGAGAAGAACAATGAAATGGTAGCTCCCCTCACTTGTTTATTACTTGATTTTTTTCTTTTTTGGGAAAATTTTCATAGCTTCATAGTTGGCAATTAAATCACACCAAGTAGAGCCTGATTCAGTTTGTTGTTTAGTCATGCATAGATAAGTTGCACAAGGTGCAGATAAGCTGGCCCAGTCAAAGGAGATAAATACACTGTTGTAACAGCATGTTCCAACAATGACAATTTTCAGCAACAGGTCAAAGTCCTAGATAACTTTATCTTGTTATTGACATGCGCTGCTCTCATAATGGAGGTAATCTTTAAGAATGATTGATTACCTGATTTAAGAGATAAGTTAAAGGAAGGAATGCACGTCCATAGGTCCAGTTCTTACAGCTTGAATATTGAATTGTTTTGAACATCCTAATCATTTCCAGCCCACCGTGCACGGAGTGTGCTCCACCGACTTCACCGTCAACAACAAACAGGACATTGCTACTGATGTGACAGTCAGCAGGGATCTGTCCAGATGTGACTGGTTCACTGCCCGCAGACAGGACACCAGTCCCCTGGCTCTCGTCTCTGGGATGGTAAGAGTTCAACAAAAATCTGACACTGCCATCACAAACTCAGGCCAAGAGTCAAAATATCAGCACTCAATCATCAGGAAAAAAATATGGTCTGATTGCATTATTAAATGAACCCAAGCTATATTTCCATAGTATAAAACCACAAAGCAAACATCCATCCCTTTTTTCTTCCAACGTCAAGCCACAAAGTACATCTACATTTCCCAGCATTCTACATTCTCCAAACTTCTGACAAAACATTAATTTTTATTTATTTATTTATTTATTGCCTGTCAGAAATACGGCCTGTCCAAGCTGATCAGGAGCACTCAGAGCTGTAACTACAGGTTTGACAACCAGAAGAAACACATGACCAGTGGAACCTGCACAGAGAAACACATCTTCCTGCCCTTGTCCCATGAGTAAGTTTTATTTTGACTTTTTGTAGATTTTTCATGAATAATTTTGTGAATTCTCTTTGAAATCTAACGCACATTTGGGGATTTCTCTCTTCTGAAAAAAGAAACCAATATGGAATTTCTGCTATGGTGAAGCAGACTGTGACTCTGAGAGCGACTGCCAAGATCAATGACAGAATCTTTGATCACAGTGAGTGCTTCTGTTGTGTGAAAACAAATTTAGTAAAAAATAGGGGGGAAAAAACAATATAAATATTTTACGTGTGTCTCTAACATCCAGATTCTAATAGATTTTCCACTGCTTGTGATTTATTTCTGTACAGATGAGGACAATGTCAGGTACTTGCCCATGGATGTTGTTGACGACAAATCCCCAGTGCAAACCATGGATGCTGTCGCTGCCACGATGCAGAAGCTGAACTCTCTGTCAGAGACCAACGAGGGCGAGAAGCGCGCCGGCCTTTTCCGCCAGCTGGTGTCAGAGTTTCGTGGCCTGAAGGGGGACACCCTGAACTCGGCTATTGTTGAGATGACAGACATTTCACCCTCTCTGACGTGGCAAGCTCTGGCTCAGTGTGGTACACCAGAATGCACTAGCGCCATGCTCAAGCTTCTCAGGACCTTTCATGAAGCTGCTGTTGAGGTTGATGCTGTTGTCTACGCCCTGGGGCTGCTGCCCAACCCTTCACAGCAGATGGTGAAAGACTTGTTGGCAATGGCTCAGTACAAGCAGAGCAAACCCATCATGTATGCTTTGAGCAATGCAGCCAGGAAGTAAGTGAACATAAATATATGACATTCTGAAGGACGCTCTCCTCGATGCAGTAACACTGAATTGTGGTACCTGTTGTAAATTAATACATAATCCCTAATGTCTGTCTTTTCCTCTAGACTGTATAAATCTGAGGGAGTCACTCCAGAGATCACAGCTGTCTACAACTATATTGCTTCTCTTCTGGGTGCAGACTGCGCTGGTGACAAAGACCTGACTTTCCTGACTTTAAGGGTAGGTAACAAGACGTGAATAAGACTACATTTTCATTCAAGAAACTTTATTATATCAAGACAATACAGAGGGGAAAAAACACATGATCCCACATTTCCTGAGGACAAAGATAGAAAAGTTTTAAAGGGAACATTTAATTGCATGATTTATGATTTGCTTTCATATTCTGTCCAGGTTGTTGGCAACATGGGAGACGCAATGGAGGCCACCGATCCTGCTATTAAGACCACCCTGCTCAAGTGCATGAGACAGCCCGCAACCACTTTGTCCGTGCAGCTGGCCGCCATCCAGGCTTTCAGGCGCATGTCTGTGACAGATGAGGTAACTAACCACATTCCTCTTCTACATGAGGAGTCTCCAGAGTTGCAGTCTTACACGCTTCTCTGCAGCTTCTCTCCTCCTGCTACCCCCCCAAAAACCCATCTCCATAGAGACTGTGTCAGCTTCCAAAAAGACAAAAAACAAACTAAAAACCAGCAACAAACAACTTAAACATAAACAATCACAAAGAAAGAACAATACAGTATCCACATCTGAACCAAAGAGTAAAACAGTGAAATGTGGATTATTAAATATTAGGTCTCTCTCCTCCAAGTCTCTGTTAGTACATGACTTAATAATTGATCAACAAATTGATTTACTCTGCCTTACAGAAACCTGGTTGCAGCAGGATGATTATGTTAGTTTAAATGAATCAACACCCCCGAGCCATTCTAACTACCAGAAATCTCGAAGCACAGGCCGAGGGGGCGGTGTGGCAGCAATTTTTCACACCAGCCTATTAATTAATGAAAGACCAAGACAGACTTTTAATTCATTTGAAAGCCTGATGCTTAACATTGTCCACCCCAGCTGTGAAACTCAGAAACCAGTCTTACTTGTTATCATCTATCGTCCACCTGAGCCTTACACAGAGTTTCTGTCTGATTTCTCAGACTTTATATCTAATTTAGTTCTGAGCTCAGATAAAATAATTATTGTGGGTGATTTTAACATCCATATAGATGCTAAAAATGACAGCCTCAACATGGCATTTAATCTGTTATTAGACTCAATTGGTTTCTCTCAAAATGTAAAAGAACCCACCCACCACTTTAATCACACTCTAGATCTTGTTTTAACATATGGCATCGAACCTGAACATTTAACAGTGTTTCCTGAAAACCCTCTCCTGTCTGATCATTTCCTGATAACATTTACTTTTACAATAATTGATTACACAGCGGTGAAGAGTAGACTTTATCAAAGTAGATGTCTTTCTGAAAGCACTGTAACTAAGTTTAAGAATATAATCCACCCACTGTTATCATCTCCAATGCCCTGTACCAACACAGAGCAGAGCAGCTATCTGAACGCTACCCCAACAGAGGTCGATTATCTTGTTAATAATTTCACCTCCTCACTACGTACGACTCTGGATACTGTAGCTCCTGTGAAAACTAAGGCCTCAAATCAGAAGTACCTGACTCCGTGGTATAATTCTGAAACACGTACCCTAAAGCAGATGACTCGTAATCTGGAGAGGAAATGGCGTGTCACAAATCTAGAGGATCATCATTTAGCCTGGAGAAATAGTTTGCTGCTTTATAAGAAAGCCCTCCGCAAAGCCAGAACATCTTACTATTCATCACTGATTGAAGAAAATAAGAACAACCCCCTGTTTCTCTTCAGCTCTGTAGCCAGGCTGACAAAAAGTCAGAGCTCTTTTGAGCCAACCATCCCTTTAACGTTAACTAGTAATGACTTCATGAACTTCTTCACAAATAAAATTTTTATCATTAGAGAAAAAATTACCAATAATCATCCCACAGATGTAATATTATCTACAGCTACTCTTAGTACCATTGATATTAAGTTAGACTCTTTTTCTCCAATTGATCTTTCTGAGTTAACTTCAATAATTACTTCCTCCAAACCATCAACGTGTCTTTTAGACTCCATTCCTACAAAACTGCTCAAAGAAGTCCTGCCATTAATTAATTCTTCGATCTTAAATATGATCAACCTATCTCTAATAATCGGCTATGTACCACAGGCCTTCAAGCTGGCAGTAGTTAAACCTTTACTCAAAAAGCCATCTCTAGACCCAGCAGTCTTAGCTAATTATAGGCCAATCTCCAACCTTCCTTTCATATCAAAAATCCTTGAAAGAGTAGTTGTCAAACAGCTAACAGATCATCTGCAGAGGAATGGTTTATTTGAAGAGTTTCAGTCAGGTTTCAGAGCTCAGCACAGCACAGAAACAGCTTTAGTGAAGGTTACAAATGATCTTCTTATGGCCTCTGACAGTGGACTCATCTCTGTGCTTGTCCTGCTAGACCTCAGTGCAGCGTTCGATACTGTTGATCATAATATCCTATTAGAGCGATTAGAACATGCTGTAGGTATTACAAGTACTGCGCTGCAGTGGTTTGTATCATATCTATCTAATAGACTCCAATTCGTGCATGTAAATGGAGAGTCCTCTTCACACACTGAGGTTAATTATGGAGTTCCACAGGGTTCAGTGCTAGGACCAATTCTGTTTACATTATACATGCTTCCCTTAGGCAGTATCATTAGAAGACATAGCATACATTTTCACTGCTATGCAGATGACACCCAGCTCTATCTGTCCATGAAGCCAGATAACACACACCAATTAGTTAAACTGCAGGAATGTCTTAAAGACATAAAGACCTGGATGGCCGCTAACTTTCTGCTTCTTAATTCAGATAAAACTGAGGTTATTGTACTCGGCCCTGAAAATCTTAGAAATATGGTATCTAATCAGATTCTTACTCTGGATGGCATTACCTTGGCCTCCAGTAACGCGGTGAGGAACCTTGGAGTCATTTTTGACCAGGACATGTCCTTCAACGCACATATTAAACAAATATGTAAGACTGCTTTCTTCCATTTGCGCAACATCTCTAAAATTAGAAATATCCTGTCTCAGAGTGACGCTGAAAAACTAGTTCATGCATTTATTACTTCCAGGCTGGACTACTGTAATTCATTATTATCAGGATGTCCAAAAAACTCACTGAAAAGCCTTCAGCTAATCCAAAATGCTGCAGCAAGAGTCCTGACAGGGACTAGAAAGAGAGAGCATATTTCTCCTGTTTTGGCTTCCCTTCATTGGCTTCCTGTTAAATCCAGAATTGAATTCAAAATCCTGCTCCTCACATACAAGGTCTTAAATAATCAGGCCCCATCTTATCTTAATGACCTTGTAGTACCATATCACCCTATTAGAGCGCTCCGCTCTCGCTCTGCAGGCCTACTTGTTGTTCCTAGAGTATTTAAAAGTAGAATGGGAGGGAGAGCCTTCAGTTTTCAGGCCCCTCTTCTGTGGAACCAGCTTCCAGTTTGGATTCGGGAGACAGACACTATCTCTACTTTTAAGATTAGGCTTAAAACTTTCCTTTTTTCTAAAGCATATAGTTAGGGCTGGACCAGGTGACCCTGAATCCTCCCTTTGTTATGCTGCAATAGATGTAGGCTGCCGGGGGATTCCCATGATGCATTGAGTTTTTCCTTTCCAGTCACCTTTCTCACTCACTATGTATTAATAGACCTCTCTGCATTGAATCATATCTGTTATTAACCTCTGTCTCTCTTCCACAGCATGTCTTTATCCTGTCTTCCTTCTCTCACCCCAACCGGTCGCAGCAGATGGCCGCCCCTCCCTGAGCCTGGTTCTGCCGGAGGTTTCTTCCTGTTAAAAGGGAGTTTTTCCTTCCCACTGTCGCCAAAGTGCTTGCTCATAGGGGGTCATATGATTGTTGGGTTTTTCTCTGTATCTATGAAGCGCCTTGAGGCGACTTTTGTTGTGATTTGGCGCTATATAAATAAAATTGAATTGAATTGAATCCTTGCTTCCCGGTTTTATAGTGGAGACAAACTGCAGCTACAAAGACCATTAAGTCACTGTTTTTTCAAATTGTTTTCCTGTCCAGATTCGTGCCAACCTCCAGAGGGTCAGCCAGTATCCCAAGGGCGCTGTGCAGAAACGTCTGGCAGCTTATCTGATACTGATGAGAAACCCCGAGGACAGCGACATTGAGGTGGTGAAGAAGCTGCTTAACCAAGAGCAGAACGAGCAGATCAGGGCTTTTGTGTCCTCCCACATCTACAACATCATTTCCTCAACTGATTCAGAGACCAAAAAGTAAGAATGAAGCATTTTTCAGCTTAATGTGTTGTTCTATACTAATATAGCGCCGATTTGGGCACCCATCTATTTACACTCAGCTAATAGTTTTACTTTTAATCTTCACTCCAGGCTTGGGGAGAAAATAATGGATGCCCTGCAGGACACAGAAGTTTCTACACACAGCGACTACACCACAAAATCTCGCAACTATAAGCTGGGAATGGCACATGAGAGCATGGCGGCCAAAATTCAAGGCAATGTCATTTTCGATCCCAGCAGCACGTTGCCAAGAGAAGTCTTGCTGGAAACTACCCTGAATGCTTTTGGTTACAGCATGGATATTTGGGAGGTATGTACAGTGCTTCTCACGCACAATTATTTATGCCATTTTTACACCTTTAATGCTGAACTTTATTCATGGGGATTCATTTTATTTGATGGGACCTAACCCCAACAACTCCTGGTTCATTTTTGTATTCATATTATTAAATTCTTTTTGGCAGGTTGGCATGGAAGGAAAAGGCTTTGAGCCAACCATTGAGGCTCTGTTTGGCAAGAATGGATTCTTCCCTGACACAGTGTCCAAGGCTCTGTACTGGGCTGAAGAACAGATGTCACCAAAGATCAAGGAAGTTCTGGAGAAATGGGTTGCTCCACTGAAAATAGAGGGGCAAAAGGTATATCACTCGCATAACTGTTTCTGTTAAACACTCTTATTCTTAATGAACGTATCATTGTCACTCACACCAACGTATCTAACATATTGGTCCCTTTTTCTTAAGGCTCCTGAAAACCTTGCAACAGAAATTGTCCGCAACCTCAACAAGCTGGTAAAAGACCTGCAGAACCGAGAGTCCCCAGAGGCCATGGCCTACCTGAGGCTAATGGGAGCTGAGCTTGGCTACATCAAGAGCAATGAACTGAAGTCTATTGCTGAAAATGCAATGATGTATGCAAACATTTTCATGAGGATAGTACCTACAAAGGTAGTGTTCTGCAGTCATTAATATAGTGTCTATATAGATTTATTTTTATTTGCAGCTGAAAAACTCTATTTGTTAACTGTATTTCTCCCTGTCAGGTCATGTCTAACCTGATTTCAAGCACTCGCAATGAGATTTTTGCCCATTACATCTTCATGGACAACAAATTCATGATGTCAACAGCATCTGGCTTGCCTCTGACATTTGCTCTGTCTGGCACCTTTGCTCCTGGTGCAAAAGGAGGTCTTCGCATGACTCCAAACATGGTAAGGTTTCCATCTACTGTATTTAACCTGTGTTTAGCACCATACTAAAACAGCAATTGTTATTACAATGTTGCTGTTTTAATTGTTTGTTTCTGTGACATGTACGTAGAATTCTCAGTCATATTAATCCTGACTGTTGGTCATTTTTTCCCCACACACTTCAATTTTTCTGTGATCCCCTTTGTTTCCAGGAGCTGGTGTTCATGCCCGCAATTGGAATTGAGTTCATGACTCAGATGGGAATCCATGTGCCTGAATTTGTTGTCTCTTCAGTTGAGATGCACACCAACATGTACCATGAGAGCTCTTTCAATGCCAAGATCACCATGGAGCAAAACCAGGTCAAACTTTCCATCCCTGCTCCACAGGGCACCATGAAATTCTTAAGAATCAGGTAAAAAAAAAAAGTCTGATAACTTACTTTGTGTAATACAAGTAAATGGTATTAATTGATATTGATTATTCAATCAATATCATATAAATATTAATTATAAAGAACACTACCAACAGGGAGCGTATTGCATTTCATATATTCTGTGTTTTTAATAATGTTGTTAGAAGTTGTAAAGTAATTTTGCTGTTCTTTGTTTGAAATAGCAACAAAGTTATGATTGTGGGTGCTGGACACGCTACAGTGATCCCACACAGACTAGCCGACTCCAGCTGCAGCCCTCTCTTCTCTGGAGTCAAATACTGCACAAAAACACTTCATGGTGACGCTCCTGGCAAAACGGCTGCTCCTTACTTCCCTCTGAACGGAGAGACTGAGTAAGATGTCCTTTAAAAAGTCAGGTTTTGCTTTGTTTCTTTGTTAAATAAGAAATGGAAATGCCTTAAATATGATCATGTAACATATTTCCATTTAATGCTAAATATTGTTTAGTATATTGTGGTACAGTTGAAAAGAAGATGGTTAAATACAGATAAGAATAGGTCAAGATGAAAAGATTTTAGCTCATCTCAGATGGTGGTTTTAGCTGGATATATGCACATGAGATTATAGATTTTATTGCTGCACAGTACCAAATTGCATTAGAAGAAATAAAAATGTACTAAAGACTTTATTTTTACCCAAGGTTTGCTCTGGACATCGAGCCTACTAAAGAGGTCTCTGAGTACACAGCCAGTATCACCTATGGCGAAGAAAAGGACGGACACCACAAGGTTAATTCTGTGAAGATGACCCTGAGAGCCGAAGGTATGAATATTGCTTTTTTTTAATCAAGAATTTTATTACATGTGCTGCCTCTTTCTTTTCTTTTTCTTTTTTTGAGTTATACAGATAAGTGATTAACCTTTTTCTGACTCTGTGACGTCAGGTGCTCAGCCTACTGAGGCTACAGTCACCATGACATACAACAGGAACAGAAATGTCTTCAGCACTCAGATCAACATACCTGACTTTGATGTTGAGGCGGGCGTCAAGCTCGGCATGACAGATAGCAATGCCGGAGGCAAATCTATTACCCTCGAGATCTCCAACAAGAACGTGCCTCAACTCACTCTGACTGGCCGTGCCAAGTGAGTAAACCCAGCAAAATATTTTCCTAAACTGTTCTGTTACTTTACTATAATTCCACTGACCTCATTGCAGAAATTAACTGCTTTTTTTATTATTAATTATAGGCTTCAGGCTATGACTGATGGCATGCTGCAACTTCAGCTGTTAGTCCCCTCACTCAGGACAGATGCCACAGTCACTGCTACCATGAGCAAAGCCGACGGACTCACCATGGAGATCAGAAGTGATGTCAAGCTCCCAGAGATCTCCTCCATTCAGGCAGTCACCTTCAAATATGGTAATTTTGCTCAAGAAGAGTGGCAATGGAGCTCAAAGAATGGTCATGTCAGGCACAGTTTAAAACACTGTCTTTTTACTGTCACAGGCGAAGAGCAGGCTGAGGTTCAGCTGATGTCCAACATGAATGCTGAAACAAAAGTCCCAGTGCATTACACTAAGGTCGTCCAGGCCTGGCTGAGGAAGACTGCAGAGGATGTTATGGACCAGCGGGTTATCGAGACTGATATGAAACTACGACACATCCTCAACAAAGGAATTGAGGTAAAAAGAATTTTATACTAACTGAATGTTTATTTCGTAGTTTTTAGTCTGTCCAGACTGAATCATAAGAAATATGATGTGTTTTAATCAGGCCAGCAATATCTGGATGGACAAAGTCTCAGCTGATTGTCCCTATATGGCGAGACTGAGGAACAGCTTAGCTATGATGGAAATGCCATCTGTGCCTGAAAACCTGTTCATGAACCTGTAAGTGAAGCAAAAACATTAACTAGTATCTTCACAATTGTTATTATAATAAAAAAAAAAACTTTCAAACCTTATACTGAATAAATACAACATTTTAACAAGTTCCCTACTCTCACCATTTCAACAGTGAAAGCACACTGATATACCAGTTCAACCAGGACCGTCTGACTATCACCATCCCAGTTCCTTTTGGGGGCAAATCATCTGAGGAGCTGAGGATACCTCAAATGGTCACCACTCCACACATTTCCATGCCGAAGTTGGGCATAGATTTTGCCTCACGAGGAATCCAAATCCCAACTTTTAACATCCCATCTGACTATGATCTCACCCTGCCTCTGATGGGCATGGTGGAAATGGCTGCCAAGGTCGACACCAACTATTATAAGTGGGAGGCAACAGCGTCTGCTGGTAACAACACTGCAGAGTCTCCTAACTATGTGGCCAAATTCAACATTGTGGCTGACAGTCCAATCAAATTCCTCTCATTTTCAGCTGAGGGTAATTCTTTATTCTTTATTCTTATAAACTATACATTTGTTATTGAACAGTGCAGAAAAAACATAGACGCTGAGACGAATTGTTAATTTTTTTTATTTGTCTGTTCTAAAGGAGCAACCAAAATCACTGACACAGAAGTGGAAACTATGGAATTCACTCTTGATGGTTCCCTGAAACACATGCTGATCACCACAGGTTTTAATGTTCAGGAAACCATTGCAGTCACAGACAGTTTGATGTCAACTGGCCGCTACAACGTGCATGCTGTTGCCCCTGTGGGTCTGGACACCTCCCTGACTATTACTACCCAGATGACCCTTGACTCTAAAAAGTTTTTTGGAAATGTTAACACAAATGGAAGTGTCACTGTTGGACCCATGACCGCTTCCACCACCTATGTCTACACCTTCTCGGTCGACCCAGCGAAGAAAGAAGCAATAATGCAGAGTTCACTGAATGTGAAGTCTGAAGACCTGAAGCTTGAAAACAAGATGAAGGCATCATATGCAGAGGAAGAGCTTCTGTTTGACTCTAACACTAAAGTGAACAGCGACCCCATTGTGCACAACACCAAAATTAACCTTAGGTACAAGGATCTCAAGTTTACCATCCAGTCCAGCTCTGAGACACAGGCTGACGAGAGGATGCTTCGGAGCCAGATAGATTTTGCTGCCTCTAGAGGACAGGCCAGTCTCAGAATAGAGAATCTAGCCGATGATACAAGCAACCGTATCTACTCACTGCTTACCGGTTCCCTTAATCCCTCTGGCATGGAGGTCAACACTGAGGCCTCCATGAACATCTTTTCAAGCATCGCCTCTCACAAGGCCGCCTTTTCCCTGAACACCAATGGCCTGACCACCAGCTGTACAACAACCGCCCAGCACAGTCCATTCACATTTGAGAATATTTTCCATGGTACAGTTGACACTTCAAGTGCCACCATGTCTCTCACAACAAAAGGAGGCATTAAAGAAAACAAAGCAGAGCTCACCATTGGAGGCAAGATTGCAACCACAGAAGTCTACTTTAACAGCAACTTTGAGGCTAACCTCTTTGATATTAACAGCAGGAACAGAGTGAACTTCAGAGTGAATGAAGATGGCTTGACTCTCTCTAACAACATGGTTGGATCTTTCAAGGAGATGAGGACTGAAAACACAAATGCACTGTCTCTTACACTGAGATCTTTTACCCTGCAGTCCAAGACTGACAACTTGCTTGACAGCAGCAACTCTTACAAGCATGACATCACAGTCAACATGGGCCGTTCTGCTGCCTCAGTTATTGTGAAAAATGACCTGAAGATAATGGAGGTTAGCTTCGTGAATGATGCCCAGTTCAAGGCAGAGCCCTACAACCTGGAGCTGACTGGAACAGTGATGGGAGCTTTCTCAGAGGAAGAGCTCAGACACACCTATGAAATCAAGTTTATTGACATGGTCCTGTCTGCAAAGTATAACACCAACGGTAAACTCCTGGGAACTCAAATGACGCATACCACTGATATCGAGGTTGCTGGCCTGACCATGAAGTTCAACAATGTGGCTAACTTCAACTCCCCATCTCTTCATCTGGACAGCAAAGTTGCAACTGTGGCTGCACCCTTCACCCTGAACATTGATTCCATTTTCAATTCAAATGGTGCAGTGAATCTGTATGGAAAGCAGAGTGGCGAATTATACAGCAAATTCCTCCTGAGAGCACAACCCATGTTTTTCACACAGTCATTTGAGTACAGAGCTTCAACCACACATGAACTAGAAGGCAGACCAACCATTACAACAAATATGGACAACAAGTTCAGCAGCATGCTGAACCTCCAAGAGCAAAGTGTCGCACTGAAGGTGACATCTAAAGTAAATGAGCACGCCTTTGAACAGGAAATGAGTGCCTACAACAATGCAGAAAGAATGGGTGTTGAAATGGCAGGAGCAGTCTCCACTCTCCTCTTCAGTGAGTCCAGTCAAAATTATGCCATCTCTGGATTTGTGAAATATGACAAGAGCAGTGACAGTCACTCTCTCCAGATCCCATTTATTGAGCATCTGCCTGCATTCATTGAAAAGATGAAGAGCACAGTGGTGGTACTGATGGACAACAGCATTGAGATGCTAAAAGACATCAACAACAGGTATGAGATCAGTGCCAAGTTCCAGCTCAAGGTGGCAGAACTAAAGGAGGCCATTAACAACTTTGACTTCAACCTGTTTGTCCAAGACCTGAGAAAATTCATCAGCTCAATGGAAAACTACATCACCAACCTGACACCCAAGCTCCCAACTGAAAAAGTTATGAACATACTGAAATCTATCAAAGACACCATAATGGTTTGGATGAAGAAACATGACATTGAAAACAAGTTCCAAGTGATTTATACCAAAATTGAAGAGATTCTCTCCAGCTTTGAAGTTGAAAAAACGATTGGAGCCTTCATGGATGAGATTGTTAAAATGATGAAGCAGTATCAGGTCAGAGAAAAGATTCAGCGTGCATTTGATGCTCTCAGGTCAATTGACATTCAGCCTGTGATGAAAAACATAATGGTACCTGTTCAGGAGCTGTTGAATGAGCTATATGCCTTTGACTTCAAACAGCTAATTGATGACATGAGTGACTATTTCATCAGAATGATCCAGAAAGTAAGGTCCTTTGATTATGACACCCTCACCATGGAGCTGAAAGAGAAAGTGGCAGAAATGAGCAAGATCCCCTGTTTTGGAAAACTTTATGGAGAGTTCAGAGTTATTTCACCTCATTATAAACTCACAACCACTGCTGACCTGGAGAACACCACAACAATTTCTGATACACCAGAGTTCAAAATGAACCTCATCTCAAAGACTACATCTACTTTGCGAATCCTTGACTTCGCTGTGGAAGCCAGTGCACATTTATCTGTGCCCAAGATGAGTCATGTGTCCATCTCTGAGCTCATCAAGGTTGATCAGTCGTCTTTTGAACTTGACCACAAGGGTCAAATGACCTTCTATGGTCTGACAGCTGAAGCTTCTGCTGATACTATTGCAGCAGCAAAAACTGAGCTCTACTCTGCAACCCTTGTTAACAATGCAGTCTTAAACATGGAAAATGGAATTTCAACCACCGTAGTCACTACGTACGTACATGGCATCAACATGCCTGCCCTTAACATCTTTAGTGAAATGGAGATTAAAGAAAATGTAGTTTTCCTGCTTAAAGATGGCTCCATCCAACTGACCTTTAACAATGTGGCCAGAGAAAAATATGCAATTCGGGACTTCTCAGATGAGGCACGCCACAAGAGCGACTTGTCAGTGGTCATGGATTTCCATAAAGCCAAAGTGAGTTTCACTGGAACAACAGACAGCAACTTTGTGAAAACGAATCAGAATGTTGGTGCTGAAATATGCATTTTCAGCCACGTAGTTGTTGATGCCAAGGCTGAGACTGAAACACCTTTCATTAAAAACAGCGTTGCAGAACTCAAGTTCGAGGCAAAGGTTGAAGACATGAAAATTGATTTCTCTGCCTCTCACAGTGCACAGCTGGTTGGTCAGGTTGAAGGAACTCTCTCAAACTCAGCCCTTGCTCTGGTCACACCTAATGAGCTTAAGCTTGATACCAAGAACACAGCAAATACCAAAATTGCCCTTCCATTAAAGCTGTCTGGAAAGATAGATCTCCAGAATGACATTGCTTTCACCGTGAACACCGAAGTGCAGCAGGCTAGTTGGACAGGTCTGGCTAGATTCAACCAGTACAAATACTCCCATTACTTTGCTGTGGACAACAGAGAAACAGAAATTAACCTGTATTCCCAAATCAAAGGAGATGCTAATCTTGATGTATTGAAGCAGCCTATCACCATTCCTGAAATTACCTTGCCATTTGCTGACATGAAGACACCAAAAGTGGAGGACTACTCACTGTGGGAAGACACTGGTCTGGGCAATCTACTAATCACAACAGAGCAAACATTTGATATGAGCTCCAAGCTGAAGTACACTAAGAACCATGAGTTGATCGCCATTAACATCAATATGGATCCAGTCATCAATGCGTTTAACACCAATTTCAAGACACTGCACAAGAAAATGATGAATGGCAAGGATAAGGCTGCTGCCATACTCGCTACATCATATGACAAAGCAAAGGAAGAGTATGAAAAATATAGCACTGAGTTGCCTAAAACTATTACTGTCCCTGCCTATAAGGTTCCCATGATGAACATTGAGACATCAACATTCACAATTCCCCTGCCTGACTTCACCCTCATCACAATGCCCACTCTGCATGTGCCCTCTGCCCTGCGCAAGGTAACTCTTCCAAAAATCACCCTGCCCAAAATTCAGAGCATCAAGATCCCAGTTATGGGTGATATGACCTATGAGATCTCCATGAAGACACCAATGATCACTCTCAAGACTAACGCAAGCATCCTAAAGCAGGACAGCATCGCCATCAAACTAGATGCTTCTTCAACATCTGAATTTGAGATCCTGAATGGAATGATTGAGGGCAACACCAATGTGAACGTGATGGGTGGATTTAAAATGGCCTCTCTCCTCAATGTGAAACATTCAATGCTAGAGGGACATCATGACAGCACCATCTTCTTAACTACTGAAAATGTAGCTATCGCCATCACAAACACAGCAAAGGTCAACATTCTTGACCTGACCATGGAAATCTATGAGGAGATTACTGGAAATCCAGAAGAAGGCCTTATTGTCTCAGTTTCCAATCCATCTGCAGGACTCATTGCAGTTCAGATGCAGGCTAAGCGACCGGCACAAGTGAAAGCAAGACTCTATGGTCGTTACCCGGTAAGATGATAGTCTACTATCGATGCACTTTCTAATAAAAGCTGATTTTTTTCCAACCTAAATGATGTATTATTTAAATAATTAACTTATTGGTTTTTATGTGTCCTGTTTAGTCTGAGCCATCCACAGACATTGATATCTTGGGTCTGAAGATGTCTGTGATCAACTCTGAGAAGCTGAACCTTCAAACAACCTGGAATATGGAAATACCATACGAGATGATGCTCGGAGCGAAGAAACAGGTGCCTGCGGTCATGGAAATAGTGTCTGAATCTGCTGTCATAACATACAAGGCGGTCAACAAACAAGTTAGAAGACTCGAAGGTTCCTTTGCACAGGCTAAAAAGCAGGGTAATGTGATGTTCAAGAGGGCTATTAACAGTCTTGAATCAGTAAAATCTTGCAAGATTGTGACCACTGTCACAGATAATACTGTTTTAATCCTCGAAAACTACCAGAAGAAAGTTGAAAAGTTCCTTGATGCTGTTGTTAAATTTCTGAGAGCGACTAGGTTCCAGATTCCTGGCTATAAAGAGAAGCTGTCTGGGCTTGAGGTCTATCAGAAATGTACTGCTTTTGTTGCTGATGTATCTGAAGAAGCAATCCATAAGATTCCAGAGTACCTTTCTTCCATGTTTGCAACGGCACTTGATTATTTCCAAGCCACTGAATTCACCTTCCCAGGTTCTAATCGCATCGTCAGTGGAAAGGAAATTCTTGACGATATGTTGGTAGCTTTAAAGAAAATCCAGGACCAAGTGGTTGTTACTGTGAGAAAATTTAGAGATATCCGGCTGGAGGACATTGTAAAGAAATTATCAGCAATCATGCAGTTTACCATCCAACAGAGTGAGAAGCTTCTCCAAACTCTGAAATCCCAGAATCTGGAGACACTTTCTGACTTTGTGAGTACTGCATACAACGATGCCATGAACTCTCCTGTTATGGCTGGCGTTATCAAGCCGGTTGAAGAGGTCTGCAGAGTTGTAATGGAATATCTAAAAGCTGTGACTGCTAAACTCCAAAATATTTTGGCTGACATATCTAGTAAACAACTCACAGCTGACATCCAGTCCTGGATTAATTCAATGGTGAAAGGCATTAATACTCTGCACAACAATGCCATTACATCCCTGAAGGAAAAAAGCAAAAATGTTGAAAAATATGTTAGAGTAAGTGACCAAAAAGTAGAGGTTGACATCCCTTTGCCATTTGTTGCCAAATTCAACTAAGCAACCATAGCTAACAATGATATAGGATATAGTGTCTGTATTGACTTTCTGTGTTTTGTAACCAACGGTGTAATAGTGAATCTATTTTCATAACAGCAAACCAAACTGAGCAATAAAAATTATGCCTGTATAATGTTTGTTCCTTTGTTTATTATTTCACAACAGACGCCCAGTGCTCCCTTTGTGTCTTGTACTATTTAAAACAAAAGCCCTGTCTGGGTATCAATAAATACAGTTTGTACTGCATTCATGTCTGTGCATTCTTTACATAAAGTTTACCTTGACTAGTTAAAAAGATTGGAAGCTAATGGACTATAAATATTTCTTCATGTAGTTTTATGTTTTCCTGTACAGATTTAAAACAATAAAAAGCTTACTCCCTAAAGATCACAGCAATACACCCTTGCTAGTAATTTTTATCCTCTGGTCTAATTTTAGATCGGACACAAATAGTTTCTGTGATACACACACACACACACACACACATTTCTTATAATAAAACAATCACAATATAGAAACAGAGTCATTTTGACCAGGGTTATAACAATAGTTAGAAGTCAAGTCTCAAAATGTACTGCCCCTTTGGAATAATAGGATTATTTTGTCTGGGGACAGCTACAGGCTATGTGTCATCATGAGAAGTGGTGAAATAAGTATACAGCTTATTGACTCGTATAACGTGATAAATAAGTCATTAGAAGTATAAACAAACTTAAATCTTTAAAGGGTTTGCAAATAATATGAGAACGAGTAAACTATGAGACTCTTAAAAGTAAACATATTCATAATAATGGGAACGACGACAAATTTATCAGACTGTCTGTCATAAAAACAAGAAAATGCAAATATTTTTTAAATCTATCAAAAATATATTTATAACTAAAACAAATGATGCTGTTATTTATTATTTATTATGCAAATGAAAAACTGAATCCAATGTTTTCTTACCCAAATATGAACAAGTACACTGGACTTCTCTGAGATCTCAAATATGAACCAAACATAACATTCAAACACTAAAATTGATTTTTCTATTCAGGAATGTTTGTAAATAACTGTAGTAAAAATAATAATAATGTGCTTTAAATATTTTTTCAGCTTTTCTGTAAAATGGTAAAAGTGGAAATTCATGGCTAACAACAATAATTATATTTTAGCAGTTAAAATATTTATTTTTAACATATTGTAATATTAACAAAAAAGGATTTTTACAATTACCAGTACTGTTCATTTTGGGCATTTAGGTCATAAATCTGTATAGTGGGGTATAATTATTCATTTTCGTATAAGTGTTATTTAATGTTGTCACTTGTTGAAGAGCAGGTATTTTGAACTAGCATAAATTTCTTTCAGCAAAACATACAAAAGTTAACTGCAAATACACAAGTACATTAGATTTACTCTTGTTTCAAAGGCCTGAATCAAAGTGATGGTTCAGTGGATCCTGATTAAAGCAAATAAAGAAAGAAATACTAATAGAGTGAATTTTCTAAATTTACCAGCAGGTTCCAACTATTTTATCAGTATACGTAATGTTTCTTTGTACGATAAAAGGAAAGAAAGCTGTGTGTCAGGAAAATGCGACAAGAGTGGAAAAAAGTGCAGTTAGTGAAACACATTGATTTTTTTTTTATTGACTTTCCCAGAACAGTACCACTTGTTCCCTTACATTCTGTTTTTTTTCCCCCTCTTTTAATTGTACCATTCTTCCACAGAAAGCATTGTGTAATTACACCAATGGCATCAAATAAACTCTTACAAAGAGATATGTTTGGCATATTCCACAATTTCCTTTTGTATGAGGAGACGCAAACTGTACCATCTTATCACAAATACTAACCTAAAATCATTGCAAATCAGAGGCACATGAGGGGGGCCGGTGTGGGAAATTAACCAGTCCAGCACAATGCATTCCTGTGCTGTATGTCAGCAAAAAAAAAAAAAAAAAGACAGCAACAGACAGCAGACAGGAGGAATGTGACTTTTAAATGCCACTGTAACTTCGGCTGGAAAGTATTTTTAAACACAGATGTGCCTGCAGCGCAGTTTCTTAGTAAAACACAAAGTAAGTGTTTAAAGCAAAAAAAATCCATCTTTTTTTGTTTCCAATAACAAGTAAAAAGAGCAAAACATGAACAGTAAGAGTTTCACCCTTAACAACAGTCTCTGTAACTGATGTTCACAGTCATATGAACAAACACTCCCACTATCAAGCAAGAGGACAGTTACACAACACTTATGTTGACACTGAAAGAAAAAAAGAAAATCTGAATCCTTTTCACAAGAATGAAAAAAAAAAAAGTCAGCTCAAAATACACTGATTTTAGCTTTCAGTAACATTTTTTGACAACATAAATTTAAGGTACATTCACTGTCATAATGGAAGACATTGAGATTTTAAGAAAAAGGGAAAAAAACAAAAACAAAACTCTTTCTCAATTGTATTTAATTCAGTTTAACAGCTCTATAACCATTAGTACTTCACATTTACCGTTTTCTCATGTTTTAATAATCAAAGGGAAGCCCTTTAGTTTAAGTGTGTGTCACTATTACATAAGTGTTCTACTAATAGAATTGCATGAAACACTTTCAATAAAGTGTTGCCATCAGATGGCTTAATCCCACATGAGCGTGTGCTGTTGGGTCATAAACAGCAGTTTCATGACACTTTGAGAAAACGCCCTTCACCGAGCAAGACCATCACATGCCACACCGTCTCAAGTGCTTAATTGTGTCTGGGAAATATCCTCCGTGCCACTCTAAATGAAGCTGTGCCCAAACAGAAAACTTCAAGCTGTTCCCCCCCCCATGTGTTTGATAGAACAGAGACAGCTGGATGGAAATGGGACTATATACTGTATGTGCTTCAAAAGATGCTGTTCAGATGTGCTGTACAGAAGACAATGTGTTTGTATAAATTAGCCAAAATGAGTTAAAACTTGTGTAAAAGCATGCTTAGCAACATAAAAAACTAAAGTTGTAAAACATGACTCCCACTTAATACTGACAGAGTTTCTGTCTGAAAACCTGCAAAACTACAGGACATTGTGGTTAGCCCTTTTCAAGACTGGTCCAGGTGTAGTCTTGTCAACCTTGAATCAAATCTAACCTGCTGCATAATTTGAAAGGGAAAAAGACATTTAATACTGTGGAATCAAAATTATACGTTATTTTTAGCTGTGCTCCAAACTAACAAACTCTAATAACATAAATAACCAATTACAACCTTTAACTATGAAATGTCTTTGCAAAAGTGCCCTAAAATATCACAACCCCCCCCCCCAAAAAAACAACAAAAAACCAACAACAACAAGTTGGCAATACTTGTAGTTTTAACAAGCTTTCTTTCTATGAGTTGCTGTAGCATCCTGGTCTTGTGCAAGATCAAACTTCAATTACCTCATATTAAAAATTACAGTGCATTTGTTCTTTTTGCTTTACTTGTTACACAGTATAACCTTGGCAATAAAGCTTGTGGCCTATGCAAACTTTAAAACACAAAAAAAGAGAGCAGAGTCATCTCGACTCTCCAGCAGGCCTTCTCGTCTACACGAGAAGATGCAGAAGGGGATTGAAAAGTCGCCCACTGAAATCAAACGCTTTGTGATTTTTTTTTTTCCAGTCAGACTGGGATCATGTGACCCCAAAAAGAACATGCCAACATGCCATAACCAGTGTATTTCCACCCCACATTACACCCGCCATCAGATATTCGTGTGTGTTCCAATCAGCTCCGTTTGCAGTCATCGGTTTTGGTTCAAGCAAAGGCATCCGACTTCGAGGGAGTGTCCGAACAATGGTCACTGCCCTCACATGCCCAGACACAGACCCCAACGCAGGAAACGTCTGTTCTTGCGCGTCCCAGTAGCCCCCCGCCCAAGCCAGAGTCAGTTCACATTAAAACACAGCATTTGAAACAGCCACCTGTGGTTTTTTGTCGTTTCTGTAAAGCTGCCCGTGTTGCCGTTTCAAATACTTCCCAGATCCCCTCCTTGGTTTTAGCTGAGCACTCCAAATAGTCATATGCGCCAATGCGCGTGGCCATGGCCCGGCCATCCTCTGTTTTCACTGGCTCCAGCTTCAACCGAGACAGCTCATTCTTCACGTTCTCGTCGTTGCGGAGATCCCTCTTGTTGGCCACTAATATGATGGGTACGTTCGGGCAAAAGTGTTTCACTTCAGGGACCCACTTTTCAGGGATGTTTTCCAACGAGTCCGGGCTGTCCACCGAGAAGCACATCAGAATGACGTCGGTGTCCGGATAGGAGAGCGGCCGCAGCCGGTCGTAGTCCTCTTGTCCGGCTGTGTCCCACAAAGCCAGCTGGACTTGCTTGTTATCCACTTCTATGTCCGCCACGTACGTCTCAAACACAGTCGGGACATACACTTCTGGAAACTCGTCTTTGCTGAATACTATCAGTAGACATGTTTTCCCACATGCACCGTCGCCCACCACGACAAGTTTCTTTCGTATGTCTGCCATTGCTGCCTCTCCCAGTTCTCGCTCTCAAACGCGGCTCAGTCCAAAGTCGGCAGTTGTAAATATTTAGTCGTGTCAAGTCCAGTAGCTTTTAAACTCTAAGCAGATACTGGTCAAACTCGTCCCTCAAGTCAGTCCTTTCCACTAACTCCGGAGCCTTTTGCCACAAACTACAGCAATCTCTTTATAAAGCGTAAGGCGTTTTCCTAAATATAGCAATCCAATCGGAAATGGGGAGGTGAGATCACCGTCTGTAAAGGAAAAGGTGATTGGGTCCCGTCGGGTTTTTCTCGCGTTGGAGGAGGGAGGGGTCACTGACCACGAGGATCCACCCGACTGAGAATCAGGCGAAATCAACTAAAATCACAGCACGATGACGATAAATATACACGTACTTCTTCTTTGAAACCTCCCTTTCAAATAAGCTTCCCGGACACATTGGCTTGCTACTTTTATTACTGAGTCAGCATTTTGTTCACAAAATGACATGAGCCGGCTGTCTAATGAGGATTCATTCAGACTAAGCCAGTTTATCCTATGAAATGTGAGAGTGATTTTGGGTGGGGAAGTGTCTCTGAGACTAATTTCTATGATACCACATATTAGGTTGCCTAACACAGGGGGGTTTGGTGCTCAAAAGGCACGCTGGGAAGGCAAATTGATACTGACATTGTTATACGCATGTCTACGTAGTTCACGCTATTTACAGGGAGGGGGCACTAGCGTAGACAAACTGTTAGCTTTGACTACCAAGCTTTGCTAAATCACCGCTCTCTCTCCAAGGAAACAAAACAATATAGAATCGGGTTGACGGCGTGCAACAAGCACAGATCCTCTCTCGACACGACAACGCGTGAGTATGCCCTCACATCTGTTCACAACCGAATCCAAAGCTGTGTAAGGGGACTGCTTTGGAAGCGGTTGCCGCCGTGCGAGTATTTCCCCTTTTGTTTAGCGGTTAAGGCCCCTCTGTTTGGAACTTGAAGGGGGGCCATGTTGTTTAGCCACTCAGTGTTTGGCTGATGTTTTAGCTAACAACAGCAACATGGCTATTAGCGTTTGTTAGCTCTCGGAGATGGCCGTAACGTGTTGTGTACAGTGAATATCGGATAATAAGTCGAGAAAATGTGTTCTATTTAACATGCAAAGCCAACCGCTGACTATAAAACAGCAGTGAATTAAGCGAATTTCTTTGATGTCTCACCAATAATAAACACAACAGGCCCTTTGCGGTTAGCACTAGCTAGTTAGCTCCAGAGAACCAATGGTTAGCTTTAATCATGTTCGATTTCCGCTAGCAGAAATACATGAGGGGGAAAAAGTAAACAATAAAAAGAAGCGAGGCAACAAACCACAAAGCAAACACAATCTAATAAATAAATAAATAAACATTTACGCAAATCCCCGCTGAAAGTCGTTAAGGTAGCTTCCTTATTATTACAGCGGCTTGCTTGCTGCTGGCTAGGCTAGGCTAGCTAGCCAAGCTGCTAATTGGTGTGCCACAATGAACAGTTTCAAATTTGAATACGTTGTTGCAAGCTCGTTACATCATCTCAGGAATCAGTCGTGGCTATCTTCAGCGATATTTGCATTTATGCGTGTATGTCTGTGTGGTAGTCGAAGCTTTATTGCTGGTATCCCCAGTCGTATGGTCACCAGCTAGAATTTGGCTAACGACAACGTTACCGAGCGGTGTTGCTCTTATAAGCCACCAACATCGATGTCAGTCGCTTGTTTCGTTCTTGGCCCGATCTTTTTAATTTAACAAAACATTACTAACCTGTTGTAGCACAAATAGTTAAGCAGAATTAGACAACTATATCCCTGGCGTGTTGTTAGCAGCTCGGGAATTAGTCTTGTCCCAGCGAGGAAAATTAAAAGCATTAGTTATCATTTTATTATTCTTTTGGATGAACATCTTTAATGGGATGTAAAAGCTGATTTTTGTCTGAAGGCTCAAGGAGGATTTAATAAGTCCACGATGGTCGCATTATAATAGCATGGGCTTTCATAAAAGCCAATTATGATGCCGTAAACACCAAATTGTAATGGGTGCTACATTACATTGTATAATGAAATTAAAATTACATCTGAGTCTTTTATAGCCTAGTGTTTCTTATTGGTCATTTATATGTAATTGTACAGGACACACAGAGATACTATATCCTCTAATAAGATTTCTTTCAATTTTATGCAAGTGAAATTGAAATAAGAAAATATACATTTCAGTGAGTAAATCTTACTTTGTCTGTTTTTTTTGTTGTTGTTGTTTTTTAGGCTTTCCCGTGGAATGAGCATTCCATGCAGCATCCTAGGTATGAATGACGTGGCCTGGCAGGAGACGAGAGGTGGGATGCTGCATGCAAATGGTGCTCCTGAGTCTGGGGGTGTCCGAGTTCATGGCGGAGGGCCCCTAGCCACAGTTGGCGGAGCTGGTCAGGCTCCTGGAGGGCCACACATACAGGGCATGGACAGGGTTCCTAACCCTACCCCAGGTACCCCACAGCCCCCGCTGAGCGGGAGGTCTCAGGATGACGCCACAGTAGGGTACTTCTTTCAGAGGCAGCCTGGGGAGCAGCTTGTAAGTTGCACACCTAGCAAGCATCGCTGGCCTACTGGGGATGCCAATCATATCGATCAGGTAAAGAGTTGGTTTGTTTTTTGTTTTACTGAGCTAAGGCATGCGGTGATGTGCAGTTTAGTATAATTACCAGACAGAACAAGTCCTCAATTTTCACTGATTGTTATATTGGTATAAACAGCAAGTAAACAATCTGTTGTTTAAATGTAGTACTTTGTCATTATTGGAGTTACAGACAGGTCTGTCCACAGCCGTTTGCCCAGTCAAACGTGAGGTGAAGGTTGGAGTGCAGATTTCAGAGATCACCAGTCTGTTACTACAAGTATTAAAAAGCCATAGCACTGCTTCTGATTTACAACAGACATCAGCAAGATTATAGTTTTGGCCATTGTGTCAGCACAACAGGGGTGTGAGTCTCACCATGTTGACTGAGCCAGAGTTGTAATAGAAAGTGTGGTTATTAAATAATGAAATAAATGCTGCAATTAAACTTTAATGAAGAAAGCTTGTCTTTTAATTCTGTTCCCCTTCAAATTATTCCCCTTCTGCACCTACAGACTGCTGCACTCGGGGCTTTCAGTGATCAAAGCAGCGTAGTAAGTCTTCTTCCATTAGTGGTCTAAGAGGCTTCATGGTTTTATTCTACACTGTTGGATCAGACTTGGAAGTGCTTCTCTTAAACGCAAATGTGATTTTGAAGGAAAATAAATAAAGTTGCGTGGTACTTGGATCAGATTAATAAGGAGGATTGACATGTAGTTGGCCAGAAATGGCTTCACTAGGACAGCTCAGCATACTGATATGGATGGAGATATTTTCCCACAGCTGTGGCTTCTTTTTTGCTGACCATATATTGAGAAATGTCTATAATCTGTCTGTAGTAATGTTAAGCCAATGGTGCACTGGAAACCAATCCTCTTTTAATTTCAAAACCTGTCTTTGTGTTGTCATTTAATAGCCACACCTCACATTCTGTCTCAACAGTAGTTTAAGCTGCTCTGCAGCTTTTTTTGTTGCTACATACAAAGCCCCGTCTCGTGTTTAGGTTATTTCATTTTTTTTTTTCTTTCAAACTTCATTCAAACTATTCTGTTTCATACAAGCAAGTTATTGTGCCCTGCAGAAGAACGAGTGTAATCGCCTCTCTTTATAAATCATCATGTGTAGTCTGTGCAGATGTTTTTTTTGTATTTAGCTCTGCATAGGTCCTAGTCTAAAAATGTTTTTTTAAAAAGGTCCTTCTCAGATTTTTATTTTCATTTTCATTTTTCCTTAACACATCGTGTATAGTGGGCCGGGGGGCGGTCATGCAATAACCAAAGCTAAATGATCGTGTCAGATACCTTAACATAAGTCGAACAGTCAGGACTATTTGCTTTGGGATTTCATGTAAGAGAATTAAACAACATTCTCTTATTGGCTTAACAGCATATTCAAAATGCTGTATAAGTCATAATTCATGTCTGGCTTATTTCACAAAACCAGAATGTTATGTAATGTAAAAACAATTGCACAGATTAAAGAATAAATGTTAGTTTTTTGCTATGAATGTTTATGTATTCTATTGAATTGTCACATATTCTTACAACAAGCACTCTTTAGCATTGCAGGTACAATTTTACAGTTTACATTTTGTTAAATCATTGCTGTTTAATTTAAAATGTTCATGAAAAACCTTTTTTTTTTTTTTAAATCTGTCTCAGGTCCGTGCAGTGGATGAAATGAACTATGATTTTCAAGCTCTTGCTTTGGAGTCGAGGGGGATGGGAGAGGTAAGAACAGTTTTTGTCTGCATATCGTTCACTCTCCTCACTCTTATACAGTTTTCTGTGATTATTATTTAATTATTTTCTTCTTTCCCCGCCGCTCTAGAATTGAAAAGTGACTGTACACATCCGCAGGTTGCTATTTTACAGAAACTATAGAAATGCTGAACTAGTTTTAAAGCTTCAATGTTTGCACCACCACCACCACCACAGAGTCTTTAAAATACAGATTTATTGTAAACTAGTTCATCTTACCTTTGATTGAAATCCATTAAACCCTCACCTGTCCCTGTTTTATTGTTAGCAAGCATATGCACAATACAGAAACAACTGAACAACAATAAATGTTTGTTTTCCTAATAAAGGGTTTTCTGAAAGCTTTTTGACTTAACGCTATTACAAATAATTTTTTATAAACGATAAACACCTTGTGCTCCTCTGTGTGCTACACTGATGTAGTTACATTTTCTCATATTTTATGTCTCAGACCCCCCCACCCCCCAGGCTGCTGCATGTAAATCTATGTGCAGTGTACAGTGATGGTAAAACTGTGTTGTATAGGAGTGTTTTTCTCATTTTATGAAACAAGAAGACTAAAATAGCCGGTTCGCTTAAGCAAATAAATTGTTTACTTGGTGTTTGGTTAAAGCATCAATTGCAGCATTGACTTTCTTACTAATGACAAATCTTGTTAACAATGGTCATAAAACTTGGCACGACTTTCCTAGAAATCTTCAAGCTCAACCAGCCTTTTTTCCTGGCAGTGTGGATTGGGTCATTGACTTGTTTGCCTCGCCAGAGCACTCTAGGGGGAAAAAGATTCCAGTTAGAATTTAATCTGTTTTAAGAGGAGTCTGAAGCAGAAAACCTGTACGGATTCTTTAGAAAAGCATTATTGAACTGACTTGAAGTTAACTGAGAGTTGCTCAAAGGTCTTGAGTGTAATAGCCCCAATTATAGGTAATTAGTGTCTATAATAGGTAATTAGTCCAACTTACACTAAATAATAAACATTTGAATCCTATGTCAATAAAAAATTCTTATGAATTAGTAGTCAGTGACTCCCCATGTCTGTGTACAAATACAGTCTAATTGAAGCTTAGATTGTTCAATTAAGTGATTTCTCCTGATATCTTCCAATTATGCCAATTAATTATTAGTGAGTTTAACTTGTCCTCAAAACATTCTGTTCTCAAACATCTCATTCACATATGGAGTCGAAAATACGTCTCCCTTTGCACTCGCAGTTTGGAATCATAAATGCAAATGGTTTTCTACACCATTCAGAAACGCTGTTTATGTTTTTTCTTAGCTTTTGCCAGCAAAAAAGCTCTGGGATTCTGATGAGCTGGCCAAAGATGGCAGGAAAGGAATGCTTCTTGGAGAAGAGTGGAGAGACAATGCATGGGGATCATCTCGTGAGTGTCTTCTAAAATGTCTTTTCTCTAATTAATTAATTAATTAATTAATTAATTAATTATTACATATGTGGTTAAGATATCTGTTCCAGTCATGTGTTTGGGAATGGAATATCTCAGTTTTCACAGGTGCCTGCCAGCTATAACGTTTTGATATAAATACTATTAGAATGATATAAATACAGTGGCAAGAAAAAGCAAGTGAACCCTTTGGAATTTGTCTTAAAATCAGGTCAGATCTTCATCTGAGTTACAATTATAAACAAACCAGGGTTGTTTTTTTTCTGCTTTTTTATTTTTTGTTGAAATTGCACACACACACACAATTATTTTCAATTATATATCATGGTGCATTTTGACTAGGCTATGTTAGAAAATGGTAAACATCTCCCTTCACGAATACCATCTATAAATCATTCCTGGTTAGGACAGTAAGGACTGATTCTGATCTGCAGTGAGTGTTTGTAGAGCCTGTGGTGTAGCCTGTGTAAGTGCCTGACTTCATTGGCGGCATTTACACTTGTGCAAAATACATTCTGTGCGGATTACCTCATGGTTATGTCCTAGTCATTTGTATGCGGAGTCATCCAATAGAAACCAATAAAATGGTGGGGCTTTTTGTCCCGTCTTTAATTCCCACTCAAGTTTTTTTTTTTTTTTTTTTTTTTCACCTGCTGCATTCCCTCACATCTATTCTGATAGGTTCAACAACCTGCCTGCAGGAATTTGCAGACATTTGTGAATCCTTACATTGATGCTATGATCATTATTCCTTATATTGAAGTGATGACAGTTATTCTCTCACTGATGAATTAAGAAACTACAGCAAAAAAGCAGCTGGACATGCACAGGAAGAATCGGCAGTACTGAACAGGCCAATCACAATCGTTGCGTGGACATGATGGGTAGTTAAATCGCTGGTTAGAACGCCACTGCTGTCCATAAAACCTTGCCTGATATTTGCTAAAGGAGTACTTTGATCCTTTACAGCACTACTGCAGTACTGAATGATGTAGCTAAACTGCAAAGTAAAGCCTGCGCTTCCTTTGCCTGAGTTCAAATTATTCTTCATTTATCTCATTTGTCCCTTTTTATCCAACATTTATCTGATTGGTTGTCCCTCGTAAACGGATGGTTAGAACAGCAGGTGAGTGGAGCTGCTGAGCTTGCAGCCAGATATGTGTGCATGAGATGACCATATTAAGCACATCTGCTCTAAGTGACCTCACATAGAGCTAAGAGTGGGGGAAAAATGAAATTAACCATTTAGAACAGTCTGAATCCTGAGCGTATGGCATTAAGGGATTACTTACTAACCGTAGCTGATTATTTGAAATAGGCATGTTTATTATGAGCACTGACCATTGTGCCCATTCACATATGGCTGAAAATGAGCTAAAGTATAATAGGTTCCTTTTACAAGAAGAAGGTCTAACGGTTCAGTCAGAGCCCAGTTTCTTAATCTAATAGAGGTGCTGAAGAATGACCTCGAGGATAATTCACGCTAGAGATTCATTCCTGACAACATGGCTGAAGTGAGACAATTCTAGAAGAATGACTCAAACTTCCTCCTGATTGTGGCTGCAGAAAACCTTTGAAATCACTGCTGCCACAGGAGGTTCAGTCACTTGTCAAATCCAAGGGTTCCCTTACTTTTTCTACCAGCAATCTAAAGTTTTAATAGAATAGAATAGAATGCCTTTATTGTCACTATACAGTTGTACAATGAGATACAGAGCATCTCCTACTCAGTGTAAACATGCTGGGGGGGGTGGTACAGTTCTGCAGCGCTATGTACATATGGACAGTATTAACATAGGGAAAAACCTCTTATGTCCTAGAAGGACATAAGAGATTGTTTGGGTCAGACATCACGTTTGTGTTTACTTGTGACTCAGATGAAGATCAAATCAGATTTTCTGACCAGTGAACGCAGAAGAACATGTAATTCCACGGGTTCACTTCGCTTGCCACTGTATTTGATTACGACTTTTCGTTCAGATCATTCAGTGTCTCAGCCAATCATGGTGCAGCGACGGCCAGGCCAGGGTTTCCATGGCAATGGTGATGCCAATTCTGTGCTTTCACCTCGCTCAGAAGGCGGAGGTCTCGGCGTGAGCATGGTGGAGTACGTCCTGAGTTCGTCCCCTGGTGACAAGATGGATGGCCGCTACAGGAATGGAGGCTATGTAAGCCAAACTCATGCATCTCATCGATCTTACCAAAAGTGGAGATTGCATTTCTTTGTCTAAATGTTTTTCTGTCTTTCGTATTTACACAGGGTGCAGGAGATGCTGACCAAGATGGGAGAGAGAAAAGTGATGCGCAAGAGAAGGTGTCGCCTTTTGAAGACGACAAAAGCCCTGAGATGAAGGTGGGAGAGGAGAGTGATCCTACTAAAGCCAATGGAAGAGGTCTGCTGAACGGCATGGACAGAGACTGTAAAGACTTCAAGTAGGTTTTCCTTTTACAATGGTACAAGTTAACATTTTCTACTGGTTATCTCTAATATAGTATATATAGCTTTTCAGTTAAAAACTAAATATAAAATATCAGACTGTGTAAATATGAACATTTATAAGTTGATTTGAGGGTTTTTAGACTTTTGTTTCGCCCCCAAATAACAGTTGTGTATAAATATGGTGGTCCTTTTTAAACTCAACTTGTTTTTTGTTTTTGTTTTTTTGTTCTTTTAGCCCAACTCCTGGAAGCCGTCAAGCTTCTCCCACTGAGGCTGTGGAGAGGATGGGTCCCAGTCAGACAGGTTTGGAGATGATGGGGCAGCACCACCACCCTCATGCTCTCCAACAGCAGAACCCCTCCCAAAACAAGGTCCAAGCTGAGGATTTCCAGAACCAGGAGGCCCAGAACATGGGCGGTATGGAGCAGCAAGCTGGTGTGGAGTCCTTACAATTTGACTATGCTGGTAATCAGATTCAGGTGGACTCTTCAGGGACTCCAGTTGGATTGTTTGACTACAACTCTCAGCAGCAGGTCTGTTAAATGCACAAAGTCTGTTTGGTAGTTTGCTCTGCAGGTTGTGAGCAGTTTGTTGATTTTTATTTATTTATTTTTTTCCAGTTGTTCCAGAGGTCTAATCCATTGACTGTTCAACAGCTCACTGCAGCTCAGCAGCAACAATATGCACTGGCTGCAGCCCAGCAGCAGCATCTTGGTGAGACAGATTCTTTTGCAGTATTGTTTAACTGCTTTGTCTCTCAGGTTGTCTCTGTTTGAGTTGCGTAGACTTTTGAATGAGAATTATATTGTTGTTCTTCCTCATGTTACTCAGCTGGCCTTGCTCCTGCGTTTGTGCCAAACCCTTACATCATTAATGCTGCCCCACCTGGAGCTGATCCCTACACTGCTGCTGGGTTGGCAGCAGCAGCAACGCTTGCAGGTGATCACATGGCACATGTTCATCCGCAAGTTCTCATTGAAATCCAACAGATCATTATTATTTTATTTCTTTTACTCTTGATTATCTTCTGCCCAGATCCAATGTATAACTTCAGATGTGGTTTTTTTTTTTTTTTTTTTTTTTTTTTTTTTCTCTCCCCTCCTCCAGGCCCCACAGTTGTTCCACCACAGTACTACGGCGTCCCTTGGGGTGTGTACCCAGCTAATCTTTTCCAGCAGCAGCCTGCATCTACTGCCAATCACTCGGCCAATCAGCAAGCATCCAGTCAAGGGCCAGGGCCAGGGCAACCACAGGTAGGAATAATTTCTCTAACCAGTATTAATTCCCTACTTCATTGGCCTCGTATGATTGTATGAAAAATGTGCGTCAGGATTTGGTTTCAGTCATCTGTCTGTGACCAGTTATCATGTGCAGAATGTTTATGATGACAGGATGACCCTGAAAATGAGTCATCCATGAAGACCTGCTGTTAAAATTTAGAAAAGTTAAAAGTGGGCGGGGCTTCTGCGGCGTAGATCCATCAGTTGTGCATTTGATTCAGAACTGTCCTGGGGTTGGTTGTATATGTTTCCAAGCAACTCGTGACGTCTGATCAAACCACACAGTCGTGGTAAAACACGTTAGCTATATTTTAGCTGTTCCTCATTTAGTCACTTGTTTATTTTTTGTTGTGACAACAAGTTGAGATTGCTTCCCTTTCAGTACAAAGCCAGTAACAGTATTTTTAACCGTTTCTGCCAGGTGATGCGCACTGGAACCAACCAGCGACCTCTTACACCTGGGCAAGGCCAGCAAAGCCAGCAGGAATCCCTAGCTGCAGCAGCTGCTGCAAACCCTGCGTTGGCATACACAGGAATGCCTGGTTGGTCTACCATTTCATACTTATGCTATACTGCAATGTAGCCAAAGACACTCACAAGCAAATACTTTTTCTTTTTTTTTCTCCCTTATTGGTTCACATTAAGTGTATACAGTGTGTGAGTAGTAGTTACAAAATACTGAAACACTGTTTCTAACAACACTCCAAGTATGTTGTGTAGTAGTAGTAAACTGTAATTACTAACTCTCTCCTCTTTGTGTGTCTTGTTTCTTCCTCAGGTTATCAGGTTTTGGCCCCTGCAGCTTACTATGACCAGACTGGAGCTTTGGTAATGGGCCCTGGTGCCCGCACCGGTCTGGGTGGGCCTGTTCGTCTAGTCCAAACCCCACTTCTTATCAACCATGCAGCGGCACAAGCTGGTAGGAATTTTTTAAAATATTTGTTTTAATTAAGGAATTCTTTCCTCTCCTGTGTCACCAACTGTTTGCTCAGAGGGGATCTGTGGATGGTTTGTTGTAGGGTTTTTACATTGCATTCAAGTGCCTTGGGGTAACTGTTGTGATTTGGCACTATATAACTCACATTTAGCTAATCTAATTGCATTAGAGATGATTATTTGGAATTCGGTGACTGTATTTTATCTGATTCAAATCTCTAAAAAGATCACTCTCCATCTCCTGTGGACTATGTCTCCTATTTTGTCCACTGACACCTTCACAAAACCAAATGTGACGTTGATCAGATAAGCAGATCACATAGTTTGGTTTAAATTTGGTCTGTTCGCAGTGTTTGTCTCCTGCAGTTACCACTGCTGTCTCTACTCTGCGTGTGGGGAGGACACACACCGAGCAATGTTTCATTTAGCTATTTTAGTGAATAAATTCATTACTTTAATATGTTCCCAAGCCTCTTACCCCGAGTTTAATCACCACACATAAGCAGTAACCTTTAAATATAGGTGGAAAAAATGATTCAGCCAAGAAGTCCCAGCTTCTACAAAGTGTGTTCACGTTTAAAATGCAAAAGTGGCTCTCCCAAAAATAGCTGAATATGTTTATGTTTAATTCTGCTTTTTATTATTTGTTTATATTTGAGCTTGTCATTTGTGTTTATCTATGGTAAAACGACTTCACCCACTTAGCAGTTCTCTAGCAATCTGCCAGATCTGCTGTTTTGAGTAGGCACAGTTGCATGCACACATGTAGCGATCTGATTTGTATAGATGTCCTCTTCTCAAAATGATAACTTAATGAGCGCTTCTGTGTGGTGTGTTGTGCAAATGATGTGTGTGTGTATTATTAATAGAGATGGGATTTTTTTTTCTTCTTAGATATGCCTACTATAATGTCTGTCCCGCACACCCACTTCTTTCTATTCTTACTTGATTAGTACCACTCATGTGATCTTTCCTCACTTTTGACCTCTCACAATAATCTCTCTCCATCAGCAGCAGCAGTGTCTGCATCTGGCTCCGGTAACAACATGTCTGGTCCTCCAGCCAACGGACTGTACCGCTCCATGCCTCAGCCTCAACCTCAGCCACAGCAGCAGCAGGCTCCTCCACCCAGCAGCGGCCTGCCCTCCAGCTCATTCTACGGATCTGGATCAGTCCCCAACACCTCTCAGAGCAGCTCTCTTTTCTCTCACACCTCTGCTGCCCCACCACCCCCAAGCTCCTCCCTGGGCTTCAGCAGCACCGGCGGATCTCTTGGCGTTGGCCTGGGCTCTGCTCTTGGGGGTTTCGGCTCTTCTGGTCAGTGGCTAAACAACGTGCTGCTTGGAGAGGAAAATGGTCTTGTGTTAAATTTAAGTTTTGTGTTCTAAAAGTGCTTTGTTTATGATTTTTTTCAGTATCCAGCTCGACCAGTAGCAGTGTATCCCGCAGGGATTCCCTGTTGGCAAGTTCTGACCTATACAAACGAGGTGGCAGCAGTTTAACTCCCATTGGGCAGCCGTTTTATAACAGCCTGGGTTACTCCTCTTCACCCAGCCCCATTGGCCTTACACCAGGTCATTCCCCACTCACTCCTCCGCCATCTTTGCCCTCTTCCCATGGATCCTCTTCAAGCCTTCACCTAGGTAAGCCTAAAGAAGGGATGTTTACCTTTTGGTCGACTGTTGCTTTTGAGGTAGAAAATAAAGAAGCATTTGATCCTGTTTGTAAGTGAGGATGTGACTTAAATAGAATAGAACTTTAAGTTGTCATCCCCTGTTAGGGGCACCTTCAGTGAAATTGATGCTTGTAAATGAAATATTAAAAATTGTCTTATTTAATCCTAGGTGGCCTGACAAATGGCAGTGGCCGTTACATTTCTGCAGCTCCCGGAGCCGAGGCCAAATACCGGAGCACAGGCAGCACGTCCAGTCTGTTCAATTCCAGCAGCCAGTTGTTCCCTCCCTCACGGCCCCGCTACAGCCGCTCTGATGTCATGCCATCTGGACGCAGCCGCCTATTGGAAGACTTCAGGAACAACCGTTTTCCAAACCTCCAGCTCCGTGACTTGCCTGGACACATGGTGGAGTTCTCTCAAGACCAGCACGGATCCAGGTGACGGCCCTAATTTAATGCTTGAAAATGCCACCGCACAATTAAATATATAGGCTTTTGGGAAATAATGCATTTCTTTTAGGTCTCGTAAATTTAAGCCTTAGCCAAAAAAGAAAACGTGCAAAAAACTACATTGCAGTGTTACACTTTTTATAATGAGTCCACTCTTTGAAGTGTCTTTTTAATCGTTCCCTGCTTTCTCCAATCTAGATTTATCCAGCAGAAGCTAGAGAGGGCCACTCCTGCTGAGAGACAGATGGTGTTTGGAGAGATTTTGCAAGCAGCATACCAACTGATGACTGATGTATTTGGGAATTATGTCATCCAAAAGTTCTTTGAGGTTTGGAGTGTTAAAGTTCATCCATGTGTCTTTTGAGTAACTGCACAGTATAAACTAAACTCGATTCCATTTATAATAAATTACTCTCATATTGTAATAGATTCCGGCATATATAATATATTTTTTATGTTGTCTCAGTTTGGAAGTGCAGAACAGAAACTTGCTTTAGCGACCCGTATCCGCGGACACGTCCTTCCCCTGGCGTTGCAGATGTATGGTTGCAGGGTCATTCAGAAAGCCCTGGAGTCAATTTCCTCAGACCAGCAGGTAATTGTAAGTGAGATTTCACTTCTTTATAACAGTTTTATTTTTTATTGAAAAGCATTTTATTCGTCCTTCATATTAAAGGCTTTGATTTCATTTGATATCATTTTCTTCCATTTAGAGCGACATTGTCCGTGAGCTTGACGGCCATGTGCTGAAGTGTGTGAAAGACCAGAATGGGAACCATGTGGTACAGAAGTGCATTGAATGTGTCCAGCCTCAGGCTCTTCAGTTCATTATTGATGCCTTCCAAGGACAGGTGGGTTTTTATTTTTTTTGTTTTTTAGTGTTTGTTGTTTTTGTTTTTTAGAATAGCTGCCATACAATAAGCTGCCTTATAACGTAACTACCATTCAGTATAATTTATTTTTTGTAGACTCATGTGAGCTGTAGGGTTGCATTAATATCTAAATCCTCTGATGTTCTTTCACTACATGGTACAATAAGCACTGTTTTTATTTTCTAGGTTTTTGTACTTTCCACACACCCCTATGGCTGCAGAGTTATCCAAAGGATCTTGGAGCACTGCACCCAGGAGCAAACTCTGCCCATCCTGGAAGAGCTTCATCAGCACTCTGAACAGCTGGGCCAGGTGTGCACATCAGTTTCCTCTCTGTCCCATTTTAAACTTCACGCTGACTACCTTATTTTTGCTAGCTGCGACTGATTGTTGTTGACATTTATCATTTTATGTCGCGTATTTGCATGCGTCCTTCATGTTTGAACATTTCATATTTTTAGCCTGTCATTGTTCCTGTGTAGTTGTGGTCTGCTAAGTGTAAGGATGAATGTAATTGTGCTGTTAGCTGACATTACATCTGACATATGTGATTATTTAAACATCCACCTACCCCCCTCACTTATTCCATCTAGAAATATCAAGGCGTTTCATTGGAGATGACACCCAAAACATATTATACAGTGTCCCGTGATGCACTGTTCAAGGTCAGAGCAATTTGCCTCTATCGCGGATGTCCCTGTGCTCACTTCCTTTTTCCCTCTTTATTTTTTTAATCTTTTCTTCTGTAAAGAATCTAATTTAACATTTAAATAGTTTTCCAACTCCCAACCCTTATGGTCCTTTCCTAACCCACTGAGCTGCCTGTTCTTCCTTTTTCCTCCCTTCTTGCTTTATGCCAGAGGATTTAGGGACATGCTAAACTGCTGTCTGATGATCCCTCTTTTGCCTACAGCATTTTTTGATCAGTCTGTTTTTCCCTTTTTTCTTTTTTTTAATTCTCATTTTGCTAAAATTATAATTGTTTGATTCAAATCTAGGAGTTTGAAACTCTTATAACCAAATAGTTCACAAATGGTGTTTTAAAACCAACATAATGCAAGTTCATGTTAAAACAGATTGACAGAAAATGGTTTGGGAGGCAAATACTTCAAATTTAAAGGTGGAGTTCGCATTACCTACTCAACAAATTACCACTTTAACAAGCTTGGCAGTTGAGTGGTGTTATTTGTTGTTTGGTCAGTTCATTTTTTGTCTCCATCTTGCCGCACTAAAATTACACCCGTAACTGTCTATCACCCGTTTCTGAAGGGGCAAAGATGCTATTGGTTGTGTTACCTGGTCAGCAACACAAACCAGCAGCATCTGTTTTGTCTGACCTTCCGCAGTGATGACGTAAGGGTATTCGAAATACTACAAATGGAGGTGTCGCTCATTCATCGGCCAATCATTGTAGAGTTGCATGATTACCCTATCAATCGAGGCCAATGGGGGTGAAAAAGTAGTGCATGAGTATCAATCATGTTCAGTTGTATCTCACAGTTTGTTTGTTTTTTGTTGTTGTGATTAATCTTGTTGGGATGACTTTGCCTTGCCCTTACACCTCTGTTGCCTCCTGCAGGATCAGTACGGTAACTACGTCATTCAGCATGTTTTGGAGCATGGCAGACCAGAAGATAAGAGCAAGATAGTGGCAGAGGTGCGCGGGAAGGTTCTTGTCCTGAGCCAGCATAAATTTGCAAGGTAAGCTAAGCAGTCTGTATGGATTAAGAGTGGGCTGTATATTGTTTGCGGATTTTGACATTAACAGGGCAGACCGTGAATATTCTAAAGTTCATTTCGTGAAATGATTGTGAAAATAAATAAATATTCTGTTGTGGGAGGGAAAGCACTCGCATTACTGTCAATATTAGAGCAGCTGTGTTTCTTCACACTTCTGCTGGTGTGAGGACAGAGATGTGAGTGATTTGCACTAGCATAACTAAGGAACATAAGTTGATGCATATCATCTGAAGATCAGTCGATACGCTGTTGTTGTTCTGCTACATCTTTCGAGTGTTTACATTTGTAAAAACCGGTTAATAGTAGGTTTATAACATGCAGTTTAACGACTCACGTTTGGACCTGATAAGAGATAATTTATCAGTAACCATGTGGTAACAATAGCAGGAAGTTCATAACCTAGATCTTTCTTGAGTCGAGTAGGATGGGAATGCTGAATTTTAGGTTTCTTTGTTTTCAAAGCAGAGATTGTCCAGGGCAAGTGTCCATTTGCTTAGCTTGGAGTAAATTCTTTTGTAATGTATAGGCGGTGGCATGATGGTACAGTGGTTACTGCTATCACCTCACAACAAGTGAATCTCCGGTTTGGCTCAGGCCTTGCTGTATGGAGTTTGTAAGTTCACCTTGTGCTTACATGGGTTTCCTCGAGCTTCCTCTCACACTCTGAAGATATTCATTTTAGGCAGGTACAGTGCTTGAAGTGTATAGCATAAAATTATGATTGAATGCTTGGTTAAGATGAGATATGCAGTGAAGTGCCTTGAGTGGTCCATAAGAATAGAAAAGTGCTTTCTTAATGTGAGTACATTAGGCAAGTAGATATTTTAAAAGACAAGTCTATGTTGAACTAAATGTGTCTGCACGAGTTGTTATGGCGGTCATGTTGGTTTTCGCTCTTGTGGATGTGATGTGTTTGTCAGTGAGCAAACATGACTTTAGGCCGACTTTGGACCTTTAATTTATATTAGTTTGAGTAATTTAATTACATGGCTCACGATAATTGTGAATATGCGGGGCAAAGGATGTTGGCTAAGTAGGCGAGATGGAGGCAGATGATCCACTGTGGGGATCTTTAAAGGGAGGTGCCAAAAGATGAGGGCAAATCCTCTACTGGTAGCCAGTACTACAAAATGACTTCCACGTTCAGTTCCTGTAGTTAAACAAAAGTGGTTGTCTACTTGTTTCGTAATACAAGGTTTTCCAGTCTTGCTACCATTAAAAATGGTGGTGTGTGCCGCCAATTTGTAAAAATACATGTCTGCTGGCAGCAGAGTGGTATATTTTATACATATAAAAGATGAGCTGTAATATTAGGAAAAAATAAGATGCTCACAAACTTAACATAACTGCTGCAATTAAACAGCACTATACAAGTGTATGAGTGTTTGATGGGAAAAATGATCCTTGTAACTTGTAGAAAAGTGCTGTAAGAATGTGTAAATGACTAATATCCTCTTTAGTGTAACATGGAGCAGTGGGTAAGACTGACTCAGTGGGCCATCATTGCATATGTTTAGAGTTTTGTGTTTCATGTTTCATTTCTTTGGAAAAAGTTTGGAATTCTAATCAATAAATGTTCTCAGCTTTAGGAATAAATTGCTGTGTAAAACTGATCCTGTTAGCCAACAGGGGAAAAAAAAATTAAGCTTGGAATAGTGGTCCCCTCTCCTAAAAACCTGTCTCTGGTAGATTGTAAGCTGATAGACAAAGGGCTTAGACACTCTAACAACTAGATGCTGTTATTGGGATGGTCCAGTGGAGGATTAACTGGAATTTTCTATAGTCAATAGGTGGTAATGTTGTACATGTTGTTTTCTTATCAAACATAACCTGTTCCTGCACGTGTCAGGTGTAAAACTAGGTCATAGTAATCCTCCTTTATATTTCCCAAATTCAAGTTTACCCCATTAACAACCAGCCCTTGCCTCACAGTTGGGGTCAGCAAAACCTTAAACGAATTGAGCTGTTTGAACACTTATCCAGTCCACTGTGCCCAATAATTACAGTTTGCTAACACACATGCATACATACCACGTGATGCCAAAAACAAAAGAAAATGATTCTAATATGCTGGCATCTCTCTGCTTCCATCTGTTCAGTTATAAACTTGAGTAACAGTAGCTTATTTTTCCCCCAGTAATGTGGTGGAGAAGTGTGTGATCCACTCCTCGCGTGCAGAGAGAGCTCTGCTGATAGATGAAGTGTGCTGCCAGAAAGACGGGCCCCACAGCGCTTTGTACACCATGATGAAAGACCAGTACGCCAACTACGTTGTCCAAAGAATGATCGACATGGCAGAACCTGCTCAGCGTAAAATCATCATGCACAAGGTGAGTCGCCTACTAAATGTGCTCATGTTAGTGTTAATGATAGTGGGTGGATCGTGGTCCATTTGATCCAGTGAATTCTATCAGTGTTCTGTAAGGTTTAGCAAAGCTTAAAAAGTCTAATCTGTTTCTGACAAGTGGTCAAATCGACTTGGCTGGTAAAAGTTTAGCTGTGAAGTTTTATCAGTGGTATCCAGGGGGTTGACAGCTCATTCAGATCATGAAACAGCCCAAGTTCAAACAAGTGCCTGTGTTGGTGCTTTCAAGGACCCTTGATATGTGAAATATGACCAGAAAGACCTGTTTTTAGTCATGTTATCAGTGCCATTATGTGTACAGCGATTGTATTTTGCATGAAAACAAAGTAATAACTAGGGTGTGCACTTCCGTATCTATCTGCCAGCATTGTGTCCATTGTTTACATATTTTACATTACTCTTTGTGTACATCAGTGCAGGCTTTTGTCAAGGCTCTTGTGTTGACATCAAACTAGTTAATGCTGTTTTTGTTTTTTAAAGAACAATATAGCTTGGGTGCCAAAAATTTGCCAAAATATCTGCATTCTTTCTGCTGGCCAACAGGTGGCGACTCCTGTGGTTCCAAAATTAAGAAATTTTTGTAGATTACTGCAAGAAAATCACTTAACTCATGAATTCAGTAACCCTTTTACATACACAATCTCCATCAGCAGTTTCAAGACTTACTTAATGTAACATGATATGCATTTTGTAAATTATGCTACCCATTATTAAAAAGCATGCCCATTCTTTACCCCTACTTCCAGATTTAAACTCATTTGAGCTTCTTCAGATTTTAAATGCCTTTATCTTCTTCTCTTCTTTATTTAGATCCGGCCTCACATTGCCACTTTGCGTAAGTACACCTACGGGAAGCACATTCTAGCTAAGCTAGAGAAGTACTACATGAAGAGTGGATCTGAACTGGGTCCAATCGGCGGTCCCGCGAATGGTCTGCTGTAGTCACGTACACATCCCAGGTCCCCTGAACAAGTGGAGGAGTAGGAGCCCCAAACCCCCTGTTCTGTCTGAGATGTGCTCCTTAGCCATAGGGGTTAGCCTTTGACACCCTCTGTTATCCCATCAAGTGGGGGGGCAAGTTACCAAAAAAACAAGACAAGTCAACTTCACCTAAGAACGCTGTGACAACTGACCCCTGCCACTCTGCCACCCCTGGTGCAGGTCCCCAGCATGGCCCCCAGGGGGTGCACAGTCAGCAGGCTGTTTATTCTTTTTGTTTTTCTTTTGTTTTCCTCCTTTTTTTTTTTCTTTTCTTTTTTTTCCCTGGGTAAAGCACAAGCCCATTGTTAATGATGTAATTGATGTATTTGACTGGTTTTCATATTATCTTGTACATTTAGTTTTTTACCTTGTAAATTCTCTGTAGAAAAAGAAATTATTACACATTTGCTGAAATTTACAGTTCTTACAATTAACACCAGCAAGTGACTTTATAAAGGCTAAACTGAGTGATCCTTTTAAAACACGATTCCATTTGTTTTTGTAAACAGACAGCTGTTCTTATTAAGCTTAGGCAATTTATTATAATATTTGTATATTATCCCACACACAGTTTAAAGAAAAAAGAAAAAGGAAAAAAAAGTGTTTTCCCATGCCAAAGCAGCTGATGGATTAGTTTTCAAATAGCATCACATAGTATGGATGGACAGAAATCCTTCCATCCACAAGCGAGTACTATGCGTCACGTGCCACAGTCACCCAGAGGTCTTTGAGGCCGCTTTGCCAGCTCGGGGTTTGGAGATTGGTGCTTTACTCTAGGGTAGCGTTTGCCAGTGGTGGTTTTTTTTGTTTTTTTTTTTCTTGCCTCGTTTTTTCTTTTGTTTGTTTCTTTTGTTTTTTCCCCACCCTTTGCGGGAGTGTGTGCGTGTTTGGTTACTCCAGCAGCTCGTGGCCTGCATTATGTTTTGGTACTGACAGACTGAGCTGCTACATCCACCGAGCACCATTTGAGCCGTCTTACTCTCCCCTCATGCAGGCGATCACTTGATTTATTTTTTTTTATGCAGGAGGAAGTAAAACGCTACCATTTAACTTAAAGAAGCAGAGCATGAGGTTTGGTTGTACAGCGGGCATATGACCTGGTTTAATATTAACATAAAATGACCATAGCTTTGGGTGGGGTGGGGTGGGGCTTTTTGCAGGGATAGCAGGGTGGGAGTGGGGTACGCGTTGGCATGCTGTAATAGGTTTTAATCCTTAGAATGATTTTTTTTTTCCTTTATGTTTTGTGTAACATCTTATCTGTCTTGTAGTTTGAGATGAACACTGCCCTAGAAAACAGTATCTTTATGTACTGAATAATCATCTCGTGTGTGTAGAAGTAGTTGAGCAATGTATAGCATCTTTATGTATGAGAAAATTGTTGCTCTTTTTTTGGTTGAGGGGCTTGCAGCAGTGATGGGAACCCCCACCGCCTGAAGGTCAGAGCAGTCCAAAAGATTATTATTATTTTATTTCTGGAATTTGGTCAGTTTTGTACATTTGAGGTGAAATAAATTAGACGTAGCTGAAGAAAGGGATGCTTAAAGAACCTTTTTCTTTTTTTCTTTGGGTATGTAAGTGGATTGGCGGAGGCCGGTGGGGCCATCAAAAGCTATACAATTCACCTGTAACGCTCGTAGTGACGGCTTCTTTGCTTCATATGAATTGTAGAATAAATGTAGTATATGTGCAGTTAATAAGTGTAAGATTATTAGTTTCACTAAAAAAAAGTCTAGTTGTGGTGTTTGACAGGCCTTGCTCTAAATTTGTAGTGATGCTTTTATTTGTCTGTACAGTTGTACATTTGTAAACGTTTATGCTGTAAATGGGATGTCTTTTACACTTTTTCTTTTTTCTTTTTTTTTTCTTTGGAGGGGGGAGAAAAAGGCTAATGTGCATTTAGATGTGTGTATATTCATCACTCCTTTCCCCTTGAATATAATGTATACAGGTTTTATTTGATCAAGTGTTATTTTAAAGGAAATGAAAACTTAATAGCTTCACAATCTGGCATGGTTTTTGTTTTTAAATCTGTTCTGGGCCAGCCTCTATTTGTACTGAAGCTGTAACATCCACTGTTGATAGTCTTTCTGATGTGTGACAGTTTAAAAAAATAGAAAAAGGAAAAAAAGAAACACTCTGTACTAAAATCGAGGCTGCATTTAGTCCTCTCTGCTACCATGGAAACTTCACAGGATATGACGAGAATTATTTTTGTACAGAAGAGTGCTGTATTTTGAAACAGCTACTACCTTGTAAGCAAAAGCAATGTAAAATATTGTCAATTATATAAATATGAACATATGAGTTTTGTCACACTGTCAAAGTCATGTACATTTTCAGGTGGCCTTATGTACATTTCCAGATGTTAGATGAAGAAAACGAACTCCTTTTTCGAAGCAGAATTGTGACATTGTATGATTAAACTGTTCTTCTAACATTTGACCTTAATTATTGCCGAGTTGTTTTTTTTTTGGGGTTTTTTCCCTCCTTATATGTTAATGATTTTATAATCATTTCAAGACACTGGATTCTAAACTAATGGTGAAATAAGTGCCTAAAAGTTGGTTTACATCCATCCATCCATCCATTTGCTTCCGCTTATCCTTTTCAGGGTAGCGGGGGTTGCTGGAGCCTATCCCAGCTTTCATAGGGCGAGAGGCGGGGTACGTCCTCATCCACTTGTATCAGTATGTGCCAGACTGCGTTGGAAAGATTAACATTAATTTCTGCTTTCCAAAACAATTAAAAAGCCTTCACTTCACTGAAAACGCAGCAGCTGCAGAAGTTAAAAGGGAACTTGTACCTCTCCTGTATTGTTCTTCATCAGCTTTGTGGTAAATCAAAAGTTACATTTATATTCCTCCTCACGTATGAAATGCTGAATGACTTAAAGATATCTTGGCATTTATCTCAGTTTCCAGCCTTGGTCTTAGTTACTACAGTTACAAGTCTTCAGGTCCTTTTTATGTAGAACAGCTCCCACTCTGAATCCGGTGACCCTGAACAGTCCCTTAGTTATGCTGCTATAGTCTCAAATTGCTTATGGACTTCCTATGAAGCACTGAGCACTTCTTTTCTGAGGTGGATTGATGCTGGGGCAGCCGTAGCTAGGTAGATAAGAGACTACTATTTAGTGTCCTTGGGCTGGACACTCAATGCATTCATCATTTAAGAGCACATGAATGTTTGAGAAGGAGTTTAGGCATGAAATAACAGAATAAATGATGCGTGGAAGTACAACCCCAGGCCCCAAAATGTTTAGATGTTGTGTAAATTAAAGTAGAATGCAATGGTTTGTAAAACTCATAAAGCCATGTGTTATTAATAATCAAACAAAGAAAACATCAAATGTTTATAATGACACATTTTATTATTTCGTGAAAAATATTTGCTCATTTTGAATTTGACGGCAGGAACACATCTCAAAAAAGTTGGTTCGCGGTGCACAAAATGCTTGAAAAATACTGAAAAAGAGAACATTTTTCAACTAATTAGGTTAACTGGAAACATGTCAGTTACATGATTGAGTATAAAAATCAATCAACGGAGAGTTTCTCAGAAAGGAATCTGAGCCGAAACTCGGTGTAAAAAAAAAAGTCTAAGAAAATTTCAGGTAAAGTACAGGTATTACTGTAAAAGTCTTCTGAAAGCAGGTGACTCATAGTGTGTCATAGTATTTACAGCAAACATGTTTTTCAATGACTTATTAGGACTCATTGTAATCAATGTTTTTAACAAACAGACAGATAGGGAAAGTAGCGATGTTTCCCTTACATTTTTATTTCATTTTAGTTCGTTTTTCGAGTTCAAAAAATCATTTTAGTTAATTTTTTTTTCAGATTTCTTATTACTACCATTTTAGTTACCTAAAATGTTTTTTGTTTTTTCGTTTTTTACATCTAGTTTTAGTTTTAAGTTTAGTTTTGGTTAAATAGATTTTTTTTTTTTATACAAAGCCAACAGGATCCTCACGCGATATGAGAGATAAAAAGATAGTTTTAAGGGTCAAACTACAGCACGAATAAACAAATTACAGTTTTGCTTTTATTTCCTCCTACGGTAGGTTAATTTATTAATTAACTTTTTATTCATTTATTTGCTCTTACCCAGGGGTCTGTCTTATGTACAGACTCCAGCGTATGAGCCCTGCCACCTGTTATCAGCTACAGTTAACGTGTGTTTTATTGGTGGGCGGGATTTGGACACAGTGACACCGGGAGAAGCTGGAAGTTCAATAAAAACACCTTCGCAGGCAGCTCCGGAGAAGAGCAAAGCGGACACCAGCTCAGCTAAAGCATGCGGCTATCTTTGGCAGCTTCTTTATTTCTCTCTCTGGGATTAATACATCCGGTGTGGACGTCGGTAAGTCATTTTTATCTTGTTCAACACTTTTAAAAAGCCATACGTGACGCTAAAGATCTCGCGCTCACCTTTCTCACTTCCTGAAGTTAACCGGGCTGCATTAGACTTTCGAGCAAGAGATGTTAATGTGTACATTTTCAGCTAAGAGTGTCTTGTGGTTTGTTTTTATTTTTAGGAAAAGTCAACTGAAGATAATACCAATTAAAGACCAGTTTCTGGCTTTTGTAGAGTCACGTGACTGCAAAAAACAATAACACACACCTATTATCCACCATATTGTTATCGGTAGCAGTGATGAAGTAGTCTAATTCTATTAATCAAAGCTGAAATTCTTAACTATAAAAAATAACATAGAAATAATCAAAAGTATTAGGAGGCTTCTCGCTTGTTTATAACGATGCATGGTGTAATGTAAAGGCCGTAAAATCAGATTATTGTATCTGGAAAGCAGGTTTCAATAAATTGTTCAAACCTAAGAATCCGAAAATATTAATTATTTATACAAGAAACCGTTTTTGAATCAGTCGAAATTTCTTTATGAGATATGGTTTGATCTTTTCATGTAAGCCTCGTTAAAAGGCAAACTTGTGTCTTCTTCAGGGTTTCGATTGGAGCCTTTAATCCTCCCTGAAACGTACATGATGTATGAGGCCTGTTATTACTAAGGCTATAAGCTTAAGTTGGGTTAGCGTCACGACTCTGATTTGGCCTCCATAGCATTAGTTTTCTTCTCGTTCAACCATTCTGTTGTTGATTTACTTGTGTTCATTATGTCTGGTTTCAACATCCAGCCTCTCCTTACCTCAGGGCATATACACCTGCTGTGACACATGACTGAAAAAATATTTTGATGCGGTCTTAAAATTAATTATGATCTCAGTGACTGAAAGCCCTCCAGGCCCTGAGCACCTATAGCAGGATTGTGAGACTGGTTCTTATACAGTGCCTTCCTACTCCGGTTGAGCACTCAAAGCACTTCCTTCTATGTTTAGGTGTATGCAAGCGTCGGAGCACTTTAGGGTTCAGTATCTTGCCCGAACATGCAGACAGGGATCAAACCATTAACCTTCTGATTAGTAAACAGCTCCACTTCCTGAGCCACAGCCAGAAAAGATGTTATGTTGTTGTGGAGTCCCCCCCCCCTCACTTTTTGCCAAAATGTTAAACTTTAGTGTCATTTCTTCATGAGCATTGTCATAATGGTGGTGTAGAGGCTTCAACAAGTATTTTTCTCATAACCTCGGGTTCTGTTTACCGCCTTCTTGGAGGGCATCCACAATCTGGGAGAGCATCAAGGGTTCTGATTCCATCCATAATAATACTGTCTGTCATACTCAAGTCATTGAAAATGGTTTATTCAGTGAATGTTGTTCATGGTTCAACCAATTTTCTTGAGAAAAGCAAACTTTCCCAGTACAGACTCTGTATGGTGGGTCATGTTTACAACCCACGTTCCATATCTCATCTCTAAAACTGGAACACATGAATTCAAGTAGCTTTTGGAGGCTGTGCTATGACTCAGTGGAGCCTCTGTTTATTGGCTTAGTATGACTGTGTTTGCCTGTAACTGTAACAGAGCACATTTTATTTGTGATAATGCAGAATACCGGTCAAAGAGTACACAAACTCTTTCTTGCAGCTGTAGAATGGCTTCCTTATGAGGCCTGTATCTGTTCATTACACATAAACAACAGATTGTATATGTTTTATTGTACTTTGGGTTCTGAATTCACTGATTATGAGGACTAGACATTCCCATCTGATTCCCATCTGATTGTTCTAGCTAAAGATGTCACCTGCATTTATTATTACTCCCTGAAGTTGTATTTTGTTAAGTTTAATTACTTTCCAAATGGGTGGAGTTGTATTCCCGCTTAAAGTCATCTACTTGACACTACATGCCAGTAACAATCTAATCACTTGTGCCATTATGGGCTTGTCAGCCACAGTGTGTGTGTTTCAGGTTATTTATTTTGTTGTGGGACTTTGTATCCTGGACATGATTCATGTGTTTATTGGCTTCTTAAGGAAAGTACCTTCGTTAGCTTCCTTCACCTCTTGTATGTTTTCATATCTAACAATATAACAGGAAGCAGTCAGCATGTTTAAATACCCTCTTGTGTTTTTTTTCCCCCCATGATTAGCTTTCTGTCCCTCCAGAGGAATTGGAGGGATCAGGCTATGACCTGGATGGTTCTGGTTCCGGTTCTGGAGATGGGTCAGAGGAGGGTAATTCTTCATCTATAAAATGTTAATGACCCATTTTACATAATGTACATGACCACTGTATGTTTCATCCTCTCTAACTGCACTCTTGCCAGGTGTAACTGAAGATCAGCACAACAGCAAAGACGGCAGAATTCTGGCAGAAACCAGAGACGAGACCAAGATTACTTTCCATGTATGACTTACTTCAATCAGTCCCATGATTTCTTCACCTGTTGATGTTGGTGGTGTAACAGGAAGTGATCGTGTGTAACTGTCTTGTCTTTTGCTTTAGGGCTTTTCAGACAAGACGTTTGGCAACACGCACAGGTCAGCAGCAGACGATGACTCTGGATATGTTGCTATAGCAAACAGCAGGAGCTACTTTGAGAATAGTGAATTCCTTGCAGGTACTTTGCAATATGGCACAATGAGAAAGCTATAAGCTGCGACTTTCTAATATAGCTCACCTAGGTTTATGTTTACAGGTGTTATTGCAGGGGGAGTAACGGGATTGGCTCTCGCAGCAACTGTGGCAGGAATATTAATCTACAAATGGCAGAAGAAAGAGGAGGAGGACCGATACAGTCTGGGCCCAGAGAAGGCTTTAGATCATAATTATCAGAAACCAAACAGGGAAAAAGTATTCCTTGTTTAACCATACCTGCATCTGATAACTGTAAAGCTGTTGTTTGAAAAGTTGATGCTACTTGGCAATTTATGTACCTCAAAATCTACTGTAAATGCATACTTTACTCGTGGTCTCTGGAAGGAAGGTGGGGTTCATATTTCTTATGCACTTAAAGTGAAATATGTCTATTGTTGTTGAATGTATTTATATTTAAGATAAAACATGAAAGATTTTTGTAGTCGATGATCTTCCAGGTGTCCGTCTTTTTAAAATAATTGTGATTCCTTCGTCGTACACTGAGTAGCTGTAGCACTGGGGTCGTATCCTCTGAGTTTTGGGTGATGTGGGATTTTGTTACGATGTGTAATTTTAATTGCCTTCAGTGTGTTTGGTTGAATGAAGGTAAAGCAAAGATGCACCGTTTAATATGTAATTAGTTATCATTATATGAAAGTTTCTGTTTAATTGTTTTGAAGAGGTAGCTTATTGTAGCATTTATATTTGCCTTTAAATGGGCAAAAAAAAATATCTACTGCACTTCTAAAGAAAATGGAGTGAAGCAGGCCTGTCCACCAGACATTCTGACAAATCATAATGCAATAATAAAACACAAAAAAACAGGCAAATTAACATTTTTTGTAGAAACTTGGCTACTCTGTCATGTTTTACAGGGACGGGTGAATAAATGAGAATCATTGTTAAGTTGCCAGAGAGTGATAATCAAAATTTCTGTAATGTGGTGACCATTGATAGGCAGGAAAATCTCTGTCATTCACCATTACTTTAAGCTATGTGACCCATGTGATAGATATGAATTGAAGGGGCAGCTCATTTAAGAGTGCATAACACCGCTATAGCTGCTGTAATGCAACATGTTTTATGTTGCGTATATGTATGTCTATTTTTGCATGTAATAATCAATAATAAAATAACTTTGTAACAATTAAAATCTGATTTTTTTTTAATGTTTTCTGTGCAGAGGTGGTTTCTTTGAACCACACAGTTTGCTTATACGTGCATATGACTGAGAGTTTGTGCATTTTATTGCATGGCATGTGTTACTACTCAAAGATGATCAGAACTGCAGAGCCTTGTTTAAGTAGAAGGTGGTTTTATACACTGCATCCTGTAGGCTCAATATGAACTGAAAGGCTTTAAATTGTAATACCCTAATGGGTAAATATCATCTGTAAGATATTTTGTGTTAGTGAGCTTGATTATTTGCAGCATGGCATTATTATTATTTTTTTGTTATTATTATTATCATCGGAGATATAAGAGCGACAATGACAGTAGTGTGGTGTGCAGTAGTAGTGATTTAATTTACAATGGAGATGGACTGTGGACTATGATGTTTTCAGATGACATAGACCAGGTAAAAGAGAGCGTGGGAAGGTGGGGATTTGCTCAGGAGAAAAGAAGAATGACAGTAGAGGAAAGTCAGAATATGTCTTTGGAGGGGGAAGATGAAGGTAGATGAGTTTAAAAACCTGTGGTCAACCTTCCAAAGTGAAGAAAAGAACGCAGGCAGAATGGAGCGGATGAAGATGTGCGTTAGGGATAGCAGCAAGTCTAAAAGGTAAGGTTTACAAGATGTTAGTGAAACCCGCTATCATGTATGGTTTTGAGACAGTGGTAGGACTGACAAAAAACACGTGAGGTAGAGCTGGAGGTGGCAGAGTTGAACATGCTGAGAATTTCACTGTAAGTGACGAGGATGGGCAGGATCGGAAATATGCGCATCTGAGGGACAGCTCAGGTCGAGGAGTTTGGAGACAAAGTTAGAGAGGTAAGACTGAGATGGGTTGGAAATGTACAGAGGAAAGTTATTGGATCTTGAAGATAGAGCTGGCGGGTAGGAGGTTTATGGATGTAGTGAACGAGGATATGCAGGGGTTGGTATGGCAGAGGAGGATGCAAGGGGAAAAAGTGAGGTGTGTGCAGATGAAATACAAATAACAATTTATGAACATTTTTGCGTTGCGGAATATTCAGTAAAGTAAATCTATTTAGGCCTTTTTTTTTTATTATTTCTTTGCGGCCAATGGTTGAATCCTCTGTCAATCAAACCCTGGTGTCTCTGCCTTTTCCTGCCCGTCAGAGGGTTTGTTTTCATGCGCGCTGCGCGCAGGCCGTCAGGGAAGTGGTGGGCGTTCCTCTTCATTCGCTCGTTGACTGTTGATGCTGAGAAGAATTTCTCCTCCGCAATCAGCTCTTCAGATGTTTCTCCCTACGCTTGTAGAGGACATGCATCATTTTAAACCCAGTCGAGACAGACTGTACACCACTAGGTGTTGCGGATGTTGCCACGTCCGAACGGGGACGATCATCCTGGGAACATGGTACATGGTACGTACTGTGGTTCGCAATGATAGGGGTCAGTAAGCTAACGTTAGCTAGCACTTTACCAGTTCCGTTAAGTTCTCCAAAGTAGGAAGTTATGCAACGAAGGATGTTAATACAAGGTGCAAATGGCTCTGAGAATTTGTTGCAGTAGTTTTTAGGGACTAAAATATGAAGTAGCTGTTACTCTGGACTCTTTATTCGTCGAGTTAATGTTAACAGAAAGCTAGGGTTAGCAATAACCCGCTACCGCTGTCATGTCGGATTTTGCTTTCTGTTAGTCTCAAACTCGCACAAGTTTGAAAAAAAAAATCGCTTAGTAAATTAAAACAGAGAAGACGTAGTGGTTCATCATTTTTTCGAAGTCATCAGCAGCTGGTTGGTTATTATGCGTATTAAAATACATGAAATTTGACTTGCGTAGCTGACATTTCGCTAACTTGCTAACATGGCGTTTATCAAATAGTGGCCATAATAGCAACCCAAAAAAGCAAAAACGCGCATTTAACACAATAACTAATTATTGTGTCTCACATATGTGGTGATGGCAGTTGTATTAAAGTAGTCAAAAGTAAAGTAATTGGGCATGCCCACGTAGCTAAGGTTAGCCAACTGTTTTTTGCGCATCTTGTTGCTGCAGCTCTGCTGGCTGGTTAGAGTTAAATCGCTCACTGAATTAATCCCCTTTTCCTTTGCCCACACCACGTAGCAGATGTTGCATGCTTTGGTTGCTTATGTAAATCCCGTTTTGCTTTTTTTATCCCTCTGCAGCTGCACAAAATTTGCCTGGTTTAATCACGTGAACTGCGACTCCCAAATCACTCGGTCGTGTCCATAATGCTCTCTACTGCAGTCGGATAAATGAATAACAGTCGTAATCGACCGGGGTGTCATTTTTACATTATTAAATCCCACCGTTACAACGTATCAGATCAATGTCTGGTAGATAAATAAATACTAGCAGTTACACACATTATACCAAGCTTATTTTCTCAAATTAATATCCATAAATACTTCGATGGAGTTTATAAAGTTAAGCCCTCCACTCTTTCCTTTGTTGTTTTGTTATTGTTTTTTTGTTTTTGTTTTTTTAGCCCAGCTCAAGCCGTATATTTATATGTTTGGTATTGCTCACTATTTCGGGTGGGTGATATAGCCTCAATATTACGTCGCAGCATTTCAAGAAAATTTGCAATAATTATATTTCTGACAATATAGAAAAAAATACTAAACAGTGTGTTTTTTATATTTGCAGGCGGCTGCATTTGTAAGTTGATGACCCAGTTCCTAATTTTAGGTGTGAATCAAATAAAACAAGACGCAAACAGCAGGATTATAGTTCAACAGTTGTAATATATCTAGTGACAGCATAAATCAAATGTCAGCACAAAAGTAGCTTAGGTAGTTTTCTCTTGGGATATTTCAAGTAAAAATAGAAAATGTCTGCTTAACACTTTAGTTTAGATAAAGTAGTTTAACCCTGTAATACTACAGGAGCTGTACAATATTGTCAGCAAAAAAAATCTACCTGAGATGTTGTATCTTGTGAGCTTTTTAACCAGCTGTTGAAGCCCTACTACAAGGTAACCACACGAGTAATTTCCAGCCACTGTTTGCTCTTCCTGTAATGTGTAGTGCATCTAACAAGTTGCAGTGCTGCTTGGTGGAGTCATTTGTTTATATTTACATTGAACTTCATCAGCTGTTAGTATCTCCTCCTTTCCAGAAATTTGATTCTGTTCATTTGGATTTTAGTAGGTGAACTGTTTAGTCACTCATCCAAGTGAGTGGATATTATTCATCCTTACCTGGATGATTAAGCTTGCATCAAGACATATATCCTGCCTTGTAGCCTGGTTGTATTCGACTGTGTATTTTTTATTTATTTTATTTTTTTCTTTTGAAACAAGTGTGTTGTTTCCACCTTTAGCGGGACCATTTTTCTAGCATATTTTAGTACTGCAAGTACTGCACTTTGTTGGAGGATGTTGAAGTAGCTTCCTTTTTAAGTAATAAATTATCATTGGACCCGTGGCTCTTGCTTTCATGTTCAAGCTTGTATCCTTGTTGCACACTGGGGAACTTTAACACATGATGTTGCTGTAGCAGTGCTATTGTGATATGACACTTTTATAACACGTGGTAAAAATGATCATGGCTGTTATTATATGGCACAGCTCTACTCACTGTGCATTCAGACAGCGCTACACAACAGCAGGCTCTGTAATTTTCTATACAGAGTATGTACTAACATGGTCTTTAATGTGGTTTCGGCGTCTCAGGCTTGTTTGTTGTTACCATTAATGTAAAAAGCGGAAGTAGAGTTACTGAGAGAGGCAACATGAAGACGTACCTACTAGCTGGGGACTTTATTATAGTTGATGCAGCATGGTGGTGCAGCAGTTAACAGTGTTGCTTCAGCCAGAAAGTTCCTGTTCTGAATCTGCTGGCCAGCTGGGGCTTTTCTGTGTTTAGTCTGCAAGTTGTCCTTTTGCTCGTTTGGATTTTCTCCAGGTGTACAGACTTCCTCCTACAGTCATGCACGTTAGGTTAACGGATCCTAAATTGAATGCATGCTGGTGTCAGCAATGATAGAATGATTTAAACTAAATATTCACCTCTTTGTCAGTAATTTTGATCTAGAAAATTTAAATATTGTGTCTCAGATGTGTCGGAGTCACTTAGTCTTACCAATACATATGTGGTCACATTCAGTAAAGAAACATTAGCTGCAAGTAAAGATAGCTGGTAGTACTAATTGGTAAGCTAGTGTCATACATTACAGATTTTAATTATTGAAAGGTGTACTTAGTTTTTTGTAGTGTTTCTTTTTTAACAATTTTGAACTGTTTCTGCTTAAATTGTGCTACTTTAAAATGTTTGGGGATGTTTTGTTTACTTTCAAGCTACAGTTTTCTCAAGTGCTTATCCAGCTGGGGCTCCCAGTTGTCAAATAGCAGGTGGAGTCCATGGAGGTCCATGATAAAGTCAAACTAGTTGAAAGTGACTTTGATCACTTTAAGATAAGGAGAGTGTTTTCCTGTTTCACTGTCCACAAATGAGTCACCAAAAACATTTTTAAAATGGTGTTTGGTTTAACCTGTCAGTATGTGGGCTGGTTTTTCAAAGGCACCGGGTCAGAACTGGTCCCGTGGCTCATTTGTGGGAAGTCGATAATGGTGTGTAGCAGTGATTAATTCGGGCATCCACATTTGGCATAAAAATGATTTTTCAAGCAGATGATATCAAAGGAGAATTTGAAGGCTACATAACAGAGACCCAGTGTAGGTTTTATTTATGTCAGTGAGTAATTGGAGCATAAGTTGAAGGGCACAGGTGTAAGGGGGCTTCCAGATTGGGTTAAAATGGCCTGTATTTATATAGCGCTTTACTAGTCCCAAAAGACCCCAAAGCGTTTTACACATCCAGTCATCCACCCATTCACACACAGGTGATGGCAGCTACATTGTAGCCACAGCCACCCTGGGGCGCACTGACAGAGGCGAGGCTGCCGGACACTGGCGCCACCAGGCCCTCTGACCACCACCAGTAGGCAACGGGTGAAGTGTCTTGCCCAAGGACACAACGACCGAGACTGTCCAAGCCGGGGCTCGAACCGGCAACCTTCCGATTACAAGGCGAACTCCCAACTCTTGAGCCACGATCGCCCCACATTGTATGTTCATCTACTTCACTTAATATCTTTGGGCTTAAACAGTATGTGCTAGACTCCTAATTTTGAAAGCATTCAAAGAAAACAAAAACAGAACAGTTTCTGAAAGATATTGTTGTGCCTTCTTGAATCATGGAAAAAGACGAATACCCAGATAAGGCAAAGAAGGAGGTTTTGCAATCTTGTTGTGATCTTTATCTGATCATACAAGTTTACTTCTCTCCCTTTTACGTAACCAGTGGTTTCAGTTTATCTTTTTCAACAATATACTTGTTGCTGTGCCTTTCAGCTTCAGTGTTGGCATGTTTCTGGAATCTAAAATGTGTCCTGGTAATTGTATGTTCATCTACTTTTGGTGAAGGAATACATATCTATGTATTTTAAAGCCCATTTTAACCTTCTCTTTCCTCCACTCAGGTAGTGAACCTGTTGATGGGCATCCTGCTCACTGTCGCTGTGACCCACCCAGAGAACGTCCCCACTATCGACCTGCAGTATGAGGTCATTGACCACTATTTTGCTTCTGACCGGATGTCTGGTAAGTAAAAACAAATTGTCATAAAACTAATTTCATAACAAAAAAAACTGGATTGTATTCTGGTTAGTGGATCATACACCAGTATTAACTTTCAAAGGTTGGTCTTTGAATTGTACTGTGTCCTATGACAGTAAGGGCTTGTGCTCTGAGGTAGAATGAGTGAAACATTAGTTCACTCCATTGGAATAAATAGTGGAGCCATGCCTTTTCTTTTCAGTGCTTTTCACTAACTCATGAGTCGCTGTTATTCTGTGGTTGATCGTGTGATTCATTTTCCACTGGGAGATCAGCTCCACACTCACTGCAAAACAAAATTTACAAGGACAGCAGAACACTGTTAAGTTGTTTACGTGTCATCTTAAAATGTAGTTTGGGGTGTGGTGCCACTGGTGCTACTTCCTTTGTGATTCCTTGAGGATTTATGTTTGTTTAGATATTTGTGTGTGCGCGACGGGGCAGGGCTGGCAGGACTGAGTGCGTGTTCTGTTTAGCTGGCAGTTGTTTTGTTGGTTGGCTTGGTGAAGGCCTCTTCATTTTAATAAAACAGTGACTCAGCGAGAGAGGAGGGGCCACATCGGCCATGTGGTGACCTTCCCATAACAGGCTTGTGCCAGCACACAGGACATTGGAGGATGTCCACTGCTTGCAAAGGCAATCTTAATATTCAGATGGGTTAAGTTGTTAAAAGTCGTGGCCATTAGGGCAGCTTCATCAGCCTCCACTCATTCAGCAGTTGAAGTCATTTTAAAACGTTGTGCAGCTGATAGAAAGAAGGGGTGAAAGTGGCTCTGTGGGTTTGAGGTTAAGGTCATTTCTTTAAATACTCCTTTTAGATATGCTGGTATAAATAGGAAATCCTGTGTTAATAATATCAGAATTATGAGTTGATGAAATTTTAGCTGTTCGTCTTCCTGCTTTAAAAAATATATTATAATATATTATTGCGGTGTGTGCGTTTGCCCCTATCAAATTTATTTTTCTTGAGCGGCAGTCCCCTGTCAGGTTCATGCATCAGTGAACATGTTGTTCTGCCTGAGCTACTGAATAACGGAAGATTTTGTCTGGACCGCATTTCTGTAGTTGCTCACTCACAGGCATCTCCAGTGCAACAGGCAGAACAGTTCAGTATGAGAGAGACTGAGTAAGTGATGAGGAGAGAGAGGAGGATATGAAAGGCAGACCTTTTAATTATCCCAGACTGAGTTTCATTACGTCTTTACTGACTGAAAGCGAGAGGCTTAATGCTCCCCAGAGCTGGCCTTTAAAATGGAGTGAGCTGGAAAGAGAGAATCCCTGGAGACTGTTCACTTAACACTGAATGCAGCTGCCTCAAAGACCACAGGCAAAATGTTTAACAATAAAGCCAGTGCTGTAGTAAAATGTAGTAAAATCTTTAACTGTATTCATTCAGTGTATTCCTTCTGTCTTTTTCTCATACAGAAAATGCCTGTGTTGGATTTGCCATCTCTCTCTTGATGCTCACTATCAGTGCCATGATGGTGTACGGAGCTATTACTGTAAGTGTGCACTGTAAATAAATTTTTTTTCTTTTTAAATCTCTTTGACAGCGTGTAATATATTTAAAGTGTTGTCGTGGTTTGTTTTTTTTGTTTTTTGTTTTTTAATGCAAAAATGTAATCCCAAATGTCGTGTTTAAAAGTGTGAAAGAAAAAGAAGCAGGATAAGAGGTAACCAAAGGAGAAAAACATGCCAAATAACCCTGATGTCATGGGGCTGAAGCACACAATACTGTGATCTTATTGCCTGTCGTCTTTACCTCACAGGCTTGCCTGATGGCATCAAGACTGACAGGTTTGATAGCGTTTTGACGTGGACCTGTATTTAGCTGCTAGTATGGATGACTGCACAGTTAAAAGTATGACACCCATCTGCAGGCTGGGTATACTGTGCATGCTGGTTACTGTGCAGGTAGAAACCCAGAGACAAATGTGGCAGATACCCTTTTCCACTGTAGTATACTAGGTACCCCTTTTAGATTCCACCCTCCCCATTGTAATAAGTATTTAATTATAGTGTACCAAATCCAAATTCCTACTTAATGTTAGCAGTGAAGAAGATTTTCGGCAGAACCTGAGTACACTGTGCTTTGGTAGAAAGAAAATGTATCAGAAAGGACTGTTTTGCTGATTTAAACCTTCTCTGTATATATTTATGATAATGCCTGTTTATATCCATGGGTGCTTATTGTTAGCTGTTTGTTTACCTCAAAGCACATCTGATATTTCAATCTGAGCAGTGGAAAATCTCAGAATCGTTACGTTTAGAACTTGGAAGAAGACTTCTTAAGAAATGAGTAGTGCACCCACAGCTGTAAGATTTGTAGATCTAAATAACATTAATATGTTTAGGGTTTATCTTAACTAAGACAAGTGTTTAGAGATAAGGTTTGAATCTGCACTATAGTTCTTCCAAAATTATAAAAGATCTGCCCAAGTGATTCATTCTTTTAATCATCTTTCTTTCTTTCTTTCTTTCTTTCTTTCTTTTTTTTTTTGTTTGTTTTTTTAGCACCGTGAGGGCTGGCTCATCCCATTTTTCTGCTACCAGCTGTTTGACTTTGCTCTGAGCTGCCTGGTGGCCATCAGTTCTCTCACGTACCTACCCAGGATCAGAGACTACCTGGACCAGCTGGTCAGTTCAAAGTCCGATGTTATTTTTCACAATATCTCAATCTGACTACACCCTTTCCATGACAGTATCTTTACAACTTCTCACTTGGCCCTCATCCAGTATCGCCCTCTTTGCTCTCTCTAAAGATTTAGTGATTCACACCATGCCCAGTTGGAAACTGAGATTTCGGACACTTATTAGTCAACATTTTCCATAAGTGCTGTTGCATAAATGCAAAGGTTGTTAAGGAGGTAGTGTACTTTTGTGTCACACTGGAAGTCTCATGGACACTACAGCGTATAAATGTAACTGGCTCTCTTCCACAGTCTGTCTTTTAACCTGTCTTCCTCCCATCACCCCCAACCGGTCGCGCAGATGGCTGTCGCTCCATGAGGGGAGGGAGTTTTCCTCCCCACTGTCGCCAAGTGCCTCTTCAAAGAGCGTTGTTCGATTTTCTCTCCATTATTGTAGCGTCTTTACCTTACCATATAAAGTGCCTTGAGGCATCTGTTTTTGTGATTTGGTGCTATATAAATAAAACTGAGTAAATGTGCACATTTATACATCAAACACTCAATTACTAAACAGTCAGTATTTATAGGGAGTCCTTTCAGATGCAGCCATGACCAATGAAGCAACAGTCAACAGTCGCCGTATCCACAACCTAAGCTTTTCATGCTTCTAACGATAATAAGAGAGAGAATTCTGATTTTACCATACGATTTATCTCTACACGTACAGAGATTATTTCCTAGAGGGAAAAAAAATGTAAGAAAACAGATGAGCTCATTGTTATTCTTTCAGTAAGGGTGCTTCCAGAAGAAAAAAAAGAAAACGATAGTAGTCTTTTTACATTTCGAGTGTGGAAATGCTGACAGTAAAGTGAGTAAGAATCAACATTTTGTCTCCTTTTCCTCCTCAGCCGGATTTCCCATACAAGGATAACCTCCTCTATATGAACTCCAGCTGCCTGCTGCTCGTTGTGCTGGTCTTCTTTGCCTTCCTCATCATCCTCAAGGTGAATCTATCAATTATTCACAGTCAGACACAGTTATATTAGGATGTTTGTTTGGTTTTGGCATATGTGTTCATTTAGGAGGAGGAGACAGGAAGCTGTCGACTGTAACGATACAAATATTTTTCCCTCTGCTTTCCAGGCTTATTTGATCAACTGTGTGTGGAACTGCTACAAGTATATTAACAACAGGAACATGCCAGAAATCGCTGTGTACCCTGCCTTTGAAACCCCTCCCCAGGTATGCAAGCCACCTCAGCATCTATGAACAGAAAGTATTGAGGCACTGGCACCGTGATGCTGTAGTTGAGGCAGCAGGCGACACGGTGTCTCCACACTGAAAGCTGACCTGCTGAGAGGATAGTCTCACTCCAGATATTCTTTACGCCATCTTTAAAGAAACATTTAATATTACCGGTAGTTATTATTTAGGTTGCACTAAAACATGCTTCTACTATGGTAAAATTAATTCATAACTCAGGCTAAAATCGACAATATAAATGATTTAGTTTGCCGGTTATCTTCTCAGTTATTAGACTGAAAATGTGTCTGTAGACAAACAGAAGTTGCCAGCATTCACATTTAAAAAGCTCCGATTCACTTTGTGCATTTTCCTTTATTTTTAATCGAGTTTCAGAATAATTTCAAACTAATTTTAACTTCACTGATGCTGCTCTGCTCAGAATGTGCTGAATACTGCAGATGGGCCAGAGTTCTGATGTCATCGCAGCTTAATTTCATTTATTGATGTTGAATTCAACAAAGGAACTGAGAGTCACAGAACATGACTCTCAATTCCTTTTTTCAGAGACATGCTTGGTTGGGTTTTTGGTTTCATGTTGTCTTTTTTCCCCCTCCCTGTACAATGAGCCCTCACTACTCTTTAAATGTTTCTCTCTCTTCTTTAGTACATCTTGCCTACTTACGAGATGGCCATGAAGATGCCAGAGAAGGAGCCGCCTCCTCCTTACATGCCAGCCTAAACACCAGCCCTGTTGCCAAAACACACACGCACACACAGCCATCATATGCATTCCTTCTTGCCCTCACCTGATCCCCGACCCCTCTGACCTGTTGTGTAAGTGTAAGACCCCTGAAGATGTTTAGTTCAACCCTCCCACCTGCCCTCAGCCGCTGTATTTCTATAGTGTCTATAGAGCGTTCTGGAGATGAGAGGAGAAAGGTGGCAAATGAGAGCATGACTGAAAACGAATGAATGAATGTGTTTAAAAAGAGGCACAAGTGTATCCCTGTCCCACCCCATCTTCTGCCAACATTTTTTTTGTTGTCTTAGTAAAAGGGATATATGTGAAAGTTAAACTGCTTGAAATGCTCTTATCAATCCAGCACATCCCATTAATAGATTGATATATGAAGTTTAAAAGAAAAACAAACTGACAATCCACTTACTATAGCACTTATTGTTGCATTGTGTTACAGTTTTCCCCTCAATCATTAAGAAGTAAATGATTCTATCTCAGTCTTGAATGGAGTCTGTAGCATTTTTTGTCTGTTATTTATTTAGCTTCACTGTAATTAAGTTTTACCCCCACCTTAGACATCATCACCACTCTCTGCTGCCCCTATGTGTTGGCTAAGGTAGTAAACTGTGTTCCAGCTAAGATAAACGTGTGGGGGCAGAGGGCACTGATGGTGGATCATTTTCTCTGCTTTTTCTTTTTAACTTTTACCTGGTACCTGTAGAAAACGGCTAGTCTTGTGAAAATTAGTTGTTGCATGCTTATCGGCAAACCTTACCCTCGTTCCTATATTGGTCATATGATTTATCCTAGTAGAAATACATTTGACTTCAATAAACCTTTCAAAACTATTACATCTTAGTTCTCGTCTTTTTTTCTCATCATAAATAAACTGAAGGAAAATCGAGAGATATTAAAAAGGAGCTCTCACTACAAGTCTTGAAATAGCGTTAAGGACAAAAAAAAACAACCACATGGTCTCATAGACTCATATGCTGGTGATTGATAATACTCATACGCCATCTAGTGTCAGCAGGTAGTAATACAGTGTTTAGGGACGTCCTCAACCCAGCCCTTATTTGTTTATTTTGTTTCCAAGTAGCCAGACTTTCTTTTAATTTTTGAAAGTGGTCTTAAACAGTAATTCTTCAGAATTTTTTAAGCTAATGTGTTATTGTCTATAGCTCCACAGGTTTTATAGTAAGTTATTCAAACTCTGGACTTTGTTGGTAGAGTGTATTTCAGACAGCATGTTTAGATCAACAAAATCACATATTTACCACTTTATTGTCCCAAATGTTTTTCATTATGCTAAAACAAGATTTGCATATTTGCAGCACTGTTGCAAAACATTGAAAAAGTAAGAACAAAGAAACATTTTTGGCTCTTCTATACACCTCCTGAAGTTCATGACCCACCTTTTTGGGGCAGACAGTTTGACGTGTCTCACTCAGGTCTCCTCCTACTCAGTGGCGGTTTGACCCCCTGATCCTCACAGACAAAGTGTTCAGAGAGGTCAGACCACAGAAGGCGCTCTGCACACTGAAAGGATGAAGGCTTTTCACTGGATCCTCCTGTACTGCGCTGCACCCCTGCTGTCTGATGTACAGGGCACATACCACCTCATGGCAGGGGATCCCGAGCTAATGGCTGCTCAGAGTTACGCTCAAACCAGAAATAATGGGCACCCACCGCTCAGGACCCTGAATCCAGCAAGTAAGTCTTTAATTTTTAGTATTCTGGTTTTACACAAAAGTCTAGCAGTGGTGGAATAGGTAGGCTAGGAAAAGAAATACAGCAGCTTACAAACATGTAAGACATTTAAAATATCAGAGAGCAGAGCAACTAGAATTTGACTCCCAAGTTTAGTGGAGTTGACAAAGTACAAGATACTTGAGTGAGCATACTTTGTCCACCGCTCCTTTCTAGCAGTATTATTTTGCTTTTTTCCACAAAAGATTAATGCACATTTTTTGTAGTAAAAATCATTCATTTTTAATATTACAGATATTTCATTCATAAAAATTCATTCTAACAAATAAATTTTACACTCTTCTCAAACACATCCTGCATGAATTCTCAGATCTTGGCTGGGGGTTTCACAAGCTCTGTGCAGACTATAGTAGAGGCTTGTCTGAAACAGCCCGGATGGCTGAATGCACATACTAATAATTTGTCTGTGATCCAAAGTAAACAAAAGAGATTATTGCACAGTATGTTTTACTTACTACACAATGTCAACTTACACAACTTTCCTGTTTACCTTCTACCAACCTACTAATGTTCTCATCACTTTTCCTTTCTGGTGGCCTCGTAGTTCACAGAAGTGACTACACGTATAGAGAAAGGTATCACTACCACTACCAGCCACCAAGGATCCCTCCACCGGTAGTGTATCACCCCTTTCCTCTATCTCCACCAGTGACTTACCACAGACCCCCAGTCCCTATATCACCTTTTCACCACACATTCAAAGGCCCACATATGCATCACATACACAAAGCTCTCTCACCACCACTGGTTCGTCATCCCCAACATGGGATCAAAGACCCGTTCCCTTACAAAGTGAAAGGTCTCTGCCCCTCACCTGTGGTACGCCCTCCAACTGAACCAGAACCGGCAATTCTACCAACCCTGCCAGCGAGTACAGTGCCACCGGTGACCGCTGTGCCGCCAGGGAAGACCACCACTCCTGTGACGCTACCGGTCAGTACCCAAAGCGGCTTCATCACCACCGTCAGTCCTGTGCCGACAGGTAGAATATTACCAGTTAGGTTTGCTTTCCAAACCAACCAATGCTCTTTTTTCAGGTCAGATATTTTAGTTCCATTTCATCAGTGATGTTTATGTAAAGAGGTAAACACTCCAGAAATGATCTAGTTTAATGTATGTGTGTAAAACTGGACTGGCAGGGATTCTAACTGCCATTGACATGCCATTTTTCATGTGTTGGGCATCCTTTTCATTCAGGAAAATGACATGAAAGGATAAAGCATGTCTCTGATGGACTGTTGAATCCCTGAAATGATGCATAGTATGTAAAATAGCATACAATATCATTTTAGAGGAACCACCGCGGCGATGCTCAATTGTTTCATTGAGTGCATCCCAAAGTATTCTTTCTTCTTTTGTGGATGAATAACTACATAATGACCTCAGAGAAAGTACAAATGTTTGTCTGAATAACGAACTGAATTTTTTTTGTATTATATCGATTTAATCCTGCCATGGTTTGATCACAGAGACAGACTCTCAGTGCAGAAGCCGTTCCCTGGACCTGGTCTTCATCATTGACAGCTCTCGCAGCGTGCGTCGAGGAGAGTTTGAGAAGGTTAAAATCTTTCTGGCCAACATAGTCGACACCCTTGAAGTGGGCTCAGATTCCACCAGGGTGGCTGTGGTCAACTACGCCAGCACGGTCAAGACAGAGTTCCTGCTCAAAGACTATTTTAGCAAACTAGACTTGAAGAAAGCCATCTCCCGCATTGAGCCTTTGGCGACTGGCACCATGACCGGCCTCGCCATCAAAACTGCAGCGAATGAAGCTTTCACCGAGCAGTCTGGAGCCCGGCCTCGTTCTAGGAATATCTCCAAGGTGGCCATCATCGTGACAGACGGGAGACCTCAAGACCAGGTGGAAGAAGTGTCTGCTGCAGCCCGGGGAAAGGGTATCGAGATCTACGCTGTCGGGGTGGACCGTGCAGACATGCGATCCCTTCAGCTGATGGCCAGCACCCCTCTGGAGGACCACGTCTTCTACGTGGAGACCTACGGCGTCATCGAGAAGCTCACGTCCAAGTTCAGAGAGACCCTGTGTGGTAGGACAAAGCCGGCCTGCAAGACCTTTTTCCATCATTAAGTCTGGGGGAGGCTGTTATGGGTCATTGACAGTTATTGGTAAAAATGTGAAAAAAGTATTAGAACAGATGGTCTCAGCCCCCGTATGGACTGCAGATGTCGGCTCTAGAACGTGCTTGTAGTCGCCAATTTAAACCCACGGAAAGTCTTAAGACTGTCAGCTTCTCTTTAAAAAGCGAAACGTTTATATGGTGATCATAGATTGATTATTTTTGCAATCAAAGCGTCCCGGTTCTCTGAATTTTTCCTTAGTCTGTGTTGAAAATAATTAAAACGTAGAGTAAAACCTCTCTACAAAACTTTTAAACATTTGGAAAACTGATTAGAAAGCATTCAGATGAACATAACATGATAAGTGAAATCCATCCATATAAGCTGATTTTATTCTTTTTGAAACATAAGAAACATCGAATTTTCAAAGTAAATTTATCAGACACAATGATCAACTATCAAAAACAGTTTGCTAACTTGACTGCTCTTCAATTACATTCGTGTACTAAAAGACAGATGTTGAAGGTTTGAAATGGATGTTTTGCTGTATTGTTTCTCCATATGTGTGAATTTGTGTGCGTCTGTTCGTTAACTGTCCAAACTGATGTGCTTTGTTATGTTACCTCAGTTGTCCAACACACAGCAGTTCACAGATGCGGTGAAGGTGTTTCCGCCACATGTGTGGTCAACTACAAATATCTTCGAAAAGTTTCCAGTCATACTTTTTTAACTCGTGCATGCAGAAAAAAATCATAAAATTCCAAAATGTGAAGTAAAAAATAGCTTCTATCTTTTTTTAGCATAGTCTTACGTTTCACAAGCTACCCACCTTGCTTGCATGCAAAAAACTGTACCCATGCTGCCATCCCTTAATCCTGGCTTATTCTAGGTGTGGACCCCTGCTCCATGGGACACGACTGCGAACACATTTGTGTCAACAGCAACGCCTCGTATTACTGCAAGTGCCGGAAAGGTTATATCTTGAATGCGGACAAGAAAACATGTTCCCTGAAACGTAAGATCATACTGTGTGGATTCCTGCAGCTCTTTGGTGTCATACTAATGCTCCTCAACAGTTTAAAGACGTGTAGATACCCAGCTTGGATTCTGATCAGGGCTTCATAACACTACAAAAATCCTGAATCTGTAGCAGATGGTTTTGTTTTTTTGGACAGTTTACATGAAATTGGTACTTTTCTGCCTTAAAAAGCTTCCATTCATTTAAGCTTTGTTTTGTTCTCCATCAGCAGTCTAGTGGGGGAAAGTGGCGTGGGTGGTGCTCTGTGTGCTTTTTCACTCTCTGCGTGATCTGTTACCCTGATGTGAAATTTGCTTTCTCCCGGCAAAGAGGTGAAGGTCGAGGTGGTGGAGGATCCCTGCAAATGCGAGGCTAGACTGGCTTTCCAGAAGCAGATGCAGGCAGCCATCCAACAGCTCGCAGCCAAGCATATCCAGTCTGTTGTTTCAGATGGATGACAGTTTATTATAAACAGTCTCTGCAGCTGACAGCTGATGGTTTCTTCGTGTTATTATTGTTACTGGTGTTATTGCTCCATTGTATAATTGTCAAAAAAAAAGTCCTTGACTCCTCAAACTTGCTGACGTGACTGGGAGAATAGAGCGTCTTGAGAACACGGTGGGCCGTGCCTGAAACTTTGCACGTAAGTAAGAGTCAGCGGCTTTTTCCTCCATGATTGGTAGTAAAAGGTTCCCACCCACTGGGAGCAATCTGACCTCCTGATTATTTATATTCCGCAGAGCCAGATGACTTTTGTTGCTCCCACAGACTACTGCATCATGGGGAGGAACTTCCTGCGATCCACTCTAACTTCAACCACAGACTGAGAGAAGCAATGACTCACAAATCAACCCCCCAGGTTACTGACTGCTGAGCAACAATGTCTACAAATAAACTTTATTTTAACTTTTTATTGATGATTTTTTTTCCCCCCAAATCTACTGTAAATGTTACTTAAACTAAACCCCCAGGAGCATATTAAAATATATAGTAATCTAACATTTCTTTAATCTTTTTTTTCTATTTTGTATAAATGAATATTGTATATATTAGCCTGGTGCTGAATTACACGTAGCCTTAATAAATGTGCAACTTGAATTCAACTAAAAATACGGAATAATGAATATTTTCCCATTTATCAGGTGGTGACACAAACATGTATCATACCATATATATAGTAAAAAATTCCATTAAAATCTAATCTCATATTTGTACATTTGTTGTTGTATTATTTTTGAAATAATATTACATGATGCACTCTATAAAATACATATTTAAAAAAATACAATTACTATCTAAAGATGTAACAGCGTTATAGTAAATTCTTTAAGTAGTAAAATTCTAGCTGATTGACTGAAAGATGGCATTTATTTTGTGAAAATATTTAGGATTATAACTCTGCATTCCAGAATTGTTACAGTTTTTGTAATATTTTTTTTTAGTTTAGTTTAATTGTATTTACTTTTCAGTGTATTTTTCCTTGTTTAAGCGAAGCTTTTATTGTTTGGAAATGATTAGTTTCATTGGTTTTAATGTTAGTTTTAGTCTTTTGTAGATGTTACTGTATGGAGGAAATATGCTAGATGTAGGAAAATGAACACAAATGTTACCAAAAAAACCCAGAATTTCTTTGAAAGCAGGTATCTTAATTAAACATGTCTGTTTAAGCCTCACTGCTCACTGCTTACCCAAAAAGATTACTGTAAATGAAGCCTGGCGCTCAATGATTAAAAATCAAAATTAAAATTAAATGTATCAAACTGTCTCTGTAACTCTTCTAAAATTCATTCCAAGTCCTCTCAATGAACATCTATCTTCAAAAACTTGAAGGTATTTGGGAAAACATGTAGATACAAAAGAGTCTCTTACATAACTGTACATTTTTATGACATACACATATTTCTATGTCAACTTAGAAAGGCAAATATGAAGGTAAAGCGCTAACATTTCTGTTTACAGTGCGCTGTAACACTGTTTGGCTTCACAGAACGGTAAAGATGTGTGGGGTCAGGGGGAAATTAGTTTTTAAACCTCTATTTTTTTTCACTCAGAAACATCTTTGATAGTAACATAACATATAGCAGGATTAAAGTCTACAGTTTACTTCTCTGACTGCTCTGAGTTGAAAACTTTCTGGTTTTGTACCCTGCTATCTTTTACGCTTTGGCTGGTGCCAGAAAAACAACAGACAGAGGTTACCGTGTCACCTCTGGAATGACTCTGCAGCACAGACAACAGAGCTTCTCTGTCTGCGCTGTCTGTGTGAGTCAACATGCCAATGTTTACCTCAGGTCTGCTCTGGATCCTCTCCCTCCCTCCTTTAAGCAGACAGCTGTTTTTGGTTTGTTTGGTATTTCAGTTCATAGTTACCCCCCCCCACCCCCACCCCCACCCCACACACACACACACACACACACAGGCACACACACACACAGGCACACAGAGGTGAGCCCACCAGTGTTTCGGGGGGGAAAAGATGAATGGGACTCACATGCAACCGAGAAAAGGAAAAGACACTACAACGGATGTCTCTTCAGGAGGTTTAAATAGCAGAATCCTCTGCTTACATTCATTGATTACTCTGTTACTTTAACAGCTGCACATGTCCTCATTGAAATGCTTTTCTCGTGTCTCCTTATAATAAACCGTTTACCGTTTCTCACAAGTGTTAAGCTGGGGATGGTTTAAAGTAACCATATGTGCTCGTCAGAGGTGCAAAGCAGTGAACTCCCTGCTAGGTTTTTATTTTGGGAAGGGAAGTGTGAGGCCACTCTCATATCTACACACTAAATATTAAACAGCTTAGTATAAAACCTGGAAACAGGAAGAGAAGTGAAAATGACCATAATTTTCATGACCGAAAAAATTTGCCATCTGTCTCAGGCTCCAGAAATCAAATCAGCCTCATGGATCAGCCTCAGCCTCTTGTAATCACTAATCCAGACAATAACTGTTTTGTCATTAGAGCAATAACATAAAAAATGGACTTTGACTTGTGTAACAGCCAAATCTCATGATAAACAGTCTGTTCTGTAATTGCGATCGATGTATCTGAATGTATCACAGTGCAGACTGAGAGTTTTACATCAGTTGCACTTCACACGAGCTCCACATTGTCAGCGTTTTTCATCAGACAATTTATTTTAAATCTACATTTCTATATCATGTTTGTGTTGTATGATGCACGCACAGAAAGGTTTATTTTTATGTTGTTTGTTGCCACGGTTGCATTCATTTCTACTTAATTTAAAAATCTGCCAAAATACTCATAAAAGTGTAGACAGCTATATGTACGAATGGCACATATGTTTTACCTTCAGAGTGACTCTGTGCTGTAGTTCACCTTCAATAGGACCCTCTTATTGAAGGTGTGTCTTTCCTGGTTCTGTCAGTTCACAGTGATCTTGGATGTTTTGTGTTAATTCTCTCAGCAAACAGCAACATTTTGGGTGATGAGACTCGGCGGTGCTGAGATTTCTGAACATTATGTTTTCTTCATGATATCGCCGTCGAAATAAAACGGTTAAATCTTAAATAAAATGTGACAATTTAACACATAACCGCAAAGCCAACTTCTTCCTCTTGGATTCCTGTCATGTAATAATTTACAGTCACACTGACGTGAAAATTAGTATATTATATCTGTTTTCTCAGTAGTGTCAACAGACAGTGGCCTACATGCCCTTCCTCTGGTCCAAACTGTTTCTGTTTGATCCGTTTCAACTCGTCCACACAGTCTGGAGATAAATGGGCTGTAAAAGGGAAGTGCACAGCCTCTGAATGACCTTTAGCTCTTAGGGTGTAATTTGTTTTCAGCGGGACAGTTGACTTCTTCACCCTGGACATTCTTCCTTACAGAATTCCCTTCTTGTTGTTCACTGCAGTGAGAGTTCCCATTGTCTTGTTACTGGTGTTTGGGGTGATTAATAAGCAGTTTTTTTCTTTAAAATATAAAAAAAAACGTCTTTAAAGATATGAAGCCTCTTGTTGGATTTCCTACTCAGATGCTTTTTATAGATATAATCAATATTATTTGCACTAACTGCATCATTTACTTTTTAAATCAAATCTAAGTTGAGTCTGACACCTGCTGTTAGAAAAAGAAAGCACAGTTTGGTTTTCACTCACATGGTGTTTTGTCTTCTGTAACATCCATCCATTTTCCACAACATATCCAATTTAGGTTCACATTAGGGCTCGAGTCTATCCCAGCTGACATCACGGAAGAGGCGGGGTGTATCCAGGACAGGTTTCAAATCTATCGCAGAGCTAATACATAGAGACAGACAACCACTCACACCTACAGAAAGCCAGAGTTCCTGTAGAGAAGTCATGGAGACACAGAGAACATGGAAACTCCACACAGCCAGCTGGTGGATTCAAACCCAGGACCTTCTTGTTATTAGGTGATGGTGCAGGTAGATAGTTTGCCCCCTGAGAGGCACAGTAAAACAATAAGAAGATAATCTCTCTTCCACAAATGTGTGTACACATGAAAAATCAAGAAAAACAGAGAAAGCTGTAGTTTAGTAGTTATTATGAGCAAAGAAAATAATATAGGAAAGGTGCATTTCTACGACAACTAAATGAAGAAAATGGGAGACAGAGGAGAACAGATGGAGAAAGGTTAGTAAGGAGGGGGTGAGGGCATCTATGAAGAGGATGGAAAGGGGACAGGCAGGTGGTCCTGATGGCACACCAGTGGATTTTTAACAGGTTGTTTAATGCGATTATTGGGAGCGATCGGATGCCTGAGGAATGAGGAAGGTGTACTGGGACCAGTTTTCAAGAACAGGGATGATGTGTAGAGCTGTAGTAACAACAGAGGGATACATGAGCCATACCATGAAGACATGGCAAAGTATTATTAAAGGTATGTTAAGAGGACAGGTGACAATCAGTGAGCTGGTTTCATAATGTGAAAGAGCACTACGGATGCAACGTTTGCTTTGAGAATGTGATGGAGACATACAGAGATGGTGCTTCACTGTGGCTTTGTGGCTCTAAAGAAAGCATGTCATGGGGCGCCAAGAGATGAGCTGCGGTACTAGATGAGGAATTCAGGAGTGACAGATAAATATGTCAGAGTGGTACAGGACATGTATGAGGACAGCGAGACTGTGGTGGGGTGTGCAGTAGGACAGACAGGTTCAAGGTGGGGGTGGTATTACATGAGGGAGATGCTCTGAGAAGCTTCAGAAAGTGGTGACGGACAGGCTGACAGATGAGGTCAGGCAGGAGTCTCTGTGGACAATGCTGTTTGTAGATGTCAAATCTGTAGTGAGAGTAGGGAAGAAGAAGAGGAATGAAAGTCAAGCAGAAGACCTGTTTGTGAATGATAGAGTAGAGACAGCGAAAGTAAATGAGTTTCTATACCTTGGATCAACCGTCCAAAGCAATGATTAGTGCACAAGACAGACAAAGTTGATGGTTTGGACATGTATAGAAGATAGAGATTAGATGAAGGATGTTGGCTTTATAAGGAGCTGCCAGGCAGGAGGGAAAGAGGAAGAGCATAGAGAATGGTGCTTCGTAGTATTCAAAACAATAAAAACGATTTTTTATTTTATTTTTTCTTACTAATAAAGGTTTTAAAACTTTATTCGTGTTTAGTACCATGAACCCTCACTGATCTACGCCGACATGTGAACCACGCTATGATTGGACAGTTTGTAGTGCAACGTCACATCCGCAGGTGAAAAACAAGAAAACCTTTCGCACACATGGAGGAGAATAATTCCCAGATACTCGAAAACGCCCACGCTGAGTTTAAAAGGGAGAATTTTAAAATGGCAGAAGAGCTGTACACAAAGTTTATTTCTTCCTGCTTACAGTCCAGGTATCGTCATTTTATTCTGGAGACGCTAAAGGCTAGCTGTTGTCGTTTATAACATGGTGGTGTTACGACACATTCTGTTACACATTAAATTTTGTGACCCGTTGTCGCTAACTGCTAGCTAATTTCAGTTCCCTTCCTCTCTCTCATGTTCACATTTAACTGTAGCCATGATTTTAAAAGGGGGTTTTAACTGTGTTATATTTGAACAGGGAATGTGAAGCAAGCAGTTTAGCAACTGCTTATAACAACCGCGGGCAGATAAAGTACCTCCGGGTGGACTTTCGTGAAGCGGTGGATGACTACACCTCTGCGACACAAGCTGACAGCCAGTTTGAAGTGCCTTTCTACAACAGAGGACTAATTCATTATAGATTAGGTAAGAAGAAGCAACAATTAAGCGACAGACAGCTCGCAGCAGCAAGCCAGTTCACATCAACAGCCAAAAAACCCCACCTCAGCTTCCGCCCATTACCTTCAAAATAAATGTCTTTTTCTCTGCTTCGTTTTTATTAACCTCTGTAGGTCCTATTTGAAAACAGTCCACTAACATTGTATACCATATAAAGAAATATAAGCACACACTGTGTATTTATATGTGTGAGGTCAACATATAGGTTGAACATCTCCATTATAGCAGACTTGCCTGTGTTTCCTCATAATCATCATCTGAAACACAGATGACACTACGTCTATTAGAAGAATGACATTACTCCTTCCAATTGCGTTGAAAAGGTGTTTTAAACTATTTTGGCTAGACAGTATTTATGATACAAGTACAAGTCAGGTTTTTAGATCCAATCATAGCACAGAAACAGCTGTTATCAAAGACTCACAGAGAGTTTTGTGTTTCAGGTAGTACATTTAGATCTGCAAAAATAAAAGCTCGGAGGTTCCTCCGTTCTTGGTCCATTATTCTGACATGCTCCTGCTTGGTACTATCATGAAGGATCATTATATATCCTATCACTTTTATGCATATGATACACAGCTGTACCTACCTATTTATCACCCTTTTCTCTGAAACACTTTGAAAAAGACAGGAGCCATGTTATCATTTTGATCTCAGTTTCGATCGCTAATTAGCATAATGTGCTTTCTACGTTTAAATATATATCAATAGTTAGAAAAATATCATCTCAAACTGACTCTTAGAAATGGGTCCGTGCATTCATATCGAGTAGGTTAGACTACTATAACGCTCTATTTGTAGGATTATCCAAATCATTAGTAGGACAACATAAACTCTTTCAGAATCTGGCAGCCAGAACACTTACATGTATACACAAATTTTAACATATTGTCACAAAATGTGGCTTAAAAAGAGATGTGATGATCTGTGGATGGCTGCACCTCCACTGAAAACTAAAGATGATTACAAGAAAGGACAAAGACAGCAAAGGCAAAAGACATTGTATATACGAATAAATGCAAGACAGTAGAAACAGTAAAGGCTTCTGAAATCGTCAACTGTTATCCTGTAACTGTTTGGTGCTTTCTTTTCTATGACACTAGATGGAGCTGTGTATTTGCAAGTTGCCACAACCCTTGTGCTTTTACTGCTGACTCTTTAAAATCCAGCCTAGAAGTTTATTATAAAAGATACCCTTATATTTAATATGTATTTACAATTTTTATTATCTTACAGGCTTTTTTGACGATGCCAAGAGTGATTTCCAGCAGGCATTAAAGCTCAACCCGGATTTTGAAGATGCCAAAGTGAGCCTTCAACAGACACTTCTGGACCAGGAGCACAAGATAAACAGGGGATACTGACAGCTTCTGAACCTACATGTCACGTGTAACCTCTAATCCTGCTGATAACAAAATGTACACCAGTGCACTTAATATCACTAATTGTCCAACTGTTTTTATTCGCTTGTCATTTTTTTGTTTTTAAATATAAAATCATTTGCACAAAGAAAGACAGAGCTGAAAATCAGAGGATAATTGATCTGATGAAGCAGACGTCCCACTGGATCAGGGGTCACAGATAATGGATTTTTTTTTAAGAAGAGCATTAATATTCCTTTTTCACACCGACTCAAGCTCCTCTCAGTTAGTGAAAAATTGATATCCTTTATAAAGGGCCGTATAAGACTGAGACTGGACACTGCAGACTTATCGACCCATCAGGTGAAAGCTTGATAAATGTTGAAGCCCCCTGTTGAAGGTTGTAGGAGAGGCTTTGTGACTTTAAATGAACCCTAATCAGAAGCTGACATAAAATAATAATGAGGAATGTCTCAGCTGCATAAAGCACACTTTGTGTCCTAAATTGAAGCTCAGACACAGCTTAAGTTTTAATACAAGGTGATGTGGTTTTAAAGGAAGGAAGTCAGCAAATATAGAAACAACAAACATACACAGAAGACAATATAAATATAATATAGACAAATGTAAATAGAATCACAAATCAATGACAATAAATTTTTTAATGACACATGTCTGTCTCGCGCTTGCTTATTCACACAAATACAGATTTTGTGATGTCCTACGAGAAGCAAAGGCATCATAAGTGGAGCCTCCCCACAGTGAGTGAGGCAGGAAGCATCACTGATGCGTTTCACCTGTGCAGAGGTGATTACCTGCTGTATAAAACAGCTGCTGACGCCTGAATGAAGCAGTCAGCTCTTTTGCGTCAGAGCTGGTTTGTTGGTGGTAGGTCTTGCTTGGGGTTTCAATGCCAAGCTCTGGTTGTGGTTGGTTTCAGTAAATTTTTGTTTTTGCATGGTTACATTGACACTGCGACATGTGGCGGCTTAAAAACATGTAAGTTTAAGTTAAGTCTTGTTTAGTTTTCTGACAGTTACTCTAATTTTTCTAAAATGTGCATTTTTTTTCTCCCCCTTCAAGTTTATTATGGAACTTGATGGCTGCAGTAATTGTTTTAGGTCAAGCATGGCCAAATACGAAGCTCGCTTCACAGTCAAGTAAGACTAACTCGTTAAACTGCTCCAGATCAAATTGAGGCTACACTACCTGACCATTGTCTTCTTTCACAGGCAGTGGTTTAAAGGCAGACTGTTTAGGAAATCTAATGAGGCTGTCAATGGATGAGGCTTTAGCAGTGGGGAACCAGCTTGTAGTGGAAGCCATCAGTGAGTTAAAGGGCTAATTGGGAACAGGCTGTGTCATTGCTTTGAGAAGAGATCCCTCATGTTTGCATGTCATCTCCAGATGGCACCCAGTGTGTCTTGTTGACACCCACCTTGGCTGCTCAGTGTGGGTACAGCATGGAGTCTGACCCCTGGGGTAACACAAGAATCTACATGTCTCTGATGGGCTGCTTTGTGGACAACAAGGTATGTTGAGCTGAGGTGGAACTTTTTTCTTTCCAAACATTACAAATTTAAATATCACCTAGATTTTACTCCAACCTTCCATTTAATAGAAACCTTAAAAGTTTAGGTCTGCAAGTTTTGCAATTTTGCAAATGAGTACAGGTAATAGTGTATCAGGAACAGACTTTCAGGGGGAACTAACTGCTTACACTTCTCTTATAGGATGATGCAACATTTAAAATTGGCTTGAAACTCCAAATGTACAGCCAGAGGCCATCAGATGTGGTAACTCATGAAGTGAATCAAACGTGCAGCTACACTCGCTGGGCCCCTAAAGAGATTCTCTGTGACAGGAACTACATGGAAGTGGGTTACGTAACACTGCCAGGTTTACTTTAATACTTATGCCCTTCAAACTCTTCAATTAGCTTTGTCTTGTCTTCTAGGTGTCAAACTACTTGATGAAAGCTAATCCACAAACTAAGCGGCCGGCTCAGGATCAAAATGTTGACTCATATCTGCTTGAGGTGCCTAGATTATAGAGTTAAGAAAATTACTAAATGCAATCCAATGAAGGCTCAAAATGTTCCATTTTGCTGCAGGACTCTGGTGCATCGCATGGTATCTGGAAGATGACATTTTTCACCCCTGAACCAGTGGTAATGGTGCCAAGGGAGGCTGAACAAGCTGGCTACAGTGCAATGACTACCTCTAACAGACTGATTATGCGAAGCCCTTACAATACACCAGAGACCTTCTCAGAGGATGTAAGGATTACTTCATAATGGATAATTATTTCTGGTAATTAAAACTGACAGTAAAGTCCATATATTTTTTTTTTAATTATTTTTCCTTAAGGTGGCTGGAATCCCCATGGAAGTCTTCAAGGTGAGCGTCTACAACAAGGCAGAAAGTGGTCTGGGTATCGTGAACTTGGCAGCAGCTTGTCCCACAGGTGAGCATCAAACCTTCTTCACAGTAAGCATTAAAGTGTAGAATTGTCAAGAAGTTGCTTCCTCTCTTCTAGGGGGCGTACTCTTCACTGAGAGTGTGATCTCTTGGTACATCCCTCGCCGCATGACCCCTCTAATGGACGGCACATTCAGAATTGTAGAGATGCACATGGGCATCAATGGGCAGAGGCTGGATAGGTCTCAGATGGCTGCGAGAGGGTACACACTATCCACCACAGACTTTCACATTGTTGCCGAGATCCCAGTGGGCTCACCCGATGGTTACTACAAGGTCTGGAAATCTACCTCAACATGCGACTTGTGTGTTTGTATGTGCGTTTTATTAAAATGCTATAAATAATTGCAGAGTCATGCCCCAGAATATCAGTACTATGTCACCTACACTGTGGAGCCAATGCTCGAGGTACTCTGGAGGGCGGATGGGACCCAAGATGATATAAAATACAAGGTTTTGTTCCCCATTACAACGCCTCTGATGCCCAGACCTCCCCAAGTGGAAGATTGTAAGTCCCACTTAAAAGTAAAGAACTGAAAGTCGAGCCTGCAGAAAAAGCCTAAACGTGTGGCTTGTTCCTCAGATACGGTTCCAGAGGACGGTGTGTTTAGCGTCATGTTGGGGGGCTTCTTTCATGATGTGGAGCTGAAGAACATCACCTTTGTTACTGGTGTTCTCACTGTGGAGGAGAGCAATGCCAGAGGCCTGATTGTCCAGGAGCACATCTACACCAATGGCACAAAGGGCTTCTCTTTACAAGTGTCCTTCAATGCTGATGTTGTCCTGAAGACCGTATGTGGCCAACTATTGGAAATTGCACTAAAGATTGTATTCCAACTGCCAACATAACTCTTTTTTTTTTTCTCCCCCCTTAAGAATCCCGAACCCTTGGTTACAACCTACTCTCTCCCTTTGACCGTTGGGCTGATCATCCTGCCTGATGGAACTTCCTTTGCTCATGAGGTGACACTGCAGGCGTCTCTGCAGGATGTTGGTGAGACTCTTTTCTAGAATTGCACATTGAGCTTTGAACTCCAGATTGACTTTTCTTTCCCTTGCAGTGCTGCCTGCACTTACTGGCACCTGTGATCAGAAGCACTTTTACGTCAGGGTGAAATATGGCAGTCAAGACCGTAATTTTGAGACCGCAGTTGGAATGCGACAGCTAACCCCCGACCTGGCTAAAGCCTACAAGCTGCAGGAAAACCGCACACACTTGATCCTCAGAGTGCCCTACAATGCCCAAGACTCAAACTTTGAGGTGTATATAACATGACTCTTTGAAAACCTTCAAAGCACAGACCGGAAAAGCCCTGTAAATGCCAGTCTCCTTAGGATCCGAATTAAATGTGCTCTGAACATTTTCTTGCAGCTGGTTTCCTCAGTTTCCATCCAAGCCAGACTTGACATCGTGCTCTGGGAACCAAACAATCAGTGGGTGCTTGGTGACCTCTCCCTGGCCTGCAGCTTTCCCTTGATGACAACTAGTAAGATTTGATCACTTAAACTACTCATTAAAATAACAAACACAATCATAATAATGTCTACTTTCTTCAGAATGCTATCCTAATGGAACAATAACAGCAGTGGCTGTGAAGCTGGAATCTGTGCCCAGTCTCGTCCCAAGTCAGCTAACATTGAAGGACCGGTCTTGTAGACCAGTTTTCAGCAACGATCGCTTTGCCCACTTTTCTTTCTCTGCAGATTCATGTGGAACAAGTAGAACAGTACGTTTACAGACCTTTATCAGTTGAAAGTGCCTTTTGGGAAATGTGTTAATCAACTTGTGTTTTTTGTTTTAAGTTCTTTGACAACTACATGGTTTATCAAAATGAGATCAGCCTGTATCATAAGGTGACAGCAAAAACCTCACCTGCTGAACCTGGGTACAGGTAGGTAGACCTGACCAGTGAGTTATCCTGATGAACTGCTGATTCAAAGTTTAAAATGTGGTGGGGTTTTTTTCCCCCATCCTGTTTAGGCAAACCATCTACTGCTACTACATGGTCAACAAAACACAAACTGTTGCATTCAGTCACAAACCAAGGAGCGATGATCCTAGAGCAGAAATTGGGACAGGCCTGCTAATGGTGCAAATGAGGCAAGCCCAGGGTAAGTCTGACAGTCGGTTTGCTACAAGGTGGAGAATTTGACATCTGTTCTCTTTAGGTGTATACACTGCCTTAGAGTTCTAATTGAGCTTCTCTTCCAGATGCTGCTTATCAGCACTTTTACAAAGCTGAAGATTATCCACTGAAGAAATACCTGAAAGACCCCCTGTTTTTTGAGGTGGTGCTGATGCAGTCAACAGACCCCCAGTTGGAGCTCATCGTGGAAAACTGCTGGGCTACTCTTCAAGAAGACAGGACATCTGTACCCCAATGGGACATCATTGTGAACAGGTGATGGCATAAGTAAATGCCAAAGTGGAAAATCTCCACTACTTCAACTATGTAGTCCAGCTAACTTTGCCATAGTCTAGAGTGGGTGGTTAATTCACTTGGAAAATGAGTCTTCATGGTACATTTAAATTATATATTCTTCTCACTAGTTGTGAGAATCGCGATGACACCCATGTGACAGTCTTCCATCCAGTTAAGGATAATATTGCCATGCCATCCCACGTCAAACGCTTCTCTATGAGGATGTTCACCTTCACCAATAACAACGAAGTTCTGAGAGATCAGGTGATTCAGGCAATCTAGTCATAGGGCTGTCTAATGCAATACTGTATCAATGTGTGCTTAACCTTCCAGTCTCCCCACAGATCTATGTGCACTGTGATGCAGTGATTTGTAATACAAATGGCCCACCAGATGGCATCTGCAGAGGCCAGTGTGTGCATCCCACAGGCACAAAGGGCACTAAATTTCAAGGACTCAAAGGTGCTAAAAGGGGTAAGTGTTAATGGTGTAAGACTGGGACAAACTTGAAGTTTGAAGTGCAGTTGGTGACTTTTTTCTTTCCCATTTGCAGAGCAAAGAAGTACAGAGTCAACCCACCAATGGCAGCTCTCCTCTGGACCCATCCTACTTTCAAATTGATATTTCAATAAAAATAAATCTTAAGCTATATGGTGTCAAGCTTTTCAATTTGTAAGCTGGGTCATGACTGTTGTAGATGCAGGCCTCAAGTTCTAAACTGGTCTGACATCTTTAACTGGCTATAACAAGGCCTCAAATGTAAACGTATCAGTTTAATTAAAACGATGCCGCTTGAATTTGCATATTGCACTTGTCTGAACTCAGTGTTCAGACAAAAGGGCATTGAAATGTGAAGTAAACTGCATGGTGTAGTGTCATGGGCTGAGCTTCACATGAAGCATTAGGCTTAAATTACTTGTACAGCATTGCTAAAACTTTCCAAAGGGTGTAGTAACTGTTCATAAATGCAATACTCTGTGGATGGGGTGCTCAATTCACAACCCAGTGTGGCTGAGTCAACTTCGTCTTTCTAGCTGACATCTTGCTGTTTCCCATGGCTCGTAAATGCTGAGTGATTCTTAGTGACTGTGAAAATGGTACAGACTGTGGTTAATGCAGAACAAAGTATTCAATTGTGCTACTATGGCATATTACAGAACTTCTGTAGTTGAGCAAGTTCATCTAACAGAATTGCTTCTCATCATATATTTTAGTGACAATGCATTTGTGCACCTTCATAGCTTTTAATTTGTCTGTGGAAACTTCTATACTTTAAACTAATCACCTGTAAATTATGATGGCAATTAAGCTACAATTTTGTGGTTTGATAATTCTGTTTAATCCTATAGTTTAAGTGGCTTGGAGGGGTAAAAAGTCTGTAATCAGATCTTAATGAAATAAAATTGCTCTTGATATTCACTAATTTGAGAATCAACTCGTCAAGGGTTAAAATTGCACCGCAAATCAAATTGGTTTCATTTTTATAATCCAGTTTTCACAAAAGGCAGCTTATGGTTGCCACAGATCAGATGTTGTCATAGTCCTTTAATTTATGTAGTCTTGTATAGATGCGCCATAAAATCACACCCTCACCCATAAACTTCTAATTGAAATGTAAGTGTATAAGAGCACAACTCAAAATGCATGTGGAATAAGGACAATCACTGGCTACAGGGAAAGCCATAAATTGCTTTGACAAAACTTTTATGGACAAACTAAAGTACTTTGCTTGCTCTGACTGCCAGAAAGTGGAGTCAGCATCCATCTTGTGCTTCCAGGGAAGAAGGAGACGACACATTTACAGCAACACCGGCTCAGACGCCCCCGCACAGAAGTGGCTTGAGCAGATGGAGATAAGATAAGATAACCTTTATTAGTCCCACACGTGGGAAATTTGTTTTGTCACAGCAGGAAGTGGACAGTGCAAAAGTTATGAGGCAAAAATTAGAATACAATAAGAATAAATACAGTACACAACTGTACAGAATAGAATCAGGTCAGCTATTTGCATTGATCAGGGCTATTGCCCTGTTCTAAAAGCTGTCCTTGAGTCTATTTGTTTGGGACCTCAGCAGCCTGAACCTCCTGCCAGACGGCAGCAGCTTAAACACCCCGTGTCCTGGGTGTGTACCGTCCCGTAGAATGCTGCGTGCCCTCTTGAGACAGCGAGTACTGTACAGGTCCTTCAGGGAGGGAAGAGGATGTCCAATGATTTTTTGGGCCATATTGATGACCCTCTGGAGTGCCTTTCTGTGTGCTGTGGTGCAGCTGGAGAACCACACACCGATGCAATATGTCAGTACACTTTCAATGGAGCAGTGGTAGAAGACTGTCAGCAGCTCCTTCTTCAGGTCCATTTTTCTGAGGATTCTCAGAAAGTGGAGACGCTGTTGGGCTTTCTTTAAAACCGCAGAGGTGTTAGAGCTCCATTGGAGGTCTGTGTCTATGTGCACACCCAGAAACTTGAAACTGGAGACCCTTTCCATGCACTCCCCGTTGATGCTGACAGGCTGCAGCTCGGACTTCCTCCTTCTGAAATCAACTACCAGTTCTTTTGTCTTGTTGGTATTGAGGTCTAGGTTGTTATCGACACACCAATCTGACAGCCTCTGAACTTCAGCTCTGTATGCAGTCTCATCTCCCCCTGAGATGAGTGGGTGGCAAGCAGGACATGATGTGACGTCGGACCAGTTTCTCGAAGCACTTCATTATAACAGGTGTTAGAGCAACTGGTCGGTAGTTCAGGCTGCTAATGTTAGTACGTTTTGGCAGTGGGACAATTGTGGCTGACTTTAGGCACGGCGGGATGCAGGACTGGGACAGTGAAGTGTTGAAGATCTATACAACATCTATACGACACTTTGCATTTAATCATTAGTTATTAATCTCTGGCCCTCTTCCACAGTGCGTCTTTCATCCCGTCTCCCTCCCCTCTGACCCCCCTGGTAACGACAGATGGCTGCCACTCCCCTAAGGCTGGTTCTGCCAGGGGTTTCTTCCAGTTAAAAGGGGATTGTTTGACTGTTGGGTTTTCTCTGTATTGTTGTAGGTCTTTACCTTACAATATACAGCACCTTAAGGCTACTGTTGTGATTTGGCACTGTATCAATAACACTGAATTAACTCCAATCCTGTTGTTCCACCATTGAGAGCCTCCTGATAGCACAAGATCAGAAAGATGTGCAGAGGATGGCGAAAGTGGCCTCATTGGAACTACACGACTATGGAAAGATGCACTGGTCGACTGCTCAAGAAAGCAGAGTACTCCGTTTGATTTAATTAGCTTCATTTACCATTCAGGAGCTGCTGAATGTCATTTAAAAAATAAAATTCCAGAGTATCTATTTATGAAGAAATATTTTGAAGTGGAAAAATGCACCCACCACACTACAGAAATCCTAGTTAATGCCTCTGAAAATATGAGTGTGGAAATTGTTCCTGTGGGCTGTAAAATGAGTCACTTTATACTGATGCATTTCAAAGACAACTATAAATATTTATTGGGCTTTCTAAAGTACAAAAGCAACTTTAAATTATTAAGATTCTAATCAGTCTTTTGGCTACTTTAGGCACCACGTTAGATCTTTCATTTGCATCCTCTGTCATACACTAACATTCTGGTCTTCCTCCTGCCTGACAGAGCAATTTGTCTCCAAGCCAAGCTGTCCTCCAATCATGTCTCGTCTGGCACCCCCCAATGAAAATATTGGCACCTTCATTTCTCCAGCTTTGACTGGAGTTTTCGTGAGTGCCACCATCTCAAAACCACACGTCTCTCCATATCATAAACCTTTCATTTGTCTTTTAAGACACATGGTCACTAGTATTCCTCTTGTGAATGCACACTCACCTCTGCAAGAGTCCTTAACCCAAAGAGGTACATTGAATTATGACTTCTCACATAATTTGATAGGTGAGGCAACACGACTACATACTCAGAATTACAGGTGGAAAATCAAATTTCCACATGTAGCAAAGCATAGGAAAGAACAGACAATAAAGGTGAATTTAAAAAAAATCTTTATTGTATCAACTCATAATTACTGGTCCAAATGTCACAAATGATTTTGAACTTTGTTCCTCTGAGATATGTCTTTTACCTGTGGAGAGAAGAGAATGAGGAAAGTTAACAGTAACCAATTTCAGCAGGCTGAGAAGAAAATTAGTCTGAGACAGAAGTACTATGGCACACCATGTTCTCTTCTTTTTCTGGGTCAAACCCTTGAAACAAAAGGTTCCATTATAAAAGACCTCATACTATACCTCTTCTGTACTCTGGGTCTGAACATTGCCCATTACAAATGCCACCTAATGGATTTCTGGTATCACAGATCACAACGTCACAGTGGACAAAGACCTAGAAGATGCAAGTGTTTTTATGAGTACAGATTTGCATGTGCAGTTTTCTGAACCATGGATTTTATATATATATATTTTTTTTAAACAGGCTGAGTTACCTGAGGACTTAGATCCTCTTCATTTTCAGTAAAGGCAAACATCTGGACCTCAAAGCGCTTTAAGTGAGAGGGATACTGAACCCTAGCATCAGTCCACACTGGATGGAAGACCACATGGTGTGGGTCTGTGTGTGGACAGCTGGACAATTTCAAAGATACATTAAAAAGTTAAATTTTGTCCCCCTACCCCATCCTTGCATCAGTATGAAGGAAGAGCTTATGCTAATACGCAAACACCAGCCTGAGCGTTACCCGTTTATGATCAGATCCCATCTGGGTTGGGACATCTTGTCCTCATCCAATGTCGCCCAGCAGTTCTCCAGCTCCAGTGATACTTGAGGATTTATTGCACTCATGAGCTCCACCTCAAAATACAGCGGCTGCTGGAGATGTTTCATGATGGGAGAGTCCTCAAGTCTGTAAAACTCTCTGAAGGAGTCGTCTAAGTGCAGAGAGACAGCATGAAATGACATAATGACAGGAGGCTTTGAACAATATAATCAGCTCAGGACATTGAGGTTTTTCCTCTCACAAATGCTGCATATACACCCGCCAATTATGGCCATGCACGGACCTACTTACTTGGGAGCTGCCAGCTCCCAGAACAAATTCCTGATTTGCTTCTTGCATAAAGCTCAATATCCAATTTCTGGGATGTTAGAATAAAAACTAAGATTAGTTAAGGCTTAGCTACTTTAATGAGAGCTGCGCCTAGGGATAAATTCAAAGTAGAATGACGAAAACTAATACCAACTCCTTACACGCAATAGACAAGGCATTTTAGATTATAGGAGCTCCTGGAGTAAAAACCATTGAAGCTGATTGTCAACATTAAGCAGGAAAAATTAGCCACATGCTGATGACAGCAACCTTTAAAGTCTGAACCATCTAGTTGCCAGAAATTTTAAAATGTTTTCAAAAACTATTAGATCTTCTAGAGATAAAGCAGTAAGGTTTAGTTAGTAAAGGCAGTTAAAGATTAATTTAAAATTGCTTAATGATTTGAGGATGACTTCCAGTTTAAGGGAGAAGAATCTTAAATCTCTCCAGTGCTGGAGTTGTATTTGTGTTGTGGAAAAATGAAATTATGCCAACTTCATACCCAAAGAAAGTCTCATTGCCACTTGCAGCTGGCCTTTTGCATTTTCAGCATATGGTTCACTCCTGCGAGGTCTGGTGTGGAAGGACACAGCGTGGGTTGTGTTGAGGTCGTAGTAACATGAAACCCTTAGCCTAGAAGACAAGCCATGAGATTTGAATGCAGTCAGAAGTGCAAAGACCAGAGAGAAAAATTCCTACAGACACTCATCTTTGTCTCAGGATCAAAGATTGAATAAGGGATAACGCAAAGCTGAAGGAGTCCATTTAATCCAGAGATTCAAGTTACTTTTAAAAACTTTAGTCTCCTAATTTTCCTAATAACGATCAGCCACTCACGCAAATTCTGCTTCCTCAGAGTCTGATGTACTTTTTGTTTCGAGGTCATGTGGCACAGAGATGTCATTTTCGTAGAGCATCGCATTGGGCAAAAACTAAGGGAACAAAGTTAAAGACAATACATCAGATCAGCCTCACCATTAATAGTCTGTATTAGTCATGAAGTTGTGCAGTGACAGTACCTTTCTGGTAGTCCCACAGGAGTTAGCAGTGAAGACAAAGTAAGCGTAGCGGTCATCACTGTAGACTGGACCGCAGGTGGGGTCGAGCAGCGTGAGCTCACTGGGGTTCAGGCTGGGAACAGACTCCAGTTTCACAGCCAGAGTGGTTATGGTACCATTAGGGAAGCACTCTGAAAAGAAAAGTTTAAAAACTCGACTCAAACTCTCCAATGAAATTTAAACAACAAGAAACCCAAACCAACCAGTAAGCGATGAGAAGAAATTGCAAGCCATCGAGAAGTCACTGATGGGCACGTTAGATTCTGGATCCTTCAGGATCATGTCAATTCTGGTCCTAATGGAAGTTGGTGTAATAGCCTGAAACATTGTTCAAGTTAGAGCAAGCAGGACATTAAACAGAAGATTCTCATCTACAGCAAAGCACAAAATACCTCAAACTCAACATCAGGGGCTGCAAACGGCACAACAAGATTGAAGTGAGTTCCATTCTCCATGTAGCCATACTGCTGAGCCAAACCTGGTGTCAGCAGTCGCTTTCCCACCATGGTATGAAAGTTGAAGTCTGAGGTTCCATGTTCCACAAGGACATAAAAGTTCTGGTAATCACAGCTTCCAGAGATGGAAGGAGGAACTGCAGGTAGATTAAAAAAGGCATCAAGAACCCTGGCCTGCAGCTGGTGCAAGGTCATGACAAACATTTCAGGCTTGTGTGTTTACATTTGTATATAAACAGCCATACAGACCCTTTTCTTCCAGTGTGGCTTCCAGGTAAACTGTGTGAGAAAATGGAGCAAACTCATTCAGCACCAGCAAACCAAAGGTCAGGTGAAGAGAGTAGACTATAAATCCCATTCCTCTCTGTAGGGAAATGGAAAGATTAGCAGTCAAATTAAATATGCATTAATATTCTGCCCCCCAAGCTGAAATTACATCTTACCGATTGTAGCACGGCAGGGTCTGTGAAGGGAACTTCAAGTGTAAAGACTTTCAAGCTGCTGTTAGGGGACACATGCTCTCTGATGTTAAAGCCTCTGGCATGGCACTGTGCTATAGTCAAAACCTCAGAGGGGAAGGTGATGTTCATCAGCGCCACGTCAGGAGCAAAATGCCCAAGCACCAGCTTAAACACTTGCTGTTTCGGAACAGTCTCTGTAGGGACGAGAGAAGAGGAATTCAGTGAGCTTGCACTTTACACAAATAATCATAATATATGATAAGTGGAATGGAGAGACTCGCCGTCAAAAACTTGAAGATTCAGTGACAACAAAGGCGTCGTGATGGGAAACAAGACTTTGTATCTTGTGTCTTCTCCATCTTCAGTCCAGAGCAACTCCAGCATGGGTTCGATTGTATAGGAGAGGAGATACCGATTTCCCTGGATATGGCTCTGTTTATCATTTTAAAACCAAGAATTTGTCATTATAACTACTCCTAATGGAACATATTTAAAAGCAGAACAAAAGCTGTAATAATTCTTTATAAGATTCCTGCTTTAATGCTTGTAGAGCAACTCTTGGAGGCTCAGCTTTGGAAATGGGCCCTCATTTCACAGTGAGAAGTGGCTTTTACTACTTTGCCATCTTAAAAGGCCAAGGAAGCCATTTATCAGTATATACTTGATGCAAATCTTGATTTCTTATAAAAACAACTGCCTTTCACCTTAAAGTATCCACCGTCGGCCCCAACAGGAAGCTGAACAATGATGTACGAGTCGTCGGTAGACAGCTTGGCCGGCATCTGAGTAGGATCAAGCGTCTGACCGTTGATTCCTAAGTACACCTCCAAGAGCTGAACCCGCCCAGAGGACATTAAGGGGTCAATGCGTTGGGGCAGGCGCCAAGTGATCATGGTGGGCGTGAAGGAAACACTATGACCTGCACATAAGGCATAATATGAGGCCAAAACAGACACTACTATAGAGGATTTAGAGGCTACAAGGTCTGCTGGCAGACAACTTTGCTAACAGCTTAGCATTTCTAAACCACACATGCATACAAGTCTTCATATTAAACCTGGGACAGACAGCAAGTTAATATTTCTAAACGTCCAAATGCATCACCACCCTAGGAATAATGAAGACTAGAAAAAACAAATTTGCAGATTTAACTGCTAAAGCCTTCAGGTTTTAAACACAAGATGACACAGGCTCCCTGCAGCTTTCACATGGTTAGAGTTTAATTACCGTCCAGCACTGGACAAGCAGCTACAGCATCAACTCGAGCAGTCAGCCACTGCTTCTCAAAGATAGTCGAGGTTTTGAACACCTTCATGGGCACCCCTGCTACCTGCAGGGTGAGATAACATTTAATACATTGAAGATAAAGCATGTGTGCAAAAGAGCAGTTCGTTAGAACATGGAAATGTAGGCTAATGGGCCATATGTACTTTATCTTGTCAAATGTCAGACCGTAACAAGTTTAAAAAGGTAGTCTGATCATATAATGAATCTAAATCCAATTGGTTACTGACTGCAAGTGTGAGCCATCTAATGGGCTACAAGTACTTTAACCAGAGTCTGTCTGTAGAACAAGATGCCAGGTCATGTCAGGCATGTGTGAAAAGCATGCGATCTGCAGTTTACTCACAGTCTGGGTGTACGTTGCCAGTGCAGACTTTGAACTCCGGAGAATCACCCTGGTGGGAGTGTTTCCTACCCCGTACCCCCTTTGGTGGGCCTCAGTCGCCTTCATGATCCTCTCCTCAGGTGTGAAGAACACAACTGTTGTGATTATGTATCCTGCGTCTATGGGGCGTTTCTGTAAGGCAAACACCAAATCGTGACTTTACATGCAGAGATGGGGTCTGAGAATAGACTAGAGGCCAAACGAGCTCCTCCAACCTTTGTGGCTTGTCGAGTAGAAGCAAACTCTGGACTGCCCTGTTGCTCTGAATATGCAGGAAGGCCATAATCATCTGCAGCTGCCCTCTTCACGGACACCTAGAAACAAGACCCTTCGAGTCAATGATAAACCATCTCTCACCTCTCTAGGAACTGTTTTAGCCTTGATGCTCTCATGGGCTATAGCACCACTGTCATATAGATGGGAACATGACCACAGAAGGTTTTGCTGCAGTCACTTGCCTCCATATAGCTGTGGTCACAGACGATTTCCCTGAAGGCCCAGGGAGTGTAGCGGCAAGTTTTAACCACCTGGTACACCTCGTCTTCAAACAACTGGTTTCCATGCAGTCGAACATGCAAAGCAGTAGTGAATTCTTTATCGTCCTACACAAAAGTAAATATTTTAAAAAGAAAGAAAAAGTTAATACTAGAAGCATAGGACACATTGGGTGCTTTGAAAAAAAGAAGAAAACAAAAAAACAAACAAACAAACAACCTCTAATAATTCTGTCTTTATCTTTGTTACGTTACCACATTGTGAGCAAAACAGTTTTGAAGAGAGGCATAAATCAAGGCGTTTCCCAGTAGATCAATCTTCACACTGATGCCACACTGCGAGGCTAAACTTGGCGTAAGAGGAATTGCAGTGTTATCTGAGGAGAGGATAAGGAACACAAAAAAAAAAAAAAAAAAAAAGTGGGAAAAATTAAGCTTTAAGAGGCAAGAAGCCAAAGAATTTTTTTTTTTTTTTTTTTTTTTTTTTTTTAAAAAAGCTTACTCATGACGGCAGTAATTTTCATAAGATTTCCTCCAAGTGGACCAACATCCACACGCATCACATTCCCCAGACACTGAGCGGTGATATCTGGAAATAAACATTGACGTGAGTAAGTAGGCAGTACTTTGATTAAGTGACATTTTTAGGAAAAATTAAAAAAAATAAATAAAACTTACTTAAAGGGGGCCTCTTTTGAGCCTGTGTGTTCATAACAACTACCAAAAGAATGAACCACCTGAAAAAAACTTAGTCAGTTAAAGACAAAAATCTGAAAGTTTGACTAAAAAGGTTCTTAGAAAAATAAAGCTACAAACCCCAATCCTAATGAGTGACCCATGGCACAAGAGGTGGGGAAGTGGTAATCTTAGCGTCTCTGTTTTTGCCGTTTTTAAAGAAGTTTGTAGGGGACCTAAAGGCACCTCTTTGGGTAAGATGAGGGAGGTTGCAGCCACACACAGGTGGATCTCGTTGGAGCCGGATGAGGTTGATTGGGTGGAAGTGAGTTTTAACCAGAGCTGCAAAAATGCTGACGGCACTTGTACTGGAATTAAATTCAAATATGCTTGTCCAACCAAATGAACTGTTGTAAAGTAAATAATTAATAAAATGAAGCATGTGTGTTTGTTTTGTTTTCTTATATACTGAGAATTCATCCAAACTCTGAACAGCATTTAAAAATTAAAAGTTATAGTACAAAACCAAAGCAGAAATGAATTTTAAAAAGGCAGCAGTGTTTTGTACTATTGCTAATAATTGCTGGTTTTACGTTCTTCAGTTGAGGGAGCAAGTCTATGTGAATAAAGTAAAATAAAAATGAAGGTGTGAGATTTTTCATACAATCTTCCAATAACCTGCCGAAGTTGAAATGAGTGGTGCAAATTCAAAAATGTCACAAATTCATTTTGACTTTTTCTAAAACCAATTAGAAAAAGTCTAAATGAAGTTGGGGTCTTGAGAGGTGCCACTGAGGTCAGAAGATTGTCCTTGTGCAGGTTGTGAGTTCATGATGGTTGCGCCACAGAAGAGCAGAATAACTATAAACTTCTGTAGCCCTGAACTGTTGTAAACAAATTTATTCAGAAAGCATGGATATTAAAATGGCAAATTGAGTTTTTAAGTCCTAAAGAGCAGGAAGCACTCAGGAAATCCCCTGTGCTTTTAGGAAGTGAAGAAATTGATTTTATGGTTATGATTTTACTGCTAAAAATCAAAAATTAAAACAAACAAAGATACTTCAGACAAATTATCATCAAATGCACCATAAAATATTATTATAGTTAATTTAGAAAGCATGAAGTAATTTCATATTTCTGTATTATTTAGGTTTTCATCAATCCCCCTATTTATTGTTTAGTTCATTTTATTTTATTATTTATTTTCCTCCACTAAAACATTATTAATTAAATTTTAAAAAAAAATACCTTAAGTAAATACTTATACAATCCAGCAATAAAAGCAAACAAAATAAATTATATCAGTTTTTTTTAATGCCTGCATTAATTTATTTTAATTTTTTTTTTTTTATAGCATATGCATTTATTGTGTCAAATTTTTTGTGCTTCTTAACCTTGGCCGTTTTGGTCTTCCGTATCGCACACAGAAGTTGTGGGAGATGCTGAGGTTTCTTTCTTTGAGGGGATAAAAAACACGGAGTTTGGTAAGTTATAAAACCTGATTTATAAACGTTGAACAGCAGCTGTTTGATGAGTAGCGTTTTAGAGTCTGGTTTCTCAAAGTGGATTCAAATGTCCTTTATTAGTTACTTCGCTCTCTGCAGCCAGTGCGCTGTCTCCGCGTTGGTTCAACTGCAGCTGTTTCACTCAAATACAGAACAAGTGGGGTTTGTAAGGGACATTGAGCACATCTGAAGTGACATTTAAAGAGTAAGTGATAGCCCAGGACAGAAACATAATAATTTTGGAGGCTCTTTTAAAATAAAGCGACTAGGTTACATACGTTATAAATTTCTCAAGAGGTGTTCCCAGTCTCTCGCTGCCCTCTCCTCTCCTCCCTCGCCCCTCCCTGTTCCCTAGAAAAGGGAACAAACTGCCTCCGTGCTTCTGTCCCGCCTCCAGCTCTTCTTGTCCCGTCCGGGGAGCTGCGGCACCTCACTCCCTCGCTGACCTGCTCTGTGCGGCATTTCAGGAGAAGATGAAAAGCAAAACGGCAGGATAAAAGTTCTTTTTCATGGAAAGAAACGCTCCGAATACAGGTATGTTTTTCTACCTTTGCATTAAGACCCTATAATTAACAGACTTATCAGGTCCTTATTAACCAATTTAAAAAAACAAAAAACTTTAATTTGAAAAACTCAGCTTCGCTTAAGTGTCTAGAATTCAACTGTTTAAAAATATCTACACAAAAATGTAGACGAGGGCTGGAAATCAGTTTGTAAAATGATATTTTTCTAGTGGTAATCCTGTACATGTGACAGCACCTCATGCCTCTCTGCTATCTCAGTATAAGCCATTTCCTGTGTGTGCTGTATTGATCCCCCTCCCTCCTTCAGAAGACTAATGTATTCTACAAACAGTGCAGTCAAATGTGTCTTGATAGAAACCATCCATTTAAACGTTACAGTTAGTCTTCACTGGGGAATCCTTGTGGGCATTTTAGTTGTCATAAAAAAAAGACACAAAAAGTCTGCTAGAATGAACTGACTTCACTGTAAATGTCTTTTCAGGATCATGGGGTATGGGCAAATCCTCCACCGGCGAGGGGATGAGGAGGACCAGGTCCGCCTCAATGTGGGAGGGGTACGGCATGAACTGGATCCTGATATGGTGCTCCGCTTTCCTCACACGCGTTTGGCTCGTCTGCTGTGCTGCCAGAGCGAGGCGGCAATCCTGGAGCTGTGTGACGACTACAGCCCGGCTGAGAAGGAGTACTACTTTGACAGGAATCCTCGGGTTTTCCTGTGCGTGCTTAACTTTTACCACACGGGACAAATCCACATGATGGAGGAGTTGTGCGTTTTTTCTTTCTGTCAAGAGATTGAGTACTGGGGTATCAAGGAGCTCCACCTCAGCCCCTGCTGCAGCAACTGGTACCACGAGAGGAAGGAGTACATCGAGGACAGAGACTGGGACATCAGGAGCGAAGACCAGCAGGAGCCGAGCTTCGACTCCTCGTTTGAGGAGCTCTCTGCTCTCGATAAAGACCTCGCCAAGTTCAAAGGGGCCTGGTGTGCAGAAATTCGCAGCTACATGTGGCTCAGACTGGAGGATCCGGGTCACTCGAGAGCCTCGAAGATCATTGCTGTGGCTTCCCTCAGCGTGGTGTTGACCTCCATCGTTGCCATGTGTGTTCACAGCATGCCAGAGTTTCAGCGTGTGGATGACAGTGACAGGCCCATCGAGGACCCCGTGCTCACTAGACTGGAGGCGGTTTGCATCGTCTGCTTCTCCGCAGAGTTCATAATCAGGTTAATTGTCGCGCCCTCCCGACGGAAGTTTCTCGGAAACCCCTTGAACATAATCGACGCCGCTTCGATTTTGCCGTTTTATGCCACTTTAGCTCTGGAGACCACCGACGAGGATAGCGTAGAGGAGAACGAGGACATAGAAAACGTGGGGAAAGTGGTGCAGGTTCTGCGCCTCATGCGGATTCTCAGAATCCTCAAACTGGCTCGCCACTCCATCGGACTGCGAGCGCTGGGGGCCACCGTCCGCCACAGCTACCAGGAGGTGGGCCTGCTCCTTCTCTTCCTCTCAGTGGGAATCTCCATCTTTTCTGCTCTCATCTACTTCGCAGAGAAGGAAGAGGACACCGATTTGGGGACAATACCTTCAGGTTGGTGGTGGGCCACAATCACCATGACCACAGTCGGCTACGGGGACACCTGCCCCGTGACGGTGGCGGGGAAGATTGTGGCCACCGTGTGTATCATCTGTGGCCTGCTAGTGGTGGCTCTTCCCATCACCATCATCTTTAACAAGTTTTCAAAGTACTATCAAAGAAACAAAGCCATGGAGGGACAGTGCATCACCAAGCCCGAAAGACAAGACCCAGAACTCCCTCATTACAACATCAGGGAACTGTTAACGGGAAGCGTGTACCCCTTTATAGGAAGCATCGCCTTTAGGAACAGTGGGAGCAGCGGAGGGGACGATACGGACGCCTCCAGTCTCCAGGACATCGAGGTGTACGATAATGACGCTTGTGAAAATGGAGCAGCCAAATGAGATTCCTGCCATTTCACCGAGCATCACTCCCTTTATGACTGCGAGTCAGTCTCTGCCTCTCGGGGCAGAGTGCTCCATCACTGACCCTGCCTTCCTGCACTGTCTTCCCCCTGCAATTTGACAGAGAAATATTGTGGCCATGAAGTTTTTTCCCTCCTCTATCTCTCTCTCTCTCTCTCTCTCTCCCGCTCTCTGTCTACAGGGGAATAGCTGTGGCTGAAATATACAGCGTCGCTAAAACCGGGAAATCTAAAGGGAATTATCTGAACCTTGCTCAGAGGTTTGAAAGCCCATTTTCTGCTTGAGAAAACTGCAATGATGCATGTAGGAGGCCATAATGTTAATGTTTTTCAAAGTAATGTCCTTTATTGATTTCCTGCTTGCTGAAAAGTTCAGACAGAGAGTTTTCCAAATGCAAAAGTCTAGGATGACAACAGCACAGTTTGATGTTTAAAAATGGCGTTATAGATCTCAACGTTGGCTGCATGACCAAAAATAAGTGCATTTTGAAAGAGAGTAATAAAAATAGTAGAATTAGGCACAAAAATTGATGAAGAGAGGTGTCACATTCCTCTCAGAGCACCGTGGAAGTCGCTGATGTGCCGGGTTTTTATTTCGTTTTTGTTCGTTTTGGACAGTTCTGGCATCTCGGTGAAAGGGGAACTCATGTGGACATGAAATAAAACTCACAAGACAGGTGCTGCTCATTTGTGCCTGTTCAGATAAGCTTAAGATTCAGGCGTTTGCATTTATTTCTTCTCGGGAGTTTAAACTCACATCAGGTAATCAATGTGTCGAATTTAATTTTTGAGGAGTGCAACACTTTGAAAATGCAAAGAAACCTTCTTTTTTGTGGTATTCTTCAGCCTTATCTCTCCCTGAATGTATTGATCTCCTGTCCCCTGTTATAATTTCTGCTTGGATGGACGCTGCCCTACCAAACTTTTCTCTGCAGGCGTCTAAAGGTGCTCATGCAGCTGAACGGAAACAATTCAAACATGAATTTGATGGCGGTTGAGGAAAAAACATTTAAAAGCACCTTAAAAGGCTGCACGAGAAGCCGGTTTCTGTTCAAACACACAGACTAACTGAGGCTTAACCTGAACAGATAAACGCCATTACCGTCTGATTATTCCTTAGAAGTAACAAATGAGTTTCGATCACTTGGTTTCGTGTATCAGGTGTGCTCAGTAACCAGATTAGCATATTGCTTATTCCACACTTTGGGTTTATTGCCTTTGTCAGTTGCATTTTATTGTAATGACAGAACTGGCGCAGACACCTACTGATTATCAATAAATTTACATGCACAAGTGAAGAGCACAGTTGATGGCATACAGTACGTGACAGTGATTTTGCAGGCATGCATGCAGTGTGCATCCTTCCATAGGCATGACTGTCCGTATTTGTCAGGATATCTTTCTAAAAAACAAACAAAAAAAACCATGTGAGGAGTCACCACATGAATAAAGGGAAATATTGGACGATTTCTGCTCTCCGTTCAATTCTTGTTTGAACTGCTCACACCTCATGCCCTTCACTGAGAGGTCACAGTTAAACATCATTCACGTTAAAGCCCCGAAGCATCCGCTGCAACAAAATGAAAGGAAGTAACGATCTCATACATTTGAGGCACTGTTAGAATAATGGTTACAATAAAATGGTAGTGCTGCTTTTCTGAAATGTAGATTGCTGTGAATATTGCGCAGTGATAATAATAAGGCACAACACCTCTCAACAGAGTAAAATACTAAAGTCGAGGTTCCGTTATTCGGCCACGATACAATTTCTTATGACTTCTTGATGCAGACAAAAATAAACATCAAAAGAACACTAAAAGTTTTTGTAAAAAAGACTTTTTATACGACTGAAAAACCTGTACACACTCATATATGTCTTTACACTTAGTCGGTGAGGACAATATTTAATTGAAAACCAAATCTGTAATCTTTATTCAATGTATGTGTGAGCATGTATATCTCTGTATGTGTTAAGAAATCTGCCCCAGGACATTCAGCTGACAATGCAACACAGTTGGCAACAGATAACTGCACAGATATCTGTTCCTCACCATTACTCACAGCCCTGTGGCTTCTTGGGCTTTGGTTTTGAAGAGGGAAGTGGATTTCAATATCTTGTATAGGCTTCCTATATAGCCCATTTCCCATAGCAGGTGGTGTCTCTTATCTATTTATTAAGTTTGCACTGTAGCATGACAACAGTTGCACCTAGGTTCAAATGTTTAGTTGATGTTGCTCTTAGGTTGCACATATTTCTGCAAGCATTTCCATTTCCAGTCCTCAAATAATTCAAATATTACAGTTTTTTATTTTAGTGTAAATGCCTGGATGCCAGAAAGTTTCACAAGAAAGAACCGGCTGCCAGAAGCCAAACAGTTTATTATTCAGCACCTGTCTCATAACTGTTTGCAGATGCTTCCATTTTTTTATGCAGACCTTTATACTTCTGTATTACTATTTGGACTCCTTCCCTCAAAGGTCAACACAGTAAAGATGAACAGTTATAGAGACAGAGTGCAGTGGAGTCATGGCTTCTACTGGAGGAGAAAATTGCATGTGCTGGTAAAAATGATGGATACCTCAAAACTTCTGTGTGGTGAGATCAACTGGAATTAATTGTTTATAAGCTGAAAAATGAAGCCTTTCATGAGGTGACATCGGGTGATTTTCAGGTGGGATTCAGAGGGATTCTGATCTACTGGATTGCTACTGATTGTGTAGCAGAAAGCATTTTATCCTCAATAAGCCAAAAATGAAAATTTGTTAAAAGTGCCTTAGTTAACTACAGTAGTAATAATAGGTTTCATATATATAGTTGGATGTCAGCTAACTATATATGAAGGGTGTAAACAGAGTGGCAGCAATGTGGTGATGAGAAATTTCAATGAAATTCAGCAACTTATAGCAATGACAGATAAAACAACTGACCGACAGACTTAGTATAAGGTGGATATATCAGCCATCGGTTAGTGCAGACCTGTCATGAAGCCCTGACCTGAGTGCTTTAGATGTTTTGAAACCAAAGGATGGATTAATGAGCGCTAACCCTGGCTATTCCTCCTTTCTGACTCGTCATGATTTACAAAATGAACATCATGGTTTATTCAGTATGACCTGAAGGTAGCAACTGAGCCTGTAAAGTTATATCACAGAGCAAGAGAGCTGCAGACGTCTATACAAGTGGAAGTCTTTCTGCAATCAGAGCAGTTGAACTCTTCTGGCCATTGTTAGGTGGTTGCTCAGCAACGTGATGATAATACGTCGTGCATATTTCAAATTTTGTGGATATAAATTAGATGTTAGTGTTATGACTATAGTACATGCTTAGAAGCTACAAATGGGTCATTTTAGCCTGTTGGTTGGTGGTCGTTTATGCTGCCTATACTGTGAGGTGAGCTGGTGAAACTACTAGCACTGGGAGTAAGGAGAACCATTGATTGACATATGATGGCGTGCTGAACATTAGAGTTGAAGTTGATGTTCATTAGTGGCTTTATGATATATGATGATGAGCACTTTAAAAATGGACAGAGCTATAGGCTGACAACGCAAAACATATTTTTTAGCCTGTTAAAAGGTTTGTTTGGGGGGGGGTTTGGTTAGAATATGAGCCCTCATTTCTGAAACTTGCGGCTCTCACTCTGTCTGTTTTGTTAGTTAATCTTCGGCTGTGATTCGATCCCTGCGTGCTCTAGTCGGTGTGCCAAAGTATTCTTGGGCAAGATACTGAACCCAATGCTTTCATTACATTGCGTGAATGCGTGTGAATGTTAGATAGAAAGCACTTAGGCATAGGGGGAAAGTGCTTGTATGAATATGTGTGTGTAAGTGGGTGAATAAGACATGTTGCATAGAGTCCTTTAAGTGATCAAGCAGGGTACAAAAAACTACAGAAGAAGCAGTCCATTTACCATTTACAGGAACAATCTATGGTGATCTGTTTTTCTCATGGAATCAAATAAATCAATACAACTTTATTTTGGTATTTAAATATGCCTACAGCTCATTTATTTTAAACCGCCTTGGCAGTTTTTTTTATAACTGGCACTGCATCCAGCCATTAAGTAAACCTTGAATAGATGTAACTGTGTTACTTTCACTCCAGCAGAACTCTCTAACAGGTACTGAAATTCTCCACTGCATGTAAATGCATTTACTACAGGAACATGTCATTTTGCAGGACAGGGTGACGTTGGGCAGGGTGTTGCTGGTGTAAATAATAAATGCACTTACCTGTTAAGGTCACATCGAATGTGTCAGCAGAAATGTCACAGTGAGTTTCAGGGAGTTCCAGACTTTCCCGTTAGGCTTTTCTTTTTTTAATTTTAAATGAAACAACCACCTTCATTACATTAAGGCTGAAGTGAAACTGCTTACTACAATACTTCTGTTGGGCCAAAGAAAATCTTAATCCGAGTTAATGTAGAGTATTAAAGTACTGGGATAAAAGGTGTCACTGGACAATTGAACTCCTGTCAGAAACTCTGTGACTACTTTCATTAGCTGAAAAATAAAAGCAAATCAATAAAATGTATTTAAGGAGCTTCCCCCCCTCCTCTGGATTTATGTCCATAATCGCCAGTCAGCACTTTGATGTTAATTTGAAGTGAGTTGTTTGTGCGCAGTAGAGACAGTGATGTCTTTCAGCTGGCAGTGCTGTCAGGAGGGGATACTTCAGCAGCGTCTGGTGGACATTAATGTTAAACAAAAGTCACCGAAAAGAATGATGGAGGGCGGAAAGAAGCATTGCAGGCTTTCACACTTATCCATCTGTGTGGCTTCAGTGTGTTTTGATATTTCAAAGAGAAAAACAGAAATCTACACTTGAAATATCTGACATTTGTTTTTAGGTATGAGTTTAAATCTGTATATTTAAAAACCCTCTGGGTCTATAACAGCATCTGTCAGTGAACCTCTCACATGAGGAAAAGGTCACTGCATGCAGTGATGAATGTGCAAGAGGCAAAGGGGACTTTTTATGTGGTGTGAAATTCTGCTGAGGCATGCTGCACCAGCCCACCATGCATTAAAGTTAGCCTAGTATAGAAGTGTTATAATATATATAACAGTGTTATAATATAAATAACAGTGAGTTAAGACTTAATGAAAGATGGTAGACGTGCATGTGGGCTCCAAATGAAAAAGAAAGTCCAGATTTGTAGATCCTAACATGTTCACAGGTGATGTCCTTAAAAAATTAAGTACATCCTGTAATTCAGTAGTTCATAGAACCACCTTTAACAGGAATAACTTGAAGTAATCATTTTCTGTATGATAATAACAAAACACGAGCTGCTTATTTGGCTGATATAAGTCCCAAAATACAAATACAAAACAGAGACAAAGAGATCCCCGAAATACAGAGTAACAAAATCCAGGTGGCTCATGAAACACACGAGGAAACAGTACAATGCAATAAAGAAAACAAATAAAAACTGAAGTTTTAAATACACATAGAAACACAGAGGGCAATCAGAGAGGAGTGGAAACACCTAGATAACAGAAAACAGCTAAAACTAATCGAAAACAGTGAGCTAGGGGAAGTAAAACTACATGACACAGTGACTGTCAAAATAAAACGGGAAGAGACGAATACTTAAAATTTTGTGGAAGACACTGGGACGACTACTAGAGTACAAGGGATCAAAAATATAAACAATATCAAACACTAACGGAAACCAGGTAAAAAAAACAAAACAAACCATAGTAATAGGTGCCAGCTGAACTACCTCCAGATCAACACTAATAAAACCAAGGAGCTGGTGGTAGACTTCCACAGGCACAAACATCCTCCACTGCAACCACTGAACATCCAAGGTATGGACATTGATGCTGTGGACAGCTACAGGTACCTTGGTGTTCATCTGAACAACAAACTGGATTGGACTCATAATTCAGACGCCCTCTACAGGAAAGGGCAGAGGAGACTGTACCTGCTGCGGAGACTCAGGTCTTTTGGAGTGAAGGGCCCACTCCTGAAGACCTTCTATGGCTGTATCCCAATTCAGGGTCTGCAGCCCTAAAGTGCGCAGCCTCAACGATCCTCAAGGGCCGCGTACTTAAAGACCGCTAGGGCCGGAAGTGCGAGGCTTGTGAAATGGGACGGTCTAGCCTCTGTTGCGCTGCCCAGGTTGCCTAGCAACCATGATACTAACAGCTGGAAACGTTTCATACAGCATTGCTTGACAGAAATGAAGGAGGAAATCTTTTGTTCATTTGTTTGTTTGTTTCTACATGAGCTTTGATCATTCTCTGTAAGATTAAGGTCAGCTATTGAACGGCGTATATTTTAAAGTAAAGGCTTTAAAACCAAGTTAGTACAAACGTCACTAATGTCTCTAATGTCACTAATGTTCTTCGTTATTAAACATTTGCACATAAATAAGTGACGTAATATTCAGTACTTACTTAAAGTTTACTCTTCGGGCGGCAAAATTATCCACACCCACCGCTGCGCTATGCATTCTGGGATATGTTGGGCCACGAAGTCTACACCGCCACGTCCTTAAAATTCAGGGAAATGAAGGACGCATTTGAGGGCCGCATTTCGAGCAGCCTTCGAATTGGGACAGCCTTCGTCGTGTCGCTGTGACGTAATCGGCCTTAAAATGCGGCCTTTAAGGCTGCAGACCCTGAATTGGGATACAGCCTATGACTCTGTGGTGGCCTCAGCCATCTTTTATGATGTGGTGTGCTGGAGTGGCAACATCTCTGCCGGGGACAGGAAGAGACAGAACAGGCTGATCCACTCTGTTCTAGGATGCCCTCTGGACCCAGTGGAGGTGGTGAGTGACAGGAGAATGGTGGCTAAGCTGTCATCCCTGTTGGACAACATCTCCCACCCCATGCAGGAGACTCTGACAGCACTGAGCAGCTCCTTCAGTAGCAGGCTGCAGCACCCACGCTGTGGGACAGAGAGATTTCACAGGACTTTCCTTCCCACTGCTGTCAGACTCTTCAACAAAGACTTTTGCAGCTGATCAAACACACACAAACTCACACATGTGCAATAAGACTAAGTGCAATACGTGCAAAGTTGTATTTTTACTCAGTTGTATATAGCATTTGTATTCTATTTATATCCTATTGTATATATTTTATTTTATTTTGATGTATATATTATTTTATTTTATTATATTATATTCTGTACAGTTGTGTACAGTATATTATTATTATTGTATTCCAGTGTTCTCTAATTTTTGCTACATAACTTTGCACTGTCCACTTTCTGCTGTGACAAAACAAATTTCCCACGTGTGGGACTAAAAAAGGTTATCTTATCTTATCTTATCGTATCTTAAGAAGACTAAATATGGAGAAATTATTAAATTAAAGAAAAGCCTGAAAGTAAAAAACTAGAAAATTCTAAAGAAACTTTTCAGTGACCTGTTCCTGTAGGGATCTAACTGGATTCTAATCACGGCAGCAAAATGTCCCTCAAAGCATAAAAGAGCCACTGAATTTCCTCAGTGTAGGCGTCGAGGGTTCTTGCTTTCCCATTTGTCATCCCTTCTTTATTTTGTCACTTTACCAAAGTGCTGCTCGTAGCAAGGTTAACAATGACTTTACACTACAATTCACAGGAAAATAAAAGTAGTGCACAAACTGTAATCATTATGGTTGTAGCTATTAGATAAATTCATCAAGTTGCTATTATATTTCATGGTCCCAGGGCTTGTTCTTGTCTTCCAGAAACTTTTTTAATATTATTGATTGTTTTGTTGTAGTTATTCTAGTTCTGAGCTTGTTTTTCTATGATATAATTGTTTCTTGATTTTATTATTTTCTTCCTATCCCAACTGCCATAAGGCAACAGGTCGCCAGTTTGTCTTAGGGCTAACATAGAGAGACAGACAACCAGTCATACTCACAATTAAGAATCACCAGTTAACCTAACTCCGCTGTCTTTGGAAACCTTAGTATCAACCAGGCCAGTTGGTGGATTTGAATCCAAGATCTTCTTACCCTCCCTGACATTATGACATTATATATATATATTATATTAATGCACACAAATGGGGTCTTTTGTAGAGGTTAGGAGTCCTGTGGTAGGAATGTTAACTGTTGTGCAGCTAATATCAGTAAATTATTTATTCATATCGAGTCAGTTTAGTTATAAGCACATTAATAAACCTTATATAGTGACAAAATGCTCTGACAATGTGACAGAACATCCATTATGTCACGTTCCTGGGTCTGTTGACCCAGCGTTTTAAGTTTTAGTTTATTTGGATGTTTATGTTTATGTTTAACTTCTTTAGGTTAGCTAATCTTATTTGTTTATTAGATTCCCATTTGTCTTTTCTACCCCTGTATTTAAGTTTCCCTCACCTTTTATGTGTTTCATGCTGCGTGTCTTATGCTGTCAAGTTTGTGTTGTCATGTCTGCATTCCATTCTGTTTCCTGTTTTATTGTGAAATTCCCTGTCCTATGTGCAGTGTGTCTAGTTTTGCTTCCCCTTGTCTCATTAGGTCTGATTTGTCCCAGCTGTGTTCCCACCTGTTCCCAATCCCCTCATTATCTCTCGGTGTACTTAAGTCCTCTGTCCTCCTTTGCTTAGTGTCATGTCGTCTGTTGTCCTTTGTGCCACGGTTCCATGGTCCCACATCAGGTTTCATGTTTTGGGTCTTTTTTATGTTTACCTTCAGTTTCCCCAGTTTAGGTTATTTTTTAAGCTTCACCTCTGCCTTTTGTTTTGTAATGTTTTTACCAGCCTTAATAAACGGCTCGCTTTCTGTTAACATTCAAGTTTTGTTCCACGTTCCTTGGTGTCTGCATTTTGGGTCCTCTTCGTCACTCTATACAGTCTACCTCCTCCAGACTGTGACACATTCATCCATGCATTATCTTATCTGACCCATCTAAAGTGTTAAAATAGTCAACAAAAATAGTTTTTATATTGATCTTACATTAATTTTGTGTCTCTCATATAAAGGTCTTACACCTGTTGTACCTTATATAAAAATTCAAGCCAAGCTTTAGTTTCCAAAGCTTTATAAATTGTGCCAAAAGATGGGCTACATAGGGGGAAAGGGGTTTTATTTCTGGTCCTCCATATTCATTCAATGTTCAGCTTAAATTTCAAATTGCAGGTTTATGTTGGCTGATTTAGCCAAAAGTGATCTGTAATACATTTGATTACACTCTCATACATGAATTTTTTTAATTTGAATGGGAGTGTACTAAAAGAAATTAAAATTTAAGAAAAACAATTGCAGTGATAAACCATGTCCCAAATTTACAACGAATTATCCACTTAGGTTGTTACTGGCCTTCTAAAACCGAGGAACAGCTCTTCACAAACTGGATTCACTGATACATTTCTGCATTTACTGACGAAAACATTACGTTTAAATCTGTTTAAGAACATTTGTAATTGGTAGTGTTTACTAACAAAAAATCAGCTTGAATGCTGTTTACCCTGCAGGTCGATGGCCAATTATAAAAATCTATATTGGGAAAGAGATATTAGAGAGGCAAAGCTGAGGTGGTTGGGACATGTGCAGAGGAGAGATGGTGAATACACTGGAGAAAGAGTGTTGACGATGGAGCTGTAAGGCAGGAGTAAAAGAGAAAGACCACAAGTGGACATGCAGAGAGGGATGGAGTGAAAGCCAGCGATAGGATGAAGTGGAGGCAGGTGATCCACCGTGGCGAGAGAAGCCGAGAGAAGAAGAATTCGGCGGTATAGTTTAATGCAGTAACTTGGGCAACAACACCATAATGAGCCAACTCTAAAATAAATATATAACTTTAATGTTTCCACATTTGTGAAATGTTAATGAGCCGGAACATGATTTTGTCAAGTGAGAAATGAAGAGAGAAGTAGAAGAGTTTTTTTTCTTTTTCAGTTCCTCGTGTGAATCAGAAACTGCAGAGACGACAGCTTGGAGAAACTGTTTTAATACTTCCATTAGCCCTTGCACTTAAATGTATATATAATGTTTTGATCAATCATTACATAGTACAGCCAGCCACAGAGTACAGCCACATCACATTCACTCTGCGGCAGCAGTGGTTTCTGCTAAGGTCACAGAAACAATTTTGTTTATATTTCTCTCCTGCTTTTCCCCTCTTGTGCAGGGATACTGAGACTGAGTGAAAGTTGTTATTATGTAAGTCTATAATCATTTATTACACTGACAGAGGTTTAGTTTTTAACACCAAGACCCATAAATCTTCAGCAGTTTATTCAAAAAACAACTGAGGGTTTTTTGGGGGTTTTTTTTATTTTTTTTTATCTTCAGTTACATAAATAACCATAGTTTCCTAAAACCACTTAATTCCAGAGTTAGAAAACCTTTATTGTAAACCACAAAAACAAACATTTTTACTTGATTATTATTTAAAGAGTTTCCATAGCATGTCTCTTTTCCATCTTTTATTATAAATTTATTAGTCACCACCTGACAAATCTCTTTTAAATAAAGTGTAAAATAATCCAAGCGATTTGGGTTACAGATTCTTTCTGCTGATCTCCTGATTAGTTTTAAAAAATGAATTCTTCGACACATTCCCTCAGCCAATAGTTAGATTCATGCTTTATTCACTTAGTGCTGCAGTTCCTCGAAGCAATCAATGCTGTTATGTTAATACCATTGGCGGATGCAGTTTGCTAAGCTGACATGAAGATGATGACTTTGAGGTCAGTCATTATTAATTTAGTCGCCATTAATAATTCAGCCTAATGTCCATATTCAAACCCTACATGAATTTGAAATTGTTGAGCATTATAAATACTTTGAGCTCTGTCTGAATACTAGACTCGGTTTGAGACCAATGTGGAGTAATGTTATGGGCAGCTGAAAGTATATACTGGGCTCTCTGCAAAGCTGACATTTTCCTCAGTCAGCTCTTCTTTTGGTGACAAGTAAACTCACCTGTCACGTCATAAGTTTCCACATAGACTTAGACATTTCTCTATCATACCTTCTTGTTGCTGTTTCTCACATGTATAGGGTACGTGTTATTTATCGATGCCATTTGCACTTTTGTTTGTTAAAATTCTCTTTTGCACAAGTGGCACCTCTTACACTGGGTTCAAATAGTTTCCTGTCTAAATATAGAATGAGTGCTTTTTTATTATTTCACTGGAAGGTTTTATAAGTAAGTAAGTGAGTACTGTTTACATAAACCTAGCATAAAATGTAAAGAAATTAGTGTTTGGTCGATTTTTTCTTTGTTGTTACAATGCTTCCTGGCAATAAATCTTATTTTGTTAAAAAAGCCTATTTATTTCCCCTCAAATAGTACCACATTTGTAAGGAAATGCATTTGTGGGTTGAGCAGCAGAATTGAGTATGTGGGTTCCATCCATGAAAAACTTCAAATCTTCTTCCAGTGCTTTGAAAATGATAAGAGTTTCTGTTTTGTCAGAGTGTAGAACATTTGCATTCAACCAAGACTAGATGCCAGTCAAACAGAAAGCTGAACGTCATCTGCATAAAAATAGTAAAACATGTTTTTTTACAAAAAGGAAAAAAAAAAGCAATTGAAAGTTAAAGATATACGATATCTAGGTTAAAGTTTATGGGTCCCAAAATTGTTCCCTGTGGAACTCCACAGGACTAGACAGCTTCTGACAAGAAATACTACTGCTACTACTAACAATAATAATAATGCTAAGGAAGCTGCAAATGGTGAAGTAGAAGATCTTCATGACTCAACAAGCTACCTTAACAGCTATATTAAACTTGTAAGCAAATGTGAACAAAACTTATTTTTTAATCATCAGGCATGTAAAATTGTATTTCACATGGTTCTGGGTTCTTGTTTAGTTTCTCTTTAAATTTTATTGATATTTTCTTTAATGTTTTTAACGTTTTCTTGTTCCTGGTATTCCTGTCTTGTTTATGTCTGCATGTCCCAGTGTTACTATTTTGTCTTCTGGCTAACTTCTGTTTCTGTTTCAATTCAATTCAATTAAAATTTATTTATATAGCTCCAAATCAGAACAACAGTTACCTCAAGATGCTTTATATTTTAAGGTAAAGACCCTCCAATAATACAAGGAAAACAGAGAAAAACCTGACAATCATATGATCCCCTATGAGTAAGCACTTTGGCAACACTGGGAAGGAAAAACTCTCTTTTAACACGAAGAACCTCCAGAAGAACCAGGTTCAGGGATGGGCGGCCATCTGCTGTGACCAGTTGGAGAGAGGGAAGCAGACAGGACAAAGACACGCTATGGAATAGAGCCAGAGATTAATAATGACTAATAGCTAATTGATTGTTGGTTTTCTGATGTGTTGTTTTTGTTTAACCCTTTTCTTTGTCTTTGTCTGTCACATCCACTGTCTTCTCATCTGCTATTAATAGTTTCCATCTGTGTCCTCTCCCCAGCTCTTTGTCACATCTACTGTTTGTACTCTCCTGAGAGGTATGATGAAATAAGTTCTGCATAAGTCTATCAATGCTTAAAACCCCAGTCAGAGATAATGGGTATCATGATAGTGGTTCTCACCTGTCTTTGTTAACTCAGGCGTTCTGCTTCAGACTCTGTGCTCTCATGAAAGGGGGTGCTGAACATGCCATTTGACTCTTCTTAAACAGGAAATGGATCAATTGAGCAATCCTTACTTAAGTCCGAAACATTATTAGATGACCAGGTGAGAAAGATCTTTAGAGAGCATAAAGAAAAATATTGCAGTATAATGTATTACTTTTGCTGCCAAGAAGACAAGAGCAGTTCTGTAGAAAATCATTAATCTTGTGAATTCATGATCATCACAAGCACAGCAAGAAAAAAAAAGAAAGATATTATCTCACGTTACATTTTTTTAGGGCACTCTCTGTGCGGCTTCACATTAGAGATCTGAAACATTTTGATACATTTAAACATTAAAAATTACTCAGTGTGTTAAGGTGTGACACTCACATAGCCTAATAAAGGAGATGTGGACATCACTTAAGTTTGTCACCAGATCAAAGTGGAATTAATCATAATGATTAACTGATTAAGTGTTTAATCCAATACAGTAGCTGCAATTGCAGTCATATAAAAACAGGGTGTTTGGCAGAAGAAGGGAGCCGAACAAAAACTTTTATTTTACAGACCATTTGAGTACATTCCTGTGACAATGTGCGCATAGTTTGTGCTGCTGTAACTTTACAGCATTCATTTGATGTTTTTTATGGTTGATTATTTTAAAGCAAAATTCGGAACATAACCTGCTCTTGATGTAATATACCACTTCAGATCAATTCATGCTTATTTTGGGCTCCTGTCCCATTTTATTGATTTATGTTTTATATACGAACGTTCAATAAGGAAAATCTGCAATCAGCCATCTGCCTGCTTTCCTGGGTGTTAGGTTGCTATTCTGTTCTTTACATCACTACCCCTTTCCCACGCTGTCAATCTCAATGCTGTCATCGTTACTCTAGTCCAATAATCTTCCTGCACCCCTTCTTTGAGCCAAAAAGCCTCCACTTTGTGTGGTTTAAATCTGTGCTTGCTGACATTCTCCATTTCAAATACTCATTTGTGAAACTCAACCTTGCAGACACCTCAGTTAGAGCTCCATCCAAGCTTCAATCTTTACCTTCACCACCACCAGCTTTTAGACTCCGGGGTGTCCTGTCCTAAATCTTAAAAATGCCTGGAGTCTAATTGCCAAATACATGGATTTCTGTATCTCAATAAGTAATTTTCAATTCTTCCAAGTAATTTATCCTTATTAAAATATAGTATATCCAATGTAGGCTTGCTTTGTCTGTTATACTTGTTTCCTGTGTTCTACATTGGGTTCTACACTATCATTAGGATGCTTTTCCCACTCTGTTCACTACTTTTTCCTGTTTCTTTTTTACATTGTGGATGGCAAATCTATCCAAAACCTAATGTGTTGTTTCCTCATTTTCTAATATAGATTTTTTAAACTTACAATACTTTGATATTGGCTGAGCTTTGGAGGAAAATCACTCAATATAGAGCTTTTACACACCAGCAGACTTGTAACTTGTATGCAAACAGAAGCATCTGTAACATTTTGTATCACAAAACAGAACTTTTATTATTGCACTCAGCATGACCTAATATCAATAAGAAGAATATTGAGTTAAATATAAAACAAGTGACTAAGATATTATCTTCCTGTGTCATGACTGAACTGAATTTAATCATTAAAAAAATATATGGATTCTTAGCCACAGCCAAACTCCCCTTCACCTCATCTCAATCACTGCAGTGTGACTTATCCTATTTAGAGGTCGAGGAGACTGAAGCATTTCAGTAAGCCTTTTTGGTCATGCCTCGACTTCTCTACCCTTTCACTCATACCCAGGAAACCCTCAGTAATTACGAATGCAGAGATAAGCAGATAATCCAGAGTCCCATGTGCAGCCTGCTGTTCGTCTCAGAGGGGCCTGACCTCAGTCCTCAGCTCCAGTTTAGCCCTCGCAGTGACAGTATTTGCTCCTCCAGGACCTGTGGTATTTGCCTTTGCACGCAGATACAATTTCTGTTTGTTTAGACGAGTTACCTGAGGTCAAAACCTAAACGCTGCAGGGTTGCTCCATAGCTTGAATCACCGTGATGCTCAGATGCACAGAACAGATTGCAATTTCAATCTAACCATAGGTTGCAGATTTCCCTTTTTTATTTCAACTTTTGAGATTTCAAGACTGTTCAAGTAATCTTGTTCCACATTGTCTGCCAATGTAATACATTTATTCTGCATTTGGCTTGTTTAGGTCCTTTGATAAGAGAATATAATTATAACAGAGCACAATATTTTAGACCAACACTTGACCTCATGTGACTGATAAAGGTTTGTCCGCACAGCATAAGGTTGTAATGCTGATTATTATACTAAGTTTTTCTTTAGCCAAAATCGAGTTGAGAAAATTGTTACTCATCTAAAATGCAGTTTTACTCTCACTGTGCTTTGCATTTTGTCATCCTCCCAATCAGCTACTCTGCCTTGCTTCTGCTTAGGGTTTAAACGACTGGTCGGTGTGCTCATGAATGTCCCACCGCTAATCACTCACAGCAGTTGAAACTAGCTCTGCAACAATGCACAATTACTCCTGAATTTGTTTTTATGGGGCACTATTACCAGTGGTCTAACTTCATTAATTACTCTAGTAAAAAAAAAAAAAGTGCCCTTTTAAACAAATATTTCTTTCTCTGATTTTCTTCTACTGCAGGAAAAACGGGCGTACTTATGAGTTTAGGACATAGTGTATTTCTTGTGCTGTTAATCACGGGCTCACGAGCATTATAAGAATTAAATTTACATTCCATTTATGCGCTCCAGCGCGACAGAGAGCCGAGCCGGGACGAGCTGGGCCAGGCCCCAGCAAAGATAAAGTGAGGATGAAAATGTCAACAACGTGGCTGCAGCGCTTTGCCTGGATGATGAAGTGATCCACTCGCGATCGGTGGAGAGCTGCAATGAGGAGAGTGAGGATTTATTGGAGGCAGTAAAAGAAAGCAGGTGAGAGTTGTGGTAATGAATCAGTGGAAGAGAGAGGGAGAGAAGAGCAGCATTTTCACCCGAAATACCCAGAACTTTTAGTTTCATGTGATGAAAGACATGAAAGCAAGTTCTGCAGAGATGAACTGATCCTCAGTCTACTACAATCTGGTACAAAAAGCCAGAGTTTGTATATTTGTACAAAACTTACCTGTTTAAACTGTTTTCCAGCTGTGTGTCCACACAGGAAATGATTTGTTCTTTCATTTTGTTGCTGATCTTTGGTTCCCAGTGTTTGACTCATTACTCAATGAAAGAAATATACTACTACTGTAGAAACATGTACAGCTAGATGTGGAGGCTGAAATGCTCCAAGTCTGTGTCCCTTGCATTCCCATTCTTGTATCCCATTGCATATCACAGTGACTATTTCTGCAAGGACACCCGATTCATTAAAGTCTACACTACAATTTCTTCCTCAGTATTAATTGTATGCAACCGGTACGGCAATGCGTTTACAGTTTAGTGCTTTGTTTTAGTTTTATGCATATTCACCCAACTTGATAAATTTAAGTTCCAGCTGTGAAACTTTGCTCAGATTTTCTGAACAAATACATATAAACAGCATTTAAAACACAGAAAATCCACAGTACCAATTTCACATGATATAAAAATAAATCCAGCTAAAGTACTGAGGAATCTGCCCACACATGAATTTATAATTTTATTACTTGTAGCCCATAATCATAAAACGCAACGATGCACTACTAAAATCTCTCAGGACTGAGGCTGAAAGTTACTGCAGTGTGATATTCTTTCCCATGACTGTTGAAGCCAGCTGCCTGGACTTATACAATGCAAGTGCTATATAATTATGTCTACTCAGCCTTTCAGCACATCAATAAATGTCTGAAAATTAAAAATCAATGGAAACCTATACCTTAATAGAATTCTATTGTAGCTTTTGCTGAGTTTAGAGTTAAGTTTAATCTCTTTCTAATCACCTGTGTTATTTATTGAGCTCTATATTTGCATTTGTATTTGTCTGTATTGCAGCAGCATCCTTGGCAAATGTCTTTGGAACCTTTTTGGCAGTTGTACAGCTGTTACAGCTTCCAAACAAAGTCTTAACAATTCTTTAACTTTTTAATAAAGGCAGTTAACCTGATGGATTTTAACATTTAGCCTATTAACGTTTAGTACTTAGCAACTGCCCTCACTGAAAAGAAAATCTAAAAGATTAGTTTTGAATGGAGGCAAAGTTAAATTATACATATCTGTTCAGTTTCTTGTTAATGCAAGTATTTTGATCAGCCAATCACATAGCAGGATGTCTGTGCATTTAGGCATGTTGAAGTGGACGAGATGACCTGGTGAAGTTTAAGATATGGCAGTTGGTGCCAATGGGTTGGTCTGAGTATTTCAGAAACTGCTCATGTACTCTGATTTTCTTATATTTAGCATTTACAGAGAATGAAGAAGACAAAATATTGTCTATATTCTTCACTAATCCCCATCCAGGATTACTCCAAAAACAAGAAAGGCAAAATAATAAACGGGTGCCTGAAGGAAGAACTTAAAAAGCTCAGATGGACACTCACCTAACTTAGCTGGGAAGGTGTATTTCCTTTCTTCTCAAAAGGGAACATGACCGCTACAGAAAAGCAAAAAAAACAAAAAACAAACGCCACTAATTCCAAACTCCCTTCTCAATCATCCCGGACAAGCCCCCACTGGTTACGTTCCCCTGAAAGGGTCCAGGAGATGAGGGAAAGTAACATGTTACCAACATGGCTCTCTGGCACTAGAGCTCACCTTTCTCTGGCCTTAAATACCTTTAACAGAAACTCAAATAACCTCTTGTTACAACCAAGACATGCGGAGGAGCATCTCTGAACACACAAATTACTTCCAGCCTTGAAGCAGATGGGCTGCAGGAGCAGAAGACCACACAGGTTGCGACTCCTGTTAGCTAAGAACAGGAAACTGAGGCTATAAGTCACACAAACTCACCAAATTAGACAACAGAACGCTGTGAAAATGTTGCCTCGTCTGATGGGGCTTCATTCTTGCTGCCACATTTGGATGGTAGAGTAATTTGATGTGAAGAACATAAAAACATGGATCCATCCTGCCTTGTATCAATGACTCAGGTTGCCGGTGGTGGTGTAATGGTGTGGGGGATATTTTCTTGGCACACTGAGGGCCTTTAAGTACCAGCTGAGCATTATTCAATTGCCTGAGCCTACACGAGTATTGTTGCTGACCATATCCATCCCTTTATAACCACAGTGTATTCATCTTCTGAAAAACATCATATCACAAAGCTCAAGTTTCTTGAATGTGACAATGAGTTTACTGTGCCTAAATGGCCCTACAGTCACTAGATCTCAATCCAATAAATACCTTTGGGAGTTGGTGTAACAGGAGATTTGCATCCATCAAATGTGCAGGAACTCTGTGATGCTATCATGTGAATATGGACCAACACCCTGACGAATGTTTCCAGAAGCCTTTTTAGTCAGTCCATGAAGAATTAAGGCAGTAATAGCAAGGCATAGCTAAAAAAGAAAAAAGTGGCTGACAAGTGTACGGTAAGTTTATTCCATGGAAAAACACAGCTCTACTGTTACTGAATGATAAATGTTGCACAATGAAAAAAACACCCTACAAATTACACAGCACCAATGCAAAAGTTCATTTACCTGACCATTTTAAGGGTGACAAACTATATGATACATCTGCTGCATCGCCCCATGCACTTACCACATTAAAAAAAAAAGGGTGAATGGGGGTGAAATGTCCCATCATTTCCAAAAAGTTTAGAATCAGATTAGCCTCTGAATTACAATCTCCTTTCCTCTCGCTTCCTTTTGTGCTGATTGTTACCACACAGCCCTTTGCTCGTTTCAGGTTTCGGTGTGTCAGTAGTATCAGTATCTTTGCGTTGTCAATTTGGCATTAAAATGGAAATCGATTGTGCCGTGCTGTGAGACCCAAAGCACTTACCAAACACGGAAGACATTATTCAGCGAATAATTGGCTGCTGCATTGCCAAGCAGAATTGTGCCCAAGTGATTGCTCTGATTAGCCGAAGATGACCCTGTGGATAATTGATTTACTTATTGTAGAAAGATTAATGCAAATATTAATTGTCTTACAAAGTAGAAAGTTCATCTTAATGCTGGTGAGAAATTGTCTCTTTTAAATGTAGCTCTCTTTACTTTTGTGCACTTTAAAGATATTTGTAATTTTTTTTTTTTTTTAGTAGATTTAATCTTTTAGCCTAAGGTAAGGAAAACAGCAATGTCATTTAAACCAAAGCATGGGCTTCGTAGACTCCTTTTCTGGCCTGATGATCCATTAAATTATTTTGGGAGATCTTGCCCGAGTGATTAATCTGAGAGGTCCTGCATTTTTTTTAAAGATAGAGCCTGAAATTTAAAGCATCTAGCCCGCATCTTCTTGGGTAATCTGATCAATTTATAAAAGTTTCCAATAAAAAACTTACAGCCAGATTTGAGGAAAGTGTAACTGAAATGAACAAGAATGAACTTTTTACCCCATAAAATTTGAGTTTACCATATCTTCAAGAACTTCCTATAGTAGACAGCCTCTTACTGTTGTTTATTATAATGAAATGTGTCAGGCATTTAATCATGAAGACAGTTAAAGATGTTGCTGGAATTGTGCAGATCGCTTCATGTCATCCTCACAGCATTAATAGCGTGTTACATAACATGTTTGCAGAAATCTATACAAAGATACAAGCACAAATCTGTGATAGCTGCGGAGAAGGAGCATCATTGTTTATGTTGGCGAGCAGATGTGGACGTTACCGGAGTTGTCAGTTCAATTTAAATAAGTGCCCAAGGAGCTGAAGAACAATCTCTGTGTGTAATGGACAGCGACAGTGTATTTACCTGAATATGTAAACAGAGAAAGCAGTCTTGGCCGAAGCAATTGTCTTGTTTAATAACACACAGGGTGCAAAATGTAGCCACCACCCAGAGAGTGAAATAACAGCCTTATGCAGAGTCATTAAGAGACGATAAGTCTGATTTAGATCATTCCCAGACACCAGAGAGAATGTTCCTATTGATCGATTGCACAATAAAGTGCAACCAAAAGAAGATTTATGTGATGTTTTCTTCATTTCTGCATGCAAATGTGGCAAAAATAAAGAGATCAACAGTGCTTATGAGTGGAATGGTGGGCAATCAGTAAACTCCTGTCAAAATGTTATCCGTTACTTGGGGTGTTTATTGATTTTTCATCCAGTGCAGCTCTTCTTTTTACCTTAGTGAAGCTACAAACTGACAACTCTGTGCTGCAGTGTTGTAAACCTTTCCAGCCCTGTCATGAGAAATTAGTTCAGCATAAGTTTCCAGCAACAGTTTCAGAAAACACAACAAAGGGTACATTGCCCTTAAAATTGTCTGTCAAGCATTTGTGGGCTGTCACTGAAAAACAAGTTTGATTCATGGAGGGCCTGCAGGTATACCAGTCTGCAGGTATCCTGCACCACCCCTTTGAGTTCATCCTTCAAAAGGTCAGAGCAGTTTCAGTGAAACAAGGCAGATCTATGCAATATTAATGCAGCTACTTAATGCTGTGGCTAGATTTTATAAATGCATGTACTATCCTATTGGAATTTTTACCTTTTAATAAAACAGGAAAAGCCCATATATAATTTAATAAAGGCATAATGCTACAGTAGAATACTGTACTGTGCTTATACTTATATAAACAATGATGCAGATGTTATTGTCAAATTGAGGAAAGTCCCTCTGAAACAGCAGTGGTGCCTGATTTAAATCCCATCATGTAGCTCTTAGTACAGCATGCCCACTAATGGAGCTTTGGCTGGATGCCTTGATCGATCACAAGACCGCAATGCTGAAGATGTCCTGATTTCGACAAATCGGGACCCATCCTCCAGTTTATGTCCTGCTGACACTCCAGCACTCAGGATGCAGAAGGACTGCTTAATCATGGTTGCTGTGGGGTGGGGGTGGTGCAGGACAGGTGCAGGCGAGATGGACAGGACAGGGAATCACGCAATGCATGCGTCACTGACATAAATCTGAACATCTTGGCTACTACATCACCTCCGCTGTGAGAGGAGAAGGCTGAATGTTGATGACTTTCTGATGGATGACTGATTCAGGATGATGGATCACAGCCAGACTGAACAGGTCGTTGGCCACACTAAAACTGTCAGCTCAGGGGTTTGAGGGAAACGTCGCCATGCAGAAGGAAAACATGCTGATGCGGTTTGCGCATATTAACTGTGAGTTCAGTGGAGCATTGGGCTTTCTTGGAGGATTTTTTTTTTTTTTTTCATATTTCTCATTTGACAAACATCTTTAAAATAGAATAGGACGTAAACGCCCCTGGAAGCAGAGGTTCATTCGCCATACATTAAATTTTGACAACACATAAACCACCTGAATTCTGCCCAACCAGCATTTCAATTTTCAGGCTTCCAGAGTTTTATTAGCAATTTAACAGTAGCTTCAAGGAGAATGTTTTTATGGCATCACAGTGGTGATCCATCAGTAATCATCAGTGGGAGGAAGATTAAGATGACAAGAAAGCCTATTTCTTTCAATGTATTTCATAAACAAATCTAAATCACCCCTCCAGTTACAATTTCTTAAGGAAATACAGTTCCTTTTTTGTGTCACATATAAAGTCACATCTGAGTTTTTGGGATTTCCTTATTAGAAAGATTCTCTACCTTAAGCAGCTCAAAGCACTATAACAAAATATACTGCAAGGTCACTATACTTTATGGGATTATTGGTATTTTTTTACTCATTTCAAGAGAAGTAATGGTGTTTTATTGCAGCATGAGCGATAAATAGCGCCCTAAAAGGCTGTCATTGTTAAAGCCTGGACTTTCTGAGGATGGGCCAAAACCTCTTGTTCTCTCATGGGGAGACTGGCAGGAGTCGGGAAATGAGGACTGAATCAAGAGCACTTACACTGAGCGAGTGAATTTGGCAGGACTACAGCTGCCACTTTACTCACAGATCATTTCAAATTTCAGCAAGGTGGCCTCCCAAGCTGATCCTTTTTGCAGAGTCAGGCTGATGGAAGACTCAGTAATAAACAAGAAATGGCTTTATTGAAGAGTACAGCGCAAAAAGGCAGCCCCTTCTTCGTATTATTACAGCAGCAATTTATAGCAAATCACTCCTTTTTAAATGTGCCCCACTATTCAGGCTAGATTAAATTTCCATTTCCCTGTAAGATCTGCATATCTTCACCTTTTATTGCCACTGTCTACCTCAGCGATGTCATATTTAATGGATTATTCTGACATTTTTATAAAACAGCCCTATTTCCTTTTTTATCCCAAAGAGGTAGGTCAGGAAATTGATGCCACTTTAATAGCGATGGGGTAGTTAAGCTTAGCACATAGATAAAGATGGACATAACAAGGTGTGATGTCACTGACTGGTTTATAGAGACAGTATAAAAGATGCATTTAGCTTCTAGACCTTAAAAGTGAAGGTGATGTACAAGAATTTAAAAGGCTGTTCACCTAATCTATGACCTTAGTAACTGTTGTCATAAGTAGTTTATGTTCTAGTTGCTGGGCTAAAACCTTATGGTCCCTTTTAGAACAAGAATAAAGGAGTAAGTCTACAGTGCCCTAAAATTGCTTTTAAAATCCTGTTTTAATCCTCAGTCATCACTTGCATTATTATTAACCCTAAGCGAGGGTGTAATTTTTGCTTTCATTAAACTGTTCTATCAAGTCTTGGCAATTAGGGAACAAAGAAAATCATCATTTTCACTCACACACATCAAAGAATATTTGATGTGCAAAAAATTCTGATTTGGCCTTCTCCAGAATAGAGGGTCGGGGCAGGAGTAAGGTTACGATTGGCACCTATGATGATTTATGGTTCATTTATTTCTACAGTCAATGTTTGTAGAGCTTATGATGCAGCCTGAACTGTTGCCAGCATCTATACCTGCAGGCTGCAATGACTGCATACAGTAGGTTACTGCACAGGGTTTCAGAAAGCATCAAGGCTCTTAGAAAGACAAGGAACTACTTTGTAAATATGTCTTAGTGTATTTATGAACTATTAAACGTGTTTAAAGTCTGGGGAAAAGAAAATCTCCAGAGAGACTGTCATGCTACACTTACAGTAAGTACATGTGCTCCTCTACATCTACATCTGTTTACTCCATTTGTTTAACCCAGGGGTCGGCAACCTGCGCTTTGGAGCCATGCGGCTCTTTAGTCCTTATAGTGCGGCTCTGCGTGGTTTGGGAAAATAAATTAGAAGTATTTAGCTGAAGTGTAATTTATTTATGTTAGTTCTTTTTTAACTTGTAGTTCTAAATTGGAAGATTATTGTGATATTGAAATATTTAAAAAAAATTATATTTTATTATTTTTTCATCGCTCAAAATAAGCGTCATACTCGCGGAAGCCGGTGTACCCGCCGAAACGCCGTGCATTTATCGAGACTTTCAACCCCAGGTAGGTCAATTATGGATCTTCGGATCCACATTATGTCAGCAGCTGTTCTCCACCGTGAACTATGTTAAAAACAAACACCGCTCACGCCTCACAGATGACAGCTTACAGTGCTGCATAAAGATGACAGTGACTTCATACAGCCCCGATTTGCAGACGCTATGCGCAGAGGTTCAGGAGCAGAAGTCCCATTGTAAACATACCACTGCAGACCCCACGATGTTCACATGAACATGCTTTTCAGCATCTCTTTATTGACCACTTTTCACACACGGTTGCTGACGCATAAAGCTGGCTGTAGCTTTGCAGCTCACAGCCCGACACATACCAACAACAACACAATAGCATATATAGCACAGACGTTAGGGTGGCGAGGTGTGATTGTGGGTGCCGCTCAGGTGCGTCCGCCTCCCCTGCAGACCACGCCCCGCCACACACATTAACCAGGTAAAATACATGTTTAGGCAGAATTTTGCAAATATGTCTTTTTAATTTTTCAGCAGCATAGTGCTTTTTTTTCCAATTATCTTTTAAAAGTCAGGTCAAGGCTCCAAAAGCCCAAAGCCGATATAAGGGTGGCGGCTCACAATAGTTTTTGTTTGCTACATTGATCATTTTAGTCCAGCTGGGTATCGTTCCTTTGTACGGAGCCCCGCAGGGGACATGGGAGGAAAAAAAATTAAGACGGACTTTTGCGAGATCTCGCAAAACTATCTCGGGATCTCGCAAAACTTTTGCGAGATCTCGCAAAACTTTTGCTAACGGGAGGTCTCGACCAAAACTTTTGCGAGATCTCGCAAAAGTTTTGCTCGCAAAAGATCTCACAAAAGTTTTAGCCGCATTCTTCCCGTTAGCTCGAAGCTAACGGGAGGTCGAGACCTACTACAGCCGGGAGGAACACCGCTTTCCCGGCACATCGTGCCTCGACCTCCCGGTCGGCTTCGAGCCGGCGTCCGAAGAATGTGGCTAAACGTTTTGCGAGATCTCGCAAAAGTCCGTCTTAATTTTTTTTCTCCCATGTCCCCTGCGGGGCTCCGTACCTTTGGTTATATTTCTTTAAGAGTTTAAAATGTGTTCATTACATAAATGTAATTTTCTCTGTAGCACTTCATGGATTTCACAAGCAACACACCTTAGTTGTTCACACAAAGCATAAAGGTAAAAAACAATATGTATAGTGTTATCTTCATTTTAGATGTCAAAAAGTATTTGCGGCTCCCAGTGTTTTCTTTTGCGTGAAAACCGGGTCCAAATGGCTCTTTGGGTGTTAAAGGTTGCTGACCCCCTGATTTTTTTTAAGATTTTTAAAAGATTTGATTTGAATTTGTAATACTTTACTTGAATCTCTTCATCATAGATAAAATCCAACTATAATAAGAAGTAAAAATTACTTTCTTACTTATGGTGTAACTTTATGTTAGTTAGTTTGTTTGTGGCATTATAATAGCTTTGCCCATCTTTCATATACAGTCTATGGTTTGCACTAGTTTATACTGGCGGTTTAAAGCCCGCCTGCACTTGGGGTAAAGTAAGCTGCTTTGGCTTGACTGGGGGGATAGAGCACATATCGTCATTAAATACTAACTTGTCAAATATTGCATGACAGCGTCCTGTTGGGTCTTTGTGTGTATTTAACATGAACACAAGCTGCCAAAGTCTTAGACAGAGGGAGTTCAGGGGAGAGCAGCCAGCTGACAATCAGCACTGTGGCTATTCTCTAGAGAGAAGGTGGAGCTTTCTGACTGGGAATCAATTTTTTTAAATTTATTTATTTTGCTTAGCATAATGAGTGAAATCATAGTATAAATAGCTAGCCTGGCTCTGCCACAAGGTTAAGAATTACTCAATCAGAACCTTGAGAACTCACTATTTATAGATATTTATAGAGTGTATTAGTACGCTTGTGAAAGTCTAGAAGGTTTAATGTGGTTAGTATACTCTCAGAACACCAAGCCTTACCATTTCCTTGTCTTTATTTATGGCTGGTGTTTCCAATCTTTCCATCTAACTTCTCACAAGAAAGTAAATTCACATATTTACAAATACAGAGCTTTTTGTTATAGATATAAGCATGAAATATAAGGATTAAAATGTAAAAATATGAAAATAAGAAAGGCCTCGAGCAACAGAAGCAACAACACACGATGCTGTTTGAAGGTACAGTCTATCTTTTCTATTAATCAGTCACAGACACCTCATAGCTTTAATGCACCAGATCTCAGTTGCACTGGAGATGAATGGAGTCCAGTCAAAGACCATTTACATAACCGAGTGAGTAATGCTGCTGACTCTTGCTAAAATACAGACAGATGGGTTTAATTCCATTAAGTGAGCTACTGTGTGAGAGTAGAGTAGCAGCTGATCTAGGCTCTAGACTGTAAAACGAAGCCGAGCTTTAGGTGGAGATGACACGGGTGCAGGCAATCAAAGTAAGAGATGACACGTGGCAGGAGGTCAGCTAAGCAGATTACATCTCTCAAGGCCACTGACCAAATTTCAGCCGAGTGGTTTGTCAGTTATATGGTCAATACGGTCATTAAATGAAGCGATTTCGTTTCAGCATCAAGGGCAGCTGGATGTAAGCAATGCTGCAGAGATTATGTGTAGTACATAGATCATAGCTTCAGAGGAAGCTGGAGGCACACGCTCCATCATCATGAACAAGCTGATTTATAAATGCTTCAAATTATTTAATGGAATTTTTCGGGGTGTTTTCAAGCAAAATACAATAAATCAATGTAGTCTACAGCTTTCTGCTTAATAACATGCACTTCCAACTTAACTTTTTTTGGTCCATTTTCTGATGAGATGCTCTGTTTACCAAATGTGTAAGTTGTAACTAATGAATTGAGTCATAAATCATTTAAGCAACTTGAACTTTTCCATTAGTAGGCTCTGAATAATATCCATCAGTGTGACCACACACCTGCAAAATACACTATTAATGGTGATTAGCTGACATTAGTATGCTTATGAATCTTTAGTAGAGCAAACCTTTAGGTTTTAGATGCATCATTAATCCAACACAGCTGATTTAAATGGCTGAATTTCATCCTCAACTTGTCTTGAAGTTCTCCAGAGTCCTAGTAATGAACTAATGGTAATGAACATTTGATTCAGGTGTGTTGACCCAGGGTGATATCTAAACCCTGCAGGACACCGGCCCTTGAGACCTGGAGTTCCCCACCAAAGAACCACCGTCCTTTCTGACCATGCGCTGCAAAAATAACTACAAAATTACTTGAACTTAGGTTGGTACACTCAAAAAAATGAATGAGGTGGATTGTTCAGTGTATATTAATTATTTATTTTCATTTTACTTAAAATATATGTTTTTGTTAAGTTAACATATGTTTTTCTAATCAAGTCTACGTAATTGTGTCTATTATTCAACGTACATAATACTAATGTGTTACTTGATCGCATAACATTTAAGTTAAGTCAATTAGGATCGATATACCTTGTATATCCACAAGGTGGCAGTAATGCAAAAACAGTTGTAATGAAACCGCGCAGAACAAGAAGGTTTCACGGCTTGTGCCTGCTCATGCACAAGACTTCAAATTTAACTGAAAAAGGCTGTTTTGGCGCCAAGCTGCTGTTTCTTTGAGAGGTAAGACCACTTTTTTCTTTGACTATGTTGTGTAGTATCTATATGTCCAGCATGGTTATATTTTGCGTTTGTCTTACAAGACATGTTATATCGTTTGCGTGTGCTTGTTTTACATTAGTTTTACTGGGTCCTGGACATGCTTATTTTGTGGACTGTGTAAGAAACATTTTTATTGTTTTTTGTTTTATTAAGGGATTAGCTACAGGGGTTCATGGGGTTATTCTTTCAAGGGGTTATTTTTCCATTTGCTTTCTTGGGATTCCTTTTCTGTAATCCGAGAGTCGGAAATATCGAATAGGATAGCAAGGATAGCATAAAGTGACATTTAAAATCCAAAAAGTCAAGGGCGAAAGCCACTGTGACACCATTGTTCTGCTCTATCAGTAATCTGTATTATGTAAAAATGGTCTGTAAATACAGCATGTTTCCTAGCGGAGTTATACATATCAATGTAGTTATAAATTACAGTTTGTGAAAGTACACACTTAATTTTTTTAATAAAATTATTCAAGACATATGAGTGGACAGACAATGGAGGTCGACAGACCTGGTGATAATTGCTTCTATAGAAAGTTAGCACATGGCAGTGTCAATCTCTTGCTTTTCTTCTGAGTAGTATTTTATTTAGTTGTAATTCAAACAATAATTTGCTTCTTGAAATTAAGTAATGAATTTCTTGTTTTACTTTATAAATCTCAGATCCTGCCTTTACCTGCTCCCTCCTATACTGATGTGGTGTATGTGGTATTGCTGAGCTTGTATGTGGTATGTGAACTGTTATACTTTTAAAAACAAAACTGTTTTATAAGTTAAGTTTTTCTTTTGTGACCCATCCCATGCCCCTGTTATTTCTTCTCCACATCTGAACCATGGTAAATGTTGCAGCTTTAAGGCAGGGATGACTCCTGGAGTTGCTTTCTCACTGTATATGCTTTATTTCACAATCCGATCATAACAAAAACATACAGCAGCTCCTCTCCGACTCCTAGCCCTTTGCTGCGGTGGAAAAAGAACCACTCCAAAACCCCTTCAAGGAACAATTGTACAAAAGAGTTTTCCTAACACACCAATGGGGCGTTCAATGCCATCTGGTTAATATGAGTACTCTGGCAGAATAACAGTTCAAATGAAAAATATACCAGAACAAACAAGCAACCAAAAAAGAAGTGTGGGGTACCTTTGAACCAATGAACAAAGTATAACCATTTATACTTTTTAACATAACCCGGCCCCGTCGATATGTGTATCTCTCACACTCTCCCCCACTCGAGAAATGTCGTCCCGACATAAATGTACCTTATAATCGACAATCCATAGAGAACAATAGAATGGCATGGACTATGTACCAGGTTACCTTACACCCTTTTTTTTTTTTTTTTAAGTTACCCAAACTACCGTGCACTGTAGTTGTGTATACTCCTGATATAATCAGTTCAGCTTTTTTTTTTTTTTTTGTCCACAATTCAATCTATCAAATTACCATGCTATTTGTACTCTCCTGTAAAGGCATTAACTTTGTCCACATCTCATCTGAACACTAAGCATCTTCCCTTTACTCATACACATGTTCGGCCTGCAATCCATGTGTCACAATATTTCAATCAACATAGGTACATTTGTTACAATCTGAAATAGGGGTACCAAGTGTAAACATTATATCTTCCCCTTTTACCAAGGTCGCCAGTAACCTTGAATATTCACACATTTGGTGGCCACTATTCTTTCTTCAAGACTTGGTTGTCCAAGTTTACTATAGGTCAAAGTCTGTGGTCTCCTCCTTTCTCTCTTTGGGTATGGACTTGGCTGGTCTGTTTCCAAAGCCTCTTCGACATCAGAGCTGCTGTCCACCTCCCCTGCCCCCACAATAGCCACATCCTCTGGTTCCCTATTGTCCATTTTCTCCTCATCAGCTTGGCTGGGGTCCCCCTGGCCATCTCCTGACATGTGAGGAAGCTCATCTGGCTCACCCCCGTCCCTTAGTGGCATAAACTCTGCCGCTGTGGGGTCCAATGTAGGTGAACACTGAGGCTCAGGATAAGGCCAGGTGAAAACCGCATCAGAAAACTCATCTGTGTCCTCCTCCTCCTCACTCCCCACTTGTGTCGGAGTCATGCATGTTTGTTTCCGTTTGTTATAATGTCTTTTCCTTGTTTTAGTACTAGTTACAGTTGCCTCCTTATCTGCTGGGAGCGGAAGAAAATCGCAAGGCAACAACATATTCCTGTGCAAAATCCTTGTCCTGCCTTTACCATTCTCTGGCTCTAACTCAAACACAGGACTGTCCTCTCCCTTTTGTCTTTTAATGATGTAGATGTTGTCTTCCCAATAGGAGCGGATTTTACCTGGCCCACCCCTCTCCACAACATTTCTAACAAGGACACGACTCCCTATTTGAAGTGGTGGACCATGCACACTTTTGTTGTACTGCCTTTTACCTCGGTCAGCTGACTTAGCTGCATTTTTGGAGGCGACAGTGTAAGCTTCAGCCATTCTCCTTCTCCATCTGTCCACATAGTCCTGGTAGGAGCCTGAACTGTCCTCCTGCTCAATGCCAAAGAGAAGGTCAACTGGTAACCGTGGTGACCTACCAAACATTAGGAGAAAAGGAGGGTAGCCAGTGGCCTCATTAACAGTACAATTGTAGGCATGTACAACTTTATGGAGGTGGCTTTTCCAGTCTCTTTTCTGTTCCTCTGTTAGTGTTCTTAACATCGAGAGCAAGGTCCTGTTGAATCTTTCGGTCTGCCCATTTCCTTGTGGGTGATAAGGAGTAGTGTGTGACCCTTTAACACCAGCCAGTTCTTTTAAATGGTGCAATAGTCTATTCTCAAACTCTCGCCCCAAATCGTGGTGTAGTTTTTCTGGAAAACCAAACCTGAGACAATAATCATTGAATAGTTTTTCTGCTACAGTCTTAGCTGTCTTATTTGTAGTTGCGTAGGCCTGAGCGAAGCGGGTGTAGTGGTCCATAACTACAAGTATGTATTCACACCCCCCCTTGCATTGCTCCAGGTGCAAAAAGTCAACTGAAACCAACTGAAATGGATGAGTGGTCTCTATGCTCAACATAGGTGCCCGTGCCTGTCTGTTTGGCTTCCTCTGTTTGAGACACTCACAAACATTACTGACAAAGTGTTCAATGTCTCTTTGCATCTTAGGCCAGAAGAAACGATCCCTAATTAAATTTAGGGTCCTTTCTGATCCCAAGTGGCCCATCTGTTGGTGTAGTTCTTTGAGCACTAGTGGGTGGTAAACTGAGGGGAGAACTAGTTGTTTTTTGTGTCGAGTCTCTCTGAACATAGTTCCATCCTCTCTGATTTTCAGTTTGCTCCACTCTCTAGCCAATGCTTTAAACTCAGTGCTCTCAGTCTTAATTTCCTGTGTGGTGGGCCTTTTGTTTTGCACTACAGACTCGTACATTTTACCTATCACGGGGTCTTGCCGCTGTGCTGCACAGATTTCCTCTCTCGGTATTGGCTGAATCATGTCCAGCAGTTCCTCTGCTTGTGTTTGATGCTGAAGGGTGTGGAAGGAGACAGCGTTAAACATTAGAGCTTCTGTTTGCTGCACTAATATGCCCTGCTGTGAGGCTACAACCACGTCCTGGCTAACCGTCTGTGTACAGCAGTTCATATAGTCCTCAAAATCGAGGGGCATCCTGGATAAAAAATCTGCATCTGCATTTGTTTTTCCTGGCCTGTATTTTATCGTAAAGTTGAAATCTGCGAGCTCAGCCACCCAACGCTGACCTGATGCATTCAACTTTGCTGTCGTTAACACATAGGTGAGTGGATTATTATCTGTATAAACCACAAACGATGGTGCATGCAGCAAATAATCTCTGAAGCGCTCACAGACAGCCCATTTGAGAGCTAAAAACTCCAGTTTGCCAGCATGCATATGGTAATTTTTTTCTGGCGGCGTTAACGTTCTAGATCCATAAGCTATGACTCTTAACTTGCCATTACTGCGCTGGTAGAGCACTGCTCCTAACCCTGCTTGAGAAGCATCAGTATGAAGCACAAATGGTTGGTCTAGATCAGGGTAGCCTAGGATCGGAGGACTGGCCAGTTTATTGACTAAGACAAAACCTGATGGTGTGACTCTGTCCATTTCACAGGGGCTGATGAAGGCAACTGTCCTTTAGCCTGTTTGTTTTTCTCCTTCCTTCTCTTGTTCTGTGTTTTTAAGTCCTGTGGGCTACTTTTAGCATTTGTTTGGGCTGCTAGCAGTTCATACAAAGGTTTGGCGATACGTGAAAAGTCCTGTATATAGGCTCTATAATAAGATAGGAAGCCCAAAATCTGTCTCACTTCCCCCACTGTACTAGGGTGTTTCTCTTTAAGTGACATCACGGAGGCGACTTCTGCTGGATCCATACTATGGCCATCTTTTGACACCACTCGACCCAAAAACCTGACCTTAGGCTTGAACAGTTCACATTTCTTAGCAGTAAGTTTGACCCCATGTCTCTGATACCTTTGTAGCACGGCTCTTACATGCTCAACATGGTCCTCAAAAGATTTACTGTGGACCAAATTGTCATCAAGGTACGGTAGACAGATATCATCACGCAGACCCCAAAGACACTCCTCCATGCTCCTCTGGAACTCTGCTGGGGCGGAGCTGAGTCCAAATGGGATTCTAACCCACTGGTATAAACCCCAGGGGGTGATGAATGCAGTGAGTGGCTGACTGTCTTCGTCTAGGAATCCTTGATGATAAGCCTTTCCCTGGTCTAGTACTGTAAACCAGGAGCTACCAGTAAGGCTGTCCAACATGTCCTGTATCCTGGGAATAGGATGTCTGTCAGGCACCGATTTGCGATTAAGTTCTCGATAATCCACACAAAGTCTGAGGTCACCGGACTTTTTCCTAACACAGACTATCGGTGACGAATAAGGCGACTTGGATTTTGTAACCCACCCCCTATTGATCAAGTCTTGCAGGTAAGCTTTTACTTCCTGATGCAGAGGTTTAGGCACACTGTTGTAAGTCTTTTGAACTGGTGTTTGGTCGTTGAGGGTGATGTGCATCCGAAGGCTAGGAATGCAGCCTACATCATTTTCGTCTTTTGCAAAAGCTTTGCATTCCTCCCTAAGCATCATCCTCACCGCCGACTGTTGGCCACTCGTTAGATGGTCTAGAACTACAGGGGGATCCCAAACACCACTTGTCTCACCTGTGGGGGCTAATGGGACTTCGACACCTGCATCGTCTGCTGTTTTAGTTGTTGGAGTTTCTACAGGTTTTAGGGCAGCTGGGTATATTGCTTTTACGCCCTCAATGTGCCCCAGGACCACACGCGGATCTACAGTAATATTATGGCATGTGGTATTTGTGACAGATACTGGGACCATGGCTGAGTTGCCCCTTTTTACTTTAAACAATACTTCCTGCAAATGAAGCCCCTCAGGCAGGCTGGGGTTCAGAACAGGACAAAATAACATTACAGTGTCCTCGTCAGCCTGTATGCGTGTGCGACAGCGAATGGTAGTAGCTTCACTAGGGCCTAAAACAACTTTACTCCGCCCTGTCTTGACTTGGATCTCTTCCGCAGCTGTTCGATGTGTCTCTATCAACTGGATAAAAGTCTTAGCAGATCCGACGTCAATACCAAAAGCACTACTCACAATATTTGCAGCACAGTCACTGTTTTTAACACCCTGTTGTTTAAGTTGCTCGTTGATGATTTCTTCTATAACATTGTATCCAATAATGGGATCCTGAGCTACATTTGGGTCACTAGAGACCAATACGGGCACTAGGAGACTCGAGCTGGTCGTCTCCACCCCCGTCAGTCTAAACTCTACAGGGACCCACCCCATAAATGGTATCTCTGTCTGATTAGCTGCGAGCCCATTTAATGGTTCTGAACCTAAGAGTTCATCTATCCCCCTGATAGTGGTGTGAGGTAAGTGCTCGACTCTCCAGTTCTCATTTATTACGGTAGCCTGTGCACCCGTGTCCCACAATGCGGTGACTGGTACATTGTCAAAGGTGCATCTCACCATTTTTCGTCTACCAATCAGCTTCACTAATTTTTGTCCTTGCTTATCTGATAGAAGGTCAGAATATCCCATGTATGACAACCACCCCTTTTTCTCTCTTTCCCTCAAATGTTGTTCAACTAGCCTCACCGCTTTACATACATGTTTGTGATGGTGCCAGTGTTGTCCCTGACAGGCTTTAGAACAGTAACTGACAGATGAGCAGCCTGCACACCTCTGGAGTGGGGTGCTGACCGACTCTCTCTGGTGGCAGCAACCACAGCGGCGGGACTCCTGATGTGGCGGTGGGGTCACTGCTGGTCCCGTGGCAGTGGCCCTCTGGCGTTTCCCTGCAGCTGAAGTGGAGCTCGGCATCCTCTGGAGATGTGGCCAGGCTGGCCACACTTAAAGCAGTGGGTGCAGTTGTCTCCCTCTCCGTTGCTCTGGCAGGTCCTGCAGCCTTTCTTCCTCCAGGTACCCGCGGCAGCATCTGATGTCCTCTTTGTAGTCTGCGACTTGCCAGCGTTCAGGGAAGCAAGAACCATCTGCCTCACCTCTGCAACCTCGTTCCTCAGCTCTTTCACCAGGTCGTGCATTTCGGGTGGAGGATGATTTTTCTTGTCTTCCTTGGTGGCGGGGATCTGTGAGCTGCTGCGTGGTTCATCCCTAGTATGTAGCTCATTGATTCTTGGTGGTTTTGTATTGTTCCTCTTTAACTTGTTCAGTCTTTCTGTCTCGAGATTGGCAGCTTCATTTAGTTTCTCAATCAGCATTTCATCAGTCACATCTGGGTTGTCAAGAAGGGCTTTAATCTGGAACTTTATGTTGTCATTTTGCAGCCCAGTACCCACTGATCTCAAAAACTTCCTTTTTACCAGGTCCCGACTGTAGTGTTCTGCTTCTTTGTCCTTGGATGCGTACAGGAGGCGATCTTTAAGCTCAATGGCTCTGAATAAAAAGTCTTGAGCTGACTCTTTTGGATCTTGGGAAATATTTATCAGTTTTTGGTACAAATCAGATGTGTCATCTTCTCGGTAATGTCCTTTTAATATTGTCTTTAACTGTGTGAGTGTCAAATCAGTCTTTATTTCAAGCATATCACGCAGTTTGAGACCTGGATTGATGGCTCTTATCACTGCTTCAATAACTTCTGACTCACTGTGGCCTTTGCGGAGCCCATTTTCCATCTGATGCAGCAGGTTGGTATAGGACAGCCGATCGCGCTGCCCTCCCTCACCTATTTGGCCACAGATGCGAAACTCCCTGCGAATTGTCACCTCTGGTACTTTAGAAGACAGCAGGTTCGGGGCAGCGTCCGCCATCTTGAGTTTCTGCCCTATCGCTCTAATTTCTTCCTGCAGCTCGTCATACTTGTCTCTTGCGTCTGAAGGGCGGGAAAAATCACTCTCGGCCGTATTGTCTTTAGCTTTATATTCGCCCAAAAACGATAAAAGTTCTTTCACAAACTGTACAGCATCGTCTGGTGTATAACTGTTTTCCACCTTGTCCAGTTTATGTTCTATAACTTTCATCAGTTGGCGTCTGGAAGTGTCTTTTGTAGGCTCATCTAGCGGTGTAGCAAAGCCTTTCACCTTATAACCCACTTCTATGAGCTGATCACGACTTAGCTGGCAGAGTGTGGCGGTGATCTTATCTCGTCGGGCTTCTATCTCCATTGTGGGTACTCACAAGCTTGTCTTTAGTCCGTCAGATTTCAGGTCCGGTGCTTGGAGAAAGGTTTTTCTTCAGCCGTGCGGTAGCGCTAACGTTAGCCGCTAATGGCGCTAACCAGGCTTCTGCTTCACTCTCGTGCGGGAAGTTCTTCAAACCTTCCTCCTGGCTGGCTCGCCATGATATGTTGCAGCTTTAAGGCAGGGATGACTCCTGGAGTTGCTTTCTCACTGTATATGCTTTATTTCACAATCCGATCATAACAAAAACATACAGCAGCTCCTCTCCGACTCCTAGCCCTTTGCTGCGGTGGAAAAAGAACCACTCCAAAACCCCTTCAAGGAACAATTGTACAAAAGAGTTTTCCTAACACACCAATGGGGCGTTCAATGCCATCTGGTTAATATGAGTACTCTGGCAGAATAACAGTTCAAATGAAAAATATACCAGAACAAACAAGCAACCAAAAAAGAAGTGTGGGGTACCTTTGAACCAATGAACAAAGTATAACCATTTATACTTTTTAACATAACCCGGCCCCGTCGATATGTGTATCTCTCACATAAAGGTTGCAGTTCAAGGGCCTGAGGCATGAAATTCTTTTCAGATCAGCTGTGATCAATATTTTTTGGAACTTGATAAATAACAATAAAAGCTGTAATGGCTCCATTAGCATTTTGTGTAAATGTTTGTGTTAAAATTATAGCTTTAATGAGGTCTTACTACATTAGTTTTAGTTTGTATATGTGTACATATAGTATGTATATTTACAGTACAGTATGTTGTGTTTGTTGACATATTTTCAGGTGGAAGCAGAATATGTGAGGATTACTACTGCATGTTCCAAGGCTTTTTACACAACTTGACCAATACACTGACCAGCTCATAAAAGTCTTCAAGAAAAAAGGAGGCGTTGCAGGGAAGAAAATTAGACAAACTTTGGCCCCAGCCACACAGGTGCGTTATTCTGTTGGTAGCAAAATATTATGGCTAATAAGATCATTTTCAAATTTAAACAGCTAGTGTATGGTAGCTGCACAGTGCACTTACATTTATATTAAGCAAGACAAAGTTTGGTACTCAAAACGTTGGAAAATTTAAATTACCTAAACATATGTAAAATCTGATCCCTTGATTTAGGTTAAACCAGAAGTGAATGTTTTTATGTTATGTTTTGAATGCAAAAAAGATGATGTATTAGTTTGTCTTTACCTCCATTATGGACATATATAATGTGGTGGAAACCCTGCCCATGTGATGATTAGTTGGTCTTGTGTACATGTCTATCTGTGCAGTGGATATGTCATTCATTTTGCGTATAATGTGAGTTTCTGTCATCCTAAAGTATATCTGTTTTCTCTTCCTGTATCTCTGCCACTCTCTACAGAAGGAAACCATTGAAAAGGGGAGGGAGTGTGTCCTCAGGGCACTACCTTTTTACCTGAATGAAGACCCAAGCATCCTCTTCAAAGAATAATTGGTTGGTAATTTTAGTTTAGTTTTTTATCTGTATTAAACCAAATTTTGAATAACTAATGTTGTTGCATGTTGTAGTGTTGTTGTTGTTGTAATTTGCATGGAACCTGTTTAAATGTTTTGGGAAATCTTCTTGTATACCCAAACTATTTATATTTATCGTTGAATCTGTAGTCTAAAATAGTGGCGCACTGGGGTGCATGTTCCTAATATTGTGTTTACGTCATTAAAGGGTAGCTTTGGCCCTTTTTCTTTTTCTTTTTTTAAAACTGGATGCCATTTTTCTATGTTTTTGTGTCTAAGCTACAGCTGTTCAGAGGGAGCTGGAACAAATTACCCTTGCTATCTTTACCATCGAAAGAGCTGATGCCAGCACTCCTCCAGCCGATGTGGGTATAACCATCTAGTGTGTCCTGCATGACCTGGAAGACCTGGCCTCTGCATGTGCACTCTTAATGGGTGGGATATATGCACTGAATCTCAGTTAACCTCAAGACTGAAAGCTAAGAGACAATCAAAAGTATTGAGATTTAAAGGATTTAATTGAGAGATGATACTGCACCAGAAATGTTGAAGGGTGGTGTGTATATTAGCGTTCAAGGCATATTGTTATGAGGTAGAAATATGTTCATATTCAGTTTGTGTTACATTGTGTGCATTGTAAAGGTAATTGCAATACATACTAAAAATAAGGGTAAGTTAGGAGGTTGATCTGATATCCTCGTGTTGGTGTTGTTCCCAGATCATCATACTAAATGTTGTTCCAGGATCAACATTGCAAGTGACCAATCAGAATGTTGTGACGTCATACTTTTGCGACTTCGGGAAAAACCGGCGTAAAACAAAAAACTGTACTTAAGCTGCGTGAAACCGCCTCTGTCCGCCGATCAACTGACCCTAACCCTAACCGTAACCCTTTAATAAACAGTAAGCAGAATTGATATTGTCCTTGCAACATTGGAATTTCATAAATGCACGAATGGCTTGGAATAGAATAACGTCACAACAATGTGATTGGTCACTTGCAATGTTGAACCTGGAACAACATTTTCATGATGGTCTGGGAACAACACCAACACGAGGATATCAGATCATCCAAGTTGGGAATGCAGGATGAATGTATATTTTGTGGACTTTTAAAGACGAACAATTGTTTCCATGTTAAAATGTTTCCATCTGAAGTTTTTTGCCCAAACACTGGTAAAATAAATGTTGACAGTGGCGAGTGTTAAATGGTTACTGCTGTGCTGTTGCAAAAAAACTGAACGCTGACAAGCTGTTTTATTGTTAGACCATAATGTTGGCATGTTTTGTTAAAGTTTTATTTGGGATGGTGATGTAATTTTCTTTGATTGCTAATATCAGTGGACTATTTATTATTATTATTATTATTATTATTATTGTTGTTGTTGTTACTTTTTTTTTTTTTAAATTGTGGCTGTTGAGGTGGACACTTCACTTTGCATTGTTAAAGGAAAGCACTTCATTGGCATTGTGTTACTGGACTGACCCTAAGCAATCATTGCAAATAGCAACTTTGCTATCCATTTTAGACACTAAAAGAAAAAAACACTCACAGACCTTACTAGCATCACATGTGCATAACTCAAGTGTCATCTTATCAATGTGTTATGTGATCTTCAATGCGTTTTTTTTTCTCTCTTCTATTTCTGGTAGATACAGACATTTAATTTAAAGTCTTGATGTTGCATCTGTCTACATACTGTTAATTACTAACCCTAATGAGCTGTTGTGTTTTATTTTGGACTGGGTTTACACAAATGCTCACTGAATGTGTTGGCAATAAAATTTTAAAAAATAAGTTGGATGTACTTAATTCATTTGTGTGGAACCTGTTGACAAAATAGATTTATGTAAAACTAATTAATAAAGCACAAGGTGGCTGAAAATATAATATTTGAATTAATCTAACTTAAATTTAACATTTTACTGCCACAAATAAGAAATGTGTTGAAGTAACTAATCTAAACTATCTAACCTGAAAATATATCATCTATGTTCATACAACATAACTTGATTTAGTTAGTCTTAAATATGTCTTGTTAATCTTAAGTAGTTTTTTTAAATTAGATGAACTAAAGATTTTTGCTTTAAACTAACATAATTCAATTTCGTGGAACCTGTTGACAAAATAATTTTAATTAAAGTCAACGTTTCATTTTTTTGAGTGTAATGGGCAGGGGCTGCTGCAAGGAAACCACTGATCATTTGCAATTATTTCTATCCAACTGAAATAACTACAATCTACACAACAACAACGTTAAGTCCTAAAATCTCTGTGACCCTATCTGTGCGATAGGCTCCAGCCCCAGACAACCCTGAATCGAATAAGCAGAAGAAAACTGACGCATGCATGTGCTATTGAAACGCGCAAGAGCTAAATTGGATTCTGGTTTGGAAAGTTTTGAAGCAAACTGTAATTTTATAAAGTCTGTTAACACTAACCAACGGCTTGGCTTTTTAGGTAAAACATAATCACGATAATCCGAATAACTTGTCTTCAACAATGCATTGAAACTGAATGCTGATTTTTTTGAGGGAACAGGTTTTAAATGTGTAGCCAAAATTTTGCACGTACAGATTATCTTTTCTTTTTACCTTTTTGCCTTCATTTAAAAGGAGCAGTAGAGAACAGAGAAACAGTAGACACCGTGTCCCCTGTTCTACAAATGTGCCGAGGAAGACACAATCCAGGGAGAGTGAGGTTCGTGTCAGGTACCTTAACCCCTCAAAGGGAGGATGCTTCAGTTCGCTTTTGCTGTGCATATATATTTAAAACCATTTGCATGGACTGTCACCTTGGAACATGTGATTCTCCTCCATTTTTATGGACATAAAATTCTCAGACAGCCAGAGATTCTGAGTTTCACAATAACGAAACTCAGAAACAGACAGACAGGAACACAAAAGCTGTCAGTCATTCATCTGTCCTTTCATTGATTGATCAGAGTGACAGTGAGGGAAGTGGAGCCTGTACTTTTATTTTTCATACCTATCTTACCCTCCTCATTGTTACCCATCTTTGTCAACTAATATATTTACTTTCATAACTTTATTTGCATTATTTTCACTTTATATATTCGCTGGTCACTATTAAATTGGGCCCACTTTTGCAGTCAGAGCTGACACGAATCTTCATGGCATAGATTCAATAAAGTGCTGCAAGCATTCCTCAGAGACTTCGGTCCATATCGCCATGACAGCATCACACAGTTGCTGCAGATTTGTTAGCCGCACATCCATGATGCAAATCTCCTATTCCACCACATCCCAAATGGGTCTGTCTGCTGGACTCAGATCTGGTGACTGTGGAGGTCATTTGAGTACAGTGAACTCAGTGTCACATCCGAGAAACCAGTTTCACTTTAAATAAAGCTCGGTTGATAGTAAAGTGCCTAAACTTTGATACACCTTTGATACAAGACAGGATGGATCCATACTTTCATTTTTTTTAAGCCAGATTTTGACCTTACCCTCTAAATGTGAGAGCAGAAACTCTGACTCGTCAGACGAGGTAACATTTTTCCAATAATCTTTTAGAAAAACGTCAAATTTTGGTGAACTTGTGTGAATTATCACCTCAGCTTCCTGTTCTTAGTTGAGGCTGCAGGTGTGGTCTTCTGCTGCTGTAGTCCATTTGTTTCATAGTTCAGTGCTTTTTAAGTGGCTGATTAAATATTTGTCATAATGAGCACTGTTATCACAGACAGCAAACAAGATTTGATGTCTTTTAATGATGAAAAATCATATCATGAATATTGAATGCTTTTGCCTGTTAAGGAACCACAATTTGAAATACTGCCTGCTGCATGGTGCGTCATCTATAAGGAGTTTCTTTTTGAGCATGCTATACACTTTGGCCTTGGTTTCCTTCCATATAGCTACCACAAGAATGAAACTGACCTGCAGCCGCACAGGTCAAACCGTGAAAATATTTTCTTGCTCACTGGCTGAACATTAATAATCTCTCTGCTTTGCATCAGATTTAACCTTGGCCCTGCTGGTTGAGAGCCACAGATCCCCGCATTCGTCTTCCAGACATTTAATGACATTGATTTAGCATTTAGCCTTTGTCTCCACTGTGCCACTCCAGTCTGAATTGTAATATCTTCATCTTCTACGCCCCAATCTATTTTATTGCATCCATATAACTGGGTTTCTAATGGGGCTTTATTAGCAGGCCCTGTGCTCAGGGAAGACATTTGATCCTCACTGTAAACCCAGTAATACTCTGTCACTTGCACGGCAAAACAAGTCCTCAGGACAGTGAGTACACCACACTGTCAGCTGCATTTCATTGCATATACACACACACACACACATAGCCACACTTTTTAAACTGTTAATGTTTCCTAAGTTGCACACTTTAAAAAGCTTAATGATCTTAAGAAGAAACGTTTTAGTGTTTTATAAGGAAATATGTTACTTAGTGTATCCTTCATGTTTCATATTTTGTCTGTCTTTCAGAATCCAAAGTGGTCTCAGAAATTATTCATCTACAAGAAATTAACTGCTTACTTTTTATGTCCCATCATCACAGTGCAAAATTTATGCTTATGCCACAGGTGATCCACATGGAGCAGATGATGTGATTAGATTTTAGAGCATCTTTCTGCATAAATCTGCATGAGATAAAACTGATTTATTAAAAAATTCTCCCAATTTGTAATGAGAAATCTCTCCTGCGAGGATACACCGGTAATCTGTCACTGCACTGGTCACGCAGTCTGTTTTCATCCAATAAAGCAATTCCATCTGGGATACAGTTGACATTCTCCAGTGAGCTATTTCTTTACTTTTGTGTAACCTAAATCCGAATTCCCAAGGTAGTTTTCGGCACCATCTTTACACAGATCCTGATTTCAAATCTGCCCGTGTGGATTTGCGCAATCGTAAACATGCTTTACCAAGCATGTTTAGCTCCCAGTAATCAGCTAAGACAATAAAGCAATGAAAGTGCCTCTTGCTTTGTTCAACTGTTAGAAAAGGGCCGGGTAGTTACAGATAGCTTTAATGTCATGTGGTGGTTTATCATTTTTTGACTCACTTTCTCACATCAGCTAGTAATCTGCAAGATGAATATATCAGGATTAACTTTATATTACAAAGAGGGAATGTGTGTTGTATCTCAAATTCTTTTGAACCTTCTCTTTTTGTTTATTGGATCTAAGCAGAGCTTTTAAAAAAACCTTTTAGATGATATATTATAACACAAGGATTATCCTTCTCCAAATATACAGAGACTTTTCAGCAACACCTAGGAAGAAGTTATGGGTAACCAAATATAGCAGAAACCCACAGAGGAGCCATCATGTGCAAATGTCCAATGCCATGTGGGCCTGCATGGCAAGCAGACTGGTTTATTCAACTTCTGTCACACTGTGAGATAAAACAGAGAAGTGTGAATGAGGCTTGAATTTCACTGATGATGTAACAACAACTTGTGACAGTTGCCGACATTCTTCAAAGGCTGTGGCGTTTGAAATTTTATTGATTGCCATTAATATTCCTCAAACAAATGCAAAAGAAACAGCCTGGACTTTTGAGAAAGGACAGGGCAGATTTGTTTGTGGTCTTATGCTGTTGTAACTCATCAGCCTATGTGTTGGATATATTCTTCATTGTGCTTTTTGGCTAATTTCAGTTATGAGACTGGTGATCTTTAGTTACCATACCCATTTTCTTTAGCTCCAAATCAGGTTGGCTGTTCAGCTTTATCATCAACAATGTTTTTTTTGTTTTGTTTTGTGGTGAATATCTCAGAAGGTCCGTTTCAGAAATCCTGCCCTTACTGATGTGTCATAGTTCCTGGCCTCCATCTCCAGTATTTTATCTTACATACTGCCTTGCCCCATGCCCTATGCTGCTTTACAACTGCATCGTGCAGTAATCACATGATTAAGCATGTGTAGAGGTGTTCTTATTCATCTTCTTGAAGTGCCCAATGAGTTTGTCATGTGCAACCCTCATCTTTTTCATTTTCGTTGTAAAGTCATTACATTTGGCCTGGTTTTGTGGCAGGGTGGTGTTGAGAGGGCCATCAGTAATGAAAAATTATATAGTGCAAACTGCAAGTCAGCATTTTGATTTCTTCACCTTCTGCAGTAGAGGCATTAGCAGGATTTTTTTTTAATGGGGTGGACCAGGAGTGGCAAGAACACAGCATGGGAACACAGTGAGGGGGGCTACAACACATGAATGAGACCAGAAATGTAAGGTTTATGTCACAGCTGCCTGAAATGTTTCTGTAATATTTAATCCACCGGTATGTGGAAGCGCTTTAGCTGGAATTATATTTATTGTTTTACAAAAAAGCAAAAACATGATCTTAAAGCATTTGATTATTTTTCAATTAAGATGCCATATTACAGCTATTTACTTCCATTTCTGAACAGAGAAATTAGTTTTAGTGTTTTTTGTTTTTTTGTTTTGTTTTTTTACAGAGAGAAGCTTTTAGTGGTTAAATATTTGATTAATTTCTGATTTCTCAGAGAAGTCTAATGTGATGGTTTAAATTCAGGTATAAAAAACATGAATTCAATTTGTTATTTAACTAATAACTAATGTTAAACTTGATTATCCAGCATACAGTGGAGTAAAAGGAAAAGGTAGTATAAGATGGAAACAGTAAAATAAAACACAAATACATTAAAGCTCAGCAAAGCATTAATTTGGGTTAGCCGCTATTAGCCTCAGCTACCAGATTAGCTTCGCTTAGCTGTTTTTAGCTTGCATTAGTGAATCTTTCTTTAAATAGAACAACATTGTTGAACTTGGACACTTGCCGAATAAACTCTTATGATGTGAGCATGTAATCAAATGATCAAAATTAAATCAGAGGAAAACTGATTTTATTTTTTTTTAGGACATTTTATATTAGGTATAATGTTAGCTTAAAACTAGCTCCTGTTATTATTTAGCTGGCTAGTTTTTTTCTGACCAGACACACTACTCAATTTCTATTTATTCAATTCAATTCAATTTTTAAATTAAATTCAGTTTTATTTATATAGTTCCAAATCACACCAACAGTTAGTTGCTTTAATTGTCTTTGTACTGTAATGTAAAGACCCATAGAAGGAAAACAGAAAAAAAAACCCAAAACCAAACAACAACAATCAGATAATCCCTATGAGCAAGCATTTTGGAGACAGTGGGAAAGAAAAAACTGCCTTTTAGCAGGAAGAAACCTTTAGCAGAACCAGGCTCAGGGAGGGCTGCCGTCTGTTGCGACCAGGTGAGGGGAAGAAGACAGGACATAGTTATGAGTATATATTTTTCCCGTTAAAGAAACAAAAATAAATAAATAAAAAAGCTCTTCTCATTTAAAACTTCTAGAGCGTGCAAAAAATGTGTAAAACCAAGTGTTTCAGGCAGTCTGTAGCCTGAGCTTTTGGCATGTAAAGAAAATCATAGTAGGTCCACTTTAAATCAAAGGATCACATGAAACAAATGTGGATTTTTTTTTTTCTTACACTCATCCAAAGTCAGATTATGTGTTTAAAGCAATGTCTGCTGCTAGATTTTTGCAGCAGGAGGAAAGTAAATGAAGGCCACTCAGTCACTGATGGGCTGGAGACAGAAACAGAGCCACTTTGTCTTCAATAATCTCAGCGCAATATCCCTCGCATCTCATCTCCCGAGAGCATCATTTCCCTTTATGGCTCACACTCCTAAATGGCTGAATTATGCCACCAAAGATCAATGCAAAATTTCACCACTCCCTAGCGTCTCAAGACAAGTTGGCTTTCCAGCCCTTAATCTTAAAATTATAGGCCTTTGGAGCCTGTCTGGCATATAAGACCTATGAGCACAGCATTAGAAGTAAATCTCTCTTTGCCCACTAGATGTATAAGGATGTTATGATTTAGGAATATAAAATGACATAAATCTTGACTTGGTCTACATAGAATTTAAGCCACGTTTATCTTAGGCCAATCAGACAACAGCAATATTTCCATTCACCTACAGGCAGCCATGAAGGGAAATTCTCAGATCACACTGAACCTCTGCCGCCATCTGCTGGTTAAACAAAAAACCCCACCCACTCCTCAGAAGAATATATTTCTTTAATACATTTCTCAATTCACCAGTCACATTACAGCCGACATGATTACTTTTTATATTATCAAAATCACTGAAGAAAAAAAAAAAAAAACGCAGTATCATAAATATATGACAGTCTCATATATATATTTTTTGTACATATTCATTTCAAAGGTCCCTTAGTTTAAAAATAAGTGTACAACCCACCTAAAAATCTGATAGAAATCTGCTAAATTCAGCGCTGTTTTTTTTCCTGTAAGAAGTATTTGAAACAGAATGGCTTCTGTCTTTAAAGGGAAGCAACTATAAAGTAATGATTGCCTTGATCTCATTTTATTGCTAGAAAGATATCCTGATTCATCAAACAACCATTGAAGATCTTAACATATGTTCAATTAAATAAGATTTAAAAAGGCCCTATTAGCAAAAGCAGAAGCATAGCACACGGACATTTTACACACACAAAAAAAAAAAAAAAAACCAACAAAAAAAACAAACTGATTATTTCAAAGGTACAAATGTGAAAATGTGGAGTGTGGCTTACACGCTGACGGTGTGAATCTGAATTACAGTCAAAGACAAACAGTTCAGGTCAGGAAACAAGTGAAAAGATCAACAGGAAGACTTTAAAAGCATCTTGTGCTTATTCTGCTCCTCATAGGGGAGCACATGTTTTTAAACACCTCCCTCCCTGATTTGTTCACCATCTCCCCTCTATTTACACGTCAATCCATCCCATTAATGTTCGTCTTTATATCGGTCTCACTGCCAGTCTTCATCGTCGTCATCCTCCCCCTCTGATGAGTCCTCTTGGCTGCTGGCCTCAGCCTGCTCTGACGCTCCATTCCCATTACCTCCCCGCTGGGTCTCTGCAGCAGACACAGCTGCCGCCGCTGCTGCTGCTGCCGCCGCCTTCCTGGCTCGAGCTTGAGCTGCTGCCTGCTCCTCCTCCTCCTTCTGACGCAGCGCTGCAGCCTTCTTCTCCTGCTCGGCATGACTCTTCATGTGAGCGCTTCGACTCTTCACTTTATAAAACACTCTGTAAGGGAGGAAAAGGGTGCAGCGTTATGCTTGATAGCAACTGTTTGGAATAAAGCGGCGCTATTGAAAAAATAAATAAATAAATAAATATATCACGGAATTCACGGAAACTTCTAAACACACTGTGCCCCACAGAGATCAGCACACTGAGATGAACCAAAAATCACCAGCATTATTTGGACTCTTATAATGAATGAGCAAACATTCATAACACAATGCTAACAGGTCAGGAATTAACGCCAATCTCTGTGATGGCTTTTGTCGTACCTGTTGCATTTCTTGCAAGGAAAAATCTGCTCAGGTTCCTGCGAGGGCTTCAGTGGCACCCGGGGCTTCTTTGCAGCAGGCTCGGCCCGAGATCTGGGAAGTGCTGGAGACTGATGAGCCTCTTTATGAACAGTATCTGGCTCTTTGAGCACCAGCACTGTTCCTGCCTGAAGAGGCAGAAACAGAAGGTTGCGTTTTAGCACAGTTGAGACCAATGGTTCATAAAATTTAGATTTTTTCAAATAAATAAATATATTGTTTTTTCCTTATTTTAAATATATTAACTGATAAGGATGTGTATCAAAGAACTATGAAATGAAACTTACATAGTCATGAACCTGTAGTGACTGAGCGACCCTCGCCTGCTGTTTTCTCTCATTGATTTGCTCTAAAGACATATTCTTCTTGTCATCCTCATCCGCTTCACCTTGAGTCATCTTCGGCTGCTGTGAACTCTGTAAGGAATCCCACCAGGGAAATTAGGCAGACTATGACCCAGAATCTTAAACATTACTTCAAGACAATAAGATCCTTGTTTCTTCATTAAAGGGGACCCGTTATTTATTTTTTTACCCTAGTCTTTCTTCTTAATTGTCCCCCCCCCCCCCCCCAAAAAAAACCCCAAACAAACAAAAACAGAGGTTTTCCTTAATAAAGTCGCAGCTGTTGAGAGTTTTGCAGCCTCCACTCCCTGGTACACTTGACTCAGCTTTCTCAAGATTTCCTCAAAATGCTTTCTTAGTTGCCAGACCCCCCCCCCCCCCTTCCTAAAAAAAAAAAGAAAGCACATTAACAGTGGATACACAAAATGTATTACTCTATTCAAGGAACCCAGATGAGGGGCAGCCAATCAGAAGTAAAGTGGGTATCTTGTTTCAAACTAACAGGCTCTATATACGGGGAAGGATAGGATTAGATTAAAAATCGGATCTAGACATCTTTATATAGAGTAATAATCATATACAAATATGATTATTACTCTACATTTTTAGACCAGCTAATGTGCAACCCTTCTTTTCTCACAACCACCAACTCATCGTTCTTGATTCCAGTGGTCTTAACATTTTGCGTGGCCAGAGCACATCCTTATTTTGGTACTTTTGTAAATAACTGCTGTCAACCAGAGAATAGGTCCAGGGGTTGCTTTATTTAGGGTCACACAAATACATGTATCAGAAATGCTGAAGAAAGCCACTGGCTGAAGGGTGTCTGTTTCTTTTTGCTGCCGTGTATTTAAAATAACATAGCAGCAAAAAGACGTGGCACAAAGCATATTTCTCCATGTGCAGACATCTGTATTCACACACAATGAAACCCCTTCTTAAAAACACTCAAGTTCCATTTGATTAGTTGAAAAATGTTGACGACTTTTAATTAATCCTAAATATATTCAAACAGATAAATATAACATGGAAGACACATTCAACCATGCACAATGAAACGCACATGAGACATTGCAAATACTACATATACGGTCATGGTAAACAGTACACCAATCAATTCAAAGGTTTTATGTACAAGCACATAATCTAAAGCACACCTGGTGTACTTAATGCTAGGTAAATACAACCTCAGGTGAGCAACAATACAACATATTACAAAGTGTTATTATTTATTTAACAACAATTTTGCCAAAAATTAAGAAGCAGTGTTTGAAAAGCTGAGTGCATCCCATAATTCAAGAGCTTATTTAACCACCTTTAGAAGCACTAATGTGAAGTAACTGTTTTCTGTGACTTAATCAGTCTCTCACATCATTGTGGAGGAATTTTGTCCCACCCTTCTTTACAGTGTTGCTTCAGTTCACTAAAGTTTGCAGGCATTTGTTTATGCACAGCTCTCCAAGCTCCTGCCAAAACATTTCAGTCAGGTTGACGTCGGGTTTTTAAATTGGACAATTATAACACCCAGAAATGATGTTGCAGATTTACTGCTGGGTTTGGGGTCGTTCTCCTGTTTTATAACTCTAAGCTTAAGCTGTTGGACAAGTGGCCTCACATGGTTGACTTTGACTGCAAAACCAAGCCCAAATCCTCACTCCTCCACCAACGTGCCTGACAGTTGGTATCAGGCGCTTGTGCTCTAATGTGTGTTTGTATGAGAGGAGTTTCAGCAGATGTGGCGCTATTAATTATGGCCATGAGGCTGTTGAAGAGGCCTTGGTTTCAAGCCACACTGAAGTCATTTATTGCACGTCTTCCTCCTGCTCTCTTACCCAGCTTTCCCGATTCCTCTCCACTGCCCTATCTCAATAAAGGTTAACAAAATCAATCAAATGCATTTGATTAGCAGCACCTGGCTGCCACGTAGCCTCTTGAGGCTGTAATTTTTCACACAGTGCTTCTGCATTTTGGTTTAACTTTTGTTTGATAAACAACAAATTAAAGGACCAGATTACTTCACCTTAGAATTCAGGATGTGCTTTTTATTACCATGACTGCATATTGACTCTTTAAAATAAAGGTCAGATTTAACCGCGCTTACCTTGACGTCCACGACTGCCTCTGCGTGTTTTTCCACAGGTGAATCAGGAGGGCCGAACATTAAAATCCCATTGCGACCAACTTTCACCTGCTTCTTGTATGTGTAGTAGAACTCCACACACTGAGCCACGGTCTTAGTCCGCACCTTTAAAACAGTCAGAGAAGCGTGCACATGTAAAGCTTTATTGAATAATAAGAATACGTAAGATAATCCTTGAGAAGTCACTCTGTCTCAGCTTATTTTACCGCTTTTTTTTTTAAAGCCCACATTTCCTATAAAAATAGTCATTTCCTGTCGCAAAGAGGATGTGAATTTTTCAGTCTGAATGACTTTTTGAACCTTTTTAAAGATGCAGCTCGTCTTTGTGTTGAGAGGTGAGCGTCCTCTTCCTGTTTACTCATTTTCCATTACATCTAAATCTGGCATCATGCAGCAAAGACCGAACCTCTTAACTATTATTGTCTTGTTTGATTAAAGCAATTACGTGAATGCCTCGAGGAGTGCACAAAGGATTTATTGACGCTACACAGAGTGCATTTAATCGTATGCAACTGTTTGTTTGGTTGCTTTCTTCCCCCCCACTGATTCACAGTTGTTCTTGCTGCAGGGTCAAATTAACGAACATACCAGTTTCTGCACCAGAAAGAAGTCCTTCCTGTAGGCAGAGATCCCCTTATTGAAAAACCGCTTCTCCTCTGCTGTCCAGCTGTCAGAGCCTGAGGGGAAAACAAATGCAGTAAAAATAGGCGAGTGAGCAAGAGCATAAATTGCAGAGAAAGGCAAAGAGAAAGCACGTGACAGCTGATTGAAGCAATTAGCATAAAAAGCTTCTTTTTGTTGTTGTTACCTGAGTAGTGATAACCTATCAATTGATGGCCTTTGGGGAAAATTGGATCCTGATGCATCAAACGTCCCAGTGTTTCCTTAAAAGTTGGCATCACCGTGAGCAAAGGCATGTCCCTCATTTGAAAGCTATGAAACACTTATAAGTAGTAGTGTAAATAATGTAATATCTGTACGTCACTTTACTCACAAGGAAATCTCCTCCACATTCATGAAAACAGTGCAAAGCCAGCTCCTGATTGGTTCCTCCTCCTCTCAAAACGCTCGAACATGCCATGTTCATCAAATCCTCCACTACAAAGAGAACGTGAGGAGTGTCGATGGTGACAAAAAGCTCAAAGTATGAATAAAAAGCGAGGTCGGTAGGTCACATGTTATGATGGACACTTACTGGTCTCTTTGTCACCATGTTTGAAGGCGGCGTCATCAATAGGAACCCAAACCAAGTCCGCTTTGTGCTGGGCGGACTGGGAAGAAGCTTCATCTTGCAAATCAGGAATTTCTGCCTGGTACTTTTGCCCAATGTTGATCCGTCTGAATGCCAACACAGAGGGCTGAGTTATGAAGCCGTCAGTTAGAAACAATAGTAGGTTGTTTGGATGTTTAAGTGCTACTCACGGTTCGAGGCTCACAGGTGTAGCCTCGGCGTTCAAGGTGAAGCTAGGCGGCGTAACGTCTGAACTCGCTGGAAGAGGCGAATGAAAAAGCTCTTGCTTGTTAAGTAATTTATTCAAACAAGTAACTCACATATATCACTGCAAAAGAACTGAAGCAAACGAGACTCACTGGAACGCAGAAGGCTCCGAGCTGCAGACTTGGGCGTAGGCGGGGGCGGCAGGATTTGGTTGGTTACAGCTATGTTAGTGAGGAAGGTGGAGAAGTAGAGTCCGGAGCCCTCCCGCACAGGAGACAGGATGGGTGGTGGCGTGTATGGGGGAAAGGTAAGAGGGTTGTCCATCAGGCGCACCGGAGAACGGAGGTTGCTCTGAAAGGAAGTGATGCTGGAGTAGACGGATGGTGCGATGAAGGTGGATGGTTTGGGGGGAGGGATGATGAGAGGTTCGGGACGTGGCCTGCGCTTCAGTTTAGCTTTTCCGTCCTCATCAAGTCCTGTATCGCTTTCCTCATCCTGGATGGAAGAAGCAGAGTTAACACAAACCTATATTTTTTATAACAATCATGAGCAGGTTTCACACCTGACTGATCAAATTCAAGGAATAAATTCTCCCTGCTATCCTCCACCTTCCTCCTGTATTAACCTTTATTGCTCCTGGATCAGACACAACCGGCCATAAAGCTGACTGAACGTTCTCACGTGGTTTATCGTGACGCAATCTAAGTTTCTCTGTGAGAAGGGAAAAGCCACACACAGACGACAACGCCTCATCAGCTGGGGTGTAAATGGATTTTACACAACAAGTCAGGTTAGAAAGGCATTTTTAAAGTTCACCGATTTATTATTAAATCTCAGGTCCAGATCGTTAACTGTATTAAAACATCCTTTTGGACTAAACCGTTTCTGATATTCAAATTATGCTAGTGTTTTGAGACTTATGTGATAAAGTTTTGTACCTCTATGTCCAACATTTGAGGACCTTGTTGGAAATTAAAGGAACAGTCCCACACAGAACAACTGAACATTTTCTCAGGCCTGTAGTGCCATTTCTCTGTTGGTGTCAAACGCCCAGCTTTGGAGGAATTGCCTGTGCATTCAGCTGGGACTTGCCTTAATTTTATGACTTTGCAAAAAATAAATAAAACTCAGCTGCAACTCCAGAAATCCCAGCGCCCAGTTTCTCCAGTAAACGGAGAAACAGAATCAGAGCTGGCACAAGCTAAAATCCCCTCTGAAGAAGTACTAGGACCACATTAAGGAAAAGTACATTGTTGTTCATTTCATTTTAAATTTGGAGATTAAAGTTGTAGTTTGAAGTCAAACAACTCCCACGGCTGCTATACTCTCTACAAAATGCCGGGTATAGATGAGTAATTGAAACGCCAACTTTAATCTCTGTATTTTGACTGTTTTCTCAAAATGAACAATGACATTTATGTTGTTGCACTAATACTCCTACCTAATACTATCATTAATGTTTACTTCTCACCCCACTGTCACAACCACATGCAACGACATGCATGCTAGCTTAATTTGCGATTCTAAACTGAATGTGTGAATGATCACCCATTTTTTTTTGTATAAGCCCTGTGACAGATTCATGACCTGTCTGGGTTATGTGGTTATGAAAATGTATGAATAAAGTCATTCTGAAAAAGACACTGAAGCTGAATTTTGCAAATGTATTTTTGGCACGTTTAGCCCTAAACGGGTCATGGTGTCGCTTTACAGTAAGAATAAGCAGACCTCTCTTCACCAAACCTACTCGACCAGATAAAAATATCTAAGCTCAATTCGGAGTTTGTCTTCTCCCTACATTGATTTTTTTGCATTACACACATAAAATAGATTTAATCATCTGGCCCAGTGATGAGTGTACTTCCTGAATCTGACTTCACTGTGAACCTACAGTCTGTAATGATGTTCATGTGGTTCAGGATTTTGGAATTAATGAGTCACATCATCTAATTCAGTCCATAAATTGTGGGTTGGTCCAAGTTTTAGTTGCACATCTCTGTTACTCCTCAGCAGATGTCTGAAAGACTCAAAGTCTCAATGTTTAACCACTGCGAGGTCTGAGCCGACCCATGAGAAGTTGAACTTTGAGGTTGTTTGTGTAACTGGGTGGGATGACATTGTCTTTGCTAACAATACTGCTCAAACTTGCATTTTAAAGGGGGGTATCAAGGTAGTTATGCAATGTGGTCTAAGCCTGAATAAACATCTACAAACACGACGGCTGTAAATGTTTCATCGTGGTATGCAAAAAAAGAAAAAAGTCCCTTTAAAGTGACTGAAAGGAAAACAATTCAAATCTCTCGTCCTTAGGGAACTAACCTGAGCAAAACTCTCAGTCATGGTGCTTCTCAGCGATCGCCGGCGAGCCACAATGACAGAAGGTTTGCGATCGGATGGTGCAGCAGGCCGCTCGCCCTGACCGGGCCGCCCCTGAGCCCAGCCACCCTGAGGATCTGTTTGACCTCTGTGGACTGGCACAGATACTGGGATGACCAGGGGCACCATTGTGGCTTGCCTGCTTGAAGCACCGTCTTCCTGTTGAGGCACAATAAGGAAAGAGGCAGGAAGATTAGAAAAGGCAGAAGAGAGTTGAGGAAGTAGCAGGAAAATAAAGGAAAAGGGATTGAGATATAAAAAGAGGAAGAAGTCCAAGTGGTCACATGAGCTTTTTTTGCATTCGGCTCCAATTTAAAAAAAAAAAAAAGAAAAAAAAAAAAAAGAAAGAACGAATCAGAATTACTGTTTCTGAACAGAAATATCTATTCTTTCGTTGTTTTTTGTAACATTTGAATCACTAAAAAGTCCCCAAGATACAACAGACATACATTTCTTACATTCACCAGCCACTTTATTAGGTACAGCTGCTTTAACTGCTCATCAGTACAAATATCCAATCAGTTAATCACATGGCAGCAACCCGGTGCAAATAGACACGGTTAAGATGATCCGCTGAAGTGCAAATCAACCACTTGGAAGAAATGCGATTTAAGTGACTTTAAATGTGGCATTGTTGGTGCCAGATGAGCTTGTCTGAGTATTTCAGAAACTGCTGATCTACTGGGATTTTCCCACACAAGCATCTCTAGGGTTTACAGAGAATGATCAGAAAAAGAGAAAATATCCTGCGAGCAGCAGTTCTCTGGGAAAATTGCCTCGTTGATGCCAAAGATCAGGGGAGAATGCCCAGACTACTTTGAGCTGTTAAATAGGCAACAGTATCTTCAATAATAACAATCAAGGTACGCAGAAGAGCATCTCTTAACTCACAACATGAGCTACAGCAGCAGAAGACCACACTGGGTGCCACTCCTGGCAGCTAAGACAGGAAACGGAGGCAACAACTCAAACAGGCTCAACAGTTGCACAACAGATGAAAAATGTTACCCGGTCTGTTGAGTCTCAGTTTCTGCACCGACATCCAGGTGGTAGGTCAGAATTTAGTGTAAACAACAGGATAGCGCACCATCCTCTCAAACTGTTCTTGAACATCCCAGTGAGCTCAGTGGCCTTCGCAGCCACCAGATCTCAATCTGGCTGAGCACTTTTGGGATGTGGCAGAACTGGAGATTCATGCAATGGACGTGCAGCTGATAAATCTGCAATGTTATGTCATGACATCAATATGCATCAAAATCTCTGAGGAATGTTTCCAGCACCTTGCTTTAGTTATGCATACACTAGCAGATCTAGTTGTACCTAATAAAGTGTCCAGTGAACATAGAAAGCACAAAAAAAAAATGCAAATAAAGTTCAAAAATATATTATTCGAATAAAAAGTAGCAATGACAACAAAAACATGATACTATCACGTCAATCTGGACAAATTTCTCTGAGACAACTCATTTAATCAATGCCACAGAGGATTAAAGAATAGAGGGGAACATGTACCCAATAAAGTGGCAGATGAGTTTACTTTTAAGATTTAAAAGCACCTAAATGATAAAGTAGTAACTTATTATTTTCCTCAAAATTAATTCCTCAACCAATAAACCACATATCAGCTTGAAACGCCATAATTAAGAGATCAATTAAAAATGAAAATTTAAAATAAACACCACAGAGCAGAAAAGTCTCTTTCAAAACATGTGCATTCCACCTGTAAAATAAAAATAGAAATATATAAAATTTCATCATAGGGCTTTACAAGCACATACTTTGGCAGGCTTTCGGAGACGTCCACATGCCTGCCTGGTATTTCTGCTCATTCTAACTCAAAGAAAAACTAGCAAAATGAGTAATCCTGGCTTCTAGTGGTGGGGGTTAAAGCATGAATCAGTTTTGTGATTTATAATTAGTAAAAGTTAAGAACAAAAGTAAAGACACTCGTCTCGTCTCCTGACCTAGAAAACAAAGTGCAGTTTAACTAACCACAACGAAACAGCTCTGGGTTGTGAATCGCCACCTTAAACCTGTTTGGCGTGTAGTGGGGAGAAAAGGAGTGTAGCTATACAGGTTGACAGTGCTGCCCCTCCCTAGCTCTGCTGAATGACTGGGAAAAGGCCTGAGGAATGTGGAGGTGTGCAGACATGCAGCTGCTCCAACGTGCGCGCGGTGCAAGAAAGCCTTCGATAAGCTTCGTAACCCCCTGAGGGAAGAGGACTACCTGTCCGTTTGCTTGCGTTAAAATGGACTCAGACTGAGTTTTACTCATTTCTGCGACTTGTGTTTATGTAAAAAAAACAACAACAAAATAAAAACTGCTAAAGAAACCTTAAAGAAGCAGACCCCAGTGGGTGTGCCACGATTAAAGTAAATATTATATATCCTGAATAAAACGACAGAGCGTATCATCTTTCATACAGCAGTAAAATGAGGAGAGCAGATCAAAAAGGCGAATCTTCAGTGAACGGCAGACATTCAGGTTTCACCAGATACGTTGTCTGCAGTATCGATGTGCAACTTGTTAAAACAGCCCGCAATGGCTGAGGCTCAACAGCTGCACGAGTCGAGTAAACAAGCCCAAGAAAAGGATTTTGTAAACCATAGGGAAGTTCTGCATAGAAACAGAGTCCTTCCTCTTTGTACAGCTGCTTGCCAACTTTGCCAGATGAGAAAATCTGCTCTCACTTGCACAAATGAGCTGCCTGCCCCGTTCCCTCTCAAGCAACCTGAGCCTAAGAGTATTTTATTTCTTTCTTTTTTTTTTTAAAATCATATTACTCTCATAAATGATTGATATATTCCCTACAGCAGCAGTGTAATGAGCCATTTCTCTTTTACCTTTACAATTTTTGCAGGCAGGGACTCCATCTCTGACGCCTTCTGTGCCAGGGTTTCCAAGTTGATCTCCTTGGATGCTCTCCTTCTCCTACGGATGACCCCTCCTGTTGTCACTTGGCTTTCCCCTGCTTTCGCAACCTGCGCACCCGCTACTCCGTTTTGGGGCGGTGGAGGCTCTTTGGCTTGAGACCAGATGTTTGTGGAAGGGGGATCCAGTGGCGACTGCCCCTCCCTGGAAAGGCGACGCGAGCGCCGAGGAGCAGCCGCGTTTGCGGGCTCTGTGGGATTTGCGCCGGCCTTTTCGGGGCATTGATCAGGAACGGCTGACGCGTCACAGCTTTGAGCCTCTGCTTCCTGCTGCGGCTCCGTCGACTGAACATCTTCTTTGGACCCAGTTTCAGATGGAGGCGGCTCGGCAGGCTGATAAGCGACGAAGTTTTGGGTCTGCTGCTGTTTTGGTTGCACCTGTGGCTGTGTCGTGTCTTGCTGTGACACATTTTGCTGCTGTAGGTGCTGCTGTTGTTGCATTTGCTGGATTTGTTGCTGTCTCTCCTGGAGCTGCTGCTGCTGCTGATACTGTTGCTGCATTTGTTGCTGCAGCTGTTGGATTTGATGTTGCTGGATTTGGTGCTGCTGTTGCTGCAAATGTTGCTGTTGTTGCTGCTGCTGCTGCAACTGAATCTGATGCTGTTGATGCAACTGTTGTTGCTGCTGCTGCTGTTGTTGTTGGTGATGATGGTGATGATGAATTTGTTGCTGTTGTTGTTGTTGCTGCTGCTGCTGCATCTGGTGTAGAAGCTGCTGCTGAGTTTTGGGCTGCTCACTGTAGGGCAGGTTCGGAATTGCCTTGTTTGCTGGAAAAACCGAGTAATAGCCAGATGAGAACTGTTGCTTGCTGGGTCTAAATGTTGCCTGGAAGGGCTGCAGCATGGACCCCTGCAAACCATGAGGTGGCACATGTGACTGGCCTTGGAGCTCCACGCCTTTGTGGCCATGTTGATAGGCTTGCAGCTGAGCCTGGTGCATTGCCGCCGCTGCAGCATGCTGTTCCCACTCGATCCCCCTGCCTTGAGCCGGAGCCTGTGTGGCATCTCTATAAACCTCCACAGGTCCGGACAGCTGATTTTCCCCTCCCATCGGCAGAGCTACACCTTCGTGGACTCCCTTGTGGAACGTCATCTGATTCCTGACATTCACTCCGCTCATGTAGGGGCCAAAATTCTGTCCCCAGGTCGACACAGGAACTTCCTGGGACCAGCCAGGGGCCTGTAAGGAGTCCTGGTGCATCCATTTTACTGGAGCACCCTGTTGATAGTGCGGTAAACTCTGGGGCCCTTTCTCTTGATTATAAACACCAGAGCTGCTGGCAGAGTCACTGTGGCTTGACTCTAAAGCTGGCGGTCCCATACCATAATAAACCTCCCCTGGGTGCTGCACAGCCTCTTTCATGGCTGCAGCACGGTGCTTACCACTCTTGTCAGTATTTACTTGAGCAGGAAGACTCATAGTAATAGAGCTTTCAGTCCCGATCTGTGAGCGTGCAAAAGCAAGTTGGTGCCTCTGTAGTGCGCTTTCACTGCTTGTGGTGAAGAAATTCTTTAACTGTGTATACAGAGGTATCTGGGAGGAAATATAAATCCCAAAGGAAAGCACAGGGTGGAGAACACGCAGTCCTCCTTCAAGAATCAAATCTGAGGCTCGCTGTCCATCCTCTTTAGGGGGTGCAAGACCTTACGATAGAAAGAAGAAGTCAGACACTTTTGTTTTCTTAGAAGACACAGAGTTTTCACTCGACTCTCAGTCGTCTTTGGCAATGAGGAAATTGAGGCCTACGCCAGCAGATAGCCCCGTTAGAGTAAAGTGAAAATATACAGGATTGCACGCAGATTGAGCAGAGAGAAAGAGTGCGCGCAGATAGGGCATTGCAAGTTTCGAAGGGACAGACAGACCTCAACACGGCGGCGCTTACAGTGTAGCTGCCATTTGGCACAACAAGAAATACAGGAAACGAAGGGGCTCGTGCAATCACCCGAGCGATAGCCAGTGATGTTTGTGTGAGAGGAGGAAAAAAAGAGCAATAAGGAAGCGTCTGAGGAGCGAAGAGCTCTTAGGCAATCCAGCAGATTAAAAAGCATTACTTACACACCGTGTGATCACCTTATCAATGGTGCAAAGAGTCGCCCGTGTCCAACTCCACGGAGTCACTTTGGTTTCGATCAACTGCGCGCAGCTCCATGAAGGGATCGTGCGCAGCAAATGTCATAACTCTTGACAACTTTCCCTCGAGTTTCACAGCGCGCAATATGGCGAGCAGGCGAGCGAGCAGCCCCGCGGAAATACGCTCCAAAGTCCGGCCAGGGCCCGGGGCAGGCTCAGTAACGCCGTAGTTACAATGTTGCACACTGTATCCGCAAAACCGTACACTTCCAGGAAAACATGTCCACAACTTTCCCCCCCCCTCCACCTCCTCCCCTCCTCCTCTCCTGCACGCAACGTAAGTAAACCCACACGCGAGACGCTGAACGTGCAGCGGCCCGCTCGGGCACTTCCTCAGATCAGTGCGCTTTCGCTGAGAGGAAAGCTCCGAGTGTTTAAAGCCGCCGTTTCGGTTTGTCCGAGGTGCGCGGAAAAAGAAAAAAAGGCTGCGAAACTGCGCAAAACACGCAGAAAGTTGTGCACCTCCAAACGCACCGCCTCACCCCAAAACAGCTCAAGTCACATCCTGTTATCCAATCCGATTGTTTGGCCACTCCCATCGCCGCATCCGTGTGCGTTTGTTTCTCAGTGGCGGCTTCCCCGGAAATCGGAGGCTCGTCACACGGACGCAGTTTGTTGTTGGTTAAAATCAGGCCTCCAACCGGGTTTACGTTTGGATAATTCATCTGGTTCAACAAACCCCAGCTCTTCTATTAGAATTTATTCATCGTTTTATTCATTAAAGCGGGCTTATTACGCGTTATTTAAAGCCCAGCTACTCACTTTTATCATTTCATCCATGTTTATGTTTTTAACAAGAAACCTATTTTAAGCAGCTTCTCTGTTTCCTGCCAGAGACGAATACATTTCCCGTCATCTGCATCTGTCCACAGTGTTATTTACGAGCAGGCACCACACTGATTATCTGGGGTGCATGCACAAACCATTTTGTGCCTCATTTTTCACATGCAGAAGACCCACCTACACCCACCAGCCACTTTGGTGGTACACCTGCTCAGCTACATTTTGGCATGCAAACATTGTCAACATGACCTACTGAATAAACAGCGCATCAGAATGGTGGAAGAAAAGTCAATGACAGATAGTTTTCATCTTCTCTATTTAAATGGGTTGTTTAATGGACTGTACTTAATATTATTGTTCACCCAGTCGCGTGCACATTTATGCAGGGTCTTTTTTTTCCCTTTAAGCCTTAAGTTCTTCCTCACATTCCCACAGACTCACTCATATTACAAGGGATGCATCGGGAGAGTTCAGTCTCTTGCCCAAGGATACTTAGACATACAGACTGGGTAAGCCAGGGGCTGAACTGAGAGTGTGTCTCTGTTGGTTAAATAAAATAAATTAAATATAAATACAGAGCCCCAAACCTCCTCTGGCATTAGCATCAAGACAAAAGCTGTGCACTAGGAGCTTTGTGGCAGGGGTTTCCACAACTGAGCAGCTTCTGGAGGTGCAATGTGTAAGCGGCCCAGTGCTTTTGCCCATATAGTTTATGTGGAACGGGGCTCTGGGGCTTTGACTCAAACATTTTGTTCTTCACCTGCTTGTTTTTGTTAAAACAAACTTGAGGAGCGACAGGTGGCTCTGATTGAAAATCTAAAGCCACTGCATGCTCATATAGTAGCCGACTTGCAGTAAATGTTTTCTTGCTTCTCTATATTTAATAGCAACATTATTCTAAATATTGACATCATCGTGACTTTAGACTCACAAGTAAAACAGAACTCATCAATAAAATGTTTGCTAAGGTCAGAAATCCGAGAAGTCAAGTATACTTAGAGTTCTTTTTTTTTTTAGAGGGGCTGCCACTGCTAGAAATTCCAAATAATGATGACAACTTTTATAATCAGTTGTTGACCTCATGCAACACACTTTATTTATCTTAGTTTTTGATACTCATTGCATTTAAACACATAAATGAGAACACGTCATGATTTCATGAAACAGATGTGTGTTTATTTTGCATGTGTTTCAAACACACATGCCTCTGTTTGTAGCACACATGTATAGTCAACTTTTGCATGTTCAGCTCTTTATCTTTGTTTTTGTATCCCCATTGTTAGTGGGGCCCTGTATTATCGCATGCACATACAGTCAGCAATCACAAAGACGTAAACATAATACAAATATCAACTAAATTCATAGAAGAGAACACAAAAATAAAATAATAGTCAAGCTTAATATTAGACACACAAATGTGGTCACTTGGCTGCTGAGATCTACCCAAATGAGGAAAAGATGGGCCTTCAAAATGCACCTCTTTCAAATGCAGGAACTGGAATGTACCAAGTGTCACGTCATCGCAGGGGAGGCCAAGAAATGTTTACTTTAAATAGGTTGTTTATTTTACGTGACATTTGAGTTTGGTATTCAGTTGTTTTTGTTTTTTGCATTAGATTATTGATAAGTTAAACTAACTGACAAACTAGTTGCTGTTTTATTTACTTCTTATAAGATAACTTCTTTGTTGTAGTTCCCCCGTTGGGCGTCTTTGGTGTGATCAGCCAGTATTTAAGTTCCCTTTTCTTTTGTGTCTGATAGCTCAGTTATATTTTCAGTCTGGTTTTGTGTTGTAGTTACTTTACCCTCATGCCTAACCAGCTGAGTCCCTCACAGTCTGTGTTTTTACCCCTTTTGGAGTATTTTGGAGACAAATGCTGGACTTTGTTCTCCACTTCAGGTTGACATTGTTTTGTTGATTTAGATCATAAATGCTTAGAATAAATAAGCTAATAAATGATGCATTATCACAACATTTGCACAGAACAGTAGATTTAAGCTGCAATCTCTGCATGTCTTCCTTCATTGCTTCCATGAACCGCCTTAGTGGCCTTCCGCTTTTCCTCCTGCCTGTTAGCTTCATCTTCAACATTCCACCATCCCTGCTCTGTGCATGTTGAGACTACCGCCGCCTCCTTACACTCTCCTCCATCTGTTTCCTAATCTCACCATAGTTGACAATGTGGTCTGCAATCATCACAATCCATGGAAACTCCAGCCTGACATTGTCCTTTAACCTCTTCATCACAATAGCAAAGAAGAAAGGCTCAGGACCATCCCTGATGTAATCCCATGCCCAGGTTGAACCCCTCTGGTGCTGTGCAATACAGCAAATGTTGGTATAGAGCCAATAATAAGTAAATACAGGGTTATACCAATACTGATACTGACACTTTTAATATACCAAAGGCAGACAATATAGGGGAGAGCAGTGTGTCATCACTTATGAAATGACCACTAAAACACTGTGATGTTTTACTTTCCATGGCAACATACACTGAACTGAGGCTAGAAACAAAGTATCGATCCTATCAACCTAGTATCGATCTGATAGTGATATCAGCATTGGTATCGATGCTATCGATATTTCGATCGGCCCGCCCATCTCTTCCTTCTGCCACTCCTGCGCATACCTCACCACTATCTTGCTCATAACAAATGAATGTCAGGACTTTGGGATAAAGTATATCTGAATTCCACTTAAAGTAATACTTTGGCATTTTTCGCGGCCCGATTGGCTTTTGGGACCTCATGTTGCCATATTTCTTTTAATTTTTATTTTGTAAAGAAAGAAACGTAATCGTCCCTGGAGACAGTGTGTGTCGCGAAGTGAAGGCTTATCTGTATGTTTTTTTTTTCAAGGGCACAAAGCTGCGGCTCCCACTTCGTTTCTCAGCCGCTGTATTCAGCACTAAGACTCCTTTCCTCTGGAGCGGTCTCCGTCAGCGTCTCGCGGATGCGGGACTTTGTGGAGCAATCAGTGGACTCGAGTTCTCTGACGTCACCGCTGCTGAGAGAGAGCGTTCGGGGCATCAGCAGCAGGCTAGCTGGCTAACTGCGGCTAACGTCAGCTATGGTCCACCACCATTGTCTCATTTCTGAAATAAACAACTCATTGGAACCGCTCGCATAGCTCGGAGTACGCCGGGAGCATGGGGACCGCTTGGAATTTACACTCTAGCCGAAATCGCGATAGCGCACAGGAGCGAGGTGAGAGAGGCTTGCTACCTAACCGTTATCCATTGGTAAATGTGCTAGTTAGCTTGTTTACAGGACCACTGCAGTGAACACTGTGTGCTGGCGAGGGTACCCTCTAAATGGCTTATCTTATCTAACGTCAACTGAATATTCTGTGCTATCTGTGTTGTGCTTTAGCTGTGATTCCAACTAACTACACTATAGTAGGTTCTGTCTTTAAAAAAAATCAGCTAGAGAAGGTTTGGGTTTTAAATGCTCCTTTGAGAGACGTGAGCTAACATTCACATATGAGCCACATGCTCCCGTCAGAGCACAGTAAGATGACCTGTATGTTCTGTGGATTCAGCATCACGAAGTTTGCAGTGTTTTGAAAGAGGAAACTGACCTGGTCTCTAAAAGCTGTCCCCTCTTTGCAGTGAAGTGCTTGCGACACTGATGCTAGCTGTAGGCTGTAGCTGAGAGCACTCAGGATGAGTGGGGCTGGAGAGCACACAGACATCCTGTCGGTGGGAGACGTGGTCAGAGACAGATGGAAAGTGGTAAGTCCCACTTTAGAAGGAAGAAAAATCACGCTGGTTCATTTCTTCACTATAATACACTTGTTCCGACAATGAGACTTGCCTTCCTTTTCAGGCCAGGAAGATAGGTGGAGGTGGGTTTGGGGAAATCTATGAGGTTCTGGATCAGCTGAGCCAGGCCACAGTGGCATTGAAGGTTGAGTCTGCTCAGCAGCCCAAGCAAGTGCTGAAGATGGAAGTGGCTGTGCTGAAGAAGCTTCAAGGTGAGTTATACTGTGCCAAATCACTGGCAGAGTAGCTGAAGTAATTCTTGGGCAGGGTGTTTTCTGCGCTTAAATGCATTTGGCACCCATCAGAGAGTTTTTGGGCTTCCACCAAAACATAAAGAAACAAAGGAAATTCACTAGGACTGCAATTTTTGAGGCATATTTGTTTGTGGAGGTGAATTTATTCCGGGTTAGACTACATTTGTGTTCATGAAATGACAAAAAAACGGCAGGGAGATGCAGTCTTGTGTTGTCAGGTAACGCAGACTCTTTGTCTTAACTAAATGTAGACCATTCAAGATTAAGTGCAAAGTCACTCCCCACAGGCTCAGTTTGAAAAACCCTGTTTGGGGGAAAAATAGTATGTAAAATGCCTTTTCTACCATTTCTTCTTAAAAATAGAATTTCTTTAATTCAATTAAAGTTGTTATTTCATGTAAATGTGGGTCATCTAGAGCACACAACACTGCAAAAAATGTGGTGTATCAGAATCATGCTTTGTAGCTTGTTCAAACAGGAAAGTAATGGATGACTTGTGTATTATCTCTAAGGAAATGTCTAGGATTGTACCACTTCATCGATATTTGCCTGGTTGACTGCAGTTGGTTCATTGGTAAATGACATGACATTCAGAAATGGCACTGGCTTTTTTTCTGTGGTCTCCTGTCGTTTTTGCAGTCTTTATAAAGGGTGTGATACAAAGCTGAGATAATTCTTCTTTTCCCCTTGTGCAAAATAGAATATGTAACAGAAATGCAAACTATACAAAAAGAAGAAGAGCAAATTCTTGTTTTGTACATTGGCTTTTGTACATTACAATTATTATTACAAATAATCGGTGCTGGAAAATATGTATTACTGAAAGAAATGTGTATATATATTTTATATACTATATATATTTATTTGCTTTTATAAAAATATATACCGTATACAGTATAATTCTAATAAATAATAATAAAAAATAGATATCTTCGTTCAGATTTACTAAGACAGGCTGCAGGCATTAAAATGCGCAGATGATGGAAGGGTGTAAAATTCTTCGGGTGGTCTACTAACAATGCAGTAAATTCATTTTCAGCTCATTTAAGTAATGACCAGCAATCTTCCAACAGCACTGCAAATTAGCAGCTCATACATGAGGGAGCGAGTACTCTACTAACAAAAATGATACAGTGTAACACAGTTTTACACATTTTCTTTATATCATAGAAATTTAGACCAATGATAGGCAGCTGAAGGAGAATCATCTTGTTTCTGATATAATGGCTAACTCTTCTCATCTATCATAGAGGTTGAGACAGCTGTGCTCTGGATACGTCTGACAGCTCAAGTGGTGCAGAACTTTTTCTCGATCTCTGTGTGAAGCTGAAATCTGTCAGTAACAGCTGACCTGTACGACATGTAGAGGAGCAGAAAACTTTATTTGCTGTCACATCCTGACCCATACACATATTGAACTTACTGTTGATTCTTACTGTTAATGTGCTCTCTGCGTTTTTTTTCTGCCTGCCACGTGAGGCTACAGTCAGTATTGCATGGCGTAGGAGTCAGACGGGAATCCAACACATTTCAGATGCGTCCTGTTAATTGCTTCATTTTCTCTGACATTTTAATATTGCGTGTCGTAGATCTGTTACTGGGGAGCAAAATAAAAAACTACATTGGAGTCGATTTGTAATGGAGCAGAGCGCTGTATGCAGACACACTCATCTGTGTGTTGAAATATGAATTAAAAACCCGAAACACTGTAAACACATTGCTGACTGTATAAAGTAAGTTGGCTGTCTGTTATACCCAATACACGACACAACCTTGTACAGTGATGAGCCACCTCTAATTCTTTTATATTTTGGTAGGGAAATGGGTATGCTTTCACTGCAATGGCAGTGTGTTTGACATCATTGTCGTGGTAACAAATAAAGTCATTGCCAATCAAATACTTCCCAGATGATGGATCAAAACCTCTTTCCTGCTCTTCTCTATACATATTGATGATAATTGGATTAATCACTCCATAAGACCAGTTACCAGACGTGTTGATTTGGGCTGGTATTTCTTTTTAGCCTGCCTTCTTTTGTTCTCCACTTGTCCAGTTTCCTTAGATTTTTCTAAGGACACGCTTAACACCGTGCAAATGTGCCAAATTATCAGCTAACAGTTCTTTGGGAATCACCGTGTTGATGTTTATCAAACTATGTTATCTTTGATGTTTTTCCTTGAGTCAGCTAAAAACATTGGAATGAGTCATGTTTTTTGCAAAAGGCTGCTAGTATCAAAATGCCTAAAGATGCATTTTAAGAACTGGTTCTTTGCTGACTTTTCTGTTATGTGGAGACAGCTCTGGTTCATCGAGTTAGGTGCTTTTTTAATATGCAAACAAAAATAAAAATCATTCCTTTGATAATGGGCTGGTAAAAAGTCTAGATGGAAAATGAGTGGAAAAGCAACCAATGTCCAAAGATGAATTTTCAAAGAACTTCAAAAATCCTGGAGAACTATTGCTCTAAAAAATACAAGAAAGCCTGACTCATTTGAAGCAAAAAATAAAGAAATGAGTGGTGGCTCAAGACTTTTGCACAGCACTGTATATCTTGTATAGGGATCTAATCCTTTGATGGGCTTGGCTCTAAACATGTTCAGCGTGAGACTAGGTAAAGAGCTGCAAGGCACACACAGATTTGAGTCATCCACCCTTGCTAGGTGTGCGCTTGTTCTCGTAACACATTCCCTGTCATTCGAATAAATTCAGATTCGCAGAAGCAACAATCACAATCACAGACATGGTATAAAACACGCTTTTTTTTGTGTTAAATTTAGCACAATTTGCAGTAACTTTCCAGCCATAAATCGCATTAATAGCTTAAATTACTCTCTGCCAGTGTTGGTCAAGTTACTTAAAAAAAGTAATCAGTAACTAATTACTGATTACTTCCCCCCAAAAGTAATCCTGTTACTTTACTGATTAATTATTTTCAAAAGTAATTAGTTACTTAGTTACTTTTTAAAAAACACGATTTACAACCTGAATAGGTGATAAAGCAATAGATCTTACAGCCCAATTCTACTTTTTCTGCATAAGCCATCATACAAAATGTAATCAAATCTCTTTTTAAAACTTGTTTTATTAGTTTTAATCTTTATGCATCAAGCAAAAATGTAATTATATGCAACATTCTCTGACTGGAAGAAATTTGTTTAACATTTAAACCTTTTTTCTGCACATTCCAGCACATAAACTCACACTTACACTCAGTCTTTCAAATAGATGCAAGTAAAACACAGCAGAAAATAAATAAAATCAAACACTAGCGGTCCTGTTGCTCTATTTTCACCTGTAAAGCAGGAGTGGGGTAGGCAGATGTTTGCCCTGGTGCAGGTGTGCCGCAGCGGTCAGTTTCCTATTACGTGGTAGCGCACTTGGTGCTTGCTCGGAAGTTTAGGGGGGTTTTTTTTGCTGTAAAAAGAAGTTTTCTTCCCACGCACAACGGACGCTAATGTTTTTGTCACTTTTTATGGAATCAAACTCAAAGTAAGGTCAATACTTCCACGCTTTAAACGCTGCATGCTCATACTCTCTCCCGCACTTCATATATAATCCATTGTTGATCTGCACACAGCTGTTGTCACGAACGTCGCACTCGCCTACGTCACTGTCATGAGACATTCTCGCAAAAAAATCACGGTTTTAGTAACGCAGCGTGCTTACAGGAAAGTAATGGTAATCTAATTACCGTGTTTGCAATAGTAATCCCTTACTTTACTCGTTACTTGAAAAAAGTAATCGGATTACGGTAAGGCGTTACTGCCCATCTCTGTTCTCTGCCCCCCAAATTTTCTGGAGCAAAAGTAGCACTGACTCTGAACCTTATTAGTAAATCCTGATGGTAGTTTTTCAACACCAAATAGGGGTTTGAACATGAAGATGGGCAAAGCTCAAACTGTATAAATCTTTCTTTCACAGGCAAGGCCCACGTGTGTCGCTTTGTGGGCTGTGGTAGGAATGATCGCTTCAACTATGTGGTGATGGAACTCCAGGTAAGAGCCTTGCAAATCAGCAGTAGTTTATTTAATCTGTTCTACTTCTTGAATTTGACGGTGTTGACTTTCTCTCTGAAGGGAAGGAACCTTGCAGATTTGCGCAGAACGATGACCCGCGGCACCTTTTCCGTCTCCACAACTTTAAGACTTGGCAAGCAGATTTTAGAGGCCATTGAAAGCATCCATTCTGTCGGCTTCTTGCACCGTGACATTAAACCAGTAAGTCGACCGTTGGGTTAGATCTTGTTTTATTTGAATATCACAAAAAGAAACTTTTAAACTTGTTTGTTTCTGTTAAAATTGTAGTCAAACTTTGCGATGGGAAGACTAGCCAGCACCTGCAGGTGCTGCTACATGCTCGATTTTGGTTTGGCCCGTCAGTTCACCAACTCCAGCCAGGAAGTCCGTCCAGTAAGTACTCTGTGCCGATTATACTAGAGCATAGTTGGGCTTTTAATCATAAAGGTACTTATATACATAAAATAATATGCTGAGAAATGGTTTTATAGCATAGTCTGCCAGCTGTTAAATTTTTTTTTTTTTTGGAAATTGATTTTAAATAGTGCCCAAAATAAATCAAAAAGAAGTTAGAAATGCATCACCCATGTTCTGTATATAAAAGTGCCAGTATGTATGTACACACGTAGACTCCCTGTGTAATGTTGTGCAGTTTAAAATCCTAACTTGATGTTAAACAAAAAAATATTGCTCTAGAGCACCAGAGCGTGATCCAGGTGTAATCCAGGGATTACAGAGGAAGAGGTATACATTAGAGTTCACACACAACTGCTGCTTTAACTCAGCATGTCATCATGTGACATGAGCCTGGGACTCCACACTCAGAGCTAAAGTGTGTTACTTATGAGTTTTAAATGTGGTTTTAGCTTTGTGCTTGCTTTACATTTACACCCGTTTATCACTATCACTCTGCCAAATATCTCTTTTCTTTCAGCCTCGTCCCGTGGCAGGCTTCAGAGGAACTGTGCGATACGCTTCAATCAATGCTCACAAGAATAAGGTGAGCTTGCACTGTAGATGTATTGAGCACATCGATTATATGGAAGTTGGATGTAGCCCCTGAGTCTGAAAAGTGAAGTGCCTTAAACTTAGCTTCTCTTTAATGGCCAGCAGGGGGCGACTCCTGTTGTTACAAAATAGTTTGGGTTGTATAGAAGTCTATGGGAAAACAGACCTTGCCTCCTTCGCTCTGTGACCTCGTCTTATCTTCCCTAACGAGTTAATGACCCAGTGGCTGGTTTCAGATCATAATGAATAAAACATGAAGTTTGTCAGTCTAAGAGTCAGAAAAGAGGGTTGTCTGGAATATGCTCAAATCATGTCTCAGATCCAGTTTTAAGAATCCAGTAGGTGAATATGGTGAAAATTGCTCAAATTGGGGCTTCATAACAGAACTTCACTAATCATATGGTGACATCACAGTGGCAGTGAGGAAACACTATTCCTGAGTATATACGTCTAGTTTTGGGAGCATATGTGTTTGTCATAGACATGGCAGGAAAGTCAAAATCCCTGCTGGCATTAGGTCCAATTTTACCCTTTAACCCCCGTGCCCCTTTTTCTTGTGTCCAAATTTGCAGGAAATGGGTCGTCACGATGACCTGTGGTCGCTCTTCTACATGCTGGTAGAATTTATGGTTGGTCAGCTTCCCTGGAGAAAAATTAAGGACAAAGTATGTGCCTCAGTGAGTTCATTACTACATTTTAGCAATACACTGTAAGGTCATCCTCTCACTCTTTTCCCTCCTGTCTTCCCAGGAGCAAGTAGGAAATCTAAAAGAGACATACGATCATCGACTCATGCTGAAGCACCTTCCCTCAGAGTTTAGTACCTTCTTGGAGCACATCATGACCTTGGACTATTACACTAAGCCTGACTATCAGGTTGGCATTCACTCCCTTGTTTGGCTTATTTTGCATGTGCTGTTTTTTCTTCTGCAACTGTAAAATGCTGATGCATGTGTTTTCTTTTTATTCTCCGTGACAGCTCCTGATGTCTGTGTTCGAGAATGCCATGAAGAGCCACAACGTGCTGGAGAATGACCCCTATGACTGGGAGAAATGTGATTCAGAGGATATGCTGACCATCACTGCCGCAGCAACCACTGCTCAGCAGCTCACCCGCCTCACGCCAGCATACTTAGGGTACGTGTTTGAAATGCCGTAGGTCCATCGTTTAACTCACACTTCCTTCACACTCGGTTGGGTATGCGCTCAGTTATATAGCTGCAGCTTTTTTTAGACTCGAAATCTGCACAGTCAGATATCCCTGAGAAATCACTGCTCTAAATTATGTTATGGGAACGAGTTGCAAGGTGACCTTCCGGTCTCTTCCACAGCATGGCCAATGCTTCAGTGCTGCCAGGCGAGCTGCAGAGGGAGAACACTGAGGATGTCCTGCAAGGGGAGCGCCTCAGTGACGCTGACAACTGCCCCCCGATACCCACGCCGACCACCCCTGGTGCAGACGTATGGGAAGAGATGGACCGTAACAAAAACCATAAACACGCTCAGCCAATGATCAGGAAGGTCAGTGGAATGTACTTTAATGTAAAGTATGATGCTCTTAGCTCGGGATGTAATACTCATACAGTAATGCTGCTCTTTTGTGCTGTCGGGTGGATCATTTTGCAACACTACGCTGGCTGCTCATGCCCCCCAGTCATCACACATCATCACAGAGTGTTTCCCATAAATATGATTTAAGAATACATTTATTTTTCAATGAGAAAAGCTCTCTCTGACCTCTGCTCCTACATCTTCCTCTGCTAAACTTTGGTTGAAATTGCTCACTGTCTTCCTGACGAATTGGTAAAGAAGAAACAACTTGGGCTGCCTTCCCCTCTTTTTAAAGTGTCTTGCTACAGTTTCTGAAACTCCTTCTTCCTCTTTCTTTTTTTCCCCAGGTTGTGAGTGAGGATGAACACAGTCAGAACCAGGGAAACCAAAGTCCAAACACCGGCTCCATGCAGAGCTCACCTAGACGGGTGCGTTCAGAGACAATGTTTTTGGAACGGGCTGCACCGTTGCTCCGGAGGATGAGACACAGCCAGAGCTTGGCTTTTGAAAAGAGGCTCGGACCAGAACCCAAGCCCACCATTGAGCGATTCCTTGAGGCCTAGTCAGTAATTAAAAATTGCAATTAAACAAAAGCTTCAGCCTTTAAGCAGACACATTCTTACCTTAATGCTTACAATGTGTCATTTCAGCCTGGGCAAACAGCGGCCTGTCCTTTCTCACGTTGGAGAAAAGTCAATTCCTGAAAAAGGCCCTGAGCAGCAGATGTCTTCCTGCAATGAAGAGCGCTCTGGCACAGCAACCCCCGACCCAGAGGAAGCCGCAGCAAGCAGCGGCTTTGTTGCTGTAAACTTTAGTCCTGTGCCTCAAGAGGGAGACTCTCAGGAGTGGGTGATGCTGGAGCTAGAGCAAGGATCTGGAGGAAGCAAGCCAGCAGCAGAAGCATCACACGAGGGCAAGCCTGGGTCTCACATTGCTGCTGACACGGAGAACCACTCGTCCGAGCGGCAGGATGGCCAGTCCACCGGTGTGCCCAGCAGCCCTGTGCTGTCACAGATGGCCATGCCTGGCACGTGGTTACTGGGACACAGAAGGCTGCCGGGCATGCTGGGACAAATGCCTTCAGTCATTATGGGAAGGTCCCAGATGGAGCAGGTAGGAATAACAATAATCTTGTTGTACATTAACTGAGATCAACACAGGGGAGATGAATTCGACTAAACAAGTTCAACTTAAGGCTGACTTCACAAAGAGTTTCCACAGTTGCTATGCAAATGTAGATGCAATTTGAATGTTGGATGGATAATTTTAAGAATAAAATTTAACAGCGTACAACAGAAAAGAAATATCCAGTTATTACATGCAAGGTTAATATTATATCAGTTAGCTATTGTCTTTAATCTTAAATGTTATTCCCATCTAATAATCATCTAATTCCCTTCAGTCCTCCAGCTGTGCGCCACAATCACCTGTACAGGAGAGGAGTGATGCAATACCTCTAGAGGCACCATGTGCTAAATCTGAGGAAGGGAAGTTGGACTTGGCTCCTGTCCCAAGCCTTGCCAAAGGCCCCACAGCTCATCTGGCCAACGACAGAGACCCAGAGAGCGATTCTGGTCTGCCCGATCGCTCATCGGAGCCGAATCAGCAGCCTCAAGCCGATACCGTGGGCGGTGCTGTGGAGAGCACAGTCACCGTGTCCTCCTCGCCGCCTCCTGCTCTGCTCAAACGAAGGGACTCTCCCTCATCGCCAAGGTTGAGTCGAATCCCTGTCCGAGATCCCAGCAACCCCCTGGACTCTCCGAGCAGGGACTTGAACATAGAGAAGCGTAACCGCTGGAGCAGTCCCATCCCTGGCTCCCCCACCCATTCACCCTCTCCATCTCTGTCCTGTGACAACCTCCCCTCCGCCCTGCCCAGAGACAGGCTCTCTTCAGACCGAGGCTCCAGATCCGACTGTGCAGGAGAAGACCCTCTCTCGCTGTCCTTGTCATCATGCAGTAAAAGTAAAATCCCACGTCCTGTGAGTGCCACGTTTGTGCCGGAGCAACTCACTAGCAGGTTTCTGCCCCGGCCACCTCCTGGGAAACCGCCCATCCGCCCATGTGTAGACAACAGGTATGTGGTCCAAACTGGGGAAATGTGATACAATCATTGTTTCCCAGTAGTTTTTTTTCTCACCTGCCCAAGAAAGTGAAATGATCTATAATTGATGTACTACTAATAATAATCCACTCATTCCTGTTCTGAATGTTCAGCTGCTGCTAACCAGTTAACTCTAAACTCTGAACCAGTAAGCAGTAAAATGTGCAAATGTCTGATGTGATTTGTGTGTAACTTTTGAGGACTCATGAATGCCCGCTCTAATCCACACACAAGTACGAAGCAATTTGACCAAACATAAAATTAATTTACAAATGCATACGATTTTACGATGCATGCGCACGTGGAGATTTGAGACTAATTTCATGCTGCCGGCTTCGGACAGATCCATGAATGTACGCAGTAGTCAACTCCCAGTGTAAAACTGGGACATCTGGGCAATACATAACTGTATATCTAACACAGCAGAGACAAAACAAATTTATGTTGTCAACAAAAGTGACAAAAGAAATTAAACTACAGCCTTACATTAAAAAAATCAACTATATGATTCTGTTTGGGAACATTGAGTTTTAAAAAAAGTGAAAATAGGGCAAATAATAATCTTTTTTTTCTTTGACTGCACAAAAATCAAAGCATCCATCCGTCATATTAAGTCTGTTTGAAAACAAACAACAACAAAAGGATGGACACTGCCAATAGGATAAGCATACAATGAAACTGGAAGCACTGCTGAACTTTGTGTATACAGACAAACATAAACAATCATACTATTAAAATAACAGAATAATAAAAAGTAGGTTCTTTGCTATAATAAATTAGAACGATAAATAAATATGTAATAATCCTAATGATAGCAGCTAATACTAATACACAGTAATTCAAATAGCTGCTGAGAATTAGTTTTGTTTTTTGGTTTTTTTTTGCAGACGGCGGCGGTTAAGGGTGCGTGCCAGCAGCACCAGCGATGCAGACTTCCTGGCGAGCCTGACCCAGCTGATGCAGGACCGCAGCGGGATGCTCTTCAGCCCGCCTCCTTGCCCTCGCAGCTCATCTTCCTCCCTACAGCGTTCGCTCAGCTCCTCCCCGTCCCGGGAGCTCCGCGACGGCGGGGCACTGCAGGGCCGTAGCCGCTCTCCGTCTAGCTTATCTGGCTCCCCTCCTCGGCACGCTCACCCTCCGGACAGGTCTGGCGGGCTGGGTCAGTGGAGCCACGGCTCCAGAGGAAGGGGTTCGATCTACGAGGGTAAAGGCTCCGGCAAAGTGACTTGATGTGGCCGTGTTTCCACACAAATGACTGATCCGTATCGTGCAACTTGTAGCGAGAGGCTGCCTCACATCCAGTCACCCAGATAGCATGTGTAAATATGGTATTTACTCAAGGGAATGTACTGTATGTAATGTAAAGTGTATGATAAATTGTATTTATTTATTTATTCATTCATTCCTTGGATGTGTCTCTCAGAATACTTGACTTTGGTGGCTTGATACCTGCAGCAGAAACACAAATAGTGAGAAAATCTTGAGATTGCCAACTTTTACCTCTCATATCACTACACTCTCTTAACACTCCATATAGGCCTACTATGAGACCAAAAAGGTTATGTTTAATACTTGAGGGATGTAAAGAAATCTAAAATAAAGTAATGCTAATTGTAGATATGTACCATTAGGAAAATGGTATACACTAATAGAGACCATGTACTCACATTTAGAACACTACAGTAGTAAACAACACCACAAGCAGCACACAGACATCAGCATTCATGTATAGAAGCAGGGCATGCAGTCCCATATTGACCTCACTCCTGTAAAACTGCTAGATTAATTATAGTATGTAACAATGAATTGCTCATTTTGGCATATCAGAGTGTAATAGTGTGCTCTTACTTTGCTATAAAGTATTTAACATGCAGAAGGCATCAGCATATTAGAATGTACATGTTTAAGTGCACTCATACTTTAGTATTGTAATCGTGCATGAGTGTCATTGCAAATGATTTCTGGGTTGTTTTTTTGTTTTTTTTATTTGTACAATCGGCTGAAGCATCTGCATTTTTATTGAGCTGCTTCTGATCAAAATACATCCATGACATAGACCAGCAATGACTTGGACTATTCCTTCTCATGAGTTTTAAATTGTATCTTGTTGTTGTGCTTCATGCTTATCTTAAAGACAGTTTTAATATAGTTTACATTATAAGTAAGTAAACAAATGACAGCTCCCCCACAAAAGGTTTTCCACCCCTTTACGTCTCTGCTTCTTGATAATTAACAGAATTTATGCAGTTTCTGTTAGAATCAGCCAGTTATCAGATAAGGGGGAAAGAATGCACAGATGAACCTCGACTGAGCACGCTCAAGTGAAAAAGTGAGGTCAGACAACATCTAATATTTAGATAAAGGTAGATTAACTATACATCACACTGTGTGGTCTTTAAGATATGATGAGACCTGATTACCTGCATACAGTAGTTCATGATACTGTGATGATCACGTTATCAGCTTAATACAGTACTTTTCTCTTTGAGTGGAGGCTTACTTGTTGTCCTAAAAGTAGAATGGAAGACAGACTTCAGCTATCACAGTCCTCTACTTAGTTGTGCTGCAACAGGACTTCCGGTGATGCACTGAACACTACAATTCCATTGATGTGCCATGATGTGATGTTTGTCTACTCAACCCCAGTTTGTGTTTTATCGTCATCTTTCTATGTTCTTTTCTTTCCTTTTCCCTCATCTCCCCCAGTTGTTTATAGCAGAAAACCACCCCTCCCTAAGTTTGGTTCTGGTCTCTTCCTGTTAAAAGAGAGTTCTTCTTTTCCACTGTTGCCAAGTGTTTCCTCTTAGGGGATTGTGTGATTATTGGGATTTTCTCTCAAATATTGTAGGGTATTTGTTGGCTCCATATTTTAGTGGATTGCATGTTTGTTTGGTAAATGAAAGGTGGCAATATAAATTCAAGTGAACCAAAATGGAAATTTGCTGGCACCAGTGTACAACTTCAACAGTTCCATTAGTGAAAATGTCTTAACATTTAAATGCTAATTTTTTATTTTATTTTATTTTTTAGATTTAAAGTAAAATAAGTGTTCTGGATTCATAGCATCATCCAACATGCAGGAAAGTGTAAGAAAAAGCTTTATAGTATAAAATATGTTTATTTACAATATAAGGTAAGCTGACAGTTTTTATGTCATAATGAAAGGTCTTTAAAAGTTATGCATACATATATTCTGCTCTCCTCCAATTAGCATACAGTAGTTCATAAACAGCCAGGAACTGCACCAAATGTATGACATGCTTAATTATAGAAGGACAAAACTTTGAGCGGATGACAAAAATGGTTGGAACCCTAAATGAGAAGCCAGCACCACACGAAACCTAAAAACCACAGGTTTCTTTTGAGGTCTAGAAGAGCGGCGCAGACTGTCTGGGGTCGTCTGGTAAAACACTGATGGAGTCCTCCGCCTTTCCACACAGCATGCAGAGCATAGTGTACTCCTGGACAACACAGAAAAAGACCCGTAAAGTAACAGAATCCACAGTGTGAATCTCCACCGGTTTGGTGACGACAGCGCTACTTGCCTGATATTCATCGACAACAGAGAATGTGTATTCGTGCCTGGCGATGACGTGGTCACAGTTTTTACAAACATCTGGAAAGACAAACAGATGACGGCATTATTTTTAAACTTGCTTCTGGATGGGTTTTCCCACAGTCTGGAAGTAAAATAAAACGACAGCAAAAAAAAAAAAAGAAAGACAGATTTACTATAAACTACTGTGTATGACCATTTTGATTTAATAATAATAACAACACTATATCTAGGAGGAAAAGAAAGGAGGAAAGAAACTTGTTGCATCCTATTACAGTGCCACGCTCTGATTCGGTGAGCTCTTTAGAACGACCCATTCGCTCACAAATGTTTGTAAAGGCAGACTGCGAGGCTACGTGATTGATTTTACACATCTAAATTAAAATACTTAACATACTTTTGAATTCTAAATTAAGATTAAAACTAAATTAAGGACGTCATGTTTTCGGTGGGAGAAACGTTTCATCACTCATCCAAGTGACTTCTTTAGTCTCACCTGACTGCACGTTTCTTTAGAAAAAAATGCAAGTAATCTCTTTTAGCCCAAAATTCAGGCTTCAGACTGCCTGAAAACCCTCCATTTCAGGCATTTTCTTTCCCTAATCTTGGATCTGTATGTTGCCAGTGAGAGTGGATATCCATAATATGGTCACCTCAGACATCCCCAATCAGAAGAAGCTTGGCCTAAAAAGGGAGAGTCTGTTTTGTGTCATCCACTCATTTCATGCAGTAGATGAGGGCGCACCCAGGCCCAGCTTAAGATGAATGTGAATGAAATCAAAGCTACTCTAGTAGATTGCATACAGTTACAGAGCTGTACATGAGAGTAAGGAGTCGTCTTTAAAGACTTTCCACAAGCTTTTGGAATTTGGCTCTTATCCATCTACAAGAGCACTTATGTATCATCCAGAGGTTATGGGATTTTCCATGGAACCCACTACGTGGAAAGGGAAATAAAAAATTGCAAGGACAGTTTTCTATAAGATGTCAGTGCAGCCATACAGGTCCTTCTCCAAACCTAACAGACTGCCTGGGAATACATAACAGTAGGTGGGGTGTGGGCCACATACTACCGCCCCATTGAAGTGCATTTTTATCTGGTGGCACTGCTATTATCTTCAGGTTTTCTCTTCTAGTTGGAGCACTGTTGGGAGAGACTAACGGTCATATGTGACGATCTCTTCTCCATCATCGTCCTCGGTGGCCTTGTTGCTGATCATCACGAAGTCCCTGTGATGGCAGTTGGCACAGCCCAGGTAGTTCATCAAGTAGGAGCCGTTCTCCAGACAAGTGTTACCCTGTGCGGGGAATAAAGCATTGCAAACATATTTTGGCTCCTTAACGTGATTCTTAAGTATTTTATCAGAGCATCACTGTTTGTTTTGGATTGTTTACCAAACGGAAGTGAGACAAACGTCACTCATAGCTAAGTGTAGCGTTAGCTGGACGGGGTACTTTAAGTTTAGTCACTCGGTATCATCAACTTACCCGGTCCGGATACTCTTTCTGCACACAGCCGTTGCACATTTTAACCAAATAAAAATTTAACTAATTAAAATAATTATAATTATTAAAGAAGAAAAAACGCCACACATACAGTAACACCCAGCTAACAAATATGTAGAAAAACCGCCTCTTCCGCACGGGACGGCGGTCTCTGTAGCCCAACCAGAGCTGTAAAACATCCTGAACGGCGGACATTGCTCGAAATCCTTCTACTTGCCCCATCTTACCTTTTGTAGATCTACGACATCTCCTTTCCTCTCACAAGCTTCCGGTCTCCGGAACGCGATTGGTGGACTTTGACGTGACGTGATTTACGCAGGCAAACATGGCGGCATTAGAGCAGTGAATGCTTGTTGCCTTGTGAAATTTACGAGGTAAATATTATCTGCAGCTAAGATTTTGTTGCGTGGAACCCAAATAGGCGTCACTTTGATGCGATTAACTTTTCCCAGCGGCTTTGGCGAATCGTAATGTCGTTAATGCTCAAAAAAGTGTTAAAACCGTTTCAAACGAGTGGCTAGTTCTGAGTTGAAGACCACGTTGAGCTAATTTTCAATGTGTTTCAATGGCTGTGCTTCTTTTCTACTGCTCAGGTTCAATATAAATGCTGCCATCAGCAATGACATGTTGAGACACTGAACAGTTTGGGGTTCTAGTCTCACGTCATCAGAAATGGCAAACGTCCAAACGCCACACGAGAAGGTGGTCAAATCCCATGTGGAGCAGAATCCTCCACAAACCTCCCAGACGTCTAAAAGCAGCTACTGCATTTTGTGTCGCAGCTGGTATTTGAGGCATGTAAGTGGCTCTTAATTCACCGAAGCATCTGGATTCTCAGTAGAGATGAATAACCTGCAGTTTCTTTATAGATAATTTGTAATCTTGATAATATGTCTCTAACTACAGGAAGCACACGAGCATATGCACAGCATGCTGCATCACAGAGAGCTGGAGTCAGTGTTGGGCAAGTGAGTACTGTGTCTAATTTGAGAAATGTGTGTTTATCACTGCTGATGACAAACACTTTTCATTCAGTCAGACATACAGTGCAGTGCAAGAGTCTTGAACCACCTCTCTTTTCTTTATACGCTGCCTCGGAGAAGCCAAAACCTTTTGCAGTTTTTCAAGTAGCCTTGAACAATATTGAAAATGACAAAGTTTCACTGACATATAACCGTATTTTTAATTCTGACAGTATATGTTGTACCCTTTCTTGAACAGAGATTCCTTTCATGACTGTCAGGCATGCAAAGCTTCCTCCATGGGTTTAAATGAGTATGCCCAGCACATCTCGACCGTTCAGCACAAAGCCAAGTTGAAGAGCTTGATGTCCAAAAATGTGAAGCCCCTGTCTCTGTTTAAGACTCTCAGCACAGAGTCTATAACCCAGATCAAGGAGAGAAACAAGGCACTGAAAAGAGAGAAGTAAGTTTTTCACCTGTTTTTAATAAAACGATTGGAATCTCTCCATGTTATAATATGTTGTTGATGGAAACGACTGCCTTTTTTTTTTCTCCCGCCGTAGGAAGAAAGTAACAAAAAAAAAGAAAAAGAAACTGAAGCAGGTGGCTGGTCAGAGGCGTGCTCATTTGTCAAAGGGAACCACCAAAACAAAGACTGGTGCATCCAAAGTGGAAAAGCATAGACAGTCAAAACAGGTTCAGCTGGAGCAAAGGCAGAATGATGAGCACAAAGGCAGGAGCAATGGTGTCGTCCAGAACAAGGAGAACAAAGTATCCAGTAAGCAAAGACCTCCTCACAATGCAGAATCAAGCCTTCATTGTCAAAGCAGGAGACTGGCTCCTATGTCTGGAGAGCCCGAAGGTCGAAGCTGGCATAACGCTTCTGTCAACAATCAGCCCTGCCGAGTCAAACTTGTGACCTCCCAAATGGAAAGATTCGTCGAGACTCAAGGGGGTGCCACCGACCTCTGGCACCAGATGGCAGGACCTTCTGTGAGCCAGTACAACTATCGCAGCAGGAAGTATAATGGTGCAACAAACACAGTCTTCACCAGCGACCAGCTCCCTGATAATGGAGCCATCATCTTTGATCGGAGCCAAGCTGCGACTACACGGCAGGAAAGTGTACGCCGCTCAGCTCAACCTGCACCGGCCAACAGCGCAGCTCCTATACGAGAAGTTGATGTCACTGCCATGCTGAAGCAAATCAGAAGAGCGCTGGGTGTGAGGGAGCCATGCAGAGCAGACCGAGAAGCCCGGAGACAGAAGAGTGAGGCCGGCGTCCAGGTGGCTGATCCCGTGACCTCACAACAAAGCAGAACTGAGGCAGAGCAGCCAGCAGGCACCTCCGCTCTGACTGAAAAAGCTCAGGACCATGAAAAGAGCTCAGGAGGTGCAGACAGACTGCCAAACAACGGGAATAATGCATCTCAGGTGGCCACCAACGGCCTGACTTCACCTAAAAGATGTACTGAAAAGACCGCTTCATCTGAGCCGGACTCAAACAAACCTAAGGTTCGAATTGCTCACAAAGCAGGCCAAGCTCATGGGGAGAAGGAGGCTGGATGTAAATCAACTACAAACACGTTGCTTAGCTTTTCGGGGGCCAGGAGTAATCAGAACTGGACAGCGGGGCATGAGGAGGTGAAAAGGAAGGCAAAAGGCACGCAGAGGTGAGGAAATCGCCATCCAATAAGGTGTTTCGTTGTATTTGTGCTTTCCCAGTTTGGAGTTGATATTTCTTTATGCTATTTGTTGTCACTGTTTAAACTTTCAGGTTTGGAATTGAGTTGTCGAATCGTCCGACTCACCAAGGCAGCTCAGTGCGTCCGCAGGACTTTGACATGCCGCTGTCCGAAGGCTTCCACTGGGAGTCGTTTCCAGACTCTGTTTCGGTGCCACACTCGACTGCACCCCCTCCATTCCGAGACACTGCTGATACTGAGCGTGACACAGGGACACAGTCAGACTCTCAGGTTCAGGAAGCTTCAGGGCAGCCGGCTGCAGCTCAGGATCCTGGCAGCAGCCAGACAGCTGCACAAATACAGATGAAAGTGGAGCCAAACTTTGAGGATTTTAATTCAGATTTAAGGGGCAGCACTAGTGCCAGCAAGAGGAAACACACCACGGTGACGGTGATTAGTACTGCATGCTGTGACGCATTTCCGAAACATCCAGTTTGCAGATGCATTTCAGTGGTGGAATTGATATGTTTTTGCAGGTTGACGGTCATTCTGACAAGGAGCCAAGTGGGAAAAAGAAGAAAACAAAGTCAAACAAAGGTGATTCTGATGATTAGTAAGATTTTTTTTAGGTAACAAACCTTTTTATATGCAATGAAATATAAGAAACTGGAACAAACATTGTCACATTTGACCTCTGACCTCTCCGTCAAGGCCAATTGATTAAGCTTAAGGTCAAAGTGACAATCATGCTATATTTAAAACGATGTTTCTTGCTGCCATGGTTTGTATTGACATTATATTGGGAATGATATATGGGGATTCTAAATATCACGTTAACCTTCTACCTCAATCTGCTTTCAAACGTTCATAAACTGTCTTTTATCCTTAAAACTATGCTTAAATTCTGAGGCAGCTTAAGATAATGTAGCAGTTTTTTGAGGGGGGGGGTCAAACATTCGTCAGTCATTCCCACTTTTTTTTCCCTCCACTTGCAGATCAGGAACAAATGGACCAGCTGTTGGCGGTGTCACTGCGTGAGGAAGAGTTGAGCCACTCATTGCAGAATTTGGACAAGTCTCTGGTCCAGGCCCGTAATGCCCTGCAAACTGCGTATGCAGAAGTCCAGAGACTTTTGCTACTGAGACAGCAGGTAATGAAGAAATGTCCAATAAATAAATGTTTGACCTCAAAGGAGCCATTCATAAGTTTGGGTCTTTCTGCTGTTTTAGTTCACTTCTGAGGTCAACAGCCTAAGAGCCAAGCGCATTGAGATCCTGCAGGGAATGCAAGGTACGGTAGATGTACACTGGCAGTGAAAACTTGAACTCAGAATGGTTCCGTGGGCAACAAATGCCTTTCTCTCGTCTTTCTTAATCTCTTCCAGAAGGGTACTCAGGAACATCGTCATCGGCGGGAGCTGCCAGTGTTCGATCTCCCTCCATTCTTCCTTCGAGCCTGTTACCTGGCTCCTCAACAACTCAGCAATCGGCTTCCACAGCTCCAGCATTATCCATCACCCCACCTCTTCCAGCTCCGCTCGTTTTAACAGTGAAGCAAGAAATGTGCCATCGGTCCACAGTTGGACAAGCCAGCCACTTGTCCACAGCAGTGCCCAGTAAAACCGATGCTGCTCAGGTCCCTCTGAACCAACCCGTATCTTTGTTTCCCTCCCTGCTGCTCCCACAAACACACTTAGCAGCTCCCTTAACTGCTGCTGCTGCCATCTCTGCCAATCAGTCCAACGCAGAGTGCTCCACATCTGCAAATATACTTCTTTCTCTTGAATCATCTGCCAGGCAGCAGCAGCAGCAGCAAGAAACAAGAGTGGGATTACAGGACTGTGCAATGACAAAGATGGTGGCCAAAGAACCAGAGCCAGCCAGTGGTAATCCCGAAAGAGAAAAACGGCAACCTGTGGCAGATGACAAGGGGAACGAGAGCGACGATTCTGTTGAAATGATCGATCGCTCCAACATGGAGGTCATAGCCGTCGATGAATCGGACTGTGAAGACTCATTTGGAAAAGATTTAAAGGTTCCGGCGCAGCCACAGGAGCCGCTTCACTCTGTGAATGCTGAGTTCAGCTCTGCAAGCACACAAACGTCTCAACAAAGTCAGGACAACAGGTGAGGTTCACGCTTTGGATCGTTTCAGGGTTCCAATCCTGAACTTTACAGGAAAACTGATCCATTTCTCTCATCCCTTCAGTGAAATTAAGCCATCAGCTTTGGAAGGGAAAGATGCCAACACGCCTGCAGGTGAGTAATCTCTGCTGTTTGTCAGCAATGATAAAACATACTGCCTTTTTTGAGCTAAAATGTACCATGAAAATTTCAAATATGTATTATTATTTTTTTAGATTCTTAAAAAAAAGAAAGAAATAAACCTAGTCGCTGTTATTTCAGCATCCGTTGATGATGAGGAGCCATCCTTGGGAGAGTTTCTAAATCACAGCGGCCCCGTGAACAGCCTTCAAGTCCACAATGGCGTCCTGTACACGTGCTCGGGGGACAACACGGCTCGGGCCTACAGTCTAGTGGTATGTTCTTGGCACTTCAAAATTTTGTCCAGTTTTATCTCTAGTGCATTTTTTTTCAATTTGAGTCTCTGAACTGGACTTCTCAAGTATCTTTGTGGCATTGGTGCAGTTTTTAATGAAATGAGCTGACAGTTAACCACGAGCAGGGGTTAAAGTGGGATTTGGCATTGATACACGCTGGGTGTAGAATTACTAACGGTACCAGCTGAATTCAGTAAGATGTAAGCAGATATTATGTAAGATATTTGTCTAATTTCCAGTTCCTATTTGCTAAAATTTCACTTGCAGTTCCCACCTGTGAAACTGTGCAGAAACCTTGCAGACATGCTCCTCTTTAGTAGGCAGCTATAAGCTTAACTACAGCAACCTCAGCTTTACGTGTGCACCATGAATGCATCACAGGGGTGAGACAGGGTGTGTTCAAGGTGTAAATGAGCTGTGGGACGTTATTTTCTTATCACTGAAGTATCTCCAGGCCATCACCAGAAGCAACGCCGGGCTGCAGCGTGTGAACTCATATCAATATGCACTAGCCTGACTGCCAGATTTAGTTGCTCATTAGCTGAATGCCGTCTTTCCAAACCTTTCTGGTCCACTTTAGCCCTGACTATGGACAGCATAGCAGATTGTAAATGGGAATAAGAGGTTGCTGGCAGTTGATTGGAGAAATTGGTCGTAAACTTGCAGTTGTGCCATTTAATGTGGTGGTTTCAGGTCCAAGCCACACCTTTCTTTGGAAGGTAAATGTGCTCTGTTTCTGATCTGCATTGCACTTTTACAAGTTTTACTGCCACTCTGTGGTTAGTTAGCCAGTGTTTGCAGACAAGCATTTTTCATGCAAATGGATGGAAACTGAGGGCCATCTGCTAGCGACCAAATCGATCACAATGAGGTTTTTGGTACAGCACCCTCTTTGAGAGGGATTTTAATCAGACAAAAGCGACTGAATGTCACTGTTTTGTCTTTAAAGAAATGTATGTCTCTTTCCTCTATTATTAACATCTATATTTTGTCTTATGTATCCAGACCAAGGAGTGCTTAACAATATTTGACGGTCACACAAATAAAATCAACTGTCTACTGGTGTCATCCATCCCAAATATGCCGACACGCCTCTACACAGGATCCAGCGATCAAACTATCCGCTGTTACAGCATAAAGGTATATAATGTCTTGATAGGACTTAATGTGGTTGGTGTTGGACGTGTTTTTGGAAGTAATGAAGTGCTGCTGTCACAAAGTTGCCCACTGGCTGGATTTTAGTGTGAAACTCAGTCAGAATGTGTTTGTTGAAGTAAACGTGTGTTTTGTTGAGCATTTATTGATTTTGTCTTATAATCGACTGTTTTCTGCAGTCTAAGAAGTGTCTGGAGCAGCTTGCCCTTCCTGACAGAGTGCTGTATTTGCACATAGCCTGGAATATTCTGTATGCTGGGACTGCCAGCGGATCAGTTGCTAGCTATGATGTAAAGGTCAGTGAAATTGGATAATTACTGTACATGCCATAGTGTTCATTTAAAAAAAAAAATATATATATATATATATATCCCTTCTCTTCTTTCCAACAACTTTGATCTTTTTAGACTCTGAAACAGCTGGATGTGTTCGAGTGCCACGGCCCACGAGGCGTGAGCTGCCTGGGCACAGCTCAGGAGGGCGCTCGCCGGCTGCTTCTGGTCGGATCGTATGACAGCACTATCAGCGTGCGCGATGCCAAGAGCGGCTTGCTGCTGCGGTCACTGGAAGGTCACACCAAGACTGTACTTTGTATGAAGGTGGGGAAATTCTACATCCTTTAACAGTCTGTTTTGCTGAAAACGGTTATTAAAGTTTTCATAATCAACATCAAGTCTGTGTTGACATCAGAGTCAACATTCAGCATGTGGTAAAACTTGATAGTCATAAAATGACAGCAGTGAAAATGTTTTGTTTTCTGTATGTGTGGGAGGAAATGGTTGGCTGGTGTTTGGTTTATGACCTGCAGGCAGCACTTCTTGCATCTTGTTGACTTTGGTTGTTGTTGTTTTCAGGTAGTGAATGACCTGGTTTTCAGTGGTTCCAGTGACACATCTGTACATGCCCACAACATCCATGTAAGTGACTTGACTTACTTAAAAAAGATCAATGAAATTATGCTAGCGAGAATTTTCAGAGTTATTAGTGTTATTTAAAAAAAGTTGAATTCTGTTTTAATGTTTTGTTTTAGTTTTTTAGTTTGGGTGTTTTTAGTCATAAAATATTGATGTTTTATCACATGAAAGATGCAGACACCAAATCATTTCTGCTAGCATGAGTTGTTTTTTTTGTTTTTTTTTTTAAGCCTGGTTAGCAGTCAACCATAAACGGCTCATTTTTGTCCGGCAGCTGCGTAAAAACTCAAGTTTGAAAATGCAATAACTCAAGAACAAGCTGGTGAAAGATTTTGAAATTAACACAATTGGTGCATCTACTAAACATCTCAAAAGAATTTGAATCTCAGGGAGCTCGACCTCAAGATCAAGGTCAGAGGTATATTTTTTTTTAAACGTGAACAGAATAAATCGAGAAAGATGTCACTGAAGATTTTTGAACTGCTACCGTAGAGGCACTACTAAAAGTGTCTGACAACTTCTAATCCTGATAACCTTGATCTCAAGGTCAGAGGCCAACTTTTGTGAAAATCACTGAGGATTTTTGGATTTATAACATAGGTGCTTCTACTAAGAAGCTGAGGGCTATTACTGTTGGCTGCCGGTATTTTTAGTGTAACTTTAGTAATGTGTGCGAGCCTTGTGCTTTTGGTAAGTGATGTGTGTTTTTTATCGTTTAGTTTTGTTGCCATGTTTTCCTGTCTGCAGACGGGCGAGTTGGTTCGCATCTACAAGGGTCACGGTCATGCTGTCACATCAATTGTCATCTTGGGGAAAGTGATGGTAACAGCCTGTTTGGATAAACTGGTTCGAGTTTATGAGCTACAGGTATTATGACTCTATTTTCTTCCAAAGTAGAACAGAAAAGAACGCAACAAATGATTAGGTTACAATTTTTTTTCTTTTGTAAATGACTGTTGCAAATCCATTTAGACTTTAAATGCTGTGCGGCTTTGGTTGATGCTACATATTTGTCCCTGTGCATGTAACTACACAATTTGAGGAACTTTGATTTTTCTTTTTTCACCTTTTTGGGTATTTAAAAAAAAATAATTTTTTATAAAAACCTTTGTAATCTGTTTTTAGTTACAGTTATCTGTTGTCGTGTGTGTGTGTGTGTGTGTGTTTTACTTTGTGTTTAGTCTCATGACCGGCTGCAGGTATATGGCGGTCACAGTGACATGGTGATGTGCATGGCTGTACATAAAAGTGTGGTAAGTGCAATTAAAGCTGGTCCAGCTGTATTTTTTATTTTTTTTTGCTTTTTAAATATAAACTTGCTTGGCAGCGGTTCATACAGGAAAGGGATGAATAAACACTGCTGACTTGTTTCTCTGTGGTCGATTGCTCCACACGCAGATCTACACAGGCTGTTACGATGGCAGCGTTCAAGCTGTAAAGCTCAACTTGATGAAAAACTACCGCTGCTGGGTAAGAACCTGATGTTATAAACTGGAACAGTGACTCCTCCACGTTCACACAGTGCCTTTTTCTTGAAGATTTTTTGTTGTATTTGCTCTCTTTCCAGTGGCAGAATTGCTCTCTGATCTTTGGCATGCAGGATCACTTGCTACAGCACCTTACTAAAGATCACAGCAACCAAAATCTGCAGACGGTCAAGTGTCGCTGGAGAGGCTGCGACACTTTTTTTGCCACGCAGCATTCAGTCAGACAGGTAGTGAACAGTTTGTTAGCGTACCTCATTAGCTAGGCTATGTGTTTTCTTCTTGTGGTTCATTCAGAGAGACCAGTTTGTCAGCTTTGTTTGCATTTTGCCGCAGGAGCTTTCTGAACACATGCAGACTCACGTGGAGAACGACAGTAACGTGCAGCCCTGATGGGAATGGTGGTAAAGTGATGCAGCAAGCCAGGGTGGAGTCTCACACGCTCTCACGTTTTTGTTTCCAGCTTGTCATTTTGGTGGTATTCTGAGATTTCAAAGTCATCAAATTGCAAGTAAAATTCAGAAATTCTCTGAGATTAAAGTTAGAAAATTGAGAGAAATACACGACACAGATTGTGTTTCAGTGAGAATGAGCAGCGGGTGATAGCTTGAGCTGGAAAACATGAGCTTCTAAATCATCTAAATCACTCTGTTGCTTTCTCCTGTAAACACACAGTGCTAAAAATCACTAGTGTGCTACTGATGGTTATAAAATAAAGCATAATGCGATAACTCATGCATGAACCTGATCAGCATATCTATGCAGAGTTAAGCCACTTGCTTTGTTTCTTCCTCTCATAAATGTGTCAATTAATCTCAGGCGATTTGTATTTTCTCACCGCTTTGTGAGTTAATAATAATATTCTGCTTTTTTCCTCTTAAAATATTCTGCATTTTTCTCCTATATTTACCACTTTAATCCCACAAAATTGAACTTCTTTTCCTTGGACGTTTATAACTGGTATTTTCTTGAAGTGCCACTAATCCATTAGATCATTTCATACTTTGTAATTTGGATTTATTTGTTAATGAAAATTGTTTCCTGCTTTTTTTTTTTTTTTTTTTTTTTTTTTTTTTTCTTCCTGTGAAGACGTCGAGTTGTCATGAATATCATTCATTTGTATGTGAAGCTAATAAACATGCAGCAAATTGAGAAACGTGTCAGAATAACTGTGAAGTAGACTGTACGGTGAACTCCACCAGCTGATGATGTTATGGAAGCTCGTGAAAAAAAAAAGTTTGCTCTCCATAAATCAACATTTCAAGTTGTATATCTTGAAATTTCAACTTACTCAGAAGCACCTTAAAATTTTGGGGTATTTAGTAAGCCAAAATTTTGAGATGCGCAACTCAAAGTTTCAACTTTGTCTGGCGATTTTTAAAAACTTATTTATTTATATTTTTCCAGTGGCAGAATTGAGATTCCGTATGATACCCATGAGTTTTCTAGGAGACTCCTCGACTTCCCAGACAGACGGGAGAGATCAAAGATGATGCAGCAGAAGCAGAGATACTGTATTTCTTTGACACATAGCTGAACCGCCATGATTTTATTCATGTAAAGCCTCAATTCTCCTGCTTATTATTCCTTTATTTTGTTAGCTGACTTTTGGTCATTTTCACATTTCTGACTGTAACTCTTGGAAATGTTCTGTTTCCCTGTTTAACTTTGTTCTACATCACATATTTGAAACCAGGCTGTCCAAAGACTCTCCAGCAATCTTGTATAATAAAAGTCACGCCTTAATTTTAGTACAGTATGTATTTTATTTTGTTTAATACCTACTGTATGTGTACATCAATAAAATTACAACAAATAATCACAGTGTTTGCTTCCACTTTAAAATAAAAGCATTGATAGCCACATATTCTTTACGACTTAACAACAAAGGGAAATTCTGCATCTGTGCGTGTCTGTTTACATTTCACATTAACATCTGGTGTAACCTGGTTATCAGAGCTCAGAAAACCTACTTCTTATCTGTTTTAATATTTAAAAGATTACAGGAATAAACCTGACCATTAAATCTGAATCTAGAGGAAATTGGAGCAATGACGAGCTACGTCGTGGTGAAGTTTATTCCAATCTCACGTGATGAGTCACCAACTGACATGGACATGATCTATGAGTACATCGTCAGCTGAAGCCACTGTAAAGAGAATAAAAGAATTATTGTCATTTACTGTAGCACAGCAAAAGCCACATTGATGATACCATTTCTGTGTTTTGGTTTTTACTGTGTGACTCAAGTCAGCAAAAAAGATATTAGAAACACCCTTCAGGGAAATGTAGTTTTCACTCTGTACATGGTACACTTCTCGATTTCTGTAGTTCCAGGCTTTTCCCCCCTCATTTTATTCCTACTTTAAGTTTTATTCTTTACAAGGTCACAAATGACCTAAATAGGACCAGATTAAGTTATGGAACGAGGCACAGAACGGCAAAAATAAGAGTGTCTTACCTCCAGCACGTTGAGCTTGATTATTCCATCTCCATCTTTGTCAAAGGCACTGAATGCTCCTATAAGAGACAACAGATTATGGAGCTGGGTAACTTTTCAACCACTCAGAGCTTTAAAAATACATTAATTCATTCTGTAAGATAATTAGATTCAGTAAAGTAAATTTAATATCACTATATCATCATAACAATGTCTTAAATCTGTCAAATAGGCTAATAATCAGTCCTATGCAAGTGTTTTTGGCACCAGATGTGTGTGGTCTGTACTTACTGAACATGCCTTCTAGCCTCACAAAGCAGCAGATGTAACTATCAAAATCAATGTTCAGGCGTTCATCTGCATAGCGCATGGCTATGATGTCATACAGTTGTTTGTTGAGTTGAAACCCTGATATGGAGATAAAAAAATATATATTTAAATATGTAAATTATATCATTCTCACATTAAACTGGAACGCACAGGCAAGGAGTGCATTGGCAAAATATGTTAATTCTAAAAAGAAATAATAATTATTGTGCTACAAATGAAAAATCTGTTTTTTCTGCTCACCTGCATCATTAACAGCATTCCTCATGTCGAAACTACTGATAGACCAGGTTTTATCTTTGTCGTAACGTTTGAAGATGAGCTGCAGACCCAAAGTCGGACAATCAGATAAAAACATATCAAGCATGAGCAGACATCAGCTGTGGTTAAAGCTATCCTACCTGCCAGTCCTTGATCTTTTTCCACAAGTGTTTGAACTCCTGCAGATTCAGCTTTCCTGTCCCATCAGTCTGAGCACAAAAGCATCAGTCATGGAAACACCTGCTACGTACTGTTCAACCCAACTGTTTTACTTTGACTTTCCAGAATAAAGTATTTACATAAGGTGCAATGTTCTGTTCTGTTACTGGGAAACTGGGCAAACAGTAGAGTTATGTGCACGCAATCCTCTAATTGAAATCAGTTGAAAGGATACGTCCATTAAGGCGATCATACTCCGACACGTCTCGAGGCTGAAACCTTCTGACTTTATGTTATTATCTGTGGAAAAGCACAGCTCAGTGTGAATGCTGAGCACGCTGGCGGCAGCTGTAATCGCAATCTTTTCTGCGTACTCACGTTTGGAAAGCACGTTTTTTAAGATCGTTTTGAGTTCATTGGCACAGATCTGCATGTCCTGAGGGAGCGATGATTTGTTTCATATTAGCCGATGAGAGTCTTTATAGTGTTGTCCTCAAACTAACTGTGCAATACTCACATCACCAGCAATCTGTTGGTAAATAGCCCTGAACTGCTTTTCCTCGTCGGTTTCCTCAGGTTGGAGAAGTTTCCGCTGAAGGAGAGAGGAAAGAAATTATTTACAAAGACAGGTTCACAAAAAGAAACTGCGAAGACTTAGAAACGTGAAGGAAAGAAACACTGATGAACTTTGCTGTGCAGCAGTAACTAAAGATTAGAAATAAGGTTTCAAAGTTCGAATGCTTCTAACTCAAAGAGTCCAACACCTGTAGTTGTGGAAGAAGAAAGTTTTCACAGGAATCTGTGCAGTCCCATGAAAAACTAAAGCATGGCTGATTCAGTCACTTGTAGAACTGCACAATAACCTGAAGTAATCATTTTCTGTATGACTTTATGAGTCTTTACAATGTTGGGTCAGTTCATTGGGGACATTTGTGCACAGGACCTCGATTCTTTTCTTTTTCAGTCATTCTGTTGTAGATTTGTTGTTGCACGACCCAGTTTCAGCTTTCGGCAGCTGTTGACGGATGGCCTCACATTTGGATCTAGAATACTTTGGTATACACAGGAGTTTATGGTTGACTCAATGACAGCAAGGTGTCCAGGTCCTGTGGCTGCCAAACAAGCCCACATCATCACCCCTCCCTCAGTATGCTTGGCAGTTGGTATGAGGTTTTTGTGTTGATATGTTGTGTTTGGTTTTCACTAAACGTGATGTCGTGCACCTTCACTTTGGTCTCGTCTGTCTAAAGGACACTCTTCCAGAAGTCTTGTGGTTTATTCAGATTCAACTTTCTGAGCCAAAGCTCTGCTGCCATGTTTGTTTTAGAGAATAGAGGCTTCTTCCTGACAACTCTTCCAGTTCAGTTTCTCTGAGCATTACCTTGGGGTGAACTTGGTGATACATCCACTCCTGGGAAGATTGTTGCATCGTATTGACACACAACAGAATTTTTCTCATCAGTAAACAGTAAAAACCTCTGATTTAAAGAGGTGCTCCCACTTTCTGATGATCAATTAATCAAGTGCATTTGATTACAAGCACCTAAAAGCACTAACAGTATACGTCGTTTCTGAGAGGACTGCAAAGAAAACTTTTTTACACGAGTTATGGATATAAGTTTTAAAACTTAAGTTTATATAGACATATAAGCGATCAAAGTGGCACCTTTGAGGAATTCCCCCTTTCATCAATTCATGACCCAATGCATGCGTCCAAATCAACAAAGACTGGTTTCACCAGAAGATTAAAGTACTGGAACGGCCCAGCCAGAGCCCAGACCGGACTCCACTACTGAGTCTGTGTTTGGCTTTGTGGGGAAATAATTGTGGATAATCTTCTTCCTGCCAGACAACGATTTTTCCTGATGTTCGAAGCAACAAAGTTGGGTCATTTTCAAAAGGTTTTCACTTGAAGATTTCACTTTAATTTCATACAGAACGCTGTACACTCAGTCAGTCTCTATTTGGTACTACTGTGCAGTATCATGTAGTCCAATACATCTTCTCTATCATAGGATGCATGTATAGCACTCATAATAATCAGTTGCTGCTGACATTGTTGTAAAAGTGTAAATCAAATTTCATATAAATTAATAAAGTCATATTTAAAGGTAGTGTTACACTAAAATATATCGACAGAGTGTTTTGCTTTGTTCTTGTTGTTCTTGTGAGCAAGTCACAAAGTTATTTAATTACCATACTAACTGGTCTTTATAGGCATTATAAAGGGAAAGCAGGTGTATATATATATAAGGTGTAACATTAGAAAGGGGTTTTCATGGCTTTTATCAGTCTATTTAATCATTAAATGATTGGATGTGTTTATCTATGATACCAGAGGAGAGCAGCATATGGGAAAAACAAGACTGCGGACAGCTAACATTAGAGTGTCTCTACAGGAAAACAGGTGCAGCTGAGTTACTTGAGCTCTACTGGCTTCAGACTCAATTGTTTTATTCCCAGTCATGTTATCTGATCCAGTAAAGATTGCATTTTGGAGTCATCAGTCACCAGGAAAATATGACAGACATGAGCTGTTTGCCATGTGACAGAAGACTCGCCACACCAAGGACATTTACCTTTGGTTTCTTCTTCTTCTCCCCCCGAATCGTGTCGTGCTCGATTTCTTTGCTGGCCAGTGCTCTATCTGACACAAATACAATAGGCTGACATGTAGAAAAGACAAAAAGAATTTAAAAAAAGAGTCAGTTTGCAGTAATCCCACTGGTCATAAACTCTACATTTAATATTGTGTCGGCAAACGCTTCTAATAGCTGACACGTGTTGGAAAGGAGCAGTGAAGAAAGAGCTCAGCAAAAAAGCAGCCTAACAATCCAACTGCTACAGACATTCATTACCTTTTCTTTCTGTTTCTTTTCTTGCTGGTGACCAATAAGACAAGGAGAGACAAAAAGATGAAATGAGATGAAATGGAGGAGGAAACACTTGGAAGTTCAAGTCTATTAGTTGGTCTGAGTACAGAACATATGCATCAGAACAAGCTAGGGAAAGTTCAAGAGTAAAGTTAATGAATATGTAAGACACAAAGCTGGGCTTTGAAATCAAATTCTAACCGACATTGCAGTGATCTGTAGGACATGCTGATCTGAAAGGCATATTAATGCAGACTTTAAACAGGTCATATTAGTGTCATATTCAGCCAGATATATGTATGTATGAATAAGAGGGTGGGCGGGGCCCTGCCACTTTTTGTTGGAGCAGCCAATTAGGAGCGAGTGAGGTTAAGTGGAAGGGAGCTTGTTTCATACAGTGGATTAACTGAAGGGGGTGCACCTAGGATACATGAGGGTTATTTTGAACCAAATATATGCAAAGCTACTTAAGTTGAGTCCAAGAATACGGAGTTGTATGTGAGCATAGTGTTAAAGTTAAATGTGGCATCTAATGACTGTCTGCTGCACTCCATGGAAAGATGAATTTAGTATTTTCATCCTTCTTGAAGCGGGATTTTCCCCCCAAAATTCTTTATCTTTTCTACTTTTCATCTCTAGTGCTTTGGTGTAAGGAACTGAACCTGCATATTTGTATGTATGGATTAAAAACCCCGTCTTTGTGTCCTTCATCAGAGTCCTTCAGTTATATTAAAAGTCCCATAAAAAGGTAAAGAGGTGATCTCCATTTCCATTTTGTACAAAAGAAACAATTAAAGAAGATATAGTATGGTTTACACTTCCCCAAACAGTCAATACACTGTCACAGCTGAGAAAGTCCAGTATCTTCATTAACTGAGTGCAAGTATGATGAGGGAGTTGAGTGCTACAGTAAGGATGTGATGCAACCCCAACTAGCAAATTTGGCACTGTATAAATAAATAAACAAAATTGAATAGATGTTTCTGAAATACACTCACCAGCCACTTTATTAGGTACACCCATTCAACTGTTTGTTAACACAAATCAGCCAGTCATCGTGTACATTTCTTCAACAGCAGCAGAAGAACAGGAAACCGAGGCTACAGTTTGCATAAGCTCACCAAAATTGGACAACAGGAGATTGGAAAAAATTTTGGGTGGTCTGAGTCTCAATTATGGATGGTTGGGTCAGAATTTGGTGTAATCAACATGTAGGCACAGATCCATCATGCCTTGTATCAACAATTCAGCCTGCTGGTGGTGGAATAATGGTGCGGGCACCTTTTGGTCTCCTTAGTACCAAAAACATTTAACTGCCAGAGCCTACCTGAGTATTGTTGGTGACCATGTCTATTACTTTCTGACCACAGTGTATCCATCTTCTGATGGCTGTTTCCAGCACAGTAACATGCCATGTCACAAAACAGGGGCAGTTATAGCTCAGTAGGTAGAGTGGTGGCCCCATGATCGGAAGGTCGGGGGTTCGACTCCACTGAACGGTTACCCCGAGGTACCCCTGAGCAAGGTACCGTCCCTACACACTGCTCCCCAGGCGCTGCCTTATTACATTATTAAACTCAGATAATCTCAAACTCGTTTCTTGAACATGACAATAAGTTCACTGCACTCAAATAGCCTCCACGGTCCCATGATCTCAATCCAATAGAGTACCTTTGGGATGTGGTGGAACGGGAGAGTCCTATCACGTGTGCAGCTGACAAATCTGCAGAGCAAAAAGGGTACAACCTAGTACTATGAAGGTATACCTAATGAAATGACCGGTGAGTGTGTGTGATTAAAACACAGGTTTCTAAACAGGAAAGATAAACCAGCCTTTCAGTTTACAGTCCACTGCAATAAAAGCAAGAACATATTTTAACCCCACTGCTTCTAACATTACGCTGCAAACCTGCGTTTGATCTGATCCAATCGTAGTCTCTGCCTCCCTGTGGAGAAAAGCAAACATACCTCAGCAATGCTGCCTTTCTACATCTTGTAATTTTAAAAGCAATTTGGCTCTCAAGAAAAACACGATAGTAACCCTTACTCTGATGTGCTCTGCTTCTCAGAGAAGACCCTGAGGATGAACTCTCCTTCTTCGTGGGGTTTAAAGATTGTGGGGATGATGACGTACTCACCGGGAGGCAGACAGAAACGCTCCGTTACCTCCCGCAGGTTAATGTAACTCTTGCATTTTGCCTTGGAGGCTGTGTAGAGGAAGAAGTCCTTCTGCAGATGTTGATTCTGCCCACACATCTGTGAACAGGGTTGTAGAAATGGTGACTTGTTAATGATAGCAATAAGAAATATTATAATGTATTGTAACTTTTCTTTCCCCCCTTTTTATACAAGTGAAACCTCTCTTGGGGATACAAGCAAATAAAGTGAAAGATGCAAGATCATTATACCTCCTTCGGCACCTGCAGAGACACAAAAGAAGTTAAATATCAGGTTAACTTCTCAAATCCTGGACACGTGTGTACTTTCTGAAGAAAAAATGAGGTGTGATCACTACCTCGTAGATGGAAAAGCCTATGGTGAGAAATTTGGCCCCTTGATGGCGCTGCATCCTTCGACCTTTCTGCATCAGTGCCACGACAACAGTGCAGGCCACCTGCTCGTCATCCGGGTCATCGTCCTCCTCATACAGCTGCAGACGATACTGAGGGTTTGTCCAAAACGTGTCTGTAAAATACACAAAGTAAATATGCAGCACAGATTCATATAAACACGAATTATGTAAGTGAGAGTTTTTACAATATTGTCTTTTAAAAGTATGAAAGCTGATCCAAAAAGAACAAAGCCTACCTGGGAAGTTCCTACAGCCACCAGCAGAGCTTCCTCTCACCCAGCGACCCTCGTGGACCGACACTGTCCAGGTGTTTCTTTCATCCCCCTGCAGCGTGTCGGGGGTCAGGTTGCACATCTCCAGCTTGCTGAAATTCTTCTTGAAATCAGCAAAGGACATCCTGAAGTGAAACACAAAAGAAGTAAAAATAAAAAAGGTGCTTGCTGAGTAAATACAGTCACTAGGTTCATCATTCCCTCACAATGCAATGCAAACAAATGGTTCTCAAGTAGGAAAATGTTAAGTAAACAGTGGCAGAACAACTCCAAAGAGTTTTACAGATATTTGAGTACAGTTAAATACATTTAGCATTCACCTAGGTTTTATTGGCTTTTGAAATTTGACTGTAGTATTATACTGTAAAAAGTTAGAATTTGTATCTCTTTGCAGGTTCATTTTGTAGTGAACAAAACTGCTTGGTGGATGGGTTTTGCTATTTATAGGTTTTTATCAGTAGTGGGGCAACAAAGAGGCCATGCACGGTGGCAGTTGAAAAGTCATTCTATGTACACTGATATCTCAAAGTCACCATAAGGTGTTTGATGCTAAGCTGTGATTTGAGCTGAACACTAACAGTGATGGTAGCTATATTATACTGTAGTAGGAACTTCTCACAAAACTGTGGATGAAAGATTAAAAAAAAAAAAAAAGTTAAGTCATTATAGACAAAAAGGTGTGTGGGAAGGTGTTTCACTCACCAGAACTCACTTGCCTCTATGGTCTGTTTTTTCAGGTTTTCTCTGTCTGCAGCGGAAATTGTCGACCACTCCTTTGAACTGTGGAAAGATCAAATTTCCTAAATACAAACTAAGCAAATAGGAGACACTATTTTTTTAATTATGCTGGCAAGTGGTGAGACCTCCACTACCACCATGTCTTACTTAAGGGTGATATGCTGCGTTATTTAAGAGTAAAAATATACAAACTTTGCACTCCAGGGTCCTTTCCAGAGCACAAAACCCCAGGGATTGCGCAAACGAATCAGGCGAATTCTTGTGTCCTTTGAAACCTCATCACACTTGCAAAGAAGCAGGAAAAAAAAATAACCAAAAAAATGCCTTGTCCACCAGACGATGTGCATTTACATGGATGTCTCACTCTACCTCCTCCAGGCTTATGATGGAATAGGCATGACCCCTGACCAGCCCCTGCTCAGTCCGACTCTCCAATTCACTCTCTGAAGAAACCTGACAGACAAAGCATACATCATATGTTTTATTATTAGACTCCATAGTAGCTTTGACTGATTCACAGTTCAAAATAATCCTTGTTTATCCTATACTTGGTATTGTTGTGGACACTCAGTTTATTCCCTGTCCGAAATAAGTCATTTTAACTCTAAGCCATTTTAAGCCAATAACAGCAAAACAGCAGGTGGGTGGGGCTGCGTGCCTGAGAGTTACATATGACAGATATCTGCTCTCTTTGACAGAGCTGAGGGGAGGGAAAAAACTTTGTGTGAAATCTGTGCATTCTACTTGCTAACACTTAAAATGAAATGAAAGAAACATGACAAAGAGTGATGCTTTAACCTCAAACACATACATCTATGGAGCAGCCCATCAGTGAGCCTCTCTCCAGTGCATTCTTCATGATCTTGTAGAGCTCTGTGGGATCATCAGACAATTCAAAGTACTCGGTAACTCCACCTGTGAAATCCTCCATGGCTTCCAAAGTGTTCCCTCCTTTCAGTGCCTCATAAGACCCGTGCAACCTGAGAGAGAGGTCGATCATTCTGGTCAGTGTGCTGACATGTGTGTTCTCCGGGGCTGATACTTTTCACACAGCTGGCTGTCAATTCGGGAAATATGAGGACGCTCGAGGTGTGTCACAAATCAGTGTGAGAGTACACTGCAAAAGTACATACGGCTCAGTAACACAGTTCATAATTGGTTGCTAAATCGCAGTTTAAGACTGAGATTTGTTGTTCAGACTAAAACTTTTATTGAAAAAACTCAATTTGCGTTAAAAACACCTGAAACAGTTCAATGGCAGACTTTTTTTCAATAAGAAGAAACAAGAACTGTCGTTCGGTGTATGGACTGGAAATCTGAACCACGCTGAACAGCAACGCATGTCAGATGACGGTGTGCATGACTGCTTGACTGCATGGGACATTAATAGGCTCTGCTTACTTGGCATAAGCTTTTTCCAAAAGAGCGCTCCAGAACTCGTTCTTTCTGAAAGACTTTGTGAAAACCAGCTGGTTGTTGCAGGTGGGAATGCGGTCGTCCACGACGACATCAATCCACTCGCCATAACGCCAGAACTGAGTGTGGAAACGACAGAGAAAATCATTGATGACATGGCAAAGTATTTTTACCATACAAGGAAAATAGCTCGCCATCCACAACATGATTGATTTATTTATCAATTTTAAGTAAGGCGAAACAACTGATAACTTTTCATGTGACATGTGAAAAACATCTTTTAAACTTTTATCATCAGCTCAAAATGTGTTCTATGCCCTGGACTACTGCAATTCATTGTTTTCAGGAGGTCCAAAAATCTCCCTGAAAAGCTTTCAGTTAATCCAAAATGCTCCAGACTGAGTACTGACATATAACTGACATATAGGGACTATAAAGAGAGCATATTTCTCCTGTATTGGCTTCCCTTCATTGGCTCCCTTTTAAATCCAGAATTGAATTCAAAATCCTGCTCCTCACATACAAGGTCTTAAATTAACAGGCCCCAGCTTATCTTAATGACCTTTTAGCACCATATCACCCCATTAGAGCACTTTGCACTTGTTGTTCATAGAGTTTTCAGGCCCCTCTTCTATGGAGTCAGCTTCCAGTTTGTATTCGGGAGACAGACACTATCTCTATTTTAAGATTAAGCTTAAGACTTTCCAACAATTGCATATAGTTAGGGCTGGATCAGGTGACCCTGAATCCTCTCTTAGTTATGCTGCAATTGGTGTAGGCTGCTGGGGGACTCCCATGATGCATTAAGTTTTTTCTTTTCAGTCACCTTTCTCACTCACTATGTGTTAACAGACCTCTCTGCATTAAATCATACTTGTGATTAATCTCTGTCTCTCTTCCACAGCTTGTCTTTTATCCTGTTTTCCTTCTCTCACCCCAACTGGTCACGGTAGATGGCCCCGCCCCTCCCTGAGCCTGTTTCTGACCGAGGTTTCTTCCTGTTAAAAGGGAGTTTTTCCTTCCCACTGTCGCCAAAGTGCTTGCTCATAGGGCATCATATGATTGTTGGGTTTTTCTCTGTATGTGTTATTATAGGGTCTACCTTACGATATAAAGCGCCTTGAGGCGACTGTTGTTGTGATAAAATTGAATTGAACTGAATAAACATGAAGCAAAAATTCTGTCTGAAAAAAGGCATCAACATTTTTCATTTGACAGAAATATCTGTATATCCTTCATCATATCATGTTTCACATTAATAGATACTATAGTATAATTCCATGTTGAGATATTTGGACTTTTTAAAAAAGGTTTTATTGTCATCTACTCAAATGTGATTTTGAGTTACGTCTTTAAAATTTTATAACACTTTATAACACTGTGTTTATTCAAATATGTTTTTGAGGCAAACATTAAACGTTTTACCCCATTGTATTCATTTTAAAGACTGAGCTATGAGTGAACATATTCACAATCAGGTTATTAACACTAAATACACTCAACAAAACCAAACCAAGGCGCATTTTTACACTTTATCCAAGAACATAAAAATGTATTTATAAAAAATTACTCTCCCACTGACCAAACGATCATAGTAAAAAACTAATATATCGAAATCTGAAATACTTTTTGACATATGTTTTACTTGGTTTTCCTTTTACTATAAATTTGACACACATAAAATGGTTTTCTGTTAACAGCACGATGCCCAAAATGTCACATTTCAACCTGGAAGTGGAAGATGCCGGCGTAGTTTTCGGTGAAGCTCTGGTCCGGGGGAATAACTCTGTACAGCAGCTTCTCGTTCAGCGTGAGACAGGCGATGGCAGCCAGCAGCCAGCAGTCACCTGTCGACAACAGATTGATGAGCTGTGATTTCATCCAAACAAATTACTTCACAGGGTAACAGAGTTGTCACACACCAAATTGCTGCAAGTGTCAGAATTCGAACTCGAACTCAGGCTCGAGGTCAGTAATTGTTCAGCATGCTCACTTGCCCCATAACCAATATAAAATGAGATGCAGATGAAACTGACACTTACACTGCTCGACTTAATGCTTTCAGGCTCTGGTAGCTGTTTTGTTTGATGTCATCCCTTTTATAAAAATTAGTTAGAGGCAGGGCTTTTGATAGTAAACTATTTGCACTGCCAATTTAGAATCACTAATTAACCTATTAATTAAAACCATGCATGTTTTTGGACTGAGTACCCGGAAAGAATCCGCACAAACATGAGGAAAACATGCAAACTCCACACAGAAAGGCCCCAGCTGGAGCTTCTTGCTATGAGGCGACAGTGCTAACTTAACATACAGGCTTAAAAAAACCACTGTAAAGTCTTTTCAAAAGAGTGAAATGTGGGTAAAATCACTTTTTTGAAAGCGCAGACAGTTCAGATGTTACCTAATTCTCCCTGACAGATGTCTGTTCTGTTGGCTCCATCTATGATGAACTGAGGGTTTTCACAAATTTCCTGGAAGACAAAAAACGTCAGGAAGGGAATTTTTAAAAAAAAATATGTTATGAAATCTCAGTCGTTTCACATTATGAAAGTAATGATGTACTTTTTCATTTAACCAAAGGATGTTCTCCATGACATAATGCATTTGTTATGTGTCAGCAGATGACGAAAATGACTAAAAGGCAGAATAATTGTTCTTTCCGTGGAGAATCGGTATAGAATCTCAATTGTTATATTTTCTTCATCCAGGAAGTGAAACTCTTGAGATTAAAAATCTCTTTTGCAACACTTCCTGCGTCCTGACAGACAGTTACCCCGTGAGAAACCTGAGCACCAAGAGAAAACCCAGGACTTTCTTTCTTTGCGCCACTTTTCCTTTGGTATCAAACTGCATGGAAAAAGTTGGCTTTGTATATAAAACCAGAAACTTTGGTTCCAAGTTATTTGTACAGATTAAGCTCCTGATTATAATGTAACGGATACCAGACAAAGGTTCTGTACGGCTGTTTGTGTTCATACAACTTTAATATCTGCTTTCAAACATCAGATTTATGTTTATTCAGTAATTTGTATCACAAAATTATTTTTTGACATCAAATTATTTTGATCCCAGAGTTTTGTTATGTATGTTTAAATATACGATATATTTTATACATGTATAAATCTGTAATGATTTTCAAACCTGTTATTTAAAAGCTTAGGGAGAGGGTGGCAAAAGCTTGGAAAAATAAGTGGTACTAAAAAGAAACAGCTGGGGAAACATTTTGCAATTAAATAGTTTATTTGGCAACAGGTTAGTAATATGACTGGTTTAAAAATAACTTCTTAGAGGCAAAGTTTCTCCAGAGTAAAGGGCAAAGCTTCACCAATCTGCAAAGAAAACTGAATTCACGAATTGTGGCACAATTTTAGAATAATACTCCAAAATGTAAAATTGTGACAACTTGGAATATTTCATCATTTAAAGTGAATAATATCATCACAAGGTTCAGAAACTCTGGAGAACTCTGTGTATCAGAAAGGCTGAAAATCAGTATTGGATGGTCATAATCTTTGGGAACTGAGGCAGCATTGCACGATTCTGGCATGGGAATCACTTCCAAAAATCTTTGAATGTGGACACAGTTCATTCTGCAATCCGCAAATGCTTTGTGATGCAAAGAAGAAGCCATGTATGAACATGATCACATCTAGAAATCTCATTTAAAAACGACTGAAACAAACTGAAAAACTGTTCATCTCTGAATCTACGATCGTCTCTGAACTCAGCCTGTGCATCTGAAAAGGCACTATCAGTGCTGAAAGGTATATACGGGTTTTAGAGTGACATGTGCTCCTAACGTCTATTCAGAGAGAGCCTTACTTATTCCAGAAACACAATGGTAAACCACATATTGTGTCTATTAAAAAGCACAGCTTCGTAAAAGAAAAGTCCCTGTGCTGAACCTTTTCAGAATTGGGTTTGTAAATATCCGTCTCCTCAACTCTTCTCTCCTCGTGTCATTTCCTCACCTCTTTTGGGACGGATTAAGGTCTTTAGTTGAGGAGTTTCAAAGATTTGAAGCTTGTGAAATGATAAAGGGGATTTGTCCATCCTGACATGCTGCCCTGGTTTGCTTTCTGTTTTTACCAAACTTCTCATGGTTAGATTTCAGATTACCGCTTCCCCAACACTCAATTTATTTGCAATATAAAATATATAAAATATAAAAGCTTATATTTCTGTTGATGGAAAACTAAAATCTGGATTTACAACTGAAAGCAAGTGATGTAATGCCTTCTGCCAGGTCAGGTTTTGGAACCATGAGACGCCCTCTGCATTCACTTCATATTTACATGGAAGCTCCTGTTAGAGGCCCTCTGGTATAAAAGACCTCACCTCATAACTCCTGATTACAAATGTATTTGTAAAACAAGGCGTTGTTGTCCAGACTGTCTACTATAATGAATATTCACACACATATACATACATGATTTCAGCATTTGACTTAAGTATGAATTATGCTGTGGGTCATACATCTCCATTGTATAATACAGCCTGTGACTAAGGCCGTAATTCCCCTGAATTAAAATGGAAAATGTATTTTATTTGAAATTACAAAATATTTAGATTTGGTACACAGAATATAATGTAAGCAATTTTTAGTAGTGTGCAATTTCATAGTAATTTTGAAGAAAAACAAACTATTTTTCCCCATTTTACATCATAAAATATAAAAATGCAGTTTCATGTTCCTGATTTAAAGCACCCTCCACAGCTGACCCCTGTGTGGCATTCAAGTATCACTGATCTCAGCTGAGTGTCTCACGCTTCATTGGTGAAACTTGAAGCAGCAATCAGCCTTCGTGTTAGTGTTATACTGAATTTACAAAGCAGGCATTTAAGAATGAGATTAGCGAATAATGTTGGGTTGAAAATTATTTTCTTATGATTTAATGAAAATGTAAAAAATATATCATACCATCATGCTGAAAGGAATAGACAGAGCCATATGTATGCTGTTCATACAGGTCAGTGATGATGCAATACATATATGTATTTATTTATTTCTATTTAACACCTTTTATAATCTTGCACCCGGGTTTTTAAACAACTTTTTATCCTAACTTTTGATTTTCTTTTCATTTTTATCATACTTCCGTCAATTTTGTGTAATGGAATCGAATGCCTTTGTACAACACTAAAAAGCGTTGAATAGGAAAAAAAATGTAATACTTCCACTTTGTTGTGGTTTTAACTCCACTTCCTTTATCTGATATCCTATATTACACTACAGATTTCAATTTTTTTCTTCTTTTTGTTCGCTCATCCAGCCAAAGGATCGATGAGCTGATGTCATGGCGAGGCATCAACTGTCCACAAATCTGTCCGCCCACAATTGACAAGAACTAGGTGTGTCACGAAGTGTAACAGTTTAAAGCTCTTAAATCCATGACACATACCACAATGTGGTTTTTTGTGCATATTTCCAGCCTGTACATGCTATGCAGGGTAAGAAATATGGACACTGTAGCTCATAAAGCATTTATATTATGACGGAAACATTAAATATGCTAAAGCAAAAACAGCTGATTAGCAAGGCGTCCAGTTGAATCCACTGATTTATTTACTATGTAAAGATCCAGGTGGTCAGCTTACATTTGTGAGCTAATATTTGGAATAATTCAAAAAGAGCATTTTACATTCTGGCATTGATTCATAAGTTTTGTGTAACAGGCAGGACTTTTCTCATCGCTGCTTCTGCCTCTTGGTGTTAATGTCTTTCTCAGTGTGTTTGCATGTAACGCGAACATGTCTGAATACCTTTTGCCAAATGCCACTTTAACGACTGCCAATCTGACTCATTTATCGCCAAAGGCAAACGCCCTGGAAAAGTATCAAACCCTTTTGGGAGTGTGCATCATAAAAATATGAACCCCCGAGGTCAATGCTGAGTTGCTAGTTTGAATCCCAGCACCAGCTGAGTGCGACCCTCTGCGTGAGAGTCACAGCTGTCTGTGATTGTAGAAGGTGATAACCGAGCGCAATGCGTGAGCCACCATGCAACCGTCTGAACCTGACACTCCAGCCATGTGGTGTGGAGGAAGTGATAAGGTACACAGATTTAAGAGAAGCACCTATGTAAACATGTAAGAGACTCATTCGCATTATGTGCAACTTGGCCCAAACGACACGATCCCTGAAGACTGGCACTCACCGACGGACGTTTCCATTCAATCTTCATTGAAGGTTTCCTACTGTAGAAAAGTGAGGAGTCATCTGCAGGGAACAGAGGGTCTTCAAACATAACATTCTTCTCCACATATTTGTCTCGCAGCTCCAGAAAGGTCTTAAGACGCTTGGCATCTTTGACAGCTTCATTCCTGCTGAGAATTGCTGAGTAGATGGAGTTTGACCCTGCATTTGGGTACTCAGCTTTGGTATCCAGCTGGAGAGATGTCTCAGTTTCATAAAGCACTTTCACCTTTGTTTCTTCAACGAGAAGCACTTTGCCGTCTTGTTTCTCATCTCCCATCTTGTTAGTGAACTCCTTGGCCTTTCCTCGGCTCTCTCAAGTGCAAAATGGGAACTCTGTTGCACAAGAAGCTTCGAAATAGCCCCAAAAACGTTCTTGTAACCTCCCTGATTCCAGTGCTCACTTTTAGTTCCTTTATTTAATAAAAAGTGCTGTCATGGGTCATGGGCAGCCACCAGTCTTGCTCTCACACCAGCACTCACTGTTGTGTCCCTGGAGCTCATTGAACCTAATTATAGACCTTTTAAAAGAGGGGCGGGGGCTTCTCAGAGGGAAACTCTGACCCTGTCCTAACATTTCCAAGTCACAGTGAGAGGTTAAAAAGGGTGGTCCATATTCTAAAAGAGCTTAATCAATTTTTTTTAAACTTTTGACAAGAAAATCTGCAATGTGGGTCAAGATGAGACTAGAAAATAAGCTGCTACTATAGTCCTCATGCCACTTCCTAAAAAATATTAATTGAATTGTTGGTTAGTCCTTTTTATAATGTACAGCTTGATAATTACTACTTTCATACAACAGTCAAAGATACACTCACTGGCCAATTTGTTAGGTACGCCTTGCAAGTACCTGGTTGGACCCTCTTTTGCCATCAGAGCTGCATTAATTCTTCATGGCATAGATGAGACATGGTGCTGGAAACATTCCTCAGAGACTTTAGTCCATATTTACATGATAACATCACACAGTTGCAATGTGAGGAGAGATGTGAATCTCCTCTTCCACCACATCCCAAAGGTGCTATATTGCATTGAGATCTGGTGACTGTGGAGGCTATTATAGTGCAGTGAACTTATTGTCATGTTCAAGAAAACAGTTTGAGATCATTTGAGCTTTGTGACATGATGAGTTATCCTCCCGGAAGTAGCCAGGTAGATGGGAACACTGTCATCATAAAGGGGGGGACGTGGTCAGTAACAATACTAAGGTAGGCTGTGGTGTTGAAATGATGCTCAGTGGGTGCTACATTGTTTTTCCAGTCTTCTATTGTCCAATTTTGGTGAACGTGAACAAATCTGATCTGCTTCAACGTTGTATGTTTTGTGTTCTTCAATGATGTTCTTCTCTATATTTTGGATGCAGTGACTGGTTATTTGTGGTTATCTGACACCTCAAAGCGCTCTGGGAATACTCTTTCTGACCTCTGACATCAATGAGGCATTTTTACCCAAAAAACGTTGCTCACTGGATATTTTCTCTTTTCCAGACCATTCTTTGTAAACGACAGCGATTACACCAACAACCAGGCCACAATCAGAGTCACTTAAATCATTTCCCATTCTGATGCTGAGTTTGAACTTCAGCAGGTCATTGTCAGCATGGTAAATCAGTTAGTTACACAGGTGTACCTAACAAAGTGGCCAGTGAGTGTAATTAAATTTACATACATCCAGCCAATGGGCAGTGAGGAAGAATTATTCTGGAATATTTCTGTGAATTTAGAGTTCACATTTTTTGTAACTTTATCTTACCTTGAAACCACAAAATATTAAAAATGCAGCATAATACTACACAAATATCTACATATCGACAGAAAAGGCTGTTATACTATCTATAAATAAATATTTAATGCAGACTCTACAATATTTTGGATTTAATACCTTTACACAAACCTAATTATGTACAACACAAAGTCAAAAGTCAGGAGGTAAACATTTTCAATTAAAAAACAAATTAAGTGGTGTGTTCTGCTTGAATTTGGACTCAATTTAAACCCAGTTTAATTCAACATTAGTCGTGTAGACTGAAAAGACACCTAGCGGTAAAACAAACGCAATAACACTGACTTCCTTGTGAATGGTTTTATTTGGCTGACAAAGACAACCATTCACCGGCATTCACTATTCAGTTGGCCTACATGTCTGTCAGTCAATGCCCATAACAAATACAAAAAGGAAGGCCGTTAAACACTGGTTGCCAGGTCTGAGAGAAACACGCGTTCCCCCCCAGTCCTTTAATAAGATAAGATAAGAGATAAGATAGAACTTTATTAATCCCTCGGGTGGGTTCCTCTGGGAAATTCGACTTCCAAAAAAAGCACAGCAACGACCAAAGTTACAGTTACAGAACTGTTATATATACACACACACACACACACACACACACACACACACACACACACACACACACACACACACACACACATATATAAATACAGAGACAAATATAAATAAAATATAGAAAGGGGATAAATAGAATAAATAGGAATAAAAAATAAAAATACAAGTGAATTGCACATTTCAAGTATTGAGTCTATTGCACTGTTGACTATTTACAAAAAGTATTGCACAAGGTACTATTTACAAAAAGTATTGCACAAGATAACGAAGCATTATGACATTCATGCCTTCTAAATCTTCTTCTTCATTTGTGGCTCCCTTTACATGAATAAATCAAACTGATTATGTTTAACTGTCTTAAAATTATCAGGTAAAATGATGGCCTACCAAATCAAATATTGCAAATTTGACTTATTTATCATTTTGACTTTTGGATACAAATACTTAACTTCTTGCTGGATATTTTCTGACCATTCTCTGTAAACCCCAGAGGTAGCTGATTTGGAAAATCCCAGCAGATCCTGAAAACACTCACTTAAACAGTCTCTTAAATCCCCTTCTCCCCATTCTGATGCTCAATTTTAACTTGATGATAATGATAAAGACTTATTGCTAATCAGCCCAAAAGCTGTACTGTACCAAGTGTGACACAAAAAAAATTATGTTTAGGGGGAAATTCATTTTTCACACGTCCCGTTTTTGTTTTTCCTTTAGTAAATCATCACTTAAAAGACTATGTTTTCCCCTTTTTTGTGTAATTTTGTCTGCTATTAAAATCAGCTTGATTTTTTAACAGTGAAGTGGGATAAATGTACAAGAAGAAGGCAACACCGTGTAAGTTACGTGGGAACGATCTGAACTCCCGAGAAGGGGGATTCAAAGCATTGTATCTGGCAACCCACAACGGCTTTGACGTGCCCGAGCTCGTAGTGCAGTGTGCATCTGGAAGTTGTCGCCATCATATCTAGCTAAATGTTAACCTAGCTCTCAAGTCAGTTAGCCACTGTGTTCGAGGATATAACGATAATGGTACGGTTAGCCTGCCCGTGCTTCCTGTGCTGAGCTCCTGTGATGGTCGTGATGCTTTAATCAACACTTAGGACTGTGGTGCTGTGACGTTTACTCGCACTGCCAGCGGCTGTTGTCAGAGCTCACATTAGCAAGAGTCTTGAGAAGAGGTAAGGGGCGGAGGACTGCTCCGACTGACGAGGTCTAGCAAGTACAAACAGTGACAGACGTTTAATGTCAGAGTTAGTAAAGTAAAGGTTCTGGGTGTCTCGTAGACTCTTCGTTAGCTGTGTCTGCTGTCGTTGAAGTTCGCAACGTAGCTCCGCAAAGCTAGCTGCAACTCCGCCGAGAAACATTGAAGATTCGCAGCTGACAGAGCTAAACCTCCGGCCCGGATTGCTCTTCGGCGACGGGAGTCTGTTAAACTGGAGCTGGCATCGTCTCATCTCCCATCTATAACATGTATGTCCATGTGTTTGTGCTCATAGTTGTGACTTATTGTGGCCTTTCCCGTTGGAGCTAACTTCCTGTTGCAAAGTCTCCACGGTGACTCTTCACCTGCAGCTAGATTAGCCGGCTACAGCCACCACGTAGTTACATGTTGTTGCCTTGCTAGCTTTCTAATAACAGTCGTACAGCCCCAGCAGATGAGAAATGACATGTAGTGTGGCGTTTATATTCCGGTGGGTCATTTTGTGTGTCCTGCAGCGGGCTGCTGGGCCTCACAACCGGGAAGATGTCTGAGGGGGAGAGCAAGCAGGCCCCGGACACTGTCCAGGAAGTGAAGCCGGAGTCCGCGGCCGCTGCACCCACAGGTCAAGGTGTGTCATCCGTGTCTCCGCCGGTGTCCATGGTGACCCAGCCTCCTGCTACTGCTGCCACGGAGGATGAGGAAGAGGAGAGTGAGGATGAGTCAGAGATTTTGGAGGAGAGCCCCTGTGGACGCTGGCAGAAACGCAGAGAAGAGGTAGGGAGGGGGGCAGTTTTTTTTTTTTCTCCACAAACTTAACTTGGATAAACACCTGGTGCATTATTTATGTATTTATTTTTACTCCCCTAAAGGTGAATCAGCGCAATGTGCCTGGGATTGATAATGCTTACTTGGCCATGGACACAGAAGAAGGAGTCGAGGTGGTGTGGAATGAGGTCATGTTCTCGGAAAGAAAGAATTTCAAACTGCAAGAGGTGGGTGCAGAGCGAGGCCGGTGTGGTAAAATACAGCTAAAGCACAGGGTGACTGTGCATGTAACCACGATTGACCTATATGTAGTGATGGTGCAGGTCTCTGTCACCTTACTCGACAGAAGCCTGTGCATTTTTCTGCTTTCTGTACTGCTTTTTGGCAATCTCATAAACAAAACTGATATTTAAACTTGATTGATGGCCAAAACCTCTTTTGTATATGCAGGAAAAACCACAGTTATGGTCAGTTATATGATTGTTGGAACTAACAGCATACTTGGAAGCAACAAAACAGCCTAACAATGGTTTTAAGGCTTTTTTTTAATGGGATTTGTTGCTCTCTTTTCTGTAATACTGCTGCTTTTTTCCTCTTTGGTTTTAAGCTCCTTAGGCAAGTTGTTGGACTCATTGTGACCAGAACACATAGCAGAGTTCACGCTGTACCCGTGTAGTTGCAGAAACAAATCAGAAATTTGGAAGGGAGGGAGTGTGTGGACTACAAGAACAGAACAGTACAATCTGATTCAAACTTGCTGTCTAAAAAGATTTCAGTGCTGGTTGATTTGGCGACACCTGGAGTCAGTGGTGGAAACAGCAATGACAGTTTTATGCTACAGGTCACAAAATTATGGGCAGCAAATCAAATTCTTGTTTAACTAAAAAAGTCAGAAAGAATTCGGACTTTGTCCATCGTGATATGAGGAGCTATGATTGATTGATTTGGTTACCTTTCTGGAAAAGTGAAGAAGTGCAGGCCGTCTTCTTCCAGCCTACTTTGGATTCTCCTTCCTGTTGTGCCAAAAAGTGATTTATGGTAATTCCCAAAAAAGGATTGTGGCAAAACTATCTCAAACATACCTCTCATGAGTGATATTAAGTCATTTTGAGCCACAAAGAGCATTGCTATTACAAGGTAGATGCTGCAATTGTTTTTGGGTTTTTTTGGCAAAGTGACTGTTATATAAATGTCTTTTTCAAGAGACATTTGGCCGAGAGGGCAGTGGAAATTGTAACAAATATAACATCAAAGTTCTATAAAGATATTTTAAGGGCCAAAAAAGGAGTAGATTGATTATAATGTAGGTACAGCACGTTAGGATACTCACCAAACATGTCATTTCTTTATTTTATATCTAACTCCTTCATAAAATGCAGTTCAACATATTTGAAATCACATTTTAGCAGACAATCTCGCCTCTGCAATATTTGTCGCAATGATCCATCTGATTCAAAGCGTTTGTTTATGTTTTTTTAAAATACCTTGAGGAACAAGATTTTTAGATTCTCTCATTCTAATTTTGTCTCCAGGGGTGGATTTAGTCCAAGATAATTAACACTGTGGAATTTGCATATTAACCTTTTGGTTAATAGGCATACTGTCCAAACATGCTAAGAAGATTTGGATCTTAATATTGTTTAGACTCTGTTTGACTCTTTAACTTGTCTGCAGTAAAACAAGAACATATGGGATTTTTCATTTATGAGTAAAGTGTTTCATTTTTTTTCTTGTTTTTACCAAAGGAAAAAGTCAAAGCCGTGTTTGACAATTTGATCCAGCTGGAGCATTTGAACATTGTGAAGTTCCATAAGTACTGGGCAGATGTCAAAGAAAACAGAGCGAGGGTAGGAGTTTGTTTCATCGTTTTATTCTTTGATCATTTCATCAAATGATATAAACACCGGCACAATGGCCTGGATTCTTATTTGAATTCAACATTGTCTTTTGTCTGCAGGTTATTTTCATCACTGAATACATGTCCTCAGGAAGCCTCAAACAGTTTTTGAAGAAGACAAAAAAGAACCACAAGACAATGAATGAAAAGGTGGGTGGATTTTGAAATGTTGATACATTTGAGAGATCAAACACAGTTAATTAAAAATCATGTTTAAAGATATTAACTTCTCTGTTTGTTGTTCTTATCTGACAGGCCTGGAAGCGCTGGTGCACACAGATCCTCTCTGCTCTCAGGTTGGTGTTCTCTGTCACAGTATTTGTGTGGTGTGGCACTGACATGATTCACTGCTACACTAATATGAGATACATTTATTACAGCTTTATTAGGTTAGCTATGGTACAAAGGTCCTGGTTTTTATTTTTGACCACTGTTTGCTATTCTCCAGTTACCTGCACTCATGTGAACCTCCCATCATTCATGGCAACCTCACCTGTGACACCATCTTCATCCAGCACAATGGCCTCATCAAAATTGGCTCAGGTGGGTTCCACGGATCGTTTAAAGCAGTTTGGTTTGGTTTCTGTGTTGAAGATGTTCACTGTTATTTTCTTTTTTTCTTCAGTTGCTCCTGACACTATCAATAACCATGTGAAAACCTGCCGAGAAGAGCAGAAGAGCCTTCACTTTTTTGCTCCAGAATATGGAGGTGAGGTCCTCCGGGTGTATCGTTTTATGCTGCTGAGGTGTGCAGTTGTGTTTCTGTGATACTGATTAGGCTTCCGTCTGCTTTCAGCTGTTGCCAATGTTACCACAGCTGTGGATATCTATTCCTTTGGAATGTGCGCCTTAGAGGTGAGGCGATGCCTTTTTCTGCTCCTAGCTGTTAGTCACCTGCTCTGTTGTTACTGTGGTAATATGAGCGCAGTTTGCCTGAAGACCAAAAGCAGTGAATGCTCAACCTGTTATTTCTGTCTTAAAAATCCTTCTTTTGTACCATAACAGCGACTGTTGTTGACTGAAGGCTCCTGTTTATTTCATGAATCTCTCCTTTGTCCATTCACTTGCTCAGATGGCTGTGTTGGAAATCCAAAGTAACGGAGATTCGTCCTATGTGTCCCAAGAAGCCATAAACAGTGCCATTCAGTCCTTAGAGGACCCGCTGCAACGGGTGAGCGAGGAGCAAGCAAGCATCTAAAGTTCTCGTGGCTGTTTGGAAGAGAGATTTATAACCTGCGTGTGTTTCAGGAGTTTATCCAGAAGTGTCTGGAGGTCGACCCCAGTAAGCGACCCACAGCCAAGGAGCTGCTGTTTCACCAGGCCTTGTTTGAGGTGCCCTTACTGAAGCTGCTGGCTGCACACTGCATTGTCAGCCACCAGCGTGAGTCAAAGCACACACACACACACACACACACACACACACACACACACACACACACACACACACACACACACACACACACACACACACACACACACACACACACACACACACACACGGACGGACGGACGGACGGAAAATCTGATCCTTTATAAACACATACTTTCACTTTAATAATGCACTTGATTCCCTGTTCTTCAAGCTTGCTGTTTTGGCAGCATCGACTGGGCATTCTGCTCAGCAGAGCCCCAATAAAACACTAACACACCTACCAAATATCTATACTTAGACTTTATTGCAGTAACATAAGCAGTTTGAAATGATGTCCGCAGCTTTTAAAGGACAAATAGTCAATATTTTTTAAAACCATAAATAAGTGAGATGGAACAGGTTAGCAGTTACAGTCATTATGACTCTTCCATCGTATGCCAAAATACTTTGTTATGCAATCTGCAGGCACAAAGACTTGAAGACTTAAGCACAGTCACACAAATTGCCTGTAATGTTGTTCTTATTTTGGAAAACTAACTATCATTGATCGGTGTTTTTCTTTAATAGTGATCTTCTCTGTTTACCTCAGACATGATTCCTGAAAATGCTTTAGAAGAGATGACAAAGAACATGGACCCTAACCTGGTTATCGTTGAGGGCAAAGAGGGGATTCAGATGAAGTAAGTCTGAGTGTAAATGTAGGAAATGTAAATTGTGGAGATTTGATGATTTCTGTGATTTGATCATCTTTAGTTTATCATCATTGCCTTTCATTAAGTCCTACTATGTCTAAAGTTTTCTGACTGTTTAATTACTGGAGTGGAAATAATAGTCTTTCTTTTGCTCCAGGCTTTCCCAGTTTCCTGCTCTTGAGCTGGACAAATTTCTGGAAGATGTAAGGTAAGAGAACAGCTGGAAATGCAAATGCAGTTTTTAACACATTTGCAGTTGGTTATAAATTTTCTCACTTTAAAGCTTGGATCAGTTGGCAAAATCGGCTAAGGAAAGTGAAATGAGAGTTGTTTCCGCTGCACTGAAATCAAAAACAGGAAGCTGTGGTTGTGTTTGTTGTGTGTTCAGTAAAAGCTTTTTTGGATGCATTGAGCAATGTGCAACTGCCACATTTTAACTAAAGCTGTGGTGGCTTACATTTGACGTTGATTTAACAGGAATGGAATCTACCCTCTGACTGCATTTGGGGTCCCCTGTCCTCAGCAACCCCAGCAGGAGGCTGTGAAGTCACCCATAGTTCCCCCATCGGTCAAAACCCCGACCCCTGAACCCGCAGAGCTTGAGACAAGGAAGGTAAGAGCAGAAAGCACTACTCTACATAGATTTTAATACCATAAAAATAAAATGATAATGCACGGCTGTTGTCTTTATCAGCATTTTCCTTTATAAATAATAATAATAAAAACTTGAAATCATTTTAATCCCAACCTGTCAATGCATTAAACAGTTTTCCTTTTGGTCCTTGAAGGTCCTTCAGATGCAGTGTAATATTGAGCCTGTTGACGAGGGCACGAAACATCACGTAAGTCACAGCTCTGCCAACCTGCTGAGTGATGAAGTAACGACATCTGTACTACATGTGAACGTGCTTTGTTAGAACTCTGAATGGACTGCTTTCATTCTACTTTCAGCTGACCTTGCTGTTGAAACTTGAGGACAAACTGAACAGGCACTTGAGCTGTGATTTGTTACCAAGTGAGTGTCTTGTTTTGAGAATAATATTTCACCATGCTTTCATTTTTGCATGCCTTTCACAAGTGAGAAAATGGTTTTAAATGCTTTTTCAAGGGAGCACAGGTTTGCTGTAGAGGTTTAACTCAAAGCAGAGAACTTAAAGATATACTAATGATACTACGATTTAGAAACCCCCTCCCCCCAAAAAAATACTTAAATACACACTATCTCAAAGAATATTGCTACGATCTGCTGCTGATATTTGTTGCATTGCTACCCTTACATTGCACTCATAAGCAGTGCTGGGTAATGTTGCTTTTAAAAGTAACTTTATACGTCACACTATTAAAAGTCATCCGATATGTTACAGTGTTGCCCACTAAAAATAAACACCCCTTTTCAGTTAGCTTGCGCAAGTTGGTTATGTTGTCCAGTCTGTTCGGCCTGCTCTGCATTCACTTCTTAGTGTGGGCCGTGGCCCCCTTGTGGGCTTTGTAGGTAGTGCAGGTGGACTATTTTAAGCTGCACATAGGTACCTCTTAAGCGATGAAATGCTTATTTGAAAAAGTAACTAAATATCTAATTTGAGTGCTGTAACCTGTGACTTTGGCACTGATCATTTCTCAGGTGATGCAACTGTTACAAACGATAGGACAGGACAAAGTAGGCATCTAAATGCTTTGTAACCCTATCACTATTTAAATATTGTGTTTTTGTTCAGATGAGAACGTGCAGGAGCTAGCTGTGGAGCTCGTTCAGCTGGGGTTTATCAGTGAGGTGAGGTTTTATCCGTGAAGTTACCACATACTGCTATCAGAGAACAATTAGAAAGATTACTTTGAGCTCACTGCCTTTTCATTTCAGGGCGATCAGCCTCGACTCGCATCTGTTCTCGAAGAGGCCTTCTCTAAGTTTTACAGCCGGAATGGTTCGCTCAATCCGGTGACTGTTTCCTCATAGCCGAGGAGTCGCCAGGCCTTCTTTCAGCCTTCCTCATCCATTTACAGCGGGACTAGCTTTTGCTTCACCTCCGAGTTGCAGGAAAGCCTTTGCGAGGACAGAGGAGGAAGCCTTGGTCTGACTGCAGATCCCACAGCCTGTTCTTGTATCTTCTAGTGGGAAAAGCTGCCACTAAGTGGTTGTTGCTTTAGATCACTTTGTTTTCCCACCAAATACAGCCATCTGCTTCTCTATTAAGAGGAAATCCTAGTTGCAATGGAAAATACAAATGTTTTCACAGTTTGGCCTATTTCTTTCAGTTCTGAAGTAGTGAAGAAATGTTAGAGGTAAGCAAGAAAATAAAAAAGGGGGTGGTAAAAGTATTTTCCTTAAGTCAGTGTTAAAATTGTATTTTAAACATTTTTTCACTTTACACTGTTTAATAGTTGTCTGTATGGAAAAACTTTGTCTTGTGTGTGAGTGTGTGTGTGTGTGTGTGTGAGAGATGGTAATGTAGGGTTAAATCTGGTTGTCTGGTCCTTTAAACTGTGTCCTGAGCAGTGAGTGAGGAATCATCGTATCTTGTATCACTTCTGGAAGGCTGAATCGCATCAAGCGAGTATCAGTTTTACTTTACAGATCTGAAATTGTGCAACATATTCATGAAATGCAGCTGAAAAACAATCGAAAGAGCTACAGATAAAAAAATATTCAAAAGATCAAACTATTTATTTGTGTTACATCTTTTTCTCAGTGTGTATTGTACTTCAATTCCAGCACTAAGGCCGGTGGGTGTTTGAATGTATGCTTTTACTTGCCCTTTTTCTTTAAAATCACACACTTATTTATCACAACAAAAAGGTGGCACCGCTTCACTGCGGTCCAGCTACTATAAGTAGGGAATTGCAGCACTTATGAGTCGGGGTTAGGTTAATGAAAAGTTGTCTGTAGGTGACATTTTACAAACAGGGTGTTTGTTCGCTCCATGTGGGCTTCCTCTAGTGTTTTAAGCATGTGATGGATGATCATCATTGAGGTTGGTGAATGCATGTATGCTTTTCCATGCCTAAATGGAAACCGATGCATGCGGTAGACTTGCTTCTGGAGTTTGTTTAGGTTTTTTTTTTTTTTAAAGATTTACTCTGATAATGTACCATGTAGAGACTTGTGTCAGCTTAGGCCTATCAACCTTTAGCTCGAGTAGCTCTGACATAGGTTTCCTTCATGGATACCGGAGCTAAAATCTTTTGAGAAGTTCAGCTAATTGGCTCAGACCGCTCTTTATCTGTTAAGTGTCTGGGGATCTCTCTGCTAGTTTGCACATTTCTGTATCCTGTTGGGAGATGTCCTGTGGCTTGTTTCTCGTGTACACCAACCGGAAGTTAAGATTTAGAGATTGAAATTCAGTCGGTGATCCAGTCTCGGTGTCTCCATGCTGTGACAGGGCCTGTTACTGTGAGAGACGAGTGTGGCGCTGCCTGGCATGCTTGTAAACATCTTGTGCACTGTATGCTGGACACTGCTCTGTCTCTGCATTACCCTCTTTTTTCACTTCCTGAAATAAAAAAAAATTACACTGTCAGCACTTAATGATATTGTTGTGTGGCATCTTCTTTTTATCAATAACAAACAGATCAACTAATAAGCAAATAATAGAAAAATCATCATTCTTATTTGTGCTCAGACCAGAGTTAAAGTTATCTGCCTTGGTCTTTCCATGGGGACTCAACAGTGCTTCCTACCCAACCTCCTTAAAATCTGGTTTATTTGCATAATTTTGGCATATCTCATGAAGTCCTATCACACTATTCCAAGTTACAGGCCCTTGAAGTATATGATAGATGGATGGAATGTAATACTTTATAAATCGCCTTGGTTTTTTTCTGCATTTTTGAACTCTCATTACTTCTACATTCCCAGAGAACTAAAAATCAGCTCTGTTTAAAAACTCCCACTGAATCAATTTTACAACCACTCCAAGGGTCACAATCTCCAGTCCAGTAGGGTTTTTTTTTGCTTGTCTTTTTAAAAAGATTTTTATTCTGTGATCAACTTTAAGCATGTACACAACAGAGATGATTTAAATGATGATAATAATAATAATAATAATTAAAAAAAAAACCCTCACCGAAAGCTGTTTCCCCGTCCTTCCCAGGCCTTTACTGCAGCCACCTTCGGTTGCTGCTTGTTTGTGCGTCTCTGCTTGTCAGGTTTGTCTCCAGCAGTGTAGAGACGCGTTATTAAGTAACTACAGTAACTACGTTATTATTGTGGTAACGAGCACGATAACTAGTTATTATGCCAAAATCAATAACGCGTTTATCGTTACTGGGATATAGGGTCGTTATTCGTGTGTTGCGTTCGTTTTACCTCGGAAATCGGAATACGAACCTGGGAATGATGTCACACTCGAGTAAACGGCGTTCTGGTTAGTCTCGTCAGAGAAGCCGGGATTTCAATATGGCGACGCCTTCGAAAACGGTTGTTTTTCTAGCCCTCTACAAAAACAAATTACTACTAAACACATATTCAGCTCATCTGCAGTCTGGATTTACCTACATCTTCCTAGTCGGAAGGCAGAATTTCCGAGTTCAGAGCACAATCGAAAGCACCACGACTGCAGTTTCCGTGTTGGACGTAAAAAAGCGCACGTGACGCTATGACGTAGGCTAGAATCTTAGACCACTGAAGCACTTAATCTACCATCATATTTTACTTATCTACATGGCCCGACTGGAGGAAATATTATTTTGGTTAAATATTGACTATTTGTGAGGCTGAAAATACTTGTTATTTATTTTATTTCTCTTTGTGAGGCTGAAAATCCTTTTAAGTTTGCCCGTCAGTACTGAACTGACGGGCAAACTTGCACAGTTGATGCAGTTCAGCTGTTTTCAGTTAAGTTTACAAAGAATGGACAAACTGTGTGACTAACTGTGTTTATGTTGAACCATTTTTGCACTATTTTGATACTTACAGCTCGTAAATGGTCTGAGGCATAGTTTAATGTTGGCACTGCTTAAAGTATACTTTCTACCCATTTCAATGGCAAAAATAAATATACCTTTCAAAAGTTTCAACACACTGTATGTCGTGTTTTGCGATCCACTGCTGCTTCCTAGTGATACTACGTACGATGATAGTACTGCTGCATCAACCCCAAAATGATGTTTGCATTTATAGACGTTTGAAACAATAGAAATAGATTAAAAGAGAACGATAAAAAGTGACACATAAAACAAACATTGTTCATTTCTAATTTAGTTTCATTCCTTTCATCATTAACTTGCACTCACACTACTACACTGCCATTTTAGGTTCAGGCCATTGGGTGGCACAGTGCACTTGTGGCAGGATAGTGCTAACATGTAAGCAAGCTGGCATCCTTGCTGGGTATTCAGTTAGCCGAGCAACACATTAATAAGAGAATTCTGAGTAAAACCAAAGTTACTTTCCCTAGTAACTAGTTACTCTGAAAGTAACGAGTAAGTAACCGAGTTCAAAATGTCTTCAAACCCATGCCCCAAAGGCACTCTGTAACTTAGTTCAGCATGAATCTACAGATCAGAAAAGGAGATCATCTTAAATAATCTCAGTGTCTCTTGTTGATCTGTTGTGAGGCCAAAATGTTTATGAAGATGATCTTTATTAGCCATTACACTAAAGTTTTCAGAAAGCACTTCCATTTGCAGAAGAAGTCAATTTTGCTCGTTTTACCTTCAAAGTCAGAAAATGACACCATAAATGGCTCCTGAGTGAAGGAACATACACATGTCTGCACAAATTAGACTCATTTGATAACTCAAATAATTTATACAAAACGGGGTCCTGGTGTATCAGGAGTGTGATCTCCAGCCTCAGAGCATCATCGTTTGAATTAACAATTGTTCGTCCAAAAACGTTAAGAAACTGTAGCCCTTGTACAAGTACATCCAGGTACATAAAGTCACAATGTGTGCTCAAATAACGGTTGAATAAAACACATTTCATGCTGACAAACACAGTGCCGTACAAAATGACAGCAGTATAAGAAGAACAGCAAGACTAAAAAATATTTTTGATATAAAACACCCTAGAAACACGCTCTAAATAAAAAGCTACCAAAATGGCGACATCCAGTTCATGAGTGTTTTTCAGCTGCGTGGGTAATTTTTCAATTCTGTACACTGAGTAAAAAAAAAAAAATTAAGAAAGAAATGAAGCAAAAACTACAAAAACAGTACATAGCACTTCAATTTAAACACATTACTCTTTCACATTAAAATTTGTGTTTTACTTCCGAGTTTGAAAGTATATAGGCACAGTAATTTCATCCGTGAGCCATGTTTCGTCAACACCGTCCCCCTTGTCCTTCCCGGCTCTGCTTTACTTCTCGGACAAGGTCGCGGTCTCTCTTTTCCAGATGCCACTGTGGAGCCACGAGCTGCCAAACATCAAAAAAATAGCGGGCTCTCAGTCGCAGCTGAAGTGAGCTTTCTTTTAAAAAAATTATCAGGTCAGTAAGACAATAAAACATCACTTAACTATTCTCAAGAGTCTCCCGGATGGCAACCAGGAATATTCATACAAAGATGCCGCCTGTTATGCAGGAATATTCCAACTCTGAAGGGTTTCATTCCAAAGCTCTGTGTTGAACGCACATATTTTGTCTGAATTTCAGCACAATTAAGATACTCCTAAATCTCTATTTACAGGCACACACAAGAACATCTTGGTGCATACTTGTTTTAAACATTTGGGGTATATTAAATAGTCACATTTACACTTTGATAGAATGGTACGAGGATCGGCCACAACATTAAAACCAGACAGGTGAAGTGAACAACATTGATCATCTTGTTATAATTTTCAGCAGGAAGATTTTAAATTTACTTTGAAACCCACCCACTCATCTGTTTTCGGGTCCGGGTCAGAGCTTCTAGCAATTCCAGGAAGCTCTGACCCGCTACATGGTAATGGCGTTTCCCGATGGCCGCGTTCTCCCACAAAAAGTGCTCATAAGCATATGAAGAAGCGCAGAAAACAACCAACGGTACTCAGTTTGGGACAACAGACACCTGAAGAGACCATAGAAGAGTAGTCCCTCCTCTTAAAGGGTCTCAATCCGAACTCTCAATCCAAATCGAGCCCAACTCAAAACCTACAGAAAACATGCAGCAATCCGAGGACCTGCAGCAGGGCAGATCCGTGAAGGTTTTCATGGCTCAAGAGGGTCGTGCACATTATTCAGCTGGTGGTTTTAATGATGTAGCTGACCAGGTTATATAAATGTGTGCATATATACCAAATTTATTATTCAAAATTTTTTTCTCCAATAGAGACATTTAGAGAAACAAGTTCATTATCATAACCACTGAGGCTTTGACAAAAGTCTGTATACGAATTTCTCATCTTTCTATAATCATGTTTAGACATGAATGTAAATAATGTTCACAACTCCAATATTTGCCCAAAATCCGTTAAAGATTTAAGTCTAAAATATGGCCTCTTTTTCAAAGAAAAGCCGAGACGATGAAAAAAGCGTGATGGCTGATTTCCAGTTTCAGAGTCACGTGGTTTGACTGTCACGACTGACTGAGACACCGGAACAGAAGTCAGCCACTGTTTTCTTAATTTTATGATCAGTACCTGTACTGCTGGACCTCAGTGATCATTTTGTTCTAATAAATACTGACAAATAGGGCTTAAAAAAGATATTACTTTGAATCTTCTTGTCAGTATTGCAGCAGATCAAGAAAACTCTGAATTCTTACACATCTGTAAGTTTAACACATGAACGGACTTAAATAATGTTGTTCGGTTAGTTTTACTTTCATGCCAGGAGTTAAACTGTAAAGAGCGGTTTAATTAAATATTTTACAGCTGCAGCAGAGAACCTGTCAGTGCCATCTTCCTCTGGGCATGTCCACATCGGGCACCAGGTCTTCATTCAGATAAATCTACTTGGTTTGTATCTCTGCTGACACCTGTATTTGTATTTAATCGGGATAAGTAAACCTTTTTTGTTTTCCTTCAAAAAAATGACCAGCTCTGCATATTAGATACCTCATTTTGGAGTGAAACTCTTCGACCTGTGATGTGGCAGAAAACAGGAAATATACAGAATAATATCAAGTTAGCACCATCAGTGCAGCAAAAGGCATTCGACTCGTGGAGGCTTGGCCTGGTTCCACTCATGGCTGGAAGTAGAGGACTTCGCGGTGTTGTTTAGCTCTGTGATAAACTCGTCCGGATCTGACGAGTTCTGATGAGGTGTGAAAGCTCTGGGACGTCCCCTATTTCTTCAAACACTGGTACATCAATGCCCGTGGATTCAACACGTAGCGCTCGGAGTTGAGCAACTTGGTGAGATTCTGTGGCACGTGGGGCCGGGGCGCCATGTAGGACATGCCGGGGCTCACCGCCATCACCTCGGCAATCTTCTTCTTCATCTCACTTATCTCCCTGTCCTGCTTCATCACCTTATCTGTCAGAGGAAGGTGTAGATGTAAGGAGATAGATACTGAATGAGCTGCAACGCATAGGATTTCTGTTATTTCTGCACTCGAATGTAAGCTGAGCAAGATTTTCTCTGTCCGTGCAAAATCCCCTTAATCTTAACCTTAAACTCAAATCGAGGTAATAAGCTAGATGGATTATTCAAAGAAGACTTTATCTGAGCAGAAGTAGTCTAAACTCATCGCTAAGATTCGTGGTATCAAGGGTGTTATCTACATTTGGCTGAAATTCCCCACAAGGAGGAGAAGTGGTCGTGTGAGGTCTGACAACTGAAATGTTAAAACACCCTCTATTAAACCACAAAATCATTGGGTTTAATTTAATGGATTTTTGGTCGAATGCCTGAAATCAGATCTGCAGTTTAGCACAGCTCTGACATTTCTCCAGCCCTGAGACTGGCAGTAGGATTACAGTAGCCTGTCACCTCTAGAGGCTAGGGTTATGTCTCCACCTGCTCTCAAACTGGGAACATTTCACATGTTAAGTGAATGTGTTAACCACTACACCACAGAGCCACTTTCATAGTCTCTCACTAACCATTAAAAGCATTTGCCAAAGACAATACAAAGGAAAAAATTAAGCTAGTGCAAAACTTTTTCTTTCTAATGGCCAGGAGGGGAATGCACGGTGAACAGCTCTCAGCAGCCTCGCTCTGTCACCTCAGCACACACTTTCTGATGTATATGCAGTCTCAACTGATAGTTTCAGGTCGTACTGATGAAACAAGAAGTTCACTTTGTAAATAAAGGTCCATGTTAGAGTCAGACAGCAGCATCATCCATGGTACGCTCAGAGGCTTGACCATCTGGTACCCTCAGTTTTTCAGGCAGATCAACCTTGAGGTTAAGGTAACAGGGATTTGAACACCTACTGTATCTTGGACGTCTATGCTGACAACAATACCCCATCAGCCTTTTACGACTGATGGGTAAAAAGCTGAAATGCCAAAACTGCTTCAAATCGGGACTTCATTAACCAATCGGTAACATCATGGCTGCATCCATCTTTTATACTTTCTATGCTACTGACAAGTGGCTTAAAGGAAGATTACAGAAGTTCTTGGGGATAATACGCCTCATCGTATTATCCTAATCATACGCAGTGGCACTGATGAAGCCATGTAAGCATGGTCTAGTAGTTTGTATATTACTTAACATTAGCTTTTTACTACTGCCAATTGGATTCAAGCTTCCAAAATACAACATATAAACAAAAGTACTGGAGCAACTACACACTACACCTACAGGAACTGCTCAGCAATGGAAACCCATGCTATGAAGCTCCCACTATCACTAAGCTCTTTAGAACAGCTCATTCTTTCTTTTACAATTGCTTGTAAAGGCAATGTCACTGAACAAAAACTGAACTCAAAGATTATGAGGTGTGGCCCAATACTATTGTCTATGTAATTTATCATAACTGGCATCAATTTGTGAAGAATTTGTTTCCAAATATGTTTTTCTGTATTTAGTGATAACCCAAAAGTAATCAATTTGGCTTCTTTTTTTTTTTTTTTGAGGGAACCACGACAATGCTAAAAGAAAAACATTAAATAAACAATTTTTAAAAATCCCAGCAGTCACACGGTGGTGCTATTCAATCCGACTCACAATTTGCCCCACATATCATAGTTTACTTTTCCTTGACAGTAATTTCTAATCTAATGGCAGTTTGCAGATCAAACTGAAGAAGGGGAAAAAACACAGTGATGTAAATCAGGGATGTCAAACTGATTTTACAGTCCGTTTAAAGCATATCATATTTGATACATGCGTTTTTGAGACTTTTACATCATCAGTATGATTTTTAACTAATTAATATATAACATTTTTCCCCAGAGGGTTGACTAAACACTTCATTTTCAAACAAATTGAATTTTCTGGCATTTATGTCATGGTTCAGGATTTAACGGATTAAGTGTGAATAATTTTAACTAGACACCGAATCCCTCAGAGATCTTAATATAAGAAAAACGGTAGATCTTCTACATGATAAAGAAATTGCTGAAAGTCATCTGACGACTCTTTGAGCATAAACTGTAAGAAATAAATGTATAAAATTACAGAAGAAATTCTGGTTAGTCACTGTCCAGACTGTCCTGTAATTATAAAATAGGTTTTGCTAAGTCACAGAAAATATATTTTCTTTTGGTTTTACATTAATGTGGACCCCTTTCTGTCATTTAATAGTTTATCTATCACTTAAGTACTTTGGTGTCGTATGAATGCCAGTGGGGGAGGTCTTTATCTATATGAAAAACCTGTAAAACCTCTGAAAATACAATAAAAGTCCCAAATTTATGTCATAGTATCCTTCACATTTTCCAAAGCTGTCAGGTGGGTTTGACACCCCTGATCTAAATTAATATCAGAAATAAGTATATCAACCTTGGGCGATTTCTAGCTGTCTGCGGGCATCTCCCAGCGCAGAGAAGAGGTCCAGTTTGATGCGAGTCTCAGCGCTCAGGTTGTACTCCAGATGTTGAGCCTTTTCCTGCATGGCTGACAAAGTGGACAGCAGCATATCTGTCTCTTTTTCCACACAGCGGTACTTTCCCAAAGCCTGAGTCCAGAGAACACATTAGCGGTAAGAATAAGTGCAAAACATCAAAATGCCAGTAGTAATTCCTGCAGCGACCACCTGTGGGAGTTGGTGCTTTGGTTTCCTGAGTATCTTTTTCTTTTTTTTGTATTTCAGACAGGCACAGTTTACGCTCAGAAAACCAATGCACCACACACATAATTACTTCCAAACAGTGATGACGGCCAGCCAGCCATTCAAAAAACATAAAATCTGCAGCACATTATCATTAAGATATTTTGAAAGATGACTCTTTCTAGGTTAACAATTTGCCTTTTGTGAAAGGTGATAAAAAAGTGTAATGTTTTTATGAAAGACCTGGCTTCTAGTACAGCATGCTCCATGGAAAGTATGCCACTAAAATGACATCAAATACCACACAGAACCACAATTTACACACCTAATGTCACACAAAAACACCCATACAGTAATGCTGCATACTGATGTGATGACAGAGTGCATTATGGTGACTGCAGGCCAAAATAAAATGGATTACAAAAAAAATGCTCAAGTTCCTCAATGAAAACCATTCTGTTTTCTTAGGGAGTTAAACACACAAAAATCAGAAACAGCAAATCAAACGGCAAAAGAAGGACTTCATGACCAAACTGAGGACAACCGAGCACTGGATCACTTGAGACTCACAGACACTTAAATGCACAAGTTCATTCCCAAATAGAGTAAAAAGATACCTCAACATCACTCTCTAGATCTACCACACGACTGTCTTTCACTTGATACTCCAGTTGTAGTTGTTTGTACTCTGTCTCTAGCTCTTTAACCTTTTTCCTTAACATTTGGGTTTCACAGTGTTCCTGCCTGGTGTGGGAAACGGAGAAAATGAGAGCGTTTGAGCAGTGACAGAGAGGCTTTGGCGGGAACTGAAGACCAGTTTCCACAGAAAGAAACAGAACATTTGATTTGCATTATAAACACTGCTGTTTTCTCTTTCAATTATTTTGAACACACACACGAGAGATTTCTTTAAAAGAAGTAACTGCTTATGGTAAATTAAAGAATCATCTGTTTTCTTGCAGAGAATTAGAGGAAAAGATCAATGTCACTCTTGGTTAGCTTAGAGCTAAGACAGGAACGCGGGAAAAGCAGCTAGCTCGGCTTTGTTCGAAGATAGCATACGCTCTTTGGCCACTCAAGTACGCCTGTTCAACAGCTCATTAGCGCAAATATCTCATCAGCCAATCACATGGAAGCAACTCAGTTCATTCAAGCTGGCAGATACATTCAAAGAGATCAGAATGAAGAATAAAAGCAATAAAAGTCACTTTGTTTATAGCACAGCGAATGGTGCCTGTATTTCAGAAAGTGATGATCTACTGGAATTTTCCCACACAACCATCTCTAGGGTTTACAGAGAATATCAAGAAGAGAAAATATCCAGTCAGTGGCACTTGTTTTTTAAAACGTGTCAACCCTGTATTGGACTATTTCTTGGCTAACCTTTAGCGAAAGAATGCCAAATTAAACGGTAAAGTGTCGGTTAGCATGGTTTTGGTCCCACAGGTTTCAAGACTGGTAAATGTATTCCCAACCAGTTGGTGAGTGGTTGTAAAGCTGTTCACAAAGGATGCTGCACTGAAAACCTCTTTCAATTGCTTTGATTACTAGCAGGTTGCCATGGTCGCCCCTAGTTTACATGGAAGTCGCTGACTTGCCTGCAAATGCTGGATAACTATTTACTGTGCTGTAGTGGAACTTCAAAAACTGCGACATAACCCAGAAATGGAGTTCAGTGACTTTCTAAGAAAATGTTGTAACAACATATGTTGACCCAACATGTATTTATGTTTCTAGGGAGGTTACACCATAGGCTGCAGTATAAGATTTCAGTGGAGGTTGCAGTTACGACATACCTATGGCACAGACGTCCTGCTGAATCATAATTCTTGCTGTAAGGATGACCGTGGCAATCTGTGAGCAACCAAAGCAGCTGCAAGGTAGTTTTCTTTGTAGCACTCTCTTTGCAACCGATTTCACTGACCGACTCCCAGCAACTTCATGCTGAGCAGTTAAGGAATACACATTTTTACTTAGCAAGTGCTGGTTGCCAGAGGGCCACCGGCTGGTCTCTGGGCCTGCGTGACTGAGGCTTAAGGTCTAAGTGATGACTGGCAGCCTTCTTAACCTCTGAACAACGCAAGGCTAACTGGCTAAGGAAGGCTACTCAAAATAATGTTAATCTCCTCATCTAACTCTCAACAAGAAAGCAAGTAAACATCATTTAAACCAAATGTTTGGCCGCATGCTTACAGCAACATTTAACTCAGAGCATGTTTCAGGAAATATAAGAGGGAATTTAAAAGTGTGGGTTACCTGTTTGTTAGACTCCGTGCTGTGCTCGCCGCCTCCTCCAGTTTTTGAGCCTGAAGCTCAGCCAACTGCTTCTCAGCAGAGAGTCTGGCCTCTGCCTCTGCTCTGGTCTTCTTCTCCAGCATCACACAAGTCTGCTTGTCCCTCTGCTTGTTTTTAGTTAGGCACAGAATCCTGAAGGGATGACATTAAAGTGGTTTTAAATAAGTTGCAGAAAAAGAGCAGCAATATGTGGGTTACTGCCACATGCAAATGGACTCGTTTGAGATCAGCGTCAAGCATACTTCAAAAACAGACATAAATGTTAAACAGGTTTCTTATCATCCTTGTAGTTGTTGTAGTCACTGGAGAGCACCTTCCTTTAAAAAAACTGGAGCATGGCTTATCAAAGCTGGTGGTGCTGATCAAAACTGCATAACATGCTCTTCTCAAATGCGATTTTATAGCCTTTGGCTGCTGGACGTGGCTTTGATGTGGTAAATGTGTTAGGAGTACCTCTGTAGTGGGATAAAATAACTAACTGAGCCTCCCTCCCCCCATTTTTTTTTTAGCTCTAAATGTGCTTAGAGTGATAATCTGAGTCACATATTGGAGGAAAAGGAGGAGTGGAAACATAATTTGCATAAAAAAAACATAAAAAAGTAGATACTGTGGCAACGTACAGGTAATAAAAATGGTTTGTGTGACAAAGCAGGTCTGCAGCAGTGCAGCTGATCAGCAAAGTCAGTGATCTCATCATATTCTCTTTTATATAGTGATATACTATACTTCATTCATACAGCACATTCACCTGATCTGATATTGTAGCTTTACACACAAACCTTTTCTTTTTCTTGTGCAGGTTTTTAATTCTACAGTGACAGTTAAGTTCAAATCTTTTGCTTTGTTTCATGGACAGAAGAAACAATTTCATTGTCACTTTAGGTTTGGATAAGATGGGATAAACATTTTTTCATATTTACTGACAGTAGCTACAGTATTTTAAGTACTATAAAATCCGGTTTTGTGTGATAACAACTGGACACTCACTTGCTCTGGAGAAGCATGTTGGACTGTCTGAGCAGGGAAACCTCTGGTCTAAGGCTCCTCTCGCTGTTGGTCAGGTTGCAGATGTGACTTCGAAGCTCCTGTTCGGTCTGCCTGCTCGACTGCAGCTCACTCTTCAGCCTCCTCAGCTCCTGCTCCAGCCTTCAAGATAAAAAACAACATTTTAGCACTGCTGTAAGCATCACCCGAGTCAAGCTTAGCTAAATACTTACTTGCTTGTCTGTTCAGTGTGGTAACTCTGAGCTGCTGTGGCACTCTTTTCTGCTGCATCCCTGTTGGGGCTGACTGTTTTGGAGCTAGACCTGTGTTTCTTCTCAGTCCTTCCCGCAGGAGGTGAAGGAGTATTTGAGCTGCTTCTTCTGACTTTTGGTGAGGAGTTCTTAGCTGCTCGCGTTGCTTTGCTGCCGTGCTCCTCTTGAGGTAGATTTTCTGGAGTTGTTGATGATTCCGGTCCTCCTGTGCTGCTGTGCAGCAGATCTTTGGACTCACCCACACTGGGTTTGGATGATGACGACGATGACGATGGTGGCCGGCGGTTTGGTTCGGCTGACCTCACCTCCTGTGACCCTTTCTCTGTTGCTCTCTCCTCACTGCGGATCTGGAGGCAGTCCACAGTGTGTGCCTCATCTTGGGCCAGCACAGCACCGTTCTGACACTGATACTGACTCGACTCAGGCTTGACTTTCCATTTGGAGGCTGTAAAATCAAAACAGGTCAGTTTTAGGAGTCTACTATGGAGCTCAGAAACATCTAGGATGAGTAAACATTTATGGCTATCCTCACTTTGGTATGAACTAACATTTAAAACTTTAAACAGGGCCAGCATCAGTCACTAGAATTACTTATTAATCACAATGAATTCTCACTGACTTAACCCAACCAAAATATTTGCCTGCAGTCCTTTCACTGATCCTATGGAGTGATAAATAGGTTCTCCACTGCTTTGCACAGTTTACACCAGGGATGTGTCAAATCCATTTTACATCATGGGGCACACACAGCCCACTTTGATCTTAAGTGCACCCGAAACACCCCTTTCTGTCAGTGTAAAGAAGTTTAAATACACATTTAATCCCTCAGATACCTTAATATAAGAAAAACTGTGTTTTTCTTATATTAAGAAAATCTCAGTTCTTCTATATGATAAAGAAATGTTGCTATAGTGAAAAAAAGTCACTTGACAACTCTTTGAGCTTAAATTGTAAGAAAAACATGTGTGAAATTCTAATGAATGCCAGTGGGGGAGGTCTTTATCCATAGGAAAAGCTGTAAAACTTTTTAAAAGTCCAGCATAAGCTGGTTGAGAAAATGGGTGGATTTATGACGGGGACCACATTTTTTCATATTAGCATTATGTTGTTTTCAGTAAGACACGAAAGAAATAATTTGCTCTGTAAAGTGTGGGGTTATAAATTAAGATTCTTATTTAGACTTACTTTGGCCACCACAGGATTTTGAACCACAGTGGTTTCGACTTGCATCTTTTATATACAGTCCAAATCTCACCAGTACTGACTAGTAATGTGTGCCGAGTTTGTAATTAGTAAAATAGCCAGAAAATGAAAACATGGGGAGACATGACTGTTTAAAAAAAAAAAAAAAAGCAAACAAAATCTACAACTTAAAATGTCAAATGTATTTTTTATAATGCACGTATTGAAAATTTTTTTTGTCAAAATTGTTTTAAAAATGTCAATTTTTGCACCTTTGCTTCTTATTCCTTTCCCTTCATCTCTGTCCATGTTAGTTTCTCCCCCTATCATGTAATTACCATATTAAACGATACATTTATACATCGGTATGCAGCACTTATCTATTTTCAGAAGCACTCTGAAATATTTTGATAGCACAAAGCGTCAAACAGTTGCAGTAACAAGAAGATTGCTTACTTTGTTGTGCCAGCAGCAACACATCATGTTCTAGGAGGTTATTAAATACAGTTTCAGCTTGGGACTTTTACTGTCTGCGTCTTCTCAGCGAACTGACTCACAAATGTATGTTGTAATCACCTGACTGAGTGGCTCCATAAGTGGAGATTGTAATAAACTGTCAGCTTGAAAACAAGAACGACCGAAACCAAAAGAAGAGTGAAAAACCCTCCAGATAGTAAGAATGGTAGGTAGATGGTGCAGGTGCACAGACTCACTGCTGCTGCCATCTGTGCCTGTCTTGGGATAAACCTGCAGGCCTGGGGGGAGCGAGTGCTGAAGGAGGTGCATGTGGAAGTCATTCTCACTCTGCACTGCTTTCTGTATGCGCAGCTTAAAGATGTTGGTGAAGTAGCAGGTGGCATCAAACCCCAGATAAACTACAGGATATCCAATACTGAAAGTGAATACAAGGCAGTTAGAATAGAATAGAACAGCCCTTTATTGTCATTGTACATGTACAAGGAAATTGTGGGTGCTCCACATTAACTGTGCCGGAATAAATTATAAATATTAGAAAGTAGTCAGTATATAATATTTCAGTGATGAAATATTAAATACTAAATCTAAACTTTATACATTTTGTATCAAATAAACATACCAGTGAGCGGCAAAAAGATGGGACAGGTTGGCATGTGAGGTTTTAAGGTCTTTGAGTCGAAGTGAAGCCTCTGTGTACACGAGCAGGATCCACAGAGACACAGTTGATATACAGATGCCCTTCTCTGAGGAAAAATAATCAGATGAGAAGAAAATTACTAATAAATTTAAATAAGAGAATATTTTTAATTTTATGAGATGAAGAAAGTTGGGCAGATTTTGCCAAGTGGATGATAATTGTCATACTCACCTGTGTGCCATATGTAATTGAATAACACATAGGTGCTCGCCACAAAGAACAGCCAGTGCAAAGGAACAAAAATTAAACAAAAGATGTCCAGAGTGAAGGCAGCGCAAACAAAAACAACACAAATAACCTGCAAACAAAAAGGGAAAGAAAGAAAAACAACAACAACAACAGGAAAGTAAAATGTGAGTAATTCACTGAAAATAGAAGAAAAGCCATGTTCTTGTTCACTGCGTGAAGCCTACTACGCATCACTGGCTGGCTTATCATCATCAGGGCCAGTGCACAGAATATGAAATCACACACAGCAGGAGTCCTCACCAGCCCATGGCAGTGGAAAGTGGTGTACACGCTCCCAAAGAAGAGCCAGCACGGCCACAGGTACTCCAGTCTGAATTCAAGGATGAAGTCTGCCAGCAGCACCAGTGTCCACATCACCATAAACTTCAGGAAGGTGTACGCGCTATAAAGACATGCAGACATTATTAAAAAGAAGAAGGAAAAAATCAATCCTCCTTCATTATTATTATTTCACTTTGAGCTCATGGCAAACAAACGTGCCTCTTCCTCTGAATCCAGTAAATAAAGGCTGTCAGATAAAGCACCAGATACTCACACACAGCCCAGTATGAGACCAAACTGCAAAAACGGCATTAACCTCTAATTGAGCCAGCTGTGTCTTAAAAATACAGTCCTTCCTTTTAAGCAGGGCCACTATAACAAGAACAATGACTGTTCCCTCATTTTATTAGGCAGCCGCAAGCCAAACAGGAGCTGTGGTTTTCCTCCTTTGTTCTGCTCATCCATAGCCTGCTATCACATCACCCCTTCTTTGTTTGGTAACCATGGCAATATTTCATCTGGAGGAGAGAGGGAGCACCACAGCATCCTTCTGCAAGTCCACAACAGCCTTTTAATTTTACTTATAAAGAATGCATTTCAATTAATCTCACTTGTATTTATATTATAACTAACTGCTAACTGTGCAGGTTGTTCTACAAAAAATTAAAAAATAAATTAGAATCAGCTGGGAGAGGGCTTTTAAACAGCATATTAAATCCATCCTAGAAGCCCAATATAGTCTTTTTTATTATCTTATTCTCCTTGAGTAGCATGCTTAATTGGCCTAATAAAACTCCCAAGCAGAGCTGATGTAACTTTAGTTCTCTATATGATGTTATTGAAATAGCGCCCTTTATTGTATTTAGCACTATCACTAAATATAATTACCAAACAAGCTAGTGAAGTGTAAAGGAATCACCACAGCGTCTTTAATTCTCCAATCAAGTTCTTATCTGCTTTGTAGTATTTCCAGTAGTGTAATTCAATTATATGTGTTTGTGTTTGTGTGAAATCACTGCACACAAAGAGCAAGAAATATAATATGTGACTGGCACACAAAATAAAATAGGACGTCTAAATCTCAAAAATAAACACAATCTCTTGCATGTGTTGTTTTTTGTGGAAAGAAAGAAAGAAAGAAAGAAAGAAAGAAAGAAAGAAAGAAAGAAAGAAAGAAAGAAAGAAAGAAAGAAAGAAAGAAAGAAAGAAAGAAAGGTGCACAATGAACAGAAAAAGTGGTGTTCCGTTCTTATTTGCGTGTCTTTTCTTGTCTGGACTCAGTCTAGACGCTTCCAGATTTTGTGTGCCAAATAAGCCAAAGAGGAATGCGCGTTTGTTTCTATTTTTCCAAAGGACGAATGGAAATAAATAAACAAAACGCAATGTGGCCGTGTTAATTTCACGCGCGATTAAGAGTGGGGGATAGAGCAGGCAGTGAGAACGCAGATGAGACGAAAGTAGGCCGACGTCAACTTGCACAGCTTCTGTTTTTATTCTGTAAACAAGGCGGGCTGAAGTAACCCGGTGCAACATTTGCGCCTTAATTCCGCCGCACTGAGGCTAATCAAAGCGCCACGCTGGCTCATTTAGGATGTGAGGGGCGGATGGAGGTGATGGGATGCGAGTCAGACAGGTGAGCGGGATGACGACGGCTGAAATCTACACAAAGACGGCCACCACAACAAAAGCAGCCGCCGGGCGCCGCGGCTCGCTACCTTTCAGACAGCTTCTCCGTGATTTTCAGCTTTTTCATCTTCCGTAGCCTGTTCGCGTCCACATAACGTTTCTTCATCTTATGGCTTCTGCTCCCCGCGTGCTGACGTTGGACACACTGCAGCAGAGGCGACAGCGACGGGGGATAAACGACAGAGCCGAGAGGAAAGACAAAACAGCCCGGCTCCCTCTTTGTGGATGAGGATGCTCACTTCAACCTGTGATGATGTCTGCGAGCAAATGTAGAGGACCGACACTTCTGCGCATGCTCAGTGGAGGTTGTACCTACAAGCGTTTATCGCAGAAGGGGAGCAAATCAACACACTGTACACATGTGTTCTGTTAATTATGACACACACTGCACAAAAATACTAACCGGGCTCATTATAAGTTCGATAATAAAGGTGATTATCATTCAACTCTCAGTTTTTTAGTCTCTTTCAGTTCCTTGATTTGGCTTTAAACTGCATAACTTTACTGTTTCAATCCAAAGCGTGTCAAACATCAGGTCCGGGGACCCGGCAAAGACTCCTGTGCAGCCCACTGGACAGTTTGGGAAAATGTGATGGAGGGACTTCTAACTGTATTATAGCTTTCAGGAACTCCCCCTGCAGTAATTAAGTGAGAGATAAACACCGTCTACTATAGAAATTGCTTTTTTGTTTAGTTTGTTTTGTTTTTGTTGTTTTTTTTATTTTGGGGGGGGGGGGGGGGGGGGGGAACGGGACCTTATTGAAATAAAAGCACGAGATTTTCTGCCAATTAACAAAAACTTCCGTTTTTTAATTAGCTACAGGACAGGCTGGGCAATAAGCTATTACAACTTTTTTTGTAATTGTATAGTATCTTACAATGAAAGCTCCAAAAGTTGTGCTGGAAGATGATTTTCATTTACTACAGCAGCATGTCTTTGTCATGTAGAAAATACGGTTGAGACTGCATTACCTTTTTATATTAAAATATCTGAAGGATTAAATGTGGAGTCTACACTGATTTTTGCTGTTTTCACTGGTCTGGTCTACTTAATATAAAACTGATGTTAAATGAGTTGACAGGTGAGACGTTAATTTGTTATAGCAACATTAAGTTAAACGCAAGTAACTTAAATGTCTGTGAAGGTTCTCACAGAGCTCATTGTGAAACCTGGACCCACCCTATCGTGTGATTTCCTGAGGTCAGATGGCCCAGGGTGTGAGTGGGCGTTAAGGCGTCTGGGAAGGGATCTCAAAACTGGATTATAGATGGCAGACAGATACAAACACACCCTATCACACGATAGGGTGTGTTTGTATCTGTCTGCCTGTCTGATCCTCTACCTAATGTGATTAGGTAGAGGATCATCAAGGGGTCCTTTGTCCCTCTTTGGGGGGATACTCCCACTGGGTTTAAATCTGGGACTCTCCACCATTTGACCTTTAAAACTGAAGAAGCTTCTCGGATGAGAGGTGAAACATCTTCAAGCAACTTAAAGAAGTCCAGACGCTTTTCTTTCAAAACTCCTTAGACTAAGTAACTTAAATACACTCCTCGACTGATCTGAAAACGTGAACATCAAGTCAGTTAAACTTCAGGAAATCACTCAGTCTAGTAAGGAAATATAAAACAATGTGAATTTGTTTCACCTGCGTGGATGTGAATGAAAGTGACAACAAGTGCACTGTAGAGGCAAACCGTGAAATGGACACAGTGGACCTGCATGTTTATTACACACTTTGCCATGCTATCCGGTTGACCTGGTGCTAGGAATGGTCAGCAATCTGTCAGCAGGGAAATGGAGTAAAGTGACTGCTAAACCATTTCTGCTTTGGGAAGTTTTCTTTCTTGTTGCCTCTGTGAGAAAGAAATACTTTAACTTCATTTAAATGTAATGTTTGGAGATTTTGTAATTAAAAAAAAACAATACACAAACAAAACAGGGAGATGCAAATAAATGACACAGAAACCATTTAAACAGTAGAAAATCTGACCATGTAGAGCATGTTTTGTAGTGAATGGTCTTTACAGCTAGTTTTTATTCATAAGTCTGAATACAGGAACACATTTTGTGCTCCACTGAAATGTTATGAAACAAGTGTTTACACTGCAAGGGAGTAGATTTATTTTTCCTCAACAGAAATAAACCTGTTTTTTCAAGTAAGATAAGATTACTTTTGTGGAAAGAAATGCAGAAAGTAGAGGAAATAAAAGAGAAAGACTCCCCCTAAATGGTTGTGAATTGAATCATGATGACTGGATATACCACAGATGTAATTTGCCATACTTTGACCAACACCCTGTGTTTGATATATCATTAGCTTGCAGTATTGTTATTACAATTTCTTCATATTTTATTGTATGAATTGTGTGTTTTTGCTTCAAAGGAGAAGTTTGCGGATCTGACCAGTTCTCCATAAGCTGACAAGGATATAGAGAGGAGAAATATTATCAATGCTCTTAATCGCATTTGAATTTTGTAATACCATTTATAGTCATGTTAAAAAGGTCTTTACGGGATTTCATGCAGTTCTGTGGAAAACTAAATAGATACCATGATTCAGTATTTTACAGCAGTAAATTGGAGCAATAGTTTCCTGTATGACTTTATCAGTTACATCATTGCAGAGGAATTTTGGCCTTTGATAATGTTGATAATTATGATTTGCTTCATTGACATTTGGAGACATTGATTTATGCATAGCTCTCTTTAGGTCCCACCACAGCATTTGGACTTTGACTAAACCATCACATCACATTGATTGTTTTCTTGTCCAGCTGTTCTGTTGTAGATTTGCTGCTGTGATTGAGATCACTGTCCTGTCACATGTCCCCAATTTTTTCAGAGCTCTTTCCAAAGTCAGTAAGGTTTCGATAAAAGTCAAACATCAAGGGGTCCTTTGTCCCTCTTTGGGGGGATACTCCCACTGGGTTTAAATCTGGGACTCTCCACCATTTGACCTTTAAAACTGAAGAAGCTTCTCGGATGAGAGGTGAAACATCTTCAAGCAACTTAAAGAAGTCCAGACGCTTTTCTTTCAAAACTCCTTAGACTACGATGACCTGGATGACTGAGAACCTTCACAGACATCTTATTTCTTAGTATGATCATCTGATTCCTCGTGTGAGAGTCTTTGTGGGTTAGGGTTCTCCACCGCTCTTCCCACTCTGTGGACAACATCAACTGCTTCTTCCATCTTCATCTTTGGGTCCGGAGTAATCCTTCCTAGAAGTTCCACCACTTCTTCTCTGATATTTTCATTTGTTTTCTCCTTTTTCCCTTTGATACGGAGACACCATCTTCTTTTGTATCTTTCCTGGCTCAATACACGATCTTTAATATCGTCATTATCTTTTTTTGATTGATTCAATCTCTTATTCCAGGTGTTTTATTTTCTTTTTGCATTCTTGCAGCTCCTCTATATTAAACTGCACCGATTTAGCAATGGAAGCCAGCATGGCGCTATGTTGTTGAATTTGTTTGCTAACTTCGTCCATGCGGTCATCAACACGTTTTCCAAGACTCTCAATAGCTTTCAGTATAGTGTCAGTGGATGTGTTGGAGTCATTATCATTAGCTGTACCTTTTGCTTTTTTCTCCATATGTGGTTTCTCAGGAGTATTATCAGGGGTTGTTAACAGTCTGTCCCTCTTGTTGCTGCTGGAATTAGCTGTTTCCATCGGAGCTGGGTAGTCATGCTCGCTGTTTCTCTGGGTTGTAAAAGGGAGGTTTTTCACTGCCGGAGGTTTCGTGTTGTTGTTTTTCTTCATGTTCGGGCTGAAACGTCGTCAATATAGCTCAAAGGAGTGGATTTTATAACTTCAAGATTAAAACATCGGGACTTTAGTGAGGAGTTCAGACGGATGCGACTGCTCAGTCCGCCATGTTGCCCGGGCTCCCCAACAGGAAGTGATTGCTCTCTGAGCAAAATGCTCAACCTTTAAGTTGTGTCACAGTACGGCTGTGTGCAGGCAAAAGTAGGACCCAAACGCAAACTCACAGAGACAAAAGGTAAACTCAAAAAACACAGCTTTATTGCTGGCGTGGAGTGGGACACGAAAAACAATACAAAATAAACTAAACTGGGAAAACTAAAGCACAAGGAGCCACAGGGAAAAATCACACAGCTATGATGGAGACTACGACACTGACAAAGAGAAACACAGGGCTTAAATACACAGAGGGATAACGAGGGAATGAGACACAGAAGGAGGGCACAGCTGGGAGAAATCAGGACTGGACGAGACAGAGACGCAAAACTAGAAACACTCACATGAGGCATGGACCTTCAAAGTAAAACAGGAAGTATCACACAGAGACGCGAACTAGACACAGTGGAGACCGCAACTAAGAAACAGAGACAAACCATAAGGCAGAGGTCTAAGAACCAAAATACACAGAGGGAAATACTCAGCTTTGAACACAAGAGACTAGACTAGAGGGAGTAACAAAAGACCAACCATGAGAACATAATGCACAATGCAGGGTGACAGAAAACAAGAAACTCAAACATGCAAAGACACACCATAAACAGAACAGAGGGGGCACAGAGAGACATGAAGGGCAGGGGAGACTTAACATGGGTTGAAACACAAGGGGGAACTAATAAGCAAATCAACATAGGAGGCCTAATGAGCTAAACATACTATAAACATCAAAATGAACTAAAACTCAAAACACTGGGTCCTAAGACCCAGGATCGTGACAAGTTGAGCATTTTGCCGAGCAGAGTGTTCAGCTCCTCAGAGTACCGGTACGGGATCCTTCTGAATTTGCCCTCTCTGATCTTTTCTGCCAGCTCTTTTTGGTTGTAAGCAGTAAAAGGAGGCCTGGAGAGGAAAAAGAAAAATGCAGGAAAAACTGCAAGATCTGCTGCCTAACAGTTTGCAGTGGGGAAATCAGCTAAAGTGGAACAGCTGGAAAACTTACGATAAGGCACAGAGTTCGTAGAGCAGACATCCCAGAGACCAAATATCGGACTTCTCGTTGTATGACATCCGGTTTATTTGTTCCTGACAGAAAAAAAAAGAGATTATATTTGTCCCCATTTTTTTTTAATCATGAAGTAAAACAAAGATTAACAAACAAGAATAAAATCAAAAGTTCAGGCAAGGAAAGTTGTAAGCTCAGATTAAACGCTTCAAACTCCAGCAGCATGAAGCCACTCACTGGAGACATGTAGTACGGCGTCCCGACAAACGTCTTTGCAAAGCTGGTGTCATGGTTCAGGATCCTCGCCAGTCACTCCGCCTGTGTGTCCAGTGTAGAACTGGATCAGCAGCTCCTGTGGAAGACAGTACTTCCCCAGTTGTCTCAGGAAGTACATCCTCTGCTGGGTCTTTTTGAGGATGGAGTTGATGTTGGTCTCCCACTTCAGGTCCTGGGAGATGGTTGTACCCAGGAACTTGAAGGTCTTCACAGTTGACACAGGGCTGTCTGATATGGTGAGGGGGAGCAGAGTTGAGGGATGTCTCCTGAAGTCCACTGTCATCTCTATAGTCTTAAGAGTGTTCAGCTCCAGATTGTGCTGACTGCACCAGAGTACCAGCCGCTCAACTTCCTGCCGGTATGCAGACTCATCACCATCTTGAATGAGGCCAATGACAGTGGTGTCATTTGCAAACTTTAGGAGTTTGACAGCCAAGTTCTTGGAGGTGCAGTCGTTAGTGTAGAGGGAGAACAGTAGTGGTGAGAGGACACATCCTTGAGGGGCACCAATACTGAGGGACCGGGTTTCAGAGGTGATCTCCCCCAGCCTCACTTGTTGCTTTCTGTCTGTCAGGAAGCTGGTGATCCACTGACAGGTAGCTGGTGACACGCTGAGCTGGGAGAGTTTGGAGGAAAGAAGTTCAGGCACAATGGTGTTAAAAGCCGAACTAAAGTCCACAAACAGGACCCTGGCATAAGTCAAGGTGTTGCAGGATGTAATGCAGCCCCATGTTCACTGCATCATCAACTGACCTGTTTGCCCAGTAGGCAAACTGCAGAGGGTCCAGCTGGTGGCCTGTAATGTCTTTCAGATGGGCTAACACCAGTCGTTCGAAGGATTTCATGACCACAGACGTCAAGGCGACAGGTCTGTAGTCATTCAGTCCTGTGATGGTGGGTTTCTTGGGAACAGGGATGATGGTGGAGCGTTTGAAGCAGGAGGGAACTTCACACAGCTCCAGGGATCTGTTGAAGATGCGAGTAAAGATGGGAGCCAGCTGTTCAGCACAGGTTTTGAGGCAGGAGGGTGAGACGCCATCTGGTCCGGGGGCTTTCCTGGGCTTCTGTTTCTGGAATAGTCGGCTCACATCCTGAGTGTGTATTCTTAGTTTCAGAGAGGAGGAAAGGGGGGTGAGAGGTGTGGTGGAGGTCGTTGAGTCTGGATTGGAGAGGGTGGTGGTGGTCGTTGAGTCTGGATTGGGGAGGGTGGGGGTGGTCGTTGAGTCTGGATTGGGGAGGGGCAGGGTGAAGGGGGGAGAGGTGGAAGGTGTGTTGGGGGTCAATGTCTGAAGCAATGTCCCTGGGGAGGGGAGGGTGGGGCGTGGGAGTCTGTCCGTCTCAAACCTGCAATAGAAAGTGTTTAACTCGTTGGCCAGGTTTTTGTTTGCTTCAATAGTGGGTGGGGGGCGTCTGTAGCTGGTGATTTCCTGCAGGCCCCTCCACACTGACGCAGGGTAATAATCTGGTCAGCCAGCTCGCACAGTGCGTTGTTCGCGTTGGCCTGTGGAGGGATGTAAACTCCGACCAGCATGAAGGAAGAAAACTCCCGCGGTGAATAAAAAGGTTTACAGTTGATGAAAAAACTTTCCAAGTGTGGGCTGCAGTGTTTCTGTAACACTGTGACATCAGTACACCAACCTTCATTAATGTAGAAGCAGACTCCACCACCCTTTGTTTTCCCTGAGAGCTCTGTTTCGCGGTCCGCCCGGTGAAGTTGGAAGCCCGGCAGATTTAAGACAGCGTCTGGGACTCGCTCACTGAGCCAGGTTTCAGTGAAGCAGAGGGCAGCAGAGCGTGCAAAGTCCTTGTTAGTCCGGTTTAAGAGCAGTAATTCGTCGACTTTGTTTGGAAGAGAGCGGAGATTCGCGAGGTGAATGGAGGGGAGTGCCGTGCGGAATCCTCGCCAACGTAGTTTCACCAGCGCACCGGCGCGACTCCCCCGTCTACGTCTTCTCCAGGAGCCACAGAGAGCTGCTGCGCCTCCAACTAAAATCTCCAAAAAACTTTCCGGGTTTGTGAAAAATGGATAAGAACTATAGTGAGACGACTGCCTGATGTTAAGCAGTTGATCTCTGGAGAAAGTGATGTGGTCTGAGTGACCAAAAGCGCAGAAAATAAACAAAAACTGTCACAGTCTGGCGAGGGCAGACTGTATGAATTGAAAAAAAGGACCCAAAATGCAGACTCCAAGGAACAGGGAACAAAACTTGAATGTTAACAAAAAGCGAGCCGTTTAATATGGCTGGAAAAAAAGGTACAAACAAAGGGCAAGGCAAACTGAAGCAAAATTAACACAAACCTAAACTGGGAAATCTAAACAAACAATAAGAAAAACCTAGACAAGAAACTTGGAAGCATGGCATAGGAAACATGGCGTGGACAACAGACGACCTGACAATCACATACTGAAAACAGAGGACTTAAATACACAGGAGGTGATTAGGGGAAGTGGAGACACATGAGGAAACAGCTGGCACACATGAACATAATGACGTCACAGTGGGAGAGTAAAACTGAACATGATGAACACAGAACACCAGACCTCTTCACAATAAAACAGGAAACATAATGAGACATAGACATGACAACCCGAACTTGACAACGTAAGACACAGACATGAAACGCATGAAGAGCAGGGGAGATTTAACATGGTTGGAAACACGAGGGGAAAATAATAACTAGAAACACTTAGGCATAATAATACAAACTTGATAACATAAGACACGCAGCATGAAACACGAAGGGTGAGGGGAAGCTTAAATACAGGGGAAGAAAACACAAGGAGTCTAATAACCAAATGAACTTAGATAACCTAATGAACAAAATAAACTCAAACTTAAAACGCTGGGTCAAAAGACCCAGGACCATGACAAAAACAAGAAAAGTGATGCAGCGGCTGATGAGACTGGACAGGTCGCTGCCTTCGCAGTACTCCATGACAATGTACAGAGTGGTGTTTGTCCAGTCTATGATGCGGTCGTAGTACCTCACTATGTTTGGGTGCTTGAGCTCCCTCAGCAGGTTCACCTCTGACACCAGCATCTGCTTCTCACTCTCTGCCATGGTGCCATAATCCAGCTCCTTCCACACCAGGATCTACGATACAAACCGGCTTTCTGGTTTCTGGTTGGGTCGTGAGATGATGGTCTTGGAGACAGTGACGTCATCGGTGCACTTGTTGATGTAGCTGGACACTGATGACGTGTACTCCTCCAAGTCAGTGAAGTCGCCATAAGGTGCAGCCTCCCTAAACATGTTCCAGTCAGTGCTCTCGAAACAGTCCTGAAGAGCAGAGATTGCTCCTGCTGGCCAGGTTTTCACCTGCTTCAGAACCGGTTTTGATCGCCTGACGAGTTGTCTGTATGCTGGAATTAGCATAACAGAGATGTGGTCTGAGTAGCCGAGGTGGGGGCGGGGCTCTGCCCGATATGCGCCGGGGATGTTTGTGTAAACAAGATCCAGCGTGTTTTCCCCTCTCGTTGCAAAGTCCACATACTGATGGAATCTAGGAAGCACTGACTTGAGATTTGCATGGTTGAAATCTCCAGCAACAATAAACAGTCCATCCAGGTGTGTATTTTGCAGTTCACAGATCTTTGTATACAGTTCCCATAGCGCTTCCTTAGCATTAGCGCTAGGTGGAATGTACACTCCGATAATGAAAACAGTGGTGAATTCCCGTGGTAAATAAAAGGGTCTGCATCTAACAGTCACAAACTCCACCAGCGATGAGCAATAACTAGAAACTAGCGCAGAGTTCTTGCACCATTTCGCGTTGATGTAAACACACAAGCCGCCACCGCGAGTCTTACCGCACAGAGCTGCATTTCTGTCGGCGCAAAACGAGGCCAGCCCGTTTAGCTGAATAGCGGCGTCCGGTACTCTGTCGCTGAGCCATGTCTCCGTGAAAACAAAGACACAGCAGTCTCTAACCTCACGCTGTGTAGCCTGCTGGAGTCGGATGTAATCCAGTTTATTATCCAGGGAGCAGACGTTGGATAAGATGATGGACGGTAGAGCCGGCCGGCTAGGGTTTGTTTTTAGCCTAGTCAAACCGGCTTTGAATTAACCAGAATTACAGAGATAAAAGTCAAAGAATCGTGGTTATCTGAATCAGAGATCAGAGAATGTCCTTCCCTAAAGACCTAAAGGATCTGGCATCATTTTATTGCTAATGCATTACCCAGTCTATATGAGTGTAGATATCCAACATGTTTATCTCTTCATTGAGAGCTGATGTATTTTCAAAGTAACCCTTGACCCAAAGAAAGGAATTTCCTTCATTGGAATAGGTGAAGTCAGTAAAATAAAATAGTAAAACATAAATATCTAATATCAATATAAAAATTAACATAAAATATTAAGTCATTAATAACTGACCTTTTTAATCTAACGCTGCTCATTTTTAAGGTCCACATTATAAGCTAACAGCTTACATTTTCAAAATTTCTGTAACGCTACAGGCAGGTAGCTACTTGTTAGCGGTTTGAAATAAAGTTTATTGAGGTGGGGGGAGGAAAAAAAAACATGACTGCGACAATATTGCCTCGCGGACTCACGGACAGCAGGTGAGTTTAACCCACAGGTATGCGGGAAGTGTGTTTTACTCACCTTTCCGTCAGCTTTTTTCTTTATTTTGTGGCATCTTCCAAAAGAACCGGAGCCTATCCGGTTGTTCAGTGATGACGCGACGAATCCTACTTCCGGGTCTAAAGTAGTCTGCGTTTAATATGGCTTTTGTGTTGTTAACATGTTTAATGTTATGTATTTTCTTCTATTTGATCTCAAAAAGCTCCTAAAACAGTCAGTGATCCCTGTTGACCTTTTATTACCACTAATCATTTATTTAAGCTCAGTTTTTAAAACCTTACGATGTAACTACAGCCCAGCCCATGCAGCAGTATATGAATGACTAACCTCGTATTGTGGATGGATTATCTCAGTTGTTCTCCTGGCTGAAGTTTGGTCCTTTTACAGCATCCTGCCATGCGATTACATTTGTTCCTGACCACCGAGAACACTCACGTTAACTTTTATCGAGTGGAAAAAAAGTTAGCTTGTTTATATTATGCTAACATAGCTGTGTGTCGCTAGCGGTCACGTAGCACATCATTATATACCAGCTAGCCCAACTTCAGTAACCCTACAAACGTCACTGCTGTTTAGTTTTCTGTCTTCATTTATGCTGGAAGTGATAGCAGAGCTGTACGTTTTAATTTGTTTCCAAAACCCCGCAGTCAGGACATGCTATATTGTATTTAGATAGAAGCTAGCGAGCTAACTCCCTGCTAACTTCTAACTCCGTTAAATGTCATAAATTCCGTTTTCATGGATGCCTGGATGTTAAACTCAATTGTTACACCTGGTAGAGCAGAATGCTGATCATTTTATTAAAGATGAAAGACTTTAGACAGTTTTTCAACTCTCAGTAATGCCATAGGGATCGTTTGATATATGGACCTGCAGCGGAGTTTAGACCCAGACACGGCTAGTGACGTCAGACTGAACAACCGGATAGCTTGAAGAACCGCGTAGTCCTCCACCCGGGACGGCATGTTGATTTGTAACCGATTCTACTGGCGTCCGAAATCCTTGATTGTGATTAGGGCTGGGTGATATGACCCAAAATTCATATCTCGATATTTTTTAGCTGGATGGCGATATAAGATATATATCTCGATATATTTTTTTAAAGCCATAAAGTAAGAACAAAAAGAGAGTTCTTAGTCAAAGCTGTGTCCCAGATGTCACACAGGCACTTTTATTAACATAGAGCAGATGTACATAAAATTTACTCAAAAATAAATTATGAGCATTTATTAAATAATAATGCTCCATAAATAAAAGAAAACAATGTTGTTTTTGTGCATAACAAAAAGCTCACAATTGTGCAGTCAAAATGTAAACTAAAAGACGCTGAGCACAATAACAAAGACAGATTTCACAGCTGCTCTGTTCCCAACTTGTACTGCGTGACTGACAGCCTGGAGTTTGAAATCCGCTTCGCAACCACGTCTCTTATTAACAGGTGCCATTTATGGTCCTTATACACAGTAGGGTAATATTACGTTGAAGCACAGTACGTATCACTCCGCGAGGCTCAGCCGTAATGCTCTGACAATCCATCAAGCGGTGCAGCTCCGTAGCTTACTAAAGTCGTACTAAAACATTTTCTGACAGATTGCTGAGCGCCGTGTTCCACATAAAATCGGTTCGCGGCCATCAAGCACAACCAGAATTCATACATAAGGCGCGCTGTCAACTGTTGAGAAAATGAAAGGATTTTTAGTCCGTGCAGCACCTCTGGGCTGCATGGCGTTAGCGTGGTTAGCTCGTTAGCGTGGTTAGCTAGCTAACACGTTGACGCCGTCCAGCCCCACGCACGGGGCGATGCGCAGTAACTCGTTAACGGAGATTTGCCGTGTCCATCTTGTCGCTTCCTGCAGGTGAAGCGATGGGGAAGGAGGGGGAGTTGTGTTCAGTGAAGGAGGGGCGAGGCTGAGTAACGTTGCGTAAAGACAAAAGTGGACGAAAGAGAGGCAAACTTGCGGCTATATAGTTATAATGTAACATAGACTATATCGATATAAAAGATATTGTCACATCTTATATCTCGTATAAAAATATATCGATATTTTTTAAAAACTCGATATATCGCCCAGCTCTAATTGTGATTGGCCTTGCTCGCTAGTGATGGGTCGTTTGCGAACGAAATGGCTCTTAGAGCCGGGTCTTTGACGTGAACGACGCGCTCTCTCTCTCCCGCAATTTTTTCCGCTTCACTCCGCATGCGAGCCTTGTGCTTTACGCTGGGCAGAGGGGGGAGGGGCGGTAGTTACACTGAGTAGCACAGGAACAGAGCCGGAGGGAGAGAGAGAGAAAGAGAGCCAGGGACAACAACGTCACATTAGAAAGGTATAGTAATCATCCACAACTATTTTCGGTTGCAGATGATAAAGGATTCAGAAAGTTTATTCATGCAGGCCCATATGACAGAGAATATGCATCTTCTTTTTGTTTTCATATTTTAATTGATATTTAATTGTGTTGTGGTTTGCAGTGTTTTGTGTTGTTTCACTTTAAATTTGTAAAAGGAAAAAGCTGAAGATTTAAATAGTTAAAAGTTGAAATGTGAATAGTTGATTTTTGTATTATATGATTTATTTATTACATTTTATGTGGAGTGAATAAATAAAAGTATATTTACAGTGGCCCCTAGAGACAAAGCACATACAAACTTCAAATCACGTACAAACTCTGAAGCACATACAAACCCTGAAGCACGTACAAACTCCAAAACACGTACAAACTCCAAAACACGTAAAAACACGTACAAACTCCGAAGCAAGTAAAAAGTCAGAAGCACATAAAAAGTCAGAAGCATATAGAAACTCAAAACACGTACAAAAGACAACAGAAGTGCTCCAGGATGCTGGGCGCAGTGTTGAGCTTTTGTTACCTAGTGGCTACACAAGCCAGCAAGTACCAACGACCGGATTTGGTGTGTGGTAGTAACAGGTAAATGAACTTTTTTTTTTTTTAATTATTTGAATATATATGAATGCTTGTGTATAAATACACAAACAACACACATATGCTTTCAATTGTGTAATTTAAGTGATCTAGTAGCTCTGCTTTGGAAGTTCAGTTCATGCTAGAAATGTGTTTTGGAGTTTGTACGTGTTTTGTCTCTAGGGGCCACCGCATATATTTATATATAAACATATATAAATAAAACCACTTTTTTTTTACGTTAGTAATTCCTTTTGTGCATAATTTTATATTATTGTTAATAATAAATTAATTAAAGCAACAAAACAACCTGAAGAGCCGGTTCAGAGCCAAAAGAGCCGGCTCTTTTTAGCGAGCCGAACCGAAAGAGCCCGATCTCTAAAAAGAGCCGGAAATCCCATCACTAATCCACTTCACTCAGAACATGGCTTGAATAAGATCTTCCTGTATTTTTATTTCAACTTTATTCATCACAAATAAATAAAAGTAACTGTCATAAATGTATTAAACAGAATTATATAGACTAAGATATGTAAGTGTGTTATAGAAACCAAAATTGTTTCAACACTGTAATAAAATCAAATATATTTTTAAAAATAGAATAATGACAAAACAAGAATACCAAATATAGCTTAATAAGTAACAGTAAAAAAATAAAATGTGGAATATAATACAGTAAGTGGATATGTTTTTGAACATATTTTAATTTAAAAAGCTAAAGCAATAAAATATAATTAAATTAAAGGCTCGGAGGTTCAGTATACAGAAACTGTACAATGTGGTGCTAAAACACATTATTAAAAGGGTTTAAACTACATAAAAGGGAGGAAAAACATGAAAGAGACTGTGCAAGAAGCTTTTCTAAATCTAACAAAAGTAAAAAGTCAATTCAAATGAAATAAATGATAAATAATTTCAGAAAGACAAGACGCATGAATTATAGAGGTTTGGTTTTCTCTTGGTCCCTTTCATTTCCCTGCGTTCGATAAAAGCTGATTTCGGAGTTTAGCAGTGATGCGTGATCTCAACCCGAGATAAACGCAGTCTCTGGGATCTCCGTCAGTAAACGGTCCTCTCAGCGGGGCAGCCACAGTCACAGCTCAGATTATCCTTTCAGCCCCTTCTCCGCTGCCAGCGCCACACACTGACACCACTCACACCACCGAGAGAGTGAGCGCCCGGGCCGGTCTGTCAGTCTGCCTCTGCAAAGGTCACTCCTACAAAGCGCTGGAGGAGTTTGGATATCAGCCAGAAACAGTTGCGGTGGGAGGAGGGTGCGAGCGGAAAACTGACAGCTAAAAACAACAGAGACAGTCGGGTGCCCGAGGCCGCTCTGACGTCAGCTGGCCCTGTTAAAGGCCAGGAGATGGGAGGGAGTGACAGGGAGGACAGAAGAGATCCATCCCATACTATCCTCCTCCCTTCTGCCGGGGTGTTGGTGGGCTGTAATGGGGGTTACTGAAAGCTTATGGGTCTTCTGTCACCTCTGATTCCCTTTTATTGGGTGCAGCTCCAGTCAAAGCCTTTTCCAAACACATAAACGTGGCACACATTTTATAGCACTATCGCTCATCCAGGTGGGTTATTTTTCTTTGGCGGACAGTGTAAAGGACAAAGGAGGCAAACACATGCTTGCAATGCATGCAGCTGCCAAGAATGAGTGCTGCCGCCACCGTGTCGGCGTTTTGAAACCGGATGTAATGGACCGAAGGGTGGATATTACTGTGAAATCTTGATCCTGGATAATCTTCCCGACTCTTAGAATGACCACAATCTACAAAATTAACTTCATTTTTTTATCCAGTAAGGCTTAAAACTTGAGACTGAGCCTATAAAGTCGGGAGGAAGTGTTTGCGGAGATCACAGAGCGAGGGCGCCGAGAGCAGCTTTCCCCATAGGCTTCTATTTAAACAGAAGTATTTTTGCAACTACAGAAATCGCCCCCTGCTGGCTGCTAAAACTATTGCCGCTTTAACCATCAAGGTTTTCATGAGTTTGAGTTCAGGACTGCAGGCTGGCCATTCCAGCCTCTCCACTCCCAAATTCTGAAGGTAGTCTCTGCAGACAAGATTTGGATTTGTTTTTGTGGGGCTATGCAGTAATTTTACTTGCCTAACTAATCTGAGATGAAATTAGTGTGTACTTGTTTACCTAAATATTAAGCTAAAATGGGTGCCATTTATGAATTCAATCAAGGATGTGAACTTACCTGAAGAGGACGGCGACAATTAAATGTACAAAAGAAGGAGAAAAAACAGTCTATAAACAGAGTCGTTTTTTAAATGAGAGCAGTTTTTGTGATTAGTGACTGTCACAGCACCAGTTCAGATAGTTTAGCTTGGATTGTTTTCAGCTTGCAAGTCTGTCTGGAAAATCATGAAGATGGACACAGCAGCATCTAATAAAGGTGCTTTAGAATAATTTGGCAGGATATTTCCAACATTACAGCACTACTACCGTCCAAGCTGCAGACACAAAACATTACAGCTGTTAAATTTAGGTTAAAACAGAAGCTGAACTTGAGCATGACTATGATCTGACTCATGAAGAAATCCTAAATAAGTAGAGATCATCTAGCTGTAATACCAGTGAGTGTTCGTCTGCACCCAGCTGTGTGGGTAACACACTTATTTGGTTAATCCGCTGAAACCAAGATATGTCGACATATTGCACTTTCTTGTCACCTATTGCATTCTAGTAATACATTACTATTAATGTATCAGCATATAAGCATTACATTGACTGGCCATTGTGATAGTTACATCTTGGTGGCTCATTCCTCAAAATTGTGTGTGCATACTGACATGAAATGGTAAATGGCCTGTATTTGTATAGCGCTTTACTTAGTCCCTAAGGACCCCAAAGAGCTTTACACTACATTCAGTCATCCACCCATTCACACACTGGTGATGGCAGCCACATTGTAGCCACAGCCACCCTGACAGAGGCGAGGCTGCCGGACACTGGCGCTACCGGGCCCTCTGACCACCACCAGTAGGCAACCAGGTGAAGTGTCTTGCCCAAGGACACAACAACCGAGACTGTCGGAGCCGGGGCTTGAACCAGCAACTTTCTGATTACAAGACAAACTGCCAACTCTTGCGCCACGATCGCCCCACATGACCAAGGACTTGTCCCATGTGCGAATCGAAGCAGGTGTGGTTATTCTCTCATTAGTCCTTGAATTTGTCTGTTTGTTTCACTCATGTCTAAGTGGTCCTGCCTGTATAAATCACACATGTGGGGGTCTTGGAGGGTGACAGGTAACCGCGATGATGTACAGCTCTACCCTGCTGTGCGCTCTGGAGTATTCGTGTAATAATTTCAAATATGCGATTGACATGAGTTAATAACGTTTCCTCTGAAAAACCTGCTTATTACAGCTTTAACAGAGCTTGCAATAAGCATAAACAAAAGAGTTTTGCAGACAACAATGTGTTATTTAAACATTAAAGATTAAATGGCCATTCTTCTGCTCTGCTCTCCAAAGAGATGGAACAAGGCTGGGGCCAGTGCTGAGAAATAGGACGATACTTGATCCATTAGTCACAGGCCAGCCAGTAAGTTCCTGTTTCTTTGACTGTTTTAATGTAGTAACTAGGAATCAGTCATTTTTTTAAGTAGTCGAAGGGCACATACAGAAAATCACAGAAGCATGCAAATAGCAGCACATTATAAAATCCTTATAGTTGGACAAATAAAAAAAAAAATTAACCTTGTTTCTTGTGACATTTTGTTGGCCTAAGTTTTAGTGTTATTTCATTTAGTCTTTTTTTCTGTACTGTAATCATGTTTCATTTATTTGACCGTTTTCTGAAGGGGCGTGTCGTCGTCATCAATTTCTTAGATTTCACAAGGCAAGACAGCAAATTTCCTTTGGGTTCTTAATGTGAGCACTCATTCATTTTGGGATTTAAAAAGTGTCACCACACTGATTAAACTATCTCACTCCTCCTCTTAGCCAGCGGCTGTGGGGAAAATCTGTACATGTCCAGCTTTCAGAACACCTGGAGCAACGTAATCCAGACTTAGAACGACGAGGTGAAGGACTTCAGCTATGGAGTGGGATCTATCAATGGAGGAGTGATGGGACACTAAACACAGGTTCTTCTCCACCTTCTTCTTTGGGCTGCTCCCTTTAGGAATCGCCACAGTAGATCATCTGCCTCCATCTCGTCCTATCAATTCCATCCTCTTCTGTCACACCAACCCTTCTTCCTTCTTCACTACACCCATGAACCTTCTCTGAGGTCTTCCTCTTTTCTTCCTGTCAGGCAGCTCCATCTTCAAAACCCTTTGTCAAGTATATCCTGCATCCTTCCCCTGCACATGTCCAAGTCATCTCAGTCTCACCTCTCTAACTTTATCTCTAAAACCCTGAAACAGACATATCCCCCTGATGCATTGATTTCTAATCATGTCCATCCTGGTCACTCCAAATGAAAATCTTAACACCTCCTGTCTTTTTGTCCAAGCCACCATCACTAAACCATACATCGTATCAGGTCTCACTACCAACTTGTAAAATTTCTTTTTTAGTCTTGCTACTATCCTCCACAGGTACTGTTTTATATAAATATAGAGACATATAGTATATATAGTATAACTCAGGCACCCTTACTTGAGGTAATGCCACTGGATATATGTGTCCTTCCACAGGTGGTTTGGCACAAGTCCAATCAGATCAGCTGTGCTATGGCCTGCTGTCCCAACTCCAAATACAAGTACTTCTATGTCTGCCAATGCTGCCCACCATGAGTATAAAGCTTCCTGTAGTGATGATGTTTCTTAAAATTTTATTCACTTCAAATGATTGTTGAAGAGTAATTTGCAGTAAATGGATCCAAATGCTTTGGAGCATCATGCAATACAAAATGAATTTGGAAGCAAAAGTAAAATATAATTTCCTTTATTTTACCCTGAATGCATTCATTTTCTCTTTCGTTATTATCTTTGTATTGTGAAACCTGTTCAGCTACTCTACTGAGTGCTTTCTTATACACACAATAATGAAATTATCATTAGAAGCAAAGGTGATGGGTGAAATGCGAGCAACTTGCATCTACTTCAAACACGGCTTGAGGAAAATAGTGACAACTTTGGGCTGATATCAAGTGTTTGCTGTAATGTTTAGTATTTGATGGTCTGACCTACAAGGTCCCTAGAAGAAGGGACCTTCCTGCGGTGACTGCCCCAACGGCTGTAAAAACAAACTATGCAGTAAGTAGCATCCAATCAGAATATAATTTGTACAATTTATTCATGATCACAGATTAGCTCTACTTTGAGCAGTTGCTAAACAATGACAAAATAAATATTCTTAAATGGTGAGGAAGGTTACAAAATATATTATATGGTTTATGCTACTGTTTAATGCTTCTGTATCAGTCTGATGAGTACATTGACTGTTGCGAAGTGAAGCAACAGTGGCGCTACAATCACCCAACTGTGACTTTGTGGTTTCCCGCTTCTTGCGAGTGCACCAATCAGATCATCTAAATGCCAAATATCTGCTGATTGGTCAGCTTCAATAAAGATATGCTTATTAAAAACTTGCATTTGTGTTGTGTCTCTTAGCTTGGTCACCTAAAATTGCTACATACAAAAAAGTCAACTTGTTATGCTTTTATAGAGTAAATTGTCTATTTGATGTGTTCAGTAATTAGCAGAGATTGAAGAGGAAATTTACTTTGGTCTATGCTCCTACTTTTCTGCATCTGAGGCTGAGAGTGCTTCTCCTCAGGGGTCAACCCCACATGTCCCAGCTACACAGTGGGTTCCTGGTTCACATAAGGTTGTGTCTGTGTGAGGCAGGCTCATGCAGTCTACCAATGAGGAGCACAGATAGAGCTACAGACTCATATGGTTGGAATTCATCCCAACTGGATCCTTTTTTTCTTGCCTTGAGTTTCCACTTTTCACTAAGTGGCGGGTGTTTTCGTTTCAGCCCATCAAACTTTCCATTCCAACTTAAACATTAGATTTCCTATTGCCCGCATTGTCGCACGGACTGCCATTGTGTGAAAATTAGTTCCCTTTCCATACGATAACAAACTTGTTTTATTGAAAATAAACACTTGGACCACATTTCTGTAACCTTGAGCGCATGCCAAAAAAAGCCTCTATGCTCATCCCCAACCTTATAAACAGTACATTGCACAATGATTGAAACTAGCACCACTGAATGAATAATGGGCCTGAAGGTCAGTTCATTGATCATTAATAATGATCAATGAACTGCAGGGCTGGGGAAACCTGCAGTCAGCTAAGACTGAAGAAGTCACTTGGATGAGTGACGAAACACTTCTCCCACTGAAAATGTCACGTCCAGATGAACAAAATCAACCTTTTGGGAACGATTTGAACTATGGTTTAACATCTCCACTTGTATCCTCCAGCCGCCCTACTGCTACTGAAAAAACACCAGTTACTCACCTGCTTGCCCTGCCTCTCCACTGTTACTCTACATTAGACCAACATTTTTGCAGAGCTCTTTTCAAAGTCACTAAGGTTTTGATAGAAATCAATTTGATGTCTAAGTCTTAAAAAGTAGGTGAAAGAGTTTCCATTTGTGAATCACAGAGCTGAAGTGATTGACTGATTTGGCATATTTTGAAAACGGTGATCTGAGCATCTTTTGCACAGGTGAGTTTGCGTTATGAGAACAGCCTTTACTGTTTCGAGAACTGCATTGAGAGTGGTGAGAATGATGTTCCTTGTCATGGTCCTGGGTCATGGGACACAGTGTTTTGAGTTTCACTGTATTTTATTATTCATTCATGTTCTAGTTTCATTTTAGCTTATTTAGTTAATATTTATTATGCCTAGGTTGCTGTTATTGTTCGTTGTTTAGTAGATTCCCCTTGTGTCTTCACCCTTGTGTTTTGGTCTCCCTTGCCCTTTATGTTGTCATGTCTGCATCTCGTCATGTTTACTGTTTATTTTGAAAGTCTTGCTTCCATGTTCATTGTGTTTTGGCTCACTTCCCCTGTGGCGTCATAATGTTCATTCTAGTCAGCTGTTTCCTCATATGTCTCCACTTCCCCTGATCACCTCATGTGTGTATTTAAGTCTTTTGTCTCTTACTGTTCATTGTCAGGTTGTCTGCCTATATTTCCCCATGTTAGTCATAGTCAAAGTCATAGTCAAAGTTATAGTCTTGTCTTACTTGTCGGGTTTAGTTTTTCTTTATTCATGAGGTTCATGTTTGTGTAGTCCTCCTCTTGATTTTGGTTTTGATTCTTGTCACAGCCCAAATAAAGGTTCGCTTCTTGTTTAACTTCAGTTCAGTTCTCCCGTGTCTGCTTTTTGGGTCCGTACCTTAAACTCAGCGGTTGCCCAGCCGTGACAGTTCCTGATTGGAGAAAAACAATAGAGAAAAAATATAAACTGACAAAACCTCTGCTTTTATATGGTTGGTCACGTTTGTTAAAGTTGACTTAGACTGTATTTGATTAGCAGCACCTAGCTAATTATCCTCTTACTTCTAGTGGAAGCAGTAAGTATGCACTTAATGAGGAGTTTAATATGATCTTCGATACCCATCATCCAGATGGATGGCAAAACAACTAGTAGCTCAGTGTTCCAACATTTGGTAGAAGTAACTGTTTTCATAGCTTGAGATCAATGAGGTACCACACAAATGTTACCGCAAGGGGGAGTCAGGACGACAGGTCATGGGCAGATATGATCACCCCCACCCAACATTGGGTAACACGGCCCAAGTACGATGGAAGAAACAACATTAAGTGGGAGAGTAACTAACCTAAAAGATAGGATCATGGCGAAGGTTTCAATCTGGACCCTCCGCAACCGGCTACCAATATTACGTGAAGTACCCTCTGAAGGTCTACTAGAAGATGTGAATACAGCACTAAGGACAAACCCTACTGCACAGAAACTAGTCAGCTGATCTACACCACAGTAACAGTGATCCGTGAGATGCTTGGCTACAAGATGAACAGCCACAAGGAGCAGTACCCTCCATGGAGAAGGAGACTAGAGGCCAAGATCAAGGTAGCACAGAGGGAAGTTAACCAACTATCACAGTTGCAGAAAGGTGCAATGAAGAAGGTGCCTTGGTACCCGAGGCCTTGGAAACTGCCAAACAAAGACTCACACCCAGGCGCTTGAAGAGGTATACCAGAGAGATAGAGCCCAGAAGAACAAACCAGCTCTACCCCACAGAACCATCTAAGGTGTACTCCCAGTAGCAGGAGAACAATATGAGAACAGCCTCACCAATGTTGGAGATGGAGCAAAACTGAAATAGCATATAGGAGAAGGACACAATCCATAATCGCGATGCTCAGTGGCTAGTGGATGTAAGAGCAGAACACAGGAATCTCCCTAACAGGGTCCAGTAACCATCACATTGACAAACATCCCAGGAAAGGTCTCCGGTATGAAGAGTTGGACAGCACCAGGTGCCGCCATGATTCATGCCTACTGGTTGAAGAAGCTGACTGCACTCCTTGAGTGTATGGCAGAATGGCTAACTGAAGGTTGGACTGTCCAGATCCCTAAGGATCCCCAGAAGAGACCCTCACCATCTAACGACTGGCCAATAACCTGCCTCAGTACCACATGGAAGCTCCTGCAACATGTAGAAGATGGTAAAACAGGCAAATGCTGAGAAATGGGCCAATACCTGCTCCATGAGTCACAGTCCTGCCAGTAACGGAACGATCAGCAGTAAGTTCCTGTTTCTTTGACTGCTTTAATCCAGTAACCACAAGGAATCAGTCATTTTGAATCAGTAGTACAACCATGCATGGAAAAAACACAGAAGCATGCAAATAGCAGCACATAATGAATCCTTACATGTTGGACAGAAAAAAAAAATCCTTATTTCTCGTTTTGTTGGTCTAGGTTTAACTGGTATTTTATGTTTGTCTTTTTTCTGTACCGATGTAATCATGTTTCCTTTATTGTTTTATGAAGGGGCCCTTCGTCGTCATCACTTTCCTAGATTTCACAAGGCAAGACAGCAAATTTCCTTCGAGTTCTTAATGTGAGCACTCACACTTGACTTCACGAAGACGATGAAGATGAATTTTCTTTGATGAGTGATCTCGAACTGAGCATTCATTTGTTTTGGGATTTAAAAAGTGTCACCACACTGATTAAACTATCGTACAGGTCCAGCTTTCAGAACACCTGGAGCAACGTAATCCAGACTTAGAACGACGAGGTGAAGGACTTCAGCTATGGAGTGGGATCTATCAATGGAGGAGTGGTGGGACACTAAACACAGGTTCTTCTCCACCTTCTCTGGGCTGCTCCCTTTAGGAGTCGCCACAGTAGATCATCTGCCTCCATCTCGTCCTATCAATTCCATCCTCTTCTGTCACACCAACCCTTCTTCCTTCTTCACTACACCCATGAACCTTCTCTGAGGTCTTCCTCTTTTCCTCCTGTCAGGCAGCTCCATCTTCAAAACCCTTTGTCCAGTATACCTTGTATCCTTCCCCTGCACATGTCCAACTTTATCTCTAAATCCCTTGTTTTTTTGGATAAAAAAATATTTTTATGCTTTTGTTTTATGCTTCTTTATCACAGTAACTGTCCCAAACTGAAGCAACAGTGGAGCTCCAACTACCCAACTGTGACTTTGTGGTTTCCCACTTCTTGCAAGTGCGCCAATCAGATTATCTAAATCCCACAAACGTGCTGACTGGTCAGCTTCAACAAACATATGCTTATTAAAAACATGCATTCGTGTTGTGTCTTCCCAGCTTTGTTCCCTTAAACCGCCATATGAAAAATGTAAAATTTTTATGCTCTAGGAGAGTAAATTGTTTGCTTGATGTGTAATTAGCAGAGATTAAAGAAGAAACTTACTTTGGTGGTCAACTCTGAGGACAAGCACTGCTGTTAGCCCAAGGGCCGTTAGCATTTAACTTTATAGCAGGGTTAAACTTGCAGAGAGTAAGAGGAGCAGACCCAATAGGGTGCATTTCTTAAGAGTGATCACAAAAAGAATTCAATAAGAAAAATTCATAGTTTGACCAGTACTAGTATTTCTAATTAGCCTTCTATATTTAAAAAAAAAACTTGTTTAAAATAATAACTGGCTGAATAAACCATAAATTACGATATCAAATAAGTTTTTATAAAACCTCCGCTAACACACTCACAATGAGTTAATGATTAAATATATAAATAAATGTGCATTTAAACACTTTGCTAATCACTTTCTTTATAAATAATGAACATGAACACATTATTTATGAGCTCATTAATGAAAAAGAAACATGTATTTCCCTCGCCACATATTATGTACTAAGGATGAGTAATGCTTTACCAATGATGGATTAAGCATTTACTAATGCCTTATTATTGCTTAATGTCATTGTTGTGACGTGTTACTGGTTCACACATGTCTGAGTGGTACTGGCTCTATAAATGAGACCTGCGGGCTCTTGCAGTCATTGACAGTCTTAGATTAAACAATGACGTTTTACACTTTTCTTCTGCTGTGCGCTCTGGGCCTCACTGCAGTCCTTCAGGTGCCTGGCACCTTGGGGGTAAGTAAAGTCATATATCCTCTTTAAAGTTGTTTTCATTTGGTTATTTCTTCGTTTTTGAGCAATAATTTTTTTACCATTATTTTTTCTCTCATCTCTGAAAATCACATCTGAAGCAGGGTGAGTGTGGCAGTTATTCATACATAAATCTTGACTGATATGAACTATATTTAATCTCTCATTCAAGGTGTTAATTTGCTTTTAATGCTTTCATTTAGTGACCACTACGACTGAGAAGAATGAGATTGTGAACAAGCACAATACTCTGAGGGGGAATGTTCAGCCTACTGCGAGCAACATGTTGAAGATGGTAAAACTCAGAAGTTATAATGTTAATGCTTTGCACAACTAACATTATACTGTTGTGTCATGTTCAGCTTAATAATGAAAGCACACAGCACTTTTTTGTGTACACATTTGTTTTTATCTACATGTTCTGATTTAACGGGCCGTCTTGTCCTCTGCTCCCTGCAGAACTGGAACAATGAGGCTGAAGCCACTGCTCAGAGATGGGCTAACACCTGCTCCATGAAGCATAGTCCTGCCAGCGACAGAGTGATCAGCAGTAAGTTCCTCATTACTCCTCGCGCCTTACAAAAAAACACCACAAAAGCACAGAAAAAAAAGCACTTTTGTGTTTGTTTTTTACATGTTTAACTGTTTTGTTTTTTTACTTTTAAGTTTATAAAGTGATGTGGAAGTACATTTTAGATATATTTATGGCAGCGCGGTTTAATTAACTCAGTTGTATTTGTGTTTGCTTTTGTCCCGAAGGTAAGAAATGTCAGATTGAGAGTGGCACGGCAGTGCAATACGGAAAAACAGGGAAAGATGCATATAACAGCACATTATGAATCACTATCTTAACAGTTTGGTTTGTTAACATTTTGTAATTCTTTTCTGTTTGTTTCTCTAAGTTTTAGAAAGTGTTATTTTTCTGAACTGCCATCATCATCTTTCATTTATTGGGCAATATTTTGCAAAGATGCTTTTCTCAAGTCCTTTGATTTCACAAGATGATGATGATGATGAATTTTCTTTGATGAGTGATCTCGAACTGAGCATTCATTTGTTTTGGGATTTAAAAAGTCTCACCAACCTGATTAAACTATCTCACTCCTCCTCTTAGCCAGCGGCTGTGGGGAAAATCTGTACATGTCCAGCTTTCAGAACACCTGGAGCAACGCAATCCAGTCCTGGTATGACGAGGTGAAGGACTTCAGCTATGGCGTGGGATCTATCAATGGAGGAGTGGTGGGACACTACACACAGGTACAGTGATACATATACATGCACTTAACTAAAAGTGATTCTTAAGCCCAAACCCTGGCTTTAAAAACATTTGTATTTTGTCTCTCTGTGCAGGTTGTTTGGTACAGGTCTAATCAGATCGGCTGTGCTATGGCCTACTGTCCCAACTCTGCTTACAAGTACTTCTACGTCTGCCATTACTGCCCACCGTACGTATATAGCATCTTACCATAATGATGTGTTGTATAAAATGGCATATTTTAATCTTTTGAACGTCCTCTTTTGTCTGCAACCTGTATCAGTATTATTTGTACATTTTAGACCCTCATAAGCTAAGTCATTAGTGATTCTAATATACAATGATGAAATGATCACTAGGAGCAGTGATTGAATTGCAATTCCTTCAAGAAGAATATGTGGATTTTGTCATTCATTTAATGCACAGAAATTTGCATATAATTTGTCATTAAATTGTATTTCAGAGTTGCTTTGAGTTCTCATAGGATAACTGTGACATGTTTGGGATGACATCCAGCGTTAGTGTTTGCTGTGATTTTTAATATTTGATGGTCTGACCTACAATTACAGTGGAAACTACCAGTTAACCCAACCCTACAAGAAAGGACCCTCCTGCGGTGACTGTCCCAACGCCTGTGAAAACAACCTGTGCAGTAAGTAGAAATATCCTATAGGAATATAATAGTTGTAAACAAGGTGAGATATACATGTTTCTGTTTTGCAGACCTTTAGGGACATTTCAATGTAAGCCTTTGATAAAGTAATATATTGTGTAAAGATGAAGTTACATTGGTTCTGTGTGCACCACATACAATAAAGTTGCACGCAACAACAGTCAGCTTAAGGCACTTTATATTGTAGGTTAAAGACACTACAATAATACAGTGGGGATTATATGCATAAATTTTGTTACAGCACTTTCAGAATGGCATCCACTTTAATTAAATGTATTAACCAATGTTATCAATAAATGATCAGACAGAAGAGGGTTTTCAGGGATTAGTGTTAAATGTTCAGCTCTTATGCTTTTTATGTGAGAACAAGATCCAGAGTGTGATTAAAGTAATCTTTTACATTCTGAGAAAAGCAAATTGAGTCTAATATTGGAGTGAATGTAGTGTTGGAGCTGTCATTTTCGGGTATCTAAATGGATGTTAAAATCATCCACAACAATTATTTTATCTGAACTAAGCACCAAATTTAATGGATCATCTTATAGCTAAATTTATTTTAGCTGATAAACAAAGCTAACCTAAAACTGTTGTCTCCTCACCAACTTAATGCTTATTATGTTCTTTATGCTTTTCTCTCTCTCGCAGCCAACCCCTGTCCCTTCTCTGATAAGTACAGTAACTGTCCCCAGCTGAAGCAGCAGTGGGGCTGCAACAACCCAACTGTTGCCTCTTCGTGCCCCGCCTCCTGTAAATGCACCAATCAGATTATCTAAATGCCCCATGTCCAAATGTGTACTGATTGGTCAGCTTCAATAAAGATATGCATAACAAAAACCTGCGTTTGTGATGTGCATTCAGAATCAGAAATCAGAAAGGGTTTTATTGCCAAATGTTGAGCAGGTTTACAACATTAGGAAATTGCTGCGGTGCTTCAGTGCAAACATACTGTCATAAATTCCAGTTCTTCTTACCTATCTAACCACCATATGCTGTTAGTGAGTAAATGGTCTGTTTGACTGGGTCAGTAATTAGCAGAGATTAAAAAGGAAATTTACTTTGGCACACTATTTCTGAGGAAAAACACTGCCGGCAGGAGCAGATGCCCTTTGACTTTACGTGAGGTGTAAACTCACAGAGAGGAAGAGGAGCAGGGTGGATTTGGCAGAGGTTAGGAGGAAATACAAAAAAACCCCAACACAAACTTGAGCCAAGAAACATCCACAGTTTGAGACCGCATCTGATAGCAGTGATTAATTATGATATACACCACAAGTAGAATTTTAGATTTTTTTCTTTTATATTTAAGTGCCTTGATTTAAGTGGTTAGATTATAATTAGATTATTTTGTATTTATCAAATACAAAATAATGGGCCATTTGTCGCAGGATCTTTCAAGTATTTTTGACTTTCAAGTTTTGTTTTTGTGGTTTTAATTATTCTTTTTGATTCTTGAGTGTTCTTCTGAGTTCCTGGTTGCATTAGAGGTTATTGTTCCTTCCTCTTGTCCCAGTACTTCTGTATTAGGGTCATCCATGTGTCTGTGTTTCCCTGTTTAGTTATCTCTTCTCACGTCCCACTTTATTGTGATAGTTAGTCGTCCCTTGAGTCTTGCTCTTGGTCTTACTTCCCTTTTCTCATCCGCCATGATTTAGTTCAGCTGTGTCTTGCTTTCCCCTTTTGTCTCCACCTCCCTGCTTGCTCTTCTGTGTGGGTACAGATAAATAGTGCTGTCCTCCCATTAGTTGTTTGTCAGAGCTTTTGTTTGCATGCACTCAGTGTTTCCTGATTTCGTGTGGTCCTTTAACTTTGTACGTAGTTTACTTTTTCCTTTCAAACTTTGTTTCACATTTCTCCCTTGCCCTTTATGTTATTTTCTCTGGACATTTTTTTAACAGCCAAAATAAACTCGTCACTTTTTGTTACAGCTCGCCTTTTTCCCCTTTTTCGCATTTTGGGTCTAAAACTCCATTACTGACAGACTGTGACAGTATTGTGCATTTACATATGACTTTAAAAGTTTTAAAGGTCGCCCAACTGATATAATCAATAAAATAGTACGCTAATGATGTAATAGCTCATACAGCTTACAATCTATCACACATTTTTCTTTGAGGAGTACAGAAAAAGGTCTCATTCACCACCAAATTAAAGTGTTTAAATTCAGGAGCATGGATAAAGACTGAGTACTAACCACAGCCATGTCAATTATCTTACTGGTATTAGCATAATGGCAAAAGGAAGACCTCATCCATATCATCCCAAAAGTACCACTTTGTCCATGATCAAGACCAGCAAAATAATAATCATCACCATCTAGCAGGTGGTAGGGCTGGAGTCTTTGTAAGAATTAAAGAGAGAGAATGATGTGAGAGCGGGCCGGGTTTCTTTCAATTCTAAGTTTCCATTTTAGCACATAACAAAAGATGCTGTCGGCCACTAAGCATCTTTAGAACCAAAACCTTCATGATATGCCACCAAAGCATTTCTTGATGTTATCCGATTGACACCGAGCATTATTTTATTGGCTTGTAGCTTCCATCTAGAATTATCATTGAAAAGAAGAGACTCGTCAAAAATATATCAACAGGGTGGGAATAGCAGATATAGGATTGTGAATGTTGAAAAGCATCCTTCAGGTTTTTCACTCATAAATACAGAATGTTATGCTGATCATGTTGGTGAACCGGATTTCTGGCCTGTCATTGCCAATCAAGACCCAGTGCCATGGTACTAGCTTTTGACCAGACCTAACCTAGCTTAAGACATAATTATGCTGTAATCCAACTTACGTATAGATGGCAGAAAGGAGCACACAAACACTCATTTTCTAAACATAATAATCCAAACTGGCATATTCAGGAGTAGCGCAAAACAACAGATATGACCTTGACCTCAAGCATAGTTTATTTAAAGACCATTTGGGTGATCATTGTGTGCAAGTTTTAATAAAAGTTGACCACTACTCTGGGAGAAGTGGGGATTCCTGTGAATTGTGGATGGATGGACAACAGATGACATCCTTCAGGCAAATGAGCTAAAATGTATTTTGAAAAAAGTGCTACTTTGGCTCTGATGCGTCTCTGTGTTTGTTGTGGCTGATCTAGTCTAAAGCAACAGAAGTCTATCTGGCTCTGAATTATGAAAGCATACACATGTTCATCATTAGCAAGATATAGGTATAGCTTAGTTTTAAATGACAACTTCCCCGCTGTATTGGCCCTGAAAATAGCATCACATCCAGAGAAGGCGGGATTAAATTGTCAATACAGACTTATCCCTCCATGACCAGTTGGATACCATCATTTTCTTTCAGATTGCATGCTTTTACTTTAACTGCTCATTTGAAAAAGAAATGCTCTTACTTTCCCACATGCAAGGCTGAGAGAGAGTGCTTCTCCTCAGGGGTCAACTCCACATGTCCCAGCTACACAGCAGGTTCCTGGTTCACATAAGGTTGTGTCTGTGTGAGGCAGGCTCATGCAGTCTACCAATGAGGAGCACAGATAGATCTACAGGCTCGTCTGGTTGGAATTCATCCCAACTGGATCCTTTTTTTCTTGCCTTGAGTTTCCACTTTTCACTAAGTGGCGGGTGTGTTTATTCCAGCTCATAAAATAGTCCAATCCAACTTACACATTAGATTTCCTATTGCTGCCTTGTCGCACGGACTGCCATTGTTTGGAAATTAGTTCCCTTTCCATGCAATAACAAACTTCTTTCATTGAAAATAAACAATTGGACTGCACTTTTATAACACTGAGCGTAAGCCAAAAAGTCCTCTCTGCTCACATCACAGCATATGGGATTCAAACCAAAAGCTGTAAGACAGATGAGTGAACTACCTGAAGTGAGCAAACGGGGGAGCTGCAAGGAGTTTCTATTCCCCCAGCAGAGGGGTGATAAGGGGATGAGTTTTTCCTCTGCCAGCGGGTGCAACGATAGCAGAGGTCTTTTGGTTTGGTCGGACTCGATAAGCCCTGTCTTGCCATCCTGTGGGGCTTATCAGCTGCAGCAGCGAGTCTCAACAGTTAGTCCCACAGCCAGAAAATGTTTACAGCTTTGGCGTCGGTTTGTCTTCCTGAAATGCAGATTGTGTAAAACAGAAATAATTACATGTTTGTTAAAGCATGTTTGTTGTTGAGTTTATTCATATCTATAATTAGCCATGGTGGATTTTGCTGCATAAGATAAATTCATTCTCTATAGTCATTTTATCTAAACTTGCATGGGCTGAGTTAAAATCAGACAGCTTATGTTAACACAGCTAAAATAGCTTGCTACATCTGCTCCAACAGACAGCTTTGCTGCATGTGTAGCAAACAAGAAAGGTTACATTTCCCTTGTTATTTCTTTTAATAAACCAGTGATGGGAGGGGAATAAGTTGACGGAAGCACAGAAGAGACATTTTAATAGGCAGGAAGACACATACATCAGTCTGTCCAGAGACTGTCCAGCCCTTATCTCGCCACATCAAATACAGTCCCTTTGGATTAGAAACAGGATGCCTAAAAAAGAACCGAGTGCATCTGAACCTGACAAAAGATCTCGAGATTCAGTGCAACAAATTAGTATTGCATTCCTCCAACTTACTTGAAAACTAAGATTAAACAATACACACACAAAAAATTAATACTTTTCCCTCACAGACATGAAGCAATAATATTATTAAAATGAAAATGAAATATTTCAAATTAAAGGTTTATTCATTTCAATACTTAATCAGTGAGGAAAATATGCTTGCTATAAACTGAACGTTTGACCAAATTTAACATTTTTCTCTGTACTTGTGTAGCAAAGTGACTTGGAAAATTTACACAATATGATCATATTCTTTGAGTGCATGCAGAGAGAAAGTAACATCCAAAAGTTAAACGCTTTACTGCGTGTCTGTCATTACTGTCGAAACCATGAAGTGGTTATTGTTCATGTTCGTTATTCATGTTGTTTAAAAAGACAAAAATATATGAAATAAAAGGTTTTTTCCCCAGTATGTTCCTTGAGTTTATCTCAAATTGGGCTGAAAATTAAACATCTCCAGTAAATGAAAAGTTTTCATTTCAAGAATTGGACATTTAAAGTGTACTTTAGTATTATGCATCACTTGTAGCAGTATTAGTAGCATTAAAAATGCAGTTAATGCATTAACTGAACTTCTGGGACAGGCATCTTTGTCTGAGCTGTGATGTCAGGTGCTTGGCTGAAGGAACTCAGTGCAGACATTAATCCAAGTCACTCCTCTTCATTCACGTAGCATCACTATTTTATGTACTTATATTCACATCTCTTACTTGAAGAGCAGCTTTGTGTTGAGAACTATTTTCCCTCCATGACCTTTTCAGCAAAGGCCTCAAACGCACAGCACACCACGCTCAAGTATCACCTGTAGGAAGTGAGCTCCCGCTACACGAACAGTTAGGAAGGCCTCTAATGAAAGCAGAGCACTCGAATTGTGCCACTTCCTTCCTTTCACTGAGTGCCATTAGATGCGGAACAACAAAGCTTGCTGGCAAGCTCCTGACCTTGCTCTTAAGCTTTCAACACAGAAAACAAGAGGAGATCTGAAGCAAAGCTCTCTGAGAACAGCTCTCCTCTGTCACATGCCAGATCACTGACAGATCACTTTTATCGATAAATACTTGAAAGAAGGAGCGCTATAGCATGGTAAACACTGTATTTCTAATCTGTATGCAGTAGTGGGTGCTGCACTAACTTCCCTTTATTGTCCTGAAAGGTTCAAAAACTGTTGTTTTATGATGAGTGCAAAAACTGAGCTCCACCCTATTAAATATAACAGGCCTGGTTCATTTGATAAATTAGCAGGCGGGTGGTGTTCGTTCTCACTGATAGCCATACTCACGCCAATGAGTACATTAGATGTACATTAAGCAAACACTTGGAGAAGAGATCCAAACAAGCTGCAGAGGAAAGGGTTAAACATGGGTGTATCCCAAACAGAATACAGGGCAAAACACGCAAAGCTGCAAAAATAAAATCAAGAGCGAGAAAAATACACAACATATCGATGATGTGGTCATAGCATTTTAAATAAAATGTGTTTATAGTTGTAGAATAAAAACGTAGAGCTCTCCAATGAGGCACCTTCATTGAGGCATTATAAAATATCCATTTTGTGTTCATTATTTTAACAGTTTAAATTCATTATTAAGAGCAACACATGTGCCTGCACATCTTTTCAGGGTTTGGTGTGTTTATAATATTTTTAAATCTTCTGTTTTTCTGTTTCATTTTCTTAACATTTCCTTCATCTGGTGCTGATTATGTAAAAAAGGTTAGAGCAGAGTGGGGAATTTGCAGGAAGTAGTAGAACACAATATGCACACGCATGCATACAAATATATAGTACAATGTGGAGTCTAGACACTGATGGTGGAGAAGATGAAACCTGAGGCTTGGATGGAGCTCTGACTGACTGGGGTTAGGTGGAGGTGGGGAGGAAGTGTGTTGCATGACTGAGATTCTGAAAAGGAGAATGATGAGAACACATGGTGATGTGTGTGTGTGTGTGTGTGTGTGTGTGTGTGTGTGTGTGTGTGTGTGTGTGTGTGTCTCGAGTTCATTTTGAGCTGCAGATGTTAGGTTCTAAGGTAAGTGTATGTGTGACAGACTCAGAGTAAATTGCAGGGTGTGTGTCTGCAGCAGTGAGGCTCACGTATGTATTTGGATCTCTATAATCTATAATCTTGGGCGACTGTGGCTCAGGGGGTTGGGACTCGCATCTGTAACCGGAAGGTCGCCGGTTCGATCCCTGGGCTCTCTGTCCTGGCTGTTGTGTCCTTGGGCAACGCCATCTGACCTCAGGAATTCGCATGATAAGGTGGGGCCAGGTTTCACAATGAACACACCCGAAACTCTGGCTGATTGGGACCCACACCCAGTTTCACACCTTGGCTCAGGCGATTAGAGGATCATCAGGGGGTCCTTTTGTCCCCCTGTGGGGGGTTACTCCCACTAGGTTATATCTGGGACTCTCCACCATTTGACCTTAGAACTGAAGAAGCTTCTCGGATGAGAGATGAAACGTCTTCAAGCAACTTAAAGAAGTCCAGACGCTTTTCTTTGCAAGCTCCTTTGACTACGATGACCTGGATGACTGAGAACCTTCACAGACATCTTATTTCTTAGTATGATCATCTGATTCCTCGTGTGAGAGTCTTTGTGGGATTTGTGGACTATAAAAAAACATAAGACAGAATTGTCAGATCAAAATCAATTTTCTCTTTCAAAGTCACTGAAAAGCCATATGTTCATTTATCACAGTGTACCATGCCAAGAAGTGTTGCAGGACTTCAAAGAAATCTTATTAAATGATGTTATCAGATTTTTGTGCGAGAGTCTGAAAAATTACACAGCTTAGAAGTGAAAAAAAAAAACCCTGTAGTTTTGCTATTTGAAGTACCAATCAAGTGTGACTCCTCCAAGAGCAGCTCAGTCTCCACAGGCTGTAATGTTTAACGTCCAACTTTAGAATGGAAATGCACATGCTCGTGCAAAAACAGTTTTGTTCTCTTATTAACAAGAATTTCCCGAATAAAGTATGCCTTTTCTTATCTTACATTTTTCCTTCATACCGAGTGTTATTTTTCTGTAACTCATTTTGAATTGTTAAGGCTTGCAGATATGTATTATTACAGGCAGGACTGTTTGAAATGAAATGCAGGCGTGGGTCTGCTGGGCTTCACCTCCACTAATTCAAGTGACTGAAATGAACCATTGTGTTTGTGGTAACTGCACCTTTTGGCCTTGTGTTATCCAGTCATACTTTGGACTGCTGAGGTGTTATTTTTATTAACAAAACATATGAGAAGTCTTTGTTGCAGTTTTGGTGAGGGAAATTCTACTATTTTATTCTAGTGCTAAGTAGTGGTTGCTGAGTGGTGCTAAATAGTAGCACATATTGCTACTATATGGCTATTATTATAAAGCTAAAGTCATGATTTCAACACAGCACTTCACAAAACAGAGGGTGGCTGTCTGTCTTATGGTTCTCACACCCTCTCTGTGGCACTTGTGCCTCACCAAACATTAGTTTCTGCATAACATTACACATTTCCTGAAATATATTCCTGCACGAAATTATAGACAACTGATATTTGAGAACTGTGACAGAACCATTTACCTGTCCTGGTGTGTATCCATAAAGTATAACACCCTGACAAAAACTGCATGAGAGCAACATTTTCTCCAGAGCACCAGTCTCACTGCAGCACTCTGGGTACCCCCCACCCACTCGGCTCTTGGCCTTAATAATAAATAAGCCTCACAGGTCTTTACATCTGCTTATCTCTGCTGCCACAATAATCTGACACAGACATTTGCCGGGCCTGACATTTACACAGAAACCTGGGAGAGCAGTGCTCCTTCTCATCCTGTGAATCTGCTTGGTATTAGCTGGTGTTAGACAGATGCACTGCCGAAATCCATAAGCTTCGCTCAGGAATGGCTTGTTCGTGCATGGGGTCGATCACTCACGGTTCATTATTTCAGTGAGCAGCAGATGCATTCCTAGTACAGCAGTTGTGTGATGTGAGAGTTTGAAAGGTCAAGTCTTCCTGGAAAGACTGGCAACTGTGTCGAGTGTTTCCACTTGTAAATATTCTTTCTCACTGCAGAACGATGGACTTCAAATTGTTCATAAACGGTCTAATAACCCTTTCCAGATCGATGAGCAGCAACAGTTGCTTATTATTGCCGATGTCCTTACTCCTTCGCACAACACTAAAAATCAACACCGCTCACACACAGTTTGGTTCAACTTATGTTAAATTCTGCATTTTATTTAATTTTTAAACATAAAAAGTTAATTCAGGAACTACTACTTCAACAAGCTCCAGGATCTCAGACGAGATTTCAAAATTCCAGGTTGCGTCTACGTTCCAGATTACAATATTGCAGAAGACGATCTGGAGGAAGTTTGGCGATAAACTAGAAAAAGAAGCAAAGACAGACTGAGTGTTGCAGTCGATAAAAAAACATCACGAGCCAGAAGAAATTCCTCATATGTTTCAGATTATATTCTGTGGCTGTATCGTGCTGAAGGAGAAAATATATATGTATTTACTGTGACAGTCTAAATCTCATAGGGAATATAAATGACAAGATGGAGAAAGATTCATAGCAGGTAATTATTTCTATAGTTGCATAATCAGAGCCCTCCTCTCACCGCTGAGTACTCTACACTAAAAACTACTGCCAAGTGTCATCATAAATTTCAAATTTATTGTTCTCTCACAACCAGCTACAGCTTTTAAAACAGCATGTATTTCACCACAGGCATGTGAAGCATTCTCATTGTCCTCTACAGATATATGATGACAATTTAAAGCACAGTTTAGTTATATTACTTAACATGAAAAACATAAAACACTATTCTCTTACTGCAGCAGTGGTACTGGTTGTATGTGGTGTTTCCATGCTCTCTCTGGGCACTCCAGATTCCTCCCATGGTCCAAAACACCTGGGATAGGCTCCCTCCACCCCAGCCCCCGAGCAGTATCTCCCTCACTAGCAATCTCAATGCAGAGCAATTGAGTTGAAATTCTGCAATGAGTCACAATGCAAAATCTCCACACTCTGTGATCGAACTCCAAGATGACAACACATGGAAACAATCAGAGACTTCTAAGAACATTTGGGAGTGGAGAGGATGGAGCGGGCTGCCTGCAGTCATGATCTCTACCCCAATGAGGTCAGCTTGGACTGTTCATGCCAGACTGACCAGCGCAACCAGATTGGCTAACTTGCAACCAATACTGGTTGAATGCCATCCCACAGCAGGTGTATGACCAAGCTGGCGACCGGCACAAGGATGAGGTTCCAGGTTGTTGTGGTGGTGTATGGTTCCTCAACATGCTGCTGAAGCCCCTGCTTGTTAAATGAATAAATTATTAAACTGCTAATGTGGTTTGTTACTTTAGATTTCAATCCTCCAATTCAATAAAGGACACCAAACAAGAGTCAAGAGCAGAATAGGTCGTGTGGAAGAAAAGATTTGCCGAGTGTTTCATGGGGGCAACCCCCATACTCAACTCTGCTGCTCGGCCCACAAATGCATTTTCCTTACAAATTTAGGAGGAAATAAAAAAAACTGTCCAGCAGTTTAAGATTTGGTGCCAAGAAGCACCGTTACAACAAAAGAAACAATCGACTAAACACAAATTTCCTTACTTTTCGTGATGCGCTTCTTTGAATAACTAGTCCCATGACAAATAGTCGCAAACAACCCTCACGAGAAACTGTCCGTAGCATTGCAAGTATTCAACATTAAAAATGCCACAGTTTTAACGTTGCCCACTGGCTGAGAATAACTGGCTGTTACTATACCCACAACCACAGCCTCTTGGCTATCTTACACATAAATCATCATTGTACGCACACATACATATAAATAGAACATTCTAAGAAAACGCAAAGTATTTGCACATCGAGCAGTGTGTACAACTCAAACACGGCTTGTTAGATTTGGAATAAACTGTGACTGGCTTTCACTGCTTTGACACAAGGCGTGTGACACAAACTGTGATGAGTACACATGTGGACACATTTGGTATATATTTAACACATGTCCTAGAAGATTAATTAAAGGGAAACTGATGTAACGTTCCTCTGTTTTCACCGGCTGCCAAACAATTCTGCAAACTGTAAATGTTTTCATTGATTCTGAGTTTTAATAATTAAGTTGCTGGTTACATCATAGGTCCTCTCAGCTGTGTAGTCTGTGGTGCTGTTTGCGTGACAAGTCCTTTTCTCTGTTTTCCTCCACTCCCCATGTTGTTTGGGCTGGGATGTTTTCTCATTTTGCACCCCCCCCTTCCATTCTTGCTATTTCTATGGGACGTCCTGGGTTGTGGCCCAATCATTTTAGTTTTTATTAAGATGTGGTGATAGTCTGGCAGGTTGATTGCCCGCATGGAGATGCATGAGGAAAGGGTGCGGCAAAGGCCTGTAATTAGGCATCATTTAAAGAAACCCGTGCTAGATAAAGCAATTACCACATCACTGTAGGGAGGCCATAGTACATTGGGATGTACTGCAGAGGAAGCTCTAGCTATCAAAGTATTTCATCCAACAATAATATCGCAGCAATTCCTTTCAAGCTGGGCAGTTTATATATAAGGATAATCAGCGTGGAAGAATAGAACAGGGGTGATATTGAATGCCCTTTGACGCACTTGCTGCTGTCTCTGCTATGCATGCAATTAGCTTGACATTTAAAAGGCAAAAAGAAGAATGTGGCTTAGCACCGACTTTACGAGAACAAGCCTGGCTCCTGACATGTCACCCGTCGCTCCGTTTGAATGCATTTCTCATCGTTTTCTGCACCAGAAGAAATGTCAAACTTTAATAGAGTTTTAACATATATTTAATGCTTGCACTGGCCTATTATCAGATGCTGCTGGTGTTATCTTTGTAATTGAGGAAACTAGAAAGCAAAGCAAAGATTTATCTATGTATGTGAGCAAACAGAAGAAGTCCCACGGCACTGCAAAGCAACCCCCACCCCTCTGCTGGCTTTCTGCAGCTGGCCTGTTACACATACTCCCTCGAATAGACCGCGTACTGTGTGTGCAAACAGTACACATGGCTTGAAAAAACTTTGTGGAAATAATGAAGTCAAACTTACTATAGAGTACACCTGCTTTCTTCTGGTCACTGATAAACTTGCACATTTAAAAATAATCTTTATTTGCATTCAAGATAAAGCTAAAAATCAAACTGATCTGCAATGTGCTTACATTGAAAGTGAAATTTCTATGAGCCTTCTGGGTTTAAAAATGCTGACCCCTCTTGAACAGCCGTGCCTCTTTAAAACTGCCTTGAGAGGTTAAGTTGCTGTTCATCTTTCCAAGTGCCGTTTCCCTCTATCGCATTTTGCACATGTGGTTAGGTCCATCGGCATAAATTCAGTATATTCGCTCGTCTGTCCGCACTCTCTTGGGACTGATGCCTGCTTTGCTTCCCATGGTAACATGATAAGCACACATGGTACCAAATCCTGCCCACACCTGTTAAACATTCAAACTGAGCGATGCAGCTATCATCATCTGCAGTTGTCTGTAAAGATTTTGAAGTACTGTACTTTAATTACTATGAAGAGGCCAGAACTGATTGACATCAAAGTATTTTTTCTTATCAAGCTCTTATCTGAAAAGCCATTTTGGCCCCATGCTATAGTTTCTGTCTGACCTCACTTTGGTCCTCCGGGTTATAAATTCACCCTACACTACCGAGATGCTATGAAGCCCATAACTGCTCTTTACTTAAATAACATTAAGTGCCACCACAACATAAACATGATGAGAGTTTATGATTGTCCTTGATTGCTAGCATCCAACATGCTGATTACCCGCCTGAACAGGCTTCCCTCCAAGTGGGCTTATCAGGGCGTACAACTGTTTCTCAGCTCTAGCCACAGGAAACGAGCAGTGGGGTGCAGACAGGGGACTGTGGTGAAAAAGTAGCTCGAGATGGAGAGAATGAGCATCCACGCTATCTCCCTTAAATAATGTTAGAAATTATATGGTGAGACCAAGGACTTCGGTGGAGGTAATGGTGCAGAAGGACGGTGATGTTTGTCAGGATATTTCACTACAGTAAAGTGTCAGAAAATTGTAGGCAGGATTAAGGATGGCAGTTTTTTTAACTACTACAGTTTTTTAAACCTCCTAGTGATTGCTTTGGTTGCTAGCAGGTTGCCCGGGCTTTGTTGTATCACTAAATATACCTCGTAATTTATTGAAGTCAGAGTCTCTAGTTGGAAATAAAAACTTTTCAAAATCTGAACAGTCAAAGAAAATACAATAAAAGCATAAAGACACTAACTCAATTCTAACAGCTGGTTCAAATGCTTTTTTTAAACAAGTGAAATGATCTCATCGCCTAGGAAAGCAGTTATTTTAAAATGAACCGTAAGGAGTACAGAATATTTCTCTTTTTAGGTCTTTGAAATAAGAGGAGACCAGATCCTCTCTCCTCTCATCTTTAACTTGAATAGACACTCACTGAGTGTCTGAAGTGGACCTCTTCTTTGACACAGTACCCCCTGCTACTGTTGTCCCATTAAAAGGCTGTGGTTGCATATAGACCTAATGACATATGTAGAGCAGGACTGCAACACTGAAACACTTTTTGCTTTTGGAATACGAGTTCTTTTAAAATAACTCACTGCACAGGATTTTAATACATTATGAATCTAAGGAAATTTCAGTTTAATGTAAATTTCTGAGTAGTGACAGATTTGTAACAGATGCCAGCACATTTGTGATTTTTGCTGATTTATCACAATTAACTGTTATATTATCACAAACAGATTGCATCTCATTTCCAGCATGGCCCCATTCAATTACATACCGATAGCAGTCATACTCTTGGCGCACCAAAATCACTTTAAAGACAGCAACAGTCATGTGAGCTTGTAGATCTGGTCCTAGTCTTCAAAGCAACCATTTGATAATGTTCCTTAACTCTGAACACTGTCTTCTCTAGATCTGCATTCTTATTACACTATTCCTAATATAAGCTAGAAATTGTAATCACCCAGTGTCCTTGTCACTAATAGATTGCAGCTTTCATTTACCTGCTTCAGCTACATTTACAGACAAACTGTTCTTTTTATTCAATGTAATATTTTTACCTTCCAGTTTTTTGGTATTCTGGGTTTTACAGGCAGAACTGACCTGCAGCGCTGCTCTTACCATGAAACAGATTAAAAACAGAAACAGTACAACAAATGTTTCCCAGTGGATGCACTAGCTTCAGAAAAGACTTTAAAGTATCACAGCTGCCTCACAGAGCGTAAAGGTCAGCGCTGACTTCAGAAATTCTCCTCGATTTCTTCATCAGACCTCATAAATCCAGATGGGTTACTACAGATGCTGCACATGCAAATCTCTTTGGATATCAGGCACATTTCCGTGCAAAGCTGCATGTGAAGTTGCATACACGCTACATTCAAACATCAAAGATTGATTGCTTTGACTTATGAGGTGAAAAGATCTGGGTTTTGTCTGTCACACTAATGGTCTCTGTTCCTAATCAGTCACACGCATATGGAGGAATCTTCTGTATGCCGGAATGCGGTGTTGCTCCCCTGACTGTCAAACAAAGTATGTAACTTTGCATGAAGTCGGTGTAAGGAGAGTAATCATCATGATTACATAAAGGTCTTATCTTAACTGATGGTAAGTTCTTTTACAGGGGGTGCAGAATTATTAGGCAAGTTGTATTATTGAGAAATAATTTTATTATTGAACAACAACCATGTTCTCAATGAACCCAAAAAACTCATTAATATCAAAGCTGAATGTTTTTGGAAGTAGTTTTTAGTTTGTTTTTAGTTTTAGCTATTTTAGGGGGATATCTGTGTGTGCAGGTGACTATTACTGTGCATAATTATTAGGCAACTTAACAAAAAACAAATATATACCCATTTCAATTATTTATTTTTACCAGTGAAACCAATATAACACATCCACATTCACAAATATACATTTCTGTCATTCAAAAACAAAACAAAAACAAATCAGCGACCAATATAGCCACCTTTCTTTGCAAGGACACTCAAAAGCCTGCCATCCATGGATTCTGTCAGTGTCTTGATCTGTTCACCATCAACATTGCGTGCAGCAGCAACCACAGCCTCCCAGACACTGTTCAGAGAGGTGTACTGTTTTCCCTCCTTGTAAATCTCACATTTGATGATGGACCACAGGTTCTCAATGGGGTTCAGATCAGGTGAACAAGGAGGCCATGTCATTAGTTTTTCTTCTTTTATACCCTTTCTTGCCAGCCACGCTGTGGAGTACTTGGACGCGTGTGATGGAGCATTGTCCTGCATGAAAATCATGTTTTTCTTGAAGGATGCAGACTTCTTCCTGTACCACTGCTTGAAGAAGGTGTCTTCCAGAAACTGGCAGTAGGACTGGGAGTTGAGCTTGACTCCATCCTCAACCCGAAAAGGCCCCACAAGCTCATCTTTGATGATACCAGCCCAAACCAGTACTCCACCTCCACCTTGCTGGCGTCTGAGTCGGACTGGAGCTCTCTGCCCTTTACCAATCCAGCCACGGGCCCATCCATCTGGCCCATCAAGACTCACTCTCATTTCATCAGTCCATAAAACCTTAGAAAAACCAGTCTTGAGATATTTCTTGGCCCAGTCTTGACGTTTCAGCTTGTGTGTCTTGTTCAGTGGTGGTCGTCTTTCAGCCTTTCTTACCTTGGTCATGTCTCTGAGTATTGCACACCTTGTGCTTTTGGGCACTCCAGTGATGTTGCAGCTCTGAAATATGGCCAAACTGGTGGCAAGTGGCATCTTGGCAGCTGCACGCTTGACTTTTCTCAGTTCATGGGCAGTTATTTTGCGCCTTGGTTTTTCCACATGCTTCTTGCGACCCTGTTGACTATTTTGAATGAAACGCTTGATTGTTCGATGATCACGCTTCAGAAGCTTTGTAATTTTGAGACTGCTGCATCCCTCTGCAAGATATCTCACTATTTTTGACTTTTCTGAGCCTGTCAAGTTCTTCTTTTGACCCATTTTGCCAAAGGAAAGGACGTTGCCTAATAATTACGCACACCTGATATAGGGTGTTGATGTCATTAGACCACACCCCTTCTCATTACAGAGATGCACATCACCTAATATGCTTAATTGGTAGTAGGCTTTCGAGCCTATACAGCTTGGAGTAAGACAACATGCATGAAGAGGATGATGTGGACAAAATACTCATTTGCCTAATAATTCTGCACTCCCTGTACAATAACAATGGATGGAGAGGTGATCTTTGCATGGGAAAGCCCAATAAAAGCATCAGTTCAGAATAATTCAGGTTTATTTATGTAGTGTCAGTTCACAATGACTATGAATAATAAATATAGGCTTAGAACAACACATATTGCATTGTGTTATTATTTGACAGAAATTACCCCAAAAAGCAGAAGCAGTGTGTGAAAAACTAAGGCATCTCATGACTCAACTTGTAGCTTGTTGAACAACCTTTAGCAGCAATAGCCCGGAGTAATCATTTCCTCTGTGACTTTATCAGTCTCTCTCATCACTGTGGAGGAATTGTGGCCGACTCTTATTTACAACACTGTCCCTGTTCATTGAAGCGTCCAGGCATTAGTTTATGTACAGCTCCCTTAAGGTCCCACCACAGCATTTCAATCAGGGTGAGGTCCAAGTTCATGACTGGCTCATTGCAACGCCTTGATTCGTTCCTTTTTCGATCATTCTGTTGCAGGTTTGCAGCTGTGCTTCATATCACTGTCCCGCAGTGTGACCCAGTTTCAGCCAGGCTTTAGCTGCCAGACAGATGGCCTCACATTTGACTCTAGGATACTTTATTATACGGAGTTCAAGGTCGACTCAGTGACCACAGTAAATTTTGTTAAAAAAATAACGACACTGTGTAATGTGCTGTGATATGATACGATAAGGATTAATCCTTTTTTTCCTATTATGTCCCGAAATGTAAAAACCCTCTGGTTTTACAATTGAAAGGAGGTGCACTTTCTTTTGACCATGACTATAAGCATCAAGTGGCAGCATGCCAGACAGTAGAAGATAAAGATTTTCTATCAATGGGAAGATTTTTTTTTCTTGCTTTAAAAACCGTTCACTGCAAAAGTGATGTAAAACTACATTTTGCCTCGAGGTGTAGAGTTCATTCAAAAAGCTACTATTAGGAATGTAACTATATGCATTATATATGATATACTGCGCTTTTATACCCTATTATACTCCCACAGTTGACTTAGTACAACTCAGTACATCAAAAGACTCATTTCTCTTGTCTCTACCTCTAGCTAGCTCGAAACAAGCCTCATTTTCTTGGTGTCTTTCTGGATGTCGTGTTTATTGGCAGGTCTTCGTGCAGGGTCTGTCTGGTGAAGCTCAACGCTGGTTTTCATAAAGTGTGCCCAACCTATTCCCACCTCCTTCTTCCGAATTTGATTTCTGCTGTTTCCACAAGTTAATGTTGCTGATGTTGTCTGGCAAATGGATGTCTTCAGTATTCAAGATTGTGTATAGGGTAAGGACCTCTATCCTGTAAAACATTTCTTTGCAACAGAAACGTCAAAAAGAAAACATTTCAAGCATAGCATAATCCAAAAAAATACATTAACAGGAATGGATATGTACAGGGAGTTTTTATGTTTTGAAATTAAAATGGTTTTATGATTCAAAAGGGAGCAATTAAAAAAGTTGTTTTGTCTCAACCTACTCTGTTTACTGCACATCAAGCAATCAAGAAATCTAATTTCATGGTGTTTTCTAACTTTGAAGTAAACATTTATTCATCGAAACAAAAGAAAAAAGTTCAAATGCGAGAATGAACCTCCAAATCTAACTTTGACTTTTACATATGGGCTTTCCAAGAATGTCCTGAAACAGAAACCTACGGCAAATTGGAGTAGTGATTAATCATCCAAGTCCTTCCCGCTTTGATCCCGTACACTGAGTCGTGCTGCCATTATAGGAAAAAAAGAAAAGACTCCCGTCTCTGACACATGGATCAAACGAACAGAGTATCAGCTGGTTTGAAAGCAGAACAAGGAGCTCTGTGAAGTCATTTATGTTGCATAACAGTTCATGAGGATCCGAGACAAAAGGAGCCAATTTAGCCCTGATGTCTTGTTTATTTTCCACAAATCTGCATTTTACGGCGGGGTTGTGGCTGAGGAAAGATAAATGGCTTAATGGCTTTCCTGGAATGCGAAGTTCACAGGAAGGCTAGATTAAAACAGATTTTTGCAGATACAAGAATGCTTTCCTTTGCTTTCAACTTTAATGTTCAAAGTTTATCCGTTTTTGTGAGCCTTAACAAGCCAACACATTCCTTTGGAGAAATAACAACAGCATTTGTTTGATGAAATCGCCAACGTATTCCATATAAACCTGAGCGACTTGCAAAGTGCAAAAAACGTGATCTTGAACGCCTCACAGATTTGCTGATACAGATAAAATCTTATTGTGCTTTAACTACAAGTGCTTTTCATGCGGTTTTCACAACATGAACAGAGAGAAACAAACAGTCTAACTTTTATTCGGCTTCAGTTTCACAAGTATACGCAAACGGTGCATCAATCATGGAGCGCTTAAAGTCTAACAGAGGAGGTTATATGGATGGAAGAAGCATCAGTTTCACCATTTTAGAGTTTCTCCTTCAAAGGGTAGCAACCATTCATGGGTCATAATAAATCTGTATGTTCACAGTGATGTAAATAAATTCACTACGAGCAAACAATTTAATTCAAAGACACTCGCTTGGGGCCCAGCTTTAAAGAAACAAATACATATAATGAAAAAGTCATTAAAAATGAATTCTTCCACATATTTAACGTGTTTATTGTTTACTTGCAGCTCACACTTGAGCATCCCTGTGGCTTGCACCAAGTGTAAAATAATAGTAATAGTAAGATAAACAACTGCACATCACGACAGAATTATTAGCTAAATTTTAAAATTTCATGTGTAAGTATTTCCCGTCCTTCCATCCATCCATTTATCTTCTGCTTACACGATGATGAGTCGAGAAGCCAGCAGCCTAAGCAGAGAAGCCCAGACTTGCCTCTCCCCAGCCTCCTCCTCCAGCTTATCCAGGGGAACACCAAGGCGTTCCCAGACTACGAGAGATACAATCTCCACAGCGTGTCTTGGATATCCTCACCTCACCCATCCTAGTGAGATGCCCGCGAACCACCGGAACTTCCTCCTTTTGATGTGGAAGAGTAGTGGCTCTACTTTGAGCCCTTCTCTAACAACTGAAGTCCTCACCCTATCGCTAAGGGAGAGGCCAGCCACCCTTTAAAGAAAGCTCATTTCTGTATTGTCACTCTTATGGTTACAAAGCTCGTGACCATAGGTAAGGGTAGGAACGTAGGTCGCCCAGTAAATCCACAGGTTTGCTTTTATGCTCAGCTCTCTCCTCACCACAATAAACCAGCACAGCATTTACATCACTGCAGATGCGCCTAAGTATTTCCTGAGTGCTGTTAAACGGGGAAAACTTGTCTGTCTTTTTTAAATTTTTTTTATTTTATGATTTTTTTAAGGCTATATAAAGTCTGATGACAGCCACTGTGAAATGAAATTGTACAAATAAAACTAATTTGTGCTGAAAGTTCAGTTCTCCATGCATTGTAATTTTAAAGCAAACTTCTTATCACAGTATGGATACTTAAGCCCTGCGTGGAGTCATGAGGCTTACTCTCCTACACATGCAAAGTTACACACTTTGTTCGATGGTCAGGGGAACAGCACCACATTTCTGCATCTAGAGGATTCCTCTGGATAAAGAGCAACATATTGTGCAGCTTTGCACACAAATGAGCAAAAACGTATCCACCCATATCTTGTTTTTTAAAAGTCATTAAAGATCTTTGCGGTCATTTCACTCTGGAAACAGCACACTTCAAAGAAATCATTAAAAGCCCCAAATTACCATAGCATTCATACAGATGATGTCTGGATATGAACATCTTCGGTAGGCTAAGCTTTACAAATGTTGTGATGTAATTTTTCAAAAGAAAGCAAATATTGTATTTTCTCAAGCTTATTTAGTTAGATATCCAGAGCAGACAAGCATGATATCATCTTTACCCATAAGGCCTCAACCTTTGTCTAATCACTAGATCAAACACTGGCACTAAATTAAAGACTCCTGGGGATAGTCGCTGTGAAATGTGAGATTGAGAGAATGTACTGTTATCGAAAAGTAAACAGTTCTCACGCTCTCTGAAAATGCCGACGGACTAGAGCCAAGTGAGAAAAAGCTAATCCTCAGAGTTCAAAGCAATCAAGTTAATATATTTTATGTCTTAAAATGTTTTCAGATTGGAGCTTCATTTCTCCAGGGTCCAGAGTTACACTGGGAAAAATCTGTACATAAAATGGACACAGCCGAGTAGCTTATTTTTTTTCAATAACTAAAATCCAGAAAAAGAATTTAAGTCACAACAGCAGTCGCCTCAAGTCGCTTTATATTGTAAGGTAAGACCCTACAATATGAAGAGAAAACCCCAACAATTAAATGACCACCTCAGAGCAACCACTTCTCAACGGTGGGAAGGAAAAACTCCCTTTAAACAGGAAGAAACCTCCAACAGGACCAGGCTCGGGGAGGGGCCATTTGATGCAACTGGTTGGGGGGTGATGGGAGAAATAAGAAAAAGAAATAAGATAAAAGAAAAAGAAATTACGACAAGAAGAAGCTGGTGTGAGAGAGTACTCGTCACTGCCATGAATGAATGGCTACAGGTGGTATGAGGGGCCGTACAAGCCAAAATTCTTTCTTTCACTTTCACACACATACATTCTTTCTTCACATACATATACTTTAATTTTTATTCTCATATTTACACATATTTAACATGCATAATGCAATATTATGCTCTCTTATACATGTGTTGTCATTCATGCAAATAACATACAGTGGGGCAAAAAAGTATTTAGTCAGCCACCGATTGTGCAAGTTCCCCCACCTAAAATGATGACAGATGTCAGTAATTTGCACCAGAGGTACACTTCAACTGTGAGAGACAGAATGTGAAAAAAAAATCCATGAATTCACATGGTAGGATTTGTAAAGAATTTATTCGTAAATTAGGGTGGAAAATAAGTATTTGGGCACCTCAAACAAGGAAAATCTCTGGCTCTCACAGACCTGTAACGTCCTCTGTAAGAAGCTTTTCTGTCCCCCACTCGTTACCTGTATGAATGGCACCTGTTTGAACTCATCATCTGTATAAAAGACACCTGTCCACAGCCTCAAACAGTCAGACTCCAAACTCCACCATGGCCAAGACCAAAGAGCTTTCGAAGGACACCAGGAAAAGTATTGTAGACCTGCACCAGACTGGGAAGAGTGAATCTACAATAGGCAAGCAGCTTGGTGTGAAAAAATCAACTGTGGGAGCAATCATCAGAAAATGGAAGACATACAAGACCACTGATAATCTCCCTCGATCTGGGGCTCCACGCAAGATCTCATCTCAAAATGATCATGAGAACGGTGAGCAAAGATCCCAGAACCACACTGGGGGACCTGGTGAATGACCTGCAGAGAGCTGGGACCAAAGTAACAAAGGTCACCATCAGTAACACACTACAACGGCAGGGAATCAAATCCCGCAGTGCCAGACGTGTTCCGCTGCTGAAGCCAGTGCATGTCCAGGCCCGTCTGAAGTTTGCCAGAGAGCACATGGATGATACAGCAGAGGATTGGGAGAATGTCATGTGGTCAGATGAAACCAAAGTAGAACTTTTTGGTATAAACTCAACTCGTCGTGTTTGGAGGAAGAAGAATACTGAGTTGCATTCCAAGAACACCATACCTACTGTGAAGCATGGGGGTGGAAACATCATGCTATGGAGCTGTTTTTCTGCCAGGGGGACAGGACGACTGATCCGTGTTAAGGACAGAATGAATGGGGCCATGTATCGTGAGATTCTGAGCCAGAACCTCCTTCCATCAGTGAGAACTTTGAAGATGAAACGAGGCTGGGTCTTCCAACATGACAATGATCCAAAACATACCGCCCGGGCAACAAAGGAGTGGCTCCGTAAGAAGCATTTGAAAGTCCTGGAGTGGCCTAGCCAGTCTCCAGACCTCAACCCCATAGAAAATCTGTGGCGGGAGTTGAAAGTCCGTGTTGCTCGGCGACAGCCCCAAAACATCACTGCTCTTGAGAAGATCTGCATGGAGGAATGGGCCAAAATACCAGCTACTGTGTGTGCAAACCTGGTAAAGACCTATAGTAAACGTTATTGCCTCTGTTATTGCCAACAAAGGTTATGTTACAAAGTATTGAGTTGTATTTTTGTTATTGACCAAATACTTATTTTCCACCCTGATTTACGAATAAATTCTTTACAAATCCTACCATGTGGATTCATGGATTTTTTTTTTCACATTCTGTCTCTCACAGTTGAAGTGTACCTCTGGTGCAAATTACTGACCTCTGTCATCATTTTAAGTGGGGGAACTTGCACAATCGGTGGCTGACTAAATACTTTTTTGCCCCACTGTATGTATGTAAGAAGAGAGTGCATGCATGTCTGAAGGAAATATATGTATGCAAGAGAATAATGTATGTGTATGAAAAAGTATAGTGGAAACATAAGGAGTAGTGGAAATGGAAGGTAGAGTGTCTGCACGGCTGTGATTGGCTGAGAAGCACGAGCCGGTTACTTTCAGGTGTCTAACAGCATGGACGGGGGAGAAGAAACTTGAGTACTTCAGCAAGCTTTGCAATATCAGTCTTTTCGATATCAGACCCAGAAACACTTTGGCAACTGAAACCACCGATTAAGGAAAAGGTAAGAACAAAACAGGATGCTACTTATCTGCACATTTGCCAAATACAAAATATTAAATATGCTTTGCTGATTTAGCAACACACTTTGTTACAACATTTTAGCACTAGCTAATTCGTTCAGATAAGCATCCACATTAAGAACAGTAAAGGCCATGATGTTTATTTAAATATTAGTGGCACTATTTGTACTTGTGACCCAAATGTAAGTTGATGCGTACTTTGATATTATTTATACTAAATTATCTTTATTAATGTGGGAGGTGGTAGCTACATTAGCTTGAAGAAGAAGACTGAAGAAGGATGAGTGACGAAACGTTTTCCCCACTGAAAACGCTACATCCAGATGAACAAAATCAACTTTTAGGGTATGTAAATATAAAAATTAAAATAAAACTTTGTGAAAGTGTAAGTATATGTATGTGGAGAAGAATGCATGTGTGTGAAAGTGAAAGAAGGATTTTTGGCTTGTTTGGCCCCTCATATCTTTCTCTGGTTTCATAAGCAGTCAGTAAAAAAAAAAATCAGTCATCCATTTAAGGACTGTGATGTATTCAGTTCTTAACTATTTCTCTCATTGTCAACGAATCTTGACGATCAAAACAAACAAAAAAATCGGTAGCTTCTCTTTGAATTTGTTCAATACGTTCGAATATATTGTTTAAGTTATAATGTCATTTTCATTACTACTACTAATTTAACCACAATGCTAGTAAAGAAAACACAATGGCTTTGACCAGCTTCATTGCTTGGTTCTTCTGGGTTAGGTCTGGGCATGTCAAATAAGTTTTCCAAGTGTATTCCATTTTTTGGTTCAAGAGTGACTTCCTGCTTAAGGATGAACTTCCTGTGTTACAAAATGCATACACGTGAATGTCAGAATGCATGTATGCAAAAGGATGAATATTGGGATTGTATGTATATGTGAGTAAAGGAGTACAAATATCTATGCGTTGAAAAATAAAGAGTATATATATGCACGAGTAGAAATGGCTGCACCTGTAAGGGTAATAAATGTATGTCAGCATAAAAATATGTAGCATTAATAAAAAATAGAATATGTGTGAAAGGAAAATTAATGTATGAGTGAATATACATGTATACACATTTTCACTGCAATGTTGACCCTGTGCTAACTTGCATATGACAAATAAAGCTGAAACCGATATGAAATAAGAAGAAGAGTGTACAAAGATGACAATACATGTACACATGTGTGACAATATCTGTATATGAAAGAACAATATATTTACACAAGAGTGACATAACAAACTTTAGCTTGTATGGCCACTCATAAAATGGACCACAAAACCCCATATATTTTTTCAAATTTACCAAATAGCTCACTATGCCTCTCCCCACTTAAACAGCTTTGTTAGAAAGCCAGAGTTAAATTCTACATCGAACACCAATGGAATATTTAGTCAGTGCAAGCAGAGCAGTCTCAGCAGTGCAGCAGTGTTTCTGATATCTATCAAAGTGATTTCCCAAAGGGTCAGGGTTAAAAAAAAAAAAAAAAAACGCTCACTGCTCTCAGTTCTAAAAGAAGTAGAAATGTGTTAAATGTTAAATGACTATTTTAAATCTTTGGTGGGAATAAGAAAAATCCTCCAAACAGCGTAAAGATGAAAGACTATATTTTCATAGTTAAATACTTGTAGAACACTTTAATAAACACACCAATGCTCCTCTGTATATCAGAGACAGATTTTTACTCTCTACTGCGTTAGTTTACCTGGAGGTTTAATTATCTTGGGATGGTTTGGTTCTCAAATATGAACATGTACACACTGGTCACATTGTTAGGGACAACTGTTCAACTGCTTGTGAACCCAAATTTCTAATCGACCCGCTGAAGTTCAAACTAAGCATCAGAATGAGAAAAAACACGATTAAAGAGACTTTGAACGAGATATAGTTGTTTCAAAAATTGCCGATCTACCATCTCCAGTGAGCAGTTGGAGATCAAGGGAGGATGGGCATTCTCCCTTGATCATATCTGAATGCACAACATGTTCAACCTCGAAGCAGACTGGCTACAGCTGCAGAAGGCACCACTCTTGTAAGGTAAGAACAGGAAGCTGATGGGATAATTTGCATAAACGCAATAATATTGGAAAACAGAAGATTGGAAAAGCACCAACTGAGCATTATTTATACACCACAGCTATCTGAGTATTGTTTTCCGTCCACATCCAACCCTTTATCACCCCAGTGTACCCATCTTCTGATGTCTGCTTCAAGCAGGATAACACAAAATGTCACCAATCATTTTAAACTGGTTTCTTGAAGATGATGGTGAGTTTATTGAACTCAAATGGCCTCCACAGCCACCAGCTCCAACTCAGTACTAGCAAAGTATTTAACAAAGTGGTTGGTGAGTGCATGTGAGATACTTGTCGGATGCTTGATACATCCGCTTGAAGACGCTTGAACTCCTTGGTTGAGTATTTAATAAGCAGTTAATGTCATTGTATGTTGATATTAATAAGTGCTTGTCTTCAATGCTGAGATATTTATATCATAACACCTGTTTTTTGCGTTGAAAATTGGTACGTGTCTTTTGATATACCAACCTCAACATCTCGGGAGAAGTCACTTACAACAGAACAAGCTGCTGTTAACCAAAACGTTGATACACATTTATATGTGTTTACAACTACATTAGAGAGCACAATAAAGTGCTCACTAAATGTTTACACACTGCTAAATGGCGAGGGGTGGAAAACAAAGTGTTCCTGGCTCTAATCTAATCTCATCTAATCTAATTTAGAGAAAATGTGGGACAGCTAAGTCACAAAATTTAGTATTATTAATAACATGATGTTACACAAGTTCAGTCATTGTAGATGTTTTCTTGTATTAAATTAAAGGAATTGTACAATTTGATTTTCCACGTGATTACCACTTGTTATGTAGTTTATTTTAGTGACACTTTGAGGGTGTTACCAAAGCGTAGATGATTACAAATAAATTACAACAAATCCACCACAACCTTTTCTTTCTACACATTTTGTGACAATATTTCTGTATATTTTGTATTTGTATCATTGTATCTGAAAATGCAGGTGCATCAGTAAAAACACAACAAAGAAAAATAAAAAATAAGCAGCATATTAGCAGTAAATAATTAGTATCCCCTTCTATAAAAGCACGTCTTATTTGCACATTAGATTTGCATTTTCTGCTGCTGTATTTCAAGACATAAAATGATGAGTGCAAAGTTAAGTAAACAAACATGCAGTAAGTTTGACAGCGCAAAATGAGTGGGAAGGAGCAGTCATTGAGTCTTTTCATGTCCGCTCATTGGCTGGGTGTCGTTACGTTTGTGTTTTGTTTTGCCCCCTCCGGCATCCACAGAGGAAACCCATCCCTCGTGAGCAAAGTGCACGACGGAGGGGGTGCTCACCACCGAGGCCCTGGTCTTCTGCCTTGTCATTGGTCACGGCAAAACCTACATCAGTTTAAAACCAGACACCACTTTCTTCACACAGCACAACCCCCTAAAAAGAGAGCTGAGGAGGGAGAGGCTGCACGAGAGATAAGCAGAGTTGGTCTCAGGATGCCTGCATATGCCACCAACATGAGGACAAAGTTCCCCATCATAGCCTTGATTTTGGAGATTATCACCATCATCCTATTTGCGGTATTTGTCGTCTATGATGATGGGGAACATGGACACCATGACTCACACGACACCCACAATAAAACTGACCATAAATTGGAGCCTATGGACCTCTACCCCAGTAAGTCTACCTGGAGCCGCATGCTTGCTTGCTTGCTTGGTCAACATTTTATTTCTAAATAGATTTTTATGAATGCTACATCTGTTATATCACAGTGTTGAGACTGCATCTAAAAAAAAATTTAGACTAAAAGCAGAAAATATTAGTGACACTGAAATTTTACAGAAAACAAGATGACAAACATTTTGCTTGTTTCTCATAAAAATAGCAAAGTAAACGAAATTTCCACATTTATTTTTACTTTCTTTTTCTTGAATAAAATAAATTCTATTTTAGGGGTCTAGTTAATCAATCAGTCGCTTGCAAACATAAATTGGAGGTTGTTTGCAGCGCAGGTCAACTAAATGCAATAAAAGGAGTCATGGGGTTGAATTCTCATCTGTCACAAGGTCTAATCAAACACATGCAGCTGAGAAGACAAGTGAATCCTGTTGGGAAAGGTGGAGGTCACATGTGATTTCATTACTGTGTCCAAAAAAGGCTCATAAAGGACAGTCAGGTTGAAGCTGGAGGTTTTGTGCTGCATTCAAATTGATATTTTTCAAGTTATCCTGCAGTAGCTTTAGCATTTTTTGTGAGCTCTGAGCGGTTTCTACAGTTTAGCGGCTTCTTTGCAGCTTGTGCACTTATCTGCATTCAGATAGCTGCTGTTTTACTGCGTGAGTGCCTGCTCACGATTGGGTGGGGCGGTTGTGACACCCAAGAGATTAGCTCAGCATTGAAGCTGACCATATCTTCTGCTTCACATGGGATGTTTAAGTCACATACGTTGACTATCAAGAAATAAATTCTGAAGTAAAGATCACATTTAAGGCTAGACTCTGCTGTGAACTCTGCTGTGTCTTTTCTGCACAAAACTTATGTTATCTTTGTAACACTCCATTAATTCCCAGTTAGTCATAAAGGAGTAAAAAATATGCAGTGATTTATCTTCAAAAGTTCAGAAGGGATACTTGTTTTTGGAATAACAGGCCCAGAGCTAAAACTTTTGCAAAATTTAAATTATGCTTGATAATCTAAAACCATTAGCATTTAAACTGGGACTGCACAATGTTAGAAAGCATGAGGCTTGGGGTTGCATGCTGAAAGAGATCCATTATCTCACACATCCCAGACTTCTGCAATTACAAGCTCAAAGGACAACAAATAAGCAGTTAAAACATGCAATTTGCAGAAGTAAAATTGTGGTCTAGTATGAAAAAATACCTCAAAAATGTTGTAATTGTGACTTTTTGTCTTTCATTTCTTCTTAAAGAGTGATTAATATGCTAAATTAAACATTAAAGTAAAGGAAGAGTTTGACTTAATACTTTGTAAAATGAAATAATTATTCATCTTTTTTTTGCATGGCTTGAAAAAAAAGGCTGCACAGTTGCACCTGAGGTGTCTCTCGCTTGTCTTGGTTCAGCCAGTTCTTCAGAGGATTCGCGTTACCTAACATCTAGGCGTGGTGCCAGTCACTGTGGCTGCTTTCCAGTTTTATCTCATCCCCGTCCCCCATCTACTGTTCTACAAAGAGAGCAATTCTGACTCACCCAGCTGAGAAACAGAGAGGGGTAAAAGTGCAAGTTCAGGGGCAAAAAGATTTTCTTCAAAACAGCTTCATGGAGATAAGCTTAGTCAGATGTCTACACATCAGCTTGCAGGTGCAGATGTCTTCAAAATGCTGATTGTTACTGCTAATTAAGACTGAAATGGAAAGATGTGACTCTCTTGTGGTGTTTGGTTTTGATGTTGAACTGTCAGAACTTGGAGCGTTTTTATTATAATAGAGCACACAGTAATCAGATGTTGAGCTATCAGGGCTTTTAAGCACATATACAGATTCCTGACTAAAGCAGATGTGAGTGGGTTTGTATGTTTCCCAAATACCCAAGGATGTGTTAGAAATTTGCTGACATTCTATATGCAGAAACAGTTTATGGAAATAGATGTGGATGAATTTAATCTCCCCCATTATCGCCATTTGAAAGCTGCTGCTTACAAAATAATGTACTCTGATGTAAATGGCGCATGGGAGCCTGACGCTTTAAACAGCTTTAACGCACCTACGTCTGAGTTTGGGCTTTTTAGTCTAGGGGATAAAATCAAAATGTTGAGATTGAGTTCACATTCAACCTCTATTTTTACTTTTCAAAATGCTAAATCATGATAAATAATACTTCAAACTTTTAACATAAATGTCTATCTACAAAATATGAAGCAGATGATACTTTTATAGTATAATACAAGGCCACAGCTAGGAAAGGCTGATCTTGCCTTAGCACAAAGACTGGAAACAACTAATCTGACTCTTTTACAAGTCAACAAAAATCTCCAAAGTTTAATGTTTAACACATTTTATGTAAGTGTAAAAACAACATGTTGTCAGACTGTTTCTTGGCAGCGTATAGTAACATCCTCCATTTGTCTGATAAACTACTGACAACTTTGTGGTAATAACACTTCAGCCATTAAACAGATGAGATGTAAAATAAAGAATTTTAGAGGCTTAAACTGGCAGATCTTTTTTGCTTTTCTTTAGAGAGTTCAAAGTTGGTCTTCTCCATTTTCAGTCTTTGTGCTAAGCTAAGCGAAAAGGCTGCTTTATATATTACACATGAACACAGCAGAACCACAGACTGTATATAAAAGATGGGCACACTCACATTGTTTCTTCTCTCATTATGTTGAAGCTGTAATTTTAGCATTTTGGCTAAATGCTAATAGAGACAACAACTAGAGAAAACTGTCTGTAGCTCTTTTTCTAGAGACAGACTAGACTATAGTTGGATGCAAAAATAGAGTCCTAAACTATCAGCTAAACTTCATAACCTTGGTTAGCAAGTTGCATTCATAATGTATACAGAAGCATAGTGCAGACATAGTAGACAGGTAGCTGCTAACTGGTGTTGAGAGACGAATGTGCAATACCACATAACAGGCTTTTCAAAGCTACCAACACCAAAAACATGGTCAAGAGGTCTAGTCCAGTGATGCTAATTAGCCTAGTGAAGCTTAGCAGACAGCCATTCACTGTCCAGCTGTTTATATCAGCACATCAGGCAGTTAGAATAGCCACACCCCTAAATAAACTCACCCACTCTCTTCTATCCATACACCAAAACCTTATTTGTACCATGCTGTAAGCATGTTTACTTTCACTGTGAAGTTCAACATTTTAAAACTAGCTTTCAGATTCTGCCACCAGTGGCCAGCAGAGGAACTGCAGGTGTTTTTTGCACTTGTTTTAAGTCATTTAAGTACTCATAACTAACTAAGAACAAACAAACTGAGAAACAGCTGTAAAAGTATTCTTTAAGGCTGCAACACAGTGTGTCCTGTCTAGATAATAACAGACACAATGTGTGCTCATTATGAACTAAGGAAATTAGTCTATTGTTTCCCAGCCTACACATACATACAGCTTGATATATTTTCCACATGTAAAGCTCATCATAGCACGCTTAAAACCTTAAGGGAAAAAGAAGTCTCCCTTCCTGCCATGATGATGACTCAAATCCCCCTAAAATGTATTTGGCCTTAATCCAGACTCATCTATCCTCACTTATCAAAAAATTATATATATATATATATATATATATATATATATATATATATATATATATATATATATATATATATGTGTGTGTGTGTGTGTGTGTGTGTGTGTGTGTGTGTGTGTGTGTGTGTGTGTGTAATCAAACAGGGGATATAAGATGAGCAAACTCCAAACCTTGCTGCCTTTTTCAGTCTAACGGCTGACAAAAAGAGATAAGAGTGCACAAAGCATCCCCTCCCTTTGAGACATCTTAAGTTTAGACTTATTAACATCATATGCACTTAATAGAAAAGCACAAGCCCATAACCCCAACAGGGACAGTGGGGGTATTTTCTCAGCATGCCATTCATAGTGTGATTGAATTGCTTTTCCACCTGACAGGTCACAGCTGACAATGAGGCCACTGTGGACAGAAATGAATCCTGAGAAGTCCAGCTACTTCTCAATAAGTCATTTAAACCACAAAGTTAAAAAAAAAAAAAAAACATACCACTGTGAGCAGCAGGGTCGCAGCAAATACTTTACTTTGAACTGAATAAGTGTTTCATTCAATTCAATTATAAGACCACATTCAACTGAGGTTAAAGTGGGACTAGCTAACACAGCATTAACTGACCTCCCTTCTCATGTCCCCAGTGTTTCAGGACGTCCACGTGATGATCTTCATCGGCTTCGGGTTCCTGATGACATTTCTCAAGAGATACGGGTTCAGCAGCGTGGGCATCAACTTGCTCCTGGCTGCCTTCGGCCTGCAGTGGGGCCTCCTCATGCAGGGCATCTGGCACCTGGAAGGGGGCAAGATTAAAGTCAGCATTTTGAAGTATGGCTTTCTTCGCTGCACATATCGCTTTTCAAAAACAACTGCTATAAGAAAAATGCACATGGCTGGCTGTAGGTTTGGGGTTGCTGTCATGATGCAAGTCCCTAAGACTTGCACAGCCTTCTACATCATTACCAAGTACATGCTAAATAAAGCCAATTCCTGCACATGACAAGCTCTAATAGATCACAGATGATGTCTGTTGATGTTTTTTCTAATAACTTTTGTTCTCACTCCTGCAGAATAATCAATGCAGATTTCAGCACAGCTACGGTCCTGATTTCATTTGGCGCCGTTCTGGGTAAAACCAGTCCTGTGCAGCTCCTCATCATGACCATACTGGAGATCACCATCTTTTCCGTCAATGAGCATCTGGTGGTTGCTATCATGGAAGTGAGTTCATAGTAGCAAGTGCATGTGTGTCCATGAACTGAGCAAAAAAACATAAATCCCCACATAACAACCATGAATATTCACTGTTTTATCAAACACTACTGTGGGTCTATCATGCCTTTCTCTTCAACAGGCTAGTGATGTTGGAGCATCTATGATCATCCATGCTTACGGAGCCTACTTTGGCTTGGCAGTGGCTCGAGTACTTTACAGACCAGGTTTAAGAAATGGACATGAGAACGATGGATCTGTTTATCACTCTGATATGTTTGCTATGATCGGTAAGAGAGCACAGAAAATAATTCTGTGATCATATATTAAAATGTGTTTACAGAGATAGTTTTCCCTTCTTTCCCGTGACTTTCCCTCCCTGGTGCGTCACTGGCCTCCAATGGAAGTCAGACTTATGCCATCTAGTGGACACAGACAGCTGTGCAGCATGGACCTTGACATTTCCGTTTTTAACATCCTCTTCTACAGGAACCATCTTCTTGTGGATGTTCTGGCCCAGCTTTAACTCAGCCATCGCTGAACCACCGTTGAGCTACACTCAGCTCACTGCAGTGATCAACACCTACCTCTCCCTGGCCGCCTGCGTGCTCTCTGCCTATGCCATCTCCAGCCTGGTGGAGCACAAAGGAAAACTGGACATGGTCCAGCAACTTTACTCTAATAGTTATGACAGTGACAGTTCACAGAGTTAAAAGCAGAAATTCAGTCATACACTTGTCTTTATGTCTTTCTACTGCACAGGTGCACATTCAGAACGCCACCTTGGCTGGTGGTGTTGCAGTGGGAACATGTGCTGACATGAGTATCGGGCCATTTGGAGCCATGCTGATTGGGCTCGTAGCTGGCATTATCTCCACCCTGGGATTCAAATACCTAAATGTGAGTCAAAGGAAAGACAACTGGTACAACCTGGTACAGGCTGAATCTGAATTAGCAATGTGTACTTTTGTTGGTGACTAAAAATCCCCTGTCATTCCTTCTCTGCAGCCTATACTGGCATCCAACCTGGGTATCCAGGATACCTGCGGTGTCCACAATCTGCATGGCTTGCCTGGCATCCTGGGTGGGCTGGCTGGAATTGTGGCTGCAGCTTTGGGGAAAAAAGACGGGTAATAGTCACCTCACGCACTAAAAATCTCACCACAGTATTATAATAACCCATATATACGCACACATAAAAGCAATATGGCTTTGACACGATTTACTTCATTTAAAAGTCACTTCTTCTCATCCTGTCTCCTTAGTGCTAGCGCTACCATGCAAGCTGCTGCCTTGGGTTCATCCCTCGGGTTCGCTTTGGTTGGGGGTACTATTACAGGTGGGAAGAGGAGATTAATAAAACTATAAATGTTACACCCAACGGCCAAATTGCTCAATGGAAAGACATTGAGGTTTAGAAAAGGGTGATCAAACATTCATTTTCTTCTTTAAGGTCTAATAATGAAGTTGCCTTTCTGGGGACAACCTCCAGACCAGAACTGCTTCGATGACTCTATTTACTGGGAGGTAAGAAATCCCATTCCTCATAAATATTATCTTCAGGTCTCTGACTGTCTGGTGCGAGTGGCAGAAGGCAGATTTGTTTATTCAAGTTATTAACTCAGATAGACTTGGTTCATATATCAGTATAAGTAGAGAAAAAGTGAGCACATCCAGGCACAAAAACTACACATACCTGACAAACACCGTGTTTTAATAATTAAAGTATTAAATTAGAGCCAAATAATAACCAGTCAATCAGTATATCATTAGATACAGATTTTAATTCACAGAAACACATTGTGCATATCATGCATGTCCATAAATGCATTGTGCATTTGTTTGAACTGTATTTTGCTTGCCTGGTGACCATTTATGCCACAGACAAATAATTTGCATTGCTCGTTTTCCAGGTTCCTAATGAGGAGGAAGAGAACGAGGAGAGCCTGGCTCACGGAGATCAATCAAAGCACAAAGCAGATGTTTAAACAATTGCCCACGATTTTGCCTTAGCTATAAATGAAGACGTTTTTTAAAAAGTCACAGTTCAGCTCCACCACAAGACCAAATATCAGTTTGTTGATGCAGGATTTGCTTAAACGTGGTGCTTATTCCATTTCTGAACAGCGAACCACGCACAGAGTTATTTTCATCATAGTAAAGTTTGAATTTGTATCGGAAAGAGCACTTAAACATTTCCGCATAAAAGCTAAAAAAAAAAAAATAAATATATATATATATATATATATATATATATATATATGCATGATAAAAAATTTAAATTTGGTTAAAACTTCAGGGATTTTTTTTTTTTTTTACACTTTGATTTATATTCACGAACCGCTCCACAGCTTCACTGCTGACACGCTTGTATAAGCTCTTTTTTTTTTTTTTCATTTTATATGATAAAAAAACATAAAAGCATGTTTACTATATGATTACAGTGTGTATTTTTCTTATACATTATATTTTTCTGTAGAAGCTCGAGCAGAAAAACTGCGCTTTGACCTCACTGGAGCCCAGTCCTCATGTGAGAGGTTAAGTCAGGCATTGTAAAAACCAGCAGTGTGGCTCTGAAGTGTGCAGGGACAGCCGTATGATATTACTGCAACTAATAAACCTTCCTAGCATTTTCTATCTTTCTGAGCGCAGCTGTAGAAAAGTTGATTGGCTGTCACTGGGTGAGCTGAGGTTTGTTTTTCACTCTGTTTTCTGTTCAGAGCAAATGTATTCCTACATGTACATACAGTTTAGATCTTAGACATGGACATGATCAGTTTTATCAAAGCTTTAAACATAGCAACTGGTACTGAATATTTTTCAGATATTATTCAAACAGTATAAAAGGAAGCTACCTACTGATATCCAGTGCCACGATGGCAACAAACAAACTGTCATACCATAGATAGTATCATAATATCCACCATTTTTCTTTCCTCTATTGCTGTGAAATTTGTGCACTGTGCACTCCCTCAATCTAGATTTTGAACAGCATGACGGCAAAGCACTGCAGGACAGGTTAAAACACGGGACTGAGCGCTAGATAAAACTGACTTAATGATTTTCTTGTTTTTTCTCAAATGATCTATGATGCTCACACTAAAATGCATCATGATTTTGTATTTTTATACAGCTAACATGAGCTCTTATTTGTATGGTATACTATTACTGTCATAATAAACATGTTTTTGTACAGTTTTTGTGGTTATTTTAAAGCATGTTTCAATTATTTCAAGTTCTCAGTTTAACTAAAGAAATGTTATGGGAGGATTTTTTTGTTTTGTTTTGTTTTTTGTCTTGGATTTTTGCCCTCCTCTGTATAAGCAATGAGAGACAGAGCATAATTTTAATTCTACACAATATGACCGAGTTAAATGATTACCAGAATGACATCAGTGCATAATCTGACTCTTCGATGGGTGCATGGCTCAATTATAACTGCAATTTCTCCGTTTCTTATTGATTTCTTTGATGGATCACCATGAAATTTTGTTCAGACATCCATCACTCATCACTGGACCTGCAATACACACAATATACATGAGCTCTGCAGAGCCCACTACATGAGCTGAATTATTCGTATTAGAGACAACTAAACAAACAAACAACTGAAAATAAATGCATGGAAATTTTTATTAGGGGTCACCAAAGAAGATCATCTTCTTCAATCTCACCTTATCCATAGTACCTTCCTCTGTCACACAAAACCCTCTACGTGTGTTTTTGTTAGCGCCACCACCTCCAAACCAACTATCATAGCAGGTCTCACTTTTTATGAAACTTCCCCTTCACTCCTGCCACTATCCTTCTTTTGCAAATCACTACTAATACTCATCTCCACCTACTCCACAATGTCTGCGTGCTCTTCTTGCTTGGGATGGTTGACCCCAGGTATTTAAATTCATCCACCTTCGCTCTTACTCCTCCTTTCTTCTTCACCTTCCCATTCACGCACGCATTCTATCTCACTTCTTCTGACTTTCATTGCTCTTCTCTACAGAGCATAAGTCCACCTCTCCAGGCTTTCTTCCAACTACTTTGTACTCTCACTATAGATCACAGTGTCGTCTCCTGCCTGACCTCATCTGTCACCCTGTCTATCACCACTGCAAACAAAAAGGGATTCAGAGCCGATTTTTGATGCAATCACACCTCCACCTTGAACCCATATGTTACTCCTACTGCACATCTCACCACTGCGTTGCTGTCCTCATGCAGTGTGGGATGAACACAGCGTTTGTGTGGGACAAAGAGAGACACGTTCACAATGCTGGGATGTTGTGAAATATATAATATAGAATGCAACTTTTTTAACATTCTTACTAAGGAAATATAATAATAATAATAATAATAATAATAATAATAATAATAATAATAATAATATGATAAAAGAAGGTCAAGTTTATTCTCATTTATCACTTGTGATAGTTGCTGTATTCGAATATAGCTGCTTTTCTCACTGGTAACAGTCTTGGTAGTTTGGCATACCTGTTTTAAACAAATTATGACTCAGACATATTATGTCAATTCACATTATATTTTCTCCTGTGCAAAATTGAAATACATGTCTAGCAGGAGAAAAAATGACCAAAGATTTTCAATGATATTCATCAAAATCTGCAAAGCTGTAGCTTGCAACCTTCTTTAGTGCACATAGCATTTTCTTGATTTTATTTTATTCATCTAATTAGAATAAAAAGCCTTCTTTTCACATACACTGCGTAAAAAGGCGAATTTTAGATGTATCTCCCACAGGACCTGTTAAAATGTGGAACACTCTCTCAAGATATGGGAGAGGAGGACAAGGAATAAAAATATACTTGTCTGCCATTCCTGTTTTCTAATGAAGCATCACAGTTCCTCTCTTGTTAACCTATCATAAGCTTTCTCTAGACCACTTATTGATTAAATTATATTCAAAACTCCTTCTCTTTATTTAAATATAATAGTATAGTAGTATGTTTTCATCGAGCAAACACAAGCAGTACGAATACTCTGCAATGAATAATATCTCTGTCGCCACTGGGGGGCGCTGTGATAGCTTTCGGTTCTTCTCGCGCCTTTGTTTTGAAAGTAGCTTGTACCGGTGCATCATGGGATACAAAATGTTTCCTAAGGTAGCTAACTAGTGCTAATTTACCGGAGATAACTGGTTATAAACTCACAGTTTACGCCTTCTTAAATTTTTTGTAGATAGAAAATATTAATATAATTTTAACTGCACCCAACTGTCGTTATGGTGAGTACAAAAGCTCAGGTTTAATAGCTTATAGCGGGGGTTTTTTTTAGCTGTAGCTCTGTAAACGTAGCACTGTGCAACGTTTTTGTATATCCATATCTCCGTATTTTTCCATTTATTTGGGGTTTTGTTATTCGTAGCTTTGCCAACTTATCCAGGAGCTTTAAAGGGTGACCTGTTTCTTGTCACACACAAAACCCGCACATATACACACACGCAACAGAAGCAATAATGATTTCTCTGCGTTTGCAGTCGGCAGAAGCGGACTGTAGAGTGTCCACCTCCTCCAGCTCCAGGAAGGATGAAAGGAAAAGATCCAGAAGCACAGGCAAGTTTCCCCCCAGTGCTTACCGGTTGCGCTTTCATTTTATTTATTTTTATTAGAGTTAACAGCCGAAGACACATGTGACGTTACGGCTGGACATAGATAAATAAATGAATAGATACTTAATTGATCTCAAGGGAAATTATAGCAGCCGACAGTGTAAAACAGTGTCTCATGTTGGTGACTGGGGATCAAAGAGTGGACTGATTGTTGCTGAGAAGAAGGAAAACTGACTGTTAAATTAGTGTTTACCTATTATGTTTACTAGTAGAATAGTAGATGCAACATATCTCTCCAAATCTATTAAAAATTTGACTGAAAGTCTTCATTTTTTGTGAAGATATAGCAGCAAAAATACATAAAAAAGACTGAGTTCACATTAGCAGAAAAACAATAAAACAGGACACATTTCCTTTATGTTTCACTGCACCTAGAGCTATATAAATGCTTAAAAATAGTAAAAACCAGAGTACAAACTATGTTTGTGTATGTCATATTCAAAATTACACCTTAGTAACCAATTATACTACCTTACTGTGTCTCGCTTCCAGACACTGTCAGTCAAGGGAAATGATGAATGGCTGCATTTGTAATTTTGTAAATATGGCTTACGTTAGTTTATTGTGTAATTACAATTTTGTTTTGCCCCTTTTTTTTCAGGAGGAGAAAAAAGGAGGTGGAAACGCAGCCGTAGCAGATCTTCCTCATCATCCTCTTCCAGCTCATCATCATCGTCTTCGTCTTCGTCTGCATCGTCATCTTCATCGTCATCTTCGGGTTCTTCACGGTCATCCAGCCGAAGTCGCAGCAGCTCTAGCAGTAGTGGTAAGTGTGCACTAAATGTCTGAAATGTATCTAAAGAGTCTTTTTTTTCCTGAAGTTTCTCATCACAGTGCTGATATCTGTTTGGATTCAGCTTAGTGTGTTATTTCTGTTCCTGTTAGACTCTCGCAGTAAATCCAGAAAACAGTCCAAGAAAAGGAGAAAGGAGAAACATAAAAAAGTAATTTACTGTTCATTTGTTAGCTTATATTGCCAAAGAATTTTTAAGCCCCAAGAAAACTGAATTATGCTTTTTTCTTTTCTCTCCAGAAAGGGAAGAAAGAGAAACGGTCTAAACGTAAGAAAGAAAAGAAGTCAAAAGGAGAGGAGGACAGCTCAGGACCTGTGCAGATCTCCAAGGTAGGAAAACATTCAGCAAAAACCTTTACATGTTTCTGTTAGACGAGTGTGTTATATTGGTGCATTATATCATGTAAATATATTCATGCATTTGCAAACATTTCTTTCACAGGAAGAATAGAGTGATTCATTTTTAAGATTACGGACTAGCACTTTAATCATTAGGTGTTCTCACAATGGCCAAAGATGAATTATAGAATAAGTCTATTCATCTTTATTCTTAGAATAAAACATGCAACAATTTCTACTCATCCTCCTCATCTTTGAGGTGGGAATAACAAAGCACACAAGCACCTGTCCAAATGAAGCTCGCCTCACCATAAAGTCCCCTCCAAAATCCTATAGACCATAAAGGACTTCTAATATCAAAGCCATCCATAATAGGTGGTAATATTCTTCATTTTACAACTTTGTTTTTAAAGAGTTCTGACTCCAGCCTGGCTAATATGACAGGCATTTTAAAGTCAGAACACCCAAACGTTTTATTCTTTAATTGTTTTGATCCATATTTCTTCATACTGTTAATGCGGGTGTGCATCTTCGCGTTTTCCGACATTTTTATTCCATCCTTAACTTGGCTTTTATTTTGAAAATTGACCTCATTCTTTATTCTTTTCCTGTACCTGACTTCCTGCCATCCTCATACGCCATGTGCAGCTTCCATGCATAATAAACCCAGTGCTGTGTTAAGCATCACAGAACAAAGAGCTGTTTCTGGGGCATGCTGTGGTGCATTTCTTCAAATTGCAAGTGTTGTCTTGAGTACAGTCTGTGTTTGCATTGATATTGGAATGTGATAGTGCCTGTCTGGCATTTTCCTGGGATTAGTTAGAAGTTGAACTGATAAGATTCTTTAAAATTAAATGTGTTTTTCTTTCAGTATTTGAAGGACAGGAAAAAGGGCAAATACAGCATGATTTCAGGGAAGAAGATAAAGATGAAAGTAAAGAAATCAAAGAAAGACAAACAGGTAAGCAATCAGATGTGCCTTTTTGTAGTTTATAGATTGTTTGTTTGTTTTTTTCACTTGTCTTATGTGTGCTTTGTTTTCTTACAGCGAGACAAAAATCGAGCAGAGCTTCTGGAGTTCTTGAACTCTACCCTGTAATCCCGCTGTGAACACCGGTCCTGTTTGTCAGGCCCAGACACCTCAGCAGATCTCAGGAAAAAATAAAAGCAGAGTTTTCTGAGAAGGAAAAGATGACTGTAAATTGAGTTGCCACAGAGAGGCAGCAGCAACGTTGCCGGAGTGCAGGAGGAGATATTTCTGTGGGCAAAACAAGAAGCAGTCACACCGCAGGCTCATGATGTACGCGGTGTTATTATTAAGCAGTTGGGTAAGTTCATCTGTGGTCCACCAGATGGAAATAAAGTTGCTCACCTGCCTCTGACTTCTCAGATTTGCTCGCAGTTTGTCATCTCTTTCAAAAAAAGAACTCCCTAATTAGGTCGCAACATACCATTTCACAAAATACAGAATTCATTCAGTAATTGGTTCAGAAAAGATATGGGCTTAGATCTATATGTGTCTTCCATGTGTGAAGCTGGCTCCAACATTACCCACAGTGTATCTCAGCCACCGGCAGCCTGGTCGGAGTCTCACGTAGCAACAAAAAGAGGACTGATCAAGTCACACCCTCTGATTTTCTTTTTTAATAAACCTGATTTAAAGATTTGAAAACAGACTTTGCTGTTCTTCTTTCAGCTCTTAGTTACTTTCCCCATTCATAGCAGTCTTTCTACATTTAGAAAGGTTTCGTACGTTCATTTTCTGCTGGTAGCTGATGAGAATTGCGGTTGCAAAAGTGCAAGTCTGATTGTGTGTTGAAATAAGTTTTTAACATGTATATTATGTTAAAAATGCGAATCGACTCTGTATTGTTGAATTATTATAGTAAGTCTTATTCATAACCATTTATTCTCTCATGAACAATGTTTCAAAATCAGTTATTTTTATTGTATTGACATATAAAAACACAGACACTGTCAGTTCCTCTTGTATGGAGATAATGTCAAGATGTTTATGGATGATGGATGAAACCTTTTATGTATTGCTGAATAATGGTGGGTGACAAATGGAGCAGAAACAGCAATTAAAGTGCGTCAAAGCTTTTACTTTGATCTGACAGCCTTTGATGATTAATTCCTCTTCCCCCAACCCCTCCCCTCCAACATCCTCTTGCAAATAAAGAGCACAGGAAGAGAGCTTTCAGTTCACCGACCTTGGATGATGAATTATGTTCCTGGGTCCTTCTGTGCAGTTCAGGAGGGAACGTGTGACTCACCTTCTCATTGGATTAAGTCATTTGTTTTAAGACTGTTTTCCTTCTATACAAAAACTGTATGAACAAAATTTATAGCCCAGCCCTGCCTGTGTAGTCTGACCTAGCACCAAGTTTCTCCTCCCAATAAACAGCAGTTTAAATTAGATTAATTTCCCTATTAGGCTACATTAAAAAGCCCTCAGTGCTTAGATGCCAAATCTCTGCAAAATGAAAGAGGCATCACTTCAAGTAGTGATAATCTCATGAAAATTCTTTCAAGTACGGAAAAATATTTAAAATATGATAAACTAGAAAAAAGACACTTCAGATAAGAGAGTAAAGCAGGGTCAAATGCTGATTGGTACTGTACTGTAAAACCAGGCGGACAGATGGACTCATCCTCTCTCCTGGTGCAAAAGTGGACACTGCTACAAAGCATTAGTCCTACTGAAACGTCATTATCATCATCATCACCATCTCTGTCCCGTGAACTCCCGCATCAAACAATCTTACTGCTGCCGGTTCCTTTGTATCTAAAGTCAGGCATGCTCCACACTCTCTGCATCTTCTCGTCCTTGTCCATCCCTCTCTCCACGTCCTCTGACACGGTTTTGAGGTCGCTTAGACCCGCCCCTTCAGCTGCAGCAGTGGTCAGGCCCACTGTGCTTCCAAACGGGTTGATCTTGATCCGCGATCTAAAGTTCATGAGGGAAACGCTCATGGCACGTTTGTTGTTCCACTGGCGAGCAAGTCGCTCCGCCTCCTGCTCCTCCTTCAGGTGATCCAGAGCCTCCATGAGGACAGAGCGAAACAGACCAGAAACTTCATGCACTTCGGGCTCATTGGCCTGCATGGCCTCCCTGAACCTGTGCAAAGAAATGAAACAGTGATTGTGTGGTTGTCAGTGCGATGGTTTTGTAATTGGCTTTTTTCTTTTGGTTGTTTTGTGCACCCTTTCTACAAAAAGACGCCATTAAAAATGTTTTTCATTTAAAAAATATGAACATTATTAGCAATTAGCTTCTAACTAACTCATACAACAAGTTTGAATCATTTAGAGTCACATTTCCCACCTCTATATACTTGTTAGGTTCAGATGCTTGTAAACAAAAACATCAAATCAGCTAATCGCACGGAAGCAGCTCAGTGCATTTAGGAATGGAGACTTCATAGAGACGACCTGCTGAAGCTCAAACTGAACATCAAAAGGGGCAAAAGAAAGGAGATTTGCTACAAGACAGACTGGTCTAAGTATTTCAGAAACTGCTAATCTGCTGGGATTTTCCCGCACAACTATCTAACAAGCAGATTTATTAGATGAAATCTGAGCATTGTGAGATAACAAATGGTGGAACCTAGGTTCTTTGTCTTGTGTCCTTAATGAGTCCAGTGGAGTGACAGCAGATGCCTTTTAATACAAACGTGCTCACATTATAACACCTGCTTGCTCTTCTAGCTGTGAATCACTTGAGATCCTCAAAGCAGGACTGTCTATATATATGCTTTGCTTTTTTTTTTCTTTTCTTTTTTAAGTAAAGTGCACGTGTGAAAGCGACTATGGTCAAATGATCTGATAAAAGGATGCTGGTCAGAACTAACGCTGGAACTGCAGTCAGTTAATGAGCATCATCATTTTCTAGCAAATTCTGTGTTTCTTTTGTCGGTACGTTCGATAAATGAAATCTTTCACACGTCCCATGACATGTAATGCTCAGAGCCATCTTAACCTGCCTGTAACAGATGAGGATCCACGTGATGGCAAATGTTCCTCCTCTGCCAACAAGTGCCTGAGGCCCTAACAAACCTTTAAATAGAAAACCTGGGAACCAGTTGCTCAGTAAGTACTTCAAACTGACTCATAATTGGCCTTTTGATCAACTCATGCTAGCTCAGATTTAGCATCTCTGATGTTGCTTTTATGATTCCAAAAATAGAATTTTAGAAATACAGTAAAATATTCCTATTAAGGATACAATTTAGTTTGGCAAGAAATTTTAAAAGAAACGGAAATCCATCCTTAGGGCTTCATATGTCATGATCCTGGGCTGACTTCTCAACCCTAGTAATCTCACTCAATTATAATAAATACTAGTTAATTGTATTATCTAAGGTAAGATGTTCAAAAACGTGTTATTAATGTGTTTGGCTGGCACAAAACTTTTCTTTTCGGTTGTAAAACAGATTAAAAATTAACCAACTTTACCAATAGAGTCAATCAGTTTCATTTTATGTATGAAATTGAGTAAGTTTAATATAAATTTAAAGATGACACTTTTAACAATTCCACAGAAATCAGACTCACCAGACAGAATATCTAACCTAAAACTGCTTGTTTAAAAAAAAAAAAAAACAACACTTATTTTGGGGCGGGGGGATCTCCCAGTTGCCCTGTGGCAGCTGGAACAGGCCCCAGTCTCCCTTCTAACTTGAACTGGACAAAAATGGATGAATAAATGCAATTTTACTTTGTTAAATACACTTTATAGTAAGACAGCTGAGTACTTTGCCAACATGAGGCAAACTGAGATTGTAAAAACATGGTAATCTTGGTCCCTGCTGTGTTGGTGACTTCCACTTACCATTTAGCACCTCACCTCTTACTCACATTAACGCTGTTAAACTCTAACAAGGCACCTGGAGCCTCTGCAGCTTTCTACGAACAGACGCTAAGATGAGTTCAGGAAGTCTCTGTCGGAGATTAAATGGCTTTGAATGCACCAGAGCATTAAAGTCACGCGTCAAATGACGGAGAAGCTGGCCATCTTATCAGTTTGCCTCACAAAACCTTCCCCTGGTCTGTGCCAAAGAAGACGCTCAAGTGTGTCTCGTAAAAGTGTTAACACAAACAGAATTAGGGAGGGGTTATAGTTGGTTACAGACACAGACCAGTAGCCATTCCTGTTATAAGTTTTTGAAGACCACCAGAGTGCCTCGTGCCTAGTTGATGCAATGTAGTCTCAAACTGTCACAAAAGATTTTGTTGTCTTAAAAGGAATCAACACAGTCAGCGACAATACTCAGGTCAGTGTGGATTTTAAATGATACTCAGTTGGTACTAAAGGGTCTAAACTGTGCCAAAAAATAAGCCTCATGCATTACACCACCAGGAGTTTAAACACTGATACAAGGAAAGATGAAACTATGCTTTCTGACCCTACTATCTGAATAATGTACCAGAAATCAGGACAGGAGTGGCACTCAATGTGGTCTTCTGCTGCTGTAGCCCACCTGCTTCAAGGTTTAGCGTGATGAATAACAAGGTGTATTCAGCATGGTTGCATAACCATCAGCTTGAAGTCCAATCATTCTCCTCTGAACTGCCGTTCACTGGATATTTTGTCTATCCAGTTTAAATATCTCCACTCTGATGCTCAATTTGAACTTCAGCAGGTTGTCTTGAACATGTCTACCTTTCTAAATGCATGAAGTGTCCAGTGGGTGTGTCTATAAATACCTGAGCGGGAAAAATTAAAAAAAAAGGCCAGATCCAACTTAGCCTCTAGTACTTAGGAAGCATGCTAACACAGCAGTCCCCAACCCCCCGGGCCATGTGAGTCGTTTGGTACCGGCAGAGAGTTGAGGCTCGGGTGTGAAATTTATGTTTTTTAGGGTTTTATCGGTTTTTATCGTTGCTGTTCCCCCACTGTCTGTTATGAATAAATCTTCTTTTTTTGGTACCGGTTCTGGTTTTATTTTGTTATTTATCCGCAGCACCTTACAGGCCAGTCCGTGAAAATATTGTCGGACATAAACTGGTCCGTGGTGCAAAAAAGGTTGAAGACCGCTGTGCTAACACACAAAACCAAAATAGCAGTAAACTTTGTACCACATTGGCTTGTTAGCATTGCCATGTTGGTTATGGGTATTGTTACAAAAAATAAATACAATTATATATTTAAATACATTCTTACAACATTGGTGATCTTATCTTTCAACTCGAAGCACAAATCTTTTTCTAATAAATAAAGCTAAGGTTAGCATGCTTGCTAGCTAAATAGCTTTATTTATTCATTGCACTGTGTGAATGTATGTGATTGTGCTGTCATTATTATCCAGTGTTAAATAATGTGTCAATAAATTTAATCTCTGAGTTCTTTTTTTCTTCTTCTTCTTCTTAGAGAATAGAAGCTAACTTGTAGCTATCCTCATTCATTTCATAAGTAGTCATGAGATAGTAGCTCTGAAGTCAAACTGTCTTCACATTTAACAAAATTTAAGTAGATTTTTGGCGACAAGGAAACAATATGGTATGCTGCTAAACTGCTATAGTGATTTTCATCTCACGCCTACTCACTATCACCTTACTTGAGTATGACCAGCCCACAACAGGATGGGGGCACCTTGGCACAGAGGTCCTCCAGGCCAAGCCTCTCGCCTGTACTGATGTTGTAGGTGGACCGGGGCGTGCTGGCTAGCCAGCTGTAGTCGACCCCAGTCTTTGTGCGTCGGTACTCGTTCTCCCTCTCTCGCTGCTGCTTCTCAGACTCCTTCAGCTGCCAGCTGAACTCGAGCATCAGGGTGTCGGTGACCACGTCGGCCGGGTCCCGGCGGGGAGTCCGGTAATACGGCTCGTTCCAGCTGAACCAGGAGGCCATGGCCATCCTTCACTGTTCACTGATGAGGGGAAATGACAACCAGACTTCAAGTTTATTTCTGAAAGGCTGTGTCTGTGAGAACAGAGCATTCATTCAAACAGGCAACAAAGTCAAAATCAGCCTAATCCCAGATTAGCTGAACTGAGCCCACATCAGCTGACGACTCAGCTGACGCTCTTTTATGCATCCAATTGGCAATACAGGTTGCGCTATTTAATCTGCATTAACCTGCCAGTTCCTGGACATCTGCAAGCCACTTTGCAACCCACCTCTGTTGCCTGCTCTGCTCTGTGAACATTTTCGCTTCTGCTGTCCCAGAGCCACACTGCCAAACTTGAATTATAGCAGATGGAAATAACATTCTTATTCTCAATCGAGTGATAAATAAATAAATAAATAAATAATGTGTTTAGAAAGAGACACGCTTGAAATGTTTAATTAGAATCTGTGGATGTTTGAAAATGGTACCAATAAAACATAACAGACAGCACAGAGTTGACCTGCAACGAGTTTTAATGAACATTCATTTTGTAAAACAAAGCATCCTCTGAAGTGTGTTCGATATCTGCATATTTTTCAAAAAGACAACATCCACCATGCTGCGTCGGCTCTTTGTTCTGCAGGTGTCATATCCGCTCCAAAGGATCTCTATTCAAGCCCATCAATAGTGGGCCTTTTGTTAGCTTGTATTAAAAAGCACAGCTGTGCAGGCCACTGATTCATGTGTCGTGAGTCATTATTCAGGATTTTAAAGCATTGATTTTACATGATGGGACTTTGGCACCTTTTTTTTCTAAATGAAAAACACTGTTTCCGATTCACAGCTTTAAAGCTTACAAATCTAAGTCCCATTTTTAGTGGTTTTTCTAGTATAGCTGTTGTTTTCAGCATGACCAGCCCCTTTAATGCTTGACCACAGTGTTTTTATGGTAGGTTAATCTATTTACATGCTGGAGGTATCTTCTGGGCCACATCAGTTGTACATGCGCCTCCAGGTGCTGTGGCTACAATAAAACATGCGCTGAGAAAAGGTTTCACAACAGAGCGATGGAGTGAGATTACAGCCATACCTCGACCCCAAGTGTCCAGCACTTTAACCCCTAATAATGGAGCAAGTAAAATAGTCACTGCATCAGTATGTTTTACATCAGGAAGGATAAAGGCTGCATTTTTCAATCTATCAAGTAATCTGAACACAAAACAATCTGATAGCATCTTCTTTTTAATCAGAAGTCCAAAATATTAAACTTGCTAGGAAGTAAAGTCAGAAAAAATAAAAATAAAAATAGGTGAGTCTTTTAAAGAGAAATGACATAAACTAAAACCACAAAATAACCAAGCATTGAAAGACCTGTAATCTCAGGTTGTTTTTGTAATATTTGTTAATAAATGACCTAAAAGATCACTGGATTTCCAGCCATTGTCAATTAATTTCTCTGTCAATAGCAACCATTTAAACTGACCACTCCTTTCAGCCCTGAATTGGAGACTGGTCTGCTGCTCTCTTTCAGGACTCCAAATCTGAGTGATTTCTTATTTATAAGTGGCGTGAATACCAGAAAAAAAATACATGCTTTCTTGAAGTCAGTTTTTTCAGCCTTTATTTTGAACCAGCTTGTTGCTTCAAAGAATGCCTTACCTCTTCCTTGTTTCTGAAGTTTTCTTTGGTCTCCACAAGATATAAAATCACCGTAGAGCCGGACAGTAAAAGTCCTCAGAAAGCAGAAGAGCTGGGTGGATGTCGAAGAGACTGGCTGAATGAAACGCAGAGAGAAGAGAGAGGAGAAATGGTTTTTCTCTCGCCTCCTCTTCCATCCTCTCTCAGCATTATCGCCACCTCTCGCTCTCCCCTCCTCCTCCCAGGAGCCTCTCTGGCCTGCCTTTACTTGTTGCAGGAGGTTGGGGGCACCATCTCCAATGGGAGCCGTTGGATCATGGCCCCTGATGAAGTGCTTATGTAGCTCTTTACGATCCGCCGTTGCCATAGAGACACTTGTAAGCCTATTTGTCCACAATAAGCTCCATCAGCTGAAAAGGGAGCCTGAGAGCGATGAAGAGGCAGATAAACAGGACAGAGTGGGTTGAGCAGCGAGAAGGAAAGAGGAAGACAAATCAAAGAATGTTGTTCGGAGGACAGTGTTAGTGGCATGGGAGCTCGGCGGTGCACGGACAACACATGCGGGAGGTCATCCTGTGTAAATGAACAAATTAACTTCCCACAGATAATGGGAGTCACTGGGTTACAGTGGATGGTCCTGAATTTTTGGAGGGGAGGAAATGTGCTAATTACAGGAGGAAATGTTTGTCAGTGTGTGTGATGCACAGGATAGAGTCCAGACTTAATGTGCAGTTGTTGTGTAGGAGGAAATCAAGGTTTGTTGGCTTATTCTGTGTGTAGGTGTGAGTAGCAGCAGCAGCAGCAGCAGCAACAGCAACAGCAGCTAACCTCTGACAGTTTCCTTCTGTGCATTCTCACTCCAACCTTAAAATCCTCATCACCCTTCCATTACAGCACAACACCATCCTCCTCTTTAGCGATACACCGCTAAATAAAATGCTGGATGAACCGCGACCTCTGTTTAGTCACTGCAGAAGAATCCATTACTGAGAATGCTCACTAAGTAAAACAAGAGAAACATTTATATTCACTGCTGCATCTTCTAATGATAACATGGTGACACCAATATAAAAAGAAATAAAATAAAAGCTCTAAATGTGTCACAATATTTATGGTTCATAAAAATATTGCAGCAAACAATTCAAGCAGGTCTGAAAAGTACTCTTTTTTCACAGTGACATGACAGTAAGTTGGCGTAAACAATACTCACTGTGAATACATGCATTACTACATCTATTATTTCTTGCTATTACAACAGAAACAGGGGATTGAATTTAGAAAGTGTTGTGTCCTAAGTGCCTGGCTAAATGTAAAAAAAAAATTGTAATCATGTTGAGGAACTATTGAGGAAGTCAAAAATCAAAAAATCCAAAGATTATGTAGTTAACATTTCCCATTTACTTACCTGTCATTGTATACACTTTATCTATCTCATATCCAGAATCATCAGTTAGCCCAGCATGGATGTCTTTGAACTATGGGAGGACACGAGAGCATCTGGAGGAAACATGCAGGCACAAGGATAACGTACAGGCTGCACACAGAAAGGGCCCTCGAGTTGGTAGTGCTAACCACTATACAGCTGCTGTAGTGATGCCAGCCATGAAAACTCAAAATGTATTCATAAGAATCCTGTGGGCAACACTTGGCAATGGTGGGGAGGAAGAACTCCCTTTGAACAGGCTTCAGGCAGAACACAGATTATAGAGAGACTGTTAACAATAAATCACAGCTTAAGCTAATATCGTATCAAGGGATAGCATTTCCCATCATGCCATGAGGCTTAAAGATAAAGATGAGATGGTTTAGCAAGCTGCACCCAAAGACCATATGGGTGCATTACACAGTCCCAGGGGCCTGCTAATGAGCAAGATCCAAATAAAATCCTAGAATTTTACACACAGTCAGTCAGTATAATTATATGGCAAACAATATGGCATAGAAAACGGTATTATTTGTAAGATAAAGGCATTATAAATACTCCAAAAGGAATCAAAAGCACAACCCAGTTACTCCAGTTAGCAGAAGTGAAGCAAAGCAGAGAGCTAGTAGCTACAGCCACTTGTATCGGCATCCACCAGTCATCCAATAATAAGACTTAGTACAATTTCACCAGGAGTTTTCAGAAACTGTTTTTGTTTTTTGTAGAAAACTGAGCATTTTAACATGAGCTGAGCTCAGAAAGAAGGCTCAAAACTCACGAAACTGTTCTTTCTTATATGCATGCCACAATGTGCCCCAAAAGTATGTAACAATCTATATAATGACACAGTGTTAAATTAAGAAAGTAAATCTGTCATGTGAATAAGTATGCAGTCACTGCGTTAAGAGTATGAATATAAAACACAAAGAGCTTTTTCAGTCGCCCAGGCAGCTGAAGACATTTATCCTCCGTGCAGATAGAGTGAAAGTGTGTAGGGGGAGGGTGCATTGTCTGGATTGGAACTCAGCCACAGTCTCCTCAGCCCTGCCTGATCGGGTGTGGTGCATCTCTAACCAGGTCAGCTCCACTCACCTGTTTCCTGGAAGAGAGATAAAGACAGTGCGAACAAGGAGAACAAGAGTTCACATAATTCAAGTCTGTCTGCAGTCAGCACACACATCATATGAAAGAAGTATGACATGCTGCAGCACTTCCTTGTGTTTCTGTAGCGTTTTTACGAAGGCGCTGTAAAATGAAGAGGAAGTATTTTTCTGTAAATAAGTTACAAAGTGATTTTTTTAAACAGGACAGATTATTACACCAAGCAAAACTATGGTTAAAGTGCATAGACTCTACACTTTTAGAAAGTATACGGCTCCTTTACTGGAATGATGAACAATAATTGTCGGTAACACTTTATAATACAGCCTGTCACTTAATTCTCCTGTAATTAAATTGAATATCAGGGTATTATATTTGAAATTACAATGCAATTATATTTATCTGCAAATACTTAAAGGTAGGTGCACTAGAAATAGGGGTAATAGATCAGATTATTACAGGAAACAAAAACTATTAATCCATCCATCCATTCGCTTCCACTTATCCTTTTCAGGGTCGCAGGGGGCGCTGGAGCCTATCCCAGCTGTCATAGGGCGAAAGGCGGGGTACACCCTGGACAGGTCGCCAGTCTGTCGCAGGGTTAACACATAGACACAGACAGCCATTCGCACTCACATTCACAACTATGAGCAATTAAGAGTTTCCAATTACCTAAAAGTGTTTTTAATGTAGCTCTTAAGTCAAGTGGGCACTCTGACCATTTTCTTTTTGTACATGGTCTAATCTGTTTAATAATAGTAAACTACAACCTAAAGATCCTGTGTCACCTACAGCTCATGATTAAGTGATATTGATCAGTCAAAGTCTCTATACTGCCTAATTTCCCTTGAGTTTTTATTAAAACATGAATCTAAGGTGGGTTTTCAATCAAAAGCTGCACATGCACTGAGTTTTCGGGCACTTCTTTACAAATAGAAGATGTAATATAACACAGGATGAAGGCACTGAATACTTCCAAACATCCAACACAATTGTGTCATGGTTTCAGTCTGTCTGGCTGGATTGAGGCCTCCACTATCCAAAGGTAGTCTCTCTGCCACAGTTTGAAGGTGACAGATGGGCAGGTAAACTCTCGCTGTAATCCAACCAGATGACAGTTTTAATCCTCTAAAGTGATTCCCTCCATCCGCCCCATGTTAAACTCAGAGTGAGCGGCGGCAGGGCTCGGACAGTGCGTCACCGGCACGGAGTTCATTTGGACGGTTTGGCAGATTTGATGTGTGATCTGACGCATCTCACTTCTGGGTAGCAAACTGGTTAGACTCACACTGTCTGCATTTGCACCTAGTCGCAAACAATTACCAGGCGGGTGAAAATTGCTTCAGTGGGACAGCGTGGTGTTTTTCTGGGAAAATAGGCTCTTGAATGGGTTTCCGTGACTGCCCGAGCATGTTTTGCACTAAATGATCAGAAAGATTCCATCAAAACCAGTCAGGATGTGCATTTAAAAAGAAACCATTCCACATTTTGCACAATTCATTCATCATGCTTATTTTAGCATGAAGACTGGTACTGTGCTGGTAGCTATGGGGTCCTAATGAGAGCTTTGCAGGCTTATTTTAATGTGTTGTTTTATCTAAACTGTGAAGCACTTTGTAACTGAGTGTTTTTTTAAAGTGCTACACAAATTATATTGTTGTTGTTTTAAATATATGCCCTAAATATGTGGGCTACTCTTGTTTACTGTGCTGCTACTGGTCACAATAATATAAGGAAGCTCTTTGGTAAAGTGAAACAGTGAAAAAACAGTGAAAAACATCAAATGCAGAGGGTTGTTTGTTAGTCTTTATTTTAGCTGTCATAGGGCCAGAAGTAGGTTATACCCTTGACAGGTTGCCAGTCCATTTCAGGGCCAAGAAACACAACCATTCACACTCATAGTCTATTTGGAATCAACAGCTAACTTAACCGACATGCTTTTGAACTGTGGGAGGAAGTCCAGTTTGAACCCGCACAGACATGGGGAAAATATGTAAACTTCACTCAGATTCAAATCCGGGGCCTAACGATGCTAACCCCTTCATCCATCCTAAAAAACAGACAAACCAAAAAGCCTTTTCTTGGTGTTTCCCGTTTTTACACAGATCATTTTTCAGGCCTAAACTGTTCCTTGTAAATTTCCTGTTCATGCTCTGTTATGTTATTATTTCAACAGGTGGCAATTCACTGCAAACAGCTCGGCATCAAGCATCAAAAATCTTTTTGCCATTCTAGTAAATTTGCTTTGATTACTAAGAGTGAACAAGGTGGTTTCATTCTACAGCTGACCGTGATAAATAAACCTCTTAAGCTCCGTGAGGTGAACAGGACACGGCAAATGTAGACAGTGAGTCAGAGTGACTCAAGCAGGGGATTGATTGCAGGAAGCCTGGAAAACAATACTGAGAAGGACATCATGCTCCAGTGAGGCAGCTGGTCGCACTCTGGTCATTTTCATGTATATACTGGGATTTGCATAAATCCACTCAAGTTCTCACTCAGTTTTATCCATGTTAAAATCTGCATTTAAATACTTTGTAATGCTTTGAACTTCCTTTGTGCTGAAGTGGCCTGCATCTAAAGTGATTTTATACTGAAGCATTTTAGCAGTCTACTTATAATCACAATGAAACCAGATGATTAAGTTCCTCTTAGAGCCTCATGCTTTTGCAATACCCAAACCCACCACAAGGGGGAAGAAGCTGACCACGTTAGCTGCCGAGAGGCTTCATATACACCCCGCATAAGCTCGTTTATATCTTTATCTCTGCAAGAACGTCGGGTTTGCTTGTAAAATAGTCACCACAGGTTTTGGGTGGAGAAAAACGGGAGCAGATGGAGCAAGCTGTTTTGTTTTGAGAACTCATGCTTGACATTCTTGAGATGAAAAGCCTGAAAAGTTGGACCAAACAAACAACAGGCAGCCTCACCTGCTGAACAAACATTATTCCACATGCATGAAAGCATTCCTGAACTATCAACACAAATGAAAAGGGCGAGGAGGACTTGTTATCTGTTAACGGAGGGACGTGTGCAGAAATGTCACACTAACCTTCAGAGCTCGTTGCGCATTAAAGTGAAGTGTCATGGTCAGACACGGTGCTGAAAGTGAGCTTTGTTTCATTGTCAGCCTCTTTTCCACACGCGTCGGGCTTTGTGCGCTCCACACTGAAGTAAACTGAGTAAGAGTCACATGATGAGCCGAGCACAAAACACTGGCACTGACGTCAGAGGTCCGTTCCTCTGACACTGACTTTTTGTCTTTTTTTTCAGATATTTTCTCTGTTCCGTGATAAATATCCAGCTTGTGATTTCCCAAAACGGTTTGATCTCGCCACAGTCTTGTATTATCTCCCAAGTGACAATCTAAACTCTGGTCTCATAATCTGACCTTGAGCCCTGACTTTTATTTACTGGTGTGAAAATGCCCCCAAACTCTAACTTCAGCAAAGGTTTAGTGGATAACCTTTAGTTGTTGCTTAAGTCTACAGAGGGTCTTAAGCTTTGTGAAGCGCGAGTCTTCACAATCTATTGTGTTAAAGACTAGAGCATAGAAAGATAACTGCAATACATGCTTACAATACACATATAATCTAGAAATATGCCAGGCCTGAGGCCTTAACTCATTTAGCTTCTAACTGCATTTTAGTCTACTTGGTAACAGATGACCGGAGTCAATAACCAGCCCTCAGACACCTTGAAGGCTTGAAGTTATTACCTTGTTTGGAAGGTGTTATAGAAATGAGAAGTTCTATGTCTGTTTATAGCCATCTAAGATGTACCATTTACTGTAACTAACGTCTTTAACCTATTTTTGCCTTGGAGGGGCGGATACCTCACTGCTTTTAAAGTGTTCACAACATGTATTTTTGTCAGAAGACATATGCTGATGTTTTCTCCTGTGTGTTAATAAACTCATCGTATGATTGCACTTTTCTGGGGCCTCCGTGGTTTGTTTCACTGCTCGGCATTGATTGATTTCGCGACACTCACTTAAAGTAAACAAGGCATCTCATTAAAGAAGACATCATCAGGATGGCAGCATCTGTTGTTCCCTTTTTTGATATTTTGAGGCATATTTTTGTTGCAAATTTTAAAAGCAGGTTCTTCACTGTGAAAAGATTTTTAAATGAATGGAGGACTTGGTAAGGGTTTCTGTAAACCAAAGGCAAGAAAAGTAATGAAGAACTGCGATGCAGAAAAATCCATTTATCAGAGGGCCTTGGTCCTGCTATCATGGCATTTCATTGTTTCTTTTATTCAATCCACCTTCTTCATTGTATGACGCAAACTTTTGATTATTTTGTAACCCTACAGCCCTGGAAGAAAGGACATGTTATCAGACTTCTGCCTGGAAGTGAAATTGGCCTGACAGCAATGTCCCAAACTGCCCTCTGCTGTGACAATGGGGAAGGAAATGCAGGGCAGATCACATGAGAGCGGAGACTTAGGGAAAAAAAAACTCCAAAATGCTGACATCCCCATTTTCATTGGCCTTTGTCCAGCGGCCCATTTTACTAGAAAAGCCTCTGTGGGGTGTGTGGATTGTGGAGTGTGTACTAAGGTCAGTGAATCTGTGCTGCGACGTGAATGCTCTCATAGATCATCGCAGTCAGAGGAGGTGGAAAAGAAGCCATAAAGAAACTTTAAAATCAAGCAAAACTAATAATAATTAAACCGTTTACAGGTACAAGATACATCACACAAGTATTTAATGAAATATTTTTTTATTCATATTCCAGTGCAAAATTACACGTTTAGGGGATTACTTGAACTGATGGTATAACACCAGTCCTTTGCATTTATGGTAACCTTCATGAAACATTTCTTAACTTTAACTGTACAGCTCTTTAACACCATTGTGCAAAAGTCTTCTGCCTAAAAAACGGTTTTAAAAAAGGCATCTAACTTAAGGGATGAACCACTGTGGTGTCTATACATGATTGATTGCTTAGCAAAAGAACGAATATTAAATATTATCGTTATGCACTTTGTTACTAAGCATCTCTGTGTCGCATCATTTGTTACCATTTCTTAGAATCTATGAAAAGTGTCAAGTTTTACAGGCATAAAACTATATTTTTGTACAACAAGGTGATTCTCAGTGAGCTTTTGGACAGATATTTGGGATCTCCACATTATGTGCAGTGTCTCAAAATAAATAAATTAAAAAAATAAGAAACCTGGACAAGGAAAAAAATGGGAATCAGTCATGGATCGGCCTCCTCAGAGCAGAGTCAGATCATCTTGACAAAAATGGAACAAAAGGCAGCCGACATCCAAAGAAGAGAATTATTCCTGAAGACTGCTGAAAAAAAGACAAGACTGATTGTGTTGAAGGAGGTAATATCAAATTTTGACTTTCATTTCAAGCTCTTTCTGTTTTGTACCTTAATTACTTGAATTTTGGGTGCATGTTTGCGTGTTTCAATAAATCGTTCCCATTTTCTTAGCAAAATATAAGACAAGACAAGACAGTACAAAGTTTAACATGGTAAAACATACACTAGACACCTATACATCACACATCACTTTTCCATCCAAATTCAATCAAAATAATCATGTTTCTTTCCTCATTTTTCTTTTCCTCATCATCTCTTTAGAGAAACATCTGGCTCCATTATCCTTTTTTTGCGCACCAGGGACTTGTAGACTGTCAAACTGCTGTTTGAATCTGTGACGTTAAAAAAAAAAAAGCTGTGCGTGAAAAGCACTAAAGTGGGCTGAAAAACAAAGTGTCAAAACATTTGGTTACAGCTGAGGGGAACCGCAGAGGTGTGGGTGTGCTGAAAGCGACACCTTTAACCATCTACATCTAGCTCTCAAAACAGCTCTGTCAACAACATGTCCGAAAAAACACGAGCAAGACTAGTGATGAATTACTTTACAAAAACATGTTATGTAAAACAAATCCCAGCGTTCCCTGTTCACCGGTCTGCACTGAGATCGGCCTGCCAGCTTACAGTCGGCTAGTCAGCTTGGCATGGCCACCCTGAGGCGTGATTTGCTGGCTGTCACGGCCATATTGCAATGGCAGATGGGTAGAAATGTAATGAAACGAAAGAATAAAATCCTCCATGAAAACTGGAGTTCACCTTCTGTGCAGAATGATCTCTCTTAAGCCTGGGTGTTGGCAAATTACTGGCTAATTGATTTAGTCTATATTCAAAGTCTAGGGGAAAGCATTTGTTTTCAGAAAAGCAATAGTGCACAATAAATGTATCTACATTTGATTGACAATAACATCCATAAATTAAATTATTATTATATAGCTTTTACCCTTTGTCACTTTCCTCTGTTGTGGTTTATTTACTTTCACAACTGAGCGAACATTGTTGCACAAAATGTGGAAAATGAGAGGGAACATTTCTGTTACTATAACTACTACAATTCACTATAACTCTGATCAACGAATAATACCAGCTAATTCCAGCTTAGCACTGAAAAACACAAAGAACTTGTACCTGGTGCTTTGAATAAATACTGTTTCTAGTCTGAAAGTACTGATGGTTATTTTCTAAGCAGTCAAAGATACACTGCAGGTTTGTTGGAAATAATGTCTTTAGCATCAATGTTCAGTGAACTGACTTTGGTGTCTTTATTGTGCAGTCAAAAAGAAACAAGCTCCCTCAGGCTGGATGGAGAGCGCTGGTGAACTTCAGTTTTTAGGCCTCCTCAGGGATCTGTTGGGATCAGATTCAGACTCTGACTAGACTACTCCCAGATTTCCTGATAGAAAAACTTGTTCTAAACCTTCAGCCCAACCAAAGGTCCTCGGCACCTTTTGGCTAACTCCCCATTGGCTGTCAGGTACCTTTAGAAGTCAGACTGGTGGAGTATGTCACGTCCAATCAGTCACAGCAGACGGCTGCCCCTCCATCTGATAGAGGGTTCTTCCTGTTAAAATGGGAGATTTTCCTTCCCCCTGTCACCAAGTGCTTGCTTAAAGGAGGTCGGCTGATTGGTGGGATTTTTTTTCTAATATTGTAGGCTCTTTATCTCACAATATAAAGCACCTTGAGGTGACTGTTCTGATGTTACTCATAGAGACCACTGGGTCTGACCCCAGCCACACTGAGCTAGACTGTGGTTGGTTCTAATCTTCTTCTGTGTAACCAAATCCAATAAATTTGGTTATTACTGATTAAATGATTGAATAATTTAACAATAATTGGTTATCATTGCTCACAGCTAACCCAGCATACATGAAAATACCAACAAAGAGAACAACCCTTCAATACAAATTCGAGGGTAAAAGGGTGTACTCTGTTGTCATTGGTAGTTCAGCTTTTAATTTATCCTTACCATAAAAGTGTTCAAGTCCAGATCTGCAGTAACTTCTCCAAATGGAGGACACTGCAGTCGTTTTCCCTCCAGAATGCCTTTCATCATAAATAATTTAAAAGACTTAATGTCCTTCAAGAATAAATGAGATGTACAAGACTATAATATGCCGGAGCGCTGGTACATGGAGAGGTTTTTATCCATGTACCAGGTCTCATCTTTGATTGTTTTTCTGTGTTGCTGTCGAATATTGAGCAAAGTCAATTTTAAACTGGGTTTGAAATATAGCAAAATGTGGAATTCACTGAATCTGTGTGTGTGTGTGTGTGTGTGTGTGTGTGTGTGTGTATGTGTGTGTGTGTGTGTGTGTGTAGGAGGGGAGCATATTAAAGCCTCTTCAGTCAGGGATAGTCCTTCCAGTCGTGAGCTTGCTGGTTCTCACACACGGTGATGATAGCTTGCGCGTGTGTCAGTCGGGGGAGGAGGGAGGTACGCAGTGTCCAACAGCAGCTCATACCTGTGTGTTTGTTTCCAAAGATAATGTTTGTGAATCATCACAAATCTGTGAGCTGGAGGCGGAGAACGTCAGGAGAAAAGGAAGCGCGGCTAAGATTGCGTAACAGCAAAAGTCTGTTTGCAGCTTCATCGTGACGTGCGACAAAATGCAGAGGAGTAAATGTTCTAGCCTGATTTAATTATCACCAAACAGTTACATGATTCAAAACAACTTTATTGATCAGTGACAGGCAAGCTGGGGAAACTAGCTGGTCATTGCTTCTGCAGTCATAGCTTGGGGCCTCCCCACTGAATAGGTCAGGTTTCTCTGACGTGACTGATTAACTCACATAAAAAGGAAGTGCCGGAGTGGAGGGGGGGTTACAAAGCAGCTTGCAGAGTCAAGCTGAAGCAATTTAAACAGCACAGCCCATATGAGATTTGCCAACAACACATGTAGAAGAGTGCTGAGCAGTCAGCTGATGTGGGCGGACACTGAGATCAGCTGATCTTGACTAGATTGCTGGCTGAGAATGACTTTCCATGTTCAGTTTATATGCCGTTTATAAATGGAAATAGCCTATTAATAACATTTTATTGTCTTTTATGTCACTGACTTTATGATATATTCAATACAATATAAAGGAGTTGACTTTCAATCAAATTAAATTAGTTTAGGTTAAAAAAAAATCCATGTAACCGTATTAAAGTTTGGATTTTGCTGTTGTTAATAGTGTGTATAGTCTATTAATTCTTTTTACAAAATCAAACTGGGACACGATTACATTTAATCTATCCATTCTTGCTCAGTTTTTGAGATTTTCTGGTCCTTGGGAACTTCACACTTAAAGCCTAGCTGAATAAAGCTGCATAATAGGTGACGGTTCATGAGGCTGACAACAGTTTAGTAAAAAGAGATGGTAATAAAACTAACACAAATATAGAAACAGAGAACCACCTTTATTAAAACACAACTGTAACTTCAATCAGGTCAACTTAGTGCAGTAGTAGGATAACAGGATTTTGCATTAAAATGATGGGATTATGATTTTAACTCAAATAAAAGTAGCTAATATTTAACTGTCCTGTGTCCTCAGATCTTATAGAGATGATAAGCTGTTGCAGTGTCCGCATGCTGAAATGCTGAGCAGCCGTTACATGAGTCTATGAGCATAAGACATTAAAAGAGGAATCTTCCCTTTATGCAGATTGCATGATAGAGGACGGGGAGAGTGAGTGTTTGCTCTCTTCTCTTCCTATCATGCTGTTTATCAGTGAGGAATTATTTAACGCTGGGTTGAACCCGATCAACTCTGCGATCAAAGTCTGAGAGGCTGGCCAGTGAGGCCGTACAGTGCGAGCGTCAGTGAAACATTAACCGAGTGTTTTCCCTACATCTTTCTTCAACAGCTGTGAGAACAATCCAAGATTCAATTTGCTACTTTCTCCACTTTCAGTTTTTCAATTGTTTCACAAGATCTGAAACTGGGTACACAATCCAAAATCGATAGAATAAAAACACAGTAAAAAAGTATAAATGCATCTGTGCTTTGATGAAACAGCATGTCTTGACCTTTTTTCTATTGTCCACATCTCCACAACATCAGCATTTCAGCAGCGCTGATAAAACTTTTCAGAGAAATCGATTTTTGACCTTTGAATTTGCTGCTTGACCAAAAAGAAGAAAATCAAAGCACTCCTCTTGTTAGATTCTTCCTGCAGACTAATACAGTCACATGATTTTAAAACTATATCACTGCTGTTAACACACAGCTGCAACAGCTGTATTTCATATGTCCTATTTTCAGACATGAGGATACTGTTTCAATTTCGTCATTATAACTTCCTTGTCTCCTCCCTGTAGTTGCGACATTACTTTCAACCTGTGCACTGCACTGCAGGCATGCACTCCTGCTGTGGTGCAGACCTGTTTATGATGTTATATAACTGAGTGCTTTGTCCCTGTTTCTCACCTTTATATTAATGTCAGAGTCCATGCTTAACTTCTGATGTCACTGGGAAAAGACACACATAGAGGGATTCCTTCTTTTAGTAGTTAGCTGTCATTATGGTCTCATTATGTGTTTTATTCTACTTTTGCTTCAACTTTTTTAAAACGGGGAAGATTTGTTTTTAAATGCCACTAAAAATCTGCACTTTGTCTTACTTTGTTATTTGTGAAAGTGTCTTTCGTGAGGTTTAAATGAAGTGCAAGTTCCACTTTAGGTTGACAAGGAAAATGTTACCTCTTTTACACAAATGCCTCTTTTGATGAATGACTTAGCACTTCTTTAAGGAGAGGAAACAAGAAAAGAAGAAATGATTTTAAAAAGCTGAAAGCTATTTTAACTTTGATCAGTAAATATGTGTAGGTAAATATGATTACATCGTAATTTCAGATGTAATCAACAAAAATTCTGTTTAATTCAAGGGGTATTAAACCCTTCATCACCCTTGTGTATCTCCTCTTTGTAATTTTTGGCTTTGCCTCTGTGGTGTCAAGATCCAGCAGTTCTTCGGCTTATCCCTCACAGTTGTTTGTCAGCAACATATCAGCTGATTTCATTAAACTTGTGTGATCTTTGTGTGTTGAAAACTCCTTTTATGCCCTGTTTATACCCCACACTTGTTCCTGGACCACTCTGAGTGGCTTGTTGCCGACAGAAGTTGGGTTTTTTTTTCTTTCTTCTTCATTAGAGTCATTTTCCACTCATTTGAGAGTTGCCCTGAAGGAGCAGAATATGCCTCTCGTGTCTCTTCGGTGCATGTTGACTGAGGACAGATATTTTCTAGAGCACAGATTTGCTGGCTGCAGGCGGTAACCTGACAGCACACAGCCACAGTTAGATTGTGGTGCCTTACTTTGAGGCCACAGGCGTGTAAATGGTTACATTGTAGATGTTATTTGTTGTCTTTTAACAGTATATTCCAATTTATATAATATTTATTCAATTTCTTTTTACCTTTTAATGGGAAATTGGACCATTGTGGTGGTTCCATTTTACTCACAAAGATCAGTTTGGGGTTTTCTTCGTCTCAGGATCATCATCTGAGTAACATTCCTGCACTGTTAATCTCTCTAAGATGGACAGGCCCTTTGTGGCTACAGGCCTGCCATGTGATTAAAGAGAGAAGCGTGAGAGAGGACATTCTAGTGTTGAAATCCAGGGAGATTTCTAAGTGATTCCCTTGCTTTCACTGCCTGAGCAATAGGTTTGGATCTCATGTCATGTTCATTTTCTACCTGGGAGGTCTCTGACTCACTCTGATGAATCCCCGGAAGCGTGGGCACTGATGAACTGGTTTGTTCGGTATGCACTGCATTGCTTTCCTTTCTTTGCTTTCGTTTTTTTTTTAACATTGTATAGATAGAAATGTCAAAATCAGCAATTCAAATAAGGGCATAAACTTGTGCTATGCACAAGCACAGCTGGGAAATGGTCTCGGGTTCAGTTTAGTTTACATTATCTGAACCCACTGGTAGATTTGGTCTGCAGTTCATAAGTCATATATCATGTGTGCATTTTCAAACCTAATAAGCATAGATACAATATAATGCACATATTGTATAATTTGCACATAATTCACATTCAAAGAGTGAAGTAAAATTCATCTACAACAATATGAGAGGCAGAAAAATTATTTCAAGTTATTTATGCTAAAGGTGGCTGTACAAGCTGCTGAATCATGGTATGTAGTTTTTTTTCTCACCAGGCTGCACATACTCCTGCAGAGATTTTCTTTATCACAGAACTGTAAATCAATTTCTTTTTAAGTCATCATCTCATATTTACAGCCTAGCAACACACCCAAAACCACCCTGATCTGTCACATTTACTCAAAACAGACTCCCTCAGTAATCAAAGTTCTGCTTTTTTCACCAAAAATCCAGGTTTCAGTTCATAATATCTGAAAGGAACCCATGCCACAAGTGTGCTGTTACTCTGGCAGTCTGTTGTATCAGTCTGCTGAATGACTTGAACCAAAATAATGCATTGCTGCTGTTCGGGTTTCAGTTTAAAAACACCCCAAAGAGGCTCAAAACATCAGCAGGCCCGGAGGGGAATCGTTTCTGACCTGAGCTTGGACAACAGGTGGAGTCTCTGTGGTTTTGGCCTCCTGTCGAAGTCGCTTTCCCATTCTTCTGCTTACAAAGCATCAACTGCAGGACCTGACTAATGACTTGCTGGCTAATAGACATCCAGCCTTGAACAGGTGCTGCTGTAACCTGATGTTATTCAACTCACCTGTCACTGGTTTTACTGATACGGCTGACTGAGCAGGGTCATTTATCAGCTCAGCTGTATGTGCAGCAATAGTTTTAAAGTTCAAAATGTTTCCTAACATGAATTTATTTGCCCGATTTATTTGCCCACTGGCTTCTAATCACTACATTGTTTTGTTTTGTAGTGAACCACGGCTAACGGACCTAGAATAGTAAGATTTACTAGTGAAGAAGCCTCGAGGTTAACATTTAAACCTTTAACACTTTAGTCACCAAAATAATTTGGTAGCTGCAGGCCTAAGCTATACTTAAGTTATACTTAAGCCTCAAGCCTTAAATAATAGCTCCTTTCATTTTGATTAAAAAAAAAAAAAGGACAGGACATTTATGTAGCAATAACCAGTCACTGGATAGAGCCAGGCTGCTTGTTTTCTTCCCTAGTTTCCTGCCGTTATGCTAAGCTAAATTAACCAACTGCTATGTGGGTTAATAACAACCAGCCTTCATTATTGAAATAAGTGCATTTAAAAATGCAGAAATGCTTCTTTTGCATCTTTAGATCCTGAGATTTTGTTTTTCATTTCTGACCCTTATAATTACTGTTTTTGAGAAACTATGACTGTATTGTTTTTTGTTGTAAACTTATTGTCCTTATATGGTGTCACAATTTAAATGGAAATTAGCAGAAAGATGCTTAGTTTTTATTTGAGATAATAACTCAGGCGAGAAATATATTTCTCCGTGGCTGAAACAAGCTTCCATAGAGTCACAACATTAACTGCTTGTGCTGGATTTAAGCTCTATGTTACATTGTTAGCTGCTATTCCAGTGTATATACTGATATTACTACACACATAGTAATAACCTTCCCTAAATTATTCCATAATTTACTCTGACATCTTAGTACTCTGCACCATTACACAAATGAATATCATATAGCACGTGTTGCTATTGTCTGTAAAGAAAAATCAATTGCTTCATCAGCTGATTGCAGTGACTTTGTGTCAGTGACCTCTGTGGGTGGCTGATATATATACTTTGCACTTTGCTTTCTAGTGTTAGGTGATAATATTTTGAGACAAACCTTTCTTTTAGTAAAAGGATTTTTGCATCACAGAACCAAAGTAGTAAACAGAATATTTCTTTAAATCCAGATGTTCTTATATTCTTAAGCAGCCTTAAGAAAAAAACATCACAACACAACAGCTTTAAACTGCTGTTAAATGAGCCTCTGTGTTTTTCACAGATTTCCGTTGCTTATCTCAGTGATACGGATGAGATGGAAACACACAAGCCACAGAGTAGAGGATTGTTGTATTCAGGGGGCTGCAGGAGAACACCTGACTTAAACCCAAGAGTACATAATGAGAGACAACCACAGCACGAGCCCCTTTCTGTCCATGTGAAAGGATCCAGTGAGAGCCTCATGCTTGTTGCCCTTGGAATGCCCCTGGGTCTCTTACATAAGGCCTCTCGGGCCAGCGGCAGCCACATATTCAGTCAGCAGCCTCTCCAGACTTCCATAGAAACCCAGTTGCAGACGGAGGCCAGGATTCCCTGCTGCGAACCGTGGAGAAGAGTTGTGAAACACTGCAATTATGGACTTATGTAACTGCACAAGTCACTCAGAGAGATTTACGGCTAACCGTTATCACTGTTTAGGTAGTTGAGGTTTCTGGAGCTGGATAGAGGACATAAGCCACAAATATCCGCTTGGCCTTACAAGCTACATGAACGTGCACGGGTCTTTACACACAGCGGGCTTGTAAATGTCTCTTTCTGTGTTAATTTGACTTTAACTGATGGCTGTGACACAGAAAGATTTAGATTTCAAAGCACAAGTTTAGAAAATACTTAATTGTTGCTTAAAACTCTTTTCTATATCCTCACTGAGATTCTTTTTGAGTGACAGCTTTTTACCTTTTTTTTCCCCTTAACCTCAGCAGCAAACCCACATGCACCACTTGTTTCACCTTGTGCTTCTTTGTGGGTGTTTTGTGCATTTGAAAGTTCTCACAAGTCTTTTTCTGTGGTCATTTCAGTCTTCTTTCGCAGGTTTGCTTCACTTCGTGCTTGTTTTCCGTTTGTGTTTGTTTGATTGACATGTTAAGTTAACTTGGAGCTGATCCAGGGTTACTGGACAATTTCCTGACTGAGGTAGGATTATCTAGGGCAGCAAAGGCACCCCTGGGCACTCCTTTGGTCCTTCTCTGCAGCAGGGAAAAGCTGAAAGGTGCTCTGGCTTTTGCCATTACCACCTTCCACCTTCTGTAATTTACTAACTTTTTAAAAAGTGGTGCTCTATGTAAAAATGTACATTTGAAAAGCTGGAGAAAGTAAGAATGAGACTAACTTGGGTTCTTCAGCTTTAACGAACATGTTTTGCTTTAATTTCACAATAACACACTAGACAGGTACTTTAGGTATATATGTCAATACAGTGGCATGCAGAAGTGTGGATAATTTGCAAAATAGTTTAGGTTACTGTGAACAGCTAAGCAAACAGAGGATGGATTGATCTCCAGAAGGCAGAAAATTATAGATTTTTAACATTTTACGCAAGATTTGACCTCACAAATAATTTTTACTAAAGTCTCAGACCTTAATTTGCTTTTAGGTCTATGGCTTATTCGCGATAACTGGGAAAAGTTGTGAGTTTCATATTTTAAAGCTTTATACACTCTGATATTGCTCCTCTAAGGCGCTCCATAGCAGTCTGGAGATTAAAACAAGGGGTGCCCACTCAGGAGGAGAGAGCAAAGCATTTTCAGATAGTTGATCCTGAAGTCTGCAAAGAATTTAAGGTATACTGGAAATGCAGCTCAGGTGCGAAAGACAAGGAAAACTTTGACCTTTGGGAAGATTTATCAGAGGCTGGAGACGTTGTGCACCGACCTCCTGCGCCGTGAAACGTGCAAATATGACTCATTGGAGAGTCAGCAGACGAAACTCATCAGGCCAAATAAGCAAAGGTATGCTTGGGGGAAAAAAATGGATAAGGACTTTCATTAGAAGAATACTTGTTCAACTGTTAAGCATGGGGATGGCTTTGACCATGCTGTGCTGCAGCCAGTCCTGCATTCACTGGTGAAAAGAAGAGTGGATTGATTTAAATACCGGCAAACACTGGACAAAAAGATCTGAAGATGAAGTGCAGACTTCTGACAGTTTTCCAAGACCCTCACAGTCAACCAACAGAAAAAAGTGACCATGCAGAGGGTAAACCTATTATTTACACACTTTAAAAATAAGTCCATTAACCATTATTTGCCTTTTGGAAATAAGGTAATTGTTTATTAACTAGTCACAGGAAGTCATGTTGACCAGCAGTGGACAAACTTTTGCATGCCACCATACAGTTCAAAAACACATCAGCTGATTCATCATAACTAAAATTAAAAAAAAAAAAAAAAAAAAAAAACCACCACACGCACGCACACACACTTGTTTTCGATTTGCACATAGAGCTCAAGTCATAAAAGAGTAAAAGTGACCAAACATTACAAATGGAAAAAAAATACATATCCCAGAACACATTTCTATAATGCAAAATAAATCAAAGAGTGGAAATCCAAAACTCATCAACAGGTCAACTTCACACGGTATCTGTGCTGATGAGGGGAAAAGTCGAAACAAATTCAAAGGCCACAGTATGGACTTCAGTTCAGCAAACAACCAGCTCGGCTCAGCTGTCCACAGCAGAGGACACACAGAGCTATATGATGAGTCATTCCCCCACACACTGTCATGAGTAATATAGTAGGATACCAGCAGACGCTGGTAAGCAGCAACTAGAGCTCTTAGTGGAGCTGTTAAAAAGTCGAACACCAGGTCTCAGTTTGGTCATGCAGACAACACAGAAGGTCCTGGATATATAGATATTTAAAATTAAAAAAAAAAAAAAAAAAAACCTCCCTCAGCATGGATTGTGACAAGGTGCCGAACACATTCATGAGGGTTTTTAAAACCCAACAGGCCAACAGAAAGCTTTCCGGTACAAATTCAGACGGAGGTTTCACTAAATGGCGAACAGTGCTCGTTTCTTTGCAACTCTCTGGCTTGCGAGGCATCGAAATTTAAGAATAAACGTTTATTTAATTAATTAGGTGACTGTGCCACTGCGAGAAGTCCTGTTACACCGAGTCGACTATGCTTAGTGCCATATTGCAACAGTTTTCTTTAATTAAAAGGCAAGGTGAGAGAGGTGTTGGTACGGCTTTTGTATCCAGCTAACGACTGCAATTAAATCCGAGTCAAGGCCAGACGAAAACGTCTGAGAAACAAAATCATTATAAAAACATCACACCTGGAAAAAAAACTGAATTCAGCATAGATGGTCTGTCAAAAGATTTCAAGAAGAGAGAAAAAATAAATGTTTATCATCCAAACTAAACATTACAAACAGCATCTACAGAGAATAGATCATTTCTAATAACTTAGGTACATAAATTATTATGCAATACAATACTATTCCATCTGGAGGCCAGAGGGTAAAGAAAATAGGTCTGCTTGAAGCCTACACAAAAAAACAGGAAGGTAGACTCTTTTCCAGCAGGTCCATAGGCTAAATAAATAACCTAGTGATGTGTGTGCTGTGTGTCCATTTGGAGGAGGGAATGTCCCTCTGATCCCTTCGGTCCACTGAGAAGCTTTGGCACAGAAACACCATGAGACGAGATGAGACATCACAACACGGTGCTAATGACGCTCATGCAGGCCTTGATCCAGTCCTAGCGAGATGAGGTCAGTGCAACCCAACATGCATCGCAACCATACCCCCATACTGCCAGAGCCACAGACAACAAGGGAGGGACTGAGTGGCGGAGGAGAGGCTTGGGGGGGTTGAACTAATGCTCAATGTATGAACATGGGAGGGAGTGAAAGGGGTTCAGGCGTGTAGATGGGCAATAATCGAAAATAAAAGGACCTATCGGGGGAAATGATTAAGCCACAAATAGTACAGCTTCCTGCAAATGATGATGATGTTTTTGCTCAAAGTGGAGGTTTTCTTGCTTCTCCTCTGCTCTTCTCCACACCCTTCATCTCACAGAGATGACTCCACTTCTCTGGCAATCCTGACCTCAGCCTCAGACCCAGGGCACACCTGAACTACGACCCCCGCCGCCTCTGAAGTCTCACTGATCACCTCCAGGTTTGAAGCGACTGCAGCCTTCTTGTCAGAGCCAGTGTTCTGTTTGTCCGCAGCGCCGCAGCATAGCTTGGGAGCGCACTGAGTCCGACAGGAGAGCTCGCACAGGGAGTCTCGAGACTCTGAGCTGAACGTGACAAACTCGGGCTGGATGGTGGTGGCGTGGATGCCCTCGTTGTGGAAGAAGTCCTTGATGCGTTTGGCCACCTCCATGTAAGATGTGGGGTCGTGGCATTTGATGTGCGCCGTGGCGATGATGCGGCTTCCGGCCAGCTGCCAGATGTGCAGCTCGTGGATGGCCAGGACGCCGTCCAGGCTCAGCAGACGCTCGTTGAGCCGGTGCATGTTGATCTGCTTGGGCACGGTCTGCAGCAGGATGAGGGCCGACTCTTTGAGGAGAGGGTAGGTAGTGTACAGCAGGATGCTCACCATGATGATGCACAGCGTGGGATCAAGGTAAAGAACCCAGCAGGGGCCGGCGAACTTCATGGTCGGCACAGTTGGACCCACGTGCAGATCGACAACGGTGTTGTTGTCATGGTAATGGTCAGCGGAGTGGCTGTTGACGCACGGATTCACGCACTTCTCACCTTTGATGCAGGGCTGCCACACAAAGGTGAATATTACAGCGTTGACCACTACGATGACGGAGCCCAGGGCGTCGCCCAGCACATGCAGGAAGACCCCGCGCATGTTGAGCTGCGACGACGAGTCGTGGTCGGGATCCATCTCCTCATAGTGGGTGTTTCCATTCATCTGCACCTCTGTGCTGCCTTTACAGCTGATTTCTAAAGATTAAAAAGGGAAAACAGAGATTAGTTTGGAACAGTTAAATAATCAAATGGACTTTGACACACAGGTTTCACACAAATTATATAGACCAGGGTTTATCCTACATAAAGAAGCATGTGTTTCCCACACACCCTGAAAGAAGATTTTATCTGGGGCTAACAGGTTTGTTAGTATTTAATATACTAAACCATAATAACACAGTTTAGGTTATCAAATTGTAAGAAATTGCAAGGACTAAGGTAACACAGTCCCTTTGTCTAGACTGACTGTACCCCCCACCCCACCCCACGGGCCCATTCTGAGCATGGGGACTATGCACACTGAACGATTGTTAATCATATAGTTAAGATGGGGGGGGGGAGAATCATGTCACCTGACAACAGAATTCTGTGCATTGTCCTGTTGTTTTTGGTCATGTGATAAGAAAACATGTATTCAGTTTTGAATAAAATTAAACCCCACTTTCCAACACCGTCAAAAACTCCCAGTGAACCCTACTCGGTTTTGTTTTTCTCCTGGTAAAAACTCTGGATGCCATCAAATGGCAGCCAGCTGTTAAATACAATGCCATTATTAAGAGCGAAAGGGGAAAAGTTCATGTGAAACTACATACAATGTTGCAGATTTCACTGCTGAAGACTTCATCTTGTGACTGAATCTGTGCTATATAACTGCCCAAGGCCACACTCAGGAAAACAACATGCCAGATGACCAAAGAAAAAAACCTAAACGCAGCAAAATGCTGCTCAGTAATTCACATTAGGCAAATTCAGTTAGTAATGGCAGGCAACACACTCTAAGCTGGGGCAACGGCACCTGAGCAACGATGGCTCGCTTCCATCCCAGGGACCAAGCTGGTCTATTCATCAGTGGCTAATGGTGTGTCTGGGGCTGTCGACTCCACAGCTACACTGATGTATGGCCCAGTAACAGCAATCAGTGCATGGAGGGGCGGGGGATATAACCCCCATTTATTGAAACTGGCAGGGTCTAACAGTGCGGGGGGAAGAATAAATGAGTTTCTGTATGTTTAACCCTTCAGTTAGACTGACCAGCAGAAAGGGCCACGGAAGCTCTCCAGTGCTGCTGTGAAACTTTTTAACTGACATGCAGACACCAACATGAGGTTATCAGTACAATCAACTTGTCTGGTAAGAAGCATTTAATGTAACAAAAATGTATGGTGGACAAGCTGATTGTCCAGCTGCTGCCCCACTTTGGCCTTTGACCGGTTTTTCTTCCACTCAATACCTTGTAGAAGCACAATTAAATTAAGAAGAAGCTAAAATAAAAGCTGCCTGTATGCAGATGAGTTTGTTTTGCTTCTGATTCCTTGCTGATAGCTGACAGCCAGGTGAGTGTAAAGGGGGGGCACCTACTTCACTGCATTTATTTTTAAGCTTTAGTTACTAATTATTTAGCAGATAAGGTAACTCACTAAGCCAGGGGTGCCCAATCCCGGTCCTCGAGAGCTACCGTCCTGCAGCTTTTAGATGCATCCTTGTTCCCACACACCCGAATCAAATGAATGGCTTGTTATCAGGCCTTTGCCAAACATGATGGCATGCTGAAGAGGTAATCAAACCATTTGATTCAGCTGTGTTGGAGTAGGGATGCATCTAAAAGCTGCAGGATAGTAGCTCTTGAGGACTGGGATTGGGCAGCCCTGCACTAAGCTCTTCAGGGGGTCAGGAGACTTTACAAGGATCCCACTATAAGTTTTAAATACCGGCCCAAGCTACAGTCAGTGTGGAAATTCAGGTAAAAACTTAAAATCGAGTTCAGTTTGACTCAGCTGTGTCAGTCAGAAACTTCTCGTTATCATTATTTAGAAGCCAGAGTGAAACCTGAGGCTTTACCCAGGAATGTCACCAACACGGAGACCATGTTTCCAAGGATAGAATAACCAAACAAATATGAGACGCCAAACACATATGTCAAGAAAACCCCCCAATACGGATTAGTCACTTGGGCAGTTCTCAGGGCAGGCTGATGCACTGTTACACAATCTGGAGTGCTAACAGTGAAGATAAAGACTGGCACATGTATCCAGATTAATGGTGAGATAGTGAGGGTGGACTGTCCATTTCAAAACTAAAGCACCAACAACTCATTGCTCACCATTTCTTGGTCTCCCATCGCCTGGGCTGTTGTGATTTCCCACCAAGTTGTTGGTCTCCTCTCCCGAAGACCCGTTTCCAGCCTTCGAGTTCTTGCTCGTTTTGCCCCGCTTATTCTTACTCCCATGAGAGTGCCCTCCGTGAGAGTGTCCGTGGCCTCCGCCCGCGTGGCCGTGGAACAAGCAGAGCCCCAGCAGGTTAACCAGAAGCCCCGCGGCACCGACCCCGGCCACCACCACTGGAGACTCGATCTCGTGGGGCTCGGTGAAACGCTCGACCGCCTCCAGGACGATGGTGAAGCACAGCGCCGTGAGAAAGACGGCATTGACCAGAGCCCCCATCACCTCCGCTCGGATCCAGCCGAAGGTGTTCTTGTTGGTCGCCTGGGTTTTTTCCGCGAACCGAACCGCCACTAGAGCCACGACGAGTGCGATGACATCCGACAGCATATGGAAGGAGTCCGACAGCATTGACAGGGACGAGGTCATCCGACTGACCACCACTTCCACGATGAAAAACCCAAAAGTCAATGATAGCATGCACAGCAGCCGGGCACGATTGGGTTCGCAAGCCATTTTTCCTTCCTCACAGTCGATTCAAGTTTAAGTTAGCGTTGAAGAAATCAGCAGGTTTGAGAAAGCCCAAGAAATCCCCACGACATCCGCTGGTTGGCTTTCCCGTTTAACTCCGGGCTACGTTAAGCTAGCTTGGCTCCCTGAGACAATACGATCGCTGGTAATATCATCCGCGTAAAACACTCTTATTCGGCGACGGCAGCAACACTCGGCTATATCTGAGGACAAACACACACCGAATCAATTGGCGATTAAAAAATGATTCAGCAACCGTATAAATACCAGCACCTTCCTCGCTCGTTTTGCCGACGAGCTCCGCTTTGCAGACGGCTGAAACTTTGCACCCGAGCCGGTAAACTTTCCACACGGAACACGGCACATAGCGGGACACGCCTACTACGATTTCCGTTGGTCGACGAGCTACAGGGAGGAACGTAATTGGTCACGTTCTGCAACTCTTGCAAGTAGGCGGCGCAAAGAAGCCAAACAACGGTGGTTGCTACGCACGCTAATGGCAATTGTAATATCGCGATGAGGTCCGTAACTGATTCGTAAATCTTGGCGTTTCAGCTGAAACCAGGTGACTGCGAAGAATCACAGAAACTGAGCCCTTATCAGTAAAAACACTTTTTTATACAATCAGTGGTCTTTACTCAGCTTTTAATCACGGAAAAATCCCTAAATAAATTTACTGATGTTCCAACTACACACTATAATTGCTTCCTTTATTTTATATTTTATTTTCCAAATGTCCGTATACTTACGCTGTAAAATGATTTAATTTTACATTAAGTTAAATACAAGTTGCCCCCCCCCCTCCAAGAAAAAACCAACCAAACAAGCAAACACAAAAAAACTCAGTAATCAAGCCAGTAAGCTACCAGCTTCAATGGAAATAAAGACAGATGTAACAATAAATTACATCTAATCTGCTACTTACTCAAAGCAAAGGCTTGTTTGCAAATTGCATTTTAATATCTTTTCATGGAAAAGTGATGACCCCTTGTGGGAGCTAGTGTTATATAAAAACAATTCCATTACTATGAAAATGATCAGCCCAGCCTGTAACTTCTCTTTTTCATATACATCTATTGCTACGCTAGTGTGAAAAACCACAGGAGAAACTAGTTTTGGCCCAACTTAGACCCACTACAGTCTGTATACATATGAAATATAGCATATTGCATAACAGCCCTGTGATAGACCCCAGGGCAGATTCTTTTTTTGTGGCCGGGCAAACAGATTTATCCCTGTTAAAGTAACATAGACAGCTGTAATGTCTCTAGGCAACAAACAAGAGAAGCACACATTTCCCCACAAACTGAGTGGAGTAAGAATTCCTCATTTATCAGTCATGTTTGCTTGTTGATATATCAAGTATACACATATTAGAGCAGGGGTGGGGAACTCCAGGCCTCAAGAGCTGGTGTCCTGCAGGTTTCTCACCCTGGGTCATCACACCTGAATCAAATGATTAATTCATTACCAGGCCTCTGGGGAACTTCGAGACATGTTAAGGAAGTAATTTGGCCACTTAAATCAGCTGTGTTGGATTAAGGACATATCTAACACCTACAGGACACCGGCCCTCGAGGCCTAGAGTTCAACACCTGTGATCTAGACCCTCTACACCACTTACTGTACAGGCAGCAGAACATCTTCTCTAACTGAAGGATTCAGCTCCACTGCCACCAGAAGACCTCTCAGACCACATCCTCTTTCCTTCTATAATACAGCATATCTGTTTGGCAGATACTAAAATTATTACATCATTTCAACTGCTATATAAAAAAAAACAAAAAAAAACAAAAAAACCCAAATGGTATAGAACAAGTATTTATCATCACATCATGCCTACTTTAATGTAGTAATGAATATAATCACTTTGTTTATTGACGTCACAGGATCATGTCATTCCACATAGTCTCCCTTCTTCTAGAGATGTCTCTAAAGAAGGTCTACAGCCATAAATACAGCAAAAAACTATACACAGTACATTGATAATCGCATTAGCTGCCCAAGATAACACACTCACTCATCAGGCTACATAAAAATAAGACAGTAACACACACACACACACACACACACACATTCACTGCACTTCCACAGCTACACATGAACATTTTCATCCAGTTGTTATGACTCCAGGCCTTCAGAAGCTTTCATGGTCACACCTGTGCGATCAGCGCAGGCCGAGGATTTGCCTGCTCTTGAGCTGGCACATCTTCTCCATTTCACTCAGAGCTTGGCTCCGCTGGGCCGCTGCCTGCAGCCTCTTCAGCAGCACCAGCTCCTGGGACGGCGCGCTCTGCAGAGCATCGGGCCGCTGGTTCTCTTTGCTCTCGCCAGCAAAGTGGACCTTCTTCTTACCCGGAGAGAGGTTCTCCGCATCTAGACCAAAACAGTCACGTAAACTTGTTAACAAATCACAATCTCAACAGCTGTGATTCTGAGGTGTGTCGTGTGAGCTTTTAGAACTGCAACTTTTTAAAAATAATTTCTTTATTGTTGTATAAAAAAAAATAAAATACATTTGATCCAAAGTCATTCACATTGTCGACACATGCGTTAAAACACACGTTAAAAGTAAACTGCTCAGCTCTGGTCTTGGTTCAGTAAGTTCAGAAGTCTTTGCTGGATTCCCATACCTATGTCTTTGTCATAGATCGGTGTCGTGTCCCTGTGGTGCTGTAGGCGGCTGTAATTCTTCAGCAAACTCTCCGCTCTGAAGCGGTTGATTCAAAATAAAGGGAAAAAAATTAAAATCAGCTGGAAAGACTGCCAAAGAATGGTTAGAATGAAAAAAAATGAATTGCTTAAATCATTTCTATCTTAAAAGTTTTTTTTACCGCACGAGCTTCTCATTTGCAAGTCGTTCACGAACACACAGCTCCTGCTCTCTTCCTGTAATTAAAAGACAAAAATGGACAGTTTCAGTTTGGGAATTTATCCCTCACTTTTCAAGAAAGTACACCCTCTTTCAAGTCTAAACACCAGGACATCCCTCAGAGGGTCTTAAAAATCAGGTAATATTTAAAAGGTTTCATTATGTCTGCACATGTAAAATCTTAGAATGAAAAGAGGAGGCATTTTATTTTATCATAGCTGTGTGTGACTAACAATCTCTTATTTCCACATATTTCTGGACACACACACACACACACACACACACACACACACACACACACACACAGAGCTAGGAGCTGTAGGTGTAGAAGTAGGTCATCGTTTGGTTGCGACACCCCAAGCAACATGAACAAACCTGTTCCATCCACACAGGTTTCTTCAACTACACTTCCACCCTCTTAGCAAGATGTACCTAGTACTTTCTATGGTATTACTCAACTTTACTTATTGCTGCCAATGTGAAAACAAGTCCATAAACATGAGATAATACTGATGAGTCCTCTTTGCAGAAGAGGATGTTCCTGTTAGAAGTAGCCTCTTCAAACTGATGTAAATCAAATATTTCTCTACTAAAAATACAATACACAGTTTTTCTAATTTCTCCCAAAATCTAGGCTAGACTACAGCAACACTGACAGACATATGCTTGAGGTATGTGCGGCTCAAAGCAGGGCTTAAAAAGGTCTTACTCTCCAGCTGCTCCTCACGTTCTTTCAGTGCTTGTTCTCGGTCCCGCAGCGCCTGCTCCTTCAGTCTGATCTCCGTGGCCGAGGCGTGCGCCGTCTCTGCCGGTTTGTGGAGAGGAACATCAGAATCAGCTGATCTCCTTTGGAGTCGCGACTGTGCCTTCCTCTGCTCCTCAGCAACCGCCTCGCTCAGCAGGCTGCTCTGGAGAATAGATTCTACAGAAGGTCTCAAATAGTCCTGCCAAGAGAAGGGGCCCATAAATGAAACATAAATAGCCTTTTTTGTTCCTGCCAATGTGGTGCTAGTGTCGCTGCCACTGCCAGTGGTTTCATTTTGAGAACTAGTTCCCATTTCCACAAGTTTGAGGTCCAGTTATTATGTAATGCTGCTAGCAGAGGCTAGGGTAATATCTGTTGGCACTTTAAGGGTGGAAATGCCCCGAACCCATTCCAGATCAGACGCCAGCATCACGTCGGTGCAAAACCTTAGACCGCATAAAAGATGGATGTAGCCACCATGACATCCCAATCCACATGTCAAGTGTCCTTGGACAAGATACTGAACAACAAATTGGCCCAGTTCAGGATCTACCGAAGAGTGAGCAAGCGTGAGAAAGTTAGAAAAAGCACCTAAAGGCACCGTATGAATGTGTGTGAGAATGGGTGAATGTGGGTGGTGGTAAAAAGTGCTTAGAGTGCTCATTTAACTAGAATTTACAAAATTAACTTCACGTTTTATTCAGTGACCTAAAACTAGCACTTGAGTCCATAAAGTCATGGGAAAGTAGTTACTGAGGGCCAGTTTGCCATGGAAGGCACTAAAACTAGAGCAGTTGCCCCCTGCAGGCTGTTAGAAAGAATGCAAGGTTTGAAGTATTTCTGCACAGACTTCCCCTCTTCCAGATGTGGACACGTGGTCCATCTTTTATACCATCTAAAATAATCAGATAGCTCAGGCACCATATCATGTAAATTTTAAAAATAAATTCAATTCCAACCTTTAAGTTGAGCATTTTGCCGAGCAGAGTGTTCAGCTCCTCAGAGTACCGGTACGGGATCCTTCTGAATTTGCCCTCTCTGATCTTTTCTGCCAGCTCTTTTTGGTTGTAAGCAGTAAAAGGAGGCCTGGAGAGGAAAAAGAAAAATGCAGGAAAAACTGCAAGATCTGCTGCCTAACAGTTTGCAGTGGGGAAATCAGCTAAAGTGGAACAGCTGGAAAACTTACGATAAGGCACAGAGTTCGTAGAGCAGACATCCCAGAGACCAAATATCAGACTTCTCGTTGTATGACATCCGGTTTATTTGTTCCTGACAGAAAAAAAAAAAAAAAGAGATTATATTTGTCCCCATTTTTTTTTAATCATGAAGTAAAACAAAGATTAACAAACAAGAATAAAATCAAAAGTTCAGGCAAGGAAAGTTGTAAGCTCAGATTAAACACTTCAAACTCCAGCAGCATGAAGCCACTCACTGGAGACATGTAGTACGGCGTCCCGACAAACGTCTTTGCAAAGCTGGTGTCATGGTTCAGGATCCTCGCCAGGCCAAAGTCGCCCAGTTTGACATTCTGCTTGATGTCGAGGAAGATGTTGGCTGGTTTCAGGTCCCGATGAAGGACTGTGGCCCTGCCGTCACTCCGCCTGTGACACTCCTTCAGGGCCAACGTGAGCTGGGCCATGACTCGCAGGATGAACTGCTCCTCCAAATAGCGCCTGTCAAGGTAAAAAAAACACATGCATACACCGATGAAGGGAAAGGATTCACCAGCATGCAACCGTCAGTATCATTTAGCATTCAACCCCACCTCTCCTTGATGCAGTGGCTGATGAGACTGGACAGGTCGCCGCCTTCGCAGTACTCCATGACAATGTACAGAGTGGTGTTTGTCCGGTCTATGATGCGGTCGTAGTACCTCACTATATTTGGGTGTTTGAGCTCCCTCAGCAGGTTCACCTCTGACACCAGCATCTGCTTCTCACCCTCTGCCATGGTGCCATAATCCAGCTCCTTCCACACCAGGATCTACGATACAAACCAGCTTTGAATTAACCAGAATTACAGAGATAAAAGTCAAAGAACCGTGGTTATCTGAATCAGAGATCAGAGAATGTCCTTCCATAAAGGCCAGTGTCGTAAGAAGACAAGTGGAAGCTATGGAAAAGTAAAGCTAACTCGGGCAACTTGTCTTTATTCTAGAACACGGGTGGGGGAACGCTAGGCCTCAAGGGCTGGTGTCCTGCAGGTTTTAGATGTGTCCTTGATCCAACACAGCTGATTCAAATGGCTAAATGACCTCATCAACATGTCTCCAAGTTCTCCAGAGGCCTGGTAATGAACTAATCATTTGATTCAGGTGTGTTGATCCAGGGTGATATCTAAAACCTGCAGAACACCAGCCCTTGAGGCTTGAGTTCCCAACTCCTGCCCTAGAAGAATAGAATAGAATTCAACTTTATTGTCATTGCACATGCACAGGGCAACGAAATGCAGTTTGCATCCATCCAGAAGTGCTTTAGTGATATAGATATATTACAATATATATTAGCAATAATATAGATGTGAGTATATTACAGAAATGGGTCTATTATGGTATGTTATAATGTACACGGTATGAAGTATGTTGTGAATATTGTATAACTATAAGTATGTACAGGCTGTAGTGAGTACAAGCTATGTACAGGCTATGAACAGGATATAAATATGAAAAACTATACAGAATATGAAATAAATAACTTTACAGAAATCTGAGATATACAGCTATACAGAAATGGGAACTATGCAAGTTGTAAACAGTTGTAGGATTAAAGATTATCGAATGTACAGAATGATTATTTACACAGAGCTATACAGTAGTGCAGTTAAGATAAGTGAGGGTGTAGATAGTTTCTAGAGAGGCTATATAAAGTGCTAGTGGTTGTGAGTGGTGGTTCAGTCCATGTTATTATTGTGTGTTTGAGGGTACAGTTGTCCATTGTGGGTAGGGATGGGTATCGTTTAGGTTTTATCCGATACCGGTGCCAAATCGGTACTTTTGAAACTGTGCCGGTGCTTAAAGAATGGAGAACACAAACTTTGTCCAAAAACCTCTCATGTTCAGCTGTTTGTTTGTTTTTTGTAAAAAGATAGCAATGTTAGCCTTTTCTGCAGCTATGGGGCATATATGGTATCACTCTTGGCTGGAAGCAGTGCTTAAACAATGGAAAAAAAACACAAACTTTGTCCAAAAACCTCTCATGTTCAGCTGTTTCCCACTTTTTCTTTGGTCATTTTAGCCTTTTTGTCCAGGGTGAAGGGAGTATCTGCCATCAAACAAGAGGACAGCCGCATGTAGCTATGATGATGTTTGCTAGTTCACCTTACATGCATTAATGTAATAACGTGGTTAGCCTACTCAACGTAAATTACACTCGAACAACATTAAATCACTTTTTTTTTTTTTATCAAATCACTTTTTATTGTCACATCACATGTGCAGGCACACTGGCACAGCACATGCGAGTGAAATTCTTGTGTGCGAGCCCCACAAGCAACAGAGATGTGCAAACACAACAACACAAACGAGCAAAATACAAGAATGGCCAACCTGAAACTAATAAATATATGTACAATATATAATAGTGTATGCATTTCTGGATGTGTATACTAAATATTTTCCTACGTGTGTGTGTGTGTGTGTGTGTGTATACACATTTTTACAAATTAAATAGTAAAAAAATAAAATAAAATAATAATAATAATAATAATAATAATAAAATATATAAAATATACAGAGTTGAATATGTGCAAAACAAGTGGCATTTATATACAGTGTGGAGTGCATAATGTTAAAGTTCCAGTAGTGAAGCTGAGGTGTCTATGAAGTGTTCAGCAGTCTGATGGCCTGATGGAAAAAGCTGTCTCTCAGTCTGCTGGTACGGGACCGGATGCTGCAGAACCTCCTTCCTGATGGAAGCAGTCTGAACAGTTTATGGCTGGGGTGACTGGAGTCCTTGATGATCCTCCCCGCTTTCCTCAGGCACCGCTTCCTGTAGATGTCTTGGAGGGAGGGAAGCTCACCTCCAATTAAGCGACTCACGCAGAGAAGAACGGCTGCTGCTGCCATCATCATCCTCATCATTTCTGCTACACTGGCAGGGCTAGGGGCCAGGACTCTCCTCTTCGTGTTTTTGGGGGATGTTGCTCCGGGTCCGATAACTGGCAACCCACCCAACGTGCACAGTGTGAGGTCTTGCAGTAAGCTATCAAATACGGCGCATTTCTCGGCTTTTAAAAAAAACGCTATGCGTCGCCAGGTGTTTCATCGGATTCGAGGTGTTACCTCCTTTGACAGTATCACAGTATCAGCTTGAAGCACTTGTTGCTGCTGAGTTTGCATATTTTGCTGTGAAGTACAGCCAGACTTTTGACCGCTTCGCCTTGGGCATTTTTAATCTGTAGCTCTGCTCTAACTGAACGTACGTACCTGGCCCCGCCTACTATCCTGGGAAACGTAAAATGATTGGCTAGAAGTGTATCACAGCTCAGGAAAAAAAGCACCGAAATAAAGCACCGAAATGTGCGCTGCTTTTCGGTCTGGTTACTACCGTTTATGTCAGAACCGGTGCCATCATGGCACCGGACACCGGTACCCATCCCTAATTGTGGGTGTGTGTATGTTCAGTCCATGAGTTTAATGTGGGTCAGATGTCAGGAGGCAGAGAAGGATAAACTGCATACAATGTCTTAATGTACAATCAAATGTATTATGTTATGAATTGAGTTATGAAATGCTCCTTAAAATAGGGACGGCATTTAAACACGTCACTGTTGCCAATGGCTATAAAACCAGAAAAACAGGCTTTACTGTCAGACACAAACGTAAATAATAACTGATTACAGCACAGCAGGAAGAGTATTAGGTAAATACAAGAATTTACACAATACAGACCTTAAAAAGGGCCTCTGGGGGGGTGACTATATAGCAAGGCCAATCACAATCAAGGATTTCAGCACCAGTATACTCTTGTGGGATATTGATCTGGGCCCTGTGCTCACTGTCTGAGAAGCCTTGGAGAACTTGTGCTGTCTGTAACATCATTCAGCATGACCAGTGTGGTGCTGGGTGAGTAAGGGTCTGTGGAGGTATATCCATGAAGGGACTGCCATTAGGTATTGGGATGAAATCCTGGGTTCCTCCTGCCATTCAAACTACTGGGTACATTTTGGCAAAATCTACACATTATTTTTTACTTTGAGTTTCAGGGTCTTTAAATTAAGCCCTCCAAAGGTAAATCATTTAATAATTTTCACTTTTGTCAAGGGATCTGGCATCATTTTATTGCTAATGCATTACCCAGTCTATATGAGTGTAAATATCCAACATGTTTATCTCCCCATTGAGAGCTGATGTATTTTCAAAGTAACCCTTGACCCAAAGAAAGGAATTTCCTTCATTGGAATAATTAAGTTACCAAGAACAACAAACGTTTAAAAAAAAAAAAAAAGATGAAGTCAGTAAAATAAAATAGTAAAACATAAATATCTAATATCAATATAAAAATTAACATAAAATATTAAGTCATTAATAACTGACCTTTTTAATCTAACGCTGCTCATTTTTAAGGTCCACATTATAAGCTAACAGCTTACATTTTCAAAATTTCTGTAACGCTACAGGCAGGTAGCTACTTGTTAGCGGTTTGAAATAAAGTTTATTGAGGTGGGGGGAGGAAAAAAAACATGACTGCGACAATATTGCCTCGCGGACTCACGGACAGCAGGTGAGTTTAACCCACAGGTATGCGGGAAGTGTGTTTTACTCACCTTTCTGTCAGCTTTTCTCTTTATTTTCTGGCACCTTCCATATGAACCGGAGCCTATAGTGTGCAGCACCTCGTAGTCCTCCACCCGGGACGGCATGCTGATTTGTAACCGATTCTAACGTTCAAAACTTACCGGACTGGCGTCACCGTCAGCTAACGGCAACGTAAATATAAACCGGAAGTAGTGTCCTTCAACACAGGCTCTCAGTTTAATCCTAAACCGCCTTTTATGTCTATGTATATGTTTAAATGGTCATTTCCTTATATTTCTTTCCTCTATCGTGTACTCGTGTGTTAACTACCAAAACAGGAAGTGATTACTCTCTGTTTAAATTGGTGCCGAAATCCTTGATTGTGATTGGCCTTGCTCGCGCAGCTGATTGGCAGCCGATTGGTCAGCGCAGAGACGCAACTTGTGAGGTTGCTAAGCGCCGGAGTACCGCGAGAGTTGAGCGGGTAGACGACGCACAGGAGTTGTGCTCCACGAGGTGGCGCCAGAATCGCATGGTCCGGGTGAGCGCAACCGCGGGTTTGGGAGCCGGCATCTGCGCAGCGTGAAGGTAAACGGGGTCAGGAAATTCATTTATTCAGGAAAATTGAATTTTACGATGGTTGTATTTTTTTTTTTTATACAAAAGACGGAACTGGGATTTGCCATTGATTTTGAAATGTATTTCTCTCTGAAGTGGAAGGAGATAGTATGCACAGTTTTTTTTTTTGTGTATATTGAAAAGAAGAATGCGGTTTTAGTAACGTGTGGCCCGACATATGAATGACACCTCAGCAGCACTGCCGGTTTTGAGCTCCCAATAAGATTACATTTCTCTTTCACAACCCAGCTTTATTAGAATTCATATATATAATACAATTGTAATTATAGGGAGAAAGATAAAACCCTTTTATACTGTTTTGCAGAGATATAGGGGGATCTAAAAATTGTCTTTTTTAAAAAAAGACACATAATAACAAAATGTAGTATTTCTTTAACTTTTTCTGCAGAATATTTATTGAAAATCATTGGAGAATTAATATATTTACTGGCAGTTTTTAGTGTTTATGTAATTCTGTTAGGTTAGTATGACATTGATTCTTTTATTTTCTACATGTAAGGTATGCACAATTTAAAATATGTAAAGACAAAAATTTTTTACTTGCTTGACAAAAGCTTCTGTTTACCTCTTGGGCTTGTCTTTTGTACTGGGGGACTGGGATTTATGGTTTTACAAGGAACAGCAGGAGTAGCTCTCTAGAATATTAATCATGCAAAGAAGGGAACAGCTCGATAAGATATCCATAACAAAGGATCGAGTAACATTTTTTTTAAGGCTATGTGGAATCATTGGAAAACCTAAATGAGGTCTGAAGCAGTCTGAACGATCAAATTAAAAACATGCATCTGTGTAAATGTTTGCCATCTCTGAAGTTGGGGGAGAATCATCTTCGGGGACACAAAAAGGTCACCGACTGTTAGTGCCCGAGACTGCATATGTTAAAAGCTGGTAGTCGTCTTATTGTCACTGGTCATTTGATTTGACCAGCAGGACCTCCTGAAGAGTCGCCATCTGAGAGCGGCAACACGAGCGACCTCTCACTCTGCTCTCACTTGCATATGTCCTACAGACAGTCTGCTCTGACCGACTGGCGCTGACGGAGAAGAGGGAGGGAAAAGAAAAAAAAAAGGTGGTAGTGGCAACTCAAATTGCCATCCACATGTTTTTGTTTGTTTGTTTTTTACACAAACAAATAATAATAATAATAATAATAATAATAATTGTGGTACTGCACGAGGAAGGAATTATATCACATATATATATATATATATATATATATATATATACATATATATATATAAGGAAGGTCCTCATATCACATGTGTGAGGACAGGGAGACAGTGGTCAGGGTAAGAGTGACAGATGGGTTCAAGGTGGGGGTGGGATTACATCAGGGATCGGCTCTGAGCCCCTTCTTCTTGTTTGCTGTGGTGACAGACAGGTTGGCAGATGAGGTCGGGTAGCAGTGTCCGTGGACAATGATGTTTGCAGATGACATTGTGATCTATAGTAAAAGTAGGTAGCAGGTGGAGAAGATCCTGGAGAGGTGGAGGTATGCTTTGGAGAGAAGAGGAATAACGTAGTAGGTAGAAGTAGAAGCAAGACAGAATACATGTCTGTGAATGAGCGGGAGACAGGTGGAAAGGTGAAGCTACAAGAAGTAGAAACAGAAGAAGGTGGATGGTTTAAATATCTGGGCTTAGGTATGCAAAACCCAGGAGAGTCCTATTCTCGGTGTAAAGAGCATTGTCTTTAATTAAAGCAGGAAAAAATAAGAGCGAATCATTAGCAGACAAAGACCAAATTTTGGACGTTTTTTCAAGCTGACGGAATCATAACTGGACAATGTTTTTTACTTCAGCATTAAAGCTGAGTGTCAAAAATCACTCCAAGGTTTCGAGAGAACTGCTTGACATCTTTGGTCACTGAGCTATCCTTTCTGTGGACAAGATTTGAATTTTAGAAACTTATGAGATACTCAGCATTTGATATCACTTATAGGCATTTTTTATTATTTGTTTTTTGGAAAATGTGTTTGTGGCGTGATGTGTTTTTTGTATTTATTTATTTATTTATTTTTAGATATTTTAGTCTAATTCACTTTGTCAAACAGGTTGTATTTATGTGATTTCTTGATTCAACAGGTCTGCCAGTAATCAGGACTGGGTGTAGCGAGTGAAACTGAATTCAGGTTTCCAAAGAAAAAGTAGTTAATCACAGTTAATGATTTAACAAGAGGGGCAAAGACTTTTTCACATAGGGCCAAGTAGGTTTAGATAGCTTTATTTCCCCTTAATCGATGAGGGGAAAAAAGCATGTTTTATTTACTCAGGTTATCTTTATCTAATATTAAAATTTGTTTGATGATTTCAGTGTGACCAACATAAAAAAAGGAAGAAGAAAAAAAGGAAAACAAAGTGGGCTAAGGATGGAGCCTTGAGGAATGCAACAATTAAAATTGGCAACAGAGACGCCACAGAAAAGGTTTTGTTCAATGAGTAGGAGCCTACGAACTTTTTTTTTTTTTTTAGAGCAGATCCCTTAATCCCAATTCATGATTTACTAAGAAATTGATTCAAAAACTGCATAATTTAATTCATTCCTCAGATTTCTTACCGATGTGATCTTGTTATCAGCCTATATTCTCATTTTCATAATTTTGACATCCACTTTAGTGATGGGTCGTTCGCGAACGAAATGGCTCTTAGAGCCGGGTCTTTGACGTGAACGACGCGCTCTCTCTCTCTCGCACTTTTTTCCGCTTCACTCCGCATGCGAGCCTTGTGCTTTACGCTGGGCAGAGGGGGGAGGGGCGGTAGTTACACTGAGTAGCACAGGAACAGAGCCGGAGGGAGAGAGAGAGAAAGAGAGCCAGGGACAACAACGTCACATTAGAAAGGTATAGTAATCATCCACAACTATTTTCGGTTGCAGATGATAAAGGATTCAGAAAGTTTATTCATGCAGGCCCATATGACAGAGAATTTGCATCTTCTTTTTGTTTTCATATTTTAATTGATATTTAATTGTGTTGTGGTTTGCAGTGTTTTGTGTTGTTTCACTTTAAATTTGTAAAAGGAAAAAGCTGAAGATTTAAATAGTTAAAAGTTGAAATGTGAATAGTTGATTTTTGTATTATATGATTTATTTATTACATTTTATATGGAGTGAATAAATAAAAGTATATTTACGGTGGCCCCTAGAGACAAAGCACGTACAAACTTCAAATCACGTACAAACCCTGAAGCACGTACAAACCCTGAAGCACGTACAAACTCCAAAACACGTACAAACTCCAAAACACGTAAAAACACGTACAAACTCCGAAGCAAGTAAAAAGTCAGAAGCACATAAAAAGTCAGAAGCATATAGAAACTCAAAACACGTACAAAAGACAACAGAAGTGCTCCAGGATGCTGGGCGCAGTGTTGAGCTTTTCTTACCTAGTGGCTACACAAGCCAGCAAGTACCAACGACCGGATTTGGTGTGTGGTAGTAACAGGTAAATGAACTTTTTTTTTTTTTAATTATTTGAATATATATGAATGCTTGTGTATAAATACACAAACAACACACATATGCTTTCAATTGTGTAATTTAAGTGATCTAGTAGCTCTGCTTTGGAAGTTCAGTTCATGCTAGAAATGTGTTTTGGAGTTTGTACGTGTTTTGTCTCTAGGGGCCACCGCATATATTTATATATAAACATATATAAATAAAACCACTTTTTTTTTACGTTAGTAATTCCTTTTGTGCATAATTTTATATTATTGTTAATAATAAATTAATTAAAGCAACAAAACAACCTGAAGAGCCGGTTCAGAGCCAAAAGAGCCGGCTCTTTTTAGCGAGCCGAACCGAAAGAGCCCGATCTCTAAAAAGAGCCGGAAATCCCATCACTAATCCACTTCACTCAGAACATGGCTTGAATAAGATCTTCCTGTATTTTTATTTCAACTTTATTCATCACAAATAAATAAAAGTAACTGTCATAAATGTATTAAACAGAATTATATAGACTAAGATATGTAAGTGTGTTATAGAAACCAAAATTGTTTCAACACTGTAATAAAATCAAATATATTTTTAAAAATAGAATAATGACAAAACAAGAATACCAAATATAGCTTAATAAGTAACAGTAAAAAAATAAAATGTGGAATATAATACAGTAAGTGGATATGTTTTTGAACATATTTTAATTTAAAAAGCTAAAGCAATAAAATATAATTATATTAAAGGCTCGGAGGTTCAGTATACAGAAACTGTACAATGTGGTGCTAAAACACATTATTAAAAGGGTTTAAACTACATAAAAGGGAGGAAAAACATGAAAGAGACTGTGCAAGAAGCTTTTCTAAATCTAACAAAAGTAAAAAGTCAATTCAAATGAAATAAATGATAAATAATTTCAGAAAGACAAGACGCATGAATTATAGAGGTTTGGTTTTCTCTTGGTCCCTTTCATTTCCCTGCGTTCGATAAAAGCTGATTTCGGAGTTTAGCAGTGATGCGTGATCTCAACCCGAGATAAACGCAGTCTCTGGGATCTCCGTCAGTAAACGGTCCTCTCAGCGGGGCAGCCACAGTCACAGCTCAGATTATCCTTTCAGCCCCTTCTCCGCTGCCAGCGCCACACACTGACACCACTCACACCACCGAGAGAGTGAGCGCCCGGGCCGGTCTGTCAGTCTGCCTCTGCAAAGGTCACTCCTACAAAGCGCTGGAGGAGTTTGGATATCAGCCAGAAACAGTTGCGGTGGGAGGAGGGTGCGAGCGGAAAACTGACAGCTAAAAACAACAGAGACAGTCGGGTGCCCGAGGCCGCTCTGACGTCAGCTGGCCCTGTTAAAGGCCAGGAGATGGGAGGGAGTGACAGGGAGGACAGAAGAGATCCATCCCATACTATCCTCCTCCCTTCTGCCGGGGTGTTGGTGGGCTGTAATGGGGGTTACTGAAAGCTTATGGGTCTTCTGTCACCTCTGATTCCCTTTTATTGGGTGCAGCTCCAGTCAAAGCCTTTTCCAAACACATAAACGTGGCACACATTTTATAGCACTATCGCTCATTCAGGTGGGTTATTTTTCTTTGGCGGACAGTGTAAAGGACAAAGGAGGCAAACACATGCTTGCAATGCATGCAGCTGCCAAGAATGAGTGCTGCCGCCACCGTGTCGGCGTTTTGAGACCGGATGTAATGGACCGAAGGGTGGATATTACTGTGAAATCTTGATCCTGGATAATCTTCCCGACTCTTAGAATGACCACAATCTACAAAATTAACTTCATTTTTTATCCAGTAAGGCTTAAAACTTGAGACTGAGCCTATAAAGTCGGGAGGAAGTGTTTGCGGAGATCACAGAGCGAGGGCGCCGAGAGCAGCTTTCCCCATAGGCTTCTATTTAAACAGAAGTATTTTTGCAACTACAGAAGTCGCCCCCTGCTGGCTGCTAAAACTATTGCCGCTTTAACCATCAAGGTTTTCATGAGTTTGAGTTCAGGACTGCAGGCTGGCCATTCCAGCCTCTCCACTCCCAAATTCTGAAGGTAGTCTCTGCAGACAAGATTTGGATTTGTTTTTGTGGGGCTATGCAGTAATTTTACTTGCCTAACTAATCTGAGATGAAATTAGTGTGTACTTGTTTACCTAAATATTAAGCTAAAATGGGTGCCATTTATGAATTCAATCAAGGATGTGAACTTACCTGAAGAGGACGGCGACAATTAAATGTACAAAAGAAGGAGAAAAAACAGTCTATAAACAGAGTCGTTTTTTAAATGAGAGCAGTTTTTGTGATTAGTGACTGTCACAGCACCAGTTCAGATAGTTTAGCTTGGATTGTTTTCAGCTTGCAAGTCTGTCTGGAAAATCATGAAGATGGACACAGCAGCATCTAATAAAGGTGCTTTAGAATAATTTGGCAGGATATTTCCAACATTACAGCACTACTACCGTCCAAGCTGCAGACACAAAACATTACAGCTGTTAAATTTAGGTTAAAACAGAAGCTGAACTTGAGCATGACTATGATCTGACTCATGAAGAAATCCTAAATAAGTAGAGATCATCTAGCTGTAATACCAGTGAGTGTTCGTCTGCACCCAGCTGTGTGGGTAACACACTTATTTGGTTAATCCGCTGAAACCAAGATATGTCGACATATTGCACTTTCTTGTCACCTATTGCATTCTAGTAATACATTACTATTAATGTATCAGCATATAAGCATTACATTGACTGGCCATTGTGATAGTTACATCTTGGTGGCTCATTCCTCAAAATTGTGTGTGCATACTGACATGAAAGCATCGTTTTGTGGGGTTCTTCATGATGGACACTTGTGTTTTTCCCCACATCCTGAAGGGGTTCTGTTGGACTAAGATCTGGTGACTATAGAGGCCATCCGAGCGCCGTGACATTCAGGAAACTTGCACGAGCTCTGCAGCATGGTGCATTAACCTACTGACAGTAGCAGCTAGAAGATGTGGACACTATATTTACACCTTTGAAGTGTGGAATAGAAATAATCTGCAATCAAAGCATATTTTGACTGATTGTTACAAAATGAAGAGTATATGTTTTGTGTTCCTTTTTTTTAATAACAGAAAAATCAGCACTACCTCCTATCAAAGAAAAATACATAAAAATACTGCCTGATAGTATTTTGTCATTTAGCTTTTACTTTTCATTTGCAGTCGTTTATTATGTGACTTGGTTCCTGATTTTGTTTATTTATTAGGATCCCCATTATCAGAAACACAAAGCACAGGGTTCAAGTTAAAAACACCACGTAATAGTTCAAAACAACATTAAAGCACCAAAAATGCTAAAAGCAGAACAAAAACAAAAGGTACAAAAACAGTAGTGTGTCAGTCACATCTAAATGAAATCTCACAGGTACTACCTTCTTGAATTGACCTGTTTATAAATTAGTTTTTATCAGTTAATCCACTCAGTGTCAGCCAGTTCTTTCTTTTTGTCACAGTGAAATGTTTCAGATCATCAAACGATATCAAATATTAGGCAAAGATAACCCAGTAGTAATGATTTCATTTATTAAAGGGACCATTATGTGAAAAAGTAATTGCTCTGCCTTGTTAAACAAATTAAGCATACAGTGGCTTGCAAAAGTATTCGGCCCCCCTGAACTTTTCCACATTGTGTCACATTACAGCCACAAACATGAATCAATTTTATTGGAATTCCACGTGAATACAAAGTGGTGTACACGTGAGAAATGGAACGAAAATCATACATGATTCCAAACATTTTTTACAAATAAATAACTGAAAAGTGGGGTGTGCGTAATTATTCAGCGCCCTTTGGTCTGAGTGCAGTCAGTTGCCCATAGACATTGCCTGATGAGTGCTAATGACTAAATAGAGTGCACCTGTGTGTAATCTAATGTCAGTACAAATACAGCTGCTCTGTGACGGCCTCAGAGGTTGTCTAAGAGAATATTGGAAGCAACAACACCATGAAGTCCAAAGAACACACCAGACAGGTCAGGGATAAAGTTATTGAGAAATTTAAAGCAGGCTTAGGCTACAAAAAGATTTCCCAAGCATTGAACATCCCACGGAGCACTGTTCAAGCAATCATTCAGAAATGGAAGGAGTATGGCACAAGTATAAACCTACCAAGACAAGGCCGTCCACCTAAACTCACAGGCCGAACAAGGAGAGCGCTGATCAGAAATGCAGCCAAGAGGCCCATGGTGACTCTGGACGAGCTGCAGAGATCTACAGCTCAGATGGGGGAATTTGACCATAGGACAACTATTAGTCACGCACTGCACAAAGTTGGCCTTTATGGAAGAGTGGCAAGAAGAAAGCAGTTAACAGAAAACCATAAGAAGTCCCGTTTGCAGTTTGCCACAAGCCATGCGGGGGACCCAGCAAACATGTGGAAGAAGGTGCTCTGGTCAGATGAGACCAAAATGGAACTTTTTGGCCAAAATGCAAAACGCTATGTGTGGCGGGAAACTAACACTGCACATCACTCTGAACACACCATCCCCACTGTCAAATATGGTGGTGGCAGCATCATGCTCTGGGGGTGCTTCTCTTCAGCAGGGACAGGGAAGCTGGTCAGAGTTGATGGGAAGATGGATTGAGCCAAATACAGGGCAATCTTGGAAGAAAACCTCTTGGAGTCTGCAAAAGACTTGAGTACGGTGTACATTTTAGGACATCGTCAGGTCTCAAGAAAAAAGTTGTCAGGTATCAGACAAAAAATTGTCAGGTCTCAGTTCTCAAAAAAAAGTTGTCAGGTATCAGACAAAAAATTGTCAGGTCTCAGTTCTCAAGAAAAAAGTTGTCAGGTATCAGAAAAAAAATTGTCAGGTCTCAGTTCTCAAGAAAAAAGTTGTCAGGTATCAGACAAAAAATTGTCAGGTCTCAGTTCTCAAGAAAAAAGTTGTCAGGTATCAGACAAAAAAATGTCAGGTCTCAGTTCTCAAGAAAAAAGTTGTCAGGTATCAGACAAAAAAATGTCAGGTCTCAGTTCTCAAGAAAAAAGTTGTCAGGTATCAGAACACAAGGTACCATACAGAGAGAAAATCTTCCTGCAGGTGGCGGTGTTGTCATGTCCCACCCAATGACTGTATAAAAGATGGACGACACGACAGCTCCCCAAAAATGAAGGCAAAACGTCTCTATCGCCCCCTGGTGTCTGGCTGCAGTATATACGTCATAAACCCCGCCTCCTCCACGTTAGCGGATGGGACTGGGGTCAGACTAAAATAAAGTTATTCTCCTCAGATAATTTTTTTCCAAAGATTCTTTCTTTTGTTATCAATAGTTCTCATCACACTGATTGATGTTCAAGGGGTCTCCTCTCCCATAAGTTTGATTCTAATTCCTACCGTGGTGATGTTAAATTGGGGTGAAACGTCATCATAACAGCTTTGACTGGCAGCTGCAGTTACGGAGAAACTTGCATATCTCTGTTCGGGAATAGCAGATAGAACGTAGGCTCTGAGAGGAGGGCCAGCGTTTACGCTATGAAAACACGACTGAGTGTTTTAACCTGACAGCCTGAGGTGTTCTTCAGTAAACTGGACTACCCGACAGAAGGACCCGAGGCCCTGCTGCACTTTTTCGGTAAGTTAAACGTGTTTGTCAGCTAATCCGTAACTACCGTCCTTAGCTCGGTCCTGAGACCTAGCTAGCTAAGATGAGGACTCGGCTGTCAGGGTTCGTTTAGCTAATCTGTGCAGGTGAATGAATTTACACCGACTAAAGAAATCAAGAGAAACGCTCCGGGCTACTCAGTCACTAATTACTGTTACTGTACTTTTATTACAAGTATTATACTGTAAAATCAACAGGCTGCATCCTGCTTCAGCTCCTGTGCAGAGCTGATTATTAAATATGTGCAAACAACAGCATGTTTTCAGTCTCTTGCCACATCTGTAAAGACAATAACTTTAAAAGAAAAAAGAAAAAAGAAGCTTGTACCTTGTAGCTCTTCATTAATCAGGAACTATGGATTAAAGTACTGTAGTGTACTGTAATACTGAAAAAAATGTAAGAGAACAACTTCAGATCCTGAGTGTGTGAGGACAGAAGAATCAGCTTTATTTCAATTTTGAGGGATAAAATTTATATTTGAGTTGGATGGTTCTGTTCTCTTTGTGATTACAGGAGCTGCCCTCAGATTCAGACCTCAGCACCACCCCATGACAGCAGACAGATCATCCAACATGTTCACATGTTAACTGCAAAATGAACTGATGAAAACAATACAAAGGTTAAAGTACCACATGTGCTGTAGTGAAAGCTGCAGCTGTTTTATTGATAAAGTTAAAGACAAAAAAACAAAAGGATTAATCACCCATGTAACTGTGTCACTATATATCAGCATTAACAGGACCTCAGTTTTTATCTCAGACCTGCACAGCTTCCGTTTTAAACACTTGATGTACTCAGCTGTATAAAGAGCACGTTTGAGTTTCTCTAGCACAATTAAATAAAACCTGATGAAGGTCAAAGGTCACAGTTTTCTGCAGATAGTGTGTTATTTACCATAAAGTGATTCAGAGTTATTCATACCAGAGTAACCAGAGAGGATCATATCTTTTTAAATATATAACTTTCTACAGGACTGAATATAATATCTTTATGTAAAAGTCCGGAGCCTCTGGGGAGTATCCGAGTATTTATAACATTACACAAACCAAAGGTCTCCATCACAGTGTTCATGAAATGCTGGGTTTATCCATCTTCTGGGGCGGGCCTACGGAGGAGTGCTGAAGATTTCCCTGTGAGGGAGCTGCTGGTGAAGATCATGAGTCCTGCTTGATCAATGCGATGAGCTTCAGTGTTCCTGGTGTTTCTTAAATGATGCCTCTTTCAGTGGGTCAACAGAACTTCTGGCACAGGACAGCTGTGATGAAAGAAAGGGAAGAAGTTTCTCCAAACCTCTGGACCCAGGAAACCCAGCTTGGTCCTGATGGTCTCCCTCACTAGTTTCTCTCCAGGGTGAAGAGATTTAAACAGTTTTAGATCCATTACACTCACAGTCTTAAATGTTAAAATCTCAAAGGACAGCATTATATTTTTGATATTAACAGTAACTCTGGGCTTCTGTGGAGTGTGTAGCCGATCTCATCGCTGTCTAAAAATGGATTTAAAAAAAAAACATAAGAAGTGCTGAATCCTTCAACAACACAGACTATTAGAGTAGCAGCTGTCTGTGTGAAGCACTTGCTGCAGGGTTGCGCCATGAATGTATTCAGCTGCCAACAAAAAGCAGGACTCAGTGCGGGCAACTGCCATGAGTCTGACGATGTTGGGGTGAGACAGTCTCCTAATAAAACAGAAACATCTCCGAATAAAAAACAAAAAAAAAATCACGTTTCAACACTGTCGCTAGCTAGAATGAATTAGCCATACAAAAATAGTACTGATTTGATTTCGTACAAAACTAGCTTTCCTTCTGATATGTAACTTTCACAACATAACCGCAACTTAATATAATACAACTGTGGCAAAAATATGAACAAAAGTTAAACTTACCTTGTGTCGTTAGGAGCCTGCACCGCGGTAAAACTCCAGTGAGGTCAATGACCTTACGCTCTCCCACAGTCACACGTTGATGACGTATTTGGAAATCAATTCGGGTGGGACATGACAACACCGCCACCTGCAGGAAGATTTTCTCTCTGTATGGTACCTTGTGTTCTGATACCTGACAACTTTTTTCTTGAGAACTGAGACCTGACAATTTTTTGTCTGATACCTGACAACTTTTTTCTTTGAGAACTGAGACCTGACAATTTTTTGTCTGATACCTGACAACTTTTTTCTTGAGACCTGACAATGTCCTAAAATGTACACCGTAGTACTTGAGACTGGGGCGGAGGCTCACCTTCCAGCAGGACAATGACCCTAAACATAAAGTCAGGGCAACGATGGAATGGTTTAAAACAAAACATATCCATGTGTTAGAATGGCCCAGTCAAAGTCCAGATCTAAATACAATCGAGAATCTGTGGGGAGATCTGAAAACTGCTGTTCACAAACGCTGTCCATCTAATCTGACTGAGCTGGAGCTGTTTTGCAAAGAAGAATGGGCAAGGATTTCAGTCTGTATTTGTGCAAAGCTGGTAGAGACATACCCTAAAAGACTGGCAGCCATAATTGCAGCAAAAGGTGGTTCTACAAAGTATTGACTCAGGGGGCTGAATAATTACGCACACCACAGGAACAGTGGTGAAGCTTCCCAGGAGTATCAGCCCGACCAAAGTTACTCCAAGAGTAAAGACCTGCAGGTCTCACTAGACTCAGTTAAGGTCAGAGGTCACACAGCTCCAGGTAGGTTGGCATAACTTTTAGACCTTAATAAATGAAGCTATTTAAAAATTGCATTTTGTCCATCATTACAGACAAATGAAAATAATAATAAATGAAATGGGTAATTGCTTTTTCACAGTACTGTTTCAGTACAACGGTGTGCATGAATAGCAGAAGACTAAGTGACTTATGTATGTATGTATATATATGTATATATTGTACTATTCTTAGTTAGCGTATTGTCTGTCTTGTCTTAATGTTGGTTTAAAATGGAGCACTGTAACAAAAAATAATTTCCCCCAGGGATCAATAAAGTATTCTGATTCTGACTTCTCTACACTTAATCATCCACAGGTAGCCAGGATAATCACTTCTGCATCACACACACCTACACCTGGCTGCTTTATTCTGCAAGTTTATTACTTTTAATTATTATTATTTTAAGATGCTATGACCAAACAACAACAATCACACCAGCAGTGCGAGGTTTTATTTTTCTAATTAATTTCATTTTTCTGACTGCTGATGAGTTCCAGCAGGATCTGTTGACAAGTATTTGCACATGAGATATGAGCACAGAGGGTTCAACCAGCATGACAGGGAGGAAAAGAGAGGGTGAGGACTCTGATGCCCATGGCTGTTGCAATGACATTCAAGCCTTCTCTCCACAGCTGGATGTTTTAGTGCTTGCTGACTCAAGGGACACCGCCATCACCCGAGCATTCACGAAGGAGCAGCCATCAAGGCGTGACATTGAGGACCTTGGGGAGCAGTGCCCGTGAAATAGCTCATTGCAGGTGTCCGAGGAGGAATGCCGGTGCTTCTGCAGAGGACAGTAAAGTTCCTCTAGAGACTAATGTTTCTGTGTAATGCGGCCGACCTTGGGAAGAGTTCTGCTGAGGAGCAGGAGAGTGATGATGCTCCTCCCTCCATCTGATCACCACAGTGAGCAACAGCCACCGTCGCTCCTCACTCTTAGCCCTTTGGTATGTTGGTGAAGCTCGGTGCATGCGTAATCCCATTTTCCAGCTCACTTCCTGTCTTTTTCCCATTGGCGTGTGGCATCCCGGAGCTGTGACCCGTCAAATTTCACTCCAGCTGCTGCAGAAATGTCACGCTGGCCTTAGTTTCTGTTTAGTCTGCAAAGCCAATAATTTTAGGGCAAATTGGCAAAACAGGAAAGGTGGCATTTGGATTTCTGTCAGTGCATCTGATTTGGGAATATAACAGTGTTTGTTGACCAAGTGGTTTAAAGTACCAAGTGCACTGCCTGGCCACCACTGGGATTTAACTAAGCAAATAGGTAGCAGGTTTCCACTGGATAATCAGTGCAGCTGGCAACAAGTTATTTAACCCTAGCCGATGCGGTCAGAAGTTGCTGAGTCATTCCTGCTATTCAGTGCCATTTCAAGGTGGCATTATTGTGTCAAATAATTCAACTTTCTATTATTTTGTTTGTTAAACTGTTAGAAAAATATACAAGTCCACATTCTCCATACAGAACACAGGTCAAAGGTTCCCCCTTGTACAATTTTATTTTTAGCCACTTTTGCTCATGTGATGAACAACAGGCTCATGAGGACAAGACTTTTAGCAACCACATGTTCAAAATGACAAATGACAGGTTACACTGTAAATGACACATCAGCGAACCACTAAAACATGATGAAAAGAAGTTGATGAAAGCGTGACGATTACCCTGATCTTGCGTTATCTTCCTGGTTTAAATAAAAGATTTGCATTGCAGGCATTTTATTTTTCAGTATGAAATGGGGCTGCATTTATAGATCATTTTTCTTACCTCAGTTTGCATCGACACTTTGGTCAATTCAGAATCACCAGTTAACCTAACATGCAAACGGACTATGGTAGGAAGCTTGAGAAGACCCATACAGGCACAGGGAGCATATGCAAACACTCCATAGAAAGGTGACAGAGCCAAATAACCAATTATAAAAACCTCAAACAGGCAAGGCTTCTGGGGCATGAAGGTCAGACTGAGAGAGCAAACATAAACTTAGACACCCTGTTAGAGTTGGACCAGCCTTATAGATGATGATAAACACGCACTGATGGGGAAACGCAGTATGCTTCAGAACTGCGTGATGTTACGTCTTGACGTGTCGGGTCTCATGATATTTTTATACCAATGTTAATCTGTGATTGATGCATCTGTGGCCCTCTCACCAACGTAAGATCATCTCCATCTGCTGCCGAGAGGCCTCGTAGTGTCTGAAATCAGAGCTCTGTAACAGAACCCAGTTACTTTGAACAGCCAGACATCGATGCCACGGTTAAACAAAGGGTACAATACTGAGCAAATACAGGCCTTCGGTTACCCCAGGACCTCTGATAGTTTGTTACCTCACTGAAAACAAGACGGGAACATTTGCTGGCAGAAGAGAGGAACCCTTCCTAGACGACCAGAATTAAAAATCAGCAGGAACTGACGATTTTCACAGCACGATTTAGGAGATTAATTCTGCACATTCATCTCCACTCGGATCTTTTTTTAGACTCCTTTGGGTACATTAGTTTGTCATTTCCAGTGCATGTGTGAATGACAAACTTCCAACTGAAAAGAAAATGGCTCGATCTGCGTTTCTAACATTCAGTTAAAACATGCACCCCACCCCAAGTTTTGAATTTAGATAAATTTTTTGAATTTATCTAATTTTAGCCGTTGGTAGCTTTACTTTTTTTTTCTCCTTTAAATCGATCTATTGATCTACTAGGATTTTCCTACATAACCATCTTTAAGGTTTATAGAGAATGGTTTGAGCCCAATTGCTTTAAGCTGATAGGAAGAAAACAGAAAACAAATAACCCCTCCTTACAACCAAGGTATGCAGAAGAGCATCTCTGAAGGCACAGTGTTTGAAATAGGGCTATGCGATATGACCAAAGTCTCATATCCCGATATAAGAATTCTATCGTCTTGATAACGATATAAATCACAAAAATGTAAGATTTTCTGTAAATTATGTGAATCTCGGGCAGCTCGACTTGCGGGAAGTGTTTCCAGCTGCACGTCATGTAGCTTGAGTCGAGTGTTTTAACCGATGTATGAAACTATATATTTCTAGACATAAGTTGTAACGGCCGTTTTTATTTTTTAGCACCTGGCGGCTTTTTTACTTCTCATCCGTAAATAATCTGCTCTTTCACGTGATTCAGTTTATTTTGAAAAGTCTCAACAGGATCTTGAGCTTTATTGTGAAAAGTTTGTGGAAAATAACCAAGCGGACACGCGATGGTGTTACCGTCGTTGTTGCTAACCATAAAGCATAAAAGAGGCGCTTGTCCGACCGTAGTGTGGTTAGATTAAATCTAAGAGAAAGAAAGAACTTTGAGAAATTAATATAGCCACTACAGTGACCATCAAAACGATGAAAAAAATATTGCCGTAAACAGTTTATTTTGCGACACCACGAAACAAACGATAGCGTAAAATGAAACTAGACGTTTTTATATCGTCATCCGATATACATTGTTATATCGAACAGCCCTAGTTTGAAACCTTGAAGCAGAAGACCACACTGGGTGCCACATATGATAAATCTCCAAAAACCGTGTCATGCACCTTGTTGAAGCCATGAATAAAAGCAAAAAGGGCTCTAACCCAATACTTGTTTTTTTTTTTGTTTTTTTTAAGAGTGCAAGAATACATTGACGAGAAGCACACCGTTAGGATCTTTATGTTTTATTCCAGCACAAGTTTGTTTGTGTTGTAAAATGGCTGTGTAGCTAGGAATTAAAGGAGAAGTACAAAATGGAAAATTACAGACAGTTCTAGTATAATTTGTTTAAATCCCTATTGTGTTTATGTCCTAAAACCACATCTAGGAAAACATGATTTCCCTGCCTTCTTTGGAAACATGGTCAACAAATTGAAAAAAGAGGGGGGAAAAAAAGATTTTAAAAAATGCTTCAGTTTAAGTCACGCTCACAATGGAGGGGAATCTGAAAGGGTCAAAGGATGAAACACCATTACAGCCTGATTTTACATGTTTTCACCTACCTAACTAGCCAGGTAGCCCTTTTTTTTTTTTGCATTTCACACATTTTTTTATTTTTATTTTTTATTTAAATCAACAGTGGCACAGAGGGAGGGCAGCAGCTACTAGAAATGCACCTTTTGGGCATTTTTTTTACAACAATAATAATCACTGCTCCTCAATCATTTTCATATTAAAGCAGGCTAAGCAAAACCACAACATGAGTACATTCGAGAGAGAACATCTGCATCTTCGCAGGGGCCCTGGTGGAGTTTCCCCCTCAGAGATTTCTCCCTCACTGGACCAGTTTTACCTGGACACCCCAAAATCTTTCCTCACAGCAACGTTTGTCGAGCGTTTAAAGCGAGGGAACAGCATTATTCAGAGGACTGTGGTCAACCAGAACATCTGGTAAGGCGTTAATAGTTTTTCCCGCAAAACTGGGACCGTGTGTCGCTTTTCACATGGACCTACAGCAGCTATAACCTCACAGAAACGAATCACACGTCAACTTCCTGGTCAAAACAATACGGGATAACACTGATAAGTGAAGAGGGGGAGGGGATAAAATCCTTGCTTTCTTCCTATTTTTTTAAAAAACATTCATATCTTGAAATAAATTGTTTTGAAATGTTCACGAACCAAAAAGAAACAAAGAAAAGAGACAGGCTTCAGTCATTTCACACATTTCCTCAGCTTTGTTATATACAAGATTTAAACATACTGGGACATAAGGACAGAGCAGTTCAAGTAATTTAAAAAGAAACTAAAAATTTGAAACCGCAGCCACACTCTGACAACACAGAGCAATACAACTTGAATCATATATCAACAATGGTTAGATGGGGGTGTGGGGGGGAAATAAAGACGACCACACACTCACTTAGGCAGGTTATGCTGTAAATTTACAGTAATGATGACACCTATAGTTCTGTAAGCCAAAATTTCTATTGTAGAATGCATTAGGGTATCTTTCTATAAAAATCATGTTTATTTTCCGTGTCTTTTTCCCCACCTCGACAACAATAAGCATATGGCTTAAATATTTGTAAAACTACGTAGTCCGATGGGGGAACAGTGTCTCTGCCTTCTCAGTCTTGCTGAAGCGATCCTCTGCTGTATCGGTATTTATTTTGGAAAGCAGAGAAAGTAGGGTTACTTTTTTCAAATCCAAAATCTTGCCAGTACTTTTCTTTTTGTTTCATTTGAAATAAGTGTTACATCAAATCTCACCAAGGGAGGAAAAAAAGAAAAAGAAAATCCAATCCCTTAATCAAGCGCCACATTATAGCCATCGTCCCTTTTAGCGTTTTCAGTCAAGCCACCAGTGTAAACATGATCCCCCCGTTTCTCAGCAAACTCACGGACACGGAAAAAAAGAGTCCAGACAAGAGAGAAAAAACAAAGAACACTTTAGAAAAAGAAAAGAAAAGAAAAAAAAAGACATCAACAACAAATACAGTGGCCGTTGTTGTGAAGATATGCGGGCTAAGGGAGGAGAAAAAAAAGAAGAAAACACCGACAGCTACCGTTCAGGAGGTTTTCCTGGAGCAGGGAGCAGTTAGGGCAGTATGGATCCTTAGTGCAATGACAGTCAGAGGAGCGGCCGGCTGCTCGGCCTCAGCGTTCGTACGGCCGCTCGCTCTGCAAAATGTAGCCAGCTGACTCATCAGCGGACCGAAAGATGTCCGGTGGGCTTCGTCGACTCTCGCCAGAAGGAAGAATAAGGGCAGACATGATGCTTCTGGTCACACATATTCCTGCACACGCATTCGCATCCATTCACACTTTACTCTGTAAAACTACTGCGGCGAAAGCCTGGGAGGGGGGAGAGGGGGGAAGAGTCCAGTCCAGAGCATCTTCTGGAGGAGTCCTGAGCCTCATATCGTTACCTTTGAAACAAAAGTCATGTACGTGTGAGTGTCTACATGTATGAGGACGTGTAAACATCAAAATGTGGGTCGTGACAAGTGAGATTATTCTGCTAGGCCGCCTCTCTCGTGTGTGTGTGTGGGGTGTTAGGGTTGTGTTAAAGTTAGTTAACTATGCCTGTAACCAGTTTCATATCGTATGGGGTTTGTGTGTAATCTGCGTGTTTTTGTACTTTGTCTTCATATGTTTTCCTGTCAAGTCTCGCCTCTGAAAATTGTACATTCATCCATCGTATGGGGGGAGGGGGGTTATGTATGACACTTGGGCCACACACCATCCAATCCTGAGGCTCTCCCAGTGGTCCAATAAAGACTCCCGTCTCATCAGCGCACTCAGAATAAACAGCAGTAGATGTACTGGAGGACGCTGTACCACATGTAGCCTGAGGCGAAAGCAAACGACTGGATCAGGCACAGCCACACTGGGTCGAGGGTCATCTGCCGGGAAACCGCCTCCTTCTGTCCTTCTGGAGGAGGGAATGATCCTGTTGGGGGACGAATAAATGCAGACTCATCACCAGGATGCTCTTATGTGCTTTCTCTTGGGTTTTGTGCTTATTTGGTTATGATAACTTGTAACTACCAACAGAGGTTCAGGCAAAGCACCCCCTATTTTGGTCATAAGTCTGGGTGCTCCTGGTAACTTATTTACTTACTTGTTGTTCCTAGGCTATTGAAAAGTAGAATGGGGGGCTGCAGAAGGCTGCAGGGAGTTTTTCCTTCCCACAGTTGCCAAGTGCTAGCTAATAGTTTTACTAGTCAACTAATTAGCATAAAAGTAGGGGAAAAAACTGAGTAATAAACTGTAGGCAAAAGTCAGTGAAGCAACTTTCATGTACGAAACACTAGGAAGGCAAACTTTGTGTTTATATTTAAGAGAATTTGAAAGAGTCAATAACATGCTTCACTAATGAAACTGTATTTTAAATGTTACCTAGTGCATTGTGAATAACATTGCTAGTTAGTTTTTGCCACCAAGTTGGAAAATACATGTTGTCCCTAGCGACAGATGGGTGCCAGGCGGTCGCTGACTGGTCTATAGACCTGTGTGCTTATTCACTTGCCCCAACATCTAGTGTCTAGCTGACTAGTGACAAACATCCCCAATATAGAGTAAAAGCATTAAGATTTATTTTGAAATTTCTACCAGTAAGCAGCTCATCAGCCTCATTACTTTATAGATGAATCTGGTAACAGGTTTGCATTTTCCATCAGTGTGGCAATGTCAGGTAATATTTCCATTGACAGATGAAGGTACCTTATATTGATTCTTACTGCACCTGTTGTGTAAGGTTGCACAGTTAAGACATTTTCACATAAACATTGGACAATTTCGGAGGGGATTAGGATGGAATATTTTTTTAAGGGAATTGCTTGTACACTGCTGGAAAAGTCGGTGCTTTTGGTGAGGAAGTAGGATGGATAAATTGTGCAGAAGAAGATGCCCACCAAATGCACCAGGTACCTCGCCTACACTGCTGGAGTCCAACATTATAGAGATTTTGTATGCGAGAGCATGTCTCGGTTTTTCTACAAAATGTAGAAATGCTGCTGTAGTACATGACAAATGTGTCAGCACGATTGTTTGGGCTTAAATTTAAAGAAATAAAAGTGCAAAATTGCAGAAAAGGTTCTAGCAGCTTATTGGCCAGACTGCTCTGTAGTTATGAAACAAAAGGTTTTGTTAATTTAAATAAATTAATTAAAAAAAAAAATCAGCATTTTCTGTGAATTAACGGATTCATTTATTACCGTGAACCCATAATAAAAATGAACATTTCTATAGAAGTTAGTAAAAAACACATTAAGTTTTATGTAATGTATATGTTTATAATGTCCAAACTTTATGCCCTCCTTCACATTTTCCAAAGTGAAGACATTGCTAGGTCGATTTTGGCCCGTGGTCCTCATGTTTGACACCATCGGTATAAAAGATGGACAGCTACAGTGACATCACAGACAGACCTCTGAAATCCCTTTCTGACATCTTGCAATAATCTTTTTTGGCTTTGTCACTTTGGTATCCTCAAACTGCATTTGATGCAAGCGGGCGGATCGGACTGTGAAAGTGCACCCTCATTGATTACCAACTCATCAATTTTAGATATATGCTGGATAATCATCTTTTCTAACTTTAAGAACGACCAAATTTTACAAAATGGACTCGATATTTTATCCAGCATGACCCAATAAGGGTGACTGACACTGAAATTCATTAGTAAAATGTATATAGTGGTTCACTATCCCATATATTTTAGTAGGACAAGAAGTCTTTTTGCAACCACACACATCGCCAACTGGTGGCTTTTAAAATGAATGCAGGTTCAATGCAAATGAACATTGGCTTCACTTTTCAGAGCCTGAAACTAGCTCCAACTTTTTGCCTGTTTTAACTGTGTTAAGCTAGGCTGCTGCACACTATTCACTGTTAGACTGAGTATAGTTAACTCAAACTGTGCTCTTGTTATTAGGAGCACTTTTGTCATCTATTTCTGGCTTGTGCACGCTCAGGGAACAAATGTGAAGTGCTCAGGCAAGTGTATTTAACATTCAACTGCACAGGTTCTCCATTCTTGATCAATACTATCAGCATCATCCACTTTACACCCTGACATTTAGAGCAGGGTAAAGGAGAAAGCAGCATAGCCTCAAACCACAGCAAAGCGCAGTAAAGACAGAATATTTAGCTGAAATGAGACCACTGCCAATAAATTGAAGTCAAAGCAGTGGTATTGGATAAAGCTGAACCAGTTCATCCCTAGTACCATAGTTCTTCAGTTTGATTTTACCACAGTAACATACCTGTGTCGTAGAAATGGGCCAGTAGATCTTCTTTCTCCACAAACCTCTGATATAGCCAGTCAGTCAGGGCCTCAGCCTCCACAGGAACCTCTTTTATCGGGTACATCCTGAGGAGAGAAGAAAAAAAAAAAGAAAAAAAAAAAAAGAGCCGGGCAGTCAGGGAGAGACAAAGATGAAACACAGCAAAGGGTTTCTGGAGTCTCACTCAGCAAAAATTGTCTGGATTGATCTGTCGTGCAAGCTGCAGTCCAAAATCCCAGGGAGTCAGCTGTGGACCCTGTGCACAGCAGTCCATTTCAACCTGGCGTCTATTACAGCAGCCTGTGTTTGCTGTAGCTTCAGCTTGTTTGGGGGACTCATTAGCTGGCCAGCTCATCAGAGTGTCACAGAGAGACAGAAGTGCTGAGGGAGCCCCCGACAGCAGACAGACCACTCACTGAGCTCGCTCAAAGGTGAGTGGGAGGAGAAAGTCAGATTTTCTCTCTGTCCCTTTTTTCCCCTCAAACTGACAAAGTTAGATCAGTGCAGCTCTCAACAAACATAGAAGCTACATTTGTAAGTCACAGAGAAGCCACACTATTAAATCCTGGAAATTCAGCTTCCAACTCATCTATAGCCATACAGAGGAACTAGTAAAGCTGCAAACTGCAGTTACTTCTTAATCATCTGGTAGTTTCTTCATTTATAACTTTGCATATAGATGCTAGGGACTTATAGTTACGGTGCCAGCATTTGTTACCCGCCAGGCCTCGGCCTGAGGTCCTTAGGTATTGACAAAAAGGTGATCGAGCATTTATTTATTTATTTTAGACTACTGAGCGTTACACGGTTATATTCCTCATGTACTTGCACTTGAGTCTTGTACAGCTAATTTCAAAATTCACATTCTAATGCTTTATTATGTTTAAATGTGTCTGCATGACGCACTTTATGCTTCTTTTGATAAATGCTTTTAATTTTATGATCATGTAAAACAAAGAAAACAGCCATTTCTCACATTAGGAGAGCAGAGTCTGGTAGAGATTTGATACATTTTTGCCTTGAAATGACTCAAATCACTGTGAATCACTTGTGCTTTATGAGATGTTTTCAGTGGTCATGAATATTTATATTCAAGCATTCCCTTCGTAAAACTTCGCGTAGTGGTTCTCAGACTTTCACTGGCACCCTCCCCCTCACTCGCTCACTCACAATAAAGAAGGATCCAAGTTGAATGTTAGCAAAACAAAAAGTTCATCTTGTAAGATCAGCAAAGCCTTCGATATATTGCTTACACATCATTTTGAATTCAAACTGAAAGTAACTGTTTCTGTACCTCAAAAACTGACTTGATGAAGGTATGATAGGAAAAGTGTCTGAAGAATAAAGATGTACTAAAGAAGACCTGAATGGATCTGGACTAAAACTAATTAAAACCTCCCTGTAAGTGTTTAAGCAGCTCTTAAACACTCTAAAAACGTGACAACCTAGAAGACGAAGAAAACTAGAAAATATTCCCATTTAAGAAGACATCACAAAAAAAAAAAAAAAAAAAAAAAAAAAAAAAAAAAAAAAAAAAAAATTGTATTTTTCGTTAATAAATTCATCACTTCTAGATGGCTCAAACTCAATTTTGGATGAGAAATCTGTGTCTGAACAAACTGAATGACTGATTTGGTGGCTGACGTTGCACAAACTGTAGGTGGCTGATAAAAACGGTCACTGTTAAACAGCATAAAAAGTGCCGATGAAATCTCGTCTCTAGCCAGAAGGGGTCTCCAACAGGCTGCACTCCCACACAGCCTGCCTCTGGTCACCTTCAAATAGAGGTTACAGTCTCCTCCCTTAGACAAAGCATTTCCTCTGCGCTCAATATTCCTGACCGGATAATGTTTGCAGTAAAAGTACATCCGCACCATTGAGAAAAGCATCTTACGAAAGGAATAGCAAGTAACGAGTATGATGCTAAAACGATCATTTAAAATGTGACCTGTGGGTTCATCGTTTAAATGTAACTGAAGAGAAGAGGCACGTTTCTAAAAGGCCTGCTGCAGACATGATTGCCATGACGATTACCTGTGCAACTAAATGAATCAGTATTCACATGAGGCTCTGAATACAATTATAAATATTAAAGAAACAATGAAAAATGACGAGTAATAGCCTGGATAATGTTTAATCTATTAGTTATCAAGCCAAAAGGAATCAATTAGTTGCCCCCAGTTGGATGAATTTATTAAAATCAACCAAGCAAAACAAGAAATAAGGGATTGAATTGATAAAATAATCTTTACTTGCAGACTTACTCAACAAAATGAATAAGAAGATACTCTAAATGAAATTATGACTTTTTAATAACCAGAGCAAACAGTCACATGAAACCTTCCATTTCCAAGTTTAAAATGTTGAAATTTTTTTTAATTTGAAACAAATGCTTATCACAGAGCATTTTTTGTCTCTTTTTTAATGTAATGGGTTAAAAAGGCTCAGTGTAAAGGGACTGATGCAAAGATGGAGAGTCGCTGCAGTAAAGACTTGATCTTTGAACTGAAACCGTCAGTATGACCAAATGAGGGAAAGGCTCGGCCTGCTTGCCCCACAAACGAGGAGGACAGGAGCTGGTGATTGTGCACAAGCTCCCTCGTCTGGTTTATATACTTCAAGCGCATGTCTATAGACACTCCTGCTCATTATCCAGCAGTTCACGGTGTGGGTGTTGCTCTGAACAAGATCCTGTCTAAGCAGACCAACTTTTATGTCCCTGCCAGCAAGAAACGCCTGTTAAAATTCAAGTTAAAGCTGACTCAAGTCAACCACTTTCATCCGTTAAAGGCTCTAACAGAGCTGAACTTTTGAAGATAAAACAGCTTTTGACCAACAGCTACATTGGGCCCCCTGAACGGCTCAGCCTGCCCAGAACTGCTGTGGAAACCTGATCGGGTGATTAGAGGCCAAAGCAAGACGTTCCTCGAAGCTTCTCCTCCTGTGTTTGCAGGTATCAGGTCTCCTCCTTGTTACTGATGTGTCATAGGAGCCAACAGCACTGAGGCTTTGTCTGAGCACTAAGAAAAGAGAAACTAAGAGACTGAACGCAATAGGAACATTATTATCTTTTAATAACAGTACAGAAATCAAGCGAGTTACCACCATAACAACAAAAGCCACTAAGTGCTTCTAGTTTAGTTTATGGTTGGCCATTTTTGACTTTGGGTGCATAAATAGCGTCTATTAAAAGCACAAATCTTCAGATAATTGACTGCCTTTTTGCAGTAATGATCATCAATGTGGCATCATTAAATAAAAGCGAATGAATTAATTAATTTATGATTTGCAAAGCCATGCAAGGCTTGAGAGTCTTTCACACCTGCTCCACTATAGGATGCCTTTGAAGGGCTCTCATGCTCCAAAATGTAAACCAATAGTGCTGTAACTGTGGCAGAGGGAAACAAAAACCGACTCGGGCCACTTATCAAGAGGGTTGGAACGTTTAGGGCGTTGGGTAGCAGGTGGCTGCCACAGTGGTTTCCTGCAGCTGAAATATTCATGCACAAATCAGGATCTTGTTGGTGTTCAGAGCAGCTGCAGGAGCTGAGGTTGAAGGCGGTGATGCTGGTTCGGGCCCACAAACAAAAACCCCCACCAAAAAACCAAAAAAAAAACCAAAAAACAAAACCCAACACGCATAGATAGAACACACTCGCCCGTATCAGCTGCTTTCTCTGCTTTATCAGCCTGGTTTGTTTGGCGAACAATGGCCATAACCACATCTGCAGAAGTGGCTCCAGATAAACCACTGACAAACCAAATCACTCAGTTTATGGGATGTTCACTGGTTTCATTTCCTGCTCAGAAACCAACTGACGCTTCATTTGCATCTCACACCAGCTGCAAGAATATTTTCTAATTACAGCTCTAAGTAACCATCATGATCATTTATCTTTCAGGTTAAGCGGCTTTTTCTTTCTCCAACAGTACAGTGGCACAGTGGGTAGCACCATCACCTCAGACCAAGAAGGTCTTTGGCTCCCACACAAACGCAAAGCAGGAGATGAAGCATCGCCAAATATGTTTCCAAACCATCTTCATTCTAAGCCAAAGACTAAAAAAATATGGTGAAGCAAATATTCCCTTTGGCTTCACCTGCACAAGTGCATAATTGGTTTTCCCTGCGTCAGGAGCAGGCGCTGGGCTCTCCAAATCACGGACAAACAGAATTCCACATTCTTGATTTTTAGTTCACAAACACTTCTTATAACGACTCCTTGTAAAGCAAAGGGGGGTCTAGCAAAAAAAGTTTGGGAACCACTGGCCTAACCTGAGGCTTCAAAGCAGGACTTCAGAAAACGGGGGATTTGCTACTAGTAACCTGATCTGACAACATTATTCTCCCTGACAGATACAAAACTAATAATAATAATAATAATAATAAATTATTTTTTAAAAAGGTGAAATGAGGTCAAAATAGACCTGGGTACCCCGCCCACTTAAAGTTGTGGGGAAATACTAGAAACAACTTTATACGTCTTTCAGAAAATGTCCTCTAAAAGTGAACATTTAAAAACCTCTAAACTATCCATGCACAGTATGCAGCATTTGTCTATACTCTAAATCCATCTTTACAGAGTATTTAAGAAAAATATGAAGGATTATATGTCCTATTGCATCTGCACAAGTTACTATGACATAATTATTGGCTGCCTTCACTTTAAATCTCTTAAAATTTCTTTCTGGTGTCACTACACACAAACAAAGCTCTGCTGGATGTATGTATAAGGATATCACTCCAAACACCTTTTTTTTTCTTTCATTTTTAATAGCTGGTAAATTAGCAAGAATCCAAGAGCATGTGACACTGAAAAATATAAATATCTAAAAGTTAAGGATTTAAATTTTAGGTAAGAAGAAATTTTTAGGTTAGCGATGAGGGCCACGACTCTGCTGGCTGCTGATGTTTTAAAGTTGTGAACATCATCATGGTCTCACTCACAGGAAACAAATAGACCGGTCAATCAGTGCATCGCTGCACCTACGGGTCGCATCATTACAGTGGCTGCCGGAGGACGAGCCGAGCGCTCTCTAACAATGCTCCGCTGCGTTTGCAGTGGTGTGAAAAATGAAACGCTGCTCTGCTGTGCCAATGTTGTGCTGCGAGAGAAACAGAGTATGGTGGTGTTTGTATCTGCTGTGTGCATAGTTTCAGCACCACGTGTTACAGCGTACAACAACGGTGGCGGCGGAAGCTAAGAACCGGCGGTGATGTGTTGGCGCGGGGCCACGGCTGCGCTCTCATTTCCACCCTAACCCACTTGGCACCGACTCGCTTGTTAACCTGAAACTCTGGCGAACGGACAGACAGCTGGGGGAGAGCAGCAGTTTCTCCTGTCAATAACCTTCAACGTCAGGCTTTTACAGTGTGCTGACCTGCGCTACGGGCAGCAGAGGACATAGATCCTCACTGACATGTGATGTACTGCAGTCATTTTCAGGACTTCAGTGAATAAATGACCAATTTTAATAGCATAATTTTCTTGGATTGATGTGCACGTGTTTATTCACCAGGAAAACAAATCAGGGTAATAAACAGAGTAAATAAGAAGCTTTAAGGCCTTCATATTTACAGTCTTGATTGAGTCATTTAGCTTCTGTACAGCTCTTATTCTTGAGATACTGTTTCCACTCTGAACCGGCGTAGGAAGCTAATTAAATTTGGACAGTGGCTGTAAAAGCCTGTCCACTCGACAAGACTCTTTGGAGCGAAGCCAGTCATTGTTTGGGGACTCTATAAGGTCCTAAATCTCCGGCTGTGAAATCTCGGGAAATAAAGACTATGTCTGGGAGATCTGCACTTGGACACAATGGTGCAGAAGGTGAATATTAAGATTACTGGCCAGCGTAGCTCAGGGACAAAAAGAGAAAAAAAGCCTCCTGTTCCTCTTCCTGTATCTTTCTCATATAGATAAATGTTTTCAACAGCATGCAAAAAACCTGCCGCCTCTGATTTCAAACTATCAGTCTTCCTGAAGAGTGAAGGTACACTGCACAAGATGAAACAACAACAAGTGTTTTATTTCTACTATGCTACAACAACACACCACAACAGCGGTCATGTGATTTCCTCGAGGTCAGTGCCAATCCCAAAGCAAACCACACGCATGCTCTCTGAGAATCCTAAGGGTCGCTGCTTGTGAAACACCAAGAAGCCCTTATCTGCAATCAGAGAGAAGTTGAGGGATGGTAGGAGTGTGCTCGTTAATTGCTCCATTTAGTCTTTAATCTGCTTCCTCTCCGTCTCAAGACTGTCTGTACTGGAGGAAATGGTTTGATGCTGGCATCAAGAGGCACGACCAAAACAGATATAAAAAGACCACAGGCAGAGGGAGGAATGGTACTTTTCCCTTCACATATAAAACTAGGGCTGCTCAATTAATCGAATTTTAATCACGATTACGATCTGGGCTTTCAACGATCATTAAAAATGACTGAGCCGATTATTAGCCCCTCCCTCATTTATCCGCGACACCTTAAAGGTCGGTCCGTGAAAATATTGTCGGGCATAAACCGGTCCGTGGCGCAAAAAAGGTTGGAGACCGCTGATTAAGAGGACCCGAGGGAAGCTCGGAAAGCTAAGCAGAAGTTATTTGGAGAGGAAAGTGACTGCCGTTGGTTGAAAAGAGAGGTAAAAAAAAACTTCAGTGGTGTTGCACACTATTTTATATTATTTTTTAAAGTCATTATTCAATACGTTGTTATTGTTAACCCTTTAAAGCTGGTCAGAGCTGCACGCTCCGTTTTGTGTAACTATTTTTAAATCCCTGTAGAACCTGAACCGGGTAAGCTAGCGCAATATTTTTTTTTTTGCATATGAAACCAGAGGAGTTGTACTTAGGGATAGCAGGGATAGCTCAGTAGGTAGAGTGGTGGCCCCATGATCGGAAGGTCGGGGGTTCGATTCCCCTGAACAGCTACCCTGAGGTACCCCTGAGCAAGGTACCGTCCCTACACACTGCTCCCCGGGCGCCCAGTGGCTGCCCACTGCTTCACTGAGTGAATGGGTTAAATGCAGAGAGGGATTTTCCCCACGGGGACCAATAAAGTACACTTTCTTCTTCTTTCTTCTATGCCATCAGCTTGTCCTCGGTCACGGTTTCCTTCCACATATAGCTTTGCAAAAACTGCATAAAAAGCGCTTGCAGGAACAAAAACATAATATTCCAGAAACACGCTTTGCCGATCCGATCAGCTGTTCCTAACACTTCCCACAGTGAAACCGACATCAACGCGAACTATCGCATGTCCGCCATTTCCTGCCCAAAACCGGAAGTGATGTCATTTTCGTGGAAAATGTAGTTTTTTACTTGTAGGCCTTAAAAGCCTATACTGGTGTTTTTATAAGTCATGTTTGACTTTTCTGAATAGTTTCTGTGATGCTTAGAACTCGTATTGCACTGCTGGAAATAGTTTATTTTGATGCACCTGCTGTTTTCTTTGCAAATTTGCATCATAGGATTGTTTTTTCGTTTTTCCTGCAGTATATAAAAATTGTGTATCTCCAAAATAAAACTATGAAGACACTCAAAATAAATTTCCTGTTGTTGTAAACTATTTTTTGCAACTTTTTTGTATTTAAAGTTTTGAGGGATAAACCTCTTAAATTTCTCCAAGTAGAAATATATGTAAAAAACAAAACAAAAACGATTTTCATTTTGTAGTTTATTGCACTTTTTTGCAATTAATGTAGTTACTATGGACTTAATGTATACATATTATTAAAATATGGGCTATAACAGTTGTATAGCAACTTGAAATGCTCCCACAAATGGCACTACAACATGTAAAAAAATAATATAAGCTCTGGCGGACTTGGTTCTATAGTAGGTCGTAAGGGTTAAATAAATATCGTCAAATAATCGAGATCTCAATTTCAGTGAAAATAATCGTGATTATCATTTTTGCCATAATCGAGCAGCCCTATATAAAACTAATTCACAATACTTTTAACTCAGTTCAATTCAGTTGAGCTTTATTCATATAGCACCAAATCATAACGACAGTCGCCTCGAGGCACTTTAAACTGTACGGTAAAGACCCTACAATAATACAACAATCAGACGACCTATGAACAAACCCTTGGTCACAGTAGGATGGAAAAACTCTCTTTTAACAGGAAGAGACCTCTGGCAGAGCCAGGCTCAGAGAGGGGCAGCAATGTGCCACGACTGACCACTTATTTTGTAAAGTTGTTTTCCGATTCAGTACACAAAGACGCACCACGTCTTCAGTATCAAGCCTCAGTAGCAGCATGATTTCCCCATAGCAGCTGAAACTGTATGAACAGAAACATCAACTTGAGGCCCAAATTTTTATTTCCTTAACCCAAGCATGTTAAACAGTTACCAACAAACACTCATGTTTTTGTCTCAACTTTGATCTTTTGCATCCACGTGGCAAGATCAAAGTTTCACCTTGTTAAAGTGACCACACACACCCCCCCTCGACAGACTACTGCTTTTGTCTTGCAGAGATTAAGGGCCATCAGGGGAGCATCGACCTGTTATCACTGCAGAGGTTAAGAGTAAGGGCATTAAAACCACTGTCAAACGTAGACGTGGCACCAGTCCTGAACTAACTTAACGGTCACAACACAGATGTCAGAGCATCCTGTTATTTACGCGGATTCATAAAGGTCATTTTAACTAGGTCACACACACACACACACACACACACACACACACCCCCCCCCCCCAACCAAATACAGTAAAATAAAGCACTTAAGTTCCTTTAAGGTTTCCCAATATGAACTACTTCTGTAGTTCATATTATATACTGCATGACGTAGATATTCAGGTATCTGAGGTAAATGTAGGCCTTTTTAATCCACTACATTATTCACACATCAAAATATTCCCACCAACTGACAGAGCGACATGAAACACAAAAACTCTTATTTATAAAAAAAACATATAAAAAATAAAATAAAAATCTAAATGTGGCAATGCTCCAAGCTGCATATTTGCATCAGACACCTCAACTCTGTCTGTCAATAATGAGTGCTGATAAAATCCCAGTGTTTCCCTTTTCTAATTTTAAATTTACAATACTTAAAACTCACTGGATTTAATTTCATTTAAAGCTTCAAAAAAAAAGGCCGGGAAGTGAAGAAGGGTTAATAGAAACTGGCTGGAAAGAGGGGAAAAAAAATAAAAACAAAAAACCCCTCGCCACCTCTCTAATCTCAGAGGTACATTCTTCTTCATGAGATGAAAGCAGCTAGTCCAGTGCAGCCTGAAGCACAATTATCAATGTTCATACAGCAGTGGTGACGTCTCAATTTTGCACAATGACCAACCAGTCAAGTAATATTGCGTGTCTAATCACTGGTAACAGAACAACTTTCAGCCAAAAACATGAGAAGCACTGGTGAGAAGCTGATACGCATGAAGAAGAAGAGAAGCTTTAGATGTTAACAAATGCAGGTCTTTTCCATTGAGGCACTGCTAATTCTACCGAAATATCTGACTACTCTGCTAATGAGCCTCTGGACGAGGGTTCACTATCGAGTGGAGCAAACACGGGTGGGGGATGCTTCCTTTAATGGGTTTCTATAGCAACACCAGCCCTTTGAAGACCCTAAGCTTTAGGAAATAAAACTATGCCTTCTACTCCGTTTTTTTTTTTTTTTTTTATTGCAACATGCAATCTATAATCACAAAAACACTCATACTGTTACAGGTAAGACACATGAGACGTACTGATCCTGAGAGTAATGTTGGGACATTGATTAGCACACAGCGTGTATGTAGGGCTGGACGATATGACCCAAAATCCATATCTCGATATTTTTTAGCTGGATGGCGATATAAGATATATATCTCGATATTTTTTTTAAAGCCATAAAGTAACAAAAAGAGAGTTCTTAGTCAAAGCTGTGTCCCAGATGTCACACAGGCACTTTTATTAACATACAGCACAGATGTACATGAAAAATTACTCAAAATTAAATTATGAGCATTCATTAAATAATAATGCTCCATAAATAAAAGAAAACAATGTTGTTTTTGTGCTAAACAAAGAGCTCACAATTGTGCAGTCAAAATGTAAACTAAAAGACGCTGAGCGTAATAACAAAGACAGACAGATTTCACAGCTGCTCTGTTCCCAAGTTTTACTGCGTGACTGATAGCCTGGAGTTTGAAATCCGCTTCATAACCACGTCTCTTACAGGTGCCATTTATGGTCCTTATACACACACAATACGGTAATATTACGTTGAAGCACAGTACGTATCACTCCGCGAAGCTCTTCGGTAGCCGTAATGCGCTGACAATCCATCAAGCGGTGCAGCTCCGTAGCTTACCAAAGTCGTACTCAAACATTTTTGACAGATTGCTGAGCGCCGTGTTCCACATAAAATCGGTTCGCGGCCATCAAGCACAACCAGAATTCATACATAAGGCGCGCTGTCAACTTTTGAGAAAATGAAAGGATTTTAGGGTTAGCGCGGTTAGCTCGTTAGCATGTTTAGCTCGTTAACACGTTGACGCCGTCCAGCCCCACGCATGGGGCGATGCGCAGTAACTCGTTAACGGAGATTTGCCGTGTCCATCTTGTCGCTGCCTGCACGTGAAGCGATGGGGGAGGAGGGGGAGTTGTCTTCAGTGAAGGCGAGGCGGAGTAACGTTGCGTCAAGACAAAAGTGGACGAAAGAGAGGCAAACCTGCGGCTATATAGTTATAATGTAACATAGACTATATCGATATAAAGGATATTGTCACATCTTATATCTCGTATAAAAATATATCGATATGTTTTAAAAACTCGATATATCGCCCAGCTCTACATGTATGTACTATGTAAGGGCTCAGAGAGGGGAATGTGTTATATATTTTAACAAAGCTATATGTGCAGTTTGCAAGCTCAACACTTCTATGTGAGTCTGGAAAGCCAGGTGTGTGGCTCAAAAGCACCCATGTGATGACCAGGCAGACTCCAGAATCCGTAAATCATGTCACCTTTCAGATATTTTCTAAACAGCAGCTTTCAGAAATGTACACAGCAGCAAAAAAAAATAAAAAATAAAAAAAATAAAAAAGGAGGACAAGGTACATTTAGAAAGAAGGATTTCACCATATTTAACACCCACCACTGCCCTCGGTCGGCCTCTGTACACCCACCTAGCTCTTCCATCTGCCATTCACAGAGAGCTTATGATGCCGCAATCTGGGAGGCTGAGATTATACGGAGAGAGGGCAGGAGACACAGCGAGGGAGGGTGGAGTTGAGGGATGAGGACTGGAATAGTGAAGCAGAGGTGTTCAACATGGATCCATCTACATCATTACCCAAAATTCAGCTGCCCGTTGTGTAGCTGAAGCTCAGAGGGTAGCCAGCACCTTTGGAGCCCCCTTAAAGCGATAACACGGGAGGAAGACAGCAGCTTATAATGAAGCTCAGTTAACACAGAAACAGTCAGGCTGAAGCAGTTAACTGCAGGATCCCCGACGCATCAACACGACCTGCCTTCTGTAACCGCTGGACCTGAATGCACCCAAACTACAGCAAACATCTAGCTGACATACATATCTCGCACTTAGAAAGCTGGAAATAACTAGAGGAAAACTAAAAATACCCAGCATCTCAAAAAGAGAGACAAACAACAAACCATTTTTATGCTGCTGTGGTATTGAGTTAATGGGTTTTTTGCTTGTGGGATGGGGGTGTATGCAAAAAAAACATAACACGACCCGCTAAATGGGTGAAATCACTCTTTTACTAAGCTGAGTGGACAGTCAGAAATCTCTCTCTCAAACAGTCTCCCTGCTGAATCATGATAATCCTACAGATGACTTTCAACTTGGTGTCACAGCCGCTTACTCTGTATGTGATGTCTATGGATCATCTTTTGGGATAAAATGAGCAATTCACAAGGCAGCATAATAGCACAGCAACGGTGGGCAACTAATTTTCCCAAAGGGGGCCACATTAGAAACTGTGGAAGGCCGCACCATACAACGAACTCAAGTCTGTTCAGTATTAATGTTATAAACTACTACTGGTAAGAGTAGATGGTACAATTATAAACATGATGCGGCTTTGCTAGCAGAGGTTCAGATGCCCCTTCCGGCTCTGCATCAGTCAAGCTCTTGTAATGATGATTCAAATTATAAGCCTTAAACTCAGCAATCAGCTATCCACAAACAAAACACACAGCTTCACCACTGACTTCTGCATTACTGTTTGTTTTCTTAATTTAAGTTGACATCTTTCAGGGCTAGCAAACATCTTATGAATGTTGTTTCCAAGGCATTTACAGTGAAGGTGCATTCACTTGCACGCATCTACATACGTACATTTAAAAAACACCAGTTGCCTTGGAAATAAACATTGCTAAAGTTGTATTGTTATTTCATACAAAACTTATCATCACCCCAGGTGTTAACTAGGTGTGCAACGATACACAAAATTCACGGTTCGGTTCGATACTTTGGTATCACGGTTCGATGTTTTTTCGATACAAAAAAAAGGAACCCCATTGTGTTAACTACTAGCTCCATTGAGTAAGCATTAAGTAAACTACATTTCTTCATTTATTTTAGTTCAACTGTACTACTAGCTTTGATTTTGACTATCCTTGTTAAAATATGACTCAAGGTGTTTAGTGTTATGGAGGGAAAATACTCATCAGTCCATGTAATCCCTCTAGAATCATGCATCCTGAGTATCAAGTGGAGATGGGCTTATTTCCAGCACCATATTTTGTTTTTGTACTCTGAATCATGCAAAGCTACCATCAAAGTTTAAAAATAATCCTTTTATATCTTATACTTGGACTTGGCGCAGCTCCTCTGAGTTTTGTGCCCAAGATGACCATTTTAGGGATATCTGCTCTCAGTGGAATATTCCAGAGCCAAGAATTACAAAAAATAAAAACTGCCTGAAAAACGGCAATCTTTCACGGCATTCCTTATTATGAATTATTTGTAGCCATGACAGTGATTAAATGCTACTCTCACAATAAAAATTCCCCTTAACTGACCCAGCAGAAACACCGCTGTAGGGTGGCACTTGTCCACCCGCGTCTCCTATTCGCATCACCAAAGTGCATCGCATTGCTCACTCCCCTACAGCGCTCCCTTGATCAGCAAGGAGATTAATCCTCTTGTTGACTCTGCACCTGTACCAGCATGGGTCTAAGTTGTCTATGATCAGCACTGTCTGCACGGCATGGAACTGAGTGCGCACGCTTGTAACAACTGTAGTCGGGTGGCTTCTTGTCCATCCCCTGGCTGCAGAGATGCTGACAGAACAGGGGAAGCTGATTGTATCGATGGCTGATTAGAGAGTCTCGGAGGTGGGGAAGAGAATCCAGCATCCCCTCTAATTACAGAGCTGATGAATTCTTAGTCGCAGACAAAGTGAGCAGAGGGGCCTCTCTAGAGAGGGGGCGATGGGCCAGGGTTCATAAATCAACCTCTATCACACCAAGGTGTAGACACACACCTGAGCTGTTTGAGGAAGTTGTTCAAGGCAACATTTAGGCTCACTGTGACTTCTACCTGATGACTACTGCTTTGATGCCTGGATACATCTTTTCTGATCTACCCTAGGGGATTATATTCATCTTGAACACAGTCTACAGAAAATCTAATCCTGGCCCACCTTCGCTTTATCCTCAAGTGGATAGAAAAGCAATAGAGAGGAGAATCTGAAGGGCAAAGAGAGCAGGACAACGTGGAGTGACACCTGCATTTGCTTTTCATACGAAGAGGAATATTCTTAAGATGGCAGCCATATACTGTAGCTTATTTCTACATTTTGTTTTTCCAGATGTATTTTTTAAACACCCGGACATCGGATCCTGATTTTCTCAATATTTCACATATACTAAAGCCTATCATAGACAGGTACTGGCACATGTTTACTCCAAAGGGGGCAGTCGTTAAAGAGCAAACATATAAAGTCTGATCTGTTTTTTGTTTGTTTTTATGCTGCTAGATAAGGTTCAGCCAGAAGCCAAATCAGACAGGTATGAAGGGTGAAAACTGAAGGCATCTTTTAATTCTTTAATGTCAGAATTTTACAGCAGTGGTTGAACCTGCCTCGCAAGGGAAAACTACTTCCGCTAATCCCAAGAATATTTAAAATTCATGAGACACATCCACAGTAGTATTAAACCCAATGTCCACACTAGTGGGGGTTTTAGGAACCCTAAAACTGAGACTTTTTAAAAAAAAAAATGCTGCTGACCCAGTTTCAGCTATAATTTGAATTATAATTTAGTCTCAAAAGGGCAGAACTGGGGACTTTTGGAAACTATGAAGCACACACCCACATTCATTTCCTGATTAGATCTTATCAGTCACACAAATTAAGCCAAAACATTATTATATCAAGGCTCACATACCATCTGTGAATTCATCCCACTTGTGTGTGCTGCTTTCCCATAATGATCCCATAATGCTGCTCATACTGCACTAATGTGTCACCATATTTGCTTTGCAATGATTCCCAACGTTAACAGGTTTCCTGCCAACATGACTGCCTTTGCATATAGGCTCCACTTAAGGTCCAAGCAAAGTAATCACTAGTCTTGTACTCATTGCTCTTCTTCCTGTTTTGTCTAAGCAACCAACCTCCTGCTTCCTGTTTACATTGGCAGAGCATGTCCAGTGAATACTAATGCTCAGTGTCCTATGTCTACAGGTGTGTATTAGGATGGCCAGACTATTCCTGACACTTTGCTAAAATATTATCTCACTAATATTACAATATTAACATGTGCTAAAGGCATCACTATTAGCATACTGTGAGGTAAAAACGGAAAGGCAAAGTTGGGTTGGTGCAGCTGCAGCTGCTTTGTTGCTGCTGAAGAAAAGAGTAAATCGAAGTTTATAGTCACCACATTGGTGGTTGCGTGTGCCACCTTGTGATTTCGCCACAGCCCTGTAACCATTTATCCTGTCGCTTGAGGTGCAGCAGACTCCCTGCAGTCTTCTCCTGATTGATGAGTGCCACCTCTCAGAAAAAACGCTTACGCATCAGCAGCGGCACAGAAGCAGATAAAGTCTAAACAGAAACCAAAGAGACTGCTTTTGTCTCTCTCACATCTTTTTCCAGAACCTCTCACCTTTACTGCAGTATTCCCCCCTCCCTGTAATTTGACAATCTCTGAGCTTCTGTACTAAAATGACATTTAAGTGGCAATAAAGACCAACTCGATCGCACACTCGTGCCTCCAACTAAGACATGTTTTCCAATTTACAACCAGAACGACGTAGTACTTCATCCAGCTCACAATTCATCACATTTCACAGGTTATTGCACATTAAATTACAAATTTAACCTCGAGCACAATTTGGGCGAAGATCCATCAGGTGGTAATTGTGTGCAAGTTTCATTTGTGCATTGTGGACAGGTCGACTCCTTGATGTGGTTTAAGCTGAGCCATCTTTCATCAGGACGAGCTCAAAATTGAAATGTGAACAACCAGTCGAAAAGACGCACAAGTGGTATGTGTACCAGTAGCTGTGATGTCACTTTTGGTGCATACTGCACTTCTTTAAAGTGAGAACAGTGAGCATAATTCGGTGTAAAAAGACACCAAAGAGTTGATTTCCTATCTTTAGTAGGAAAAGAAATCAGCACAAGCCATCTGCCAATCCAAACAGAGTTGAACATACATATGCAACCAGCTTAAGTTCATTATTATCTGTACGATGGCTGGACCCTCCCTCAAAAAAAAAAAAAAGGGAAAAAAGAGAAAGAAATAAACCTCTCAAAACACCTGCTTGACATAAATTTATGTGGGAGTCGGGACTAAAATAAGAGCACCAGCTACAACACTCAAAGAATGATGAGAAGTAAAGAACGAAGGGTCAAGAATGTGACAGTAAAGAGCAAAACATGCTCAGCTGCCAATGCTACATCAAAGCTATGCAAGCACCTGCAAAGACCATGCTAGCAGCGAGGCCTCAGGTTCAGAGTGATGATAAAGGGCAGCATCTGACCCAAACCAGACAGGCAGGCTGACTTCCATCAGGCAGCAAATGCAAACATAAACAGGTGTACATTAGCACCTGTACTTGTTTCTACAGTGGAAACACTGACAACAGTTTTCTTTACTAAATTGGGGATTTGCATGATGTGTGTGCATATAAAAAGTTAATGTACACGATTGCAACTGTTAATTCTGAAGGTGCTAATACAGAATAATACAAAAGTAATACAAAGGTGGTGCAACAAACTACTTTCTACAGGGAGTAAATACGTAATACTCTTTACCCAAAGTGAAGAGTAAAGAGTATTACAAAATACACAACTTACAATACACACAAAAAAACAATGTGAAATTCAGTGCTCTCAAATTTACAATCACAAGTGGATGGATAACAGCTGAACAGGTACAACTGGATCTGAATGCTAACATTCTTCTGGCTGTTAGTTTTAAGGTTTTATTTTTTTAAAGTTTCCTAACCCTTTCACACTTTAAAAACAAAACAACACAAAAAAAAACTCAAACAGAAATGTGAACAGCAGCCTGATGAGATAAATCAGCAAATTTAATAGCTTTAGGGAAATAAATAAAAATCCCTGAACATCTTAAGATAGACATTAAATGTCTGATACCAGTGCATTTATAGCTTAAGTGACTTGATTTCAAGCTTATTTTTATTTTGTTAAAAAAGAAAAAACAACAACTTTTGTTTGCTGGGAAGACATAAGGAGGCGGCCTATGTGAACTGAATGACAGAACTGACCTTAAATAATGACCTGAAAACACAACAAGCACAGTAACACTGTGGCTGATCAACTCTCTCTGCCGACACAGACGTAACTTTGTATTTATTTTAGTGTTAATATGCGTATTAGGATTTTTATAACTGCACTGGCAGAAGGGAGACTGACAAAATAGTGTAACAACTGTGCGGTGTGCATATGACAACAGCACTTCAATTAACAACTAACATGTTCAAGATTCAGCAACATGGGCCTCTCCCTACATTGCGCTGTCTGATTTTGTGATGTAATGTGATTTTCATGCGACAAAGTCTTTGCTGCACGCGTGCTGCAAAGTACATTTGCATTGTGGTTCTGTTTTCCCTCCTGTGAATGTGACAGATTAGTTTACTGTTCCCTGCATCTCATGTGAAAATGCTAAAGGTAAATGGAGAGTTTAACGATCCAACATTTAATTCTTACCTGTAATGTACATGTGTGACTGTAGGAGGCCTGTAGCCAAAGATCCAGGTCTGGATGTCCATCGGTCTTGCTTTGGGGTACGCTATGGTCATGTCTATAACCCACTGCAAGCCTTTACGTTTATTAGCTGCCAGGGAAGAAACACAAACGCAGAAAGTGAGAAGAACTGGATAAAATCAGTCATCCAAAAACGTTCACTGACACTTCAATAGCTGAGATCATCCTGATTTTTCCGCTTTAAGACCGTATCTGTAATCAGAAGGTTTCCTAAATAAAATACCAAAGCATGCAAATTAGGGCTGGTTACCTGCCAAAAAGACTGGTGGAGTACCAGCTGAAGTCCCTGTTTGACAGAACTTGGCTGGCAGCTATGTTTGTGAGTCATAGCAAAGGAAACATTTTCACCTCTACAGCTAATCTTTCATAACATGTTTTTCTATCAGCGAACTCTTACTGTTGTTGTTACTTTTAGTTCTAATGGAAAAGGCAAGAGGAAAAAAAATAGACGGGAAAGCGGGGGACGACAGATGGGGGAGGGAATGCCAGACATGCGATTAAATCTGGGAGTCAGCTGCAGGGTGCATGTGGGTGAGTATTTAGTTGCATTAAGCAGGGTCAAGTCTGTGCTCACCTGCTCATAATCACAAAGACAATAAAATAAATTAAGTGATGTGTGTAAGGCCAATTTGTCGAACCTACACTCAACTTCCTGCTTCTTGTTATTACAGGTTTGGATATGACTCTAACATTACAGTGATGTGAAGCCTTCCACCCTGTGTTCCTTCTAGGAAAAAAAAAAAAAAAAAAAAAGCAGAGAGAGCAAAACACAAGCCAGTCTCAACATGTCCTCAACCTGCTTCTTCCATCACTACACAACGAAGAAGTTGAAAACAACAACTGACACTGGGAATCAAATTAAGTTAACGGGACTGCAAAACATAAGATGATGGTGTGAAAAAGTGCTTTCCCTTAAGCTAATACTCGGAACAGGCTTGTCAAATGTAAAACAGAGGAGACCAGCAGTCTGAGCTGTAAAGCAAAGCTGACGTGGAGCAGTGCAGCATATTTGACTGCTAAGGTCGCAGTCCTGTCTGCTGTTACTGTGCAGCAAGCACTTCCCCCTCAGAACACACTGGCGTCTTTATGGGAAGTAAATATGCCGTGTCACAAACTGGAGCTAAATTTTACAGATGACTGACTACAGCAGTTAGAAAAAAGGGAAATAATGCAAACTAGTTATAAATGATGGGAACAAAATGCAGAGAAAAGCAGGGAAAGGGAGTTAAAAAGTGCAGCAGAGACGTTATCAAGTGGAGTACAGACAGTTACACTTCACGTGTTGCTCTTGTTTAGGTGACCTGTCAGGTCAGTACAAATCAATAAGGTTATGTTGACAGGAACAGGTTATGTTGACCCGTTACTCTAGATATGTTGGCAAATTCTACAAACTAAATTGCCAAAAGGTAGGCATTTAAAATTTAAACATCTATGTTTAATTTTCCTTGTGAACTGCAAAAAGTTTAATTATCACACAGCAAAAGTTTAGCTGCCCCCAGAGACAATCAAGCCAGTGTTTCTTCTAGGGTGTACTCCTGTTTGACTGCAGAATACTACCAGAAAGATTGTACCATTTTACAACGCTACGCCATCGGCACAAATCAGCGTCACAGAAGAGGCATTCCCACCTCGAAACAAGACTGAAGTGGAAAAATATCTATTTTTTGCAGTGACTATGAGGAAACAAATATTCAGAAAAGAAGAATTTTATGAAGAGAATAGCCCTCCTCAACTGTTAAATATAGGGGTGCATTAGTTTGGGCTTGTGTTGCAGGCAAAGGCTCGGGAAGCATTTCACTGCTAAAAGGGAAAAAAAATGGATTTAATAAAATGCCAGCAAAAATCTGACATGATGAAAAAACAAAACAAAAACATCACAGTGTCCAAAAGTTTAACTGCTCCTGTTGTTCGGGTGTGAGAAGTATGAATGATCAGCACAAAGTGGTAAAACACTAACAGGATTGAATGGGTTACCCAGATAAAAGGCATCCAGATATGCTTCAGTTTCAGTAACAGTCATTCAAATGATGTGTACCATGTAAACTGTAAAAGGAAATAAAGGTCTTTTAAAAAAAATAATAAAAAATAATAATAATAAATGCAATTTTACAATGGTATTTCTACTGCCACTGAGGCTTGGCAGAGTAAAGACCATTATAAACACTGCAGAGCTGAAGAAATAACCTGTGTCAAAGTTGATGTTTGAGTTTTTGGCATTTTGAATGTTGAGCTTTTAATTGTCTGCATTCTGGTGAACTTTATTATTATTATTATTATTATTATTATTATTATTATTATTATTATTATTATTAATAATAATAATAATAATAAATTTTCTTTTAAAGCGCCTTTCAAAGCACTCAAGGAAACTGTACACAGCAGAATAATAAAAGCAACATAAAAGAAAGCCGTTTACACAATCATAAAAGCATAAGACATAAAACAAATGCTCCCCATGGTGGCAAGATGGGGAGAGGGGACAGAGAGAGAAAGAGAAGAAGATCTCAGACACCGAGATGGGATGGAGGTATGGAGGGGAGAGATGATGAATAGTCTTAAATGTGAACAACAGTATTTTGAAATTGATGTGATATTTGACCAGGAGCCAATGAAGCTGCTGCAGGACAGGCGTGATGTGATGGATAGAAGGGGTCCTGGTGATAATACGAGCAGCAGAGTTCTGGACGCGTTGGAGATTGTGGATGGATTTTTGAGTAAGACCAAAAAGAAGAGAGTTGCAGTAGTCGATCCGGGAAGTAACAAGGCTGTGAACAGGCAGTGGCATGTGGGGTGAGAAAAGGACGAAGATGATGCACCGCATTATGGTGTAAAGTCATTATTAATGTAAAGTGAGATGTGATGAAGCAAGGCTTGGGTACTGCTTTCAAATATTTATTGAAACAACTGTCTAATTATATACATGTCATCCACACGGAGTCGAGAAACATTCTGTTGTGTTTGTTAAGTAACCCTTTTTTAAATGTGAAGGTGTCACCTATTCATGTTGGTAATTAATTTAATTTATCAACCCCTAATCTACAGACATCAGTGACCTGCAGGGAACCTGTAAACTGTGGAGGATATATATGCGGGCCCATCAGTAGGGGTTACTGGATTTCTTCTGGGCAGCTGGGACAATATAACTGATTACAAAGGTTGTCTACACTTCTATGAATCTAGATAAGAGACGAGTGCGTAGAAAGCTTGACCTTTAAGAGTACACACCTCTGTTTCTATAGTTTCAACACCAGACAGAAGACAGAAAGAAGCAGCTGAGGAGCAAGTCGACTGATTCATACCAATATTAGTGACTTGACAGGCATCCTTGGTATTAATGGAAATAGCTAACGTCAGTTATCCCTGTGTGGGTAACTGGATCCCTTCTCTATCAGTCTCCCGTGAATGGCTGGTCAAAGAATGGGGCCCTGAGCCAAAGTATTGTTGGCACCCTATATGCTGTGGCACACAATAGTGTAACAGCACCGGCCACGGTAATTTAAAATGACAACAGATAGGCCCCATCCTTTGGTAAACAATTTGAGGAAGGAAACACTGTCTCTCTTTGAGGCCACTCCTCAGGCCAAATTGCTGCACTTTAAGCCTACAACTGTCTGTCTATCCTACTGACTGAAAAGTGGATTTAACCACTTTTGGTGTTATCGAACATGTTGACTTTTGGGTGATTAGGAGCTCCCTAATGACCCACCCTAAATGACTCACAATGGCGAACTTTGTTTCCTGGCAACTGTAAATACAGTTTTATGACACACACCTTACTGGTCCAAGGGACAGCCCTTTCCACAGAGCTGTGCTAATCTTTGTGTTTGCACCGAGTGGCATTTTCAGCCCGGGTGACATTGCATGGCTGCATCAAATCCCATTTTCTCCAAGTGGCCCGGTTGTTTCCGAGTGAGTCAGCGAGCTCTGGGTACCTCTGCAGAGCATCAGTGAGGGTCAGAGGGAGACAGAACTGTGTCTTTCATCAGACAGCCACACACACATACACAAATGAAGAGCACAGGGTAGTGAGGGACACAACGCTCCTTTGGGCATGTGTATTTTCTTGACCTATGTTTTAATGCCATTAGCTAGATTTAAGTGGAAGGACAAGCCCTGCTGCAACAACCAGCTTCCCCTCCTCCTGAGCTGCTGGAACGGAGGAAAGGACATAACATGAACGAGGATATGAACTGGATGTACAGCAAGGTCAAATTATAATGCACGATTACACATGAATAAGACTGACGTGCCTAAAATGCTTAAAAAACGTTCGTAATAGTTTGCCTTGATGGAGATTATAAACACAAAAACCTCTGCACACACCTACGTTTGTTAACGCAGTAAATATTTTGAACTTAATCAGACCGGTGCATTAAAAAAAATGCACATTTAGCACCGTCAGTATGTAAATAAAGCTGCTGTACTCATTTAAATTTTACAGTGGCCAATCAAGAGACACCTCATCTTCAGTCTGAGTGTCTGTCCTGCAGAGGAGTAATCAGACAGCATCTTGCTGTTAGTGCTGAGGCTGTAGGACACAGAGCTGCACTAGCAAACTTGAGGAAGGCTAAAGTCTGGGCCACATTCTCAATAATGCTGGCTCAAAGTCCCTCCAATTTGCTATTAACACCAAACCCCCGTAAATGGATTCTGAACGAAAGCCAAGAAGAGTCCGCTGGGTCGACACTGAGTGTGCAGCGTACACAGGCATTTGGGGGGGGGGAACTCGTTGAAGCTTTACATTTATCGCTGTTTTAATGCCTTCTTTTTGCTGAGGACTGCTCCAAGCAGCAGATTTACTGAGTTATCTGGATAAATTTGCTGAGTAAAAAACAAAACATGTATTCCAATATTAGTCCACAGAGCAGATTTAAGTGGGTCCTCCTGAAATAGGGCCCAAATTGAGAAAGGATTGGTAAGACTAGATTTCATGAATTATAAATATAATAATAATAAATACATACATAAATAAATCATTTAATTTATCCTCATATTTCTTGGTCATGTGTTAAGGAAACGTTGGGAGAATATGTATTTAATTATAAGAGTTTATTATGGGTACATGTTAGAGGATTGATCCCTGAGGGCAGTATGAAGTTGCGTCTTGGACTGATTGAGGTGGAATTGGTAGTAAAAACATTACAGGAGAGAGACAAGACCCTCAACAAATCAAAAAAGGAAATCTATGGGAGAAGTCAGCAGTAGCAAAGATGACACCTGTCACACCCCTCACCCCAAAGAGCCCATCAACAACTGAACAGGAAATGTGAGCAAATCGTGTAGTTGCATTGATGCAAGTCCACACTAGAGTTTTACAACAATTTCTTCATGTAGTTGCAGGCATGTTTCCCTCCCTGTTATTGTAATGATGATCCACTGTTTCTTGGTTATACTTGAGCAATAGCACAGCCTCCACTGGAAGCTGGTGGGAGGAGCCTAATTGATACATTCAGTATCAATTCATTTATGGGTTGTTTTTTTTTAAGCAAAATTGCTGTATAGAAAAACTGACAGGTCAGACATTGCAGTGCTTTGTCCCAGCAAACCAAATATGGCTTCTTTCTTTTAGAAGTACTTTGATGGCAGTAAGAAGTTACCTGCACATCTGGAAAAACTGGAACCTCCTAGATTTGTACAATGGGTGGACACTGTAGTGGTGGTATCTGTAATGATCAAACTAATATCTTAACTGTAATATGAAAGATATTTCTTCTAGAAAAGATAGACAAATTCATTTCCTGCACTCCAAAAATGTCACACAGTCACACTGTGATCTGCATATATCCATAGGTACAAAAAGGTAGGTGAGTGACACATTAAAGGAAAACTTAAAGGCCACTAAAAGTAACCGGATTAAACTTATCATGGAAGCCACAGCAGGAAGGAGCCACTAGGGGGGGGAACAGGATTCAACAGCATGACGGTTTCACTCCCTTCTCAACTAAAAATTATTTCTCAACATAAAAGTTAATAACATTACAACAGTAAAGATGACCAGAGGTGTAGTTTATGGTGGAGCTGCAGTGTGTCCATACAGAAACAATGGACCCAGATCATGTTTTTCTACAATATACGATGCTTGTTAAATGTAGTTCAAAAATTTGCAAGTAAAAGACAACAAGAGTTAAATATTAAACCCATCTAACTTCCCTGCTTATCCAATTTCGAAGGTTCAAAAAGCTTAAATATGAAGAAAAGTGATTTTTTTCAGCTGCTCCCATCCACAAAGCAAAAACACAAACTGTATATGCACACAAACTACTTGTTTAGTTTGCTGTGACCCTTAAATCTGCAGCAGCCCACAGCAGCCATCCCATGTTCACGTCATGATACCCACAGCTAGCATAGGTTAAAAACTGCACAGCATTTACTCTGCTACATTTATTTTACAGATTTAGTTACCAATTAGAAATACACATTTATAGTATTCACATCAAAGTAATAATAAACTACTGTGGCTGTAATTGTGGTCCCAACAGCAGGTGGATCAGCATATTTATCACATTTTTAAAACAAATAAATAAATACATAAATAAATAACAGACACAGAGCTCCCAGCAATTTGTCTCTCCTGCTGGTATCAATTTAGGAACTTTCACGTGTCAGGTGAAAGTTCAACTCTTTATATAGGGTCACTCCATCTGAATTTAACCAAGCCTTCTGCTAAACCGTCTCTGATATGCATAAAAATTTCATGATGCAAAGTCTGAACAATGCTGTGAAATTGTAGCTTCATATACGAATCCTTTAACATTTTTTTTTTTTTACTGTTATTGTGTTTTGTTAAACTGTCTTTTGATCCACTTTCAAATATTGCATCCGATTTTTGGGATAGATGTTCCACAAATTGCTTGATTTGAGATGAAATGACCATACGTGCTATAATACTCCAGGTCAGCTTACCCAGCAGTATGTAAAAAAAAAAATCAACATTAGCTTATTGTGGCCCATAGGAGCCACTGGGAAAACAGAATAAAGTTACGCTTGACAAATAAAATGTTACAAATTTTAATAAAGTTAAAAATAAATAAATAAATTTTCACCCTCAAAGCTTGTTAATTGCTGCATTATCATCCTCTTCATTGGCTGTATTTAGGGCTGGTCTCTAGACAGAAAAATTACTCCCCTGCAAATCACGGCTGGGGTTTTCAGGGATACTGATGCAATTTCTGGCACCTCTGTGCGTGTCAGTCTTTTCCTTCACTGGTGGTTAGAGCTGGGCGATATATCGAGTTTTTAAAAAATATCGATATATTTTTTATACGAGATATAAGATGTGACAATATCCTTTATATCGATATAGTCTATGTTACATTATAACTATATAGCCGCAAGTTTGCCTCTCTTTCGTCCACTTTTGTCTTGACGCAACGTTACTCGGCCTCGCCTCTCCTTCACTGAACACAACTCCCCCTCCTTCCCCATCGCTTCACCTGCAGGAAGCGACAAGATGGACACGGCAAATCTCCGTTAACGAGTTACTGCGCATCAACCCGTGCGTGGGGCTGGACGGCGTCAACGTGTTAGCTAGCTAACCACACTAACGAGCTAACCACGCTAACGCCATGCAGCCCAGAGGTGCTGCACGGACTAAAATCCTTTCATTTTCTCAAAAGTTGACAGCGCGCCTTATGTATGAATTCTGGTTGTGCTTGATGGCCACGAACCGATTTTATGTGGAACACGGCGCTCAGCAATCTGTCAAAAATGTTTGAGTACGACTTTGGTAAGCTACGGAGCTGCACCGCTTGATGGATTGTCAGAGCATTACGGCTACCGAGGAGCCTCACGGAGTGATACGTACTGTGCTTCAACGTAATATTACCCTACTGTGTATAAGGACCATAAATGGCACCTGTTAAGAGACGTGGTTACGAAGAGGATTTCAAACTCCAGGCTGTCAGTCACGCAGTACAAGTTGGGAACAGAGCAGCTGTGAAATCTGTCTTTGTTATTGTGCTCAGCGTCTTTTAGTTTACATTTTGACTGCACAATTGTGAGCTTTTTGTTATGCACAAAAACAACATTGTTTTCTTTTATTTATGGAGCATTATTATTTAATAAATGCTCATAATTTATTTTTGAGTAAATTTTATGTACATCTGCTCTATGTTAATAAAAGTGCCTGTGTGACATCTGGGACACAGCTTTGACTAAGAACTCTCTTTTTGTTCTTACTTTATGGCTTTAAAAAAATAAATAAATAAATAAAAAAAATCGATATCTTATATCGCCGTCTAGGTAAAAAATATCGAGATATGAATTTTGGGTCATATCGCCCAGCCCTACTGGTGGTCTTTACCACCAGTCGTCTACAGTTTAAAGGACAGAGACGTGCAGAGGTAATGATCTAAGGTTTCATATTTGAGGCATGATTTATCCCAGCTTTTCTACCAAAAAAAAAAAAAAAAAAATCAAATAACTACAGTAAACGGGAGAGAGTTCACAGAAACCAAGAAAAAAAAAAGAAAAAAGGGAGAAACAACTTTATCCAGACTCTGCTTTTTAAACCCCAGAAAACTTCCTGAGATAAAATCCTGCACTTTCAAAGAACACCTTCAGCCTTGGCACCAAGTCTAAACTAACAGTTTCTATATCAGTTTGTCTCACTTTAAACCAAAGGCTTTTCCCATGTGTGTGTTTTAGTTACCTGTCGTGTTCAGCATGCTGGTGTCGCCGCCCACACTGCCGTTCTCCTGCTGGGCTCCCAGAGTTTTCAGTATGACGTGGCTGGCCCCGAGACGAGGCAACGTGACGTGGGTCAGATGGGGGAGCGAGTGCTTCTTGCCGAACAACTGGCTCGTTTCCCGCCTCTTGCGAAGAAAGCCGCCCTCAGGAAACAGCACTATCCACTTCCTGTCACGGCTGTGGTAGTATTTATCTAGGTGCTCTTTCAGGTAAACCAGCTGCTTGTCTCGGTGAGCTTTACCCTGAAGAAACACAGAAAATAAGCATTTATTTTCAAAAGAGGTTTCAGGTCTATTTTTCAACCTAAAAATTCAACTTAAAATGGGCTGACCGCATTTAAAATAAGCAGTTCTCTTCACTAGTTGCCCCAAGGATACAAAAAATTTGGGGCTACACCCTAAGTTCATTAACTTGATAAGATAGAAAGCATTTTCGACAGAGCAGAACCGACTAAGCAAATGAATTCAAACACACACAAATCACAAGTTAGGTGCAGTAACTCCCCGAGCCGCATTAACGGCACCACCGAAATGGATGCAAACATGATGGCCTTGACAACATTAAGAGCATTAGCAGGAACAGGATGAGGAGGACCGGGATTGATTTTTATGTTAGGCCTGGTCAAAGTTCATTTTAAATGCATTAGGACAGCAAGCTGCTCTCTGTGAGCACATGTGTTTATTTAAGCAGCTGTGCCTACTACAACTGCTGCATCACAACAGCTACAGCCGAGTATTCGGCCAAGAAGGTCATTTCAAGATTTATTCTTAGCGGCAGCTACAAATGCTGATTTCCAGAGGTAGAAAGGCATTAGGAGACTCCACACATCACAAGCTCAAAAATGACCTTGATACCGTTGATGTAGTTTAACAGCAGCTACAAGAGCCACATGAAAATGAAGAGTATAGTCCACGATGTTGCTTTTAGAGTTACGGTGCAGTGGGCAAAGGGAATGATCTGCAAGCATACAGCAGCTTTCTCACAAAGCACTTACTCAGGTTTTTCCAATTTAAAGAGAAACACACGTGCAAGGTGCCGGTCTATTACTGGAACCAATCTTTGGTTAAATCTTGCCCAAGAACACTTTGGGATCAAACCTCTAACCCTGGGGTCCCCAACCCCTGGGCCTCGGACCGGTACCGGTCCGTGAGTCGTTTGGTACCAGGCCGCAAGAGTTGAGGCTCAGGTGTGAAATGTATGGTTTTCAGGGTTATTTTGTTATCGATTTTATCGTTAACTTGGTTCTCCTGGGTCTTTTCACGTGCCTTATGAATAAATCTTATTTTTTCGGTACCGGTACTAGTTTTATTTTGTTGTATATATCTGCGACACCTTAAAGGCCGGTCCGTGAAAATATTGTCGGGCATAAACCGGTCCGTGGCGCAAAAAAGGTTGGGGACCGCTGCTCTAACCTATTGACAAGTGGACAATGTGCTCAAAATAAAAGTTTTCAAAATATGGACCTGGACCTATATGGCCTAAATATGGACCTATTTTCGACCTGGATGGGTAAATATTGCAGCTAAAAGGTGAAGAACAAGAAATTGTTCATTGTACATTTTGTGACTTGACAGTGTAGGACCAGAAAGGTTCTGGTAGTATCAATGTGTCACATTATTGTTGTGCCATAACACTACAGTTGGCCAAGTTCCAATGTCAGGTAAACCATTCCTAGAGTTAAAAAGGGGCTGCTACTGATTTGATTTATTTATTTATTTATATATATATATATATATATATATATATATATATATATATATATATATATATATATATATATATATAGCTAGCAAGAACTGTAATTTTGAGGTGTGCTTATAACTGTTATTTCCTTTAAGGTAGGGCTGGGCGATATGGCCTAAAATTCATATCGCGATATAATTTGAAGCATGTGTGGTAGCGATAGATATCACAATATATTCTTTTCTTCTATATAACGTATTTTCCACACTATAAGGCACACTTAAAATCCTTTAATTTTCTCAAAAATCAAGAGTGTGCCTTATGTATGAATTCTGGTTGTGCTTACTGACCTCGAACAGATTTGGGCGTGCAGAAATCTGTTAAAAAAAATGTTTTAGTACAACTTTGGTAAGCCGCACTGTTTGATGGATTGTCAGAGCATTATGGCTGCCGTAGTGAGTTGCTTCGCGGAGTAATCTGTGTCCAAAACTCAGTCCTCTTCAGGTCCCAAAGTCAAACAAACACTAAGAGTTAAAAACGATCTAAATTCTTTCATCTTTAATTAAATCATCAGCGTTGCTGCTTTATTGGGTGTAACAATTAAGTTTAACATCCAGGCGTCCATGAAAACATAATTTATTAAATTTAACGGAGTTAGAAGTTAACAGAAAGTTAGCTCGCTAGTTTACACCTAAACATTTCATACCATGTTCTGACTGAGAGATTTTTGAAACGAATTAAAACGTACAGCTCTGCTACCACTTCCAATATAAATGAAGACAGAAGACTAAACAGCAGTGGCGTTTGCAGGGTTACTGAAGTTGGACTACCTGGTATATAATGTTGTGCTACGTGATTGCTAGCGACACAGCTATGTTAGCATAACATTAGCACAGTGAAGCTGGAGGATGAACGCCAACTCTTTTTCCACTCGATAAAAGTTAACGTGGGGGGTTCTGGTGGTCAGGGACAAATGCAATCACATAGCAGGATGCTATACACGGGCCAAACTTCAGTCAGGAGAACAACTGAGATTATGCATCCACAATACAAGGTTAGTTATTAATATACTGCAACAACATGGGAATAGAACAGCTGCAAGAGAATTCAACACTAATGAATCGATGTTACGGAAGTGGAGAAAGCACAGTTTTTGGCTTTCCCCATATTTCAAAAGTGCTTCATCTCTTTGCTGTGACTGTCGCCCACCATAATTTGCAGATGATAATGGTTTTAGCCGCTGTGATGCTTTCGACCAAGACAGGCGCAGCTTGATGACATCGTCAACATGCGCTATCGCGATAGAGCGATATAGTCAAAATCTCTATCGTTGGCCAAATTTATATCGTTTATATCGTTTATATCGCTCACCCCTACTTTAAGGAATGGTGGATTGTGTTTTGCATAACAATGTCTGAGACACGTCTGGCAGCCTGGGTGGACAGCAGATGCTCAGGGTGGCCGGGGCAGCTGCTTGCTGCACTGTGTGGATGTGTGAAAGATTCTGAGGAAGGATGTCAAGAATGCACGCGCAGGAATGCCAGAGGGGACTTCAGAGAGAGACGAGGGCGGCAGAAATGACTGAGCCCGCTCAGACTTCCTACTACGGCCTGTCCAGCTGGCTGTTAGCAGGCTCGGGTTGCTTCACCCTCGGCACGGTGGCTGATGTGAAATTCCACGGCAATGCATTTCCATGACCTAAAAAATTTAATTCCCTCTTGTCAGGGCATTTCTGCTCAGCTCAGAAAGTGCAACAACAGCATGATAAGCGTGAGGAGCGTGGGAGCCTTCTCATTCAACAAAACAAATGTGGATCAACACAGACAGCCCCTCAGCAGCGCTTCTGTTTAATATTAAGTCATGACCTCCGAGATTTTGTCCAGTTGGAAGCTAGTGCCGTTTAGGTTCACCGGCTTTATTTACTCAGTGAAGTTAAACGTGCTGATTTCTAACATCCAAGGCAACAAATGTTTATGTAACCCGATAAATGTTTATTACATCCTGTGTACTCTGGGACACAGGGGTACGATAGTCTGGGTGATGAATATGAATATATGGCTTCAATTTCATGACTGAATGCCTATCATGAAAAATCTGCTTTGTCTTTAGAAAAACCTTTTTAAAAGCTTATTTTTAGTCAGAAATAATGCAACTAAATAATACTATTGCAGATCACTACATTATGTTTCATGACTAATCTACATTCACTAGATGTACACCTCTTTTTATATTTGCGATTATTTTGTTGTCTTGCCCCTTCTTTGCTGTCGCTTGCCTCTCTGTGTGTACTTAAGCTTTTGCATTTGTGTAGCCCGTCCTCTCTCGTGGTTTTCATCATTGTGATATCAAGATGCTCACGTCCCATTTTTTGGTAAAACTTGGAAATTGCCACAATATAGATGTGCTGTGCTGTTGTAGTTGATATCTAATAGATGTCCCCTTGGTTTTGTGTAAGTGTATCACTGACACTAATGAGTTTAGCACAAATCTTGCCTAAAATTAACCTCTCAAACTTGCATGATATTCCAAGAATTCCCTGGCCAGTCAGAGCCCTGTAGGATGTGTGTGTAGTCCTGTCAGAGCTCTGCTTCAGCTGCCCCCACAACAAAAGAGCCCAGTCTGACCCAGAGGGGCTCAGCAGGCCTCCCACACCACTCTCTGCTGACATTTTCCCCTTCTCGGGACACCATGGCTGCAGGAAAGCCTGCTAACATATCTGCTGTCCAGCTGGAACAAGCAGATGGATAGCAGCTTCACTTGTGGACAGCGCAGAAATAACAGGCTTCTAGTAACTGGGGTTTAATGAGATGGGTTGCGACTTCAAAGCTCTGTGGTTTGAACTCTCAGAACTTCAGGGGAAGAAAACAAGGTGTTGACAAGTGTGGAAAAACAGACTTTTATCCTTTGGCAAAAAAGTGTTTCTGCAAGCTTTGAGGCTAATATGCCAATTAAAAAAAAAAAAAAAATAGGCTAAGAATGTGAAGCAGACTGTGTTAATGCTGACAACAACCAAAGAAAAGAAAAAAAAACATATTAAAGTCAAAAGTAAAGATAAAAGTAAGACCTCCAGATTTTGGGCTACTTACCTGTCTAATGAAGAAGTCCCCATGGATCAAGGACACTAGGCCAAAGTTGGTGTATTTAAACACGTGGTCCATCAGCCACATCATTTTTCGTACCACCTGCAAGAAAGAAAAAATTCAATAATCATTTAAATAAAAAACAAAAAAAATTAAATAAGCAGAGTTTACGTGAACAGCACAAACTGATGCTGCCCCTCTGAGTATTTCTGCCCTCGTGACCTGCACCCATGTGGCTTTGGCTTACTGTCCTTTCAGTGCTAAGCGGATAAAGTGGGCCGGGATGCGGTTGTTGAGGCGAATCATGTCATCATGTTTGTGCAGTGTAGCTCGGCTGCCCCGATCCAATGCCAGCTCTCGGCAAAAAAAAAAATAAAAAAAAGGGAAAACAACAACACTGCCCTCTGCATTGATTTTTATAGTGCTAGCCAATTAACAGGAGTCCTATAAGAACGCAGGCATGACATACATTTAACTAAACACATGTTGACTGAGGTTAGTTATTACTCCTGGAGGAATAGGTGTGCATGTGCACTGACATTACACTTCCCTGTATGTTTACAGTGATCGGTGTGGAAAAATGCAAGAGAGCCAGCATCTGCACACTCCCATCACTATTGCTCTTTCTCAAGGAGATAATAAACACATTCCCCTTAGTGCTATGAAAACTCAAAGCATGAATCTATTAACACAGTACAACAGTAGTTTGAAAACACTTAACGCTGGAATTCACTAAACATCACTAAGAATTCATAGGGAAAATTTCCTGTAGCGGTCAAAAACAATTTTTATTGTGACGTTAGCAGCGGACTAGACAGGTAAAATTGGGGGTGTTCCTGATGACTAATTTACAAGTCAAGCAACATCCACTCATTTTCAGCATCCTCTGTTCTGATCGGTGACCAGCTGGTTAGCCTCAAGCATGTCCACTGGTCTGTTTGGCAACACACAAACAAGTAAATAGTTGCAGGGTTAGGAGAGTTCACATCTTGGTGCCATAATTTATGCCATTCTGGCAGCAGTTGTTGACTGCGCACCTCACAGCCACATACCAAATCATGTTATCATGGAAGCTCCTCACAGCGAGTTAAAACACAAAGTTCCAAAATTAAATCGCAGGGGGATTCACAACAAAAATGACTGAACTATCAGATTAGATTTATTGTTATAATCACTTTCACCCAACTTAACAAACACATTTTAAAGATGCTAACAGAGGAAAAGTGCCTAAAAATAAAACTAACCATCCACCTTGCCACAAGCCAGCAGCCTCAACATAAGCAAAGAAGTGAAAACATTGAGGGAGGGGAGAAAAAAAGGGAAGATATCCTGTTACCTGGCGGAATCGAAATGTTGCAACTACCGGTAACTGGCATTTGTTTTTCCTCATATAAATCTATTAAACCAACTTTGGCTTGCTACGGTAAAACATGTCAGGTAAAGGTGAGCGTGGAGTAACTTACTTACTATTATTATTTCACGAAGTCACAAAGAAAGCCTTAAGCAGGCAGCATGAGTGTATGGTATGAGCTTCCTGCAGCATTCATTTTAACAATATTTTTTTAAAAATCCAACTTTAGCTGTTTTATGTGTTCATATAATGTCATTTTGATCACTTCACAGCTGGAGTTCTCTAATGCAGTAATCAAAAGGGCTGTTCAAAGTGGCCGACTCCTGTATTTGTGTTCGAATCAGACTCACAGCAATCATTTCAATGAATAAATAAATTAATAAATAGAACATGTTTTTTATTTATTTGTTTATTAAAGTGGTGTCCCACTGCACACCACTGTGTGTCCTCGCTTTCCTCAGTTACTACAACAGAGGTGAAACGTTCAAAACTGGCATGATGCACAAAGTCAACAGCCACATTAATGTGAAATGCTTAAGGATGAATTGAGACAAGAATTATGTTTCCAAATTAACATAATTTTAGCCAAAAGGCTTTTCAGGGTGATGTTTGTTCTCACAGGAAGAGCCCGCAGGTCCAAACGTCCGCACTGCTTTTTGTGTAAAGATGTTGACAGTGCATCCTTAACAGTGTTGCACACTTTCCCCCAAGGGGAGGTGACAAGAAAGCAACACATCCCTGTCCTTTCTTACCGTTCCCTTGTCTTGCAGGCACATCATGAGTGTGCACACATCTCCTGTTGATTGGTGGTTGACGATGACCATGGCTTCTTCCTCGGAGATCGGCCGCACATCATCACCCCATTCTGTTACTGTGAGACCAAACAAAAAGACACATGCACTTTAATGAAAAACACGCTGTGCAAGTACTACTCTTCAAACCTTTGGAGCTTTAATGGAAACAAAGTTTGTATTTACATTAGTTTTCACTAAACCTCCTGTCTTTCTGCAGTGTAACATCTTAAAGTGATGTTACACTGCAAGATGCATTATTATGCCATGGTAGAGTTGGGCGATATGATAACGATATGTATTGCGAAATAACTTTTCCTCGATAGAAAAGTTAAACTATTGCGATAGGCCTCATCTCTCTTGTCCTCTTAACAAAAACAGCCAATCCAAATTAAGTAGCGCAGAGCCGAACCAATCACAGCCGCAGCGTCACGTCACGTAACTTGTTACGTGCCGCACATGTGTATTTGTTTGGGAAGCAGCCAGCGGTAATGGAGGAAATGAGTGTGCCGACTAGAGAAAAATTTACCGAGCGTGACCGAAGGTTACCGAAGAGAAAACAGATGATGGTTCCAATGCCGGAGAGATTGTCGAACAGAAGAGCCATAGAAGTTCCGTAGTGTGAAGGTATTTCGACTATTTCAAGTCTGACAAAAAACAGAGTAGCGCGCACTTTAAATTGTGCCGAAAGCAAGTCTGGAAATACAATAAAGCGGTGCAGCTCAATCTCTGACTGGAAGCGCTAATTCGTCATTCGGCTTTTGTCAGACTAAAGTAACTGTTAAAACTGTTTGAAAAGCTCAGCTATACAACAAGGAGAGATTGAGAATTTCCTTTTAGTTCTCAGTTTATTTGATATTGACAAAAGTTAGTCAATTTTTCTGTTCTTCTGTAAAACAAACTAAGATTTATTTTTAGAATTAATATTTTGTTTCTAAGTGGAATTGACAATTTAGTAGTCTGTTTCGTTTGTTCTATTTTGAAACTTTAACGCTTTAGCGGCTGCTTTTGTGTAGTTTGCAATATTTGCCTTTATTTATCTGAAAAAGTCTCATGTTCCTTAAGTACATCTACCCTGTTGAACTTATTATGGGAAATAAATATTTAAATAAAAACAAGCTGCTGATTATTTCACATTTTACTTGTGAGCAACGGCACATTTAAATCTTACAAATATAGTTATTTGGCTTATATCGTGATATATATCGTTATCGCCTGAAATGAAAAAACATATCGTGATATGAAAAAAAAAATCTTATATCGCCCAGCTCTATGCCATGGCTTATCTGCCTCGCAAAAGGTTCTCTTTTATTTCAAGTTATTCGGACCTCCTCAGACTTTCTTACTTCTCTTCTCTCCATCAGTGGCTGTTACTTATTTGTTGTACCAAATGTTTTGTGCAAGTTATTTTTCAACACTGTGATGAACAGCTGAAAGAAGCAAAACCCGGGAAATTAAGATCAATTAAGATTAATTTGTCATTTCTGTAGGACAAACGGGGGAATAAATAAGAACAAAAAACAAACAAAATATTGAAATTGATGAAGGCCCAGGTTTTTTTTCTGCAATTCTGAAAGGAGTCTCCAACTTGTTGCAGGCAAGTAGCTGTCTTCCACTCAAACTGTGGCAACTCAGGTAATCTGCTAGCAACCAAAGCAATTGCAAGCAGAATTTCCATGGAGCACGGTATAGTTAAGCAACTATTAATACCAGTCATGAAATGCATATTTTTCTTTAACGACCAATTGTTGTCAACTGGACACCAACTAGTCTCCAGGCCTGTGTGACTAGAGCCTAACACACATCCTGCACACCCATTCATACTGTCATCACTCCCCTGAAGTATCACATAGAAACCTCAATAAGTAATTATATATGCCAAAGTTGTAAGCTCAGCCTTTTTTTTTTTTAAACCATTTTTTAAAAAAAATCAAAAAAGCCAAACAATCATAAACCGTATCTTCCGAAAGTTTTTCCATTCAGGCACTCCAATTTGGAACGACCAAGCGGAAAAATGAATGTTTTCAATCCATCTGAAATTCCTGGTCTGCTTCCAGACACATCAGCGCTCACTGTAAACTGTTAAGGATTTAAAGGTATTAAGCTGAGAAATAAATACACACAGGAATCAAAAACAGTTTGTTTAAGCCAGGTGTTTTATTTTACCAACACAGCAACAACAGAGGGAGTGCCAAGGTGTCTCTATTAGTGAAATCCACTTTGTCTCTGTCTGTAGTTCTACCTCTGGTTGAAAAACAGAGACTGTATCCCTTGTTTCTTGTTCCTCTTGCCATAACTATTCCTCCACTGTGATAAACTATCAGCTATCAGCCTGATTTGCATACTCTCCCTACCTGGATCAGCAGGTTTATTCACACGTATCTACCTCCTAAATGGGCTCTATAAACATTTACACTGTTCTGTTAATGTGCCCAATGGGTCTAAGACCATGGCAGAGGTGCCTTAGATGATTACATCATATACAGTGGATTTTTATGAGTTTCGCTGTGCCGGATTAGTCATCACCGAACATGCATATTCATCTGAGCTGAAGGTAAACAATAAACTGTTGGTCTGTGGTTTGGAAATGAGGAAAGAGAAGTGAGTTTCAGGAAATGGTAGCACAGTCACTTTCTCTATGGACCTGGCAGAGCAAAGAAGAGGAACAGCCCCATTACAAATAAAAGGATGACTTTCAAATGCCGCTTTAATGATGAAAATGTTATTTTATGCAGTGTATGAAATCAGACTATGCATTTATTTCCCCAAAAAGGTCTAAATTATGATACAGACACAAACATTTAGTATAAAAATGTTATTTTGGGGGGGTGGTGAACTTTATTTTTAGTAATAAAAACAACAACAACAACAACAACAACAACAACAACAACAACAACAACAACAACACAGCAAAATCTAAAATAATCATCAGGATATGTGTCAGACAGACAACATTGTTGTTGGTATGGGAACGCCCCGACAGAAATAACATTTTCATTTGGATAAGCAGAACGTTAGGACTACATCCTGTTACAGAGCTGAGCCTTATTTGCATGTCCATAAATAATTCTTCCCTCCTCAGTGAAACCACGTAAGGAATCCATGTACGTCTGAAGGGAACCGGGCCTTTGTTCACCGTCAAACTGATATAAATAAGACTAAGCAAAATATAGCTGCAAGCTGCAGTTCTGTGGAACAAGTACAGAAACATCAAGCAGGGCACACTGCTGCACACAGGTGCACCCAGGTCTCATCTACCCACAGAACCAGTCTCATCATGATCCCACAAAATGTTATGCAGATATGACTCATTATCTCAGTTTACAACTTTAATGCCAGATGCCACAGCCAGTGACATTTAGACATTGTGACAAAGTACATTTACAAAGAAATCTGATTCAATTAAAATAAATAATGTGAAATAGTTATGGAAACACTGGATAAATGATCACCCACTTATTGTTCAATTATGCCAATCGAAACAATTTCGTGTTCATAGCAGTAGGGCTGGGCCCTATCATACAGTTCACGATTATACCGGTATAATGTTGGGCAACAATAAGAAAATGAAATATCGCAATAGAATATGGGTAAAACGCGCACCGCTTGATGGATTGTCGGAGCATTACAGCTATCGTAGGCAGCAGCCTCACGGAGTGATACGTACTGTGCTTCAACATAATATTACCGTATTTTTTTTTGTGTGTGTGTGTGTGTGTGTGTGTGTGTGTGTGTGTGTGTGTGTGTGTGTATATAACCTCTTTTTAAGTTTTGTGGGTATTATACATGGTTATGCTGAGGGTATGTCGGCCAATTTCCACTGGAAATGCCTTTTGGTTAAACTGTCAGCAAGGAATTTGCATTTGCACTGTTAAATTTTTATATAGCGTTAATGCACATAATAAAACAGCTGCTTGTTTAAGTGAAAATACATTGATGGGTTGTTGTTGTTTTTTGCACTAATAAAGTTGTGGAGTTGTAAAGTATTTTGTCTAGTGTCAATTATATCGTCAGTTATATCGTTATCGCAAATTTTCAAATGTATATCGTGATAAATATTTTTTGGTCATATCGCTCTACATAGCAGTAAGCACCACAACCTTCACAGGCGATGTAGCCACCATGTGCAACAGCACACCACAAAGAAAAGGGAAATTAAAACTTCTGTGGTTTTACTTGCATTAAAGTTTTAAAATAAAAATCCAATGCCATACCCGTTTTGTTTTTTTGTTTTTTAAAATCAAATATATATAATTTCTTTGTTTTCAACCATCATATTGAAACATGTAATACCGTGTTGCTCACTGAAGGCTGCAATAATGCACCTAGAATGCATTTTCCAACCACAAAAATTAAAATCAAATGCAAAACTAACTACCATGTGTGAATGATGACGTGTCTGAGATGGTGAGACGAGATGCTGCTGTTCAAACAGAAGAAACATGCAAAAACTCAGGCTGCTCCTTTATTTCCCTAAGGCGTCAACACAACAGATGGACCTTTTTTTTTTTTTTTGTTTGATTGCACATGCGTTAGGCCAATGTTAGCCACTGTAGTGTGGGGCTCATGCCAAAAATAAAGTTGAGTGTAAACTGTGGCAGGTAAAGCTAACACAAGTCAAACAACTTTGCACAGTCTACTGAGAACAGATCGAAGAGTGAAATGAAGGTGGAGCACGAGGTGGTGTGAGCAGTAATGCGAGCGCTGTACCAGTCTATCATCGTAAAGCAGAGCCGTGCCAAAATGTAAATTTACTAGTTAACCTCCATTCCAACTATGGTTCTAAGACTGACTAAAAGACCGATGACTAAGGGACCGAGGTCAAAAATACAAGCAGCAGAAATTGGGTTTCTCTGTAGCATGGCTAGGATTCACCATAGAGATAAGGTGAGAAGCTTGGAATTGAGCCGCTGCTGCTCTGTGTCGAAAGGAGCTAGTTGAGGTAGTAGGGTCACCTGGGAGGTTTTCCATGTACACCCAAATAGGAGAAAACCCCAGATTAGATCCACAACTAGCTGGAGAGCTTACAACCAACCAAACCTAGTCTAAAATGAGCAACTCCACTCTGGAAACTAACTGAAACCAAACTCAATTCAATAAAGAAAATATAACTAAATAAAACAAAAATCATGAAGCCTTACAGATTATAATTATAAACCACCATGATTGTTAAATAGGCCTTTACTATGAGCTTAATGAGACTCGCTACTGTTTCCAAGTAATACAATGTTTCTACCTGTCAAGTGTGATCTGTCTAACAATGTCCAGTGCTCGTCAGCGGCTATAGCAGTGGATCTCTTTCTGATTTACGTTGTCAGGCCTCTATACAGAGCATCAGGGCTATTTCACTACATTCACCTCTGATTGTTGTCAGAATACACAGGGAGCTGCAACAATGAAGGAAACATGGTTCATGTAAGATAAGGGCTGGCAACAGTAGCACTGCAGGAGAACACATGAAGCTTCCTCTCCACATTAAACACACTCCAGCAAGCTTTGCACATAAACGGAGCATCAAGGAGGGGAAAAAATCCAGCTGGACTGAAGTAGTCTACTTGTGAGCCTTGTAGTTTGAGGAGGGTCTGACAATTTACAGGTCTGTGTATTGCAAATGTTGCGTCAGTTAGGCTCTAGGGTACAGAGTGACTGAGCTCTTCCTGTCTGTGGAGAAGCAAATTTCAGGATATAAAGATAGAGGATTTTTCCACACCAGTGCCTCAGATAATATCAGGAGAATGGGGTCAGGAATAATGTCCTTCCTCATATGTAGCACACAGGCAAGTCAATGATTTTCACACATGCGTTAAAAGCTCTAGTTTACTGCGCGCTGCCAGATACAGATGGATGCAAGACGTCTGGTTGAAGTTCAGCAGGAATAATGAAGACGAAGACGACGAAGAAGAAGCTCAAATGACAATTTCTATACACATGGTAGCTTAGAGAGAAGACAGAAAGTGCAAAAGTGTTTGTGTTCATTTGGTTAAAACGGGAAGCTCACATTTCTTGTTCCCACTACTGTGTGAGTTTACACACACAAGGGCTACAGGTTTAATAAAAAGAGGTGTACAAAGAGGGAATTACGAAATCAATCTAATTTTTTTTTTGTCATGACTAGTGACAAAAATGGAAAATCTCCATCTTTAAGATGAACTAAACCATTTTTTTCCAAATGAAATTGTTTAACAGAACTGGTCAAGAAATTTGACGGAGCAGAAACAAACGGGAGGTTAAAGGAGTCAAACGGAAAAATGACTAAACTGATAAACTGCCTGAGGAGCAAAACTGCTTCTAGACTGGAGTGGGCAACGTAATATTGTGCTGCAATTTTTCCCACTGAAATTTATGTGGCAAGCTTCTCCTTCTGCTGCTTCTTCTTTGCCCGAGACAACTCACTCTGCTTTTTAATGTAAAACAGCCTGAAATATTAGGGCTTCAACGAAGAGAAAAGCAAAACCTTTAGTTTTACTTTGCCTCTGGGTCTTGGGAACGAGTTCAGTGTTTCCAAACACAAGGTGGCGAGCAGTTGCTAAAAGCCAGGAGCTGCATCTTCAAGGAAGTCTTCAAGACACACTAATTAAAATAAACTCAAATAGAACTGAAAGCCTTCTTAATTGCCAATTTATCCCAACTCTATGATTCAAGACTAATTTTACCCAAGCAAATAAAAGTCCCTGAAATAAAAGTTTTAAATCTGTTCATTGTGTCACTTAAATAACAGGTGGAACCCAAAACAAGACTTGTGTGAAAAAACTGAACACCAGTCTTTGTTTGTCCATCGGTGTTCATTGTATTCAAACTTTGCAGGTAAAGCACATTGTTTGAAGTTCATCAGATGAGTAGTTCTCCTTTTTTTCTTCTCAGTTACCAGTGTTTCCTCTACAGTGACTGCTGCCTGCTCTGCTCTGTGTGTAGGAGGATGTTTATTTTTGGCCATCTTTATAAGGACATTTGATGCATTCCAAAGCCTCTTAGCAAAAGTTTAAGATAACAAATGAGTGCTAAACTCTTAAAGGTTTGTTTCAATTTCAGCATTTGTGAGTACGCTGGTCTGAGTATTGTAAATGCAATATAGTGATCAGCACATGGATCTGTGTGGACTACACTACACACGCACCCTTCAAGGAGACTCTGGAGAGACGAATCTCGTTTCTCCGTCTGGCAATCTGAGGGACAAGTCTGGGTTTGGCGGTTACCAGGAGAACGGTACTTGTCTGACTGCATTCTGCCAAGTGAGAAGTTTGGGGGGTGGGGGGGATTATAGCATGGAGTTATGTTTTTTAGGAGTTGGGCTTGCTCCCTTAGTACCAGTGAAATAATGCTTAAGCACATCAAGACATGTTGGACAATTTCAAGCTCCCAAATTTGTTGAAAAAGTTTGGGGATGGTCCAGCATGACCAGTGCATAAAGCAATGTCTATAAAGACATGGATGAGCGAGCTTGGAGTGGAACCTCTGTATGAATGGTCAAAATGAGTTGAAGCAGTTTTAGCTGCAAAGGGTGGGCCCACATCACATTGAACCCTATGATTAAGAATGGGATTTCAACTCAAGCACATTTGTGTTTCAAGATATACCAGCAAATACTTTTGTCATTATGGTGACATGGTGGTAACCAGATGCACAGAGCCTGAAATCAGCCATCAGCAACAACAACAACAACAACAACAACAATCTGACATGCAAAACATTTTACATGCAGATGAGGCTAAACCAAGTCTTACCCCTTGAACATGCCTTTGTAATGCTATCAATAAATGAGAGCAGGCCAAAAAGTTCTAACAAAGATTTCATTTGATTTATTGTTTCTGGTTTCGTGTGACAGATTATATCATTCACACCTTATCTGCATGAACAGTTCTTGATTCTGCACTAAAACACATGCACGCAGCAAATACGTCCTTCCAGCGGTCCTCTTTTTCCAAACAATAACTTAATAATTGTCTGCATGCAATGTATTTAGGTTACATCTATAAATGACAGCTGTATAAACATGGGTTACAGGCAGGGCTCTAGGTCCTCTACAAGAGTAAGATCTGTGTTTCTGAAAAATTTTGCTTTTGAATTTTAACTTGTTCCACCTGCTGCTAATTGTTTAGCATGTTCACAAAGTTATTTAGTCATAGTGCCAATCCACAAGTAATTCCGCACTTCATTAGAGCTATTAAAGAACTCACTCTGTAGCTGGAAGCATGAAAGACAACTGATGACACTTAATGGAGGAAGCTCCTTCCATGGTAGACATTTGACATATTAAAGCTTCAGTAAATGAAGAAAACACAAAGAACTAACAGCAGCAATACACCAGCTGCTGAATTACTTTTCTCTAACACACGTTACAGGCTGGTTTCCAAGGTTGTATTTGAAGTACCTGCATCTCAAATCCTCATAAAAAGATCTCACTGAGGGTTTGAAAAAGTAGAATAAAGAATAGAATAAAGAATTGAATTTATTATTTGCATGTTTAATTAGGCCTTTGTTTAACCTCCAAAGATAAGACACCTGATCCACACGCACACAGACATCAGCCACATACTTTGTGAAAAATGACATATCTGTGATACAGTGACATGGGTATATGGGGTGTAAGTACCCTAAAGGCAATGCCATTTCATAAGGAGCATGCCTTCATGCTAGCTGAAGTCCCTATTTTTGCGGGCGAATAAGTGCTATCACAAAGATGGGTCATCTGTCAGATAGAATACATTAGGGAAATTGTCTTTGAGAGATGACACAGTTTGCGCAGCAGGATGACAGCCAGGCTGCAGGCACAATGTCTAATCCGGTATCTATGGTCAGCTAAACGGTGTACCGCTGACCTTGCCTGTCCATCCCTATACTTGCTTCTCTCTGTGGAGGACAGATAATTGGCAAAGTATCATGACATCTACTACACAAAAGTGGCTTTCCACCAGAGTGTATAGCTGCATGATTCGGGGAGTGGGGGGGGAGATTTGGTTACAAGTATGTGGCACAGTTAGATTATATCTAGACACTTATTGCTTAAAAACCCTGTCTTTCTAGAGTGGATTTTGTGAAATTAAAAACAGAATTCAACTAAAAGTCAAGAAAATCAGGTGGAGCTGATAGGAAGGGACTTTGACCGTGAAGCCTGTCTCCCAAGGGCATCTGTCACTCCCCACTGGCCTCCTCTGCCATCACTGGAGGGATGAGAGACAACAGGCCCAGGCAGGCAGGAGCATACTCCTGTGCCTGGGGAAACCTGCATGGAAACCACGTAGAGGGAAATTGAGGAATGAATAACACAAGTTTCGTCTGGTTCGTTTGTGAATAAAACACACTAGAAAAATGCCAAAGACTGGGCAACAGAGATCATTTAACTTCATTTTTTAACTACAAAAGCACTACTTTAGTGACTCTGATTGCCTACATGTGATGCATTTAGGGGAAATCTGTAAATAAACATGGGTTACGCTCTCTCTGAATGGACACGGCTCTAGTTCCTCTAAAAGAGGAATAAGATCTGCTCTCATGAGTTCAGGAAAAAAAGACATTTGAACAACCTGTCAGTATTGACAGTTTCTGCATGACTCAGTTATTACCTTGTCGTTTTAATTTAATTTTTTAAAAAATGTACATGAGTAACAGTACCTGCTGCTAACTGTGACCATAACATGCTCACAAAAGGATTTAGTCATTCAGTGTGCAATTTATTCAGTACTTCATTAGCAGATATTAAAGTACTCACTCTGTAGCTGCGAGCACGAACAACTGACAACACTTAACAGAGAAAGCTCGCTCCATGTTACTGTTTATTAGTAACATCAAATGCAACCAAGGTAAACACACAACTTTCTGGTAAATACAGAAAATATACATAAAAAAAGTCTCAGAGAGCAGCTCATGGTCACACAGTGGGCTGCGGAAGATAGTAAAGTTGGGCCAAAGAAGTGATTTACAACAGACAAATGTATGATAAAGATTTCTGATGTAAAGTTTAGTCAGAGTTGCCATCATACGTTTACAATTAAAAACAGAACCAGGGAAACAAAGCCACAGGATTTATCAACTGTCATTCTTACTCAACCGTTTGATCCTGAACAGTTTTCATTTTCGTGTTGATAGTGGGAAGGAACTGTCACGCAATTCAAGCACAGCTTTCAAATTTAAATCAACCCACAAAACGCAAATCAGCAGAATATCAAAATGAACAGCCGAAAACACAAAGAAAGCTCACGAGGCCAGTGTGATGGTCAGATTTGTGAATAAAGGTTTGTGTGGGCCGCTGAGAAGTTTCATATTTCAAACTGAGGTGCAGCAGTTTGGATTCTGGGAACAGGTGCTCCGTAACATGCCATGGGTATTGCTGCTGAAATAGTAAAGTTTGGAAACCTCACAATCCAAGCAACAGACTTTTTCTTATTTTTCAAATCTCAAATCACCGATCACCATGTACCCCAACCAGAAGCCTTGGATGAACCGTGATGTTCGTCTCCTCCTGAAGGTCCGCAACACTGCCTTTAGGTCAGGAGATGCACACGCCTACAGTACAGCCAGGGCTAATCTAAAGAAGGGCATCAAAAAAGCCAAACACCATTACAAAAAGAAGGTAGAAGAACACTTCTCCAACTCCAACCCCCGACGCATGTGGCAAGGACTCCAGACCATTACAGACTACAGGACCACCAAACCCTCCCCCGCATCCTCTGATGTCTCCTTCCTCAACGAGCTCAACAACTTTTATGCTCGTTTTGAGCGAGGGAACCCCACAACCACAACAGACATGACGCCAGACCACCAACCTCTGACTCTCTCCCCCACCGATGTAGGAGCGGTGCTGAGCAGGATCAATGTCCACAAGGCTGCAGGTCCTGATGGCATCCCCGGGCGTGTTCTCAGAGCGTGTTCTGGGGAGCTTGCAGGAGTGCTCACAGACATATTCAATCTGTCCTTGGCCCACGCTGTGGTACCGGCCTGCTTCAAATCCACCTCCATCGTCCCGATACCCAAAAACTCCAACCCATCTTGCCTCAATGACTACCGCCCAGTAGCACTCACCCCCATCATCACTAAGTGCTTAGAGCAGCTGGTCCTAACACACTTCAAATCCTGTCTGCCCCCCCTGGCCTCATCAGTGACAACGATGAGGCCGCCTACAGGGAGGAGGTGGATCGTCTGGCTGAGTGGTGCGACAGAAACAACCTGCTGCTTAACATCGAGAAGACCAAGGAGCTCATCGTGGACTACAGGAGGAATGCTGACCCACATCCACCCGTCCACATTAAGGGGACGGCTGTGGAGCGTGTGAGCAGCTTCAAGTTCCTGGGAGTCCACATCTCCGAGGATCTCACCTGGACGACCAACTGCTCCAAGCTGGTCAAGAAGGCTCACCAGCGCCTCTTCTTCTTGAGGACTGAGGAAGAACCACCTGTCCTCAGACATCCTGGTGAACTTCTATCGCTGCACCATCGAGAGCATCCTGACCAACTGTATAACAGTCTGGTACGGGAACTACTCTGCCTCGGACCGGAAGGCGTTGCAGAGGGTCGTGAAAACTGCCCAGCGCATCGCCGGAGCACCACTTCCTGCCATAAAGGACATCTACAGGAAGCAGTGTCTGAAAAGGGCTGGGAAAATCATCAAAGACCCCAGTCACCCATCACATAGATTCTTCACCCTCCTGCCCTCTGGGAGGCGCTACAGGAGCCTCCGGACTAAGACCACCAGGTACCGGAACAGCTTCTTCCCCACAGCTGTCAGACTCCTGAACTCTGCCTCCTGACATCTGACCCACGTTAAACTCGTGGACTGGACTGGATGCGAACACGCGCGAGCGCGCACGCACGCACACGCACGCAATAACATGGACTGAACCATCACTCACAACCACTAGCACTTTATATAGCCTCTGTAGAAATTATCCACATATCTCACTTATCTTAACTGCACAACTGTATAGTTCTGTGTAAATAATCATTCTGTACATACGATCATTTTTAAATCCTACAACTGTTTATAACTTGCATAGTTCCCATTTCTGTATAGCTGTATATCTCAGATTTCTGTATAGTTTTTTATTCCATATTTATATCCTGTTCATAGCTTGTACTCACTACACTCACACTTCATAACATACTTCATACCGTGTACATTATACCATACCATAATAGACCCATTTCTGTAATATACTTACATATCTATATTATTGCTAATATATATTCTAATATCTATATCACGGCTAAAGCACTTCTGGATGGATGCAAACTGCATTTCGTTGTCCTGTACCTGTGCATGTGCAATGACAATAAAGTTGAATTCTATTCTATTCTCAAATGATTATCTGCCTTCAAAACCCTCGAACAGGTCAGGATACATTCATGACTAAATATAGTTTGGGCTAGGGCTGTTCGATATAACGATATATATCGGATGATGATATAAAAACATCTATCGTTTCATTTTACGCTATCGTTTGTTTCGTGGTGTCGCAAAATAAACTGTTTACGGCAATATTTTTTCATCCTTTTGATGGTCACTGTAGTGGCTATATTAATTTCTTAAAGTTCTTTCTCTTATATTTTATATAACCACACTACTGACAGACAAGCACCTGTTTTTATGCGTTGTGGTTAGCAACAGCGACGGTAACACCCTCGCGTGTCTGCTTGTTTATGTTCCACATAAACTTTTCACAATAAAGCTCAAGATCCTGTTGAGACTTTTCAAAATAAACTGAATCACGTGAAAGAGCAGATTATTTACGGATGAGAAGTAAAAAAGAGCCACCAGGTGCTAAAAAATAAACGTTAGAACAGGCTTTTCCCCGCAGCACGCCGTGTAATAAATACTCAAAGAAAACGCGGCCGTTACAACTTATGTCTAAAAATGTATAGTTTCATGCATCTGTTAAAACACTCAACTCCAGCTACATGACGCGCAGCTGGAAACACTTCCTGCAAGTCGAGCTGCCCGAGATTCACAGAATTTACAGAAAATGTTACATTTTTGTGATTTATATCGTTATCGGGACAATAGATGTCTTATATCGGGATATGAGACTTTGGTCATATCGCATAGCCCTAGTTTGGGCTGGGGACTCTACCCCACATCGATTTTTTTTATCCTTTCTTTTTGCGTCAAGTCCAGCAGCAATGATAGCAACCTGAAGGTTGAAGGACAAAATTTCATGAAAATATCAATTACTGGTTACCATAACTCTGTTCTCATAATACAGGAGCAGGTCATGTCCAGTGAGTGTGAAGAACAGACAGCCCTACACAGTAAAAGACCAGGTTAAATCCAGTTATCAAGGTCTCCATATCAATACAATGATTGTGGAGTATCATGAATTGCTTTTAAATTCTTACTCTCAATAAAAGCTAAAAGCCAGTTTGACCTCATTTTGCTCTAAAAGTTTGTTGTGTTACAACATATCGACATTAAAACATGGATTTACCGCATAATGCACAGTGTTCATCCAAATCAATACCCCACAGTCTCTCTCTGCACACCGGGGATTTAAACGTCAGCCTCCACTTATGCAAACATGTTTCAGGGCTTCAGAACAAAAGAGATGTTAATTTCCATTCATGCTATCGCCCTCTCCACTGATCCCGAGCCGCAGGGCCATTATTCCACTCTGGTTCACTCCTTCACTCATGATACAAGACATGACTCCAAGTCCATTTAAACCTACAGTATGTTTTCATGCACTACACACATTAAACATTTACCAAAGTGGTGCCAATACACCGACAGTACTGTTTCTCTAGGTAAAAGCTTTTAACAGTGCATGCTGTTGTTTTTATAGTGAATATTCTATCGGTGCTTTCATCTAGATGCATTTCTTTGATTACCGAGGACAAAGACCTTGTTAGCCAGTAGGATAAATGACTCAAAATACCAGCAATGCTGAGGTCAAACAGAACAGAATGCTGACAAAGACTGACGTAAACGGAGATTGATGAAATCCTGAAAAGAGAGCAAAGCTGTCTCAGCCTAACAGGTGCGACACAAATAGCTCAAGACAGTCGAGGAAATGTCCGTCAAAGATGATCTGTGGACACCCACACAGTCCAAAGAACAAGTCTAATCAGCCAAGTAACTGCAAACACTTCCGTGGGTGTACGGAGGCTTTGACAAATGAAAATCAGCTTCAGAATGAATTTACTCCAGCCGGCCACTGTCTACTGCTCAGACAACCTGAAACACGCTCAGTCTTATGCCATAACATGGAACACTGAAAGTTATCCCCAGTTATCCCCCCAAGATGGGGATATTAGAGAGAATATATGAACAACACTACATCCAAAATTGTTCTTTTAATTATACTTCTAATCATTTAGAAGCATCTAATCACTTGAAACTCCTATCAGCACAAAAGCATCTATTCTTGAGTGGGTATTCAGAAAAACAACGTGATAATAAGTTATCATCAGCATGTTATTGTCTCTATACAAGAATGATTGTATTGGGCGTAGACAGCAAGAAGGAATCACCATTCCTGAAAGGCGAACCTGACTTTTCACTTTCCAATACCCAAAAGCAATCAGATTACTAACTAGCATATAGTCACATCCGAGAAGCTAGAACCTGTATTTTGTTGGCAATTTGCTTTTATTCTTGATTAACATAAATTATGGTTTTAATTTCTACTGATCAAGTAGAAGGAACAAAACTAGTACTGATCAGAATAAAAAAAAAATAAAGATAAAACTTCAGTATACCAATGATCAAATCTATTTTTGCTCGCCATTAAGACACAGGTAGCTGCTGCAGACTTCTCCTGAATGATAGGTGATGTCACTCAGACAATACTGATACATCAGGGCTGATATAGGAAGAAAATAAGTGAACACCAGAAACAAAAACATTGTCTAGACATAGCTGGCTCTCCTGCTAGCAACTGGTACTCAAGACAGAGGAAAACTAATTAGATCAGTCCATTGTTCAGTATCAGTATCAGATATCCTATGACCTTTGCAAGGTTTGTAAACTTTGACCATGTGGTGCCAGAAAGTGGCTGTTCAGCATAAGCATATCTTTGCATACCCTGTAGGAAATAAAACAAACAAAAACAAAAAACAAAGCAGCCCTAATATGGAAGTAAAACTAAAACATCCCAAGTCTAACGGCATATCAAAATGTTTCCATTCTGCATTCAGGATTTGTAGCACCAAGTTCTGCTAACTGATTTTTGTATAACAGACCAATGTCTGACTATAGCTACAGACAAAGAGATACAACCCTAATAGAGCTGCGTTGTATCAGGAAGGCCATAAAGTCAGTGCAAAATCAAACACGTACATCCATCTGCTGTGGCGACCTCTGGACAAATGAGGTAGTAGCCGAAAGTACCTTGTTAGACGCGGGACATATACGAAAAAAAAAAAGGAGTCAAGTTATAGACTTACAGATTCTGATTTCAATGACTGAAACTGAGGGGGGGGGGGGGGGGAGTCTGGGCTTTCTGAATTCATGGATGCAGATTATCTTCCATCATACTATAACCACAACTAAGTAGTTGTAAGACTGCATAAATGCTAGCAAGCAGTTTGGTGTGTGGGTGGCATAAAGTGACATAGACAGCGTGGAGTCTTGTTATGAGTTGAAAGTTTTCAGTGTTGCCAACTTGGTCTTTTGAAACTGCATGTGACGAACAAGGGTTCAATGTGATTGTGAAGCTGCACGCTCGCTGGCTAACAACTTGTGATTGACAAGCCAGTAAGACCCCCAAGTAATGAAATGACTGCCTGAGCCCATAAAATCCTTAGGAAAGTATCTTTTAAGGCCAGCTAAAGCTACGTCGACAGTTTATACTGTCTGTGGTTTGCATACTTCTCCTGCTAACATACTGATGCGGCACACATGGTGTTTAAATGGTGATAAATTCTAATGAAGCTTTTACAGATACCAATTCTGAACGATTTCTCTCAGTCCACACACTCAGCCGTGTATATAGTTGCGCTGCTTCTCTTGGAAACGTCACATTCCCGGTGAACAAAGAGTGACGAAAGCAAACAAGTGTGCAGAGTCTGAACATTCAGTCATCATCTTTGATCTCATCGCAGGTCAGACAGTCAACCCACTCACACAACATGAAATGAAAACTTAATCCCACTGGCTTTAATGCACCTGTTGTGAGCATGACAGTCTGATCAGACCTAACACAATTACAATGCTTTCAACAACAAAAACAACAACAACAACTTTCCACAGAGCACTAAGGTTCACACGTTTGAGGCTTTCTGAGGCATCTTCCTTGCTTAACATATGTTTCTTAATAGCGGGATAGTTCATATTTGATGCATGGGAGTCCTGGCAATCAAGATTTATCCTGTAAAAAGTGGCCTAATGAATTCTAACGGCCACTCTTTGTCGCAGCTATAACAGCACATCTGTGCTTTATTTCTGCTGACATAACGTGAACCTGCAGACAAATAAAAGGACAAAACATGCTGTAAAAAAAACCTTATTTATAGCATGCTTGTAGTTGTAGACGTTAATGTTAAAGTAACAGGCTCCCTGCTATTGAGATTACAGCTTCAATACACGATTCATAGGAAGGATTCAAACACTTTGGTGTGAATACTACTCGCGAGCTTAATTACAGGTCTTGCACCGTCTTTTTCCTTTTGTCATTCTTTCATGAAAATAAATAAACAAACAAAAAGTGGTGCAATTTCTTGTCCACTTCTCTTTTTGTGATACTCTCATTGAGCTGCATCAGTGTCTTTGCTTTTCGTTTCCTGTCCTCTGCACTTCAGCACTGTGTAATTTACTAATTCAAACAAGTCATTTCATCATTAGAAGTTTGAGCTACTGATATATTCTGAGCCCATTAGCCTGACACGTGCCTCTGGAGTCAGAACTGCTGTGTCTAGGCTAGTTGATGTTGCTAAGCTCTGATAGGGTAGGAGATAGCGGCACACCCTGGTTGCTAGTCCCTTTACAGGACTAACACAAAGAGACACAACCTTTCATGCTTATAGCAGATTTATCTAACATGTATGTTTTGGGACTGTAGGAAGCCAGAGAGAATCCACAAAGGTACAGGGAGAGCATGCCAACCGCCCACACCTATGCAAACGGCAGGACCAAAACACAGCAACAATTCACCTTTTCTGTTAGACTGGGATCAGTTTTGAGTTTCTTCTTTTATCGAAATATGTTAGGTGATTCACCTTACTGCCTGAGGATCCTGAGGAATAACATTATTATCAACATCACTAGAACTATGTTGATCTTATGGTGCCCAGTCCTTCATTAGTTGAAGCAGATTTACGGTTTACTTTACTAAGCACATTTGCAGGACTACCACGAGAGCTCACACAGACTGTATGCCAAGCAGCATCAGTCCACTTTTGCAGTGCTACCAGCAAGTCCTTCTGCTCTGGTCCAAATGTGAGAATACCTTACAATATAATTAATATTTTGCAATACTCATTTTGAAACCCAAGCCCTGAATATATGCAATACATCCTGTGAGAGTGTAACACAGCAGGACACGCCTTTATGAGTCTGGTGATGGAATAAAGGGTGAGCAGTGCTCACTGATGTATCGCACACTCTTGATTATGTATAAGGTGTCACATTATGGCTGTACAGGTGTACTCGCAGTGACATGAGGTGTGCGTCACTTGTGCATCGTGGCGGTTTGATTATTGCTGCTGTTATCAAGCACTTTTTCCTTAATGTAACTGTACCTGTGCATGAATTTGAAAATAATACAGTGTATTTTTAACATTACTCAATAGGACTGTCAGAATAAATATTTTTATTTATTTCACTTTAAGTAATACAAATTAAAGTGCCAGTAGTATTTCAACAAAAACAATAATATGCAAATAGGAAACTAAAAATGGCTTCTGTCCGTAAGTTTAAATAAAGCTTCAAATTAGAGCTGGGCGATAGAACGATAACGATATGTATCGCGATATAACTTTTACTCGATAGAGAAATTAAGCTATCGCGATAGACCTCGCCGCTCTTGTCCTCTTAAAATAAAAAAATAAAAAATAAAAAAAATAAAATAAAAAGGTCAGCCAATCCAAACTAAGTAGCGCAGAGCCGAACCAATCACAGCCGCAGCGTCACGTCGCGTGACTTGTTACGTACAGCACAAGTGCCAAGCCGCACGTGTGTTTGTTTGGGAAGCAGCCAGCAGGTAATGGAGGAAATGAGTGTGCCGACTAGAAAAATCAACCGAGCGTGACCGAAGAGAAAACAGATGATGGTTCCAATGCCGGAGAGATTGTCGAACGGAAGAGCCATAGAAGTTCCGTAGTGTGAAGGTATTTCGGCTATTTCAAGTCTAACAAAAAACAGAGTAGCGTGCACTGTAAATTGTGCCGAAAGCAAGTCTGGAAATACAATAAACTGGTGCATGCGTCACACTGTGCGCCACGTTATTGTTTCGGTGAAATGAATTTCTACAATACTGTTAATTCTACTCTCTGCAGTGTTTAAATGCTTACATATACACACAGTTACTGTCCGCCCACACATACGACTCGGTTCTGCTTCTATGCCCCAGCTTTGTTTACTTTTTCCCACCGAGGCTTCTAGACTTCTGATTGGCCAACATTTCTGCACGGTTAGGAATCTAGCGCCACCTGCTGCTTTGGCATGTTCATAGCAGCGTTTTCCTTCATTTCTGCCTTTATGTGTGGACGGGATTATTTTTTAAAACGAAAACGGAAAATCTCTGTTTTCAAAAATACCCGTGTACGTGTGGACGTAGCCTCAGTCTCTGACTGGAAGCGCTAATTCGTCATTCGGCTTTTGTCAGACTAAAGTAACGGTTAAAACTGTTTGAAAAGCTAAGCTATACAACAAGGAGAGATTGAGAATTTCCTTTTAGTTCTCAGTTTATTTGATATTGACAAAAGTTAGTCAATTTTGTCTGTTCTTCTGTAAAACAAACTAAGATTTATTTTTAGAATTAATATTTTGTTTCTAAGTGGAATTGACAATTTAGTCTGTTTTTGTTTGTTCTGTTTTGAAACTTAAACGCTTTAGCGGCTGCCTTTTGTGTAGTTTGCAATATTTGCCTTTATTTATCTGAAAAAGTCTCATGTTCCTTAAGTACATCTACCCTGTTGAACTTATTATGGGAAATAAATATTTAAATAAAAACAAGCTTCTGATTATTTCACATTTTACTTGTGAGCAACGGCACATTTAAATCTTACAAATATAGTTATTTGGCTTATATCGTGATAGATATCGTTATCGCCTGAAATGAAAAAAACATATCGTGATATGAAAAAATCTCATATCGCCCAGCTCTACTTCAAATTAAATCAAAAAGACTATATTTTCCCATCCAAAATAATAAGCTTTCAGAGTTTCCAGATGTTTCAGCTCATGGAGTAATGATTGCAGTGGACATGCTGTGGAGTGAGTTTTGCTCTTATCCGTGAGATGATGTTCCCAGCTGCTGATAACCACACTAAAGATGTTCTCTGTCCTGACTTCAGCCATTTGAGAGGTGCATGAACCTCTTTACAGGACAAACTCATCTATTCAATTTTGCTTAATACTAGTAAAACAGAACAAAACAAACATTTTCATGGTATTAGTACATGAAGTGTCGTCACATTTTTAAAGCTGATGTCATCCTTTATTGCAACCCGAATAATCAGCAGCCAACAAACCAGAAAAGGTGCAAAATTCCCACAACTGTCCATTAATTAGGAAAGAATGCAGCTCTCGGTTGAGTATCTAGTTTAGAAAAAAAAACATTAAAAAATAAAGAGAGATTAAGAGTGCATTCACCTCATAGTAACATAGCTACTTTAACCCTCAGCCTTCACTTGCACCCTCAAACTGTGAGAAAATCTGGAATTATAATTTAATTTCATATAAGCTGCCCCTGTGATCACCAAAACATCCTCATGCGAGTGTTTGTTACTGATAAAATGATCCACGATATCTACAAAGCACCACTGTTCTGTTTCTCCACAGGAGGTGATGCAACATCCGTCATGTGTGATAGTTAACCAAAAGCATAGCTTTAAGACTGCAGCGTATTAATCTGTCAGAGCCCTTCCTGACATATTTCTAGACTTTCTGGACTGCAAACACAGCCTGAACAGACTCCAACTTATAATATCCATCATACGCCAAGATATTTACTTATCAGTCTTTAGGAACATCATAGATAAAAACAAGCAGCTAGGAGGACTCCTTGTTTAACACTATGCTGTCAGTTAATTGGTATAAATAAAATCACAACCTTGTGCTTAAATGCTTCGGTCAGAATGCAACGTTTCATTCCATCCAATAAAACATTTATGTGAAATTTCATCATAAATTATTGATGAATTCTTGAGTTATGGCCAAAAAAGACATTTTGTGAGGTCATGATGGTGCAGACCATGGATACCATCTAAAATCTGGAAAAAGACCATTCATAAGATGGGATGCATGACTGGACAAAAAATAAATTACTTACTTAAAATCATTCCAAAAGTACATAAATAGTTTTTGCACAGTTTCTTAAAACATGGCTTATCTGACCAATTTATTGTTAGATTAAATGCCAATTAGGATTCCGCCGATTACACAAAACTGCAAAAAGAGTGTTTATTACGATGAATCTACAGCAAAGTTTACAACACATTTTTGTTTGCCACATAACAGGGCAGCACAGCATCATGTTAAGTATGGTATGCAGACCAATCATGAATACAGTCACCCACAGGCCCATTTGGAGTCCAACTGTTAGCCAAACAGCAATGATTAGACTCCACAGCAGGAGCATTTAAAGCAACCAATACCCGCTTGTTTTCAGCATCGTAAAGTCTGGCCACTGAACCTGCTGCAAATGAAGGTGCTGAACCGTTTTCACTTTTGCTTGCAAGGCTTTCTATTAATGTTGATTTAAATTATGGGAAGATTTATGGGAAAAGAAAAAATCAGATTGCCCTTCCCTTAGAAATTAGAGTAGAAGCAATGTGCGATTTAAGATTGAGATCAAGTCTGATATCAGACTACAACATTTATTGAACACGGAAAGAAAAATATGGACTATAAATGTCGAAAGCTGTGACCTTGGACAAAAACTAGAGCACTGAAATAGTGCTGTGTCGTCCACACTAAAAGATTGCAAAGACAATGCGGGGAACCGGGGTTTGAGCAGGTCCGCTTTGTGTTGAGAGGTAACAGTGCTAACTGACTCAACCTTGTCCCAGTGCCCTTGAGCACAAAATTCAGACTGTCACATACAAAAGGACAACCAGGACTGCCCGCTGAACAGTTCATCTCATGCTTTTTCTGTCTTTTCCCATTTATGTTTTTTTTTTTTCCCCCCACATGTCAGAACTGTCTGAGCATCAAAGCCACAAATGAAATTTGGTCGGAGCTGCATAATGATAACATCCTCAATTGTAATTATACCGCTCGGACCAAATTGGAGCTGCATAATGATAACTTGGATTCTTAAAAGCTATGCAAGTATATTTACATAGCTTTTAAGCAGAAGTAAAACTGTAGCAGGTAGCTCCACATCTTTGACTTAGCAGAATTTTTATAACAATAACATTACTCAGACTTTGAGAATAATAATAATAATAATAATAATAATAATGTTGCATCATAGCTGGCTCATCTCTTGCGCCTATGTCCATCTGCCCAGCAAACATTTCAAACTAACCAAACGCCGACTGCTGGTCTTTTCTTGATATCTAATCGATTCAAAGTTAGTCCTACTGGAGCTGTCCAGTCCAACCACATTTGAGTTTCACACATTTTGTAAAATTTGTATTAATATTAATTATTTATTGTGAAGAATCCGTTGGTAAAGTTTAGGTATTTGCAACAAACTTGGTTAGGGTTACAAAAAGATCCCGGATTGGGTTAAAAATAAAAGGACTCTCTCGGTTGCCATGGTAATGCCACCCTGCTTTCACTGAACAAAATGACACAATGTCTTCTGTTATGAAATGTACTTCCTATTCAAATGCAATACCTACACGTTTGAAGAAAAAAATTAACCCCTGCTGGATAATGGTAAGGTTTCAACTGACTGGAAATCAAAATGGGGACTCAGTAAGCCATTTTTCTCTCTCTCTCCATCGTGATTTGTAATGCAGCAATTCTTAAATACAAAGTTTTCATTCATTTAAAGAAAATGTATTTTTTCTGTGGACCCACTGTAAAAACCATATCATTTATTTTATCTAATACTTATTTAATTTGGCATATTATGAATAATTAATAGAAAAAGATGTAAAACTTACGAAAATACAATTAAAAGCTCATAAATCTATACACTCCTTCACACTTCCAGAGCTGTTCAGTGGGCTCTTTGCCAGGCTGATTCTGGCCCCTGGGCCTTATGTTTGACACCCCTGCTTTAAAGTGATTTTTCAAATTTCGAAATTGCAAAGCATTAATGGCAAATGGCCTGTATTTGTATAGCGCTTTTCTAGTCCCCAAGGACCCCAAAGCGCTTTACACAACCAGTCATCCACCCATTCACACACTGGTGATGGCAAGCTACAATGTAGCCACAGCCACCCTGGGGCGCACTGACAGAGGCGAGGCTGCCGGACACTGGCGCCACCGGGCCCTCTGACCACCACCAGTAGGCAACGGGTGAAGTGTCTTGCCCAAGGACACAACGACCGAGACTGTCCAAGCCGGGGCTCGAACCGGCAACTTTCCGATTACAAGGCGAACTCCCAACTCTTGAGCCACGATCGCCCCAATGTAATTAATTAGTTAATTAATGTAACTAATGTCCCATTTTATCTGGTTTTCATCACTTTAAAAGATCCAGAACAAATACTAGTACGTACACATAGCTATACATAGTATGAGTAGTACCAGATTGCAAATTACAGTGTATGTCATACCTTTAAAATCTGAATTAAACTTTAATGGCCAAATATCTCACTCCAAATCCTGTCGATCAAAGCCTGCAATACATTTTGCTCAACGCAAGTCCAGGTGCTCTATAGAGTGAAAGCTTTGAATTATTAATTAGCATGCCTTGTTGCTTCTTATGTTCACCACTTAGCAGTTTGTAAACATTTTGCTCCATATAAATGAACCCGACTGTAGCCTGAGTCACGTCAAGATATCCAACCAGCCATTCGAGTGGAAACAACGACGACCTGTGATATTCGTGTCTGTCAGGTGAGTGTGTCTGATATTCTGTCTCCATCTGTCATTTGTGGAGCACACCAACAATTAGCTTCATTACTGATTTATCTGGCAACTACGCTCTCAGTTAATTAACCTATAAAATGTCAAAAACGGTGAAAAATGTGCATTGTAATTTTTTGAATGCACCAGACGCTTTTTTAATGTCCTATTGTGTCCGACTACAAATCCAAAAGCTATATGGAATTCATTTACTGATAGAAATGACAAAGAAAAGCACAAAATCATTACAAAAAGGTTTTCTTAATCTATAATTTAATCGGCTACTTTAAATGAACCATCTGCAAATGCACAATTCTTATTTAATTAAGAAGAAATATATTCAACCTTATAAACAGCAAGCAATGCATTTCAATACAACACCACTTACACAGAATCAGTTATTAAAGCAAGTAACCACAATTATTTGAAAAAGCTCTACTGAAAGTAGGGCAAAGTTTAGCTTATTAAAATCAATCTCTCTTTCTTTGCTCTGTTGCACAATCTCAGTCACACTTTTCACTCTTCTTAAACTTAACTTCATTTTTATTTTTTTAAGAACTGTTGTATATAGAAAAGTTTTTGCACCATCTTACAATTATTTCCATTGTGGGATCAATAAAACATCAATTGAACGAGCTGTTTATTTTTATTGAATCATTTGGCCAAAACATTAGTAGCTTATTAATCAATTAACCATACACCTGAAGCTGCAAGAGGTAACATGTTTCCACAACTTGGAATGTCCAAGAATAGACAAATAGCTTCCTTATTGACTCGTTTTTTCAACAAATGGTATTTAAAAAAAAGAAAAGAGGAAAAATTACTAAATTTACCCCATTTACTGTCTTACATCAACCTGTGATGCTGCATCAGTTTTAAACTATATAAATATATATAAAACTAGTGTGGAAGGATTTTAAAATGCTTCTGCTATTTATCATAATAAAGATATTACAAACAAACAAATATATCAGTATCATAAATGGCCATACTGTTTTTGTAAACGCTGATATCAGCCCTTTATTTTGCAGTCCATGCCCAATATAAAAAAAATAAAAAAATAAAAAATTATAAAAACATAGTTACACAGGCCAAGAGACCAGTTGGCAACCACCTGTTGCTACAGAAAAAATTGCATTCTTCTGCTAGTCGTAAGTGCCTGCTGAAGGTGCTTTGAAATCAAATGCTAAAGCCTCGTTCATGTCGGCCCAGAGCGTGGCGAGTGACGCAACGATAACCATCGGTCACTATGGAAAAATGTGTATGCCACAACCAGTTTGCTATTGCTAGGTGAAGTTGGTCACAAAGTGGTATACCACACAGAAAACCTGTGACTCCTTTGGCCAGTAGCAGATTGTGAAGTTCACCTGTAGTTTGCATGGAATTTGCTGATTTTTCTGCAAATGATCGCCAACCACTGTCCAAGCAGTGAAAACTATCAAACATGAAATGCAAAGCGAAAATGACGGCCGTTCAGCTTCAACGCAAAATATGCCCTTTTTGATTTGGTTTGGTTCAGCAGTAATGCAAAACATCAACTTTTACAACGTTTTACAGTAGGACATTCAGCAAACCCCAAGTTTGTTAATTAACATGTTTACACAATATTTAGTTGTCATGATGCTGGGCGGTATTAGCCAATGCTTGTCTCGCTCTCTTTCATGTAAGTACATCTAAGTCACAGCAATAAGCATTTGTTTCTCTCAAACAGGTTTTGGGTTGATGTTATATGCATTAAGCATTAAAAATGTGTACTTTACCCTACAGCAAACAGAATACTTCTATTAGCTTTTGAAGACTTTGAAATTATCTTCCCAATAGCAATAACTTCTTAAGTAACCTCATAGGACCTGGAAGAAAACAGGCCTATGTGAAGAAAAGACTTGAAGCTCATACTGGTGTTAGAGCAGGCTCCTGCATTATTAGATGGTCACCACTGAACCCATCATCCACACACACACACACACTGGATGACAAAAGAGGAAAAAAAAAACAAAAAAAAAAACATCTTACCTGTATAACCTGCAACCCAACCCCATGAAGACACCATGGCCAGCAACCACTTGAACATGATGCCTTCAATGTGCCAGAAAACGGAGCGGTCCCATATTCTCAGGGGTTGAAGCAGCATCAGGTACAAGCAGTAGGATGGGATGGCTACACAGTTGTTGATGAACATAAAAGTGAAACGGAGCACGGATCTGAGGAGAACCCAGACCAGTTTCCCGGCCCCATCCAAGAGCTGTGCCATCCTGATACACACCGTCTGCAAAAGGACACACGCACGGCAGCAGTTAGCCTCTCCTACTGACTTGTTTCACAAGACAGGAAACAAGTCATGTGTGCAACTTGCATCACGTTATCCTCACTGTACACAAACTGTCTGAACCAATCCCCAAATTTACTCATAGCTATTACACACACATCCGTACACACACTCTGTAAACCAAGCAGTCTGCCGCTAACCGGCTGAGGCTATTTCACGGAATTTATATGTAACACACGCGTCCTGGACGCTGCAGTCACAGTATTGATAATGAAGATTTACTCTTAAATATGCCCGCTCCTTCTTCTTTAGCGACAGTCTGCTAGCGGCCAATCTTTTACAGTTTTCCTTGCAAAAACAGCACCATAAAAGGACCAGCCGCTCAGGACACGGTCGAGTACTTCATGACATGCTAGCTAGCGGTGGAGTGAGTTAGCATAACGAGATTAGTTAATAAATATTGGCACTATTGCAAAATAGACCGACACGCACAGCATAGGAAGCTAAGACTTAACACTCCAGTGTTTTACGAGACAATAACACACGTTAACTCGTACGCTGGGTGTCTGGAGGCTCCTGCAAAGCGCAATAGCCGTGTGCCTCATCCAGAATATAGCCCGACCCCTGTAATTGAGTAGTAAAAGTCCTGTAGCTCATGTTACTCACCCGGTTACCGTCACTGAAGCATCCAAGGACGGCCGAAGGTGCAGCTAATTGTTGGAGCGAGATAAACGCTGTCACGTGTACCCAACCCAGGAGGTTAAGTTAGCAGTATTTGCAGGTCGGCATGGTCGGGCTATCAAACGTGGGGGTCAAAGGTGGAAATACTGCGCGATAAAACTGCGGCTGCACCCATTTAGCTATAAAACGCGGACTGCTTGGGAACACGCTCAATCCCGGAGGGCACCGTTAGCTCGCTAGCTGGCTAGCAAGCGACTCCACTCGAGCGCCGCTGGCTCCATCTCAGTCAGACACCGGGATAAATCCTCTGATGCATCATCATCATCACCATCATCGTCATCGTCAAGTTAGCCGACCTCCCATTAGCGAATATTGACGAGAGGCGGCTCAGCCGACGAGGGGAGGCCTGTTGGGATCAGCCCTGATCGTTAGACAAACGCGCCTTAAAATATGCACCGCAGGTACACATCAAATACAAAGATCAGCGATTTCTCGTCTCTAGCTTCCAAGAGCCGTTGTCTTTCTCCGGATGCCGATCACACCGCGTCAATGTACACAAAAGATCAACAGGATCGGAAATGATATGATCCTGCCTTCAAAATAAAATCTTCTTAGTAGTAATCGTACAAAGTGGTCAGCTTTTTTTTCTTTTTTTTTTTTGGTCTAGATATTATGCTATTAAATGAAAATAAAAGGCTTAACTAAAAATCCTTACATGTCCACGCCAGGAACCTTTTATCTTATCTTATCTTTAGTATTTAGTCACTTTTGTAGATTAACATTGTTAAATGTTCTTATAAGGTTGGATTCCTCACTGAGAAGATAAAGTAGTTTGAGGAGCTCCTGAGAGAGAGAGAGGTAATAACAGAAGGAGGAAAGTTAGTAAATAAGGAAGTGAGATTAGCTATTAAGAGGATGAAAAGCAGAACGGTCCATATGACATACCTGTGGAAGTATGAAGATATCTAGGAGAGAGCTCAGTGGACCTTTTTACACAGTCCACTGAAAGGATGAGGTGCAGAGGTGTAGTAGCTTCAGAGGGATAAGGATTATGATCATCATCATCACAGAGATCATTCCTGTTATCCAAATATCTGACTATAGTCTATACATTTAAACAATGATCACCCAAACAGAATTAGCAAAAATTATTGCACTTTTTTAGAGTTTAACTCAACAAATTATAAATTAAGTAAACCCCGAGCAGCTGCTGGAACAACTATCAGCCTATATTGGATGATTAGCAAGACCCCACCCCCAACGATCAGCCTATATTGGATGATTAACAAGACCCCCCCATCATACTTCCAGTATTCACTTTGTTTAATGTTTTAGGAAGATCATCCATATAAAAACGGAAACAAAACACCTGACAATATCCTGCCTAGTCAGATCACGCTGGTTACTAAAAAGGATGTAGGTTCCAACGAATAAGTCTTGATTAGTTCACTAAAGATTCAAATGTCTGATTATTTACAAAGTTACAAACAGATCATTGTCACATAATCATCATGTTTTTAATCTTTGAGCTTTTTTTTCTCCATATTTATTTGTGCAATTTTTATACCTGAATATATTAGATTTTTAAATGTATTCTTTTCGCAGAGTTATGAAAAGCTTTAATGTTGATGGTGTTGTCCTGTGAGGATGTTTTACATACATTTATGTATATGGTTTCTTTTACTGTTTAGTTTTTGCCATAATAAATCATTTCTAACTTTTTTGTGTAATGAAATGTTGGGCTCTTGTATTAAGAAAATTAAATGTTTCTAAACATTTATTGTTTGGCCAGATCTTGTATAAAATAAATTTTCACATTTATTTTATTTTTTACACTTTTTTTTTTTAATTCTCCATAATTAAATATCTTGAACTTATAATATGAACTGTATTCTTAAATGTTTATTGCTCTGGTCATGTGATCATACTCTACTTATTCTTGTTTTTTGTTTTTAATACTTTTATTAGTTCAATAAAATATTACCTATATTATGGAATAATGTTATATATACTACAATACTACCACTACTACTAATGATGATGATAATAATATTGTAATCATTGCCACACTAGTTCAATGTGAACTAGAAACTAATTTGAATTTCTATTGCACAATGAGGTCATCGAGACACTTTGATTTTGAAAACCAAAAGCGGATGTTGTTGTTTTTTAAGAGCTTCTCGCTTGATCATCTGACGCCTGCCAGTAGTCTGAGTGCGCAGACTCCGAAGTGCTGATGGTTGGTTTCAGTCTACGACCACAAAAATAAATAATAAATTTAAAAAATCTTATGACTACATCTGAAGTCATCTCGGCACATTTCCAGTTAGTTTTTAAGCTCACATTTGGTTGTGGATATTTTATAATTATTATTTTTAACAGGCTTTGCCTTTTCTTCTCTAGGATTAGAAACAGCGTTATGGTATTTTAGGAACGCTGTGAGCGCAAAATTAATAACATTATAAAAGTTTAAAATAATTATAGCTCACTTTTAGGTGCTTAAATGCTGATGAACATAACAGGAAAGTCAACTGAGGGGTAAAAAATTAAAACGCTAAACTATCAAGAAAGTGTTAAATATGATGTTATAGACCAGTCATTTAGATAAATATGAGGCTGACAGCACAGATTGTAATGGTCTTCAAATGAAGATGCCCCGTTAATTACTATGGGCTGCCCCCTGTTGGCTGTCTGTGCAACTGCATGTATGTAGGACGCTAAATCCAAGGACGTTTAGCATTAAACTATCCCAGAGAGGCTACTGCACGCATGAAATCATATTTGAGAATATGTGAAAAATTAAAAAGCTGCATTAAATCAGGCATTTTGATGTTATCCAGACAGCAAAAGATATAAAGATGAGCATAGATGAGCATAGATAAAATAGATGAGTTAAAAAAATAAAGTGTTCAAAAAAAAAAAACACACTAAGTTATTATTTAAATCAATTTGGTATTTTAATCATTAAAAAATATGTACATATTTAATTTCTACAAGGTCAAGTGCAGAAGGTCAAACTGTAAGCGCTACTAGAAGCGAGTGTATGTGCTCCTCTGTGGCGCGGGCTGAGCTCCGCCCTGCTGCAGCTGGTGACGGAGTTGCTGGGAGTACGGGTCCTCCAGAGACTTTACTGACACCGTCGTCTTGGGCCCCGTCTTCCACTCTATGCCGCTCTCATCCACCACAGAGGCCTCCACGGTGACGGTGTGGGTGCCCAGGATGGAGAAATTCAGCAGGAACTGGGTGCTGAAGTAGTCGTTGTGGGGCTCCACACGCTGCTTGATCTCATTTGTTTTAGTATCTAGTGGAATCTGAAATGGGAAAAAAACTGTTTAAAACGTTTATACTGGTCAAACTGGTCTAATCTGTGTCATTTAATCCATCTAAACTATGTTGTAGTGAGTTGTCCAGTTTTAGAGATCAGCTGAGAAGATCTCTGACCTTTCTTAAACATAGTGAACTAGACAGCACCTCAGAGAAATCACAAGCTCATTACTCACAGCAACGCTAATGTCTATTAAGCTGCTTTGTTAGATACACGTTCTGCTGCTCAGTAATGAAAACATCCAATCAGCCAACCAGATAGCATCATCTCGATGCATTTAGGCATGCAGACGTCATCAAGACAACCTCTGAGTTCGAACTGAGCATCAGAGCATCAAAAGTTAAGGTGTATTTTTGGGCTTTTCGCCTTTATTTGAAAGTCGGGTAGTGCAGAGTAGACAGGAAAGAGGCGAGGAGAGAGCAGGGATATACGCAGCAAGGTGTCAGGGGTCGGACTTGCATGCAGAAGAGCATCTCTGACTGCACAACAGTGAAGCAAATGGGCTGCAGCTGCAGAACAAGAAACAGGAAGCTGTAGCTACAGTGGGGCAAAAAAGTATTTAGTCAGCCACCGATTGTGCAAGTTCCCCCACTTAAAATGATGACAGAGGTCAGTAATTTGCACCAGAGGTACACTTCAACTGTGAGAGACAGAATGTGAAAAAACAAATCCATGAATCCACATGGTAGGATTTGTAAAGAATTTATTCGTAAATCAGGGTGGAAAATAAGTATTTGGTCACCTCAAACATGGAAAATCTCTGGCTCTCACAGACCTGTAACGTCTTCTGTAAGAAGCTTTTCTGTCCCCCACTCGTTACCTGTATGAATGGCACCTGTTTGAACTCATCATCTGTATAAAAGACACCTGTCCACAGCCTCAAACAGTCAGACTCCAAACTCCGCCATGGCCAAGACCAAAGAGCTTTCGAAGGACACCAGGAAAAGTATTGTAGACCTGCACCAGACTGGGAAGAGTGAATCTACAATAGGCAAGCAGCTTGGTGTGAAAAAATCAACTGTGGGAGCAATCATCAGAAAATGGAAGACGTACAAGACCACTGATAATCTCCCTCGATCTGGGGCTCCACGCAAGATCTCATCCCGTGGGGTCAAAATGATCATGAGAACGGTGAGCAAAGATCCCAGAACCACACGGGGGGACCTGGTGAATGACCTGCAGAGAGCTGGGACCAAAGTAACAAAGGTCACCATCAGTAACACACTACAACGGCAGGGAATCAAATCCCGCAGTGCCAGACGTGTTCCGCTGCTGAAGCCAGTGCATGTCCAGGCCCGTCTGAAGTTTGCCAGAGAGCACATGGATGATACAGCAGAGGATTGGGAGAATGTCATGTGGTCAGATGAAACCAAAGTAGAACTTTTTGGTATAAACTCAACTCGTCGTGTTTGGAGGACGAAGAATACCGAGTTGCATCCCAAGAACACCATACCTACTGTGAAGCATGGGGGTGGAAACATCATGCTATGGGTCTGTTTTTCTGCCAAGGGGACAGGACGACTGATCCGTGTTAAGGACAGAATGAATGGGGCCATGTATCGTGAGATTTTGAGCCAAAACCTCCTTCCATCAGTGAGAACTTTGAAGATGAAACGAGGCTGGGTCTTCCAACATGACAATGATCCAAAACACACCGCCCGGGCAACAAAGGAGTGGCTCCGTAAGAAGCATTTGAAAGTCCTGGAGTGGCCTAGCCAGTCTCCAGACCTCAACCCCATAGAAAATCTGTGGCGGGAGTTGAAAGTCCGTGTTGCTCGGCGACAGCCCCAAAACATCACTGCTCTCGAGAAGATCTGCATGGAGGAATGGGCCAAAATACCAGCTACTGTGTGTGCAAACCTGGTAAAGACCTATAGTAAATGTTTGACCTCTGTTATTGCCAACAAAGGTTATGTTACAAAGTATTGAGTTGTATTTTTGTTATTGACCAAATACTTATTTTCCACCCTGATTTACGAATAAATTCTTTACAAATCCTACCATGTGGATTCATGGATTTTTTTTTCACATTCTGTCTCTCACAGTTGAAGTGTACCTCTGGTGCAAATTACTGACCTCTGTCATCATTTTAGGTGGGGGAACTTGCACAATCGGTGGCTGACTAAATACTTTTTTTGCCCCACTGTACAAATCACACGGGCTCATCAAAATCAATCTCTAGAAGCCTGGGAAAAGTTGCCTGCTCTGATGAATCTCAGTTTCTGGTGTAACTTAAAAATACAAAATCAAAAATCCACTTGACTGTGTTAAACTGGGACTCATTTGCAGTCATCTGTAATTATTACTATTGACAATAGTGGAAACTATATCCTGCAACATATATGTGGCTGGATAGTGACTGGGAAATTCGTCTTTTAGAACCAATAACATGCTCTTTATGAGGACATGGAGACCTATTTTTATGATATTTAAACAACAAAGAGAGAGTTTACAAATCTGTGTTTAGCATTGTACTCTGTCGCAACAATTGTAAAAGTGGCAATGAAAAAAAGATTTGTGACGTCTAAGTTGTTTAAGTGTCAATACAAACTAAGTACATAAAAAAACTTTGACTGAGGCCACACACCTTGTAGTCAGGTCCCGTCTTGCTCTGAAGAACTGAGGTAACATTAAGACAGACTGACTGGATCTTTCTGAAGAGTCCCGGAGTTGAGCCGTGCTGCACCACACCCTCCACCTTCAAGGTCAGCTGCTGAGTGTTCTGCACTGGGATTGGCTCGCTCGGTGTTCGCGGGGATGGTGAAAGGGCGAGCTGGAAAAAACACAACACACATAAACCTTCAGAGTACCAAAGGAAGAATGTCTTCCTTCCTCTGATGAACACCCACCTTATCGACCAAAACAGCCAAGAGAGATGTACACGTTAAAATACTAAAGTGACACTGTGGAAACGTCTCACGCGTTCCTCTTACAGCGGGCTATTTCCTGGACTATTTCTTGGCTCGACGCACTGCTTTCCAAGAAGCCCAGCCAAGAAACAGTCCAGCACATAATCCCCATAAAAACACAGAGAGGTGATTTTACATAATATGTGAATTAGTGCGCTTTAGAAGTGCTGGCAGGCAGATTTTACCTCGTCTCCAGTCTTTGTCCTGAGCTGAGCCTGCCGTCTCCCTGTATTAGCTACATATCTACTCCTAAGCGATATCAATCTTATTATCCAAGTCCAATAAGCAGCTAGCTTGGGGGAAGACAGCCTGTGGTGACTGTGCCTTAGAATATGCATATCATTATTGTGCTTTTCTCTTTAAACCAACTAAAAACAGTTACCTTGATGCTGGTGGACTGCAGCTTTTGGAAGAAATATCTCTGGAAAGACAGCGGCACCTTCAGCAAAGCTATGACAGCATCACAGAGACAGCTGGTGTGCTGAAAAAACAAGCAACACATTTTCATCATTTGCTCCCACTTCATTTTTGTCATTTCCATTTTTTCCCCCAACCTTAAAGCAACTGAGTGGGGTCCTTTATGACCCTCGCTCTACTGTAATATGAAAGTTCTCCAATTTTTTATTTTATTTTTTTAACCGGACTTTATCTGTCGGTGCGACAGGTTCACAGAAAGTTATGTGAGGTAGTTTGCAGCCCCGCAAAATTTGCTTTTTTTGCTTTTAACATTATAGATTTTGGTTGTTTGTCTTTCTGTGTTTGTTTATGAGATGTTCAAAAAGAACACTAAAGTCCTAGGGTTAAATAAGGTAACACAGACTCTTTGTCAGAGCTACAGTATATCCAGACCATTTGTTGTCAGCCCCTGAGAACCCTTCTAATATTTGGGGTTATATTTCTAATTATTGTAATGTTTTCAGTGTTTCTACATATTCATCCATCCATCACCTCCCACTGATCCAACTCGGAGTTATGGAGACCGCCCTGTGACACTCTCCAGTCTTTCACAGGGCTAACACTGAGAGATGGACAACCATTCACACCTACGGCCAATTTAGAATCACCAGTTAACCTATCAAGCATGTGTTTGTCTGTGGGAGGAAGTACCTGGAATGAAGCCATGCACGAGTTTCTGCACAAACTGTGTGAAATATTACAAAACTGCAAACAAGACGTTTCTTTAGATTTTGTTAAAAAACATTAACAAATAACAGTCACGGACTGACTAAAGAAACATAATTTCATCCACACAATTTGGGATTTTTAACTCCTTTGTCTGTGGCATTAGTACCAGACCATCGATGATGAAGTACCGAGTAGAGATGGCACGATACCACTTTTTTATGTCCGATACCGATACCGATATCATAAATTTGGATATCTGCCGATACCGATATGAATCCGATATAGTGTTTTTTAATCAACAAAACTGTTTTTTAAAATATCTTGCTGCATTTTGCAAGTCTGCAAGCTCATACTCAAGTTTAAAACAACAACTACACTAAAGCTATTCTGTTATACCTGTATACAAAAAAAATATTTCATAGTTCAGCAATACTGATCAATCTAATAAACTTAGACCTACACCATCCTCCCTATTCTGGTATTTTAAAGAGTACTTAGCGTAAATATTAAGCAACCTAACTAATAGGGTTCCAACTCCCAGCAACAACAAACATAAATAAATAAAAAATAAGGAACCACCCCTCACGCGCCACCTCATGATGCTTAATCGACGTAATCAACCTTAATTTGATGCAGTGTGAAAAAAAATGCACAGAAATCAATTATTTTTCAAGAAATATTAAATAGATTCAACATCTTTCTTCAACAAAATTGCAGACTGCACAGATGGTACCTTCCCAAAGTAAAAAGTACTATAGCTTACTAGGGTATATATTAGACTTAATAGTCACTATATACAGTAATTGACTTCTATTCATTTTACATCAAATTAAAACTTTGTGTGTCAGATAATTATTTATTAAAAGCTCGACATTTTAAATGAGAATAAGAAAGAAAAGTATGTCTTTGTGCCCCTTTTCCCTGTTCATGCCCTATCGGCCCCCCTGGCTAAACTTTGCTAGATCCGCCCCTGCACAGTTACCAGCGTCAGCTGCGTAGAAAAAGATCCTCGAGTAGAAAGTAATATTAAATAAATTCTAACAACAGCTTATCAAGCTTAAACGTTCTGCTGTTGTTCAGCTGCTGGTTTCCTCTTTCTGGTGCAAAGTGGGCCAAAAGCAAACTAGAGACACGGACTCGCGACAGAAAAGCCGATCAGCTGATCATTAAGCAGTTTCATGATTGAAGTAGCAGCCGGAGAGCGAGAGGCAGTCGCTCGTTAAGCTTAATGCAGGAATTCTTTACAAACATTCAGAGATGGACTTACACACTTGCTTTACTTCTCTCGGGGATAACTTTGTCGGAGATGAAATGCCAGGTTGCTAGCGAAGCTCCACATGCTATCCAGACCACCGACAGGTCCCGCATGCCACAGCCGCTCTATCACGTGACCACACTGCTCCGACGTGCTAACGTTCTGAGGTGAGTTACTGCGTGTTGCAAGTTTTGTGAGGTGCTTTCGTGATATTTAATGGATCGGATTACATTTTTTATTTTTCTCCGATATCCGATCCAGTAATTTAGGTCAGTATCGGACCGATACCGATACGTAATATCGGATCGGTCCATCTCTAGTACCGAGTGTTAATCTTACCAGATGTGAGACAGGAGGGTGTTTCTTGGTGAGGCTCTCCGCTTCCTCCAGCACGTGGTTAAAGACCGACATCATCCGTCGCTCATATTCGCTCTCCGTCTGGACAGACCCCACAGTGCCGTACTCCTGAAAACTACATTACAGAAACAGATGGAAGACATGTCGGGGGAATTCACAGAAGGGACCTGTTGCTGCAAAGCGCTTTCTCTACAGATCAGTCGAGTACACGGTCCAGTGGAGGAGCTTTTGTCAAATAAAATAAGGTGCATTTACTTTTATTACACTGTCATACATCTGTGGGCAGCTTATAAAGGGCTACCTCTACGTGTGATGCTGAAAGCTAATAAAATAAAACCAAAATATGGAGGAAAAATCCTTAGTTTCACATTTGTTAGTTTAGTAAAAAAAATTCGATGACAAATTGCCTGATGAGGCACTGATGGACATGTTATCTGATACTCTGAAGGTCTACCAGTCTGTGAGTCTACTGCTTTAATGTGGTGGTGTTTTCATTGTAATATATGTGCAGATTTTCATAAACCTAGTCTTTGACACACGTCCTCCATGCAACAATAGCTAAAAACACTAAAACTACCACTGAAAGTCAAAAACTGGACTGAAACTAAACATATTCAAACAACAGAAGATCTGGACTATTCTAGAAGATACACCTGTGGTATCGTTTTGAAAATCTGAGGCAACTTCCTTCTCGAATGACTGTATTTACAAGATTTTCAGAAAACCTGATCGCTGAGATTCAAACTTGTCCGAGATTTTTCTAGATATGCCTATGGTATCAATTTGAGACTCCTATGTTGCCTCGTTCTGGAGTTATCGCATTCACAAACTTGGATATCCACATTGCCCGGCTGGCCAGCAGGGTGACAATAATGCCTTTTACGGCTGAAACAAAACTAAACTCAAACAAGAAATCTGGAAACTAAAAGTAAAGAAAACACAAAACTATAGTAACTCCGGTACAGAAAAACTCAACACAATCTAAACTAGATCCATTCAAATCAAATTATTTGTTGACACTCAGAGCAGCCCTCACCTGGCAGCCTGTGGGTCCAGTATCAAAGCTTCAATCACGTGGGAGACGAGCAAGCAGCTCTGCTGTTGTCTGGGCAAACAGTTAAAGAAAACTTAAGGACATAAGTTATGAGATGATATTTAAAAAAGAAAAAAAAAAGAGAGAAGGAAGAAGTATAAAAGTATGATGATGTGCGTTTAAGGATACAACTCCACATTGCGAAGGGTTGCATAATCTGCATCAAACGACGACTGGTGTAAGTCAGCATAGCGAGCAGCAAGACTTCTGAACTCATCCATGCACACCTTCATCTGGAGAGAAGAGAAACGCATCGCAGCTTCACAACTATGCTTTTATTCCTCTAGATAAAGCTAGGCAAATAAAATAATTATACTGGCTTTTTGTCGTCCAGTGAAAAGATCCAAGTAAAACTGAGCTACTGACCCGGAGGCCCAAAAGGGAAAACTATATTGAACACTGACCTTAAATCAAATTTACCTCCTAATTAAAAGCAAATACCTCTTCAGCATGATGAACAATCTGCTCCAGTTTGCTGGTGCATTAACAGAAAGCCTAAATAGTGACCTTTGACATGCTGTAACCACAAATTCAAAATAAGTAAATAAATAAAAGGGAGTCCACTCCTCTCAGGCCAAAGTTCAGCATGTCACCTGCATTGAGATGCGGCCACAGCGTTGCAGCTCATTTCCTGAAGTGAGGGCGATGGTGGTTGCGATGGCGGGAGGAGGGCTGGTTTTCAGACTGTTGCAGGTACAAATGAGCTGCGACAAAGCTTGCAGGGTGTCGATCCGGAGCTTAATGAACTCGCACTGGAATGTGAGTGGGCTCAGAGGAGTGCTGGCAGCCTGCAGGGAGGGATTAATCAGATAAATAAGGACACAGCAGTTAAATAGTGGCGCGGCTTGAGTTGATCTAACGAGATTCTAGGTGAGTCACGTCATTAGCAGTTAGAGTTGCTTTGAAATCAGCTCTAATGGCACCCCTCTCCACACTGGCTATCAGCAGCTCTCAGCATCCTGTCACTGGTGATAGATAAACAGTATTAATGCTTTTTGACAAGCAGATGCCTGGCAGTTAACTGACTGTGAGGGAGGCGATGCCCTTTTGGTAGGAGCGCAAGGCCTCTGCGATGGCGCTCATGGCTCCGCTGTAGTCCCCGTCTTCCACGTGACTCAGGCACTGCTCAGCCTGGGAGAACTCCTTCAGGCTGCTCAGCCAGAAGTAGAAGTGCTCCGAGGCCACACGAGTCCGCACACACTGGTACAGCTCGCTGGAGAACTCGTGGCATCCCTGCAGGTGAACGATAAGAAAATAATCATCTTGCCGGAGATCCGAGGCACTTCGTGGCTGTTTGCAACACCGTTTTGATCCAAAGATCTCACCATGCGCGAGGCTTGCCGTGCAATGCGATACACCGTCCAGCCGTTAGCAACGTTCTCCAGCTGCTGTTTGATGACAGTCTTCACTTCGGCTGACAGAGACGACTGGCTTGCAACAAAAATCACTGTTGCCAAGGAAACCTGCAGCAGTGACAGTAGGGGGCGATGAGTGTGAAACTCTAGAAATCGGCGATATGTAAAGGCAGTAAAACAAGGAGGTAAATATTAACAGGATGCTCCTGTGAGGTTCCTCTACCTTCTATTAAAACATGAAGGCTAAATAAAACTGCATCATGTATCATTTAGTCTCACATCAGCTGATGCGTGAATCCTTGCACATCTCTCACCAGAAGCTCCTGCTGCTTATCGGTGGACGAGTGACTGGCCACCCGGTAGAGATCAACCAGATCCCCCAGCATACCGTCCCCCAGCACAGGCAGGTGGGTGGCGATGGCCGCCAGAGCGTGACACATGAGAACACGAGAGGAGTCGCAGGACAAGTGGAGCTGGCCGAGCAGGAATTCCACTGCAGACTGGCTGAGATGGGGTCGACTTTTCAGCAGCTTAACCAATGAGGTGAGAGCTGTCTAAAGTTGAAAACAAGAAAATGCAGAGATGGGTGTTACTACAGCAAAATGTAGGTAAGGGTTGGCTGATGAGTTGAATGTAAGGAGAGGCATGGAGAAACGCTCCCAAAATAATTCTCACCTCATTTGCAAAGTTTGTGCAGCTGGTATTAAAGAAAAATAGTTCTAATAGTTAACGAGTATTTTTCAGGCAAACATGAAGAACTACAGGCAACGTGCGCTCAACGCAGGCAATCACTGGGAGATTTTTGTTGTGGCAGATCCTTCGCAACTAATTTCATCCAGTGAGAACCAGAAACCTCCAGGAACCACCGTCAACCAGCTGCCGTTACACATTTCTGTCAGACAAATCCCTGAACCATGTACGCATGAGAAACTTCAATTGGTCCAGTGAGCAGGGCAGGAGTAACAATGAACCTGTAACTCTTAAAAGTCCAGCCAAACCAAACCAGTTTTCCAAATTTAAATTAAAATACATTGTGGTACTTTTTCAGATGTTTTATAATGTAAACTCTGCCTCCTCAGGGGTCTAATGTCTTACTTTCAGTGTGGCTTGTGCACTGGGGCTGTTGTCCTGACTGCACAGCATCAGAAGGGACTCCACTCCCAAAACTGTGTCCTGCTCCAGCTGTACTATATCTGAGGAGGGGGAGATGCACACAACAACAAATATTACCACACTGATTAAGAATTAAAAGCATCCACCAAATAGGTTATTGCCCAGTCTAACTAACCTTTCTCTGGACAGGAAATGGCAATGTTGGTGAGCACTATGACCCCGTGAGCTGCTACTGCCAGGTTGCTGTGGTAACAGCATTCCTGTGCCAACTTAACCAGGTCAGTGAGCCGGGGTGGAACCAAAGAGCCACCTGAGAAGAAAGTTTTAGAGAATGCAGATCAGTTCAGAGTGGCATTCTTTGTTTCCTAAATGCAGCGATTTAAGCGTAAACATTACCTCCCACATTACTAAAATACTGTTTGATCGCAATAGTTCCAGAGAGGGTGGCGAGAACGGCCAACATCCCCAGCTTCAAACTGTTGTAGGGGATAGTCAAAGCACACTCGCACAGCACCTGCAAAGGTAAAAGCTGTTAGATTGCAGACAGATTTTAAACATCACAACAACCCTACAGTGCAACTGTTGCCATCTGGGGCTCTACCTGAGTGTTTTCTCTTATCCACAGGTGAGGAGCCTTTTTAGCCAGGAGCTTTAAATCGTTAACTGCAAGTCTCTTCACAGCTTTTCTCGGATCATCTTTTAGGTACTGAAGGAGGAGCTGCAGCTGCAAACAGATTAGGAACCAAATCAGAGGTTCACCACAACAAACCGAAAGAAAGGAGGCATTGCTGTGTGCGAGCAAGTTGGGTCTACCTGCTTGGGGATATCTATGAGGGAAGAGGCGGCCAGCTGGGTGAAAGTATGCAGGGAGACGATGACCATGGGGGTGGAAGGATAAGAGTTCACCAGATGCTGTAAAAGCTCTCTGCTGCTGGATGCCAGGCTGGCGTCATGATGCATGTGCTGCAGCATGGGGATCAACTTCAGTTTCAGTTCCACAGGAGTGTCTAAACCTGAGGCGGAAGAAAAGATCAATGCAAACGTTATGTAAAAGATGCAGATGTTATCTGCTGGGTTATATTTGGGTTCAGCAAAATGTGTATTTGCAGTGTTTTGTGTTTCTTTTTCTCTGTGATTTCAGCATGAAAAAAAAAAAGAATAGCTGCACTCAGTTTAGTGAGAAAACTAAAAACAAAAGACATCAGTAATAATGAAGCTTTGAACCACGACAGCTCTCGTTTATCTTCACGTGATCTGAGACATTTTAAATACAGAATAAACATCTTACCTTGAATCATCTCACTAACTTTGTTGCAAATACCAGCTGCAAAGTCTCTGAAAATGAAAAAGAATTAATTAATTAAAAAGCCACACCACAATTAGATCATCTAAAACATCATCCCATACATCAGAGTTCACTTTTAGTCATCGTTTCCTTACTTTGACTGTGCAGAGAAGCTTGCGGCAGCAAAGATGGCTGCCTCGACTTCCACATTGTCGTGAGAGTCCAGGCTTTGGCGAATACTGTGGTGGGCATTCTTCCTCTCTGGGATGATGGAGGCCAAACTACCAAGCATCCTGAACACATAAGACAGCAGGAATTTTCTTTTGAAAAATCTGAGATGACTGAAAAAGACTGTGCACAACAAAGGTGAAGAAGAAAGTGCAGGCAGGGTGGAGTGGATGGAGACTAGTAGTATTAGTATTTAGTATTTATTTATTTATTGTCATTGTCAAGAACAATGAAATTGCGTTTGGGGCTTCCATACAACCCAAAAAAAAGAAGAAAATAATAAATACCCCTTAAAACCCAAGTGTATTGGGGTAATTTGATGAAGATGTTACAATTCTCACAGAGAATGCACAGGATAAGAAAGGAGGGACACCTCAGGTTGAGCATATTGGAGTAAAAGTTAGAGAGGCAAGGCTGAGATGTTTTGGACATGTGCAGAGGAAGGACACTGGATACACTGCAAAGGATGCCAAAGCCAGGCAAGAAGGCCACAAAGGAGGTTTGTAGATGTAGTGAAGGAGGACATGCAGAGGGTTGACAGAAGAGTGTGCTAGGGTCAGATGCGCCACTCGTGTCTATTCATGATTTCACATTATTACCTCAGAGTGATGGCTCTGGCCACAGGGTCATTACTGTGGATGACTGAAAACACCCGTTTCACAAACTCATCCACATTGAGAATCTTCTCCAAATGTTTCTCACTCTGTTGAGTCACTTTGAGTACACAGAGACGTAGAAAGTTGTTACTGGAAAAGAGAAATAAGCTTCTATTAATAAAGATGTTTGTGGCACAGTAAAGCTCATCTTTAACTTCTCGCATCTTCTAAATAGATCTCACCAACTTCAACAACATTCTATTAAAAAGTGCCTAAGATGCACACCTTTATTTATTTAGGCACTTTTGAATAAAATTAAAGTTTGAAAAATCCACTTAAGTAAGAATAGTTTGTTTCTTATTCTTTCTTAAAGTGAAATAAATTCACTTCCCCCCCCCCCCCCCAAATCCTCTTATTTGGAACCTTCTCTCTCTCTTTTCATACAACTTTTTTTATTTCATTTTTTTCATGAAGAATAATTATAGTTTGTTTATTTTTAAAACCTTCCTCACACCAACATTTTTTCCTCTGTACTTACATCTATTCATACTTTTCATACAACACAATTACACATTAACACGCCTGCCCTCAATGATCAGTTTACTGGGTATGCTTAGTTTAAAGTATCTTGTACTTTTAAAGATTGATAAACATCAAGTTCATTAGAGACATCAAAGACACGCAATTAGACATTAAATATAAGAATAAAATCTATTATCTGTTATTTTTTGGTGTTTCAGAGTTTATTTTATTTTTGCATTAGCTTGAGAGTGATTATGTGAACTGCATGACGGCTTAGGCTTGTGGTTAAATTGTACGCTGAATTACTAGGAGATGTTATTAAAATTTTCTCTACACTCTGAAATGCATTCGGATGCCTATATTAGATTCAGCTATAAAGAAAGTGGGAAACAACTGTCAGTAAAGTAGCCTTTAACAAATAAATACATAAATAAATGATCATCTAAAGCAATAGTGATGTGCGATACCACTGATTTCCTTTCCGATCCGATACCAAGAGAGACGTCTGTCTCGCCCTAGCAGCACCTGTCCCTGTCCTCCTCTTCAGTTCGCCTCAACATAAGCTTATCATATTCTGTGATGTGATTTACTCAGAGGTGTTTGACGAGGTCAGTGGTGTTGCCACAACAACGTGTCCACACAGGACTCTGTTTGCGCTCAGCCATTGTTGTGAGTGTGCACGCCAGGGGCTGCGACACATTTATACAGCCGTATTCCGCATATGACTATGAAAGGCGTAAGAGGAAGTAGTTCCTTCCAAATTAGACGATCCGAATTGTATAGTTTCTTTCCACTGCGTTCATTTTAATGGAAATCTACAAATTTACCCCAGAGTTCTAAAATATCGATATTATAATATGAGAATCGATTCTAGAACATAAATTGCTGGTATCGGAAGAATCGATATTTCAGTATCGATCCGCACACCACTATAAAGCAATCATACCCGAGCCTGAAGATGTCTGCTAGTTTTAAAAATGCAGAGTTGATGAGGATGGGAAAGGGGTACTTCTGGAAGAGTTTGGGGAACAAAACCACAGCCTCACACTGCTCACCGAGCTTCCCCGACCGCAACCCTGAAAATAAAGGAATTTCTCCAGTCACAACAAAGCAGGAAGTTTCCATATAGTCCCTAACACTTAACACATGACGAAAAACGACACACCGGATAAGAACACAATCAATGAACCATTTGCTAAGTCTTTAGCCAGCGAGCTAACACACCTTTGTCCAGCTCCATGAGAGCGGAGTTAGCGTCGAGCTCCTGTTCGCCATAACAAGCCTCTGACAGGAATGAGCGTGCGGTGGAGAGCGACATTACTGTGCAGTTTTTACTCCTTAAAAGAAGATACACCCATGAGATGTTAGCATTTCACTGTTCAGGCGGCATTCAGGAAAACACTGAGGATACAGAGACAGAACATCCGGTCTGGAGATTGACTTTCATAATAAAACGCCAGTTGTCATGGTCGCAAGCTAACAAGCTGTTTTAGGGACTGTTGTATTTAAAAATATATATTTAAGTTAAATATCTAAGTGAAATATGTATTAGTATATTATTATAGTATCTCCTTAGCGTCAAATGATAGATTATGGATGAATCGGTAACACCATAATACTCTAAATAACAACAATTACATTGGAGACAAAAAAGTCATGGTGACTTTTAAACCTTTGTTACTTTAGTGCTTCTGTTGAAAAAAACATTTTACGTGTGATTTTCATAACTTTTGTTGCAGTCACAGATATTCAATTTCTAGTTCAACACTGCGCACAACCTGAAATTGTGTGTTGTCACACAACTTCCAATTATACTTGCACCACTAAATGAACCATCTACATGCAGTTTGGCAGTGGTTGTATACACCAAAGTGTATTTACTAAACTAACAACTGTCTAACAGGATAAACGTGCTATGCAAAGAGGGACTAGTTATTAGTTTAATCGTTTAAAAAATATTTATTTATGCTGAAGGGGCGTCTCCTTCTCCAGTTATGGTGGGAAAGTTTACAAAGAAAGCGGAAGCAGAAGCGCTCCTGCCCAGGAAGTCGCCGTTTCCACCAATGGTTGCGCGTAACGCAAGTTTAGCGGGGAATTCAGTCCTTCTGCTCGGACGATCTCTTCGCGGGAAATAGTACCCAAGCTTCGGCACAGAAAGCGGACCGGCAGAAGCTTGACATCGAGGAAAACGTTACGTTTTTATACAAAAGCCTTTGGATCGAGTTGTGCTGCAGTGCAGGGATGCTTTTCCGCTCAGTGGTGGACAGAGGAGTGGGCAGACGGAGGCAGAATGGTGAGACAGGGATGGGTTATTTGCACGGCCATGGCTGGGCTTTAGCTAGTCTAACATGGAAGATAATGCAGTCTAACATATCTGCTTTATGTTTCGAGGAGTCATGCTGCCAAGAGGGCTCCTAGAGTATCATTTGCACTTGCTTTTCTTTTGCCTTCAGTGTGGACTTTAACGTTTAATTCTACTTTCTTCGTGAATGTCTTTGTCGGGCTGTTCAGACTCCAACTGGTGGCACACCAACAATATGTCATGCCTTATAACCGTAGTACATATTAGGACAGTTTCTCATATTTTGATTGGCTTTGGTTTATACAACTCAAGAGCAAGTGAGAAGACAAGTGTGCGGATCTATGCTCGTAGGTCACTTTAATAGGTACACCTGGCGAGTTGGACCCTCTTTTGTCTTCCAGGCGTAGATTCAACAAGTTGGTTAAAGCGTCCCTCAGATATTTTGATTCATATTGACGCGATGGCATCACACAGTTTCTGCATATTTGTCGACTGTACATCAACGATGCAATGTCCTGTTTTACCACATCCCAATGGCTTGAGATCTGGCGTCTGTGGAGGCCATTTGAGTAAAGTGTGCTCATCGTCATGTTAAAGAAACCAATCTGAGAGGAAGTGAGCTCTGTGACACGGTGTTATCCTGCTGAAAGCAGCCATTACAGCCATTAGAGAAGGGTGTCACGTAGTAAAGGGTAACGTATAGAACAATCTGAAGTAGGCCAGGCTACTACAGACTACCAGACTAATGGAAAGTGGGAAGATGTTTGAGTATATTGTGAAAATATTAAAGAGTTATTTATAAAATAAGAGCCTCACTGTTACCAGTCTAAATTCATTACCCATACAGGTTATTATAGTAAATGGTCCCAAAAGAAAAAGAAACCTCAAAATCTTCTGGTAATTCAAAGAATACATACTATTTTTTTTCCTGTTAAATAAAATAGGAATTGCCCGTTGATTCATTTATAATGAAACCCAGCAAATCTTCTATTTGTTTATTCATTTATTTTATTTTTCATGGTGTCTATTACTTATTTTGGTATAGTATAGCAGGCCAGGGGTGATTTGTTTGTTACTAAGAAGGCTTTAAAAATGACAATGAGTCAAATCTCTGGACCGTTAGTTTGGACTTTCGTGACGTGATCGGTTCACAAGTACAAATGATCCCGTGTGAATAGCAGCCCCAGGATCCTGTTCTTGGCCTACAGGAGCGGCAGCTGGTGTGGTCTTCTGCTGCAATGACTCCAAGGTTCAATGTGTTGCATGCTCAGAGATGCTCTTCTGCATATCTTAATTGTAACAAGTGATTATTTGAGTTACAGTTGCCTTCATATCAGCTCAAAGTGGTCTGATGATTGTCCTCTTAAATCTGCAATGCTTTTTAGTTAGTTTTACTGCCGTGTCTCATTGATGTCCTTCCTCTGACCATGCATCATTCTCTTCAGCTCTCCCTGCAGATCCCCGGTCCAGGTACCCTCTGAGTTCCCTGCTTGAAGGCTACCGATGCGTCCGACATGATGAACATATCTCCTATGGGAACCTTGGCGACTCTGTGCCACCGTTTGGATTAGCTTTCTCCTCTGGTAATTCATTTGTGCTTATCGTTGTAAGTGCAGAGAGAGCAAGGCCCTGTTGTCATTAATCTGTCTAACTGCAGTGTCTCTTTTCTCCTGTTTGTTTTCAGCCAGGGACCTGCAGAACATCCTCGCAGCAGCTAATGAAGAAGGCATTGTTAGGCTCTACAACACAGAGAGCCGTGAATATCCACTTCTTAAAGGTATTCTTGTGACTTGTGTTCATAATTGTCATGCCACGTATTTTGAAATGTTGGTGGCTAAAAGTGTGTTAACCTTGCAGCATGGCTGGCTCATGAGAATGCTGTCTTTGATATCGCCTGGATGCCAGGGGAGCCTCAGTTAGTAAGTGCAAATTCATTCTGTTTAGTCAGAGAATTGCAGAAAGTCAGATGTTTTTGCGTCACCCTCAAATGCATGACTCATGTAATTGCATCTGCCTTACCTGGGATTACTAATTTTTGGTTTTTTTTGTTGTTCTTTATTTTGTTGGAACCCATTAAAAACTCTGAAGCCTTTTCTTATTATTCTTTGGTCATCTGTGATCTCTTCAGGTAACTGCTGCGGGTGACCAGATGGCCAGGCTCTGGGATGTGAAGTCTGGAGAGTTGTTAGGCAGCTTCAAGGGCCACCTCTGCAGTCTTAAGTCTGTTGCATTCGCACCAGAGGAGAAAGGTATACCTTTTACTGAGCTAACACTGTGTTGGCTGTGCATTGATGATATATTGTTGTATCATGTGATTAATACATTTTCTTTTGTCACGCAGCTGTGTTTTCTACTGGAGCCAGAGATGGAAATATTATGATCTGGGACATGAGGTGCAGCAAAAAAGGTATTGATCGGAACAGTAATAGACAATTTAGCAATAAATTTTAAATCATATCTTTAGCCACTTTGTTACTAGCAGCCTGTTGCAAAAACACTTATTTTTTCCTGTTTCTTTAGTTGAATTTATGAAAAATGCCACGACAATAATCAAACTTATGTCTTTCCCTCAGATGGTTTCTACAGACAGGTGAACCAGATCAGCGGAGCTCACAACAAAGCAGAGACCAACCCTCCCTCTAAAACGAAGAAGAGACGGGGCGGCATGCGCGGCATGGCTCCGAGCGTGGTGAGTTTTCTCGACAATCAGCCATTTAATGGAATGAAAAGAGCGATGCTGCAAATGGAAATCTAATCTTTAGCTACTCCATCTTATTTGCAGGACTCCCAGCAGAGCGTTACAGTGGTTTTGTTCAGGGATCAGCACACCCTCATCTCTTCGGGAGCTGTTGACGGGTAAGAAAAGAAAGGCTTCTTGTCACCTTTTTCACATTTATAAGAGCCATTACCAGACATTCTCGATCATTTTCTGTCTCCTTCAATTCCCTTTATCAGAGTAATCAAGATGTGGGATTTGAGGAAGAACTACACTGCACACCGTCATGATCCTGTACCCCTGCAGACATTTCCGTATCCAGGTTCTTGCACGCGGACGCGGCTGGGTTAGTTCCCTAACATGCCAAGCATCACCTTTACCTGAAATGTGCAAATAACACACAAATAACCCAGCTGTCTTTTTGACGTGCTGCAGGATATTCCGGACTCGCTCTGGACTCCGCGAGAGCCAACGTGATGTGTAACTGCACAGACGACAGCATCTATATGTTCAGTGTCTGCGGAATAAAAACGACACCAGGTAAAGAAGCTCCTCGCTCTGGCTCAACAGTGCGTGTATGTGCACTAGAGTAGAATAGGTCTTTTTTTCCAGTCACCCATTCATCACTAGATGGCGCTAATGCGCTTTGTTATGGGAGCAAAGCATCCAGCAGCAGAAGCCTCTTGATGCAAATAAAAGCCATAGATGCTTTGTTTTCTACTGTTACGTGTTAAAGTCTGATCTGAAGTTCTGAATAGCAGTGGGTTAGGTGCTGTTTGACAGGTTGCAATACAGGAAACCATTTCAAAATGCATCATGACAGTTTTTTAATGGAAACGAAAGAGGAAAGTGTTACTAAATGTACAGAAACTAGAGGAAAGTTCAGCATTTCTCTTTTTATTGTTATATACACAGTACTGTACATTTTATCCTTTTATTTGATTGTCCTTAGACTTGTTTGTTCTCTGATCTTTGTGAATATTTTGTCACTTTTAAGAATTATGTTTCATCCACAGTGGCAGTTTTCAGCGGTCACCAGAACTCCTCGTTTTATGTAAAGTCCAGCGTTAGCCCAGATGACCAGTTTTTGGCCAGCGGTTCGAGTGACAACCACACGTACATTTGGAAGGTGCGTTCTCGGTTATATTTTACCTGACGTAATAAAAATTGCTTTATTTTCACTCTGGGGGTTTTCTGGTGTTGAGGAACTGCGAATTTAAGGTTTTTGAACATTTTTTTGTTACATTTCAGATCTCCAATCCTGAACTTCCTCCCATGACGCTTCAAGGTCATAGTGAGGAAGTGACGTCTGTTGCATGGTGTCCGACAGATTTCACTAAGGTAAGACTTGAGTGGTTATACAAGTATGAACACTGCTGTGAATTGGAGGAGTTTTAATGAGCCGAGAAGCACCTGAACCAGCTGCACTTTGCTGGAAGATGCGGGGCGCTCTAACTTTATTCGATTTAATGAGCTTCTGTATAAAGCCCTCTGCTCTGTTGGCAGATTGCTTCCTGTTCCGATGACCACACCGTGCGCATCTGGCGACTTCACCGAGAAAATGATGAAGTGCAGTCCTCATTAGGAGAGGCTAACCTAGTAGGCCATGCACGTCCTAAGATTCTCCCAAGTAAGTGCTTCACCTACAATGTATTCTTGTGAAGAACTAGCATATAGTCATAAAAGCGTAGAGGTTTCACTTACAGTATGTGCATGTGAATTTGTGCTTCATCGTAAATCACTGCTGTCCTGCAGTTAAATACAAAACATGATCACATCTGGACTCACACTACTTTATTCTGCTGTTAAGGGCCTTCCATTCCAGCTGAGACAACCCCTGCCAAGCCCCAGAGGAGAGTGAGCCTTGGTGGCATAGCCTCACCTCAGCCTGCAGCCTGTGCTCCCAGTGGAGCCGCCCTGCCCCTTTCTTCCAGCACCACTACACCCAACCGCTCACAGGACTCTAAAACTGCAGCTGTTCGGCACAGAACTCCGCCCACTATCAAACAGTGGTTGTCCCCAAGCAGCAGAACTTCCGAACAGGCTGGCTCTCCGGCCCATCGGGTGCTGAGCCAGTCTCCCCAGAGCTCTGTAAGCAGCACCCCCCCCACAGAACGACGGGCCAAACGCAGGCTGGAAACCGGTGACGGCTTGTCTTCGAACTGTGAGGGCACTGAGCAGTGCGACTGCGTTACTGAACTCTCTCCTGCAGCCAAGAGGAGCCGGACCCTCTCTGGTGTTTGCTGCCCAGCTCAGGAGAGCCCAGCACAAACAGGCTGCCACACAGAGGACAACAATGCGGCTTCATCCAGACAGACCGACAAGGAGAACTGCTCTCCCAGAGGAGTGAACTGGCTGTCAGTGATGAGCCAGAAGCTGAGGAAAGGTCAAAGAAGCCCTAGAAGTCCCAAAGACCCCAGAAGTCCCAGTGCTGCTAAGAAACAAGAAAGCAAGACACCAGCATCACCAGTAAGTATAAAACTCACAGGTTTGGGAGTGGATTAACATTCTCATCTGAAATTATCCTCAAGTTTGGTGCTGTGATGCAAGGGTGGTGTTATATGTAGTTCAGTTATACTGAAACACAATTGGCAGCCGATGAGGTGGAGATTTTAAACCGCAGCTGCCCATCAGCCACCTACAGACGCTACTTGTTTCCACCTCCTGCTACAGCTGCTGTAGATGGTGGAGTCAAAGCAGATATGATGCCATTCCTTAAATGATTCAAGGAGATTTTCAGCAAAATATTCTTTAAGGAAAAGGAACCCATATTGGCACATACAGCAGGGGTGTCAAAAATAAGGTCCGGGGACAGAAATCGTCCCAGCACAGAGTCCTGTCTGGCGACACCGAAAGGCTTTAAAAAGCGAATGAGTGCATGGATTTTAAACTCTTATCTGTATTTTTAGAGGTTTTAAAGCTTTTTCTATTGATAAAGAGCTCCCCCGTAGCAATTCATACTAAATCAACTATTACTATTACTCAACCTAAAAGTAGTTAAGTAATAGAAAAACAATTGAATACCTGTTTTTTTTGTTTTTGTTTTTTTTTCTTAATATGTGTTTATTCCATAGAAAAACTGCAACGCAATGGTCATTTTTCTTAGTCTTAAAGACAGGGATGAAATATTTAGTTATCAAAGTGGGCTATATGTAGCACACGATGTAAAATGAGTTTGACAGTCCTTACATACTGTAGGCATTGGCACTGATATGTCTGGGTGATTATATTTTAATTAAATGTGGCATCCATGCATGTTGTTTTAGCTTTTAAGATGATCCTTTGTTTTTTTTTTCATTTCTGTTTTCCAGAATGTGTGCACCCCTCCAGCCATGAAGAAAATCTCCATGTATTTCACAAAAAGGCCTTTGGATTGACCTGGTTGTACCAAACTTGGTGTTTTTCTTTAAGAGGGTTTTATTCAAGGTGGTTTTTAAGTGGCACCCAAAAACTATAAGCCTCTTAAGATCACTGATTACTGAGATCAGAAGAGATCAGTCACTGAACATTTGATGGTTTGGATTTGACATCCAGGGACTGCTTTCAATTTTATATTTAAATATGTTCTTTTCTTTTCTTTTTCTTTTTTCTTTTTTACGCCTCCTACAGAAATTTCTGGTGCTGTGCAGAATTTCTGGCTGGCGACTAAAGTTGCGAACATGAGTACTTCTAAAGATGCTTCAGCATTAAATCGAAGACTCCACATTTAAAAGGCTGATTCGATTTTAAAAAGTTGATCCTCAAGTGCAGAGAAAAGCATTTGTTCACAGAACAATTTAAAAAAATCTAGTTATTTGGTTCATTTTGTTAAACCTTTTTATGAACCGCACTGTAAGCTGCTCACAGATCAGCTCTATAACATTTGTAAGCCAGCCATCGAAGTCACGTGTTTTCCGTGTACGAGTTTGCTCCTTCATATCGGAGTTGCACACGTGGTTTGCAATAGATTTTTTCCTTACTGAGCAAATTTTTGACTTGTCTATATGTACAGAAGAACCAATGAATGATGCTTGATTTATTTGTATTTAATTGATAAATCTAGCTGTAGTCAAATTTTATTAAACAGTTTTCTGCCTGTGTGTGTATTTGTGTGTATGTGAGGGACAGAGAGGGTCTGATGGGGAAGTGGTGAGAGTTTTAGTCGAGGTAATTAAAAGAGAAAATCTAAAGACTGAAAAACATTCAAACCTAAAAAATTAAATCTCTATCATCTCACACTTTTCTTTAGCTCCCTGCAGATTCGTGTGATTAGTGTTTTACAGCTATTTTGTTCCATTTGGACAGTTTTAATTTTTTTACTTATTTTTTTTCATTTTGTATTCCAACTATAGAAATGGTTGGAAGACAATGCCAGAAAAATTGACAATCACTGCCTCTGCCCCAGAGAGGCAGAAGGGTTGTTTTTAACATGTATGTGTGATGGTAACTTATTACAGCAGCTGTGGTAAAGACTTTCAATGAAGTGACTTCCTCTGATTATAAATGCAGCTGAACTGAAGAGCACACAAACCCAACATAAAAGCATGATAGGTGAGAAAATGGACAGTAAGTTATTAAAGAAAAAAGATGGTATACTGGTATTTGATGGTAGTTACTTAAATATTTGACTTCTGTATGACTTTCAGTCTCAGATCACTGTGGAGGAATTTTTGCACGCTCTTCTTAACTGTGTCACTTCAGTTCATTGAGGTTTGTGGGCAAAGTTTATGCACAGCATTTCAGTCGGATTGAGGTCTAGACTTTGACTGCCGCTGTGCTCCTGTTACATATCACAATTTTGGCAAAACGTTAGCAGTGAGACAGATGGCTTCACACTTGACTCTATAATACTTTGATTTACAAAGGAGTTTGTGGTTGACCCAATGACTTCAAGGTACCCAGGTCCTGTGGTTGCAAAACAAGCCCAAATCACCCCCCACTCCGCCATGGCCATTGATAGTTGGTAGGAGATGTTTGTCCTGATATGGCGTGTTTGCTTTTCTCAAAACATGATGCTGTGCATTATGGACAAACCTCTGCACTTTGGTCTTGTCCATCCAGAAGACATTTTCCAAAAGGCTTGAAGTTTGTTCAGATGTAATTTTGCAACCCTAAGCTCTGCTACAATGTTTTCTCCTGGTATGGTAGCACTAATTGTACTGCCATGAACTTTAACATTTAGCATGCTGACTGAGACCTGAGATGTAGCTCTAGGTGAATGTGTAGTTTTCTTGAGCATTGTAGAGTCTGACCTTGGGGTGACTTTGCTGGGACGTCCACTCTTTGGAAGATGTTGGTAATTCTAAATGCTTCGCTTTATGAAGTGCATTTGATTGGTAGCACTACTTACCCTCTAAATTCCCGTGGAAACAGTGAGGGACTGCATAGACTCCTGTCTAATGAAAAACTTGTTAACACTTACTGTTCCGTTTCCATTATAATAGCAAATAATTAATAGGGAAAGAAAATGGTAAAAATCTACTACAAGATTGATCTAAATAGATAAAGATAAATGACAATAATTAACATTAAAGATGTTAATTATTAACATCTTTATACAATCCATATTTAGAATTTGGCCAAAGGTTTCAGGACTTAGCTCTATGGCACTCTCTTTCATAATTTAGGATTTTACAATACATTATTCTAGATTTCTTTTGTGTTACTTTTGATGTAAGTGTAGTGATAAAAAGAAAGCTTTCTTCTTGTCTCTATTACAGACAAAGTAAATGTACTAAAATAGAAACCCAATTTCCTGTGGAAAGGCCCTTATTTTAGGCTTTATACCTGTATTTTATAAACACATACAGCATGTAATGCGGAAGGCATTGAGTTAGGGCATAGCTGTCAAACTCTGGCCCGTGGGCCAAATTTGGCCCTCAGCCTAATTACATTTGGCCCGTGAAGCCATACCAAATTACTATTAGAGCAGGCCTACTGGTATTATACAGCTAATATATATATTGTTTAGTATTAAGCTTTGCTTGTTCTATATTCAGTTTTCCAGCAAAACTTATTTGAGTCCATAAGAAAAGATTCATTCTTATATCTGGAGGAAGATTTTTTTTTCCAATAAATATTAATGTTAGCCCGCGACTTTGTTCCAGTTTTGAATTTTGGCCCACTGTGTATTTGAGTTTGACACCCCTGAGTTAGAGAGTGATACAGGCAGGGCCAAAGCGTGTGTGAATTCCTGAATAACATACAGTTATTATCAGTTTTCCAGGGTGGAATGACTGAACAGCATACATCTTTAATGACCAGGGTGCACATGGTTGAATTTATTTTGGATTTTCTCTCGGGGGTCAGGAGCGTACATACAGGCTCAAATATACACTTAAATATTTTAATAAGTTTTCGGTGGGAGAAACGTTTCGTCACTCATCCAAGTGACTTCTTCAGTCTCTTTGTTATCGGAGTTTTTCCAAATGCAATATCCCAGGATCTCTTTTTTAAATCCTAAAACAATCTGTGGCTAAAAACTGAAAGTATAAGTGGGGTACTTCTTTAAAAAGCGCAAAGAAACACACGGCGACAAATGGAACTCTTATTATATTATCTTATTATTATTTTAAATGTATTGCTACGAGACGTGTGTCAGTTTTTGTTTAACGCTACTGCCTGTACCGCATCACCTATTTGTTTTCACATGTCACATGTTCAAGTCCCGCTTTCTGCGCGGCTCGATTGGTTTAAAAAGTTCTAGTTTTTTGAAATTTTCGCCTCTGATTGGCTGTTAGCAACGTCAATCAGTGACGTGCCCCCGTCAGCGCTCCGCAGTCAAGCTCACAGACACACAGTGACGGAGCGGCTTCGCTGGGAGTGTTTACGGCTGCCTGCCTCAGCTCGACATCCAGTAATTTGCTGTTTTTGACAATACTCGGTCTTTATCGAGGTCGTGCTAGCGAAACAGTCTCACACTATTCATTCGGAAGTGTGGCGAAAGGTGAAGTTTCTCTTAGGTGGATGAGGCTAACTTTCAAGCGCTAAATGAGTCGACGAGCGAAATTTAACTTCATCGATCGCGGATAAATTTTTTTCTCTCAAAAACACACTCAGCAGAATTCTGTCTAAGATTAAACCAGTGCTCGAAGACGCGGACTGTGTGTTTTACCGAAGAGCTGCAAAAAATTAACGGGGCAACTTTCTTTGGTAACTTTTCCCCCCCTCAGCAGCGGTGCAAATTGTTGTAACCGTCAGCTAATTTTAGCAGGCTAGCTAACTGTCAGCTTAGGTCTACTGTAGACAGCTTCAATCCGGCAATGCCTCTCTTATGTTTTGCAACAGGTAGACGTTTTTCGATCACAATGCAGCAGTAAAAATAATGTCAGAAATTTAGGAGCTTATTCTTGTCGTGTTGGTCGCTCCGTGCTGTGTAGTGTGGGCGGTGTCGTGTGACTAAATTCGTATTTTTTCGTATTTTGAAGACTATCCCCCTCCTCCGTATTTCATAGAGCAAGATAATGATGCAGTCTTTGGGCACAGCTTAACCTCCGTACCGACCGACCATGTTGGATCATACAAAAATAACACAAACCTTCTGATGTGAAAAGGGGAAGGAAGCTTTTCGTATGACCTAGGAGATACAGTGCAAAAAGTGTCAAGGTAGTTTTTTTTTATTTTTTTTATTTTATGCATCAAAATGTCGGCCATCTCCGCATCAGAGAAAGTGGATGGGTTTACGAGGAAGTCCATGAGGAAGGCACAGAAGCAGAGAAAATCCCAGGGCTCCTCTCAGTATCGCACTCACACCGCTCCGGTCGAGCTCTCCCCGCTGCCGCAGCTCAAAGGTAAGAGGATGAAGGGGTCCGCCGCTTAAAATAGTCTGCCTGTCATGACCGCTGTGTGTGTGTACACTGCCGGATCCACTGCAGGTACACTGTGCATGCAGCCAGAAATGCATTACACATTTTAAAGCTGGCCTGTATTCAGAAACCTGCCAAAAAATAATGCACACCTATTAACACTTGCAAGCAGCTTGTAAGAGTTGACCAAAGGGTGTTTGAAAAGGCTCTGTGCCAAAGTATGTTACATTGGTTTTGTATTCTTGGACAGTTTTGTCAGTAGTTGTATTAACATCTCTTGACCCATTGTTTTGTTTTTTGTTTTGTCCTTGCTGGATGTTGTGTAATGACAAATGCACATCCCCAGAGCCATGTTGTTCTAGTGGCTAAGAAGGATTTATGTATTTGCGTCAAGGTGTTTTGAAGGATCAGTGTCTCTACACCTGATGCACTGATTGGAAAATTCAATTTGGCTTTGATATAAGTTTTTGATTTGTCACGATTTTAGTGTTTATTCCTTGTCTTGTACACACACAAAAAAATAGTTTCCTTTTTTTAAAGTCCAGCCAGTACAGCTCTTCATCACTCTACCGTTTTATTTTATTTTTTGGCAAGCACGGTCTGTGTAGGGTCTCAGTAAACCAGGCCACGGTAGTCTTGAGGGTTTGAAAAAGAAGGCATCTCGACTTCTTTAGGTTTCTGAAGAGGTTTCGGCTTCCATCCAAGAGGCTTCTTCAGTTCTAAAACAACGAGTCCTGGGTAATTAAACCCTAGTGGGGACTATCCCCTTTGGAGCTGATTCTGAGCATCACGTTGACTGACATGATCAATAGTGGGTCAATAACCCTTTTGTCCTCAAAAACCTAAAGAAGTCCAGTTACCTTCATGCATTGCATTTTCAAGCTTGTAGGCAGCTGGTTCACAATAATAATAATAATAATAATGATAATTGATTGCATTTATATAGCGCTTTGCAATTCCACTATTCATTCACTCTCACATTCACACACTGGTGGAGGCAAGCTACAGTCGTAGCCACAGCTGCCCTGGGGCAGACTGACAGAAGAGAGGCTGCCATATCGTGCCATCGGCCCCTCTGGCCAACACCAGTAGGCGGTGGGGTAAAGTGTCTTGCCCAGGGACACAATGACCAGGACAGAGAGCCCACGGTCACCCTTGCCTCAGAATTGGCCTTTGATGGGTAAGAGTTTGTCTTGCCTGACTTAACAGAATTTTATGGGGTTTTTTTTCCTGTTATCTCTGCCCATTTGATAAACAAATATAATAATTTAAAATATCTGTTTATAAGTTTTCAAATTCTTAAAAATATGAAAAAGAATAATACCAGAAGCTTAAAAACAGACTAAATTAACTTTATTATTTTGTGTTGCAGGGGTTGATATTACAGTAGGACATTTTATATTGTAATTTATAAAAGCAATAAAGATTCAGTTTTTCAATCAAGCTGATGACTGGTAGCCAGATTTTCTGAAGGAGACCTGCTTTGTTTGACACGGGTGTAGCGCATTTTCTAATTCCTTCAGCCACCAAACTGGTAAGTTGGATGTATCTCAGACTTTTAAGATTGTAGCACAATTTTTCTTGCTAACATTGTCTATAAAGCCTGAGCTTCACAACGACACTTCACGCTATTCAAATCAACCACCCCAAACAGTGCTGTAAGAGGAGCAAAAGGAAGCACCCTGGTAAACGCCTTGATAAGTAGCTCAAATACATGAACCCCCCCAAAATCTGTAATCTGTTACACTGCACAAACTGATGAGATGGATTTCATTGCTCAGTTGGACATTTCACACACAGCGGTGAAGTGCTTTTGAATAATCTGGTTGGAGAGAAGTGTAGGCTGTGGTAAGTTTTGAATTGTCTGTGCCATTTATAGAGAGAGCATGAATATTTCCCAAGGATTGTTAAGGTAAATACCATCTTATTTGATATACCAATTGGTAAGCAAGGATGTTCCTGGCCCATACAGATATTGACTTGATATCTCTGTGCAACCCAACAAAAAAGTGACAGCAGTTTGGCACTACAGACTGTGTGGTTGTCAGTAAATATTTTAGTTTTGATTATGAAATCAGTAATTTAAAATTTACTTGAGAAAATTAAGAATCAACTTCCTCCCACAACCAGTGACTGTCACCCAAAGGACACAGAAAGGGAATCTGGATAACCACCTGAAAAGTTGTAAGACCCAACTTATCTGTGAGCAATATTGTGTTGTCAAAGTCAGACCAGCTATGTGGCATAGGGCTAGGTGCAGCTCTGCTTCAGACACACAGCTATCAGTGCAAGGAGACGGGTGAATGATTTAGCGTAGCTTAATGAGTGGACGTAAGTGGGTGGATATTGGCTGAACAAGTAAAGGTAAATGTTAGTGAGCCATAACAGTTGTCTAATGGCACCAACTCTTCCAGGCTGTTTTGTGTGTAAATAACAGTTAACAGAAACTAATTATACTGTATATGTGAGCTTAATGGTTGCAGCTTGTATCTAAAAGCTCCCCTGTGATTAGACCTGATGAGGGGAAATGCATATTTGAGTGGTTTTATTATGCATGTTTTAAAATTAATATTGGAGCATAGTTTTTGGACACCTTTGACACCGCTAAGCCATAAAATGTTTGCTTCTGTTGTCTCCTGTATGTTGTTAATGGTACAGGCTCTTAATAGAGAAGACAACTTTGTCAAAGCTGTAATCTTTTTTCTTTTCACACTGAGAAGTTTACATAGTGAGCTATTGTAAAGGGATTCCTAGTCCAAACATACTGAAATATAACTCTTTTGCTAGAGGCAGAATTGCTGCAATACTTAACAAATAAGGATGAGGCAGGGAGTCCCATACACACTCCCATACTTTACTGAACCAAGCTCAATATTTAAAGCTCAGTGCTGCAGTTTGTCTCCTGTGATGCTTCACAAGGCTGAAAGGACCAGAGAAAGCAAGAACCACCTGTTACATGCCATGACGTTTGTTTTGTACTTGTCTCATTCTCATGTCAGTGACAGCCAGTAAGCACAGCCTCTGACTGCGCAGGAGATAATGCAAGACAGCAAAATGTGATCATCAAGCGAAATGTGACACTGCTTGGTTGAAACACGGGAGGCTGGTATAAAACCTCCTGGAGTCTGTTGTTTGTGTGTTTTAGGTGGAGACAGGCATGTGGGGTGGAGGCCTGGTTGTGTTTGTTATGTTACATGCCTACCATAATAATTTCAAATAATTTCCCCCAGGGATCAATAAAGTATTCTGATTCTGATTCTGATTCTGATTCTACCAGTTGTACTTGTGTAGACTTTGCAATGTTGTTTTTTAGGAAGTGTTCTCACCTGACCCCTTCAGAATTAGGTGTGTATTTATATTGTATGGTAAATTTAAGGCTTTACTAAATATACCAAAGTTTTACCTTTTTATAATATGGAAACTACAGGTCCTCAAAATACATAGGTCTGATTTAAAAGTCTTTATATACAAGGAGTAGACATGTGAAATTCTTGCAACTAAAAATACATTTACATTTACAAATTGCAAGAAAATTAATTTTACATTAACTTCAAGTCTCACAATCTGAAGTCAATATATAGCAGTGCCAATGGACCGATGTAATATCTGTGACACAGGGTAACAGAAGCAAGCACTGGTAACATGGATGTTTGCTCTGTTTCCTGAGGTTTCACTGAAGCAAACTTGAAAAACTGCATTTTGGGTAAACGTTCTTGGGCTATAGTACCATGTAGTTTAGAGGCTGATCAAAACAAGTTATAGCATATAATAGGGCTGCACGATTAATCGTTAGAAAATCGCGATCTCGATTCATACTTATGTGCGATCTCATTTCCAAATGACAACGATTTAAAAAACAAAACAAAAAAAAAAAAAAACCTACGACGACGATTGTACCACATTTTGATCCGGGACGTACTCTGCATGAAAAAAAGCGCTCACTCTTCCTGCTCAACAAATGACAAGGGCGGAGCCTTATACCACGTGACACAGAAGCTGTGCCGTGTGATGTTAAAATTAGCAGGGAAAAAACAACGGAGAGCACGTCAGGGATGACGAGAAAGTGACAGGAGAAAATCCGTTCCGGTCAACCACCCAAACACCAATAACGGGAACCTTATACAGCGCTTCCCTATACACGTCGAACTCAAAGAAATTACGGAGGCTATTACTTACCTGACCAAAGATATGGCTCCCATCAACACTGTGCAAAACGAGGGATTTAGGAAAATGATCAACACCCGGCCTAGACAAACGCTACACAGTGCCGTCCCCCAACTATTTTTCTATTGTTGCACTACCTGCTCTATACACGCAGTGTCAAGCAACGGTGGAGACGAAATTTCAAGCAGTACAACATTTTGCGGCAACAACAAAACGTGAGACATTTGTTGTTTTTATGTTTATTTATTGTTTTTATGTTCAGTTTCAACTGTTACGAAGTTGATGTGCAGTTAATAAGTGCAATAAATATTTATACTGGAAAAGAAAATCGTGAGAGAATCGTGATTTCAATTCTAAGCCAAAAAATCATGATTCTCATTTTATGCAAAATCGTGCAGCCCTAGCATATAACAAGGGCTAGTTGTTTTACCTACATTTTGATACCAAGCTGAGCTTTTATCCATGATTTCTTCTGTGTCAAAAGCTTGTGGTAAACCCATATTATCAACAACCCGGCGAGTTATCCTGTATAGTATCATATTGTTTTGTAGCATGTCAGGATATGCTCATTGGATTTACAGATTGGAATCATATATGTGATTAGTGTGCATCTAATTTGTATATATGATAGAAACAAATAAAAAAGTCAAATACGTGTATTTCGGACCATAAGGTGCACGGGATTATAAGGCACATTAAGCGAAACAAAGCAGTCAGATAAATCAAACTTTATTCAACTCATTCTTCTTGCTTCCTGCACTTCTGTACCATTGATTCATTAATGCTGTATTCTGTCACAGCTGCTCTATTACCATGTTGTTGCAGTATATTAATGACTAACTTCGTATTGTGGATGGATTATCTCAGTTGTTCTCCTGACTGAAGTTTGGTCTGTTTACAGCATCCTGCCATGCGATTGCATTTGTCTCTAACCATCAGGAACGCTGACGTTAACTTTTATCGAGTGGAAAAGTGTTAGCTTCACTGTTTATGTTATGCTAACAAAGCTATGTCACTAGCGATCACGTAGCACAGCGGTCCCCAACCTTTTTCGCGCCACGGACCGGTTCATGCCCGACAATATTTTCACGGACCGGCCTTTAAGGTGTTGCGGATAAATACAACAAAATAAAACTAGTACCGGTACCGTAAAAAAGAAGATTTATTCATAACACACGTGAAAAGACCCAGGAAAACCGAGTTAAAGATAAAAACGATAACAAAATAACGCTCAAAACCGATTAAAAACCCTGAAAACCATACATTTCACACCTGAGCCTCAACTCTCGTGGCCCGGTACCAAACGACTTACGGACCGGTACCGGTCCAAAGCCCGGGGGTTGGGGACCGCTGACGTAGCACATCATTACGGTATATACCACCTAGCCCAACTTCAGTAACCCTACAAACATCACTGCTGTTTAATTTTCTATCTTCATTTATATTGGAAGTGATAGCAGAGCTGTAAGTTTAAATTTTTATCAGAAATCTCTCAGTCAGAACATGCTATATCATGCTTAGGTAACTAGCGAAACTAGCGAGCTAACTTCCTGCTAACTTCTAACTCCGTTAAATCATTTAACGGAGTTAGAAGTTAGCAGGAAACAGAATTTATTACATTTAACTTAAATGTAATAAATTCTGTTTTCATGGATCCCTGGATGTTAAACTTAATTATTACACTTGGTAAAGCAGCAATGCTGATTGTTTTATTAAAGATGAAAGAATTTAGACAGTTTTTAACTCTCAGTGTGCTGCAGTGTTCGTTTTGACTTTGGGACCTGAAGCGGACTGAGTTTTTGGACCCAGATTACTCCCAGATTTATGAACACCTTAGTGCGACAAATACCGCAATAACAACGCCCTGCTTGCATGTTTTACAAAAAACAGTGAACACTATATTATGGCCCAGCCCTACTTGTTGGTTGTTTACCTTTAACCGGCAGGTAAAACAAATCCTACTTGCATACACACACTTGGTTGCAGAGTGAGTTTCATCCATAACAATGTGTACATTTACTTTGTGCAGGAAATTGTCTGACTTATATAAATACAGACAGTTAATGACGAGTTAATGAGCTTTATAATGGTGATATGAGAAATTATCACTGTTGTGATCAAAGAACTGATGACAGGATTTTAATTGTCAAGTTTCTTTCACTTATAACTTCAGCAAGTCATATCAAATGATCATTTTTTGTCGATACTAAAGGAAGGAGCAGACTTGCCTGATCAAGTAGTTGCAACTTTTCAACATGATGCAACTTCTTAAATGCTGGCAATAAAATGTGTTGGTATTAATGCTGACTATAGTTATACAACAGCAAAAAAGGCTTTGTAGATTTTGAAAATATATTTTATTGTTATGGTGCATCTGGAAAGCAGATGATCAAAAAGATGGGGGCTTTGGGAAGGATTTGAGCACTGCACCACAGCAATGTGCACAAACTGACTTGAAACAACATGACAGATGCTGGTTTGACAAGGGTGGAAGTGACAGGCAAATTATCCAGCGTTCTTCCACTGAAAGCTGGAGGGTGATTTGTACCTCATGTTTGTGGCAACTGCTGGCAGATAGATGAGAAAATCTTTTTTTTAATTCTTTTTTTTTTTTTTTTTTTTTTTTTCCGTAATGGGTTTGCAGATGTTTGACCTGCTCATTTGGGTTATTGTGCCCTGCTTTGCCTCCCCCCAAAATCTTATTTCTATTTGTATTTTGTAGGAAAATGAGTATAAAGAGTTTCTACAAGCACACTTTTCCTTTCTAATAAGCGTTAGTGTTTCAATTATTTATTGGGAAGGACTTAAGCACACGATCTACTCAAAGTATGAAGTTACCTTTTTTATTTAAGTGGGTCAGTATAAAAGAGTACAAAAAAGCTGATAAATGTAACAGCTAAGGGAAACAAAGCAATGATATTTAGATGGAAATACATTCATACGCAAATGCTGCGGGATCTTAAAAAAATCGTATTGCTACAGAAATCAGGAATTATTGAACTTGTGAAATATAATGCCAGTATATTTAATGCTTATGTTAACAGCTTGTCAATAATTGTATTTAAAACCATCAGCCGTTTTGCTAATATTGTGTATATACTTCGTCAGTGCAGCACCATGTGACTCTGAGACTAACCAATTACAGTATTTCTCTTTGGGGCATCTCTGCATGTGTGTGTATGTGTGGTTGAAAGTAGGTAGAAGCAGTCTAAATAATGCATGCAAACATTTTAATTTCCAAGTATGTTGTCACAGGCAAATTATGGAGCATTATATTTGCTTGTCTCTCCAGGGGCTTTTAGACAGACTTTGATTTCAGGTGGTGGTCTTGCCCTCTGTGAGCTCGGCATGGCAGCACATGAATCAGTTCTCTACTGGCTGCAGGTTCTAGCACTTCAAACAAGAGTACAGTTCAATTTTTTACTAGGAAATACATTTGACTACTTTTGTGACATCGTGCTATAACAAGCTGCACAAATACCACTCACATAGACATTCTAGAAGATGGGCATAGCCGTTAGATCTAAAATGTGAAACCAACACTGTGCCTCAAAGCTCCCTCTTTTGATGAGCATGACAGGGCAATAACCTGTGGTCTTAAAAAAGGATTTTAGGTCCTAAGTTCCAAAATTTGTAGGAAAATGGCCCACTCCCCACTGAGTTCATGGACTTGGTTTGGGTGAGACTGAATAAAACATCAAGTATCAGAAAGGAAGATTTTTCAGGGGATGCTTACTGCCTGTTTGCCACGGAGCATGCTTGTCCTTTAGTTTGTCAGTCGGAACCAGAAACAACAGGAAAATATATATATTTAGGACAAAATAAATAAATTTTTACTTTGTTTTTTGTTTGTTTGTTTGTTTGTTTTTATACTTTTTATATATTTTAAAGTCATCCACATCCTTTGTGAGTGACCCTTCTCCTTGCAGCAAATTTCCAGATCAGATCAAAGAGTAGTAGTCTTCTGAGCACTTTAAGTACTACCCGTGCATATTAAGGCATCATTGCCAGATTAATAAATATCACCCAAACACTCCCATGTCTGCTCATACGTGCAACTTGGGGAAGTTTGCAAGAGTAACCACAATTTTTCTAGCATGTTTACACTTATTGATTAGCCATCTGTTGCCTGGTAGCACTCAGTTGTGTGAGTCATGATTCATTTACAGAACAGAGTCTGTGTTGTGGTTACATATAGGCTCAGTACACTAGAAGAGCTGTCAGTATACTGTACATTGAGGTGTTTATGAAATTATCATTTTTGCCAGTCAACCTCGAACTATCTTTAATTGGATAAGAGTGTTGGTTTATTCAGTTGCCTGAAAGCCAAAAATCACAAGTACAGTGTTAACTTGCAGAAAAAAAATGTTTTTAATTGGCACAACATAGAAATCCTTACATCATTTTGCACAAACTGCACCTACTTTTAATGAGTCACAATGGTTTTATCTGCACTATTTCTGGTTTCTGGAGTAACTCTAAGAATGGAAATTTTTGCAGCCAGCTTTATCAGGTGCTAAAAGATAGTAGCCTGCAAAGATGCTTCTTCCCTCCTGCAGTGGAGAGGCTGGAGTGCTTACAGCTCCTGTTGTGTGATAGACACTGAAAAGATGAGTCATTCACAGACCAACATTGTTGCCATGGCAGCCAGAAGCCTTGAGAGCAAGCCAGGGAAATGTTTTACTTTCCAAATACATGCTGCTACATTTAGGTTGATATTTCTGTCCTTGGAGTGAAATTTTCAGCTGAGCCTTGGTTCCTAACTAGATCTGACTTTACGTTTGGGTGGTGTGGGTCTTTCTGTCAGCAACCTAAATGTGGCACAGTCACAGTGGTCCATGGCTTGTTCCTACATGGAAAAATCTGTTGCGCTGTGCATCTGTTTCTCACTTTCTGTCTGCCGTATTATTTTAAAAGAAGATGAATGTATAGTTTTTTTTTTTTTTATTGTTTCATTTATCAGCCCTGGAAATTAGCTTTTTCCACAGTACATGTTTGGTTAAAATGTGAAACCAGAAGTCATCCTACATGGCTCTAAAATCAAATTTGCAGCTCATCCATATGTGCTGGCATCACAAAAAGCCAGCAGAAGGAGACAGACTTTTTATCTGTGAAAATATTCATCAGTCTAATCTTCTCTAAATTGTATTTTGCACAATAAACAAATTGCAAAAGACCTTTTTAAAGCTAAAAGTTATAGGAATTGTATAGCTGATCGGTTCATCATTGCAGTACTGAACAACTGTTATCCCATATTACAGATTTGCCTCACATTGCACAGGCCTAATTGTTTCCTTTTGTCTTGTTTTGTATCTTTAATGGAAGTGACTAAAGGTTTGTTCACACCAAATGGGAAGCAAAGTTTTGCCTAGCTTTATTTATGAGAGTACAGTTGCTTGGAGGATCTTTGAGAACTGTTTGTTCAGAAGAGCAAACAGAAGGAGGAAGAGTGCAGCTGATAGCTGGCAACAAGTTGTAGTAACATATTTTCAGATTTTCCCAGCGCTCCTGTTTTTTTTTTTTGTTTTTTTAATGTCTTTAAAAAAAATTTTAAAAATGGAGAAATGGAAGAAAACAGCATCAGTAAGCTTGTCCTTGTCTGATTGTCATTGTCTTGAAAATCAACATTTTATGGAAGACTCTCAGCTGATAGACTTTTGTGACACAGTGCTGCATCTTTGCATAAGCTTTGAATTTGTAATTGCAGTGTGTGAAAACTTCACTTTGGCGAACCCATCATAAGATGCTAAACTTTGTTTAAGTGAGGAAAATGTGTGTAATTGAGGCAAATGGGCTGTACCCAGACTATTTTCTTTCTTTTTTTTTCTTTCTTTTTTTTTTTAAAGCATGCGCTAAATTATAGTAGCTTTTAAGTATTAAATGTTCTGTGCTGTAATTGACCCTTAGTTTATTATAAGGTTGTGTCCATATGTTTTCCTCTCCTCTAGCTTAGGATACTAGCACAGAAAATGAGCTTCCTCTGAAGGATGTCTGGGCTCTTATAGATAAGGCGAGGAGCTTGGTCATTTGTTAGCAGGCCAGAGTAATAGTAGAGATCAGCTACTCCTCCACAATCAAAGGAGTCCATTGAGATGGTACAGGCATCTGACCAGGATGGATCATAGATGAGGTGTTTGACATCTTGGGACAGACCCAGGAAACAGCTAAGACTGTACATCTCTCAGCTGGCTTAGGAATAGTTTCGTGTCCCTAGAGGAGGTGGTTAGGGAGAGCGAGGTCTGGGTGTCCGCGCTTAGATTGCTGCACCCACAACTTGCACCCAAATAGTTGGTAGAAGTGGATGGGTGAGACCTTCGCAATGATCGAGATTTCTTTGTTCAGTATTGATAAAATGTGGTTTGATCTTTATCCACAGTTCACAGTGAATAAATGTGTAGGATAAAATCTTGTAAAACCTCCTGTAGCGTCAACAATCTCAGACATTTTCCCAAACCTTTTTTTTCTAAACATCAGCAAATATTAATATGTTGGATTGGATGTTCATGTAAATGTTACATTAAACAGGGGGGGAGTGGACTCTGTTAACCCCCATCGATTGACAGTTGTCCCACACAGGCAGTTTCCATCATATCTGCCAGCGGATAACAAATCGATAAATAATTTCCTAGGAAACACAGGGACAAATCTTTGTGTTTGGCTGAGGTGTCAGTTGTTGCTATAATTGTTGCCTCTGGTAGGTTAGGATTTCATTGTTTTATTGTTTTTATTTCAACATGTGATGTGCAATATTGTGCTAAATACCATGCATAGATAACATTCGGAATGGGTGTTAAATATGCAATTTATATGAGTCTGTGTCAAAGCTATTAACTTTAACCACAACAACAAAAAATAGAATTTCAACTTACTTTAGTAAGTTAAGTTAGATTAACTAAAACATACATAAACTAACTTAAAAATGGTACAGGAAATGTAAGTTTTGGTCAAATTTGTCAACACAACCAGCATCAGACGGCTTTGGTTAAATTATTTCCCGAGAAGTGGGTTTCAACATATGATGAAGTTTAAAAAAAAAAAAAAAGTATTTATTGTAATATTTGATCTGAACTTCCCAAATTTTACTACAGACAAATACCCTTCTCTATTATAAATAAAAATATAAAAAAAAAATTAGAAATCATATTATAACCATATATGGAAACCATATATTGAAAAATATATATATTTTGGGAAAAAAGAGAAGTAAAACTAAAGGAAAGCTGCAGACCCAGTACGGAAACTAAAAGGGAAAAAAAATGTTCTGACATATTTGTCAGTGCATCAAACAAAAAGGTATTGGCGCTTATATTTACTGTAAATGAGACTGAGTCTTAAGTGTTATGCTTGTTTTGTTATCTGTAATCAGTAAAGCCCCCCAAACAAGTCTGTATTATTAAAATAAAAATAAGCATCCAGTAGAAACTAAACTGAGCACATAAGAAAATCCACTGTAGAAACTAGAGCTGGGCGATATGAGATTTTTTCATATCACGATATGTTTTTTTCATTTCAGGCGATAACGATATCTATCACGATATAAGCCAAATAACTTGTAAGAATTTGTAAGATTTAAATGTGCCGTTGCTCACAAGTAAAATGTGAAATAATCAGCAGCTTGTTTTTATTTAAATATTTATTTCCCATAATAAGTTCAACAGGGTAGATGTACTTAAGGAACATGAGACTTTTTCAGATAAATAAAGGCAAATATTGCAAACTACACAAAAGGCAGCCGCTAAAGCGTTTAAGTTTCAAAATAGAACAAACGAAACAGACTAAATTGTCAATTCCACTTAGAAACAAAATATTAATTCTAAAAATAAATCTTAGTTTGTTTTACAGAAGAACAGACAAAACTGACTAACTTTTGTCAATATCAAATAAACTGAGAACTAAAAGGAAATTCTCAATCTCTCCTTGTTGTATAGCTGAGCTTTTCAAACAGTTTTAACAGTTACTTTAGTCTGACAAAAGCCGAATGACGAATTAGCGCTTCCAGTTAGAGACTGAGGCTACGTCCACACGTACACGGGTATTTTTGAAAACAGAGATTTTCCGTTTTCGTTTTAAAAAATAATCCCGTCCACACATAAAGGCAGAAATGAAGGAAAACGCTGCTATGAACATGCCAAAGCAGCAGGTGGCGCTAGATTCCTAACCGTGCAGAAATGTTGGCCAATCAGAAGTCTAGAAGCCTCGGTGGGAAATAGTAAACAAAGCTGGGGCATAGAAGCAGAACCGAGTCGTATGTGTGGACGGACAGTAACTGTGTGTATATGTAAGCATTTAAACACTGCAGAGAGTAGAATTAACAGTAACAGTATTGTAGAAATTCATTTCACCGAAACAATAACGTGGTGCACAGTGTGACGCATGCACCAGTTTATTGTATTTCCAGACTTGTTTTCGGCACAATTTACAGTGCACGCTACTCTGTTTTTTGTCAGACTTGAAATAGCCGAAATACCTTCAAACTACGGAACTTCTATGGCTCTTCCGTTCGACAATCTCTCCGGCATTGGAACCATCATCTGTTTTCTCTTCGGTCACGCTCGGTTGATTTTTCTAGTCGGCACACTCATTTCCTCCATTACCCGCTGGCTGCTTCCCAAACAAACACACGTGCGGCTTGGCACTTGTGCTGTACGTAACAAGTCACGCGACGTGACGCTGCGGCTGTGATTGGTTCGGCTCTGCGCTACTTAATTTGGATTGGCTGACCTTTTTTTTTTTTTAAGAGAACAAGAGCGGCGAGGTCTATCGCGATAGCTTAATTTCTCTATCAAGTAAAAGTTATATCGCGATACATATCGTTATCGTTCTATCGCCCAGCTCTAGTAGAAACTCAATTAAACTTACTTCTTTTTACATGACTGTGTATAGTAATCAAAGGCAAGTTTTATTTTTTAAAAAAGGTACTTGAAGGCTTGTGAAAAGTTATACACTGCATTTGTGAGAATGCAGATGTCTGATGCAGGTCTATCAGACATTGGGTAGGTTTAAATCTACCAGTTCCCCACTGAAAAATCTGTGATTGTGGTTTGAGTTGATGTGCAAAGAGTGTGCAGATTCTGCATTCACTGGTTGTAAACGTGCTTCCTCCTGCACGCTCTATCCAGGGAGCTCCCTCTAAACCACACAGAACATTTCCACTAGTCAGAACCAGTAGTGCACACCTCCCCTCCTGAAAACATCACACACTCTAGCATATTGTGTTAGCTTCTCATTGTCTTAAAAGCAACTGTAACTGGGGCCCTTTAGAGTGACATGAAAGAACACCAAGTTGTGTTGTAGTTTAGCAGCTGAGGCAGAAAAGGGAATACGCTGCCTGTTTTGTTCACCCTTTCTCTGTGCACAGCCCTAACCTCCTTCAGCCAGATCATCTGACATTCAGCTTTCTCAGCAGCTGTAGTACATGCTCAAATTTCAGAATAACCCAGAGGTCGTGAAGAGGTAGTAAGAAGGCACTTTGTCCGTTACGGGCTGGAAATGGTGCGGCAGTGTAAAGATTAAAATAGAACCAAACTTCTCATTTGTGGACAGAGGAGTTCTGGCTTTCTGCCATAGCAGTTTTAGTTCTTGTCTCAATTTTAAATCAACATTGGGCACTGGTTTTAGTATTTAATGTACTTGTAATAAACTGATAAACAGAACTTGTTAATTAGTTTATTTTACTGGTTTGGACCTGAAGTCGACAACCAATAAAAGTTGCATTCATAAATACAAATACAAACAGAATTCAGCAGCCAACTTTCACAGTCTAGCTCAGCACGATCTCAAATAACTGAATGATGGCTGATTAACCTGCATACATTTTGTAAACAGACCCGTTAGCCTCAGCTGTTACTTACTAGCATTCTTCTGGTGACAGAGCATTCAGCTTCCTGTGCTGTTCTGATTGCTTGCCCTATTAATATAATGCTTGATTACACTTTAGTGTTTGATCACTTATGCCAGTATATTGTACTTTTTTATTAGAGACTTTGTTTGGACCGTAATTACTAAAAGGGGGAAACTTCACATCTACTTACTTATCATGTGACTTTCCCAAGGTCATTTTCCTTAATACAGCACACTGAGTGAAAATCATTAGTATATAATGAATAAAGCTTACCCTGGTGGCTAGATTTGCACCATTATCCATTCCTTTGACTCTGAGGCATGTTGCTTTTTCCCTCTTTCTCTTTGATCACAGTACACACAAATCCACCCTTCTAGCAAACCGCAAAGTGAAATCTAACAAAGTGCTTATTATTTGAAAAAGAACAAAATGGTTCATACTTTAACAAACCACAATTCTACTTTGCTTCTAAATGAAGAATGATAAATGTTGACTTGTACTGCAAATTAAATAAATGTATACAGTTGTGAAAAAGTTCTCACTGTACTCTATGCAGTCCTGTCAAAAACCAATTATCTCATGATTCAGTTGCTTGTAGAACGTCCTTTAGCAGCAATAACGTAGTTATACGGAAAATGATTTGGCCATTCTTTTGTAGATTTGCTGCCTGGGACCAGGCTTCTGTTATTTGAGCCAGTTTCAGCCAAGTTTTAGTTGTCAAACAGATCAACAGATCTCCTACTCCTTATAGTAGAATAGTTTGGTACACAGGGGAGTTCATGGTCAACTCTGTGACTGCAAGGTGACCAGGTCCTGTAGCTGGAAAAACAAGCCCAAAGCATCACCCCTCTACCTCCATGCTGATAGTTGGTATGAGGTATTTGTGCTGATATGCTGTGCTTGGTTTTCATCAAATGTGGTCCTGTGACACATGGGCAGGCATCTCCACTTTGATCTCATCTGTGGGAAGGCCATCGTTCCAGATGTTTTGTTGTTTGTTCAGATGCAATTCTGCAAACCCTAAACTGTAGTGCAGGGGTTTGTTTTGTTTTTGTTTTTAAGAGAAGAGGCTTTCTTGTTTGTTTGTTTGTTTACTTTGTTTATTATTGAGTTCTTTCAGGCACGGTCTGTAAAATCCAATTAATCACACATAGGAAAACATGCTTATTTAACAAGTAGCTACTATCCACCTGTTGTTCAAAAAAACAATACTACAGGTCTTTTTTCTGCAGGTGTCCTGTGAAAATTTCCTACCTCACCCTCACCTGCTGAATTTATGAAATTATGAGGAATCAAAAATGCTTTGAATTAAAATGCACCAAATTTCAGCCCTCCTTATGTACTTGCAGAAAAAACATTAATAGTGTGAGGATAAATTTTTCTGCATTACTCATGTTTGTGGTTTGTAGTTTAAGTTAAAACTATTCCTGAGATTCCTTCAGCTGCCTTGTGGCTGCCATGAGGTCATATTTATGCCCACATTATGTTAATGTGCAGTCTAAACAAATGTGGTGGCTTGTTCTTAAATCGCATTGTACTTTCAGTACAGTACTATCCTATCCAACCAGTTCAGCAACAGCAGTGTGACCTACCTGGCATCACTCCTGTCATGCATTAACAGACTTCAGTTAACTCTCACTTCTGTTCTTTGGTCTTTGTTTTTTGTTTTCCCCTCCCCACATATTTCACATTCTGCACATGTTCAAGCAAATGAAACTCAAAGTAATATATTTTAGTGTATTGAATAGAAGGCCTTCTTATGTCTTTCCCTTTATTTTATCTTCATTGTAAAGACTGTGTACTTGTATAATGGGCAGGAATGCAGTTCTAAGCAGTAAAAGTTAATGCTGGGCTCATTATAAATGAGCACCTGCAGATGTGCAGACTCAAAAGCTTTTACTGTCTCTTCCCACTGTGAATTATTAGCTGGTTCTCTGAACAATTCTTAGACTGAAATTCTTTCAAAACCTGTCATGAAAGGAGGATTTTTTTTTTTTTTTAAAGCAGTCTCAACCCCCAGAAAGCATCCCATGTAAAATGAAATATGCATGAGTAGAAATTATTATTACTACTCATATAAGTGAGATGTCTTTTTTGGTGGAGCGTCCCAGGTTACATGGAGTACAGAACATTCTCTAGCTGGATTGGCAGAGAGCTTTCAGGGGCCTAAAGGTTATGTCAGTTCAGTTTGTGTTATCAATTGGTAATTTTACCACACCAGTCTTAATCCTAAGAAGATTTTTTTTCCCCCCTTCTTTATTTAACTAAAAATAACTTTATCATCAAATGTTAAGCTGTAAGACATGGACTGCTGGGGAAAAATATTAATTTGTATGTTTTTTTTTTAAAAAAAAAAAACAACAACAACAAAAAAAACCTATGTCTAGGTTCAAATGGGCTTCTGGAGCATTGCCAAGATAATTTCACATCTAGGGTCTCAGGATAGAACTTGAGGACTAATCTGTCACTTCAGAGGTCACCTGACCTGCATGCCTTGCCTCAGTTTGTTTTGGTGTCTTTCCACTAAGCTTTATTTCTGTGAAGTGTTGATGGGCATCAAAAGCCCAAGTATTAGTGTAAAGGGTTCTTAAGGAGTTGATGTAAATATATTTGGGGACTCCCAGTGTTTGTACCATCATGATGATTGTTCCATGTTGACAATGGCGATGTGTCCTTATAGTGTGCCTGTCACACATGCTGCCTGGGGCACAGAACTGCCCCGCTCATATGTTCAGTCTGGACCACTGGGCAAGAGTAAGGTTTAAATTTTGGTCTTTTTCCTGTATGTTGGCCTTAAAAATGAATTACATCGTCTTACTGACAAATACTGTACCCCCAGCCTACCACAAATAATAGATAAATGATTAATAATCAAATGGGGTTTTTTTTGGTTTTTTTTAATGTTTAAGTCCATTAATTTTTTTTTGTTTTGTTTTAAATTGTGCACGTGTTTGTCACAGTTGCGTCTAGTGAGATATGCTGACTTGTGTTGGGTAGTTTCCATTTCTGAACTGGTACCTAAACATGGATTTAAGTACCCAACAGTACCATTACTAATTTTGAAGTAATTAGCTCTAAATTTTATGATACAAAATTAGTCCAAGTCTCAATTGAAATATTTTTGTTACATATTTACATCTTGCAAACTGCACCAGCTGTTTGGTTGCTTTCTACAATGTCTCTGACATTGACGTCACTGCCACATTATTTGAATGCTATAATATTAAGGAGCATGATCACATACTAAGGTTTCAGACATACATGTTGTGTAATGTGTTTGTTTAACATAAACAGTATTCTAGCAAGAAATTTCATTTCAGTCCGTGTAAAAAAAAAATGAAAATAAAATAAAATAAATGCTCATCTCAAGTGGTTGAAAAAGAAATGTAATCGGCTTCTTTAGGTTTGTAAAGACATTTCACCTCTCATCAAAGAGGCTCCTTTTTTTTCTAAAAACGTAAGGTGGACAGTCCCAGGTATTTAAACTCTAGTGGATGTGTCCCCTTTGGAGATAGCCCTTGACCTACTATTAATGTTTCATCATTAACAGCCAAGGTGTGAAAAGAGGGGTGGGCCTTTACCATCAGGGGTTGGTGGCGAAACCACTATGAGACCTTAAATTACTAATGCTAGTGAAAATGCAAAGTTAAAATGTTAACCAGCACCATGAAATAAGTGTGATATCTGTTTGATGTCTCACTAAAAGTCATCATCATGCATGGGTTCAACATCTTTTGGGGTGTTATGCTTCAGTGAGAAATCTGTCGTTGCTGCATTGTAACTGCAGACCCCTCTAAACTCTATGGTATAACCCTACCTAGAAATGCACCTACATGCCATGTCGACATAGCACAACTAAAGTGAACCAGCCTGTTCAGCACCGTGGATACCTGCTGTGCCTTTCAGGCTACTCTTTTGCCAGTTTTTTAACCTATCAGTGACAGAATAACAATCATCATCTCAATATAAGGAATCAAAATCATAGCATTAATGAGGACTCACATATGTCAGGAAATTCCTGAAGGGAAGTGGCTGAAACTGTTTAAATGGATCTGAGGAAATGTACAAAGATTTGGAGAAACTAGGGACAGAGATGTTTTCCTACTCTTCAGCTTTTAGATGTTTTGTGTTTGACCTTGTTTCCTCAGATTAGATGTGTTGGCCTGTTTTGCATTTTTTGCACTACAAATATTGTATCAAATTTTGACAAGTGTAACCACAGCTGAGAGCGTTTTTCGCTCACTGCCATTGCCATGTGTGTTTCTTGTTCTTCAACGTGTTGCAGGAGTGATGATACGTTCTTTCTGTCTTTCTTCCTAACTCAGTTGGGCTTTGCTAATGAAAAAAATACATTGTTGAAGTTCCCCATCTCAGGCTGTTCATCATCAGCTTCATAACATTTCCACAGCATAATTAAACATCTTTATCCCAGAAGAAAGGGAAACCTAACCTTTATTTATTTAAGTTATTAGTTAATGGTTTGGCTGTTTAGAGCCAAACACTGAGCCTGAATAAACCACTACGCAAGCCTTAATATCAAAGCAGGGACGTGATGCATTCCCTCATAGTGTGCATGAGAGTACTGTGAGGCACTAAGTTCTTTTTTGGGGGGGATTTGAGAGAGGACACTAAGTGCTGTAGCTGCACAGTGGTATTCATCAAAATGTAAATAGAGGTTAAACACTTGAGTTCAGCTGTTACAGCTTTTTATAGCTATGTCAGCAGCGTGTTGTTAATAAAATCACCTTCAATAGTGTTAAATTCTATTTTAACTTTATATCCAATGCCAAAATCCTCCCTGTTTGTTCCCTCTGAATACTGCTTTTGTGCTTTCCCGTTGGACTGTTGCCCTTTGTTGCAGAGCACTGTTCATCAAGGGCACAACAAAACACTCATTGGGGCAATGAAACACGGGATGCTAAAATGGAAACTGATTGTGTAACTGCAGTAATCTCAGTACATTGTTTCTTTGTGTTCCAGCATCAATGATATTCAGATGATATTTTAAAATTCTGTGAAAACTGCCCACTGTGATAAAACCAGCCATCCTGCATGTTGCAGTTGGCATCAAGATTTGCGCAGTCTTTTGTGTCTGGCTAATATCAGAGGCTGACCTACGTAGGACTGAATTTGGCTGATGAGTTCCAACTTTGGTTCAAAAATGTTTTCGCATTGATTAATCCTAAGAAGTGATAGCAGAATTTTACTTTTAGGTGCTCTGCTCAGAGATCCTTGGATATCATGACCATATTTAAGCAGGATTTGCCTTTGTGATAAATCAGGTCTTCTCATATCTAATAGGTGGTCACTGGAGAGCTGTTGTGTGCAACCAAGGGCCTTGGACAAACTGATACCCATCATCATTTCTTATCTGTAAACATCTTAACAACTTCCTGCAGGGTGGGGCAATTAAACTAATTCAATCTGAATGATTAGGTTTTGACAATAGTCCTCGTGTTTAAATTGTTGTCCTCTTTCACCGAAACTCCAAATGAAGACCCAACTGACATGTTCTATTCAGCTCTAACCTACAGGATTATGAAAGTGGTTTGATAGTTGAACATAATTTAAACAGGTTGGCCCCCCACAAGGAAGGTGATGTTATTGACATTGTTTGTTTATTGTTTAGCAGGTTCCCTGAGAAGTTATAGATATATTTGGATCATATTACCAGAGGTGGGGTGTAGCGTACCTTGGATGTAGTTAACACAAATCCACACTAATTGAAGCAGGAAAAAAATTGCAAACTAATGTGGACCCAGATATCCTGCTGTATGCAGGGGCTTAGTTCGTGCGTGCTTTTGATTGGTGTGGGCTGGTTTAGTTTCTGTGGATATGAGGGAACACAAGATATTTGCCCTGTGTGCATATTAATGAGAGCCCTCATGCTCATAAATCACTGGGTGCATGTAATTATGTACTCTGCTGGAACGGATGCTTCTCTTATTGAATATTGAACTTGTACAATCTGTGCAATTAATTGTACAATGCTTCCACTTCAGCTCTTCATCTCCTTTTACCATAGCTTTCTGTAAAACCATGACTGTGTGTTGACTCTCTGTGCACGCACACCCTAACATTTTATGGTGTCTTTTTTGTTTTTTGGTAAAAGGACAGTTAAGTTTAATGTTATGAATGCAAAAGGTCTAAACATGTTTAGTCTATGTGCATAGTGGAGAAGGTTTTTGACATTAAAAGTAAAACGTGGGCACTATTTGGAATATTTTTTTTATGACTTTTCATTCTTGTCAAGCTATTCAGTGAACACCTCTACTCCATATGGTAGCATGTTCATTTCTAGTGTTTCTTCATTAAGTTTTTTTTTTTTCTTCTTTAATTTGTGGCTCATCTGTTCGTGGGTAATTGAATAATTCATGCCGTGTTTAGACTCTGCAGTTGTGTGGTTGTGGAGCTGAGATCATATTTCCTGTTTTGTCATCAAATCTGGTCTTTATTCTTCTTCCACAGTGCACAGTGTTTCTGTGAAACAGCCTGAGTTGTTCATGCAAAACATTTAAGTGTCTTTAAGATGATACTGAAAATACATTACACTGGTCACAACCCAAAACTGCTGCTTTTAAGAAAGTCACTGCTGCAAATACTTCTGCAAATAATACTACTACTGCAAAAACTGATGTAATTGTAGAGTTTGTTAATAACAATGACACATTCCTGACCAAACTTGCTTTGTTTCTCTAAGTCTGATGCTCAAAAACGCTTGAACAGTGACAAATCCTTCAGATTTGTTTTCTTTTCTTTTTTTTTTTTGTGGTATTTGTCTGTCTACAGAAGCTTTAAGAAATTTGACCAATGTAAAATGGAGCCCAGAAAATACTGTTACTAACAGTTTTGTGCAACATGTGGTTTCTTCATGACAGCGGTCGGCAACATTTAGTCTGGTGTTGCTAAATGTAGAGCATATGACATGCTGTCTTACTTCAGTATTAGAGTTTTCAGCAAACCAATCATCAGTATATTTTTGGAATTAATCTCTGGATTTAAATATTATTATTTATTTATTTTTAAACGTATTTTCTCAAATAATGACATCTATTCTTAACTGCTGTGTAATGCTGAGTAATCATGATTCCTTTCTCTGTAATTTAAAGGCCCTCTGTCTTTTTGAAGATGTTCAAAAAGGTCAGTAATGAATAGTTAAACCTATAATTCAGGGCTCTTTTTGTTCAGCCATCAAAATTCCCTCAGTAGAGGCATTCATACTCAGAAGATTCAATAGTTCAGTGCCTGCAGAGATCAGCCGAGACACAGTTAAAGCCATTTATGAATTTTTTACTGAGCTACCAAAATTGACTCTAAGGAATAATTATATATCTGTTTTTCTTTTCAAGCCCAGATTCACTTTGTGACTCATGTATGCCGTTTAAATTACATCAAGACAGTGTAAGTGATTTTCTAAAGTTGTGTAGGATTAGTGTTTAAAAAAAAAAAAAAGTGACTACCATTGGCTATACTAAAGTCACTCGATATACAACAAGAGTCCTGTTTTATCTTTAAGAATAAAAGGAGTGTTTGCTGCTTTAAACTTTGCATCTTTGGCAGCTTGATTAATTTGGTATTTCTGTCTGATCTCGCAGATGCTTTCATGTTCTTTGTTCTCGTTCATGGCTCCTTGGTTCTAATGGAAATATTTCCTTCCTTGGTAAGCACCCTAAGGAATTTGTGCACTAATGCATCTGTATGCGAAAGGCAAAAATAGCTCCACATTGGGGATAGCATCCACAGTGTCAGACTGTATCTAGTAGGCCCAGCCATCCTTGGTCTTGGGAGAATAAAGACAATTCCCTCTAAAGAGATGAATTTTTTTTTTTGCAATCTCTTACATGAAACATATTCTGAGTATGTGAAAACAGACAATGAAGGGTTTCTGTTTCCGTCAAGCAGTGGCAGAGAGCTTTGTCATTTTCTGCATGACCATGAAAAATCATAAATGAATTGTGCTTTAGAGAGAAAAATATTAATAATGCACTGAAGAACGTTTAACTTTAGACTCAAAGGAACAGAGGTGCGTTTAGCAAATACCTTTGTTTCATATTGATAGATAAATGGATGACTTGTATGGGTGACACTGAAGCTGCAGCAATGATGGGAAGAAGAGAAGCGTATAGAGAAGGAAGGCAAGGGCTCATTATCCCATGCATATCCCATCATCTGTGAAACATGGTGGAGGCAGTGTGATGCTGGAGGGATTATAGCTGCCAGTGGAACTTGGTGACTGGTGTTTATTGATGATAGCTGTACTTTCTGCTCAGATTCAGTGAAATGCTCTAAAAATGACTGTGTGCTGCTTCAGAATAATAAGCACTGACCCCCAAAAGCAGTTTAAAAACAATGAAGTCAGTCACCTAACCTCAACCCACTGGTTCTTAAACTTGTTTGGGATGTTCCAGTTTGGTTGGGGGAAATAAAACTTCACAGCCCACAAACCCTGTGATCATTAACAATAGAAACAAGTTGAATGATCCCCCCCCCACACACACACACACACACACACACACACACACACACACACACACACACACACACACACGAACACACACACACACACACGAACACACACACGAACACACACACGAACACACACACGAACACACACACGAACACACACACGAACACACACACACACTGTTTATCCAAGATAAACTGCCTCAACCCCAGTGAATATAATTTTTAAGTTGCTTTAAAGGTCTGCACTAGTCCAGAGGCTAGTGTTCTTCCTTCCTTCCTTCCTTCCTTCCTTCCTTCCTTCTGTTCTTTCTTTCTTTTTAATCCCTCCAAGACAATGATTTACTATCCTTTTAAGCTGAAATGACAGTTGCTGGGAACCAGTTAGCCCTGATTATTCCAATCTCATATTTTCACTGCAGGTTGTCTTGCTGGCTGGCCTCAAATGCAGTGGTCCTCAGTATCAGTCTGTTGCTTCCCTATGAGTGTTTCTTTTTCTGTTGGTGGATGTACACAAACAAAAAGGAACAAAAAAGCAAAAATGTTTGGTACTTTGAGGCTTAGTGACCACTGAACACCATATCTGTACAAGTTGCTATCACTTCTAGTCATCAGCTGTCTTTACTTCCAGGTTAACATCCAGACACCTCTGTATAAAGTGGTGCATACGTCATTTAAGTCAGGCCAGATTACTTTGACTCAGCTGACATGCAAACTCTTTATTTTGTTCTTGAAAGTACTGTATCATTTACTTCCTAAGTCTTAGGAGCATCAGGTAACTGCTGTTGTATATCAGTACAATAGCCCCACGCGTCATTACTTGACAAATAAAATATTTGCAGTGGGGAAACTGAGAAACGTACTTTACCGTATTTATTTTGTACATAAGCTGTATTGCTCGTTCTTGGAGGCTTAACTCTGTGCTCCTCACTCCCTAGATAATACTGTGTGTTTAAATCTAGCATGACTGCCCAGTGTGATGGCACCCAGGCTGACACATGTCTACCATTCACTGGGAGGAAATGGGAGCTATCCATGGGTCATTTTAACCACAGCACATTTAGGCTGCAGGGGGCATCATGGCCCTTTTACCTTTCTTGTTCCAGTTTGGTATTCTGTCTGCCCTTTCTGTATGGAATCCTTTGCGATCTGATACTTTGGAAAATTGGCATTAAGGCAAAGTCGTTATTAACAAGTAAGCATTGGTACAGTTACACTTCCATATTGAATTCACTCTGAACAGCAGCCAGTGGTCTGGCCAGCAGAGTTCAGTTGTATAAGTACCTCGTCAACGCTGCTGGAAAATTTTCACTACGTGTCAAAGTCATTGTGAATTTTTTGGCTCTGCCTCACTGTGAAATCTCCACATGTCTCACCATTTCATGGGGGTATTGCCTGTTCAGTTATGTAATATCACTCAATAACACAGTCTCTCACCCTGGCTGCTCATTCTGTTTAAAAGATTCTGTAGCAACAGACTGAGAGACCACAAATGTGTTTGCGTGTTTTAAGGCTGCAATTTTATAGTTTTAATGATTTGGTAATTTATTATTTCAACTGTTCTGTCTATCAAATATGATAAGATATTACAGTGGCCCTGAGGGCATATGCACTGCAACTTAGCAACATAACAGCAAATGGAAAAGCTCTATAAGAGCACACAAAACACAATAGAAATTGAATGAAACACATTAGAAGTGCAGCAAAAATAAACTTTACGCCAATATTTTTTCACCGTTTTAATGGTCACTGTAGTGGCTATATTAATTTCTTAAAGTTCTCTCTTTCTCTTATATTTAATATAACCACACTACAGACCGCTTGTTTATTTTCCACATAAACCTTTCAGAATAAAGCTCAAGATCCTGTTGAGACTTTTCCCCGCAGCACGCTGTGTAATAAATACTCACAAAGAAAACTGCGGCCATTACAACTTATGTCTAAAAATGTATTGTTTCATGCATCGGTTAAAACACTCTACTCCAGGTACACGACGCCCAGCTGGAAACACTTCACGCAAGTCGAGCTGCCCGAGATTCACAGAATTTACAGAAAATCTTACATTTTTGTGATTTATATCGTTATCGGGACAATAGATGTCTTATATTGGGAGATTTTTGTCATATCGCACAGCCCAAATTCTTATTTTCTTTCTTCCTTTCTTAGAGTTTTTTTTTTGGGGGGGGGGAGGGTCTTCTTTTCTTCTTTTTTTTCTTTCTATTTGTCTGTGTTTTGTTAAATTGCAGTCAGTTTGACTTCTCATGGCCACTGTATGAATCACATAATAAGAACCCTCTTCATTTCAGGATTTCTGGTGTCAGCATAGGTTGCAGTAGTTGCATAAAAATATGGCTTAAAGTTAATCGATTTACAAAAGTTTTCTGGTGATCAATAAATCAGTGCAACATATATATTGAATATTTATACACATGGAGGATGTAGATCTGTTTTATTCTGGTACTGCTCACATGGACTCTACTAGAGCTTTGCATGACTTAAATAAAGATTATTTTGAAATTGATCTGATACATGGCCTTTGTCAGCTCATCCACTGCCTCATGTGGGTGGAGCTTTTGTTCACACAGTCAGAGCTGAGTTAGGGATATCTGATAATGATGACTAGGTTGCCTCTGCATGGCAAATACATTTGTTGTATTGTCCGTCTGATCAGCAGAGAAGCTGTGTACTACTCATACTGTATTGTTTTGAATTGCCGAGAACAAAAATCAGCCTAGGCAGATGTCCTGTCACACAAACAACTCACACCATTTACATCATTATCCCAAATTGACTCTTATCTATAACTTGTTTCAATGGGGAATAAAATAACGCTTTGTAGACTATATCAGCAGTGAATCAATGTATTTCCTCCTTTTGTGTGATTTCAGATGCCCCGTCCACAGAGCAGCAAGAACTGTTCACCCAGAAACTCCAACAGTGCTGCATGCTCTTTGACTTCCTGGACTCAGTCACTGACCTGAAAAGCAAGGAGATCAAGAGGGCCACACTTAACGAGCTTGTGGATTACGTTTCGACCAACAGGGGCGTTCTGGTGGAGCCAGCATACCCGGAGATCACGAACATGGTGAGGTTGCACATATGCATTTCAAACAACCTCATGCAATTCCCTAAACAACAGCCGCAATTAATCCCCACCTGCTAATTATTTAATAGAATAGATGGCTCATCTGTGTCCCGGTGTAACATCCTGTACACTTGAGCAGGATTAAAAATGAAGGCTGATCTTGTGTCTAGACAGGCGTGCCAGCAACGCACGAGGTGCATGCTCTTGTCCTCATGCAAAACCCTTTTCCATTTTAAGCACAAAGGCCATATTGTAAACACAGAAAGAGCACAATATTATTTGATTTATTTAAAGTTTTCTTTCTCTCTGCCCTTTCCTCTTCCCTGCTCTCAGGCTCTTTCACCTTCCTCTGAATACAAGTTGAGCAGTGTTTGTTAAAGTAGAACACATATGGGAAAAATACGGCTCGAGGACTAGAACTGGCCTGTGGGTTGTCTCAGCCCAGCCCCTGATTTCCTCAAAGCAAACATTCAACCCTTCCGGCACTTCTCACTGTGTATAAACAAACCTCTTCTGTGATGAACTACAGAAAAGGTAGCTGTATAACACTTAATGTTTGAATACAGCCCATACATTTCTTTGTTTTTTAAGAATTCAGATTTTATTTACTTTAAGGGTAGAAGTGTTTCTCATTTTAGGGTTTAATTTTGCACATTTGCATTTCCGCAGTCAGGAACTTTGTTGCATCATTTAAATTGCAGCATGAATTGCTAAATGTGTAAGTATGGTATAGTTTGTTTGTTTTTTGTTTTTTTGTTTTGTTCCCTCCCCGGGTTCTAGATGGTCCTCAGGGAGGAAACTATGCACATAGTCACGATTGGTGTGAATATACTAGATAGGACAAAGCTCCTTTATCACCTACCTAACATAAGTCTCAGCATGTTGCTGTTATTTTGGGGCACTTGATTTTAAAACAAAAGTTTGCGCAGTTTCACTAGACTAAATCCAACTTGCTGAAGGTATTTTTTGGTAGTCATGGAAGATGAAAACATTCTTTGGAATGTGCTAGTTTTCACTCTGGGTTTAAGATAAGATATGTGCTTCTGTTCCTTGTCTGGTGTGACTGCTCTCAGAGATTCAGTTTAATTCAGTTTTATTTATTGCCCCACTACATACCAACAGTCAGCTCAAGGTGCTTAATATTTTATTGTAAAGACCTTACTATATTAGAAGAAACTAGAACAATCACACGACCCCCTGTGAGCCAGCACTTGGAGCATGCAAAGATAAGAGAGTAATACTCAAAATATCATACAGTGGGGCAAAAAAGTATTTAGTCAGCCACCGATTGTGCAAGTTCCCCCACCTAAAATGATGACAGAGGTCAGTAATTTGCACCAGAGGTACACTTCAACTGTGAGAGACAGAATGTGAAAAAAAAATCCATGAATCCACATGGTAGGATTTGTAAAGAATTTATTCGTAAATCAGGGTGGAAAATAAGTATTTGGTCAATAACAAAAATACAACTCAATACTTTGTAACATAACCTTTGTTGGCAATAACAGAGGTCAAACGTTTACTATAGGTCTTTACCAGGTTTGCACACACAGTAGCTGGTATTTTGGCCCATTCCTCCATGCAGATCTTCTCGAGAGCAGTGATGTTTTGGGGCTGTCGCCGAGCAACACGGACTTTCAACTCCCGCCACAGATTTTCTATGGGGTTGAGGTCTGGAGACTGGCTAGGCCACTCCAGGACTTTCAAATGCTTCTTACGGAGCCACTCCTTTGTTGCCCGGGCGGTGTGTTTTGGATCATTGTCATGTTGGAAAACCCAGCCTCGTTTCATCTTCAAAGTTCTCACTGATGGAAGGAGGTTTTGGCTCAAAATCTCACGATACATGGCCCCATTCATTCTGTCCTTAACACGGATCAGTCGTCCTGTCCCCTTGGCAGAAAAACAGCCCCATAGCATGATGTTTCCACCCCCATGCTTCACAGTAGGTATGGTGTTCTTGAGATGCAACTCAGTATTCTTCTTCCTCCAAACACGACGAGTTGAGTTTATACCAAAAAGTTCTACTTTGGTTTCATCTGACCACATGACATTCTCCCAATCCTCTGCTGTATCATCCATATGCTCTCTGGCAAACTTCAGACGGGCCTGGACATGCACTGGCTTCAGCAGCGGAACACGTCTGGCACTGCGGGATTTGATTCCCTGCCGTTGTAGTGTGTTACCGATGGTGACCTTTGTTACTTTGGTCCCAGCTCTCTGCAGGTCATTCACCAGGTCCCCCCGTGTGGTTCTGGGATCTTTGCTCACCGTTCTCATGATCATTTTGACCCCACGGGATGAGATCTTGCGTGGAGCCCCAGATCGAGGGAGATTATCAGTGGTCTTGTATGTCTTCCATTTTCTGATGATTGCTCCCACAGTTGATTTTTTCACACCAAGCTGCTTGCCTATTGTAGATTCACTCTTCCCAGTCTGGTGCAGGTCTACAATACTTTTCCTGGTGTCCTTCGAAAGCTCTTTGGTCTTGGCCATGGCGGAGTTTGGAGTCTGACTGTTTGAGGCTGTGGACAGGTGTCTTTTATACAGATGATGAGTTCAAACAGGTGCCATTCATACAGGTAACGAGTGGGGGACAGAAAAGCTTCTTACAGAAGACGTTACAGGTCTGTGAGAGCCAGAGATTTTCCATGTTTGAGGTGACCAAATACTTATTTTCCACCCTGATTTACGAATAAATTCTTTACAAATCCTACCATGTGGATTCATGGATTTTTTTTTTTTTTTTTCACATTCTGTCTCTCACAGTTGAAGTGTACCTCTGGTGCAAATTACTGACCTCTGTCATCATTTTAAGTGGGGGAACTTGCACAATCGGTGGCTGACTAAATACGTTTTTGCCCCACTGTATGATTCAAAGGTAAGAATAGTGAGCTGGGCATACTAGGTTTTATCATGGTATAGACTTGTGGTTGCAGCCGGTGGCCTGAGCAGCCCGATTTCCTCCCACAGTACAGTAATGAGTCATGTGCAGCATTTAGAAACACAACAGTCACTGCTGCAGTGATTCACTCCACACTGCAGATCATCATGATGGATACCCGTGAGCACAGGCACAGCTGAGTCGAGGAGTCTACTTACTAATGTGGGCAGCAGTTCATGTCATGCTTTAAAGCTACTGATTTAGGGTTTGATTTATGTGAAATTTGTAACTCTTAAGGTGTTTTTAACAGTGCAATTACTCAGTTAATGGTTTAGCGGTAGTAGCACGTGGGAAGTCCATTGGCAGTCCATGGACTGCCTCTCTACCTGCAGAGAGTGTCTGTTGTCAGATGGAGGCAGTGTCAGAAGTACAGCCGGTCTGTGGGCCACTCCTCTTTATGCTGTTGTGGGTGATCTAGAACAAAAATATAGACATAGGTTTGCGGTGGCTGGGGTGCAGTGACCTGGTTCTGTCTGGGTGACCCTTTTCTTTTCTTTTTCATATTTTCTTTTTCCTTTGGTGTCTTTCTTTCTTGTCATCATAATTCAGTTGATTGGCAATGCATTTCATATTTCTAACCCCAATGTGTCTTTAAACACATAGAGTTTATGTTCTGTTCTATTTTTGAAACTAAAACAGAAAAAGAAGCCAAAAAAGCAAAACTTGTTTACAACTGCACAGCACACAAACTTCAAGCTTCCTCACCATTAAAAGAGAAATATTACGCTGACTTTCAGATTTTTGTGGTTAAACTTTTAATGCTCTCACAGTAATGGCAAGTTGTGATCTACTTGCTTAACACCATCTTTGCGCCACCTGTCTTGCCTCCATGTTGCTCCATGTCTCTAGGGAGGGCACAGTTGACTAGCTAAACGCATATGCATGCACACATGGCAAATATCCACAGTTTCGTGGTAAATAAAAGCTTTTTAGATGGTTATTTTGCCATCTGCCTCGGCCTGGCATGAGAGATTGCTTCATATTAATTCAAAGTAATAAAAACAAAACAAAAGAATGTGTTATAATTTCACTCCTTGAGTCATCATAATAAATCATATTAAGCCATTAAAAAGCAATAGCTGTTGTGGTTAATTTATAATTTATATACAAGTTATTAGTTATTTGCCTGCTCATTAAAATATGCTTTGATCCGATGCGTGCAAAATATGCTTTTGCACTTTTTCAATCATGATGTGTGAAAAGTGTTTGAATGAAAAGCGGGGAGAGCAATTTAAAAAAACAAAAAAAACAACAACTCAAATCAAAATGTAGTGATGACCGTTTCATAGCAGTAAATGTCAACGCTGATGCAATTTGTTTAGCGTTTTAGTTTGTAGAAACATGGTTAGTAAGACACCAATCAATCAGTGACAGCTGCGCCCAGCCTCCCCTGTATGTCATGGGCCATGTAGACCAGTAGTTAATGGTAGACTCAAATGCACGAGTCAAGAAGAGCGTATCAACAGGTTTAAATATAAACTGAGAGATGACTTTAAGATGACTCTGGGGAACTGGGGCAGACCACAGAGGAGGAGAGAGACAGTATTCTGGGAGACTCGAGGAGTTATTTCCCATGATTTTTCACAAGGTGTATTCAGTGTGAGTGCAGAGGGTTCAGGTTACCTGAACTCATTTTAACTTAACTCTGCTTCAGTAGTGTTTCATTTCAGTTGAGTACAACTACATTGTCAGTGGGGTCGTTATAGCAAGGCTGTCCAAAGTTCCCGTGACCTCATTTGTATGCAGCACAAATACAACAAAACAATGTAGGACATTGAGGCATACAGCCCACTTTGATTTTAACTGGGCCAGACCAGTCTAACTCTGCTTTTTATCAGTGTAATGACACATTTAAAGTATGCATTTAATCCCTGACAAATCTTACTATGAGAAAAAGAAATTGAGTTTCAACAATATGCAAATTTTTCCCACATGACAAATGTGAAAAATTACAGTAGTTAGCTCATGGCCTAGACAATTGTTCAGTAGATACTTCTATAGTAGAAACTGAAAATAGGAATACGTAATTATTTATGCCGAGTTTCAAATGTGGCGGGTTTGATTCTTGTAGAGAAGTTGCTCCCATGACTCATCCAATGAGGTCAGTCCCTGGCCAAATCAGTGGTATGCAGTCTTTTGACTTAACATTTTCAGCTTGACTCAGCTCCCTTGGAACCCTGGCCGAATAGGCAACAAAAATGTACCAGGTACTACCATTTAATGAAAAACCCTAAAAAAAGAGTAGAGTTGAGTTAATTTGAGACGAGTAGGTGCTAGTGGAAAAGAAGCATTAAAAAGCTGAGGGAGAAATCCTGAGGGAGAGGCCACTACTTTGTTCTTCCGCAAGAGCAGAGAACATCGGAGCAGGCAGGTGAGTTGAGAAGGTGAACCCGCTAAAGGTGCTTGCAGAAGTGAGAAGTGGACCAGCTCGACCAAAATGGGTAGCTGATTCTGGTAAATGGTCCACACTTCACCTAAGGAAGCAGGGAGACAAAGGAGTTAGCGCAGGGAATCGACAAGTTTGCATGAGTAACATAGGTAAGTGTGATTTCCAGACAGACAATCGGGCAGAGACTGGGTGCACAAACAGGTCCATAAATGTAGGTTATTAATGAGGGTGATAAGTAACAGGTGGTCAGGCTGCAGTGTGGAAGTCTGGGCTCCACCCAGAAGGTGAACAAACCTCTGCTCAGCTCCTTTAGGAACCGGACCGAGTTGAGGGACCAGAAAATGTAATAAATAAATAAAAAAACAAGCCATTGTAGGACTATGAGACTGTAACGTTGAATTGGATAAATTCTTACAAAAGGGGGATGCTTTCTTTCAAGGTTGGATCTCTGCCAACCTGATAACCTGCCCTCACCAGCAGGTTATCAGGTTTGTTACTTTAAACACTCCTGGCATTGTCATTTCTTTATAATCTCATTTGTCAGTGCTGCTTATAATAGAGAAACATGGGTTGAGCTTAAAGGGTAAGCCTAGTTCACAGCTGTCTGTACAGACAGGCTTCTGAAAGAGGTTAGACAAATAGCAGCGGCACTATCAGAAAACTGGTTTGATAATAGCTCTCCTGCATACTCCATGCTTGGCGTCACATGATAATGAAGAGGTGAGTGTTTAAAGTGATGGCAGTGATTCTGCTGCAGAGAGGACTGCTTTGATCACAGGAGTACAACAGGAAGATTTCTCATCTGAGTGAAAGGTGGTTTTTGCCTTTTCTGACAGCTCTATAATTAGTGTTACTTCACCTCTGTCAGACAGTTTTCATTAGTTTGTCATATGGAAAGACTGCAGGTTTAGCTGAAAATGAGATAACTCCCCTTTTATTCCCTTGATCTCCTACATTTTTCATTCACTGCATTCAGTGCTTGCACTTTTGCCACATCCTCCTCCCCCTCTCTCATCCTGTGTGTTGCTAGGTGTTGGTTGCTACTGCGCTCACCCTAAGACTGACCCAGCTTCCCATCATCAGCGAGCCTACGCTGGTTTCAGCTGCACCACCGTCACTTAAGAACAGCTTCTTTTTTTTTTTCCTCCTACGTCACTTTCACATGCTTCATTTTCCCCTGCGTGAAAATTTCTCACTCGCCTCCCATATTTGCCATCCTCCTACAGTATTTTGTCTTGTTTTGTCCAACTGTAGTTATTTTTCAATATTGTGTGGTGACTTGGGGAATTAAATAAGCATGCCTGCTGCTTGCGTGGTGAAATATGTTACATAGACGGTGTGAATCAGGACAAAGAATAGCCAATGAAGTTACGGCTCTTCTGAGATGTTAAATACCTTACTACCAGTGGTTCAGATTATTCCTTGTTCATTACTCTTGAATGTTGTGGGCATTTGGCTGTCATCTGATTTCAGCTCAGTCAATGATCTGTCTCCAACCAAGAAAAGTTAATAGAGGTCATTTATCTATCTTATCAACTTCGGCATAGTCTACAGATCAGTGTTTCTGCTAGAGGACCGATGAGGAAGTCAGATGCACAAGTTTCATCCTTCATCTGTCATATTTAATCTAATTGAAGTAGACATAAGTGGACTGATTTCAGCTGAATAGACACAATGGTATTAAGCCATATCATATTTTCTGGGTCCCTTAAATGTTTTTGTTTTTTTTTACTTTATTTTTTTCTACCTTTTTTGAATGTTTAAATAAAAAAATACATTACATGTGTACAAGCAACAAGATAGATCTGCTGACTTGAAGGTTGTAACGTTTTTTCTAAATTATACAAATATATCAAAGTCATGTTTGAGAGTCCAGTGGGACCTTATAATTTACACTGGCAGAAACCCTACTATAGGATAATATATTTTACAGGCATCTGGAAAGTTACCTAAAAACAAGTGATGCATCCTCGGATCTGGTCAGACCTGAAGCTGTAAATCTTTATGTACTTAATAAGTGGAAATGAATTTCCCCAAGAGGCTACATGAGAAAAAGGGATGTTGTGGAGGGTCACATCTACAAGCGGAACTCAATTCTGGTCAATATTAAACTGCTACTGAGAAGAGTAGCTGTTATAGTTGAGCCCTAATTGTGCCCCCTTGGGAAAGTTTATTGCTCACCTGGATGTGCTGTGTTGCATGTAATTATCATGCAGAAGGTATAAGTATAAGGCTATGTGATGTGCCTGTACCTAATTATTCAGGATTGCTGGAAAAACCTGAGTAGGTGGCGATATGTTGTGTAATGTTCCTCTTACAGATTAATCCACCATTATTGTGTTCTTTTGTGAATTTGACTAAATAACACAGCGTCTGTGTCTTTTAATGGATGGAAATGCATGTAGTGTTGTATGTATTTAAAGCTACTTTTGGATGCTGCTGTATTTGCACTGAGGATCAACCGTGGGTACCTCCATGTTTAATCATTTGGAGTCACTATAGAATCACTAAGTTTTATGTATTTGCTATTGGCTGTAAACAGCTCAGCTTTGAATTTTTTATTTATTTATTTATTTTTTGGAGAAGTGTTTTAGTGGTCTTTATGTGTGCAGAAGTGGAGCAGCAAAGACAATGAAGCCAATTGGCTCGTTGCAAGAATGAGGTTGGAGACGTGACAATAAGCCACCACCTGAATGAGTCTCTTCTTTATCTAGTCTTTAAGTCTGACGTCCTTGGCCGTTTCCGGGTCCAAACTCCTCTTCAGGTCCCAAAGTCAAGCAAACACTGCAGCAACACTGAGAGTTAAAAACTGTCTAAATTCTTTCATCTTTAATAAAATGATCAGCATTGCAGCTCTACCAGGTGTAACAATTAAGTTTAACATCCAGGCATCCACAAAAACAGAATTTATTACATTTAACAGAGTTAGAAGTTAGCAGGAAGTTGGTTCACTAGTTTCTACCCAAACATGATATACTATGTTCTGATTGAGAGATTTCTGAAAAAATTCTAACGTACAGCTCTGCTTTCTCTTCCGACATAATTGAAGACAAAAATAACAGCAGTGACTTTTTTAGTTTTGCTGCAGTTGGGCTAGTTGGTATATAATGATGTGCTATGTGGTGCCTAGCTACACAGCTATGGTTAGCATAACATAAACACAGTGAAGCTAGAGGATGAACGGTAACTTTTTTTTCCCACTTGATAAAAGTTAACGTGATGGTTTCCTGAAGGTTAGAGACAAAAGCAATCGCATGGCAGGATGCTGTAACCGGACCAAACTTCAGTCAGGAGAACAGCTGAGATAGGCCATCCACAATATAAGGTTTACCATCAACATACTGCTGCATGGGCTGGGCTGTCGTTACCTCGTAAGGTTTTAAAACTGAGCATTAAAATGAATAGTGGTAATAAAAACCGAGAGAGGCCAACGGTGACCATTCCCTTTTTTTTTTCTTTTTTTCTTTTTTTAGGTGCTTGTTCAGATTAAATAGAACAATATACAGAGCATTAAAACATGTTAAAAACACAACAGCCTTAATAAACCAGAGTAGTTAGGAGCTGGAAGCACGTCCTCACTTAATATAGATATGCTATCCGTTCTTTAACTTCTAGTTGTTGAACAGAAAGTTATTCTTTTCCAGATGGCTTAAAAACAGATTACCTAGATTTTCTAGGTTTTGCTAAAACTTGCTAGGTCCAGTATATTAAATTTGAGTATTTCTGGTTCCTGTGCAAATGACCCCAAATATGGTTTTGCATGTTACCTCTTGGAACAAGTGATGGACATCTTTCTCTATTTTCTGAAATTTGACAGGCCATATTATGAGTCGGTGAACAGGGAAACATAATCTTTTTTTTTTCCTGTTTAGCTTAGAAACCAAAATACACTGGATACTTTGAGTCTGGCAGATAGTGAATGTTTTTGTTTCTTACTGTTCCTAAGAACAATCAACCTGAATCTCCAACTGAAGAAGTATAACATTTTCAGGCTACCAATATTTTGTCAGCATTTGGCTAAAGAATGCACAAGATGCTTAATGTAAAGGGGTTTCAATTGCCAGGTGGTGTTTTCATCTTCACAGAAGCAGCTGCACAACACTATCAGACTTCTTTTAATGAAACAGGAAGGACACACAGGCAAATACCAGCACAGTACAGGAACAGTGGCGAGCTGAAGGGCTCATTCATCCTTGAAGGGGATGGGCTGTGGCATCACCAGATTGAACGTCATACATTCCTTTCAGCTAATAGTGAAATTAGACTAAAATAGTAATGAAATGGGAGCTTCACATGCACGAAATAAAAAGTGAATGTTTTTCCACAAAGACGCTGACCTATAAAAAATGCATCAAGTGAGGTTTTTGACAGTGACAGATGGAAATTTTGGCAGCAATCATTTCACTCTGAGAGAAACTGTTAATTTTGTCCATCTCAGCGTTCCTGCCTTATAACTTTCCTCAAGGGATCACAAGGAAAATCTGCATTCACAAGAATCAAAACGGCATATAACCACAGAAAATGTACATCTCTGCTACACATAATCAACACTTTTTTCCTATGTGCTTTTTAGTTTTTTATTTTGGACATTCACTCATTTTCAGTCCTTGTACCTGACCATTTTCAGAGGAATGTTTTTTTTTTTTTTAAAAGCACTTAAATATAAATCATTCAAGCATAAAAAGGGCACTTAACTCAAGGAAAAGGTTTTGTGTCTGCACACAACAGACAACTTGGCAAAGAACCAATTTTAAATGATATATTTAGGCACTTTGTTACTAGCAGCTTATCACAAAAACAAATTTTGTTTTTATTACAGGCCATTTATTTGGTGGAATCAATGATAAATGCCAAAGATGATGCAGTTTATCAGGCAGAAAACTTGACAGATATAGGCATGGTGTGCAGGTTTTCCTTTTAAATTTTTGGGGGGAATGGACGAGTACAGGACAAAAGAAGTGGCAGGCCCAAAAATTATCTACCACAGATGCAACGCAAAAGGCTGACGTATCTCAATTTGCACAAGAACTGGCCTGAAAATCATGAGAAACTGGTCTTATCTAGTGGTAAGTCGAAACTTGAGTCCAAATAAATCATAATCAATAATGTACTGAGGAGGTCACTGTGATACAACATGCAGTACCATCTGGGATGCATCTGGTTGGCAATGGCTTCATTTCTCAGCATTACAGTGATCCCAGTGCACTAAAAGCATACCTGGATAGAAAAACACAGTGGAGCCCTATGAGTCAATGTTTGGCCTCCCCAGAGCCCGGACCTCAACATTATTGAAGCAGGGTGGGATCATCTTGCACATCTTAGTTTAAGACACTTGTGCAGAACTGCTGCTTTGGATGGGTCTGATATCGGTCAGGGGTCGATGCCTATGTGTAAGGTGACATTAATTTTGTGGTGGCAAAATTATAAAAGCCAAAAAGACTTAAAAATAAATAAATAAATAAAAGGTCAGATATAGTTGTTATTGAGGAAGAAGTGCACTGTAAAAAAATTAGCATTAGAATTTTAATTCTTTTTAAACATCAGTATCAGTTCATTTTTGCAATCTGTAGATCAATAATTACTACATAATTACAACTCTTCATTCCTCTTGAGGTATGAAATGGAAAACTTGTGTAAGCATAATTGCAGTTTTCACAACCAATCAAAGTGCTGTAACTTTACTATAGTTCTTCTGGGACTATGACAGAGTCCCAGAAACAGAGCAAGGCTTATAGATTGTAGTTTCAAATCCATGTAGAATCTGGTTATTTGATAGCATTGTGTAACAAACCTTAATTATATGTTCTAGTAAGATGTCAGTAATGTTCCGACTTGCTGTGTAAATGTAATAACTGCATTTGGATAGAAAGTTTTCAGTGGATTACTGAGCTTGTCAGAATTTGGGCTACTGTCTGGTTTTAAATTTCTTTGCTGCCTTCCTTTCCCATTAGTGTCAGTTGGATTTTCCAGCTGCCAATAGTTAATTTGATGTTGTCTTTATCACTTCAGCGTGACAGTGTGCATCCAATCACATAATGGTAGCTTTTCCAGCACCCTGCTGCCCTGTGTGTCACTCTCAAATTTACTCTTGCTAAAAATAACAAGGTGACGGTGACCTGTCTACCGGTGATTGTCTCTGCTATAGAATTTTAATAAGGGGTTGCAACTCATGCAGAATTGGCAGCGGCTTTTTGTAGGTGCTGTCCTGTATTGGCAGCAGAAGTACAAGTATGGAGAATAAAGAAATGAGGATAAAACGGTTGCCTTTTTATTCATTTTTACTACAAAGCTTCTTCTTGCTCTTGCGTTATAACCAAGCATACCTTTATCCTTTACAGCAAAGCTCCCCCCCCCCCCCCCCCCTTCTGCATCATTCTGTGTAGAGCTCACAAGGTAGTCTGTGCAAGTGGCAAATTTTACAAAAGAGGCAAAATTAGGGTTTCAATTAAAACATACCTGCAGTGTAGATTTAACACACAGCATTGATGTAGAGGAAATAAAACTCACAAGGTTTCCAACTCTGATCCCGTGAAGGAATATTTAACTGTTATTCTGAGCCTGAGCTCTCATTTAATCTCTTGCCTGCACCTGCATAGGGGGCAGACCAGCGAGACAGGCTTCGTGTTCAAAAACATTGACGTTCCCTGTGTTGGCCAGCACCTTCACTTGGTTTTTAATTATATTGATAGATTAAGGATTTCATTGAATAATTCCATGATATTTCAGTTAAAAAATAATCATGTTAAACAATCAACAAAATACACAAACCTACCTGAATGCCTTTCTCTACTGCTGTTTTAGCTGGCCTGATCTTATCACTAAGATCTCATCTCTCCAATCAGGCCATACAGCAGTGGACTATAGAGTTTATTTTGGTCCACCAGGTAGCATCAGTTGTTTGATATTTATACAAAATATCTGTACCTAAACTCAATAAGAGCTTTGTCACACTATGAGGACATGATGATCATTTGCACTACTTTACAATGTTCGATTGAAAAAAATAAATAAATAAAAGAAAACAAGGCGGGGTGTGAGAATTAGCATTAGTGAAAGCCAATTATAGTAACAGATTTTGAATAAGGTAGCTAGTATCAGGGAACTAAATGCATCGTTGGTTAAACACAACAAAACTTTGTGGGAAAATGGAGACGAGAAAAAAACCTGTAGACATAAAAAGCTGAGAGAAGCCAGAAAATCCAGGTCGCACTGTGAGAAGCTTAGAAGTAAAGAACACGTGTGAATAATGTTGTGTTCTTCTGCTGCATTGTATTCCATGTACTCCTTAAAAGTTAAACCCTCGACTTTCATTTGGTTTGGTTTTAAGTTAATGAATCTCTCCCTTTCCCATGCAGATCTGCACCAATATTTTCCGGGTTCTCCCACCAAGTGACAATCCGGATTTTGACCCAGAAGAGGATGAGCCCACTCTGGAAGCTGCATGGCCTCACATACAAGTAAGGATCTTGTGTTTCACTCTCTGATTTGAACCGCTCTGATTTAATACTTTTATGTCACAACCTCTGCAAAATGCATATTCCTATTTAAATTGGAATTTTTCTTGATATTCCAGCTGGTCTATGAGTTTCTTCTGCGCTTCTTGGAGAATCCAGACTTCCAACCCAGCATTGCAAAGAGATTTATTGATCAGAAGTTTGTTCTGCAGGTGGGTTTTTGTTTGTTGAAAAGAAGGTGCATTGAATTATTCTTTTTATTTATTTTACTGATTGCAAGTAGTTGTGGAGACCTGCTGCTTTGATGTGATTTCATAGGTTACCTGATGGGAGGAAACCTGTCTCCAAACCTTCATTGTCCAACTTAGACTGACTGCAGATGCTTTCAGGCTTCAATTGAATCCATTTGCTAACTTGGCTCCATTCAGTGGAAGACTGATAGCACACTGACTCTGTGTTACTGCCATTTTGACACAAAAAAGTCCCATTACAGATGGAAACTGGCCTGCAGACCTTTTTTTAAAGCAAGATGTCTTCAAAGAAATCATTTCCAAAGCAACAACGTCTAAAGTGGTTCAAGAGTTGGCAACACTAGAGGAAAAGGAGCAGTCTCCAACCACTGTTTTCATTAGTGTAGTTGTAATATTAAAGGCCTTTGATTATTTTTAGGTATGTGTCCCCTCCAAAGAACACTTCAGACAACTTTCATAATAATGATGATGATGATGTAAATAAGCAGTTTCTAAATTACCATACCACGACCAGGTTATAGGGATTTCAAAGAAATAAGAAATTGTGTGTTTAGGTCAATAAATTAAAACCAGACAAGATAACATAAACCTTTGTGAACATTATGTGTGGAGCATTGCTACAACACAACATTTGCAGCTTTAGCAGTTCACAAAAAAATGATGGTAACCTTTCTTGATGAACATTTTTCTGATATTGTTTATATAGAGTTCACTGATTTCTCTCCGCTTGTATATTATTGACCAGCACATATTAGAAAAAATGAAAGTGCCATTGTGTTTTAAGTCTTTTAGCAATAGTTTGGTCCTTGATAATTATTTATTTGCTTTGTTATTTAGCATATTCACGTTATAATTCGAAATGAACTTCCTTTGATGCGCTCAGTCTAGAGGTAGGGTAGGTTGGGTACCTGATCTCTGCTCAGGTGAGAGGTATGAGACTCCAGGGCAAATCCAGGACAGCATTTCTCTGGGAATGTTTGAGAGCACCTCGCTGCAAAAAGAGGTGGAGAGGGAGGAAGAATGGACACTTATAATTTTTGCTGTTTTTGCTTGAATGTGACAAAAACTATTGATCAGGTAATTCTTGCAACCATTTACAGATTCTGCTAATTGTTACAGGTGGTGTCTCATCTTATTGGAGTTTGTGTGCGTGATTAAATATAACACGAGTCATTAAAGCCCATTGTGATGTGTTTTGGGAGTTCACAGGTTTCAGTGCTCTCTGTAGATGAATCAGACTGTTAATATGTTGCAGCTCGTCTCCATGTGTCCTGGATCTGTACCCACCTACTGCAGGAATGTTTCACTTCTTGTGAAGCAGCAACTAAAAGGAACCACAAGGTCTGGAATGCTGGCTGGGGCACATCCGAGGTGCCTGCTCTGACTTTCCATGATGCGAGTGTGTCGTTTGTGAGCTTTAAATAGCTGCCAGTTGTTTACTCTTAAGGAAAGCGTACTGTGGTTGAAGCATAGAGTGTGGGATGGATGTATGGGTGGTAGTAAAGGCAAGGCTTTGTTAGCCCTTAGCATAATACACACACAGCATGAGACTGAGTATTCAAAGATACTTCTAAGGTGCTCATAAAACACAGAAGAGGCTTGGATAGCTAGAGGAAGAGATGGAGGTTCACTAGTTTTGGTCAAGAATATTTTCTCTCTGGAAGGAAACGCATGATCAAAATCATGAGCTTCCAACACCACACAAGGAAAAATTCTTCTTATTGTGTCTTATACTGATAAAACTTTTTTCCTTTGTACTTTGCCGTAACTTAGTCGTTACACCTTAGTTACATACCTACCTAAAATAAACCCTGCAGTTAATTTGCACTCTATTAATATTTCATGTTTCTATTATTGCATCACTGAACGTCCACACCCATTTCCCCCGTTAAAATGGGTGTGGACTATACAGAAAACGAAACACAGCAGTTTAGAGTGAGGGGGAAAAACAAACTGATAAAAAGAAATGCATGTAAAGCTAACTGTTAGCTTGTGGTTGGAAAATTTGGGGAGTGCAGTTCCTTATGACTGAATTCTGCCGATCTTCTTGCCCCGGTGGTATGGTGTTTCAGTATGTTGGTTTGGGCTTTTCTGTTTCATGTTTACATGTTTTCCCTGTACTTGCGGGGTTTACAGTGTTCTGTCATAATTCAGTCATGGTGGGTAGGTTAATTGGTGATCGTAAATTGGTTTTATGTAAGACTATATGTAAGACTATATGGCTGTTTCTCTGTGTGACTCCTGTAATCGATTTGCAGCATGTCCAGAATGTAACCAGACCATTGCTCGTGGCTTGCAGTTCAGTGACTTGATAGATGGTTACATTCATAGCTTATTTATGAGGAGTTTGATAGTATCTGTCGTATTTCCTCATTGCTTTTGTGCTTTGACCAGAATGACAAAAACCACTCAGGTCAAAAAAAATGGGTACAACTCGGCCCTGTTTAAATGCTTGCAAATTGTTGAAATTAGAAAGAAGGAAGGCGTAAATTTTGTAATATTCTCAGCATTTTGCATATTGGAAACAATATATAATAAGATGTTAAGAACTGTTCATTTAACATGGCTAGATTTATAGTAGTTAACTGACAAAGTAATTCCTCAGCCTGATGTAGCAGAGCAAAGTAAGGTGGTTAACCCAAGGAGCCATGCCGCAGCATTTCTGCAGTCGACTGAAGGTGGAAAAACTGAGACATGTTTGAAGAAAGTGCATTTGCAGGGTCATCATCTTCATCTAACTTTTAAAGTTTTCATCGTCATCTGGCAAACACAAAGTCAGTCAGAATTAAATACAAGTGCTTTGTGGCAATCAACCAACACCTACAGCATGGTATGTAACCAGTTAGAGGTTGCTAAAAATGGAAAGCAGAACTCCCTCTTAGATGTCAAAATAGTGCAAGTGTACCAAAACTGAAAGTGAGAGTTCTGCAAAAGCACCAAATCCTGAAGAAGAGTAAACAATACTCAGAAAAAAGCCCTAAAATAAAACGATCTCATGTAATGTCCCAACTGTAAATGCAAACAATAACCAGGTAGTTAGTAAAAACAATAGGATTTGCAAACGTGACATACATGAAATAGTTTTAGTTTTTGGGGGGAATTGGGCTTGCAACTGCCTCCTGACTGGAGGAGTCATTTCAACAGATATTTTAACAGAATATCTGGAGCTTCATGCTACAGTGGTGTCAGTTCATTGTGACATTTGGCACAGCTACATCATAAATAATTTTTTATCGTTCAACTACAGCTGCATTTATGATCTCAGATCTAAAAGTGTTGATAATATTGTTTTTAATTTATATTTGGCGCTACCTTTGATTAAAATCTCATGTGACAATGTGACTTGATGTTTTGAATCGCACACTAAAGTGTGGTCATCTTAAATAACCAAAACAGCTTGTGAATACAGATGGACTAATTGTTTGAAGAGTCCTCTCACCACGGGTCACAGGCAGGAGGCAGATGGCCAGAGGAGAGGAGGCACTAATTAAAGAAGTGAGAGAAACCACAAGTATGAGCATGGTGCAATAATATGATATCCCTGTTAGCAGCTATGCATTGCTATTTATTTGACAATCAATAAGGACCTCCAAAACGCCCAAAAACTGAAGTCACATCTGCTAACACAGAGTGCCGTGTCATTCTCATGCAGTACAGCTGAGCCGTTAATGTGACATTGTCCGGTCAGTGTCAGTGAGTGCCTGAGGTTTTATACGCAAATAGAAAGCTGTTGTTTCACTTGAAAGTCATTGCAGTCAGTTTTTAACTCATCTTGCATGTACAGTACGTCTCTGTTCATGTTGTCTCAGCATACCTGGACAGGTCTATCAGAGGGGCCCAGTTTTTTAACATGTACTCTAAATTCAGTAATAACTGGTTTCCATGGTTGTCATCTGTGCAGACTCATAATATTGTCATATATTCCTTTACATATTCAGTGGTTAATGAAATTAAATCTGACATAGACCTCCCTTATTTGTGAAAAAATACTCCCGATGACTTTATCCAGTGTCACCCTGTCATTGTTAAATATTTATATTACCTAAGGCACAAACAATATGTCTGAATAGCATGCTTTCATTTCATTTAAAAAAACCTCCAATGTTCACATCCACATAACATTTTGTCATCACTGATAGTCGATCTGGTGTAATAAAGTTCAGCTGAGAGATCAGAGCGATTCATTTTCTGTCAATCAAGTTATTGTTTCAGCCCTGCTGCTGCTCCGACCCCCTCGGGGTATTTTCATGGAAACGACTAATCACTGTTTTGGTTTTGGCTTATAAATAAAATATTTAGTTACAGTTACATAAGTTAACATTTTTTCATAACATACATTTATCACAAAGTAAACATTAGAAAGTGTTGGTGGATAACCTTTGAAAATGACTCCTGACAAATTGAGTTACTTCATCACTTTGATGGAGAAATGTTGTTACTCTAGCAGGTGCTATGAAGCAGTCCTGCTTTAAAGAAATCAGCACAACATCTTGCAGATAGTTTGGATAGCTACTTTGGAATTAGTGTGCCGGTTTTCTGCGATTTATGTATATTTTATAAATTTGTACTCCACTCAATCCTCAACGTAGTGAGTCATGTTTGCAGTTATGCATGGGTGCTGTGTCTGCATTGTTTTGCCAGGTAATGTGAAACTGTAAAGCTGTTGAAATTGGACTCGGAGCGAATAAATCCTGAACAACAGAAAAGAGAAATGACTTCAGAAACAACTGAGTCTGTACATACAGTGGGGCAAAAAAGTATTTAGTCAGCCACCGATTGTGCAAGTTCCCCCACCTAAAATGATGACAGAGGTCAGTAATTTGCACCAGAGGTACACTTCAACTGTGAGAGACAGAATGTGAAAAAAAAAATCCATGAATCCACATGGTAGGATTTGTAAAGAATTTATTCGTAAATCAGGGTGGAAAATAAGTATTTGGTCAATAACAAAAATACAACTCAATACTTTGTAACATAACCTTTGTTGGCAATAACAGAGGTCAAACGTTTACTATAGGTCTTTACCAGGTTTGCACACACAGTAGCTGGTATTTTGGCCCATTCCTCCATGCAGATCTTCTCGAGAGCAGTGATGTTTTGGGGCTGTCGCCGAGCAACACGGACTTTCAACTCCCGCCACAGATTTTCTATGGGGTTGAGGTCTGGAGACTGGCTAGGCCACTCCAGGACTTTCAAATGCTTCTTACGGAGCCACTCCTTTGTTGCCCGGGCGGTGTGTTTTGGATCACTGTCATGATGGAAGACCCAGCCTCGTTTCATCTTCAAAGTTCTCACTGATGGAAGGAGGTTTTGGCTCAAAATCTCACGATACATGGCCCCATTCATTCTGTCCTTAACACGGATCAGTCGTCCTGTCCCCTTGGCAGAAAAACAGCCCCATTGCATGATGTTTCCACCCCCATGCTTCACAGTAGGTATGGTGTTCTTGGGATGCAACTCAATATTCTTCTTCCTCCAAACACGACGAGTTGAGTTTATACCAAAAAGTTCTACTTTGGTTTCATCTGACCACATGACATTCTCCCAATCCTCTGCTGTATCATCCATGTGCTCTCTGGCAAACTTCAGACGGGCCTGGACATGCACTGGCTTCAGCAGCGGAACACGTCTGGCACTGCGGGATTTGATTCCCTGCCGTTGTAGTGTGTTACTGATGGTGACCTTTGTTACTTTGGTCCCAGCTCTCTGCAGGTCATTCACCAGGTTCCCCCGTGTGGTTCTGGGATCTTTGCTCACCGTTCTCATGATCATTTTGACCCCACGGGATGAGATCTTGCGTGGAGCCCCAGATCGAGGGAGATTATCAGTGGTCTTGTATGTCTTCCATTTTCTGATGATTGCTCCCACAGTTGATTTTTTCACACCAAGCTGCTTGCCTATTGTAGATTCACTCTACAATACTTTTCCTGGTGTCCTTCGAAAGCTCTTTGGTCTTGGCCATGACGGAGTTTGGAGTCTGACTGTTTGAGGCTGTGGACAGGTGTCTTTTATACAGATGATGAGTTCAAACAGGTGCCATTCATACAGGTAACGAGTGGGGGACAGAAAAGCTTCTTACAGAAGACGTTACAGGTCTGTGAGAGCCAGAGATTTTCCTTGTTTGAGGTGACCAAATACTTATTTTCCACCCTGATTTACGAATAAATTCTTTACAAATCCTACCATGTGGATTCATGGATTTTTTTTTCACATTCTGTCTCTCACAGTTGAAGTGTACCTCTGGTGCAAATTACTGACCTCTGTCATCATTTTAAGTGGGGGAACTTGCACAATCGGTGGCTGACTAAATACTTTTTTGCCCCACTGTATTAGGGGAAAGCTAGATGTGCCGTTGGTCCGATTGTCCCCCAAACACTGGGGTGTGGCTGCAGAGGAGGTTACCCCACTTTAGCAGCCACCCCACGTAAAGCACAATGCATGGCCCAAAAGCAAAAATCAATCAGTAATAGTTAGTCTCAAAAACAACAAATTTAATCTCCACTTTTTGACCTTTTTTCCTCGAAATTTTGACTTTGACTATTCTTAATGTCACACAAAATATAAACTATATAATGTGTAAATGTATCCATTAGTTGAATATCTTGCATTAAGTACATTAACCAGCTGGTGAAGGCACTGTGATAGTATATTGAAGATTTCTGAGTCTCAGAATTTTAGACCTCCTGTTTTCTCAGCATCCTGCTGAAGTGGTCTGACCAGCTGCTTTCATTTCAAAATAACTCAAAGTAAATTAAACCAAACAAACATTTCATGATCCATAGTTTGTCTGTTGTATCTCATGTTTAATTGTGATCTATACAGTTTGAAACAAACTGGGAAATATGGGAATGACCATGATGTGCTCTAATGAACCAGAGGAAAGCCTAATAGCTAGCTGCTCATTTGCAGCATAGAGAAAGTGGTTGTGCCGTTTAACAGCCAGATTTTTGGTTCTGAGCTGAATGAATGTGAATCAGCACCGTGCAGAAGAACAACATGTGAAACCCTTTTTCTGGATATAGTTAAAAATAGATGTCAGCTCTGTCACCGAGGTGCTGATGACATGCTAGTGGAAGATGAGTGCCATGTCCCGAAGCTGATCAGAGCCTGAAAACACTCCATTTGAACTCGGTGGCATCGGCTTGACTCCCTTCAACAGTATTGTAATAATGAGTCATCGCATGTTAATGCAAGTGGCTGCTTTACACCAGGGCTCTCAAATCTGTTTAAATGATAGAGAATTCACTCACACATGCTCTGTGCTTGTTAAAGAAGATGTTGGTAGCTGGTTAAGCACCTCATGTGTTGTCTCTTATGTATATATGTTTGCATAATTTAAGGTGACAGCTGGCTCAGTGAATGTAAGTCACTTTAATCTGTTTTTAATAATAAGATGTGTCAAGAGACAATGTGGCAGTGTCAAACAGTCACTTGATGTGATGAAAGCCATGAAGAATTATAACCTGAATATACACCTCCCCCTTTCTTTACACAGAGTGGGTCTGCTGCTTTACTCTGTGAGCAGTTTGACTGTAAACTGACCCTTTTTTGATAGGGAGTAGCTGCTCTGCACCAGACAACATACAGAAATAGCAAGTTGATTACCGAATCATAAGCAGTATGCCAGTTGATAGCCACTACGACATCATATGATTTTTTTTTTTTTTTTTTAGAATTCTGACTATGACAGCGTTGGATTTCTTTCACCAGAAGTGAACATCTTTGGATGAGTGGGTAGACTTCAAGTTAGCCACCTTGAGTAGCGATGTGCTGCTGAATGCAGTTAAGCGTGCACTATTTTTGGCCATCAGGAGTACTGTGGAGTGTATCCAGAGGGATCTTTTATTAACTAAACGCCTTTCTTACTTCCAGCTTGTCATATGATGCAAAAATTAAGATGAGCAAGAACGAAACAATTACCCAGCTCACTTTCCTCAGTAGGGCAAAAATGATACACGGAAATAAACAGCTCCCTAGAATCTAAAAATACTGTCCAGCACTAATAATCTGTATGAGTGCAATGCACAAGCACACACATAGCTCTGCTAGTTAATGTTAAGTAACATACTAGAACTAGAACTTCACTCAACAAAACACGCGCACACACAGAATGAAGAAGTCCAGTTTAATGATTTATTTTTTAAATCTCCAAAAATAAGCTGTACACAGCCAAGAGGTACACAGAACTGCTATCACAGTGTGTGATCTTCACAACATTTCAGTATTAAGAAGAAAGCATTACATATTTACGAAATACAAAATTGAGCCACACTGCACACCAGAGGCAGTGTATTGAATGAGTCATATAGTAGTATCATAGTGAGATGAAATGCGTCATGAACTAAACTCAAAAGATGACTGATTATATCTTACCGTGACTATTATTAATCAGAGGAGCACGTCACAGCATTTAAAAATATACGCTTTTGTGTCCAACCAGTGACGACCACCAACCGACCTTCAGAAGGCCTAATAATACTGTGCTAAGTGTTCAAGTGTTTCTCTTTCTCTTTAAAGTTGCTGGAGCTGTTTGACAGTGAGGACCCAAGGGAGCGGGACTTTCTAAAGACCATCCTGCATCGAATTTATGGAAAGTTCCTGGGATTGCGGGCCTTCATCAGGAAGCAGATTAACAACATTTTCTTGCGGTGAGTTAACAGCAGTCAGAAAACGTGTCTTAGTTCATATTTTTTCTTATATGTGGTTTTAAAGAACACGTGGCAGAAAATCACCAAAAAACACGCCAATTAAGCAGTAACCACAAGCATACAAGAGGTTGGTTTTAATGATCAGAAATAAGTTATCTTAAATATATGCACATCGGTCATTCATGTGTGTAGTCACCTCCTAGAGGCCCATTTTGAGCTGGGAAAATCCCTGTAATCAGAATGTCTCTAGATCCAAACACCTGTTCCCTGTATTTGTTTTTACCTGTCATTAGCCAGTTGCTCTGAGTTAGACTAGAGCAGGGGTGCCCAATCCCGGTCCTCGAGAGCTACCGTCCTGCAGCTTTTAGATGCATCCCTACTCCAACACAGCTGAATCAAATGAATGGCTTGTTATCAGGCCTTTGCCAAACACGATGGCATGCTGAAGAGGTAATCAAACCATTTGATTCAGCTGTGTTGGAGTAGGGATGCATCTAAAAGCTGCAGGACGGTAGCTCTCGAGGACCGGGATTGGGCAGCCCTGGACTAGAGGCTTGGCCTTCTGGGACAGAAACCAACAGGCAGTAGCTTCCCGTGAAGTATGTAGTCTTACACAAGAACTTTCTCGGGGGACTAAGCTTTTGTTTCAACCTGATAAGCCAGTCACTAAATTTAGTTAAGGTATCAAAAAGTCTTTTGGGATATAATGCAAATTAAGGGCATATAAAATAGACCTAAGAACATCTATAACTTATTATGTACTGTCTTTTTACGATAATTTTTGTTATATTTACAATTTAAAAAGAGTGAGAAGAAAAAGAAGAAAGGATAAAGTTTAACAGCTGTTAATGGATACATTTGAACAGGTGTTTTATAGCACTTCACTGAGTACATGTAGCCCAATTTGATCTGTAGTGAGTTGGGCCAGGAAAGCAGCTGCACTGTAAACCCCTATGGAAAAACCCAAAAAGCACTTACATTTTTTGGTTGTCACTAAACAGACTAAAATCTTTCACATTTAATGAGATTTTTTTTTTTAATGAATAAATGTCAAGATTATTGTGGGTTTTTTTTTGTTTGTTTGTTTTTACTTTTAGCAGGTTCTCTTAAAGACACAAAACCTTTAAAGTTTGTTTTCATTTTGTTTTGGGGTTTGGGGTTTTTTGTTTTGTTATCTGATTTAAACAACGTATTTAGATCTGATATTTTTCTCTACTGTTTCAAGAATAAGAATTATTATGTTTCTTTACTTGTGTAGTATTGGGTCATCAGATCATCTTCATTTATTTCTGACTAAACAAAACAAGAAGAGGCACAAAACCAATACAAACCTGTTTTGAGGTATCATTAGATATTGTTTTGGCCTCCTCTCCTTAACAGTTCTTCTATATAAGTTCGACCAAATATGAAAAAAGTTCCCACCCGATCCCCAAACAAATGATGCTAGATGGCCTCCCTTCCCTGAGCTTGGTTCTGCCTGAATTTCTTCCTATTAAAAGGGAGTTTTTCCTTCCCACTGTCGCCAAAGCGCTTGCTCATAGGGGATCATCTCATGGTTGGGGTTTCTCTGTATTATTGTAGGGTCTTAACCTTACAATATAAAGCACCTTGAGGCAACTGTTGTTGTGATTTGGCACTATACAAATAAAATTAAATGGAATTGAGTTGAAAATTGAACAAATGAAAAAAATGTACTTGCATACTATGAACATTTTTGCGCTACATTATGTGGTGATGTATTCCCCTCTAACACCATGATATGTTGAGGGGATTGTTAAACAGGTGAGAGTCTTGGTGTATTTGGTACTGCACTTCTGTCAGTGATGCAAATTCATCATCTGACTGTTAACGAGAGGATACGGACAACCGTACAGAAAACCCCCTGGGTTCGTCAGCATGACTTTACATTACAATTCACCGGCTGCACACCCCAGGCTTTAAGCAGACTTCAAAGGAGTGCAACAGGAATGACTTGACCGTCTTTACTCCAGCTCTCCACGTCTGCACCAGAGGTTTAAGGTTTATATCTCACAGAATAAGCTGTCCCCAATAAAATCAACTAAATATTCTTCTGAAAAAGTATTACAGCGGTATACAACAAATTTATTAGAACCAAACAACAGCTACCCTAAATTAAACATTTTCTAAATACCAAAATCATGTTGTGTAATGGTTAATTTACCTATATGCAGAAGATCTTTAATCAAAATTATATTTTTAATGCTAAAATATAATTATTGTTGTTGTCCATGAATTTTTAAATTAGCTGTTTTATTTATTTATTTATTTATTTATTTATTTATTTAGTTTTAAAAGCAGAAAAATAGTAAAGCAAATTATTTTTTTTTAATTAAGATACCAAATTGCAGCAATTAATTCCTGAACATGCACATTCTTTTTATTGGCTGAATGTTATGTTTGACTAACTTCTTAGAGAAGTCTAGTGTGTCAGCTCAAATTTGGATATATTAAAAAAAAAGTAAAACTTTTTAGTTTTGAGCAAGTTTTTTGATAGATTTTTGAAAAACTGATGAGCAATGTATTCAGTCAGTTCTTTTCAGTTTTAGTGTTTCTGGTCTGTTCAGTTGACCACCTCTTGCACAAAGTGAGCTAAAGTCTTCACTCAGATTCACTCCAGGCCTTAAACACCAGGAGAAGTAAAACGGTTCAGTTGGAGGTGTCACTTACTCCTGGCAGCAGTGTGTTGTGTCCTTACTGCTCCTGTTGCTGCGTGACAATGAGCTTCAGATGATTGAAACAGGGGACACTTGATGTCATTTCCAACAGGCAAGGTGGCAAAACGGGTGCACCCACTTTGACCATCTGCCGTAGAGGATAAAAATAGTGCCACAGTTGTCAGGCTCTGTCTGTACATACCAGGTCTGCACAGCTAGATGGAAATGTGTTACCAAACAGACGAGCTAAATGATGCATGGATCATTTACTTACATAAGAGCCTCCCAGTGTGAAGCCAAATATGTTTGATTTTTCCAGATAATTATTCATTGCCTACATAGATTAGACTTATTTAGCTTTTTCCTTTTGGCTGCAAGTATGCAGGCGATGCCCGTTTTCTGTGGGTTTATTTTTAGGCTCCAATCATAAATTAGCTAATTATAAAGGCTATGATGGTATAATTTTGTTTGTATTCTTGATTAGGAATCATGAAATATCAGTGTAATGGTACTTACCCAACTTGGATCCCAAATCAGAGTGATAGCATTTGAAAGGAGCGGAGCGTTGGGAGCGGTGCTAATCAATTGTTCTGATCAGGGTGCTCTGCTTTCACAGTTGTGACGTGTTTGATAATTTCAATCGTCAATGTGTTTGCTGCTGTTCCAGGTTCATATATGAAACCGAACACTTCAATGGAGTTGCTGAACTGTTAGAGATCCTGGGAAGGTGAGTGACAAAATGTTGTGTGATGTAAAGTTACACAGTAACTGTACACTAAAGCTGATCATCAGACACGTTTATTGATCTATGAATTGAATGAAATTGTAACTTCTAAGAAAGATTTCTTTGTTATATAAGATGTTAAACCCATAAAATGATCCCCAATTCATAATAACCACTACCATTGGTCATAGTTTAGTCACACTTACAGTGATCAGCTAAAGGGTTTTCATCAAAATTGTGCTCAAGATCAATGTCACATACAACATAACCTGCATGGACACCACTTAAAATTCCACCAAATCCTTGATCCTGATGTGTTGATTCAACAATTTTAGCAAAGTCGTTAACATCACTTTCTCCGTGTTGATTAATTGTGCATAACAAACCATAGAAATAATCATGAAATGCTAAATGATCTTGAAATATTGTATGTTGCATATTACCTGATAGAAGGTGGTGATCATGGAGGGAGCGATCCTATTGGTTGACTCCCACACTGCAAAGGTGTGGTTGTGGCCTCACATTAGTAAAACGATGATGTGATGGTGTGCTCACATATTTTCCTGCTCAATATGGCCGTGGTTAATACTGACCATGCAGTCATAGCACTCAGACACCCTCAGTTGGTAGTGAATGAGATTAATTTGACCTGGTCATAACTTTTGAGCCCACTTGGACGTCTCAATGGGTTTTAATCCTCATTGGTTTGTGCAATACAGCCAACCAGTGACAAGAAAACGTATCACTATCTTGTGTAGTTACAATAACCTGCGAGTTAGTTTTACTTGTTAATGTTGAGGTAAAAGGCTCTTCAGGCCTTTTTAAAGCCATGCTCTGCTCTATTCTCACAGTTCATGCTGCTGTTTTGTGTGTAATCTAACGTTGTCCTGCTGTTTCTATGTTTGCAGTATCATCAACGGGTTTGCGTTGCCTCTGAAAGCCGAGCACAAGCAGTTTCTGATGAAGGTGCTCATCCCGTTACACACAGCTAAAGGATTGGCTCTTTTTCATGCACAGGTAGAGGAAACTCTTCACCATGTCCTGGAAACATTATTGGGGGTTTTGATTTGTGCCATTGCACAGAAACTGTTAGACTGTTTATAGCTGAATTATGAAGCTGCTTGTCTCAGGAGGATTAATGGTGTAATCTCTGTACTGCAGCACCTTCTAGTGGCTTGGAAATTAAAATACTTATTTAAGAATTCACTGCTTTGTTCAACACAGTGTGGATTCATTAAAATAATTATATTATTTTCAAATGGTGTGATGCCTGCTTTGTCTGATGCAATTTTTGGGTTTGTTTGTGTTTATTTTTATCTGTGCTCCTCAGCTTGCCTACTGCGTGGTGCAGTTCTTGGAGAAGGATCCTACGCTTACCGAGCCGGTACTTTTTTCTTTTCTTTAATCATTTCTCCCACTGAAAGCACAAAGACTAGGCACTATATTTGTCTACACTGCAGAGAAATGTGTTGTGGATGCTAAAAGCTGCCCACTCAAATTGACACGAGAGAGAAAAACTCAAGGAATATTCTGTTTCTTTTTCAAAGGTGATCCGTGGTCTGCTGAAGTTTTGGCCTAAAACCTGCAGCCAGAAAGAGGTAGTCTGCATGTCTACAAATAGACAACACGTTTAAAAATCTGTATGCTGCCAGCCACATTTCAATATCCTGCACCTCCTGTCCAATTAGGTGATGTTTCTTGGCGAAATTGAAGAGATTCTGGATGTCATCGAACCAACGCAGTTCAAAAAGATCCAGGAGCCACTATTCAAGCAGATCTCCAAATGTGTGACCAATCCACATTTTCAGGTATGCTTTTAAAAATATTGCAGTATAAAAGTTTATCTTTAAAGCTGTTTTTCACACACGAAAGGTGGTGTTGCTCATAAGAAGTACAGAAGGTGGTCATCTGTGCCCAACATGTTCTTACTACAGGAAGTGCTGTTTCAGGGTTGAGGACCAGCACATTAAAGAAAAAGTGCATCAAACATTTTTAATATTTGTAATATATTTTTTTTGATGGTAGTGGTGGTTTGTGTTAGTAATTTTGTATTTTGCTGATTTATAGTTTATTAATCATTAGTTAGATGCTGTTAATATTTCAGTTAATTCAGTTTTATTTCTGTAGCACCAGTTTACTACAACGATTGTCTCATAGCTCTTTTTATTGAAAGCTAAAGACACTACAAGGGAAAACCCTAACAATCAGGTAGCCCCCTATGATCAGCCCAGTGACCGTGGGGAGAAAAAAACCTTTAACACGAAAAGACTTCCTGTATCACCCGACTGGGTTATGGGCAGCAATATCTTTTAACTGGCTGGTGAATGAGGGGAAAGTGAAAAGAGGAACATAGAGCAAAAGAACACAAGCTAGTTATAATACCAGAAAGTAGTTGCATCCCCTGGAAACCGAAGCCAATAGCAGCGTAACTAAGGGATGTTTCAGGGTGATTTTAATTCTGCGGGTTAATTCTGTGAACCCAGCTGTGGTTGTTCAGTAATGGAAGGCTTAGATCATTATGTTGGCAAGAACAGGAGTTAAATATTGAAGGGAAATGCTCAGATGGTCTGTTCTGTGTATCTGTAGTGTAACATGAACCGCTAGTACATTAGTTAATGCTTTACTTATCACAAGCCACACAAACGCTTCCTTTGAGAACCGTGGCTCTGTTTAGTTTAGTCAGGGCAGGAAGCAGGACACTCAATGGCCACTTGAAAGCTATGAAAATCACCAGACTGTTCTCTTTAATTGTCTCACAAAGACCGTGCGTAGACCTTGCTGCTGAATGAATGAATCGAATGTCTGATAAAATTGTGTTGAGCATTTACGTTCTTTGATTCAACCTATAGGCTGCAGTGCACATGTAAAAGTGGTGTAAAACCCTTAATGAAATAAGAAAACTGAATTATGTTTAGCCTGAAGTGTCTTATAAACCAACAGCTTTTCTCGTGTTATCATGACTGCTACATAGAAATTACCCATGTAAAGCTGGATTTATGCAAGAGGCACATGTCTGAAAGGGCTTTGGTCCCCTACTTTCTGAGCATCATTATCATAACACTCCCAAATTCCAGTCAGCTTTCATTGTTTAAACTGGAGTTTTTCTTCTTTCTCTGTGTTTGCAGGTAGCAGAGCGGGCGCTCTACTTCTGGAATAACGAGTACATCCTCAGCCTCATCGAAGAGAACATCGACAAGATCCTTCCCATCATGTTTGGCAGCCTGTACAGAATCTCCAAAGAACACTGGAATCCGTATGTACCGTGATCGCCGCGCGCTAGAAACAATTGTTATGTAATGAATAAAAGTCAAAGGACCGCTTTCAACCTCATCTATGAAAATGTGCACTGAAACCTGTTGCTGTGTCTGTGTTAAGGCTGCTCTCGTGAGCTTTTCTTAAGAATGTGTTGACATGTACACATGGCAGGCGAGACAAAAAGACACCATCATGTCTGGCACGTCTCACACATCATTTAGCATAGATCTTGGAGGTCAAAGTATTACAAACCTCTCTGAGAACAGTGCATGCTCTTATAACCCGCTTACAGGGATTTTGATCATGAGTGGTTAACTTGGAAAGCTTAAAACAATGAATATTGTTCAAGCTTTCCTGAAGCCAACAGTCACCTGTCACACACATTTACGAGTAGGATGTAGCTCACACGTGTTTCTGCATCGCTTTGTACTGTTTTCACTGTAAAAGCGGTGAAGCTAAAGCTAATATGGCCAATTCATTCAGCTGATTTGCCTTCCTGTTTATGATTAGCTGCACTCGCACTTCTCGATTCAGGTTGTCAATTGCCATTTGGCACTTAGAGACTTGTTGACACGCACACACAAAACTTTAGGGTGTGTGTAATCCAGTTATTTATTAAAACAAGGTCTGAGCATCACAAAAACTACAGAAGTTTCTAACAAAAATGTAAAGTCACTAGGAGATGGAGAAATGTGTGTGAAAACTAGAGTGTTGGCTGGTTTGGGAATGATTCACCAGCAAATAGATTTTCTGCACAGTTACAGCGAAATATGACATCCACTCATGCACATTTCACAGCTGTGTTGCTGATGGCAGTCTCTGTTGTGTTGCAGGACAATCGTAGCTCTAGTCTACAATGTGCTGAAGACGCTGATGGAGATGAACTGCACACTTTTCGATGAGTTGACGTCCTCCTATAAAGCAGACCGGCAACGGTGAGTGACTCAAACACTCTTTTTCCTGTCGTGTTTCTGTTATCTAAAGGAAAAATGTCTCTGAAGTGTTAAAGTAATGCTGTGCAGCCTCTGACACATAACTTCAGAAATCATTTAGAATGTTTTTGCTGATCTCATCTCTTTTTTTAATGTTTAATAGTGAAGAAATGGTCATTTTGGTTTGTTTTATGCATTTATCGTTACACCCAAGTTCTGTGTTCTTCCCACCACAGGATTATTCATTAATTGCACAACATTCACCTGTCGTTTAGTCACTGCCAAACATTCATGCGTGAACAGATCACTTCATGCACAGCCGACACAGCAGAAGGCGTTTTAATGAATGGGAGCAGAAGACGAGTGTCGGCAGGTCAAAGTAAAACTCACGCCTCCTCATGCAAATTCATTTAATGTTTAGCAACCAGAAGCAGAGTGGAGGAAAAGGAAGAAAACGAGTATTATATCCAGCATGGCTGACAATATTTCTGCTTGTAATAATGAATGCGAATTTAGAGGATCAAGACATTTAGTTTTAATCATAATTATAATTTGGACATTTATGCTCTTTTAGTTTTTGTCAACTACATATAATAACTGACTAAAGTATAAAATGTAAAACCTTGTTTTTACCAGTGAATGTTGCTACACACAGTTTAGTCTGTTATTTTCCTTGACATCAGATGTGAAATGTGTCCTTATGTCTCTTCACTTCCTCTCAGGTGTTCACGTTTTGTCACGTTGTTAGCCAAAGCCCTCTCCTGATTCCCCAGGGTCAGATCAAATGTGTGCATCTGATCTTACTACACAGCTTAATTAGTTCAGATTGGATGTCATCTCTCCAGAACATCTTGTTTTTATGAATTTCATCATATTTTTTTGTCCTCATGCATTAGTTTTTATTTCGTTAGGGAAAAATAGGTTGTTTTGATTAAAACTGTGATGAAAATTATTGGTTTGGTGATATCAACACTGGTGTCTGGTGTTTTGCTTAGTTTTTGTTTTTAAATACTGTGGTTTCACAGGGAAAAGAAGAAGGAGCAGGAGAGAGAAGAGCTGTGGAAGAAGCTGGAGGAGCTGAAGCTCGGTGACATGCCGCTGGTCCAGAACAACAGCCACGGGCTTCCGAGTGTCCAAAACAACAACAACAATAATAGTAACAGTAACCACGAGGACCAGGAAAGGAGCGCCGCTGCCGTTACCGCAGACAACAAAGACCCCGACGCCACCGCAGCTGTCAGCAAGAGCACCCCATGTGCCAAATGACACCGGACGTCAGTGTTTTACTCTGTAACGGTTTGATGCTGCGTTCAGGACTGCCGGGGTAGGATCAACAGAGACGTAAAAACACAAATCACACCTCAGCAGTATATGAAATCTACTTAGAGTGAACGCCAGCATTTCTTTGGCAAGAAAAAAAAAAATCTATATTTCAACTTCAGACTATTTTTGGATGTTACAGTGTGGCTGCAGTATACTGTTTATTTGTCTGATCAAAGATTTATCCTTTCACATTTAGTTTCTTAACTGAAAATGTTTCTTTTCGGTATATTCGTTGTATGATACGCGGAGACGGGGGAGGAGATAACGATGACTTGAATTCAATGTTTCCGATTTGTGCTGCACTTAGAAGAGCTGAACAGCTATTTAAAGATGTCTATTTTTAATGTGCTTTTTCCTCATCGCTGCCAACACTTAAGAGAACGGCAAAAATTATTATTTTTTGTTTTGTGGGGTGGGGTGGGGTGGGGTGGGGGGGTGTTTGGGACCAGACCCAAAAAGTAAACATTTGGTGTGCATTAAGATACAGGAAAGCTAAAGAACACAACCATTTCCTTTTTTAAAGATGGCCAAAATGGATAGAGATATTAATCCCAGATATAGAGTGAGCGCTCTGTAAATGACTCTGCCTGAGACGATGAATTTAATGAACAATAAGACTAAACACTTATTTTTGTGTTTCAGGTGTTGGTAAAATTGTATTCATCTGGGTGATGCCGATTTGAAAAATGCAGAGCTGTGTTTATAAAATCCTTTACACTAAAGTATTGAGAAAGAGCTTTTCAACAAAGGAAATATTTTTCTTAATAACTGGAGTTTTAAAGGAGGAGTTCAGCATTGTTTCTTTTTTTAAGGCGAGGGGAAGAGGTTGAATATATGTGGTGAATGTGAAGCAGCTGGCCTGGCTCTACCCTGAGAAATAAAATCCACCCAAACAGCACCTCCAAAGCTTAAAAATTAAAAAGAGATGTGGTTTGTTTAATCCATGCAGACGCCTGCGGTGTTAGAGTTGGAGAAGCTGGTGGGTGAACTTTATTAGCTTCAGGCTGCTTATTCAAACCAATCTTCACCTCTTACTCTGATATTTCCCAAGCTGCTAAACTATTCCTTTAAAAATGAAAAGAGAGAGACCTACAGTGCTATATTTTTCCAGTGTATTGATAACCCGAATATTTTTGGATGTTTCCCTTTTTTTTTGCAGCTGGCTCATGATGGGGATGCAGGATGCGCTTGAGTGTATATTTGTCGCGTGGGTGTATATGTGTATGTTAGCTTGGAGGCTACTTAAAGGGAAAATGCCACTTGGTTTCTGATTTAATGTACAGCGTAACATTTCAGTGGTCTGAGAAAAGTGTAGTCAGTGCAAAGACTTCCAAGCGTCTTAGACATTTGATGCACAGAAGGCTTTCGTGCTACCATGTATTTTTATGTCCTAACCAAATGAGGCCCTTTATGACGTAGTGCAACAAAGGAAACCCTTTCTTTTACCATCTATGCCTCTTCACTGTCTCTTTTCTACAGACTTCATGAAGTCACGATTGCTTTTATTCTCCAGTTTCTGATGTTGACAACTGCTGAACGTCTTCATTAAACTATTGTAACTGCCATTGGATTGTAGGAACGACTCGTGAGAGGGTTTTCTTTCTCTCGACTCTCTCTGAAGCTCGTAGTTTTCAAGCTTTATATTTTAGGTCAAGTCTTTCTGATGCCTTTTCTGTCAGTACAGCATTCCAGCCTCTGTGACATTGAAAGAAACTACATGGGGAGCCTGTTTTGTAATCACAGATCTTATTTAGGTTTCACCATTAAATAAAGTCTACTTTATCTTTCTACTCAAAGCCTCCAGTTGTCTTTTTTTTTTTTTTTCCTCCTTTGACTTTTTTGCTTTCTTGCAGTTCTTCATAGAGGTCAGCAGATGGTGCCTCGACCTGCCATAAGCAACAGTGATGATTATTATGCTTCCTATTGTGCAGCTCGGGGACCAGAACCAGCCCTGATGTGGTGCTATTATACCAGCATTGCTGCACAGGAGTGAAAATACATGGGAACTTAGCATAAAATTAAGGATTTTCAAATGTAGATCAATTATCTGAATCATTAAGTTTTAAATACTTGGTTTTTGGTTTGAAGGGCTCATGAAATCAGCTCACCAGAAGTTTGTTCTAACCTTTGTGAAGCAGGCATCAGAACATGATTGCACCGAGGTCATAAAGGGGTGGACAGGGTCAACAACAATAACCAGGTAGCCTCCGACATGCAAATGAACCCCCCCCCACTATTACGCCATCAACAGTTGATACAAGGCTTGATGGATCCATGCTTTCATGCTTGCATTTATCCAATTCTGTGTTGCCCATGTGAACTGTAGTTCAATTTCCTTTTCTTGACACAGGAAACCCACACCGGGTGTCACTCCTGCTGCAATCACCATCTGCATCAAGACTTGACGTATTGTCCATTCAGAGATGCTCTTTTGCACATCTTGGATGAGTGAGTGGTTATTTGGGTTACTCAGTTTTCCTCACTTCAAAGCAGTCTGGCCATTTTCCTCTGATGTCAACAAGGTATCTTCACCCAGAGAAATGCTGCTCACTGGATGTTTTCATTTTTTTTAGGCCATCTTCTGTGAAGCCTAAAGATGGTTGTCTGAGGCAGGCTGTCTGACAACCATACAAGTCACTTATATCACTTTTGTTCCCAATTCTGATGCTCAGTTTGAACTTCAGCATGCCATCTTCACCATGTCTACATATTAAAATGTGCAAAATGAGGTGACGGACACGTCTCCCAAGAAATGTGTGGCTCGAAAAGAACCACAAGTGAATCTCCGTTTAGCAGCTGAAACAGCAGGTCCTAGTTTTAACAGGTTTTGCAACACAGCTTTCAGGAGTGTACACTTGCATGTAATCCACTTAATCTTCCGAAAAGTTTAGCAAATACAATTTTGTGCATTGGGCTCACAGTGTGTGAGCCATGCGCAGGTTTTTGAGATCTCTAGACGTCACCTATCAGTTTCTGACCTCTGCATGGTGACATGTTGGTCTTTTGAGGCCAGAAGTGTCATATTTGGATGAGAGGGTGACTAATGCACCAAACTACTAAAACACTTAATATTCACTCACCAAAAAAGAATCATAAATGTCCCAGATGGTCTATATTAGTCAAAAAAAACTCCCATTAAAAATGCTTCAAAAGGAACCACAGCATAAACACAGCTTGCGATGATCCACCTACAGGTGGAAATGAAAGCAGCCATGCCACCTTCAGTTATAAAACACCACCTTCTCTATAGTTATTGTGAGGGCAGAAATAAGCCACAAAGAATGAAAACCAGTCTTTGTACCACGCTGTGAAAAGTTCATCTAATCTCTTAAGTTTTTTGTTTTTAATGTGGAAGTCTGACTCTCTTATAGACCCAGCTTCAACTGGTCGCTGGAGGAACTGCAGTTTCTGGCTCTCTGATGTGGTTTTAAGTTGAAGTCAACAAAATGTTAAGGAATCGTAATATTGCAGGATTAAAAATAAACTAAACTATAATACCTTAGAATAAATGGAAAAATAGCTAGTTAGGCTGTTAAAGCCCAGGCTCTTGGAGATATTGTGGTGGCATTTGCAAGTTAAGCCAAAGTCCTTATAACGTCCTTGTCTATAGAGCTCCTGGATCCCCATCCTCAGTGTATTTGACGGACATCACACACTTGAGTTACCATGGCGACAGAACCCCATGCATAAAAGAAAGTCAGCCTCATCTCCCTTTGACAGACAGGACTGGATTTCAGCCACTGCAGCATCAGCAACACCAGCAGCAGCGACCGATGCCTCTGAACTCCTCTGATGGAAACCGGACCACCTCCGCCTTCACCTCCAAACTGACCCCAGCTGCTGACATATGCGTGGGACTGGCCATCTTCTCCATCGGTATGCTGAGTTATCTGTTCTCTCTATTTCTGCTTTACCTGGAAAACAAAAATGCTGTTGACTATTTTTTTGATAAGCTTAATTCACGCCTTTAAGTTATAAAAAGTGCTTTAATTTCCACTAAATATAAAGTATTTAAACTTTAATCATTTCTTTTTCTTTTTCTTTCCATTGGTTCGTTTTCAGTGAACTTCTCAGATCTTATATTTGACTTTTATTTGTCTGCAGGGCTCAGTCGCTCATTAAACTAGTTACACTTGACTAGGAGCGCTGAAGGTGTGCATTGCAATAGCAGTAACTATAAGTAAGGATTTAACCTGTATTGTGTTGTCACTCATATAAATGTGTGCTCGGTTTGCCTCTAAGACGTCAATAATCCAGTTATTCTGCATGGTGGCTCTCACTTTGATATGTACGACCTAAAAATGAACTCCTAGCATGTCAGACTGCTGGGCAAATAGTGCAAAGTGCCCATAAGAAGGTTATTCTGCTAAAGATGGTTTTCTTAGATTTTCCACACAAGTATACAACATCTGCCGACATCAGGTGATTCTCAAACTAATGAGCAACACTCATATTAACAGCTGGATATCGCAAAATAAGAGGGAAATATTTGTTGCTGCTCCAAAAAGTCAAGAACAAAAAAAATTGTTCCTATTTGTTGTCCTTGAAACACAGTGATCAAAACAGGAATCTTGGCTGAAAAAATCAAAATGTATTTGCTTATGTGAGTTTTGTGGAATTTATTTTGTTTTTTCAGGGGAAAACAAATCGCACTGATGTAGTCAGAAAGCCTCAGTTATCAAATATGATACCCTCGGCATTAAGAGTTTAAGTGTGTTGTATTTTATTTTTATGTATACTTTTATATTGCTTTTTTAAATTGCCTTGAGGCATCATTGTGAGCCTATGTTTTTATCTTTATATTAAACAACATTGACATTATCTGTAATTAAATGTGCTATTTAAGTAAAACTGACATTGGCATATCTGATGGGAACATTTTCCATGGAATACGCTCACTTTAAAGTAATAACGATGCCCTTTTGAAGGTATAAAATATGTAAACATTTTTTGCTTTGTTTCAAAAACTTTCTAAATGTTTGCTAACATTTTGGTCATAGCAATTATAAAAATAGTGTTGCTTCCAAAGAAGCCAAATGCTAAACGAATGCAGCAGTTTCCTTCTGACCTTCTTCCCGGTGCAGCTCTGCTCTCTGTAATGGGGAATGGGCTGGTGCTGGTGATCTGTTACCTCAGGAGGAAGAAGATGGTGGGCTCGGAGCTGCTGTGCGTCAACCTGGCTGTTGTCGACTTCCTCAGCTGCATCTGCTTCTACCCGCTCGCCATCCTGTCCTCCTTCCACCACGCCTGGCTGGGAGAAAACATCACGTGCGTTTACTACGGCTTCGGCTGCTACACCTTCGGCTTGTGCGGCATGTTCACCATCACTGCCATCAGCATCATCCGCTACCTAAAGACCTGCTACAGCTTGGCTTACGGTGAGGACTGTTGTTGTTAGTTAATAAGAATTTGATGCTAAGAGTAGTAGTTTCATGTAACTCATGTCCCAAATGCCCCCAATCTTGCAGTCTTTATCCTTTTTTTTGCCTTCTTGCTGTAGCTGTGTGGCTGAAAGGAACCAACATCCGCCTCTTGTGCTGTGCTATCTGGCTGGTTGCTACAGTGTGGTCCAGCTTCCCTCTGTTCGGCTGGGGCGAGTACGTCCCCGAGCCTTACGGACTGTCCTGCACAATCGCCTGGCAGGGTTATCACACCTCCGCCAAGGATGCCTTCTATGTCATCTGCTCCTTTGCCTGCTTCACGCTGGTTCCCGTCCTCCTCATTGTGGTGTCGCAGTGCAGGATCCTCTACAAGGTGTCCCGCTTCTCCTACTTGCTGTCTGCTAGGGGCATCCGCAACAACCTGCGCCGCGCTGAGAAGCGGCTCTCCATGGTGAGCTTCAGTCTTTACATTATATCTGCAGACTTGACAAACACACATGAACTGAGAATGTTGAGAGAATCCAGTCCAGGCAGCGCTCGAATTTGCTGCTGGGTGCACACCAACAGGAAATTCTCCATCAGTGGTCGAATAGTGCCAAAAATGACCACCCGTGTCTCTTCCTGATAACTGATCCTTGACCTCATCATCAGATAACTACACCAAACTAGTCAGGTCATATGAAAGAGAACAACCCGAATATCCCGTGAAAAACATCACTCAAATACCACACCTGTAATTTTAAAGAAAAATTAATATATACTAGCCTATGAAGTGAAACCAGATGCTTTTCATATTGAGCTCAGCTCATGTTGTCTATTCACACTGGGGAAATGATTAAGTGACCATGCAGCAAAGGATATTGAATAAGGAGGTGGCACGCAGGAGGAAAAGAGAAACACCACAGAGAAGATTCAAGAATGTAGTGATGCAGGATGTGCAGAGGTGTAACAGAGGAGGATGCTAGAGGCAGGATGGAGATGGAGGCAGATGATCCAGAGAAATTAGAGAGATTTTTTTTTCCATTTACATGTAAAACTATGTTCGGCACACAAGGCAAAAACTTTATAAGAATTAGAGTTAAATAAACTGTCTTTATAGAGTTATCTCAATATGCTTTATCTTGCAAAGTAAAAACCCTGCAATATATTAGCAGCTGGTGACAGTGGGAAGGAAGAAGTCCCTCCTGACAGGAAGAGGCCTGCAGCAAAACCAGGCTGGGTGTGAACCATGAATATTACAACAGCAGGGTATGGCATTAAATGAAAAACAGGCTAATAATTAGTATTTACATGCTAGTTGCCAGTTATATCTCCTTTCCTTTCATATGGGATGGTCCAGTGTATCTTAAAGGAGGTAATAAAGAAAGCAATGAAGCATCTTTCTTTAAGTTTTGGAGCTTTTATAATTTCGAACCTTTCTCTGTAAAATTCTCACTTTGACCTCGTGGCATTAGATCAGACTTTATCAGTTATAGAGGTATCACAGTACTAATGCATTGTGAAGGTCGTACAGGCATTCACATCTTTTACTCATCAGTCATTACTCATTGCTTTCATTTAGCCCTCTGTGCATTTTTATTGTGGTTGGAGATCGGATCTAAACTTAGATCTTCTTGGAGTTTTAAGGCAACAGCATATCTTGGTATGTAACAGGGTTTTGAACAAAGCTGATAATGACATGTATCTGTTAGAGACTTTGAAGCTGGAAGAAGAGCCTCCAGCGTTATCTCAGAACTAAACATTTGAGCCTCTTGTCTCTCCAAGTTGAGTCACACTTTATACTTGACTTGTCTTTTGTCTGTAGAACCTTTGATTTTGAATGTTTGACTGTCCTGCAGTTTATCACAGATACATTTCAGCCACATCAATCGATGTATTCTTCCTCTGAATGGAAGGGAGGATGTAATCAGTTCCGTTTGTCTATTTGTGTTTGTTAGCACTCTACTGTCCACAGGATTTCACATTTCTTTGTGATGGTAGATACCAATAACAGCTCAAGCTGATTTAAATTTGCTGAAAATCCCCTCGAGGTCACAACAAACCAACTTTATATTACTCACAATTTTTTATCGATTGTCTTCGTATTTTACAACAATCTAAACCTTGGGGGATACGAGTACCTAGGTTGGTTAAGCATTTGACCTTGACCTTCACTATTAGCACCCGAGGTCAAAGCTGACCTTGAAAAAAAATTCAAGAAATCCAGAGTACCAGGAGAGAGCCCACGAGGCCCAGAACACAGTGTGAGGCCCAGATGACCAAGAGGTTGTAGGGAGGAGTTGCCTCTGCTATGTTTTTTCTATTAATATTTAAGGGAACGGAAATGGGTTCATTCCAACCACACGAGATGGAAAAGATAAAGTGAAGGTAAAAATAACAAAAATATCGTTATATTTAAAAGAAACTCGTGTCGCTTTAAAAATAGAATTAGTGCCATAATTTTTTCCTGAACACGTCAATATTCACATGACCGTACGAGATCCGTTACTAGGAAAGTGTAGACATGAAATATTCAGTCTGCTGCACCACATGATCTTTGCTTTGTTTGAAAATGGATCGTTTCATAGGAAACAAGTTATTTGTGTGTCAGAGATGATTCATCAGGTCTCTGATTAGTTTCCAGTGTACTAACTTACCCTCTTTACTCTGTCGCTTCCCCTTCCAGATGTTTTTCTGCATCAGTTTGGGTTTTGTAATTGCCTGGGCTCCCTACGCTGTCGTGTCCTTCCTTTTCATTTTCCACAAGGAGCACCGGTACATGGCTCCGGAGGGTTTCGTGTTTCCCGCCCTCTTCGCCAAAAGCTCCCACATCTACAACCCATTCATCTACTTCTACTTCAACAAGACTTTCCAGCGGGAGCTCCACCGGCTGCTTCTCTCAACCTACCACAAGCTGGGAGGAAACCGAGTTGGGGTCCACGTTACCACAGCCCATCAGGCCCCAAACCCCATCCATATTCAGCTCCAGGAACAAGGATCCAGCCAAAAGAATAAATTGGGCTCGTCTCAGGGTGGAACTCAAAGCAAACATAAACGCAAAGTACTGCAGAGCAGCAACAACCACGACAGGCTGGTGTACACCTGCTGGGGCTCCACATCGAAGAAAGCCTCCACCATCTCCAATAATAAACCTGCCAGGGCCTCCATGCCTATCTCTATATAAACAAATTAATTAGGAGTCATTTCACTAATGTTTGAGAAATTGCTGACTTCATCATGTATCCCAACAACCATTAGTCTAACCCACGTGGGCCAGGGTACCACGTAGTGTTGCATTTGAGTTCACTGAGATGAGCAGTTCACATATTTGGGCTAATTCTGTGTTGCCAGTGTTTCCCCTGCAGTGGCCGCAGCCTGCACCACTCTGTGTGTGTTGGGGAAGTTTTACAGTAAGAAACTTTTACCAAATGTCATCATCTATGTGGTCTTAACTGATCGTAAAGAAAGCTGAAGAGGTAAAAACCACATCAAAACTGTACAGATATTTTTTTTTTTTTGCTATTTTGTCTCGTTTCTTGACTCGTGTTGTTTGGATGAGCAGCTCTTGAGAAAAGCTGCGACCAGTCTGCCCGTTCTGCACGACTACGTTTTGAACACACACTCACACACAATCAGTGAATGTATCTTTGTCGCTGTCCTCTTTTTCAAACAATAACTTGCCTGCATGTGATACGTTTGCAGGCTCTGTACTGCATTTGCTGATTTTGTAACTTATGCGTGAGACTGTGAGAACGTATTTCGACCAGTGTGTGTCCAAATACTTCGACTCAGAGAGAAAGCATGTGAGGACTGTTCACAGGCGTCAGACGAACTGGAATTCAGCTTGACACTGGAATTTCATTTTTTTAAAACGAGACTTGCAGTCTTTGAACATTTATGTAATTTGGACATTTCAGTGTTTCATTTTTAATAAACTTATAAAACAACTCAAAACCTGTTTTTTTTTTTTTTTTTTTTTTTTCTTTTTCATTATGAAATATTGTTTCTTGGCATAGTGGCCATTGTTGTGGGTTTTTTAGGCACGTCTTAATATAAATGATTCATCATCAGTGTTTTAATCCCTATGTTGCCACACTAACAGCTAACTTCTGGGGAAAGCGGTGATGATTTGTCAGCCCAGACTGTGCCACGAAATTTCATCACAACTGGGGAAACCCAGTTAAATTGTTTTTTATTTAGTTAAATATTTTCTTCTGAAATAAATAAATCACTTCATCAGTGTGGAAATGTAATAATACGTCTGAATGACGACAACAACAACAAAGCCTTGATTATAAAAACTAATCATTATTGGGTGCCATTAATAATTTAAAAGGGACTGACTCTGTGCGTCTGCAGTACAACAGAATAATTGATCGGAAGTACAAAAATCAAAATTGTTGTTCAAATCGGTTGACAAAGACTGGACCACAAAACTGTGAATAGAGCATGTGAGAAGGTTACTTTAAAGATGAACAACACAAATCCTTGACAACTATTTTAAAAAGAACTGGTGTGAAGGAGCGAAAAATCCATAACCTCAAAGAATAAGACGGCTGGGATGACTTTAGCAAAAGAACAGTTCAACAAAGAAATATTAGGAAGTTATGAGATGGAAAAACTCCAACCAGACATGATTATTTACTGGTTCAAAGGCCGAGTCTGATCCTCACAGAAGCCCTACCTAAAGCCCAAAGAGCGCAAACTAAATACTAAACATGGGAACTCTGATCTTCAGTGACGCCATTCGTGTCGCATATTTAAAATAAACGCACCCTTCCTTGACATTTTATTATCTCATTATCAAGCTTATTCATTCACATTTAAGTGTAGCTGAAGTGTCTGGAAATTAATGAGAAACATTAATACAAGACCAGATCCATCTTAACTGAGAAAAAGGCTCCAAACCGGTCTATTCTCATTGTAATTATTTTCAAAATCTCTCAGGATTCTCGCATTTTTATTCAGACCATGCAGCTGTCTGAGGGTTCAACAGCTGCATGAACCAAAGCAATAAAGTTTCCTCACAGAGCAGAAATGCGAGGCTTCGTCTCGTGTCTTAATGCTTGTCTAATAACTTAATAGCTTCTGAAATGGTGATCAGTGGCTAAACGATTTGTCTAGAGCTCCTGGGGTTTAGAAAGCTTATAGAGGCACTTCCTCAAATGACTTGTGGTGCCTTGATTTTTGTGTAAATGTGTCTCTAAACAACTGAAATTTCACAGCATACACTCAAAAAAATGAATGAGGTGGATTGTTCAGTGTATATTAATTATTTATTTTCATTTTACTTAAAATATATGTTTTTGTTAAGTTAACATATGTTTTTCTAATCAAGTCTACGTAATTGTGTCTATTATTCAACGTACATAATACTAATGTGTTACTTGATCGCATAACATTTAAGTTAAGTCAATTAGGATCGATATACCTTGTATATCCACAAGGTGGCAGTAATGCAAAAACAGTTGTAATGAAACCGCGCAGAACAAGAAGGTTTCACGGCTTGTGCCTGCTCATGCGCAAGACTTCAAATTTAACTGAAAAAGGCTGTTTTGGCGCCAAGCTGCTGTTTCTTTGAGAGGTAAGACCACTTTTTTCTTTGACTATGTTGTGTAGTATCTATATGTCCAGCATGGTTATATTTTGCGTTTGTCTTACAAGACATGTTATATCGTTTGCGTGTGCTTGTTTTACATTAGTTTTACTGGGTCCTGGACATGCTTATTTTGTGGACTGTGTAAGAAACATTTTTATTGTTTTTTGTTTTATTAAGGGATTAGCTACAGGGGTTCATGGGGTTATTCTTTCAAGGGGTTATTTTTCCATTTGCTTTCTTGGGATTCCTTTTCTGTAATCCGAGAGTCGGAAATATCGAATAGGATAGCAAGGATAGCATAAAGTGACATTTAAAATCCAAAAAGTCAAGGGCGAAAGCCACTGTGACACCATTGTTCTGCTCTATCAGTAATCTGTATTATGTAAAAATGGTCTGTAAATACAGCATGTTTCCTAGCGGAGTTATACATATCAATGTAGTTATAAATTACAGTTTGTGAAAGTACACACTTAATTTTTTTAATAAAATTATTCAAGACATATGAGTGGACAGACAATGGAGGTCGACAGACCTGGTGATAATTGCTTCTATAGAAAGTTAGCACATGGCAGTGTCAATCTCTTGCTTTTCTTCTGAGTAGTATTTTATTTAGTTGTAATTCAAACAATAATTTGCTTCTTGAAATTAAGGAATTAATTTTTTTTTTTCTTTATAAATCTCAGATCCTGCCTTTACCTGCTCCCTCCTATACTGATGTGGTGTATGTGGTATTGCTGAGCTTGTATGTGGTATGTGAACTGTTATACTTTTAAAAACAAAACTGTTTTATAAGTTAAGTTTTCTTTTGTGACCCATCCCATGCCCCTGTTATTTCTTCTCCACATCTGAACCATGGTAAAGGTTGCAGTTCAAGGGCCTGAGGCATGAAATTCTTTTCAGATCAGCTGTGATCAATATTTTTTGGAACTTGATAAATAACAATAAAAGCTGTAATGGCTCCATTAGCATTTTGTGTAAATGTTTGTGTTAAAATTATAGCTTTAATGAGGTCTTTCTACATTAGTTTTAGTTTGTATATGTGTACATATAGTATGTATATTTACAGTACAGTATGTTGTGTTTGTTGACATATTTTCAGGTGGAAGCAGAATATGTGAGGATTACTACTGCATGTTCCAAGGCTTTTTACACAACTTGACCAATACACTGACCAGCTCATAAAAGTCTTCAAGAAAAAAGGAGGCGTTGCAGGTAAGAAAATTAGACAAACTTTGGCCCCTGCCACACAGGTGCGTTATTCTGTTGGTAGCAAAATATTATGGCTAATAAGATCATTTTCAAATTTAAACAGCTAGTGTATGGTAGCTGCACAGTGCACTTACATTTATATTAAGCAAGACAAAGTTTGGTACTCAAAACGTTGGAAAATTTAAATTACCTAAACATATGTAAAATCTGATCCCTTGATTTAGGTTAAACCAGAAGTGAATGTTTTTATGTTATGTTTTGAATGCAAAAAAGATGATGTATTAGTTTGTCTTTACCTCCATTATGGACATATATAATGTGGTGGAAACCCTGCCCAACAGGTTAACTATTCATGTCCATGTGATGATTAGTTGGTCTTGTGTACATGTCTATCTGTGCAGTGGATATGTCATTCATTTTGCGTATAATGTGAGTTTCTGTCATCCTAAAGTATATCTGTTTTCTCTTCCTGTATCTCTGCCACTCTCTACAGAAGGAAACCATTGAAAAGGGGAGGGAGTGTGTCCTCAGGGCACTACCTTTTTACCTGAATGAAGACCCAAGCATCCTCTTCAAAGAATAATTGGTTGGTAATTTTAGTTTAGTTTTTTATCTGTATTAAACCAAATTTTGAATAACTAATGTTGTTGCATGTTGTAATGTTGTTGTTGTTGTAATTTGCATGGAACCTGTTTAAATGTTTTGGGAAATCTTCTTGTATACCCAAACTATTTATATTTATCGTTGAATCTGTAGTCTAAAATAGTGGCGCACTGGGGTGCATGTTCCTAATATTGTGTTTACGTCATTAAAGGGTAGCTTTGGCCCTTTTTCTTTCTTTTTTTAAAACTGGATGCCATTTTTCTATGTTTTTGTGTCTAAGCTACAGCTGTTCAGAGGGAGCTGGAACAAATTACCCTTGCTATCTTTACCATCGAAAGAGCTGATGCCAGCACTCCTCCAGCCGATGTGGGTATAACCATCTAGTGTGTCCTGCATGACCTGGAAGACCTGGCCTCTGCATGTGCACTCTTAATGGGTGGGATATATGCACTGAATCTCAGTTAACCTCAAGACTGAAAGCTAAGAGACAATCAAAAGCATTGAGATTTAAAGGATTTAATTGAGAGATGATACTGCACCAGAAATGTTGAAGGGTGGTGTGTATATTAGCGTTCAAGGCATATTGTTATGAGGTGGAAATATATTCATATTCAGTTTGTGTTACATTGTGTGCATTGTAAAGGTAATTGCAATACATACTAAAAATAAGGGTAAGTTAGGAGGTTGATCTGATATCCTCGTGTTGGTGTTGTTCCCAGATCATCATACTAAATGTTGTTCCA